>NC_141996.1:33109521-34490354 GCF_049901715.1 Pseudonaja textilis
TATATTGTAATCTGCAGTCACCATCCTTAAGAGAATTGTTTATCTTAGAAGTGGAGGAATATAATATTACTTCAACACAGTACCATTTGTGTTTTTATTGCTAACCTTCAGCCTATTCTCCAAAAAGACAAAGAAAACCTGATGCCTGAACCTTCTCAAGAATATATGCAGTTTATTAACCTCAAAAAGGCTTATCATTTGCCTAATACGTGGTTTTACTTTAAGGAACTTTTCAATTTTGCTTACTAGCTACAGTTCTTTGCATTATCCAAATTAATTGCAACAGGATATTTGTGGAATGGCATTATAGCTCTTGGAAAAGATATTCAGTTGACATATGTCAATATCTACAAAGATCAAAACACAGGTAGTCCTTGACATACGACCATAATTGAGTCCAAAATTTATGTTGCTAAGTGAGACATTTGTTAAGCAAATTCTGCCCCATTTTAAACCTTTCTTGCTACAGTTGTTGAATCATTGGAGTTGTTAAGTTTGTAACACGGTTGTTAAGTGAATCTGTTTTTTGCATTGGCTTTGTTCAGAAGGTCGCAAAAGGTGATCACATGAAGCCCAGGACACTGCAGCTATCATAAATATAAGTCAGTTGCCAACTATCTGAATTTTGATTATGTGACCATGGAGATGCTGCAAATGGTCATAAGTGTGAAAAATAGTCATAAATCACTTTTTTCAGTGATGTAACTTTAGAGAGTTACTAAATTAATTGTTGTAAGTCAAGGACTACCTGTCACGCAAATAGTACTCCTTGTGACATTCTATAGAAGACAAAGTTGGACTTTAAAGAACCAAAATGGGAAGAATAGTGATGTTTGGAACATTGATGTTGCAAAATAAAATCCTTAAGAATTACATAGACAGCTAGGGAAAAACAGAAATAACCATCATATAAATTAACCACTTGGGACACAAATGACCAGACTCAAATTATCCTACTTTGGACACATTATGCAAGGACTTAATTCTCTGCTGAATGCTGAGAAAGAATGGAAGAAAGAAAAAGAGGCTGACCAGCAGCAAGCTGGATAGACTCAATTACAATACTATTAGACACATCATGGGAAAACTTGAAAGACCAGATTAGGGAAAGATCATTCAGTATTGCACAATTATAATCTGAAAAACTGGCTAACATTTTATGTTTTGTACTTGTATTTCTATAATATGAAATTAACTTGTACTAAGCAAGCTTGTGGCTCTATCTAGTCCAGGGGTATCAAACTCACATTGTCACGTGATGTATCACTTTTTTTCCTTCACTAAATTGGGCATGGGCGTAGCCAGCATATGACGCATTTGGCTCACAGGCCATGAGTTTGACAAACCTGATCTAGTTGAAGTACAGTCAGAGGAACGGTAGGAGTACAGGATTTCACACAGACAGAAAATCACCAGCAGCCTTTGATCCAAATGCACTAGGAAACACCTTTCTGGTATATTATTACAAGAAACATTTGTCTTTTTACAGGTTTTCCTTCCTTGGACATGCACACAGATACATTACAAGTGCACTCAAAAATATTAGAAGTGGTTTTAAGAAACATTTAGCTGTAGGTTATTTATTTTTGGTGTTATATAGAGTTAGGATTAGATTCTAACATTAAGAATCATTTAAGGTGTTCCTTAACGCAGATTGTACCACATGTAAATTAGATAATACTCCAACATTATGCTAAAATCATATAATGACGAAGAGTCAAAAGTTATTGAAAAGATGGAAAGACTAAATGGAGCAAATGGATGATTATATAAAGAAACAAATTTATGAACAAAGAGCTTTTATTTCTTACGATTATTAATCATAATTGGTGGACTGGTTCTCTCAAAAGTTAGCCTATCCATTTTCATAACTATTCCAATGATAATTACACTATTGTGCAGAACTGCACTTGATCACATAATTAAATATCATTAGTTACCATTTCCCTTCATTCTGATCCTTCTCTACTCATTCAATATATTCTAATCTTTTAAGAAAAATACATCTCTTCATCTTTTCTTCATATAGTCATACTTATTTTTAAAACACCTGATTTTATTACTCTCAAAAATATTGATTTGCTTGGGCAATATATTGAAAATAGTGTTCAGTTTAAAACCTGCAAAATTTTTCATTCAATTCAGTTCTTCTCCTTTCGGTCTTAAGCTACACATTCATCCTGTATGTCCAATACAATACCTCCTACGGTAGTATCATTTCATTTTACCTTTATCATGAAAAAACTGAACCTCATTCATTCTTTCAATTTATGTGTATCCATCTTCTACAATAATCTCACCTTCAGGCTCAGAATAACTGAAAATATGGTGTCTGTGATGGGCTTGAACTTCAGCTCCCTAATCCTGGTTGAATATGTTTATCAGAGCTTTCTACAGAGAAGAATTTGTTTTTGCTGGGCATTTTAATTGGCTTTTCTTTGCATTTCTGAAGTGTGGCTGCAAAATTATATGGCTGAGAATTTACCCACAACGTTTTCCCCATCCAACAGATTTACTTCAACATTTACCAGAAAGTTTTCTTCCTAAGTAAATAAAGAAATAATCCTATTGACTTGTGGGGGGAAATGTTTTTTTTAATCTTATTGAAAAATGCCATGGGATAGTCTTAGCTAAAAATCAAATTTTACCTCTATTTTCAAGCCGTTGTGGCATGAAATGAAATGCCTTCACAATACCCATTGTTCAGTGAAAGTTTTCATGGTTCTTTACAGTTCCAAAGGGACTCGGGACAGCTAAAGTTTGGTAAGCCATACTTAAAGATGAAAAAGTTGAAAAACCTTATATGAGAGCACTTTGGCATCAACTATTTTTCTGTATGATTTGCTAATAATTCATTTCCAGTCAATTTTCCACTCTGATCAAATTTCCAAGGAGAGAATATCATTTCAGAACCAACCAATCTATATTTTGGGGTTAGAGTTTTTTGCCCACCACTGTTTATATTGAATGCAAGTCTTCGTTCCATTGATCTATTATTAGACATCATGACTCAGGGTGGGGAAAGTAGCATATTAAGTCTGCAAAGTCACACTTTTCAAGCAGAATGTAATGACATCCTCTGAAAGGATAGGATAAAGACAGTGCATATGCAAAAACAGTCTGCATGCCCTTCCTTTACAGCAAAAAGCTAGAAGTCCTTCCTGTGGCAACATTATTTGGCACTACAAGGAAGACAAGAAGTTTGACTCTTAACATTTCAACAGCTTCTCAAGCCCCCTTCTCCTTGCCCTCTCTCACAGCCTTAGGAACACATACAGGAGGGCTATGAAAATTATTTCTCAATTACCACCTGAGAAGTAAATTCCATTCCTGTCAGCTGGTGCTCCATTCAAAATCCAAGAAAGAAATACTTAAGACTCTTTTAATTAGAGAAAAGATATCTTTTACTGGAAATCAAGTGGTAGCAACAAAACAATTCTGAATCTGAGAAAATGGGCGCGTAAATCACATATACAAAGTAATGGCAACGTTCCCATCCCCAATAGTTCAAATGGTTCTTCCAATTAAAAGTTGTGAATATCATCATGTGGGCATCTCCAGGTGGTGATGAGGCTTCTGTCCGTTGACCTTGGCATAGTTTGATAAAGGTTTGCAGCTGCGCATAGCATAGAAGAGAAAGCTAAGCAAGGAATAGAAACCTAAGTAAGAATGTACCCCCCCGCAGTTTATACAGTTCTGATTTGTAACACCTCCAGCTCACTTCCCATAATTTCCCCCCTCCTCCTCCCGTTACTTATGACAGCCAAAAGATGCAAAGCAAAGGGAGAAAATCTTGAAGGCTGACATTCGGCCCTCCTATAAAAGAGATGTTACTCCTATAAAAGAAAAAAACATAGAAGGTAATAGTCAATATACAGGTAACATCAAAATACTCCCATTTTTAGGGTTTATCGGGATATTTAGTATGAAATGCTTTGACAAGTGTAGGAGCTCTAACATCCTTTTCATTGACCCACTCAGCTTGGGAAGAAGGAAAATGTTTGCAAGCAACCAAATATTGGAGTCGACCCCTCCGTTTCCGAGAATCCAAAATTTCTTTAACTTCAAAATGTTGTTCGCCTTCAATTAGCAATGGTACAGGAGGATCAATCTGGGTTGGTCTCAAATTGGAAGTATGTTCAGGCTTTAACAGACTAACGTGGAAAATAGGGTGGATTTGTCAAAGAGTTTTTGGTAATTTCAGTTGGACTGCCACAGGGTTTACAATTCGTTCAATTGAGAAAGGGCCAACATACTTAGGGGCAAGCTTTTTTGACTTTTGGGTGGTTTGCAAATATCTGGTGGATAAAAAGACTTTGTCGCCCACCTGATATGGTCTTTGTGGAGTTCTCTTTTTGTCTGCAAATTTCTTATGAGCTTGATGTGCATCATCTAATGCTTTACGAGTAACCGGCCAGGTAAGCTGGAGTTGTGTTATCCATTCATCTAATCACTGAATGTTAGGCTTCTCACATGGAAGTTCAAGTATGGGTACAAAGTCTTGCCCCGTTGCCACTTTAAACAGAGTAAACCCAGTGCTACTATGTATGGAATTGTTATATGCCACCTCAGCAAATGGCAATAGGTCAGCCCAATTATCTTGCTGATAATTTATGTAACATCTAAGATATTGTTCCAGTACTGCGTTAGTCCTCTCACAAGCCCCATTAGTTTATGGGTGGTGGGCGGAGCTTAATCCCTGGGCGGAGCCCAATAACTTAAGGAACTCCTTCCAAAAGTTCGAGGTGAATTGGACACCTGTCAGAGATTATGCGTTCAGGAACCCCATGTAACCTGTAGATATGTAAAATGAACAGTTTAGCCAACGTTTTTGCAGATGGGATCGTCAAACAAGGTATAACTGTGTTTCCCCCACTTTCAGGTAATTCCACTAAAAAATCCATAGAGATTTCTTTCCATGGAGCCATTGGTCTAGCCACATTTTGTAGCAAGCCTGCTGGCTTACCAGGGGGCCGTTTGGCTGAGGCACAGATAGGACAGCTAGTCACATAGGTCTCAATGTCCTTTTTCAAGGTAGGCCACCAAAATTGCCTTTTAACCAAGTGTAAGGTCTTCATAAATCCAAAATGTCCAGCAGCTTTAGAGTCAGGAGCCTGCTGTAATATTTGGTTCCTCAGTTTCTCTGGCACATATAATTTGGTTCCCACCCATGCCAATCCATCTCTAACCCTACAGTTATTTGAGTAAGCAAGGAACCAGTCATCAAGTTTTAGAGCATCTCTTAATTGTGCAGTCAAATCATTCGATAAATCCACCTCCTTCTTCTTTTGGGCTCTGGTAACCACTGGAGCTGCCAACTGTTTGGTTGGGACAATCGGCCGTATCACTTCCTGGCGAGCACTATTATATTGAGGTAATCTAGATAGAGCATCCGCCATGAAGTTCCTCCCCGAATGTACTTCAATGAAAAATTAAAGAGTTTAAAGTACTGTGCCCAGCGAATTTGTTTGGGGGACAGCTTCTGGGGCGTTTTCAAGGCCTCCAAATTTTTATGATCAGTCCACACCTCAAATGGGTGTTTTGCTCCTTCTAAGAAATGTCTCCAAGTTAACAGGGCCCAGCGAACTGCAAAAGCTTCTTTTTCCCAGACAACCCATCTCCTTTCAGTTTCAGATAATTTACGGGAAGTATATGCACATGGCTGTAAAGTCCCCATCTCATTTGCTTGCAGTAACACCGTTCCAACTGCTACGTCACTCGCATCGGCTTGGATCACAAAAGGAGCATCCATGTCCGGGTGCTTGAGTACTGGTTCAGCAGCGAACAGTCGTTTGAGCTTTTCAAAGGCAGCTTGGCTTTTGTTTCACCTCCCCTTTGGTTTTTAGGAGGTTTGTGATAAGCAGTGCTATCTTTGCAAAAGCCGGGACAAATTGTTGGTAAAAACTGGTGAATCCCAAGAAACTCTGAAGTTGTTTCCTGGTGCGTGGAGGGGCCCATTCCAACACGGCACGAACCTTCCCTGGATCCATTTCTATGCCCTCATGTGAGATGCGATAACCCAAATAGTCAATTTTCTCCTGAAGGAATTCACACTTGGACAATTTTGCATACAGCTTAGCGGCTCGGAGTTTTTCCAAAACTGACTGCACTAGTTTCACATGTTCATCACGAGTCTCTGTGTAGATAAGGATATCAAGGTAAACCAAAACCCCTTTGTATAAATGTTCATGTAACACTTGATTGATCATTTGCATGAATACTGCTGGGGCCCCCTGTAGGCCAAATGGAAGAATGTTGAATTGGAAACAACCCATCAGGCAGTTGAAAGCAGTTTTCCATTCATCCCCTTCCTTAATTCGAACCCGGTAGTACGCTTCTCTCAAGTTGAGCTTCGTAAAAAATTTCCCTTGGCCAGGTGGGTCAACATGTCCTTCATCAAGGGGAGGGGGTACACGTTTTCCATGGAAATAGCATTCAGGTTTCTATAATCAACACATAAGCAAAGGGAGCCATCTTTCTTTTCACGGAACAACACTGGGGCCGGGGTCTAGCGGGTTGGATAAAACCACATTCCAAATTCTTATCGATAAATGACTGCAGCTCTTCTAGATCCCACGGTGTCATCGAGTATAGCTTCGGTTTTGGGAGTTTCACCCCAGGTAAAATTTCAATACTACAATCTGTTGAACGATGGGGTGGAAGCTCATCCAAGGCCTTTTCACTGAATACTTTCTTTAAGTCCCAATATTCCTCTGGAATTTTCTCCTCCCCCTTCAGTTTCTCCGTACCCGTGTAGGCCAGTTCAGTGGGATTCTTGAGTTTCGGTTGAGATCGCCCCTCCCCTTCCGGGAGCTGGTCAGTACGTATGCGCAATGACCCCCTCGTCCAATCGACGTGGGGGTTCCATTTCCGGAGCCAGGGCAATCCCAGTATTAGCGGCCGTTCCATTCCAGGGGCCACAATAAAACACAAAGTCTCTCTATGCTTCCCCATTGTCATTTCTATGGGTTCCATAATGAAATGTGCAGGGCCGCCCCCAGCTACCGATCCATCCAATTGGCAAAAGGCTATGGGCGTTTTTAAGGTCTTTAGCCCATTTTCTCCACTACTTCCGAGTTGACTACGCACCTTGTGCACCCAGAGTCTAACAAGGCCAGCATTTTCCCTTTGGCTCCCGATGTGGGTACCCTTAACTTCACTGGAATGGTCATAGGGCCCATGTTTGGATTTACCAGTGAGTCATCTTCCAATTCGAATTCACTCTCTTCAGAAGAGGTTGGAGTTCCCAGCTCCTCTCCTTTCGGAGGGGCGACCTCTACAACCTCGTCCACTTCAAGCGCCATTTCACAAGGCTTCGCTAGGGTTTTTTCAGGTCTTTTTCCTCCTCCTAGCACCCCCTTTGGTTCCAGCTTGGCCCTGCAATCTGCAGCCCGGTGACCTTCCTTCCCACATTGGAAGCAAGCAGTGGTCTTGGGTTTCGCCGCCATCCCTCCCTTTTGGGTTTTTAAGGCTTCTCGAGGATGGGTGGGGGAGGACTTGCTCCAACCAGAACCCCCCCGGCGTCTGTTTTGGGTTAGATCAATTTCCACCTCTGCTACCAGCACGTACCACATCTGCAGCTCATTGGGGTCTCTTCTGGCAATGCAGCTTTGGTATACATCTTCATTTAACCCATCTTTGAATGCTTCTATCAGGGCTCCCTGGGACCAGCCTCGAATATGACACTCCAGCTCTCTAAATTCCTGGGTGTAGTCGGCCACTGATCTCCGCCCCTGATTTATGGTCTTCATCCTAATTCTGGCCTTACATTTAGCGAGTCTTCAAACCTGGCCCGCAGCGCAGTCATGAAGAGGTCATAATTCATCAGCTGAGGGGCATTATCATTATGCAAAGTCACCATCCACTTTGCAGCTGTTCCCTCCAGAGCATCTAACACATCTAACTTTGGCTGCTTCTGAGGAAAAATCCCCTCCGTATTCCTCCATATGGCTCCAGACTTGGGCTAGGAAAAATCCTAACTCCTTGGGATCCCCCCATATTTCACTTCCAATGGAGGCACCTTTGGAGTTCTCCATCTTCTGGCAATTACTTCTCCCGCTGGGGGCCCCTGGGCTGCTGCTGCCTGTTGCGCTAGCCCGGGTTGATTTATGGGGGTGGCTGCTCTGCTTCTTCTGGCTGGGGCTGCCTCCCCCTCCTCTCCCTCATACCTTTGTTCAGTTTGAGGATCTCCGATAGCTTCATTTAGAAGATGCCTGGCTTGAGTTAACAAAAAATTCTTCCTTTCCTTCTCTTGCCATGGCTCCTCTCTTCCACGCAACGGGTAGTGGTCACTCCTGGAGGAGGCTTTTCCTCAGGATCCTTCCAGCCAACTCGCAGGGACCACTTGGGTTTTACAGCTGGTTTTTCTCCAAGATTTAGTTCTGCTAACAAGTCAGCTTCCCTTGCTTCCTCTAGCAGCAGAGAATCTTGTCCTCCAGTTGCTCCCAGGTCTTCTTGGTCGCTGGCTGGACTTGACATGATGTTCAGACCCCCTCGGAAGAAAATGTATTATCTCTCTGGGTGGGCTGGTAATGGGAGATTCAGAATAATGTCAGCTGGTGCTCCATTCAAAATCCAAGAAAGAAATACTTAAGACTCTTTTAATTAGAGAAAAGATATCTTTTACTGGAAATCAAGTGGTAGCAACAAAACAATTCTGAATCTGAGAAAATGGGCGCGTAAATCACATATACAAAGTAATGGCAACGTTCCCACCCCCAATAGTTCAAATGGTTCTTCCAATTAAAAGTTGTGAATATCATCATGTGGGCATCTCCAGGTGGTGATGAGGCTTCTGTCCGTTGACCTTGGCATACTTTGATAAAGGTTTGCAGCTGCGCATAGCATAGAAGAGAAAGCTAAGCAAGGAATAGAAACCTAAGCAAGAATGTACCCCCACCCC
This sequence comes from Pseudonaja textilis, assembly GCF_049901715.1. Taxonomy (NCBI): domain Eukaryota; kingdom Metazoa; phylum Chordata; class Lepidosauria; order Squamata; family Elapidae; genus Pseudonaja; species Pseudonaja textilis. Next base: position 33,118,424 of record NC_141996.1, read on the forward strand.
CACCCCAGTTTATACAGTTCTGGTTTATAACACCTCCAGCTCACTTCCCATAATTTTCCCCCCTCCTCCCCGTTACTTATGACAGCCGAAGTATGCAAAGCAAAGGGAGAAAATCTTGAAGGCTGACAATTCCCCTCTGAAATTACCAAATTTGCCCTAAGTGGAAAATTTTAAATTCTTATTCACACTTCTTTATTTCTCTGTCATGGATATGGAGTGGTAGAAATTGTGAGAATTGTGAGGGGGGAATCACTTTACTCTGCCTATTTTATATAATTCTTATATTATTTGATACAAACAGGGAAAGGGATATTACGATTGATAACCCAAATTATGACCAGCTATATGAAGCCAAGCCTAACATCTGTATTCTTCTGATGATTGCATGATCTTCTCCAACATCTATATAGTTCATGGGTAGATTTTAAAAACCAAAGTTTCAACGGATTTCACAGAACATCTAAACAAGTAACTTACCTGAACTCGCTCTCAGTTCAAATCTTGTTTTTCCTTCTCTGTTTCCTTCTGTTACTTCACAAGTATAATTTCCAAGAACAGCCTGATTTGTTGATATAACAAGTGAAGCAATGCCGTAAGGTAGCATCGAGTGGTTCAGAAATTTTGCAGTTTCAAAATTATTGCCTTTGGTAATGTTACCAGAAACTCCATCATAAGTGAACAATGGGTTTCCTTGAAATTTCCATGACACAAACATTGTTACGCTGTTATTCTCTTCCAGATTAGTTACCACACAAGGGAGGACGAATTGAGGTCCATTACAGTAGTTTATTTCAAGAAATGGGACATTCTGAAATGACAGCTGGGCTGAACCTAAAAGAAAGAGAAATAAAAATATGATTGTTTGTATTTTAAGAAGGAAATGTGGCTAACGCAAGACTACATGCATTTTATCTCAGCCAAAGATGCGCCAAAAAGTTCTTTTGCTGGAAGAGGCCACTCTCAAAGCTTGAATCTTTGCTTTATTTCAGCATAGTTTTTGAGAGCTCAAAGATCCACCCACTCCCACTTTGGTGAAGGAACCAATTAGAAGGCGAAATGGTCAAACAGAAAATGAATTGCAGGTTAAGAGTTGTAAAAGGAAGGGAAGATGCTGCAAATGGACAGGAGAGTTTTCTTCCCTTTCATCTAACCCTACCTTTGAACACATCAACTACACGCCATAGGAAACATTTGCTTCCAGTTTGACTAAAGAAGCTTCCCTTTCTCTTAAGGGAAGCTTCCCTTAAACTTCCTTTTTAAGCTTTTTTTAAAGGAGGAATTTCTTGACAGTGAGAACAATTAATCAATGAAACAGCTTACCTCCCAGAATTATGGGTGTTCCATTGCTGGAGGTTTTCAAACAAAGATGGGACAACCATTTGCCTGGAATGGAATAAAGATCCCTCCCTCCAAAGTCCCTTCCAGCCCTATAAGTCGATGATTACCCCCACCCCACCCTTTTGCTTTTCTTCTCCCTTTCCTATGCTGTCTTCTCTTTCCTACCCTTTCCCATTGATAGGTATAGAACAATTAATAACCATTAGCTGACCTTTAGACAAGATAGTTACGATGATTCACTGTATGAAAAATATTTTTGAGCTTCAGAAAAGACAACAGAAGATTAATCCTGGTTTGGTTCTTAAAAAAGAACAAAGGAAAATAAATCTAGATGTATACAAATTGGATGTCCAGAGTGATAAAATGTAGCATGTTTATGTAGAGTTGTGTCTGAATAAGTCATTGTCCCCAAGGGGAGGAAATGTTAGCTCCATGCAACAGGCAGAAGATGACGGGTACCTCACTGTGACAATACTACCCAAATGTGAGAAACTGACAATTTCCAGTTAGAGGGTAGAAGACTATCAGTCCCTTGGTGGCAAAGACTTATTCAGAGGGCTGGAAAGTGACAGTTCGCAATCAGAGTACAGAACATCATTATTTCCTTGAGAGTAGAAAGCTGGTAATCAGCACTTCTTGGCACTTCTTTAAAAATTGAGTGATTGGAGGGGGGGGGAGTGCCCACATATAACCTGAGCCTAAGTTGAGCCCAAAAAACAGTTCCACTTTTTGGGGATTGTATTGGGTACAGAAATGTTACAAAATCTGAATGTTTTTAAAATATTTTTTTCTTAAAATCCTAAAGCAAAAATGTAAGGCACCTGGCATACCTGTTCTCAATCTGTTTTATTAAATAAATAAATAAAATCAGCCCATCAAATTTTAATAGTGCAGTTCTAGACCTTTGGTTACATGCAAACTACCCCTTACCCTTTCCTGATGAAGTGTCTGTAACAGAAAAAGACTATACAAATGTATTAAACATGATTTAAGAATAAATCAGATCATGTTATGCTATTATTTTATCAAACATGCTTAAGTAAATTATTTACAGGTCAGGCAATGGCAGACTAAGACATTTCTGAAGGGTAGTGACAATTCTGCAGTGGAGATCAATGTCTGGATGAGAAGCCGAGGCGAAAAGAGCCTCTCGGCATAAGGTAAAAATAAGACACCATCCACTTATGCTTCAGACAGTTTTTCCTTGGAAGCCTGAGAGATGGTCATTTGATCAAAATTCAGACACTTGGCAACTGACTGTTTATGACAGTGTCCTGGGGTCATGTGATCACCTTTCGTCAAAGCAAAGTCAATTAGGAAGCCACATTCTTTTAACAACCATGTTTCCAACTTAACAACTGCAGACATTCACTTAACAACTCTGGTAAGAAAGATCGTAAAATGGAGCAAAACTCATTTAACAAATGTCTCAGCAACAGAAATTTTGGCCTCAATTGTGGGTTGTAAGTTAAGGACTACCTATATTTGAACTTTGGGAGGCTTCATAAGATTAAGCATTCAATTACTCTATTCAGGTTCCAAATTGAGTAGATCGGTATAAAGTGGGATAGGTGTCAAATGGTTGTTATATACAGCTGCTAACAAGCTAATGTCATATTCTTCCACATGAAAAACGGGGAGAGTATTTCATAAAAGAAAAGTATTGGGAGTTTGAACAAGGAAGTGTCCTTTGAATGGAAGAGCCAAGGAAAAAGAGAACAAGAGTAATTCTGCCTAAAGACGGATTGAGTAAAATGCCCTCAGGGACAGCTAGATTTGTCAAAATAGGGACTATTCAACAGCATGACTGTCAGGCTTACAGTTAGACGCAAAAGTTTAGGCACCCCTGGTCAAACTGTATACTTCAATGAATGCTTAAATGAATAGAAGCTGACACAACCCCTACATAATACAAAATGAAGATAATTCACTCTTACAAAGCAGGATGAGGGTATAAACAATTTTCTAAAGACTTCCAGCTAGCAGTTTCAGCCGTGACAAACAGAGTTAAGAAATGGAAGTTATAATGAACTGTTGAAATCAGGACAAGGCCTGGAAGATCAAGAGAAATCTTTGCTAAAGCTACCTGAAATCTAGTAAGACCTACAAAGCAGAATCCATAGATCACTTCAACAATCTGCTGAAAAGTGTAGCGGCATTGTAGTATATGTCTGTAGATCTATACTACAACACTGCCTAGACACAATGATCTGCGTGAGAGAACCTCTCTCTTTCTCTTTCTTTCTCTCTCTCTTTCTCTCTTTTTCTTTACAGAAGTTGTTCAAAATATGCAAAAGAAAACTTCAATAAGTCTGACATGATTTGATCTGTTAAATTCAAATGGAAATGTTTGGCCGCAATCAAGTAAGTTTGAAGAAAAGACCATCTTGCCATTTAAAGAACTTCCAAGGAGAACCGCATCAACACTGGCAGGCCAAGCTACTGTATATAAATAGGAAGCAAACCCTACCCTCATTAGTACTGATGGTGTTACCTAGTTAGATAGTCTGCAAGCATACAACCGAGCTCAGAAAGCATCAAGGACTCAACAAAAGTTCTATTATGCTTTGGGGTTGTGTGACATCTAGTGTCAAAGAAATGTGCTGGTTAAAAGAAGAATACATTCATCTAGGTATCAACATATCCCTAGAAGTCCTGAAGGCAGAGAAGATACTGAAAAAGGGATGACTATTTCAACAAGATAAAAATGTGAAACATATCTCCGAATCAATTGTGAAATACGAAGGAGAGATAAAAGATTTTTGGATGCCCTTCGCAATTCTCACAGTTGAATACTATTGAAAAATCTGGAGAGAAATATCAAATGTATAGCATAATCAAATAGAAGAACATTTCTGAACTAGAAAGTTCTCCAAGGAAGAATGGGGGGAAAACCCTAAAAGTAAGAATAGAAGGATTCTTCTTTCACTACATATATTGTTTGAAATCTATTAATTGTGCCAATGAAGAGTCAGAATTTAGTAAGTGAAAAAATGTCCAGTATTCTGCACCTGCCATTTTACTCTTTCTAATCTGCAAACAACTGCACATATAGGAAGTACATATTCATATTTGCACAGAGACATCATGTTTAACCTTACACCATATAGAGGTTATGTCAGCTTCTATTAATTTAGGAATTGACTGGAATAAGCATTTCAATGAAAGATATCTAACTTTTGCATACAACTATATCTTTGGTTTGTTTGAGATGAATTGGAATGATACTTCTTTTAATTTTCTTGTTGCCTGTTTTTTTCCCCTTAATATTCATATATCTGTGTTTAGGTAGGAAGCAGATTCTTCTTTAAATATCCAGATCACCTTCCTCATCCATCCTTTTCCTAATACTTTCTTTCACTGGGATTTTTATATTGTGGTAAAGTGGTTTTATATGTTCAGTTATTGGCTAAGAGTCATAATGAGTATGCTTACTCATAATAAGTTTTAAACCATTAGTTCCAAACTGAATTGCTGGATGTACATTGTTAGTCATAAACTAACAAAAAAAATCAATTTGGCAGAATGTTGAAATTCAGTTTTTGTCTGTATTATATAGTACACAACTAAACTGTCAGCCCAACAACTGTCTTCTTTGTTAATCTTCTGCCATATTGTTCTGGATATTTTCAGTGATGAGAGACAGTTTGTGAATGTTTGTGGCCTGCAAAATTCAATATTGTATTGAATGCCTAGGGCAAGTTTGTTAGACAAACAATCCTGGAAAGAGTAACAGTGGTGCCATGTTTCTCTATTTGTACACACTCTATTAGCTGATAGAGCATTTTATTTGGCAATGATTTTGTAGATCTTTTCAGCAAATTGAGCATCAGGAACATTTTTCTGAGCTCCACAGAAATATTTTTGATTGGAGCATGAATTATTTTTGATAGAAGTATATATCCAGAAAACTAATATGTTTTATTTAACAAGAGAGGGTAAAACATGCCAAAACACCTCTAAGTAGTTCTCAACTTATGACTATAGTAACATTTAAACAATTATAATTGTAAGGAGTGATGGTTGTTAACAGGATCATCACATAACTGATTTAACCTTTTTGCGACATTCATTAAGAAAACAGCTGTTACTCAGCAAATGAGGGTGTTGTAAAACATACCCATAGTTTTCTATGGGGCATTTTTTGCCAGAAGCCAAAAATAAATTCCAGTTTCCAACAAAAACATTAAAAATCATGGTCACATGATTGCAGGATGCTGCAAAGAGCTGTAAACATGGATCAGTTAACAAATGCCCAAAATGCAGTATATGACTGCAGGGGATGGAGTGGGCAGGTCAATTTATGGAACCTCAAATCTGGATTGTAACTTTTTCAGGATCCATCATAACTTCAAAAGGTCACTAAGCAACCAGTCACAAGTTGAGGACTACCTGTGTCTCAACTGATCTGCTGATCAGTTAGACCTTTTCTAATAATAACATAGTGAAAGTGGGCTCAGTTTCAATACAGAGATGGCATAGTATATTGCTTGGGACATTGTTTGCTTTAACCAGAATATCTTTATGCATTAATAAGATTTTGATGACGTTTGCATCATATCGCAGGTCACACTACTACACAACTACAGATAGTTTTAAGGGTTTTACCATTTTTTTTCCTCCATGCTATATTAACTTGCTCTTTAGGGCTAATTTCTTAATAACCTTCTCCCAAGTACTGCTTGGGTTTTATCAAAAGTATCAGAGGAAAAATATATTTTTAATTCAATGTAGTTTTAAAAGGTAGGTAAACATGGGTATGTGATCAAGAGTGTTCATGTCACACTCATACCAAAAAATAAATTCACTTTCTAGGGATTTTATACCAGTTCTTCACTTCAAGGAATCACCAAATCAGCAGAATTTCAATTCAGACACAAAAGCTCATCAATATAATAATTAACTTTTCAAGCTACTATGTTGTAATTATGTCCTGGTACTGTACACATTTAGAATTCATGTCCCAAACTTCCTTCAGCTATGCATTTACAGCATACATTGTCATGGCCCAGAATCAGAGTCTGACTATGAAAAAGCTGTTCCAGCTGAACAAGTGGAATGGTTCCAGCTGAAGCCAGGAGACACCAAGCCAGGAATCACCTTTGGCTGTTTAAACACAGGGACCATCAGAAAAGCTGGATCAGTGGGATGATGAGGCGTGTTCTCCACTCCCTTGGACTCAGCAAGCAGAACAAAGATGCTCAATGAGACCTCTTGCCACACAAAAGAATAATTGTATGGCAATTATTCTTTAATTCTATCTTTAATTATAGCTGGCAGCAGTCTGATTTAGGAACAATCTGACCCATGTTTCTTTGTTGAAACAACTGACTGATCTATTTTGGTATCTCGTTCTTATAAAGTTCCTGAAACCTTTGGACTGGCTGATAAATGGACTCGGCTGTCGAAACCTTAGCTTGGATTTGATTTTTGGTGTGTTAAAAACAAAACCTTTCAGGCAAGCTTTCTTTCCAAAAGACCCTGTTTCAATATAAATTCCTTTACTTAGTTGTAGAGTTGTAATTGCAGGAATGTTCCAATCTCGGAATGGCAAACCTCAGCTAAAGAATGTTTCCAAGCAAATACAACTCAGGTAAACGAAGTTACTAATCTAAAGGAGGATTAGAGAGAGGAAGTAAACTTATGCTAGACTTTAACTAGAGATAATTAATTGCATGGATTACTGTGCTAAACAATAACAAAAGTTAAGCAGTAACCAAAGTTAACCAGTGATGGAGGATGTGTATAAATGTGTATAAATGCAAGACTAGACTCCAATAACGATCATCATGATTCAGTTGTTCATGATCAAACAACTCGACTGCCTCGTCATTACAACACTTAGTAGTGTTTATCTACCCAGCCTGAGTAAATTGCTATTATCACTAACCACAGTGTCTGAGAGTTTAAAACCTAAAACAGGACACGTATCCACACTGGAATCCATTCAACTAAAATACAAGAGAACCATGTCTCATGTTTTCCCCATAATGACTAATACATTTCTCCAGCTGCAGTTAAATTGTGCCTCAGTAAAGGCAGAATGAGAAATTATTGGCTGAAATGTCTACAAGCATGTTTTTAGCTCAGTTTATCCTAGCTGAGAAATTCATCTGTTCTTGAAAGAGGCAAATAATCACTGACTTGGCTAACTATGGACTCTCACCCCAACCTCTGCTTATGATAGCAGTAGAGAAAGAATGGCTGAAGTCAAGCAAAGAGTATTTGACTCAGATCTCTTAGCTGACAGAACCAGTTCCTCACATTGCTGCTACTTTACTTTCACTGGCACGCCATACGCCATTCCAAAATACCTCTTCAATGTCCTCCCTGCCTAACAAGGAAGGACATTCACCCTGGCCTCAGGATCTTTGATATCCTTCACAAATAATAGAGATACCATTTAATAATATCCCTTTTCAAAAATGCATTTGCATCTATTCACATTGCATCTTTCTTTCTAAGCTACTTCATATCATTGTTGGCAATTAGAGTTAATCACCCCATACATTAGCTGATGCTTCAAATGACTTCCCTCTGAAACTCTGCTCTTTTGACTAAGGGATCAGTCCAGGGTAATCACCACAAAGATCATTTAAATCAGCACTGTTGCAATTAGAAGGCAATAGGTTTAACATGGAGCCCAACTGTAGCTATTTGACTGACCCTTCACACTTAAAGGTAGTCCTAGACTTATGGCCATAATTGAGCCTCACAATTTTATTGTTAAGTGGGATATCTGTTGTGAATTTTGCCCCATTTACCACTTTTGCATAGTGAAACACTGCAGTTGTTAATAACCCAATTTAAGTGAATCTGGTTTCCCACTGACTTTTCTTGTCAGGAGGTCACAAGAAGTGATCATATGACCCCAGGACACAACAATTGTCATAAATATGAGCAAACTGCCAAGCAACTGAATTATTATCACATGACCATGGGGATACTGCAAAAGTTGTAACTCTGAAAAATGGTCATAAGTCACTTTTTTCAATGCTGTTGTAACTTTGAACAGTCACTAAAACAAACTTGTAAGTTGAGGACTACCTTTATGAAGTCAAGCTGGGATGAAGTATGGTATATAGGTAGTCCTCAGCTTACGATTGGTCGCTCAGTGACTTTTGAAATTATGATGGACTTCCCCAGTACTAACAACCCAGTTCTGAAGTTCCAAGGTCTGCCCCCCAAGGTCATATGACCACATCTTAGACACTTGGCAATCAGCCCACACTTACAGCTGTTTGCAGCATCCCATGATCATGTGATTGCATTTTATATTTTTGCTGAAAGTGGCATTTACTACCTTTTTTTGGCAAAACTGCCCCATAGAAAACAATTGGTTTGCTTAACAACTGTGGCATTCACTTAACCACCACCACAAAAAGGTCATTAATTAAGTCAGTTATATGACTTAATGTGTCACACTTTATGATCTCAGGACTTACAGCCATAATGGGCAGCTTTCATATATCATAGGACTTGACTTAATATATGTATAAATGACATGAGTAGCCAGAAAACATGATTTTCAAATTTGCAGGTAATAGCTTAAAGCAGGGGTGTCAAACTCAACCACTGTGGGCCGTATCAGGATTTTGTTTGCCCTTGGGGGCTGGGGTGGACATGGCTGGTTGCTGCATCCGACTGGGTAGACGGGACTGGGGTGGGCTGGGGCCAGGGTGTCACGGCCCTGCAGGACAACTCTGGGCCTATCAGGAGCCAGATCTGGGCCATCACCATGTGTTTGACACATCTGCCTTCACAGACACTAACAAGATTCAAGAACAGTTTGACAATCTGAAAAATTAGGCCCCAAAATAGCAGAATGAATATCAGTTCAACAATATTCTAAATTTGTATAGGAAAAATCAAAGGCATAGGAAAAGAATAAGAGAGATGTAATACATGGCCATGAAAAAAGATTCTGGATATCTTATTGCATAATATGAGCCAATAGTTTAATGCAGCTGCATAACTAATCAAATGTGATCCTGGCTGAACCTGCAATTCAGGAAGAACAGGCAAAACATGTCCAGAGGAAAAGTCAAAATGAAAAGAGGCTCCAGAAAAAACTAATTATATGAATTATCTAATTATCTTAATATCTACAAGAACTTGAGGAGGCATCATGCAGCACCTGGTGTTCTCCAGTTGTAGCAGACTATAATCCCACTATCATAATTAGTTTTGTTTGGGGACTTTGGAAACTGTAAAGTTACAGAATTAGTACGGGTAGTCCTTGATTTACATCCATTTGTTTAGTGACCATTCAGCACTAAGTGACTTACAACCATTTTCACCCCTATGACCATTGTTGCTTCATACCCACAGTCACGTGATCAAAATTTGGATGCTTGGCAACTGACATGCATTTATGACAGTTGCAGTGTCCTGGGGTCATGTGATCACTTTTTGCTACTTCTGACAAGCAAAGTCAATGGGAGGCCCTAGATTCACTTAAGAACTGTGTTACTAACTTAACAACTGAGGCCAGAAAGGTCATAAAATGGGGCAAAACTCACTTTACCCCTGTCTGGCTTAGCAGTGGAAATTTTGGGCTCAATTGTGGCCATAAGTCAGTGAAAACAAGGTGTGTACTACCCGTATACCCATTTCAGCAGCAAGTCCAATCCCCCTTTCAGACCAGAAACTCAAATTAAGGCAACCCAGAGAAATAGCTCACTAGGCACTGCTTGAATATATCTAGTAGAGATCACCCTACTGGTTTACTGGTTCCATAGTCAAACTAGTCTTAGTTGTGTTCAACAAATCAGACAGAAGTACCAGGCTCAGGAGATTCCTAAAATGACAATCTGGTGGTAACCTTTCATTAGGAAAAAAAGAAAAAAAGCTCATTGGCATTTTCAAATGATAGAAATTTTTTTTTTTTGAGTTTGCTTTGGGAATCTGAAACCTATTTGTCCAATAAATGAAGCCAAGTTGTCAATAAATCAATAAATCTTTGAAGATAAATGTTAAAATTATCCCAGAATGCTTCCCAATTTTAGTTATTCTCAAAAAGTTGGAAGGTGTCAAAGATAATTTATTACCTCCATTTCTACAGAAGAGCTGTGTGAAATGCACAACCCGGGCTTTCATGATCCCTGTACAACTCAACAATCTGCTTGCAACAAAATTCTTCATGAACAATCTGATTAAAAGTATGCTAGCACAATGTTGTCACTCTGTATGATTCATTTAATCTCAAAATCTGTCCATGACAAGGTTTGGGGATTACATGAGTCGCATCCTGTGTTGCTGGGAAATGTATTTCGTACATGCAATACTGCAAGCCTGAACCAGATTATTCAGTCTGCTCTCTTTCCCAGGAAGATATATGGCACTGGCCCAGGTGAAACAAAATACTGGTTAGTTTCACCCACCAGGTTACTCTGTGTAAATCGGAGAGAGTGGGAAGTTGCTCCGAAGTTTTAACGTCAAAAAGAAGAGGTGGCTTCTACACTGTCACAATCCTTTAGCTGGGTTCTCCCAAGGACAGCAGCCATGAACAGTAACTATTAACCGGAAAGCGGGGGGGGGACCCCAGAACTGTCTCGCAAACCAAACCAACCAGAAGGTGAGAAAGCGGCACCCAGAATATTCCGAAGCAGGGCGAACGCCGGAGTCACAGTCAATAACAGCCCCCCACACACACACACACACATATATACACCCGCCAGCCTGCTGCCACTTCTGCCACCACACATTCGGAGCAGCAGGACTCCTGAAGCGAAGCGTATGGGAAGCATCAGGCGTTAAAGAGGTAGCCAATCCCAGAGCTCAGCACCCTACGCCTGTCGAAATAATTGGGTTCGCTCGAAGGGGGAGGGAGGGCAGAGGACGTGTGGTGCAAGGCAGCGGTACACTCCAGCCAAACAAACCCAAAAGCCTCAGCTTCATGGCGCAGTCAGTGGATAGGACGGAAAGCTAAAGTCTCAACAATCCCGGCGAGGCGGGGGGGGGGAGGGAGGAGGCAGCTTCTCTCCCTTTCCGCTTCTATTTAAAAAAAATAAAAGAACCGTACTCTACCGTCCTTGGAGCCCGAAAAACAACCCAGCTCCCTCTGGGGGCTTCAGGCCACGGCCAAGCAGAAACGGGGATAGGAACCGCGCAGCTTACTCCAAAACCGCCGCGGAGCAAAAAGCGCGGGGTATCTGCTGGGTTGGTTGTGTGTTTTTTTTTTTTTTTGCTTACACGGAAGGAGGCGAAAGGCCGAGAGAGAAAAGCGAGGGGTACAGCAATTGGAGCGGGAATAGCGCCGCCGAGGGCGAGAACAGCAAAAGAAGACAACCGACACTCACCGGCGCCCAGAGTGCCCAGCAGCACCCACCACACGCACAACATCCACATGTCCAGGCTGGCGCAAGGGAGGGCAATCCGCTTTCTTGCCGCGACAATTCTCTCACAGACCAAGGGAAAGACCGCTGGGGGGAAGTAAGGAGATCCGGAGCTCGGACTCGGAGCCGCCCAGCCCGCAGCCTGTCAAGCTTCGACGGTTCCCTCTAGCCGCAGCAAGCGGGGCGGAGCCACACCCGGCTTTCGCTTTCGCTCTCCGCCGCAGGAGGGGAGACGAAGGCGTAGGTGGAAGAACAGCCCCCTCCGTAGCCGGCTGCCGGACTGATGCTGCGCGCTACGACTTGAGAGCAGGTGGGTTTTCTTTCGTGAAGAGCCGGCGAAGACCTCCAGGTTCTCGCCCTTTTCCAGCTTGTGCCGCCGTAAACCCAGGGAGGAGCTACGGTAGTCCTCGACAATCGCCGCACCCCTTCAGAAGACCTTGAAATCGTCCACCGAAAGTTTCCAACCTGGCGAGACGGCGTTTACGGCTGCTCCCGGCTCTTCTAGCGCACGCAGGAATTGCGCAGACTTGGAAATGAACGTTGGGCTCTTGGCGTGACAAAGGAGGAACTCTGCGTCATACTGAAGCTTGCGATCGTCAGGGAAAGCCGACGCCGCCAAAGAGAAGTCTTCGCCCATCTTATGTACTGTTCAGTATGTGCAAGTCTGAGATGGCGCAGCAGACTGGACCTGAGGCTCCGGCTAAGCCCGAAGCAAAAACTCCCAATGAAATCTTTACAGCGCTCTTCCATGAGTGTTTCCCGTCAGTCTTATAATAAGACGGCTTTATGAAGTAAGGTTTCTGGAGCCTTGAAACACGCACAGTTGCAGGAAAAGCATTAGCTATGAATAAGAGATGAGTTTCCTGGTTTCATCTGAGGTTTCTACACCGGGGGATTTAGATTGGAGTTGGGTTTTTTTTTGGTTTTGGTTTTTTTTGCTGTGTCTCCAGTTCCCCTGCTCTCGTGCTGGTGCCTATTATTTTTCATAAAGTATAAATGCATCATGCTTTAGGAACACTTGAAGTTAAACCCACATAATCATTATAGGAGCTGGCGTTTTAAATTCAACTATAAATCACACTAGATAGCGTCTCAAGTAAATTAATTTAGAATAACTGAGATAAATATGGCCTTTCTACAGCCTTTTCAATATGCTGCTATATAATAAATACCATGCTGTCAACATATTAGGACTTACACTCAGACATGTGGGGAGAATTGGCCATCTTTCAGACAATCATTCTTGATGTTTCCTTCATCAAGAGCAAATGTTAGTGGCAATGTTAATAATAAGCCAAAGGGGTTTTTCAGCAACTGCACGTTGAAATCATAGCATATAAATAAAGACAAATTAAGTAATCCAGTTTCAACAGAATCTAGGGGTAATCTTATCTTCTTTTTAACCCAGAATTTCTAAAATATCTTTTTTGTTTGAAGAACACCAAGTAATACATTGGAAATCATTTCTTCTCTAAATGCTCCTGACCGGAATATTTTTGGTTGGCTTTGGAGAAATTCAGGATTAATAAGCAAGATCGCAGAGATGTACCAAATTGTATCTTTGTTTAAACAATGACTGATAGGTGCATATTGTTATAAAAATATCCCAATAAAGAACAGGAAACAGCAATACAAAAAAACAATTCTTACTTTAAAATTCAGAGATTTATTTCATGAGCAATTTGAAACATTAATAGCCATCATAATACAACTTATATCAATAACTCATTGCAATGAGGTCCAATGACATAGCTGAGTCCGGCAAGGAGTAGCCATGGCCAGTGGCCCTGAACACATTCCAAGACATTGTTTTTATATTTTTCTGCATGCATTTCACTTCTCTGTTCTGTCTTACAGTCAGTCTCCACATATACCTGTGTACATCTCAAACCTCTATCCAGTGGCTAATTTCAGTTCCTTATTTGTTGCAGTTTTCAAAACTACATAATTTGCAAAATCACATTTCACAGCAATAGTTCAGCAGGATTACAGATACTTCTGGTACATTTGAAATCCTATCTAAAACTTTGGTTCATGTCTCTTTATCCTAGGGCTTGCTATCATTCAAAGGCCTTGTTGAATCTGATAAATCATGATGGTGAACCTATGGCACGCATGCCACAGGTGGCACACATAGCCATTTGCGCCAGCATGTGAGCTGCACTTACCTCACTGTGCATGCGTGTGCCTCACAGCTGATTTTCAGCTGGCTTGAGGCCTTTTTTAGCCTCCCAGAGGCTCCCAGTATTATAGGAAGTGATGAAACGGGCCTATTATTTGGCCTGCAAAGCCTGCAGAGGCTTTTTTCAAGCCTCTGGGAGACCGAAAAAGGCCTCAAACTGGCTGAAAATCAGCTGTGAGGTGCAGTGCAGGTAAGGGGGCAGGAGGGGATTGCACGCACATGCGCAGGGGGCATGGGGGCCATGCACATTGCTTTCTAGTTGCTGGCACGTGACTGCGTACACAATTTTTGGCACAAGAACTCCAAAAGGTTAGCCACTACTGTGATAGATCAGTAGCCTATATTTTTCTTCCCACAATATGTTTGGATATCATTTCAGTCATGACTTAGTAATAACTCCTTTTCCAAAAAAAACAACAACTTCTGAGCATTCCTGTAGGCAACTGACAGCCTATTTTTGCTTTAAACTTTTTTCCTTCTACTCTTCCTTGCAGAAGTCATCTAGCTTGGAAATATTCTTACATCTCTTTGCATAAACTTTATGTTTCACAACTCCACATAGATTCTCACACTATCCAAGTCTGGGGATTGTGAATGTCATTCCAAGACTTCATATTTCCTTCATGAAATTACTTCATGGTTAAATTGGAGATATGTTTCAGGTCATTGTTTTGCTGAAATATCCATTTTCTTCCACTTTTACATTCTCAAAAAGTAATATGAAACTAATTTGTAAATGAACTAAACCTACTTTTATGTTCAAATAATGCCATATTGCCTTGTAAATAGTTTCCTTATACTAGATGTGTTATGTCTGTGGAACTGGTTGGAGTTCCCAACCAGGTCCGCTGTTTGAGCGGGAGCACCAGCAGCTCCCATTGGTTGGCTCCGTTTGACAGCCGGCTATATAAGCCGGCTGTCGGGCAGAGCCAGCCCGTTGTCGCCCGCTGGTCTGCGAGTTAGCTAGCAGACGCGACAACCCTTTATTCATTGCAATAAAGCCTGTTAGTTGTACGCTCTGGTCTCATGCCTCTTCCTTACCATCGCTCCACAACAAGATGGATATTTTTTTACAATCGATTCATGCAATTTAGCTATTGCCTTAATCCTTATGGACTCTGGGAAGTTTGAGATATTAAAATAGTAACAAAAGTAAAATTTTCAATAATAAATTATAACAAGAAATAATAAACATTCATGCATGCATGCGTCCATTCACATACAAAAGAATAAATTGTGGCTTTATTGTCGGTTCCCAAAGACCTTCTGGAAAAGCCAGGGTTTTACTAGCTGCCAGAATGCCATAAGGATGGGGGTTGATAGTCACCTACGGAGGCAAGCTGTTCCATAGGAAGAAATCTGCCCTTGAGAACACCTGATGTTGTCATCTTCTCTTGCCTTATCTCCTAATAGATGGAAACTCTTAACAGAAGCTACTGAGCCAGCTGGTTGGATAGTTCTGAAATTATTTTAGAAAGGCAATCTCTTAGATACCTGGTCCCAGGCCATATAGGCCTTTAAAAGTAGCAACCAGCACCTTCAACTGCACTCATAAACATGCTATCAAGTAATGCAGCTCCTGAAACAGTAATATGAAAATACAGGTGCTATACTAGCTTGTGAGTATGTGGAGAGGAATGTTCTGGCCAGCTGAAGGTTCTGATTGATCTCAAGGACAGCCCCATGGAGAGCAATTTACAGTAATCTAAACCAGAGATAACAAAGACGTGAATGGCTGTGTTCAGAGCCTTGGGGTTTTTTTTATTATTATTATCTCACAAAATGCTTCTGCATCAAAGAATATACAGCATTACATGAGGCAGAGCAAGGTCAGTTGAAAATGATAGAAGTAAGGTATGTACACTGATAAGACAGAACATAATATAATTAAGGATATTATCAAATTGAGGAACCACTGTGTTCCTATCCATTAGCAATTTGCTGATTTCTAATTAAAATACAGTTTGTTAAAACACCTGACCAAAATATTGACTTAATTTTCTTCCCGAATAAGTTAGGCTGGGTAAATTTTGTGTAAATAAAGCTTCAGACAAAAATCTTTTGACTTCTTTTGTTTTGTTTTATAGTCCAAGCTTTTTTGACCAGTAGTCTATTGTAATTAAATTTACAAAGAGCAGTTTTCTCTAGCTAAGGATAATCATGCATTTGTTGAAGTTGCAGTATTTACAAAAGCGTATGTGACAAAATATTTTCTATCTATAGCTGTCATTTTTTTAATTATTGCCAAAACAAACCATTGCATTTGAAAATAAAGATAAAATAAGTACTGTTTCATTGTTTTTCTGCTTGAAGAAGGTTAAGTGGGAATATTCACGTGTTTGAGTTCTGCTGGTAGCCTGGCACATTGGCAAAAGTGGGCAATGTGTTGTGACTGAAAATTAAGTCCAGTGGGTCTTTCTGATGTATGGAAGTATACCTAACTGAGATAAATATAAATATATTCCAGCAAAGATGTGCATAAAGGAATGCATTAAAATACAATAAAACTATAGCTGTTAGTTTGTAAAAATCTTTCTAAAAGCAACAATTAATTGGTAAGGATGGAAGCAAGATTGACTCTGTTCATAGAGAATAGAATATTTTATCTACTTGAAAGGATTTCTTTGTTCTAGAAATAAAGTCTAGTTTCAGGACTGAGCCCAGCCCGATGTGTTAGAACTCATTTTCAATATAACAGGGCTAACTCATAGCATACAATGTGATGATGTAATGTGTGTGTGTGTGTTGGCCTGTGAATGAATATTCTGTTCTCTGTACCCATCTAGTAGATGCTTGAATCCTTCTGTACCTTGACCCTAGACAAAATATACTTTCTACCTGAAAAGCCATAACACAGTCAGAAATCTGCCAGTAATCAGGATTTCCTATAGCATTTCAATCCAGCTGGTTGTGGAAAAGAAATCAAATAGAAAGGGTAAAGCTTTTTTGTGTGGGGGGGGGGGAGGCAGATACAATACCCAGCTGGTTTCCTCTGCAGAGGGAGTCAAAAGGCACTCATTTATAGCCAACAGAAACTAACTGAAGTTCAGGGAATATACAAAGGGAGAAATTCTTGATTCAGTTCTCTAAATAATAACTGAATAGGCCGAAACACAGGCTGGCTTCTTTTCTGGCAATACTGGCCTTGCATTCAGGTGCACTGTGTCTGAATGTGCAATGACTGTGCAATGCTACCTCTGCGCTGCTGAGTCCAGATCGCTGCAGCTGCAGCACACCCACTCATCTTTTGGCTGCCAAGGCAGCTCTCTGAGCACACCCACTCCCGGCTGCCTAGTACACCCACACTCTGCTAGAAGCAGCCATGGCACGTACACACAACCAGTTACTGATGCTGCCTCTCAAGAGGGTGTGCTGCGTAGGAAAGCAGATGTGTAACAAACATGCTGAGTTCTCTGCAAAAGGAGGAGGGAGGGTGAAGTTGTATTGTGACAGCTACTATTGAAAGATGGTATTAGCAGCAGAATTTGTTCTGTATAATACTGAAGTTGGTTACTGATTTCCATCTGGTTGTTGCTGTGAAACTCTAAAACACAGCTCAGTCAATCCAGCAAATATAGATTTAAGTTTAAAAGGAATGTGTAATCACAGCATCTGCTAATTACACTCAGAATTTTGAAAGTGAAGAACCTATTACTAGCTTTGGACAATTGTACATACATGTCTAAAATCTCCTTTACACATAGAGCAATATCAATGTGATATTGTTGGCAAAGATAACTGGAAAAAAATAAGGAATCTCTGCACCATGGTGAATGATGGGTCATGGTAGATATACCTACATATCCAGGAATCAGCTTTTAACTCCATAGAACTAAAACATGTCAAAAGCTTTGCATATATAAGGCACCATCAAATATATCATGACAAACCTATTTCCTTTGCATGCATTATTGCAGATTATATGTTCACATATCCATAAGAATATTGGTAGTGTGCTCAGAAGTAGAAAAATTCAACACTCCACCATAAAACAACGGTTGAACGATGAAACTTGCAGAGATGACTAAACTGACTTTCTTGGTTAGAGAAAAAACAGTATCTACATTTATGGCTGATTAGAAATTCCGTATTGCATAAACTTTGCATGAAACAGGAAAAAATGCACATATGATTTGCACTTTTGATGATGGAGGAAAAAGGGCTAGCAGAAGATAGTGAGCTTTTTTATTGTCAAAGTTAATTTATAACTTTGTAGCTATATTTGCTGCAAAGGAAATTAGAAGTTTCATCTATGTTTATCTTTTCTGTAGTTTTGTCTTTTTCATTTCTTTATTTTATTTTGTATTAGATTATGCTAGTTTTCCTGTTCTGGTATATAGTTAACCGTTTATCCATTTTTTCATACCAAATTGGAACAAGCATGCAGATCTAGTAGTTTTATCCATTGCTGAATTATGAACGCTCTTTCACTACCAGTTAGTAGTGAAAGAGTCTTCACAATTCAGGAATAAGTAAACCTTGTAGATCTATCTGCATGCTTGTTCCCACCTGGTATCGGAAAATGGATAAAGAAGGTTCCCTCTATTTCTCTATTTCTCTCTCTCCCCCTCACATATACAGAGATTATTACAATCCAGAATCATCCAGTGATACTAATTTATAGAAGAATACCTCTTCACCTAACACATAATTAACATTTGAATTTTGCAACTGCAAAGTATATAGTACCCATCAGGTTGGATGGCTTCAAAAGGAAATTAGTCAAATTCAAGGAGGAAAATACTAACAACTACTAATTATGATGACTAAATACTGCTTCTGATATAGAAGACTGGATCTCAATGCTATTTATTAGGGAATATGAGTGTGAGCATGCTATTTTAACATAGTTTTGAACTTCCCACTGGTTTGGCCCCTGTGATAAAAAAATATTGGGGTAGAAAAGCTCAAGATGTAGGCCAGCAAGTCTTCTTAAATATAATTATTCAACGAAGAAAGTAAATGATATTTATAGTTCATTCAACTGTAGGTGAAGAACTGTAGATGACTGCATTTTAAACAATAACCCCGAAGGCTCAGAAACTAAGGTTATACCATAAAAAGGAAGTGAGAAGTGAAAGGTGATGGAACAGATCTATGTTATACAAGATTTTCTCTTGAGGAGGACATAAATCGATGAAAAGGTATCATACATGCTCATGAAATCAAGACATACTTTACAACATAAAAGCACCTGAGAATAGACCTTAGCAACTGACAGACAGCTGCTTGACTTAAAAAAAAAATACTGAAAGTGGCCTTAGTCACTCAGGTAGAATTGAACATTAGATTAGCAGTTTTAGTAGGTGAAGAAAAAAATTACATTTTTAAAATATTGTTCAGGTAGAAGAAAAGGGCATTAGTTATTAAGACGACAGCAAAGATACAGCAAAGATACACACAAATTCCACCCGTGCTTTCTACAATTTTGTAAACAACAAACTAAGAGACTCAAGGCCCATCCCACCCCTGAAAGGACCTAATGGTAAAGACTGCAACGATGACACTATTAAAGCCAACCTCTTTAACACATTCTTTGCCTCAGTATTTGTAAACAGCAATGGATCAAGCCCAGTACTTCCTAGTCGAACCACAGACAACTACAATGATCTAATACATATCGATTTTACAGAAGACATTGTTGAAAAAGCACTGCTCAATCCCTTTCTATTGGACCAAATGGAATATGTGCCAACTTCTTAAAAAAGCTATCCACTGCCATAGCCGAACCTCTAAGCACAATCTTTGAAAAATCTTTCAGGACCAGCTCCTTGCCAAAACTATGGTCACAAGCCACGGTCATCCCCATCTTCAAAAAGGGAGACCCCAGCCTAGTTGACAATTACAGACCAATCTCCTTATGCTGTGTCACCTGTAAAGTCATGGAATCAATTATTAATCAATCCATTATCCTCCACTTAGAGACAAACAACCTACTGTCTAATAAACAATTTGGTTTCAGAAAAAAACGATCCTGTAATCTGCAACTCTTACACTGCAAAAACATATGGACTACACAACTCAATCAGGGCAAAGCAATAGACACAATCTACATAGACTTCTGTAAAGCCTTTGATTCAGTGGTACACAACAAACTACTCCTAAAACTAAAATCTTATGGCATCTTTGGACACCTACATAACTGGATAGAAGCATTCCTGTCAAACAGGCAATAAATGGTCAAAATTGGGAGTGTCCTATCAAATCCTGTACCTGTCAACAGTGGTGTCCCCCAAGGCAGTGTTTTAGGACCAACTCTCTTCATACTCTACATAATTGACCTCTGTGAACATATTAAGAGCAACTGCGTTCTCTTCGCTGATTATATAAAGCTATTCAACACCACAGACAATACTACTACCCTCCAAAAAGACCTTGACTATGTATCAGAATGGTCAATCAAATGGCAACTTCAAATCTCAACAAATAAATGCTCTGTCTTACATATTGGCAAAAAAATCAGAAAATAAAATACAGGCTGAATAGTCAAGACCTTGTTGATAATCCAAACCCTGTCAAGGATCTTGGAGTACTCATCTCTAATGATCTAAGTGCTAGAGTCCACTGTAACTACATAGCCAAAAAGGCATTAAGAGTTGTTAATCTAATCTTGCATAGCTTCTTCTCTGGTAATATCACACTACTAACTAGAGCATACAAAACTTTTGCTAGACCTATTCTTGAATACAGGTCATCAGTCTGGAACCCATATCGTGTATCTGATATGAACACAATTGAAAAAGTCCAGAAATATTTCACAAGAAGAGTTCTCCGCTTCTCTACTCATTGCAGAATACCTTATGCCACCAGACTTGAAACTCTAGACCTAGAAAACCTTGAACTACGCTGCCTCCGGTCCGATCTAAATATAGTATATAAAATCATACATTGCAATGTCCTACCTGCAAATGAATATTTCAGCTTCAATCATAACAATAGAAGAGCACACAATAGATACAAACTCAAGGTTAACCAAACCAAACTTGACTGCAGAAAATACGACTTCGGCAACAGAGTGGTCAATGTTTGGAATACTCTACCTGACACTATGGTTTCTTCCCCAAACCCCAAAAACTTTAACCTTAGACTGTCTACTATTGACCTCACCACCTTCCTAAGAGGCCTGTAGGAGGCGTGCATAAGCACACCAATCGTGCCTACCGTCCCTGTCCTATTGTTTCTTTTTATTTTTCTTATAAGTATCTATCTCATGTATTCAAAACTATGTTTATTCTTATACCCGTTTCTTGTAAGCGATTGACAAATCAAATAAATACTAAAAAAGACCTGCTGGATCAGGTCACCACACCATAGGTTCAGAGACCAGTTGATTAAGAGTTATTGATGTACTTTTCTTTTTAAGGTCATCTTGCCTGGATGAAGGGGAGAATTCACACTTTTTGGCAGTAGGCTTCATCAATCAGAAAGCATTATATGATTTATATTCTCATTTCTTAATTTATTGCCAGCTTCACTGGATGACTGTAATCTGGTGATTACTTTTTTTCCAGGTAAGCATTGTTTCCTAAAATTCACATTCCTATTATGGTTATTTTTGGTTCTTTTGTACATAGTTTTGTTCCTTAGTAATTTCTCTCTGTCTTCCACTCTGCAATAATTTAAAGGCACATCCCTGTGTTTAGCCTGAAATTTCAAAGGAACAAAAATAGTTTGTTGTAGGAAAGTGTGATTTCAAAAATCTAAGGAATCAGAAGCCAAGCTCCAGCAAATTATAACAGTCTGCAATTGTTTTAATTGGGTTGTAGTCTGCTGAAAGAAAATGAGAGAAATAAATGTTCTATTGCTCTTGTCTTCTGCCAGTTTGCCTGCTTTGCAAATGCCTTACTGAAGAAGTGAGTCAAAAGACAGCTGCATTTTAGTGTTTTTTTCAGTTATTACTTCCCTGTGTAGCTTCTGTCAAAAAGAAAATAAATATCTCACAATTTTAAACATTGCACTTCTTCCAATATCTTTCATGCTATTTCTGAACCACTTGTTTTTGAAACAGTTAGCTAAGTGTGTCACACAGAAGAGGTGAATAGCGTAATAAACAGTTTTGTATTCACACAATGTGAAGGCATTCTACAACAATTTAAGTACTAAAGAACACTTATAGTTTAGAACAGTCAATCTTACCAACAGGATGACCCTCTTATATCTAGTATGTTGTATGTGATTGTCCATCTTCAGATCCCAGTTTTACAGAAAGATGCTGCACAGATAGCACCACTGAAGACTAGAGACATTCTGACATTCTAGATATAGAGCCTATATGAAACAGATGGAAGGATCAGGCTTGTGAAGGATGCATGTGAATTCATGTTTGCCTAGCTACAGCTAAGGGAAGATTTGCTGATTCAAATCTCTTTATTTTTCTCTTGATGAATGTTGGCATCCCTAACCACAAAATGTCCTCCAGCTGTTTTCTTCTCTGTGCAACATTTTGTAGTCATGCATGCAATTGTAAATGACTGCATGGATGAGTTTCTTAGTATACAGAGCTCCTAAGTATTCCATATACAACAAGAGGCATGCAGCTGCTTGTGAGATGTGTGTGTGAGAGAAAGAGAGAAAGTTTTGCCATAATTTGTTTACCACTCCACCTTTTTTTGTCATGTTAACGTATGCATAATGTTAAAGAAGTATTTTAGATTGTATTTCCATGCTGTCTCTCTCTCTCTCTCTCATAGTGAGCAAAGACATTCTCAGCTGGAAGAAGCATTTCAAATACTAGTAACATTTCTCTGCCATAGAGGTCATTGTAAAGCAAAACAACTTCCCCTTTATTTCCATTCAAAAATATCAGCACTCCAATAGTACTGCCCCTGCCCTGGGAAGCTTCTCCATCTGTAAAGAGGAGAGAAATCTTATCAGCCTGACAGGCCAAATGGGCCTTGAACAATGACAAAGCCTCCTTCATGTTAGCATGAGAAAGCTCTGAACAAAAATGTGCTAGGCAAAGAAAGACAAGAAATGCCGGTACAGTAATAAAAAGCAAAGGAAAATAAAACATTAAGCTGCTGCTATAAGGCTCAAAATAATTACGAGATTTATCTTATCCTTGTTCATGCAATACTTTGTTATTTGGAATGATAGAAGATAGCCTGTGTGTGACAACTCTGTTTGATGGGAACAGTTCTAGGATTAGCAGCAATAACAACAGCTGTGTATGGCCTTTACTGCAAGCACATTGTTCTATGTTGCAGCACACACATCAGACAAAAGTTTTATCCAGAAGGTTTTCATGTAAGCTGTGTCAGGAACTGAAAGTAATATTCTTACAAATGTATTTGCCCTGATATGTTAATATGTGGCTTATTGAGCCATTTTTCCCTCAAAAATTAACCTAATTATCTAGCTTTGCACCATGTATTGAATGATAAATTAATTATACTGGCTAGGTTTTTACCACACACTGAGCCACAAACTACATTACCACATTTTAGCCTTCTGTGTTAAGCAAGTTCCCATCATAATAATGACACCAAGAACCATGTCTATGGTCCAATAAACACTTGTTGAACAGCGTGAAACCTAAAATGTATGATTTATGTGAGCCAAATAACGTTTTTTAACATTTAAATTCTATAATTCCAAACTTCCACTGCTTTAGTTTTTTTTCAAATTATTAAACAGAATGGTATACATTCAATTAAGATGTAATTAAATGATTATATTTCATTCAAAGTCTTAGACAGCAGCGTCCTAGGTTCTCTGAATGTCTTATTTGATCGCCACAGCCTTTTGATATTATCTTACAAGTCAAATAGTTCTTACTGAGTAAAAGAAAAAGTACTAAGATAGTTGGTACACATTCTAACTAGGCATTAGAGTCAGTTAAATATTCCAAATATCTGGGTTCGCATAACACATTAGATTAAAATAAATTTGTAAGTTTTGATTCAGTACACTCTGTGATCTAGACCATTATCTTAAACTATGCTGTGGATTTGTTTGTTTGTATTTTGGTTAGTAATAACTGGATACATTTTGGTAACTCTTTGAATTTAATTAGTTTATTTAATTAACATATAGTTTTTGGATAGTTGTTTAAAAACCACTCCAATCCTAAAGGAATCTGAGAAGTGAACAAAGAAATGAAAATAACATTTAGAACACAGAAATGAGAAGATAGTTAAAAGAATCTTGTAATCATACTTCTTACAATATGTACCTACAATGAACTATCACATATGTAATCAGGGGTGTTATTTCAATTAGCCAACAGTCAGTTCCAGCTTCCGTTCCTTTCCAGCTTTTGTTTGCAACCAAAGTATAATATTTTGCATTAGCACCCAGGCATATGCTCATTAAACAAAGCCAGTTCATTCCTGTTCTTTTTCTTCCCCCAGCCCCAACACAGAAGAGTCACTCTAGTATTTATTCTTTTCTCTGTCCAACCCACGCAAGTATAAAGAGATTGAAAGCTCTTCAGCAGCCTAGTAAAAAGGTAATTATTCTAAAGCACACTAGATATGATCACCCATCATGAAGCCCTTCCTTCTGCAATAAACAGAAGAAGCCTAGAAGGCAGCCCTTGGATTGCCTGGCTCATGCAAAGGCTCGGTACCAGGACCCAGTGTGATCCCTCTCAGGCAGAATCGTAGCAGAAAAGAGCAGAAGACATTTAGCAACCAGTTCTTGCAAACAATCAGAATTATCTAGGTAGCATTCCCAACCCAAACAGAAGAGAAGCAACATTAATAAATTCAGTCCCAATTCTGTGCGGCCCTCAGGTTAGCTTGCCTAACTTTTGACAAATCAAAATGGATATTTTGAGCAAAGGCATTGGGAAAATGTACGGGGAATATAAATAGCATAAAAATACATGAACAGAGAGCTAGCATGCCTGAGCTGTTCTGAATCCAGCATCAAAGAACTTAAACCATTGAGCCTTCTCAGTGAGGGAATCCAAATTAAGGCATTGCTGGCAAGCAGCTGTCCAGCTTCAGCCTGAAGACATGTAGAAAAAAGAAGCTCTTCCCCTTAGTAACTGGCTGCAGACTTGAACTGTTCTTATTGTTAGAAGGCTTTTCCTAACATAATCTGCCTTCCTGTAACATAAGGCCATTATTCCACAATACTGGTGTTTGAGACAATAAAGAACAGTTCTTGGTCTTCCATGAAACATGTTTCAAGTGTTTGAAAATGCCATCGTATCGCTTTTCAGTGATCTTTTTAAAAGATCAAATAGACCCAATTTTCTGAGTGTCCTCTCATTAGTCTTGGTTTTCAATTCTCATTTTCCTTTCTTTGCATGAGCTCCAGTTTCTCATGCCGATGTTCATGTTAGAAACTTAGAGTAGGTAAATAGAAGATTGGCATGTCCAGAACAGTACTGATTATAGTGATAATGTTATTTAAAAAGCTATGTATTTATTTGATACAACTGAAAAGGGGACCACAGGATCAGGGGTGCAAACACACACAGAGAAAGTTGGGAACAACCTTCAAAGCAGATCTACAAACTTTGGAAACAAAATGGCTCCTTTCATCTTGCAAAAATAAATGCTTCATTAAGTTCTTCAACATTGATTGGCATTCCTTTGGATTTTTTTAACAGACATACTGTGAAAAAAATTCAAATGAATGCCGATCAACTGTGAAAAATGATAGATTTGGACATTCTAGATATATCTAGACATTTTACAAAACTATCAGTTCTAGCCTGGTCTGTTTAGCTAGGTAGCTTCTCATTTACTGCGATGACCCAGGGCGGAATACAAAATAAACACAGTCACAGAAAACAGGTGAAGCCCCTTTTATTACTTCACTTTGCTTCCAAGCTCCAAATATTCTTGATGGAAGACAAAAAAACTCCCACACAAACAGTTACAAGAAGAAGGAAAAAAGCAAAACAAACCAGGCAAGGGCTGGAGGACATCCACAGATAACACACACTGGGAAGGACGCCAAACTCAAGAGAGGAACCATAAACTAGACATATTTCTACGCTTCGTTTCCAGTGTTCGTCTGTACGCAAGTGCGTCCTCTTATTCAGTTGTCACAGCTGCAGCCCATGAAGAGGATCAAGGCCCTCTCCTGAGTAGACCACATCTCTCCCTTATCCTCTCCTCCCTGTGTGCCCTAGGATGGAGAGGGGATGGGCCTGGGTCTTTCTCTGACTGCTCAGCTCCTCCACAACCTCCGGAGTCAGACTTCCACTCCCTGTCGGCTGTTCCTCCTCTCCCTCAGTCTCCACCAGGGGCATGATATTTACACTATCCAATGATGAAAACAATTAACTTCCTTTCATGTATTTCCTTCTGTTAACTTCTACTTCTTTGGTGTGATTTGTTGGGTGTCTTTAGAATATATTGTGGGTATCTGGACAGCTTTCCAATTTTAATGATTAATGGGCATATGAGACAATTGGAGAGCATTTTCTGGGCACCCTAACAAAATGACTACCGTGTCAGATGTGACTAATCATCATTTTATCAGAAAAGAAATGGAGAAGCTCTCTAGTTAATCTTGGCCTTTTTTCCTAAGTAAATGGGCTTCCATACAAAATCTTAGAAGCAATTATCTCTATTTGTAAACATCAGGCCCAGGGGCATCCTTCAGAATAAATAATGCTTTTAATTAAAAACAATATCTAAAAATATTTTAAAAGTCAGGTGGAACAGTACTATTCAGTATCTCCTGCTGTCACTGATGTTTTCTTCATCACTATCAGCACACCATGAAGTATAATAATCCTGTTTTTTCCCTTCACTCTTCCTGACCTAACAACAGCAATAAATTATAAGTAGTCTTACTATAGATTAAAATTAACTGCTCTGTTGTCATTTCATATTTAAATTAGTTGTAATTTTTAAAATAAATACAAAATATTGTCTTGGCCTCATTTGCATGCTTAGTCATATTTATTTAGGCAAACACAGATTCATTATGAAATATCCTTGTACTTAGTCACTTCTCTCAAACTTTTTTTTTTGTAACTAAAAGTGCTTGTTTTTGACTTTTAAAAAAATGTTGCCTTAGTTACTTGGTTTCTTCTTTCTCTCTTCTCCCTCCTCCAGCTCTTCTTGGCATGGTGTTTAATTGATGATAATGTTTGAAAATGCTTGGCATGATTCACCCAAATAAAAGAATAACATTGAGTGTTCCTATTTTCCCCTCCTCCAGGTTAGTTTACAAAAATGATAGTTGCTTATGCCAAGCAGGAAATATCTAGATTTTAAAATTCTAAGTAGGATCAGTGAGTTAACAATAACATGAACCGTTGTTCATGTTATCCATTATTGCCACTATTCAACTAAGGTGAACCACTTTTTCAGGCAAGTTTCTACAAGTCTGTTATTTTCTGGATCAGAAACCACCACCGTAAATTAATGGTTATACAGACACAGATGTCAGCTAACTACAGTACATTTGTTTCAAAAGCATGCACATTCTACTCTATGTTTAAATAATTGATCTTATCAGCATTCTGGCACAACTTTCTACAGTTGCTAGAGATGGACTGAAATGGAAGCGAAATACCCATTATAAAGGGCTCTTTGCATAACTGCAAGTTCATGCTCTGATGCAAGAAAGGGCCATATCAATCCAAGTTAAAAACTTGTATATGGAAAAAGCAATATATATTGTCAGTGCTCAGAAGAATGCTGTTCATGTAGAAGTTCAGATTGGCTCATGCACACTATTGCAAATCACTGAATACCTTATATACTGATGACAAGAAAGCAGATCAGATAGCATTACTAAATGTACTGCATAAGTTTAATTAGCTTAGCCAATCTTTATTCAAGTGCACACAGGATATGTTTACTATCAAGAGAATCAGTTGTGATGGTAATAGCATTTGATTAATAATGAGGAAACTCTACCTTCATGGAAGCTTATTGGGTGACTGTCAGCTAGTCTCACCCTTGAAATCATATCTACATAACAAGACCAGGCTTGTTGTGGAGATAAAATGGAAAATTGTGCATTCTGCCTTGAGCTTCCTAAGATGGACTATACAAATAAGTCATGGATAATAAACATTGCATGAATTTTCTACGTCGTTGTTTATAATTCATTAACTGTGTTACTTGATTCATTAAATAAATAAAGATTCTATGGACTGAATCTGATTTCCTTCAGTGTGAAAACTATGTATTCCACCAGTCCAGTTTCACACTATATATTATATGCTATAAATAATATTAATTTAAATGTAATTGTTCAATTCCTTGTTAATTACTTTACAAGGTAATTTAACAAGACTTTCTGAAAGTCTGAATTTATTCCTAAAAGTAAGGAAATTAATAAAACTGTTTTCTATTTACTTATCATCAAAAATTGTTCTTTTTCTGAATCAAACATTTATGACTACCTAAGTATCTTCCAAAACAACAAAGCATCCCATGCCACAAGAATTAATTTTAATAGGAAGTGATTTCAGTGTATACCTTTTTCCAGTTGTTGTGTTTTAAACAATATTTTTAAAGGAAAAGAAGTATGGAATTAACAACTGGCTTTTTCTTGCTGTGTAGTCTTTTTGTCTGATGGACCAACATGTTTAGTTCATTAGATGAGCTTTTATAACATTTTGTACAAATACTGTCAGATTGTGTGATGGATGGTTATGTGGATCCAAAAGACAGAATCATTTTGATGTTTTTGTTTTATTTTTTATTTCTTATTTTTCTAAATTCAACATCAACCTGCCGGCTAGTATATCTCCACATGATTTATGTAATTAATGGACAGTACACAAACTGAGTCTTTATTGCCAATTGCTGCCTTCCCTCCAAAGCCCTGGTTGTATCCCTCACAGCCCCGTCAAAAGCTATTACAATGTTGTCAATAGGGAGGCAATTCCATACCACAGGCTTTGCTGTTTCTCTCCCATGCTGCTTCCATTTTTCTAGAACAGGGGTCTTCAAACTTGAAAGCTTTAAGACTTGTGGACTTCAACTCCCAGAATTCCTCCTTCAGTCATGTTAGCTCAGGAAATCTAGAAGTTGAAGTCCACAATCTTAAACTTGCCAAGTTTAACGACCCTTGTTCTAGAACAGGGGTCGCCAACCTTTTGGACCTCAGGGACCACCAAACTCGTAATTTTAAATCCCAGGGACCACTAACTGGTTCTGTGGGTGTGGCCTAATTTGTGGGTGTGGCTTAGTGGTCATGTGACTGGCTGGGCATGGCTTGTATGTAAATATTATAAATATTTATATAAATATTGAATTTTTTATAAAAAAAGCAACTTTTACCCCAAATCAGGCAAAACAGGCAGGCAGATTGAGTTGCTCACAGAATCACCGAATCAGAGATCTATTTATCTGCCATTGGCTAGCTCAGTCTGTCCCATAAAATTTGCTTGCAAGCAAACTCATAACATTTGCTAGCAAACAAACTCACAAACACACCATGTATGTAAATATTGAATTATTTTTTTATATAAAAAGAGCAACTTTTACCCAAAATCAGGCAAAGGAGGTAGGCAGATTGAGTTGCTCACAGAATCATTCAATGATCTATCTATCTGCCATCGGCTAGCTCAGTCTCTCAAATTTGCTTGTGTGAGTCTGCACTGAATAATAGAAACTTCAGTTCTAAGGGAGGTTCAGCTGTGCTTAAAAGCAGAGCTGAAGATCTAAAAGACTAGCTAAAAAGCAAGAAATCCAACCATTTCCTGCTTTCTAGCTAATCTAAACCTCCCGGCACAGCAGAACAGGTGATGGTTGGGGAAAAAAAAAAGGGAAAATAGCAATTTAGCAGGCAAGTTGCCAGGTAACAAGTGAGTGGGCGGGGATGGTTCCTGCACGCCATGTGGGAGGCACAGCCTTGTTTCTGCGCAGCCTGGATTAATTGCTTTAGGGGGTGCTCTGGGGTGAGATTTCTCTGCGGCCCACCAAAATTTTCTCATGACGCACCAGTAGGCCGTGACCCACCGGTTGGCGACCACTGTTCTAGAAGGTGACTTTAAAAATTCCAGACCATATTGTAGAGCAAGAGTGTCAAACTCGTGTCATCATGGTGGTGTCACCTGATGTGTCGGGACTTTTTTTCCCTTTGCTAAACTGGGTGTGGGCGCAGGCCATGAGTTTGACAGCCCTGCTGTAGAGAGTTGATAATGGGGTCACGTTATGCTCAGTTCAGATTGAAGGCACTGTCATCTCCCTGCTTCATAAAGTTCCCATCTATGCAGAGAAGCTGCCTGATCCCTGTGTAGGTGGTCTTACAGTACCTGACTTTTCCTTCTAGACATTGCTGCTGCCTCACTACTTCCCCTTACTTGGAATTGAAACAAAGAATAATTGAGCGTGTAGAACAAGTATAGAAACAACAAAATAAAGTTGTCCACATTGAAACTTGTTCCAAAGAAACAGCTAGCATTATTAAATGATGCCAGTATTGTAATATCAAATATAAGCTGCAGCAGTTCACTGCAAGAAACAACCAACTAATATAAAGCCAGGCTGCAATTATAATTGAATATCTTGCATGCAAACTCAACAAATGAGAAAAAAAACCAAACAATGCACTACCAAAATGGAAGATCAAGTTTAAAAATACAATCAGCATGCTAAGATCAAATGCAAGCAAGGTAGAAGAGTTGAAAGAAAGAAGCTGAAAAACAAGAAGATCAAAGAATACCAGATCAACAAATATTACTTAGAAACAAGGAGGATCAAAGAAGCCCTAGAAATAATAACACAGCAAAGTATAGCTACAGCCAAGAAGATCACAGATATGAACTCAAATCAGCAGAATATTCAATTTCAGTTGAAACAAAAATGTCTCTACCAATACATCCATGGAGAGACTGCAATTAACCAATCAACACCTGACAAAGAAGAAAAACAGTGCAGTTGTGGTAAAACCCAAAGAACTATAAGAATGCAGCTTGGATAGAGTAGGTAGATAACTATAAAAAAGAACCTGAAATGAAAGAACTTGTAATACAGTCAAAATGGTAGAGAAAGGGGCAAGGAAGACCAATTGTTCATGTTATACATGTAGATGTTATGGTTACCAATCATTATTCACACCAGCAATATTTGAATTGTTTAGTTCCATTCACTTGAAAATGGTCCTTTCTTTCCCTTAGTGATGGGATTTTAAATGAGGGTAGAATGAATTTAATCCATCAATGATACCATCAAGATCATTACCTGATTTTAATGTGACAGAGTCTTCTTGTATGTTGCAAATTCCAAGTGCAGCCATTTGTTCTAAGGTGTTGCACACTTCTATGCAGCCCCTTTTATAAGAAGTAAATTGTTTTCAGTAGACCTGAGTCAGATTAGTGTACACAGAATTACAATTGCCCACCTACTTAAGACTAAGATCAATTAAAATTAATGGGGGCCTAGTATGAAGTAGTTTTATATACGATAGTATCATAATCATGTGATAGATCAATGTGACTTATTTATTTATTTAGTGTATGGCAATCAATGTGACTGAGAATGTCTGTCAGCATCTACCCGAGCTCATACAGATGCATTACTAATTATTTGGCATTTGAATTGTCTATTTAAACAGTATGAGGATTGACTCACAAATTATTTGCATCTCCAGGAGGTCTTTTTAAATCAGCAGTCACTAATGTGGAAGCTCATTAGGGCCAATGATCTGTTGCCATAAAAAATAGAGTTTTTCTTGTCCTTAGTTTTCAGAGGCTATGTGGTTAGCATAAGGTGGTTGTCTCCATCTTTATCAATATGCTGTGTCTCAGGAAGGATAGACTGGCAAACAACCACTCCTTTTTAGTATCTGCTTTGCTAGAGCACATTGCTACTCAGGCAAATTTATATCTGGATTTTTGGGCATAGATTTGCTAGTACTTTTGGGTGTAATGAAATGTTGTAAGGTGTTATGAGTCCTGATAGAGCAGGCAATATAACAGGACATGAGCTG
Organism: Pseudonaja textilis; assembly: GCF_049901715.1. Taxonomy (NCBI): domain Eukaryota; kingdom Metazoa; phylum Chordata; class Lepidosauria; order Squamata; family Elapidae; genus Pseudonaja; species Pseudonaja textilis. The sequence goes on from NC_141996.1 coordinate 33,150,143, forward strand.
TGGTTTCAATGGCCCTTATTCACAGGTGTATAGTCTCAGCTCATATGGAACTTTTTTATATCAGCTTTCCAAAGCATTACAATGTGCATTACAATGTGCTAAAGTTAATGCCTAAGTTAATGCTTGATGAAATTTAGAAATAGTTATATTTTCCTGGTTTATAAGGGAGGCCTGTCTATTCAAGAATGCATTCTTGGGACTTGATGGCACATAATAAATCAAAACAATCAAAGTATTCATATAATATCCATTCATTTAATCAAAGGGCTGGCATTTTTCTTCTTGTTGCCACATAACATTAGAACAAGCAGAGATAGATTTGTGGAGATCAAAATTATACAATCCATATGATGTGGTTAAAGCATTTTAATTGTTCATGATTTATCAACAAACAACATTATTATTTCCAGATTTGAGATTAATAATGTTTAGAGTTCATTTGAAGTGTAGGAATTAATATTTATCAGATATTATATAATACATTGTTTAATCAGAGTTATCAGATTTTTATTAAATGAATTTTATTCAGAGATGCACATTTTGAATTATTTCGGCTGAAAGTAAAAAGATATACAGTTTTAATCTTTCGTGATTGTGAATTTACATTCATTTACCTATGAATATTTATGTATTTATTTATCATATTTAAGAAGTATCCATCTCCTTCACAGAGGGAGTTTAATAATTATATTAAATACAGTGGAAGTTGAGTGAACTTAAGGGCTCATCTAGAAATAATGTGGATGACATGCAGCAATTGTGAGATATTTAATGGGGAAAAGTCAGTGATGTCAGACTTTCCCCATTGGTTCATTTTCCAGGCGGGACAATGAACAGCCATCAGTGGCTGAAATTGTGGACAACAGCCTGTAAAAAGAACAGCAGGCACACCGGGCGGCAGTCTTTTGTTCAGAGCTAAATTAAGAAATCCTTTCCTTCTACCATTGTCCTGCCTCTTCAATCTAGCCCATATCAAACACTGGCGACGAGGATGGGATTCTAGAAGAGAACAAAGGAAACGAGGCGAAGATGAAAAATTCTAACAACAGAACGCTGCTATCACCGTGCTGATCATCAGAATGTCCACCCACGCTCAACCAAAACCTTTTGATCCAAAAAAGCATGACTGGGTGGCGTACATGGGACAATTTCAAATGTTTTTAGAAGCAAATTCACTGCAGGATGCAATAGAACAGAGGAAGAGAGCTCTATTCCTGGGATATTGTGGAAATCGCCTCTACAAAATGGCTAGAACCCTAGCTGCTCCCAAAGATGTGGAAACAATGGAATGGAAAGAATTACAGAATATGTTAGAAGAACATTATGCTCCCGCTGCATCGTCACTGGCTCACCAACTTGACTTTTACCACAGATAACAGAAACCAGGCGAGACCATAAATGATTACCTTACAAACTTACAAGATATTGCTGCCGGCTGTGAGTTTGAAAATGTGGAAATAACTTTAAGAGATAAAATTGTAGTTGCACATACCCAGTGCCAGTTGTACAACATCTATTGCATTCAATAGGAAAGGGGAAATTTTTTGCCGGATTAGACTTGGCTCAAGCCTATCAGCAGTTACCTGTGGATGAAGAAACAGCAGAAGCTCAGACCATGGTAACACACAGAGGTGCTTTCAAATGCAAAAGACTGCAATTTGGGGTCAGCGTACCCCCTGGACTATTTCAAAGCTAAATGGAACGCCTACAACAGGGCATTGTGGGGGTGGTACCTTATTTTGATGATGTCCTCGTGACAGCAGAGGACAAAAAACAACTTAAACAAAGACTAAGGCTAGTCTTGAGCAGATTTCAAGAAGCTGGCCTTAAACTCAAAAAAGAGAAATGTCACATAGCAGTACCAAGTGTTGAATTTCTGGGATATCTAATTGATGAGACAGGTATACACCCCACCAATAGTAAAATAAAAGCAATTAAGGAAGTTCCCACTCTAACAAACAAAACAGAATTACAAGCTTTCCTGGGACTTTTAAACTTTTACAGTATTTTTCTACCACAGAAAGTGACAGTTGCTGAACCACTTCACAGACTTGATAAAAATGCAGAATGGACTTGGGGGAACAGAGAAGCAACTGCATTTGAATCCATAAAAGGACTCCTAACTTCTAACAGTGTTCTAGTACAATATAATGAAACATTACCTCTTTCACTAACATGTGATGCATCTCCTTTTGGGGTAGGGGCCATTTTCAGCCATAAATTCCCAAATGGCAGAGAAGCACCCATTGCTTTCTACTCAAAAACTTTATCCAAAGCTGAACGGAATTACAGCCAGCTAGATAAGGAAGCACTGGCTGTAGTAGCAGGCATTAAGCATTTTCACGAATATCTTTATGGGAAGATATTTGAACTAGTCACAGACCACAAGCCACTCTAGGCATCATAGCAGGAAACAACCAACACCAAACATAGAATGACAAGATGGACTGTTTTCTTAGCTGCATATAATTATCGCCTTATACATCAACCGGGCAAGACCATAACTCATGCAGATGCACTCAGCCATTGCCCCCTTCCGGAACCTGTTGAAGACCCAGCTCCAGCCATATCCATACTCCTCATTGAAGACATCACCACCGGCCCTATCACAGCATCAGAGATAGCCAAACACTCAGCCAAAGACAAAACTGGCGCATATTTTAAACTGGGTGTTGAGGGGATGGCCAGAAGAAGCGCTGGAAGGTGATTTTAAACCATTTAAAATTTGGCAAAATGAACTGTCTGTAGTTAAAGGGTGTTTGTTGTGGGGGAATAGAGTTGTGATACCTGAGACGCTGAGAGAACAAGTCTTAAGAATGTTGCATGAAGGCCACCCAGGGATAGTAAGTATGAAAGCATTAGCCAGAAGTTATACTTGGTGGATGGGAATGGATAAGGAAATTGAAAAAAGGGTTGTGGGTTGCATGCCCTGTCAGGAATCTAGACCCACACCCCCTTCAGCACCAACCCTAGAATGGGAATCACCAAAAGCACCTTGGTCTAGAATACATATAGACCTGGCAGGGCCAATGCAGGGGCAAACATTTCTAATAACTGTTGATGCATATTCAAAGTGGGTGGAAGTAATGATCATTAAAACCACCACAGCAGATGCTGTGATTAAGGTATTGAGGAAAATGTTTGCCACACATGGGTTACCAGACGTTGTGGTATCGGATAATGGGCCCCAATTCACAGCAAACAATTTTGAATGTTTCCTAGCTGAACAGGGAATCCGCCACGCATTATCAGCACCTGGACATGCCCAGAATAACGGGCAGGCAGAGAGAGCCGTAAGGTCCATGAAGGAAACCTGAGCAAAAATGGGACCAGGGGATTGGCAAATGAAAATAGACACATTTTTAATGATACAGCATATCACACCTTCGGCTGCCACACACAGAAGTCCAGCAGAACTTTTAATGGGGCGGAAGTTAAGATCAGAGCTAGATAGATTACACCCACACTACAATCCAAGGACACCCGCAGATTCAACAAGTAAATGCAGATATCTGAACATAGGTCAATCGGTCTATGCTCACAACTATGCAGGGGGGCCCCCATGGGTCCCTGTACAAATAGTGCAATTCACAGGCCCCCAATCTTATAGAGTAGAACTAGAAGATGGGAAAATATGGAGCAGACACATAGACCAACTCTGGGGATGATTGGAATGGAATCTGAACAACCAGAAAACCTCAGAAACAGAACCACAACATAGAGAGGTAAGACCAACCATAACAACTACAAATACTGAAAACACAAGCCTCCCCACTCTAGGAGGGGGGACTCAAACTCAAGTACACTGCAGGATAATTTAGCTGAAGGGGGGGGAATCCAGAAAAGAAACTCAGAGCCCTCTGTTTCGTCGGAGCCAGCCCCGCCCCTGAAAAATCCTGAGGCTGGCTCTGGAGTGACAACAGACCCAACTAGTCAGGTTGCCTCTTCTGGGGGGTGGGGTGAACTGCGAAGGTCCAGTTGCACTCACAGGAGTCCCTCCTACTTACGTGATTATGTCTGTGAGTGAGAGATGATCGGATGAATGCTTCTTCCAGGAGGGGAGGGGTGTTAGATATTTAATGGGGAAAAGTGAGTGATGTCAGACTTCCCCCATTGGTTCATTTTCCAGGTGGAACAATGAACAGCCGCCAGTGGCTGAAATTGTGGACAGCAGCCTGTAAAAAGAACAGCAGGCACACCAGGCTTTTGTTCATAGCTAAATAAAGAAATCCTTTCCTTATACCGTTGTCCTGCCTCTTCAGTCTAGCCCATATCTAACAGCAATATCTCTTTTCCATTTAAAAGTCCCAGATAGACTATGGAGTTAGCTTCAAAGATACCTAAAAACATTGTCAAAACAAGTGAGTTAAGGACAAACAAACTAAAAGATGGGTGCAAAGATAGAAAAATAAAACCATCTGTCCAGAAGTATGCAATTTGTTTTAGATGCAATTTCCTTTCTTAAAAAGATAGTCCCACAAAAATATTTAATTTGTTTAATTAAGCATTTTAAAATAAACAATATTCCAAATGATGCTGATCTCTTTTAGAATTTTGTAGTTCAAACTCTTAGTAGATTTACTGCTTTAAATTAATTTTAAATCCTTATAATTATTTCTTTACATTTTACTTTACACTTGTCCCAACTCAAAGGAACACTCATCATTTGGTGTAGTTGCTACACTGTTCAGAAGATCTCTGAAGCTTGCAAATATATATATATCTATGTGTATGTGCACACACAAAACAGTGGGCTTTGGATTGAGCCCAATGTCCTTTGATTGATTTAAGATCCTGGCAGCTTTACTTGTGGTTCACCTGTAATTTTCTAGATCTTGCGGGTTTTCTTGCAAGAAGCAGCCTTCAACAGTATATGTGTCCAATCTCTGAAAGACTGCCCTCTATTAATTAAAGATGCTTGTTTCCCATATTTCATAAAATTAAATAATTCTTGTATCTGAATAGATTAAATATATATCAAATAAATATGATTATATAAGCTAACTTGCAAGGAGTTCTAAAAGCTGGCCTATATTATCATTGATATTAGGAGTAGCAGTAAGTAATTATGTTAGTACTGTCATTTGTTCCACATTGCTCTGATGATCTAATACTTGTTTCACTATCAAATCAAAAAGGAGCAGATGTACTTAAACATTTTAATATTAGTATATTAAATATTTGAATTTTGATCTCTTCAACAATTGAAGCCAGTAAAAGCAAAAGTTGTATCTATTGTAGTGGCAGAACATTGGAAGACCTTCCCCTTTTATGGCATGTATATACCCTCCCCCCCCCCCCCCCCCAATGAGGCTTTGATTATGATGAAACATTCTATCTCTTATATTTTCTTACTCTTCCCGCAGATCCCCTTGTAGAAGATATACATCTTGGCTTATTAAGTTCCTCAGGGTCATCGAAAATGTCATTTTATATGGGTATTTTTGTTCTCAGTGGATTGACCATCACTGACATACCCATAGATACCCAAAGATACCCATATTTAGGATGAGCTTGAGGAACTTAATAAGCCAAGATGTTGGTTTTAATAGCCTTTAATCTGTGCTACACTTTACAGCAAAATCACTGTTTTGTTCTTTGTTTCAATAGATTAACATTGTTCTTTATGTTAGATGTATGGAGTACTAGGTATACTTTCTTTTCTCATTTCTTCATGTTATCATCTTAAGATGCCTAACCTGTCACTCAGAACTGCTTTCAATGGAGGTAAAATAAAAGATAATCTCATACAAATCTCTTCAAATTCTTGAAGGGAAGGATTTAAATCTAAGAAATATGTAAGTAAACATGTCAGAAAGGTGACAGATTGAAGAACACTGCATTTTGCCTCTCAACTGAGTACTGAACTATGTAAGTGTGTGTGGGTGGATCAGAGACTGAATTGCTTGGAAAATGGAATGTTAAGGACAGAGGAACGGAAGACTACAGAGTGTAGTATATTGGAATGAAGCCGCTGGCATTTGTCAGTGATAAGTTTGACTGCTAAGATCCTAGTATGCAGAAATGAGAATTTGAATTACTAATTGCTGAATAATTATAAAAGTCAGTGTACTGCAAGCAATTCACAATTACATGATAAGTTGAGAACAACTTTTTTGTCATATGCACATGTTGAGTGGGACACCTTACATTCTTTCTGTTGCTGACTTGCTGACTTTATTCATCTTAGAGAGACTTTAGAATAGGAAGTCTTCTGTATACATGTGATCTCTTGGACTAATCAGGCATCTTCAAAGAGATGCCATCTTCTATTAGCAAAGCCTTAGAAAGCAGGGACTTAAACATTAAGCATGGTGTCAAGGAAACTTCATTCATACATCAAACATTAATCTATGGATGCTGGTTTTAATAAGGATCAAACAATAGTTTATATATAGAAACAGATTTAACATTCTGAAGGAGAGAAAGTTCAGAATCCAAAGTTAATGCAAAATGCTTATGGATTGTGAGAAAGAGATGAAAGTAAAATGAAGAAAATAAAAATGCCCAATATCTTCCATTGCTCTACCACCTATCATTCTTCATAGGTTCAAATCAGGTTACAGAATAATATGTTAAAAGGCAAGATGGAACGCAAATAACACAGGTAGGCCTCGATTTACAATCATTTGTTTAATGACCATTCAGTGCTTTTATGAATATTCAAAGATACAAAGTTCTATAACTTCTGACTGCTACAGCATGCCCACAGTAACGTAATCAAACTTCAGGTGCCTGGCACCTGGCCTGGATTTACAATGTTTGTAGCATCTCAAAAGTTCTGGTATTGTCACTTGAAATCTTTGAAGGAGCTTCTGACCAGCAAAGTCAGAGGGGGCGGGGGGCGGGGGGGGAAGCCAGATTTGCTTAATGACTGCAAGAATTTCTTTAGATCTATAGTGATTTGCTTAACAATCATGGCAAAAGGGTTGTAAAATGGGGCATTTCTCAATTAGCAACTGTCTTGCTTAGCAATAGAAATTTTGCGCTCAGCTGTGGTTTGCAAATTGAGGACTACCTGTAAAACCATCGTTGTTGTGGGGGGGAGAGATTGAAAGAATTGTAGTTATGTGCTCTGATAAATGCTACCCAGAGGCACTTTGGAATTGAACAGCAATTGATTTTTTAAAAATCGAAGAAAATAAAAGTGGAAAATAAAGAGCGATTATGAGGATTTCAGTTGCTGAATGAGTTCCAAGTCAGTTCTGTTTCTCAAATGTATTAGAATGGGATTGCTAGAAAAAGCTCTTGGGTGTCACACAACATGTGATATATGTTGGGTTAAACATGGGGTTGCATTACTTTATGTATTATTTTCCACTTAGTGGGTAAGGAAAAAACAGAATTTTCACAACAAGCTTTAGGATTAACAGCTTTGGGGACTTAAGTGCAGCTGTGCTTTATATTAGTTGGCTTGTTTCTTGCAGTGAGCTGCTGCTTATATTTAATATTACAGTATTGACATATTTCAATACTAGTAATAGCTATTTTTTTGTAATAAGCTTCAATGCAGGGAACTTTTCTGTTGTTTTTGTGCTGTTCTAGATGTTTAGTTATTCTTTGTTTTAATTCTTTTTATTAGAGGGCTTTGTTCTTTCTGAGGAAAGGCAAAGGAGAGGATGCCAAGTTTGGGAATGAAAATGATTCAATAACAGAATTGGAAGGGATCTTAGAGGTCTTCTAGTCCAATCCCTTGCTCATGCAGGAAACTCTGTACCATTTCAGACAAATGGTTGTCCAATCTCTTCTTAAAAACCTCCAGTGATGGAGCACTCACACCTTGTGGAAGCAAATTGTTCTACTGATTAACTGCACTTAACTGCCACAAAATTTCTCCTTAGTTCTAAGTTGGTTCTCTCCTTGGTTAGTTTCCATCCATTGCTTTTTGTTCAGCTTTTAGGTGCTTTGGAAAATAGGTGCCGCCCCCCTCTTTTCTTTGTGGCAGCCTCTTAGATATTGGTACGCTGCTATCATGTCACCCCTAGTCCTTTTCCTTAAAGTAGACATACCCAAATCTTGCCACATCCTTCATATGTCTCGGCCTCCATTCCCATAATCATCTTTGTTGCTCTTCTCTGCACTCTTTCTCTGCACTCTTTCTAGAGAGTCAACACCATTTTTATATAATGGCAATCAAAACTGGATGCAGTATTCCAAGTGTGGTCTTACCAAGGCATTATTAAATAGTATTAATATTTCACGTGATCTTGATTCTATCTCTCTGCTAATGCAGAACTTTCATCTTCCTCAGAGCACACAAGCCCCACTATCACACCAGGGTAGTGCCTAACTGGGAATTATTATTGTTATGGTTTGTCACACAGTCGGACAGATATTTAGACTGGATTTGTCATTTTTACCAACTTAGTGACTCATTCCTGAGGTTTTGGAATAGGGATGCTGTTATTTGATGGAATTAAAGGTATTGTCACAGGCTGTTCCAGGTAAATCTGCCTTTTACATTTAACTGATGGCTGTTTTGGCAATGCCAGAGGTGTTCTAGTGGTGCTCCAGTTGGTTTGGATTGCATACAAGACATCTATTATTATTTTTAAAAAACAATTTTATTGGTTTTTTAAAAACAAACAAAACAAACAGAACATAAAAACATCAGTTCTCTTCCATACATATATACAAACAGTGTGTCGGTTGGTCTATCAGTTTTTGTGCATTCATTTCGTAGTCTCAATTACAGTCACATTACATAATAACTCATATTATTAATCAAAAATTATATATCCTAGTATCACTATTAAAGAATCATTTGACTATAATTTTATTCATTCATACTTTATGAGATAACTATAATTTAGATAGTTTATTTTATAACAAATCATATAGTCATACCAAATCTATCCTAAAAACATTTTATAGATATGATATCAAATAACAAAAAAAAGAAAAAATATCTTTTTATATATTCCTTGTTATCTAACATTCTAAATATTCTGTTATTGTATTTTATCATCCAACCATTGATAGAAAAGGTCCCAAATTTTATAGAATTGTTTATCCTCTTGCTCTCTGATTTCAAATGTCAATCTACTCATCTCAGCACATTCCAATATTTTCTTAATAATTTCTTCCTGCAGTGGTATTTTCTCATTTTTCCAATGGGGAGGAGCTGGCATTGTGACGGTACGGTCTGCAATCGAGCTCCAAGATTGCAGCCAATATCTTTGCCCCTGGCCGGTCCAAACAGACCTAAACCATCCCGTAGAGAGGGTGATCCTGAAGGGCACATCCTGTGGATCCCAGGGACACCGCAAAGTCCCTGGTTGATTCAGGAGAAGTCCCTTTTGCCGGCGGCGGAGAGGCAGCCCCAAAGCTGCTGAAGTTGGGACAGCTGTGGAAAGGAAGAGGCTGAAAGAGAAAGTGTGTCGGCTGGATGAGAATCCTTTTTTTTTACTAATATTTTGAGACTTGAAAGGACACTCTAAGTATAAGAAGAAATCTGTGAGATTTTTGACAAAACTGAATAAGCGGTGGTTTTTAAAGGGAGACATCAAAGTGAGGCTTGGCTTTTTCCCCCCCTTACTTTGTTTTACTGGACTTTATTGTGACTTAGCAGTTAACTGGACTGAATTTTCCTTTATACATATATACTTTTTTTTCTTCTCCTTCTTGATTTTTTTAATTTTTTAGATTAGAGGCTCCCTTTAGTTACTTTTCTTTATATATATATATATATGTATATATTTTCTTTTCTTTTTTAACCTCAATTACGTTTCCCTGGGAGGAGGGGGAAAGTGAGAACAAAGAAACTTTGTAACACTGCCAACTAGAGGCTTGAAAATATTTTACTTGAAGTGGAGAGAACTGTGAAAGACTCCTTCTCAAGGACATTTCAACTTGATAAGATAGAGGGAAGAGTGCGGCAGAATATTATTACAGGTGTTCTTCTGGACTTCTATCAACAATCTAACACTTGAAGCTTGGCTTTGAAGTTTGTGGAGAAGAGAGTCATAATAAGAGCCTTGGATAATTAAACAAAGTACAGTGTGTTTTTTTTATTTTCTTTTAGTTGTGTTACCCCTCCTTACCAGCTTTACTGTAAACTTTTATTTTTGCAATATTTTTATTTTTGCTTTTTATTTTAAAGGGAAAGCCTCAGAATTTTTCCTTTTTCCTTTTTTTCCTTTTTTCCACTGGGATTTTTGCTTCTTCCATCTATGTTCTTGGACTATTTTGGTTTCTTTTTATTATTGAGATCTTTTAATTGGATTAAGGTGTGAAGAACCTAAAGAAATTTTTCTTTTGTTTTGTTCTTTTTTTCTTTTTCTTTTTGTATTATTATTTTTTTTAAACAAGTTTTATTGATTTTACAAACAAACAAACAAGACAAAACATCATTAAACATTAAAAACATAAAACCTCTTTCCATTGTAGATCCTTACAAGGCAGGTAACATATTGCTTTATATCACATACTTATAATTTATCCCATTTCCATATAAACACGTAAATTCCCTTTACCAAATTCCACATTGTTTCTCTTTAATCATTATTCAATCATATTTCCTTTCTGATTTATCTGCTATCCAGTCATCAACTTTATATTTCCCTCTGGCTTGTTTATAATTATTCTCATCTAGTCTTCTTCCGAGATTTTATTATTTAATTCTTAATTAAACACACACACATAAAACACAGACATAAAAAACATAAAGCTTTCTTCTAGAAAGTAACTTGGCCCCAGATTACCTCTTTTTGTATGGACTCAGTTGTATTCACGCTTTTCTTATATACCATTACCCATCTTATTTACCATTCTATATCTATTATATAACTCCTCTCCACTTTTGCCTCATCTTAATTCTGTTTTATATATTTAATCTTGCTTTTTAAAAAAAAATATTTTTATATCTTTTGTCCATTTCTCCATTTACATCTGTCTCATTTCCAATTTAAGAAAGAATAGTTTCCCCTGGAATCACTAATCGGAGTATGATGCCTTTCTATCATTCCCCTAAGTTAAAATTTAAAATAACACCTAAATCCCAATCAGATTCTGCTTAGTACATTCTACTATTTCAAAAACCAATACTGCAAAAATAAATCCATAACAATCAACACATTAATCCATTAAACTCTATATTCAAACTAATATTTTAAACATTCCCTTTAGTATTTTATTAAAACTTATTATCATTCATTATTAAACCTTTTAAAGTTATACCTTGATATTTTAGCCTTTTATTAGATCTTAAAAAGTTCTGGTTATCTACTTATAATACAAATACCACTATTACAATACTCATGTGTACTTTGCAGAATCCCCCCCTTTTTTTTAAAAAAAACCATATATTACCCATTATCCTTGAAAAAAATTTCCTTATCTCCATCTTGTCTTATATCTTTGTAACTTTTTCCCCCCTTTTCCCTTTCCTTCTTAGCCCACCTAAACTTTTTACCCCCTCCTCTCAAAACCTCTGCCTTCTTAATTTCCCCTTTCTGCATTCCTCTTTCCTTTTGCTTTCTAGCATTCTGTTGTTTTTGCATCTTCTTTTTCTCTTTCATAAATATTTTTTTATTTCTTAAGTCCTTCCTTTTCGCTCGTCTCTTTCTCCTTTCTTTCTTAGTCACACCGTTTAGTTCATTAAAAATGGCTTCTTCTTCCTCGATTTCTTCCAGCTGTTGTTTAATTTGCTGACACATGACAAGCGCCATATCTAGGAAACAAAGGGCTTCTCCCATAACATCTTTGCCTTCTTTCTTTGTTTTTAGATATTGTTTTTTTAGTTCATCAAGAGATAGAGCCATTTTAAAGTTTCTTCTTCTCTTTCTGTATCATCTTCTTAAACCAATCAGTTATTTCAAGGCTTAAAACAGTTCCCAAATGTCCCAAAGTCCCACAGTCATCAAACAGTCCAGGCAGAGTAGAAACTTCTTCTTTTTACAGTTTCTCTTCTAGGGGTGAAGTCAAATTAGGGAAAGAAAATTATCTTTATCTTCAAGGCATCTCCTCCAGCAAAGTCTTAGAGTAAAAATTTGTTTTCCCAAGCCTCTCCCTTCCCACTTATAACAAAGGAGTTTAGGTTTTACCTTCTACCAAAAGGCTGGTTTCCCTTGTCCATTTGTTAATTCCATAGGGGAGGGAGAGTAACTTCCCCTTTTCGTCACTTTTCTTCACAGCTGAAAACATCAATCGGGAACAATAGCTTCCAAGTCATTACTTTCCCAGGTGTTAAATATATCCTTAAGGTCCCAGTTCGACCAAGAAAAAACTTTCTTTAAAAAAAAAAAAAGAAAACTCCTTCTCCCTCCTGCACATTCTTTATCCAATTGCCGGCTTCTTTATGGTGGCCATAAAAAGACCACCGCTGGAACCGTCTTGAGAAAAGGGGGTTATTGCCGGCTGGGGGGGGTTGCGATGCTCCTCACCCCCGTCCGGATCCCCCCTCTCTTCAGCTGCCCCAACAGGGCAGCCTTAGCCTCCAAATCCGTCAGGATCGGAGGCACCAAGGCGGCTAGCCGTTCCTTTTTTTTATTATTATTATTGGGCTTTTTCCTTCTTATTTTTATCCTTTATTGTGGATTATAATTGATTATTTCATAATTGGATTAGGGTCCAGAAGAACCTGAATAATTTTCTTTCTTTTTCTTTTCTTTTTCTTTTTTTACCATTGGGCTTTTTACTATTGGGCTTTTTACTCTCTATTATTTTTATTTTTCATTTTGGATTATAATTGGCTACCTTACCAATTGGATTAAAGTTTAAAAGAACTTGAAGGTCTTGAATCGTTCAAAATGAGTAGGAAACTCATACCCTCTGGCGTCTCTACCTCTACTTCTGCCTCCTCACCATCTGGAGGACAATGTTTAATCCAGACAATGTTAAAGCAAGATAAAGAACAAGAAAAATTGACTTTACAGATGATTATGCAAGGAATCCAAGATCTCAAGATAAAATCAGATACTATTGAACAAAGAATAGAGAACATTGAACAAAGAACAGGGAAGGCCGATGAAAACGTTGAAAATATTCAACAAATGATGGCGAAGTATGATGAGAGATTCCAAAAAATCGAAGAAGAAGGTAAACAAAGAGAGGAGAAGATTGGAAATATTGACAGCAGACTAACAGTGGTTGAACAAGATAAAAGTGGGATGCTGAAGTGGGAGATGGATAGGTCAGAATTCTATCAGAGATTCCAAAACATAGAGGAAGAAAAAGGACAAAATTTAGCTGCGATAATGATAGAAATTCTGGCTGATGTTTTGTAAATAACAGAGGAAAAGATGATGGATAGAGTAGACAAGGTATACCAAGTTTTTACAAGATATGCGATGAGAAATAATTTACCAAGAGAAGTCCACATCAGATTTACCAAAAAATCCATCAAAACACAAATATTACAAACAGCAAGAGAGAAGACGTTGAAATACAAAGACAAGGAGATTGTGGTTTTAAAACAAATACCTAGAAGAGTGAGAGAGATGAGAAGAGAATATCGATTTTTGACTAAAATGCTACTGGAAAAGGAGGTGAATTATAGATGGCTGATTCCAGAAGGACTAATGTTTACATGGCAAGAACAGAGACACAGAATTGATTCAATTGAGAAAGCAGAACTTTTTTACGCAGAATTTTTTGGAAGGAGAGAGGAAGAGACAGAAAAAGAGGTCTCACTAATTGAATTCCAAGAGGACCAAATGGGGACTGAAAAAGAAGAAGGCGCAGTAGGTGGACAGGTGGAAATCAAAGAACAACGTGAACCAAGATCTATGAGAGCTGTCAAACCTAATTACAAAATATAATCATGGAAGAGAAAAAAATGATTACAATGAATATAAATGGACTTAATTCAGCTGTTAAAAGAAGGAAAATTTTTCATAAATTAGAGAAATTAAAATTTGATATAATTTGTTTACAAGAAGTACATATCAAAAAACAATAAGAACAATTGTTAGTACAGCCAAAATTAGGGAAAATATTCACTTCTTTGACTCAATGTAAGAAAAGAGGAGTGGTTTTATACATTAAAGAGGCTACCCCAGCAAAATTGATTTACACTGATGAAGACGGAAGACTATTAATGGTGGAAATAATGGACAAAAATATAAAAATACTCTTGATTGCAATTTATGCTCCGAATGATAAACAAGAAGAATTCTATAAAAAATTACACATGAAAATATCTGGACTGGACTATGCTAATATCATTATGATGGGAGACTTTAATGGAATTGTGGACAATAAACTGGACTATACAGCAACAACAACAAAGCAAAACAGAAAGATTCTCCCTAAATCCTTTTTTAAAATGATAGATGAATTAACTTTAAAAGATATATGGAGAGAAAGAAATGCTAAAACTAAACAATACACTTTCTATTCAAATAGACATTTATCATGGTCCAGATTAGATATGATTTGGATCTCAACAGAATTAATATCTAATATTCAAGAAATAAATATTGAAACAAGTACTTGGGCAGACCATAATCCAATGACAATTAAATGGAAAGGACAAAAAAAAAGATCGAGATGGACGCTAAATAATACTATCTTAAAGAAAAAAGATTTTATACAATGGATCGAGAAAGAACTGGCTTTTTTCTTTAGAGAAAATCAAAAAGAAAATACTTCAATTCAGAGTGTTTGGGATACAATGAAGGCATATGCCAGAGGCTTGATAATAGACTACATAAGAAAAAAGAATATCAGGAAAAGGCAAGCCACTAAAGTTTTGGAAGACCAGTATAAAAGACTTGAAAAAGAATTATAGAAAATGCCACAGAAAAAAGACATTAAACTGAAATTGGACATAATTAAACATAAAATGGGTCTAATAGAGAAAGAAGAACTGGCACAGAAAATTAGAAGTGCTAAACAGAACTATTTTGAAGATGCAAATAAACCAGGTAGATGGCTAGCATATAAATTGAGAAAGGAGAAAGAATCAAGGAAAATATCGCAGTTAATAGATGACCAAGGCCAAGTTTGCCATGGTAATAAGGAGAAAAAGGAAATTATTCGAGACTTCTATGGGCAATTATATAAGCAAGAGAATATTGATGAGGAAAAAGTCAAACAGTATTTACAGAATGCTAATCTACCTAAGATATCTAAAGACACTGAAGAAATGTTAGAAAGCAATATAACAATGATGGAATTAACTGAAGCACTTAAGAAACAAAATAATGGGAAAGCACCAGGTCCAGATGGGCTTCCGGCAGAATTCTATAAAATACTACAAGAATCATTGAGCATTCCATAGTTAGAAGTTATGAATGAAGCTATGTCAAAGAAGATGATACCTAAAACATGGTCAGAGGCTTATATTACACTTATTCCAGAAGAAGAGGCTGATCTACTGCAAATTAAGAACTAGAGACCTATTTCTTTATTAAACGCAGACTATAAAATCTTTGCTTCAATTTGAGCAGAAAGACTTAAAAAATATCTAAATAATTTCATTCATCCAGACCAAAATGGATTTCTGCCAAAGAGACAAATTAGAGACAACATGAGAGTAATCCTGGATACTTTGGAATATTATGAGGCACATTCTGAAAAGCAAATGGCTTTGATATTCCTAGATGCCCAAAAGGCATTTGATAATGTGAACTGGAGATTTATGATACTACTATTGGAACAGGTGGGTTTTGCCAGAAAATTTATTCAAGCAATAGAAGCCATATATCATAAGCAAACGGCAAAGGTAATGATAGAGGGAGAACTCACAGATTTTATTAATTAATTAATTAATTAATTAATTAAGAAAAGGCACAAGACAAGGATGCCCCCTATCACCTTTGCTATTTGTTTTGACCTTGGAAGTGTTGAATAGAAATATTAGAGATGATAAAAGCATAAAAGGAATGAAAATTAAAAAGGAAGAATTTAAATTGCAAGCCTTTGCGGATGATTTAGCCTTTATTTTGGAAGACCCTTTAGAAACAGTTCCAAAACTATTGGAAAAGATAGAGACATATGGCGAGGTGGCTGGTCTGAAAATAAATAAAGATAAAACAAAGATCTTGACAAAGAATATGTTACTAAGACAAAGAGAAGAACTGTTGAAAATTCAAGTCACGAACAAGGTCAAGTATCTGGGGATATACTTGACATCAAGATGTAGCACATTAAAAGAGAATAATTATATTAAACTTAAACAACAGATAGCCTTAGATTTGAAGAAATGGGAAAATTTACAATTGTCATTAATAGGGAGAATTTCAACAATAAGATGAATATTTTACCCAGAATCTTATATTTGTTTCAAACAATAACAATTAGGCTCGGAAAAGACTATTTTGAAGATTTAAATAAAATTGTGTTGAAGTATATATGGCAAGGTAAGAAAGCGAGAATAAAGCTAAAACTCTTACAAGATGCTAGAATTAGAGGAGGTTTTGGTCTGCCTAATTGGGAGCTGTACTATCAAGCTGCAAATTTGATGTGGGTCAAGGAATGGATAACATTAAGAAGGACCAGATTGTTGACATTAGGTCATGATTTGCTGTTGGGTTGGCATGCCTTTTTTATGGTATAAGGGAACTAAAACACAGGGTTATTTTAGAAGACATTATATATGGGAGTCTTTGTGGTTAAATTGGGAGAAGATTAAAAGACAATGTTATCTGAAAATTCCAGTTTGGTTATCAACTATTGAAGCATTTTCCTATCCTATAATTTATAAGAAGGAACAAACAGTTAGATATGGGGAAATATTGGATGAAAAGGGTGAACTTAAATCGATGCAAAATCTAGAGGAACAAGGTATAAAGATGAATTGGTTTTCATATGCGCAAATACATTCAAGGTATGATGAAGATTCTAAAACAGAGGGATTTTATGATAAACTGACTGATCTAGATAAGAATTTCTCAGGTACTGATGAAAAGGTGATTAAAAAATTATATGGTTATTTACTGGGAATTAAACTAGAGGAAGAACAAGTTAAAGAAACTATGACTGTTTGGGGGAAGAATTTTGGATATGGGATCAATTTAGAGAAATGGCAAAAATTGTGGTCGCAAAATTATAAAATGACAATGTCAATAGCTTATAAAGAAAATTTGTATAAGATGTTTTACAGGTGGCACTTTCCCCGACAAGAATAGCAAGAATGTTCAAGAATAAATCTGAAAAATGCTGGAAATGTCATCAGATACCTGGCTCATATTACCATATGTGGTGGACTTGTGAGGACACTAGAAAATATTGGACTAAAATTCACCTGTGGTTGGAAAAAATGATAAAGAAACACATAGATTTGAAACCAGAGATTTTTTTATTGGGAATCTTACCTGATACATACAGTAAAGACTTGAAATATCTGATTGTAAATGTATTAACAGCGGCTAGGATTGTATTTGCTAAGACATCTATTATTATTGATACTACCTTTGTTTTCTTTTGCCACAGTCATTCTATTTCTATTTGCAGGTCTTTCTATTTTGTGATGTTCTCCAGTTCTTTCTCTTCAAATCTGTTACTTCCAGGTACTGCCACATTCATTCTCCAGACTTTTTTTCTCTTTCTAATTGACAATTGTTAATTGTGTAGTAGATGTTTGTCTGTTTGAATTCCAAAATCCCAAAGCACTTTAGCTTTTTTGTTTTCTATGCCTTTGTCTATTTTGTAGTTCTACCAGTTTTAGCTCGTAGGCAAATGTTGTTATTTCCTTTTTCAATCCCCATAATAAAAGTATTTACTGGAAAATCTGTGTGAATATCTTTCTTTTCAAGTACTGTTGCTTTTACTCATAAACATATGTCAACTCTGAGACACAACATGGTTCTCTTCATCTTTCAATGTAGAGTTTGGTCTTAAATAATAAATAAATATATAAATATATATTCTGTCTAATACAGAAGGAGTTTAGAGTCTCTCTTGGACCACACCCAAGAATAAGTAGAAGCTGTAGAAGTAGTGTCAGCTGACAATAAAAAATAAAGTAGTCCCTTGTTTCGTATTTTAGTTTGTTATTTATAAATTCCTGAAATGTCATGCTTATGAGATAATTCAGCTCACTCAAATGCTTATTAGTTTAGAAATTGATGTAATGGTTTTATAAAGGTTATAGTTTTTATGTATTTCTTGTCAATGTTTTGGGGATAGTTATAAGTTAACTTCTAAGATAGACTTATAACAGCTGTGCACTGATTTGAAGGGAAAAAACTGTTTCAGAGTATGTGTGGATATACATGAATTATTTATTACTAGATTCTTAAATCAGATCGGCCTTTTTCCAGGATTGCATGGGAACTATGGAGGATACTCATGCAACCTGGAAAAAGATGCTGCTGCATAGGGGGTTGATGACAGCTGTTATGTGAGTATCTGGCACACCTGAAGCACCTTTTCCTTTCAAATCCCAAGATGCTTTTGCAGCCCCAATTCACATAGGATTTTCTTTAGTTAGTTTCCCCTGAACTAAAATCTCAATACTTGAAACCTAGACCAATATCACCATTTTAATTTCTGAATGATCCCAATTCCTTACCATTTAGATTGATTAATAATTGAACTTTCTCTACACTATAGACCATTTCTTCAGCATTACCATTTCTTTTCCCCAATCCTCAAAAGCAGCATGAAATCTATCCTCAATTGTCTTCACTTCTGCCAAACTCAAAATGGCTGAAAAAAAGGAGCTATAATTCTGCAGGGGAGAGAGGATGAATTCTCACCACAAGGAAAACAGATTGCTTATAAGCTCCACAAAGCAGCAACGCTTCAAGTGAAAAGATCAACTGATGTGATTTAAGAAACACTGCAGCTAAGCCAGCAATAAATCAACTTAACTTCCAGGTAAAGTCAATATTTAAGATTGGACAGACTCAGGTGTGGTGCAAACACCTTTATGGAGAGCTTCTTAGAAGTCTTCCTTGCTCTTTTTCTCTTTAGGGAAAGACTTTTAAATGATTTTACTCCTGCTAACTTCAATTATTAGTCACTTGTATCATACCACACTTGTATCATACCCACACCTCTACCACATATAATAAAAAATAAATAAATTTGTAATATGTAATAGACCAGGCTCATATAACTTGCTAGACTCTAAAATAAGCTTAACAGATATATAATTGCTGTATTAATATTCTGTACTCAAACCAATAACTATATAGTGGTTGGATATGCTAGCCTAATTTGCATAATATACTAAGAGAACAGCAACGCATTGAACTATAACTATCAATTCCACTGTAAACTCATTAAGCATGTTACATGAGGCCAGAAATAGTTCACATCAAACTGTACAATAATAGAGTAAAATTTATCAATTAACAATTGTATAATTAATTTACAATTAAACAGAATCACTACAATTGGTGAATGTAGATGATTTATGAGTTCTCTTTTTGATCAAATTATTTGTTGCTCAGGATTTATGGATCTTGTGCATCTTAACGTGAACATGGGGGTTGAATCTAATAAGGTAATCAAATTTGGAGTTACAATAAGTTGTAAATAGCTATCAATTAATTATTCAATTGGAGCAGGGGTGCCAAACTCAAGGCCCGCAGGCAGGATCCAGCCCATGGGGTGCTTAGATCTGGCCCATGGGGCTGGCCTGGAAATAGCAAAGGACTGTCCTGCAGTGCCTCTGCTAGTGAAACGGGGCTCTGTGCCTCTTCTAGTGAAAACGCCCTGTGCCCTGTTTTGGGCTTGGATGGCCTCCTGCAGCACTCTGCCAGCCAAAACGGGTGCTGCAGGAGGCTGTCCAAGAAGCATCTATCCCATCTCCCACTCCTCTCAGCCGGCCTGCAGAGGACGATTACAATGCTGATCCAGCCCTCCAAGAAATCCAGTTTGACACCCATGAATTGAACTGATCATGAGCCATCATGTTATTTTTGACTCTTAGTGACCAAATAAATAATTTTATCAATGATGACCTGTCTGTAAACTGTTTTTTCAAGTCTTTCAATTGTGTACTCACCACCAATGTCACTGAGCCAGTCCATCTTGCTACTGTTCATCCTCTTTCACCTTTCAGCACTAGAGTTTTTCCACAGAGTTGGGTTCTCACACAATGTTCAGAAGTAGGAAAATTTGAATCTGGTCATTTCAGCCTCAGGTGAGAACTCTGGATAAATATGTTCAATGGTTCATTGTTTGTTTTCTTAGCTATATGCTCAGGAGTCTTCTCTAATATCAAAAACTTGGAATTGCTTTTATCCAAAATATCTTCGTTGCCTTTGAATTTTAGTTATTTGTTACATTCTGATAGAAGGGGGTGATATCTATATATTAACTTAATACATTATATGATTCTAGATCTTTGTTATTCTTATTCATAACCATAAAACTTTATAATATGAGCACAGGCAATATTATCTTTTACAATATAGGAATGATTTTATAAGAATGATTTTATAGAATAAAATCTGAAAAAAATGAAAAGCTTAATTCGCAAGGGTATTTATTCCTACATTATATCAACTAATGCTGCGGTGGGGAGGAAAGAGACAGTACCTAAATCTATAACATTTGCAGAATTGAAGTTTCCATGCATCACAGATATAATTGCAGGCTGGTAAAGAAATCTAACTTATCTTTTCAAAGGCCTCCAAGGCCAGAGGCTCTAAGAAATATGGCTGTCTGCCAATGAAAGACCGATATGGCAGGGAAAAAGTCTTATTCTTTCTTCTCAGCAATTTTGTATTTTAAAAATCAATTTTGTCCTATGATTTGTTGAGTTAAATGTGAGAGATGCTAAGAGATTCAAAATCCTTCTCAGTTTTCCCTTTCTTAATACTACGGTAGCTCCACATTTTTCTGAAGACAATTCCAGCTCTGTGAAATGTTTATAAAATTTACATTTAAATTCGAAATCATATTTTGTAAGGTTCTATTCTAATTTGGATGGTTTGGACTGAAAATAATGCATAGCAAACCAGTGTTAGTTAAGACTTGTTTCAATAATAATGTCCATTCAACAATACATTGTTGAAAAGTCATCTTTCAGTGCTCAGTGTCTATATCACAGGAATGGGGAAAAGATAATACAGGTAGTCCCTGACTTACAACAGCTCATTTAGTGACTGTTCAAAGTTACAACAATGTTGAAAAAAGTGACTTATGAGCCATGGTGGCGTATTGGTTAGTGTGCAGTACTGCAAGCTTCTGCAGTACTTCTGCTGACTGCTGGCTGCCCGCAATTTGGAGTTCAAATCTCACCAGGCTCAAGGTTGACTCAGCTTTCCATCCTTCTGAGGTGGGTAATATGAGGATCCAGATTGTTGGGGGCAATATGCTGAATCTGTAAACCTCTTAGAGTGGGCTGTAAAGCACTATGAAGCAGTATATAAGTCTGAGTGCTATTGCTATTTTTAAACATTTATGACTGTTGCAGCATCCCCATGGTCATGTGATCAAAATTCAGAGGCTTGGCAACTGACTCATATTTTTGACGGTTGAAGAGTCCTGGGGTCATGATCCCCTTTTACGACCTTCTGACAAGCAAAGTCAATGGGGAAGCCAGATTCACTTAACAATTTTGTTACTGACTTAGCAACTGCGGTGTTTCACTTAAGAACTGTGGCAAGAAAGATCATAAAATGGGGCAAAACTCACTTAACAACAGACATTTTGGGCTCAGTTGTACTTGTAAGTCAAGCACTACCGGTACAATGCAAGTTTCTGAGTTATCCAGCAGAAAACATGTAGAAAAATTGTTCCAAATTATTGCAGAAATTGTCCTACAATTAAAATAACTGTTTCAAAAAACTAAAATTTGAAGTATGTATTATCTTTTGGCCTACTTGGTAGGCTGGCAGTTTTACTAGCATAACTCATAACCTCCTCTGAGGTAGATGTTATTTGCTAAATGTACAGCAATTAAGGCCAAGAAACATGTGTTTTATCACTGCTACATATAATAGTCAATATCATAAATAACAGCCCAATGGCAAGCATGCTATCTCAGACACATTCATTTAGTGAAGAACACATACTCTGTCTTTATAAAACAAGAAAGAGACCATCAAGTAGCAGTGTGAAAACAGGAACTTTGAACAGGGAGTATAGAAAAATGAATGAATGGTAGTGAAAGTCCTAAAGAATTACAGTCTGGAGATGGAGATGAATAGGAAATATTTTAAAAGATAGACAAACAGACTAAAAATTAATGAAACAAAAGGATAAAAATGACTGGATTTTTGAAAAGATAGAAAACCATTTATGGAAGACCAACCAAAATTTAAGTGGCAGAATAAATCTGACTTTCCATTTCCTGTCTTTTGATCCCTCCTCCAGGTGAACCTGATTAATTAAATATTAAGTAAGACACAAACTCTAAATTAACATTCCTCCCAAGCACCCTAAGTCAGAGTTTATGAAGGTGATAAAACTTATTGACCACCCATTCATATCAGCATCAGAGAGAGCCCATTGTGCTACTTCATTCCCCCATGTATCGATTATCGAAGAAAAGATGCAGTGATGATTGATGCTTTTGAAAGCTAAAAAACCCCAAATCTCTGAATCATTTTCAGCCTTGCCGAAGAGTTTTTTGAAGTATTTAATTCAATTCAGAGCTCTGATATGATTCAAAAATTTTGTTCAAAGATTGAGTCAGAAAGAATGATTCAGCACAATCTCCTTTAAATCAAATTACAGCTTCAAAGATTTGCATAGCCCTAGGAAGGGTATGCATATCTCTGTCCTTCTTTATATGATGCTGTTACATTTTGGAATAGTATGGAAATAAATAGTATATTGTATTCATTTAAGATTACATTATCTGAGATCAAAAGAGGAAAGTCATTTTGTTTGTAGGTTATTTGATGATAATATTCAACTCTTTGTAATTGCTTTTTATCAGTAATTATAACATTTGCATAATTCATAATGTAAACTCTCATGATGTTTATCTTTTTTCTAAAAACAAATGTTTTAAAGAAGAAAGAATTAAATTGATAGAAACAACAGCAATAGTGACAACAAAATGATTGCAGATAATTATGGTAAACAACCAGTTAAATCCAACATCTAAAAGCCAACTGTCTGTTCTAGCCCATAACAAAGAAGAGAGGCAGGATGGGGACCCAAATTAATTCTTATAGACCAAAGTTCAAAAATATGAAAGGCAAGTCCTGACCTTTACTCTCTCTTGTCCAAAATAAACAACATTTGGAGCAGAAGATACTCTCCTAACATACATTGCAGAGAGCCCAGAGTAAAACCTTCGGATGCAAATCCCATTTGAAGCAAATCAACATTCATGGAAATGTATCCTTGTTATTATGTGTAATTCTCTGTTATAAGCTTCTGACAATGCTTTTTGCCGCTTTCAACTCAAACAGCCTGTGGCATTAGAATGACTGATTTTACTGACTTAAACAACTCTGACCATATTTCTCTCTGGGCATCCTTTCCATTGATTGCCTGGAGGCAAAATTCAGCATCACAGGAGTGCTGTCCCAGCCAGTCTATGGGAATTGGATAGTTACTTAGGAATTATGAGCTATCCCCTTAAGGGAATGCATCATGGTAAATGTAGTTAAAGGTATCCTGGGAAATGTAATCCATATCACATGGCCACATCTGTAATACTGATTGGTCACTAATTTGATCCTCGATAGGTTGGAGGAGTTTTACTCACTTTGCCTGAATTCTCTAACTCATGGCAGCTGCTTTCTATCACTACGAGATGGGTTAGGAGATAACCATCTTTTACTACGAGGCAGATATGCAAAGGATTGGTCATTAAAGAAGAACTTTGTCACAAATGTGAGTTATGAGGATACCTGATGAACCAATAAATGTACTTTGTTATGGATGTTTCGTTGAGTTTATCTATCTGCATCTGCAAAGCTTAAAAATACACTACTGTGCAGAAGACAGAAAAACAGGATTTCTTACTAAAGCCTTGCATAAATCCTGGTTATCTTGTGTCTTGGAATCCCAAATTATACACAGCTACCATATTTTCTTTGAGGACCCTGCCATCATGCCTTAAGTAATTCCCTTACTATAATTTTAGGTTGCAGTCTTAGAAATGCTGATTTTAGAGTAATATACACTGAAGTCAGGGCCCTTCCTGCTATATAGAAATATTATTAAAGCTAAAGCTCTTGTGGTCATGACCTTTACCTGGGTAAACTATGCATCACAGAGCAACAATTTTTAAGCCAAGATACCAATGGGCTATCTTACAGAATGTGTCCAAAATCCAGGATCCATGACTATCAAGAGAAATATGTGTGTCAGGCTCTGAGCAGCTCTAAATATGCCCTGCAGCAAGTCAGCTGGCCATGTCACCTTATCTCTGCTGCTGCCAGATCTGTATTTCTGCTTGTGTGCTGGCCGATGGCTTTGGAATGACTCAGCAGAACTGAGGATGGATTCTACAACAACTGCAGAGATGGAAGAAGGATTCTGAAGCAACTGCGGGGCTGCTGGAAATGGCTCTTTTCATGTATTGATGCGGTGCCTATTGTTAAAGGGGGTTGGGGCACATATAGGTGGTAATTAAGCCTTAGGTTAAAACATAGTGAAGGTGGCACCAGGTGAGGATCAGTTAGTGAGGGTCAGAATAGGGTAGGGATGTAGACATGTTATAGAGTTAATAGCATTTAGGGATAATGGGTTAGGTGTGGCCAGAATTAGAACTGCATTTTGGTCTGGGTGTGGTGGAGTGTGTCTCATGATAATGGTAATAAAAGGAAAGGGAGCAAACTCAAACCCAACTCTAACCTTGCCTGGCTTTTAGCCTTTCTTGTCAGAGAAGAGTATTTGTTGTTTGCTGAGCTAATGAATAAACCACCATTGCACTACAAAGGAGCTGGAGCTTGTATTCATTTCAAGACAAATCTTCAGTACTCAAGGACTGCCTGAGAATGTGGTTGCTTCAGTGCTATTGACTGCTGCTGTACTGCTGCTGCAGTCACTTGATCTTCATTTTCAGTGACAGGTTCTCAGTCAGTCTTGCAATCCCTCGCTCCCTTCCCCACCCAGCAGCAAGGAATTTATTCATTATGTGGCTCTTAAAGAAACAACAAATTTAAGTTCATGAAGAAAAGCTTGTGTTATATGCCCCTTCCCTGGCACACAAGCACACATATGAATATATAACCACGAAATAAAAGCACATATGTAGTGCTCCAGCCTCCTATATCCTTACGATTTATATTGACTGTTTCCTAGTATAATTTGATTGCTTATTGTACCCTATGATTATCATTAAGTGTTGTACCTTATGATTCTTGACTCTTGACTAATGTATCTTTTCTTTTATGTATACTGAGAGTATTTGCACCAAGACAAATTCCTTGTGTGTCCAATCACACTTGGCCAATAAAGAATTCTATCTATCTATATTTCTTCACAACAACAACCCTATGAGTTAGGTTGGATTAAAAGTTATCAAGTGCAAGATGGGGTAGAAACTGGATCTTTCTGATGTCTGCCAAATATATCAGCCACTATACCTTTGTCCTTGCCTAACCTGCTTCATTTTTCAACTGCTTTCTATTATGAAACTGCCTGTAGCAATAGCTTTTTCCTCTCTATTTTGCTTCCCCCTGCATATATCTCAGGAAAAGTAAAAAATGATTTAGAAGCATTTTCAGAACTAAGTTTATTTAATCAGTATTTCATTGTTTTGAGTATGTAGCAATGAGGACAATTTTGAAATAATATTAGCATTTGAAAAATGAAAATGGTGGCTATGCAGAGACATACCAGGTCTGTAGGCAAAATTGGTAAGTAAATTTATACATTATCTATCTATCTATCTATCTATCTATCTATCATCTATCTATCTATCTCTTGGAGAAGGGCTGCAGCAAAGCATTTCTGAATTATTGCCAAAAAATGGTGTAGATGTATATACAGTAGACAATCATTTGGAGCTGAGTCTGCCTTTAAGGAAAATTCTCTTTTAAAGCCTTTTTGTTCCCTTATTAGGCTAGCAATAGTTCCCTTATTAGGCTAGCAATAGTTTTCCTTCAGTTTGTTTCTGTACATTATTCTTTTATCTCTATTGTTTGTTCACTTCTTTTTAAAAAATATTTCATTGGAAAGATTCATTGGCTATATAGCATCAGGTTAAAATCAACTCTTAATGATTACATAGATAGATGTTCTCCCTAACTTAATCCTTCATCATTTCCAATTGTGCAATTATTAACCCTGTGCCTGTGTTCTTCCTTCTTCTTCCACCCTTCCAGAATAATCGCCCTCCAAAGAGGTAGATCTTCACATAGTGTGCTCAGAGTAGGATAATTTTAGCCTGGACACTTGTACCTTGAGTTAATTTCTTTGATTATTAACTTGTTTCTTTTTATTAGATGTCCATATAACTGAAGATCACTTCCTACTTATTTCAAGAACAAGAACAATTAAATTCTGAGTTGTGTGAGGGATATGTGGAAAATGATGACATATGCATTATAGCTTTAGAATGCAAATGTTGATACATGTATCAGGCAGTTTGAAGTCTGGAAATAATTATGACAATTGCTTGATGATGTCATGCAATATATCATTTTGAATCAAGTGAGGATAATTACCAATATAGAAACAGTTCATTACTCTCCTTTTTTTGCTACTGAGAGTCAAACATTTTGGTATAATATGGACATTTTTTTTTACAATAAAGTGTATTTTACAATACACTTTTTTACATGTCCCCATCTAGACTTCTCTGGGTGAAAAAGAATGTAGTAGAAAAGGTACATAAAGAGGAAATAAAAATGATTAATGGACTAGAGCAGCTTTGTGTGAAAAAGAGCAAAATCTGCAGGGGTTTTCTTTGAATTGTTTGAAGAAAGGTAAGAAGAAACATGATAGACATATAAAAAATCATGCACAGAATGGAGAATGTCCATTTAGAGAAAAAATTCTGTCTATTGCAGTGTTAAATCTCAGTTTTGCTTTAAAACTCAGTGCAGTGAGATTCAGCACCCCAAAAAGGTTTAAAGGAAGTTGGGTATGGATAGAGGGATCTATCAGAAGTGATGATAACCACCAATTGAGACTTTTTAAAATTTGGATTGGTTAAATTTATGGAAAAAAGGCTATTAATTATCAGCTGTCTTAATAGTTATTCCTACTTTTGGAACTTTAGCACTGTACTTCAATCTTAGCTGCTAGGATGCTAGATTAGGTCAATCATCCCTTGATCCATTGTTGTGATCTTCCTGGATGCATATTACTCACCATTACAAAACAGAGAATGCTGGTCTAGATAGAGCTAAATCATTCACATTATTATATTTTTAATAATATTCATGAAGCTTAGCAAAAAAGCAAATTGTAGTAAGACTTCTTCTATTCTTTAACATCAGGATACTTGATCCAGCAGGGATATTCATGCATTTTTTGTTTTGTTTTTATGGCTACAACTCTCAGACTTTGGAGATGCATTGGGAATTTTAAGAAGACTATGTCAGAGCCTAACCTGCATTTGAAACAAATTGTATAACACAATAAGTAAACCAAAATCCACACAACCCCAATGTTAGAAACTCTCAGGACTATTGTTAGCTTTGCTACAGCAATTTAATATTATAGTGTACTGCAGCGAGATCAGTGGTCTCTAGTTCTTAATATTTAATCCACAAAACTCTTAATTACTTTAATTACTACCCAGAAAGTAGTAGTGACAGATAATCTGAACAGCATAAGAATATTCTACTGTTTATGTGTTATGCAATGCAGTTTCACTTTCTGCGTAATGTATTCCAATGTGGTTTCATTAGCATTTACATTGTTGCAGAATTTCCTTTTTGTGTATTTGGGATGCCTCAAATATATATTTTATTAGACAGGATTCCAAATTAAGCTGTTTGGTAAACTGTTAAAAAGAGGCAGGAATAAACACTGGGGAAATCTCCTGTAAGTGATAGGGATAATAACAAATGTTTAAAGAAGACTAAAGAGTTTTGTATTGATTTACAATAATCAGCAGAGAGTTAGAAATATCAAGAAATGGGGCTGCAGGGAACTATAATCCTGGGATGGTACCACAGCTCATCAGTAAAATATATAAAATATTTTACAGTCATTTTACTTATCAGTAAAATGTGAGATCATCCATTACCACAGGATGGAGTATTATCAGTATATGGATGATGCCCAGGTGTACAGTTCTGTCCTAGGTGAAGTAAGTGATGCTGTGGAAGTCCCTTCATGGTGTTTGGAAGCTGTGGAGGTCTGGACAGGGAATAGACTTCAACTGAAACCTTGTAAGATGGAAAAGGTAGGGGTTTCTTTGTATGTGGGGTTTACCATTGTTGGTCTTGATTGGGATTGCACTACTACATACAGACCCTGGTATGTAATCTGGAGGTTTTCCTAGATTCATACTCCTGCTTGAGGAGCAGATGACAGTTGTAGCTAGGAGAGCCTTTGCTAAGTTTTATGTTGTGCACCATTATATCCTTTCCTGGATCAAGAAGCCCTTTTTTTCAATTACTCATGCCCTGGTCATCTCTCATTAAAAACTACAGCAATATGTTCTATTAGTAAACAAATAAATATTTATACCCAGTCTTGGCATTTGGAAAAAAGGGGTGGTGGGGAAACCATGAGAATAGGAATAAGCAGAATAGGCCACAGGGAAATTGATGGACAAAAGTAATTTGATCCATTTTTGGTCTCAGGCAATGTGGAGGATTAAAATACTTTAAAAAGAACATTTGATGGAGCACTTTTGTAAATTTAGGATGTGATGCTTCTTAACTCATACAATTCATGCACTGATTTATATTTACATCATGATTGCTTTATGATACGTAGACAGCACAAGCATAGAAAGTGCACAGATGCAATTTAATCCAGCAAATCCAGCAGAAGTGAACCATCCTAAGGAAAAAGTAAGCTTTAAAAGTTAGGTCTAATTTTTTAAAAAAACCATCTCCAACTAACACAAATATATTGCAAGAATGACTTATTTCTTCAAATAAAGAAACTGTAAGTTTTCGTATCGTAATTTGTCCCATCTCTCATGCAGACAGGTTCTGCACATGTTCACAGATGTGTTTGCTTAGACATTCAGCATCAGCTATCAAGAGGCCATCTGATCAGCTATCAACCATTTTGTTCATCAATTGGATGATTAGCTATGGAAAGGCACAAAAGATAAGCAATATTCATACACAATTCAAAGGATACAATACAAAAGCTAAAAAGGATCAAGAACACCTTCTCACCAATAATCAACACACAGATAAGCATGATTGACACCAGGATTAACACCAGACAAACCCTCAAGCAGTAACCAACAGCCTAATCAAAGAATATCAGGGAGAGCACTATACAGCCACCACCATTGTCAGGGCAAACAACTGCATATAAGAAAATCTCACTTCCTTCTCGTACTGAAAATATTACCTAATCAGACAACAAAACATTTGCAAGCAAATAACCAAGCTCAGAGAACACCAAGAACTCCATAGTTCAACCCTGGGTTATCTAAATTCTTTTTTATTGGTAATACTCTCCAATATAGTTGCATACCTTGACTGTATTTCCCAAAGGCCTAACAAATCTCTCCATTTCTAAGCAAGGATAGAAGTAAACACTAATTCCTTTTTAGTAAGAAAGAGACTTTTCTTTCCTAATGTAACACTTAAAAGCTGTTGCCTGAAGTAGCCTATACTTTGTTTAATTGTTCAGTTGATTGTTAGTTATACACCAAAGCTCATAAGGGCTTAAATACATTTCTGCATTTCACATGCAGGTTTCATAGGATGTTCTCCATAATGACAATGGAAGATACACTTTGCTTTAAATGAAGGGTTTTTAACAGAATTAATAGAATTCTGTTTTTTATTCCTTAGAAACTCTGTACGAATAAAATCTAAATTCTCCAGAGCATGCTTGCTCTAATCTTTTTTATTATTACCTCTTCCAGCTGAATCTATGTGCATTTATTTTTATAAAGCTAAAGTGGAATGCAAATATACTATTAATGTCATATGTAACTTGGACAAATAATTCCCACCCATTGCAGAAGAATCAGAAAGCTGCAATGATACTATCTTCCTCATTCTTGGGAAATGTGTTATTCTAGATCATTTATGTATATATTTATTTTATTTTACTTTATTTGTTAAATTTATTTCCCACCTATCTCCTCATCGGGCTGCTCTAAGCAGCTTACAACAATATAAAGGAAGAAATGAAAAGAGTAAACAAAACAGAAGTAAAATAATAGAACAATAAAACAAACAATGAAAAATAAAACAATGAGAACACATCAACATGATACCAGTTATTATGCCATATCATGTCTGAATGTTAAACCCAATAAATAATTCATACACCATTTAAGGGTATAATGCTGTGATAGTGCTAAATTAAATTTTTTATTTTTATTTTTATTTATTTATTTGTCAAGGAAGTATTAGATAACATGTATAAGTATAAAATAGTTATGAATACATGAAATGGATACAAATAAAAAGAAAGAATAGGACAGGGATGTTAGGCACGTTTTGGTGAGCTTATGCACGCCCCCTACAGACCTCTTAGGAAAGGGGTGAGGTCAATAGTAGATAGTCTAAGGTTAAAGTTTGGGGGTTTGGGGAAGAAACAACAGAGTCAGGTAGAATATTCCAGACACTGACCACTCTGTTGCTGAAGTTGTATTTCCTGCAATCAAGTTTGGTGCGGTTTACCTTGAGTTTGTATCTATTGTGTGCTCTTGTATTGTTATGTTTGAAGCTGAAGTATTCATTGACAGGTAGGACATTGCAGTAGATAATTTTATGTACTATACTTAGATCGGACCGAAGGTGGCATAGTTCTAGGTTGTCTAGGTCTAAAATTTCAAGTCTGGTGGCATAAGGTATTCTGCTACAAGTAAAGGAGTGGAGAACTCTTCTCGTGAAATATTTCTGGACTTTCTCGACTGTATTAATATCTGATATGCAATGCAGGTTCCAGACTGATGAGCTGTATTCAAGTATTGGTCTAGCAAATGTTTTGTATGCTCTAGTTAGTAGTGTGATATTACCGGAAAAAAAGCTGTGCAATTATACATCTCTATAGTTAAAATTCTGCATTTTTATTGGAAATGAAACCTAAATTGTCATCTTTTAATTGATATTCTGTTTCCTAATAAAGCAGCAGCCTGTGCTTTTTTAGAAGCATGAAATAATTGGAGGGCAAACATTTTAGGCTCTTTAGCAGTGCTCTGATGAGGAGCAAAACATGAAAGAAAACCAGCTAAGGTGAAAGTGTAACTGAGGGATTCTTCCCCTTTTCTTTCTTTTAGGTAAAATGGGCAAAGGATCAAACAAACAATGGGAGTGTTATTCCAGCTTATAGACACTGCAAAAAAGGCTATATCTTGCATCAGCCAACACTTATCTTATCAGACTCTTTGTGATTGTGGCAAATATGTAATATTCCTCTTCACATCAACTGCAATGTTTTCATCTATTCAGAGGAAAGAACTGAAAGAGCTGTGTGAAAAACATCCTTAATTGTTTAGTTTTTAGCTTTCCTGTTTCTTCTTCTTTCTTTACTTATGCTTTTACTTCTGTGTGTTTCCCTCTGATTTCTGATAGTATCTGTCCTAACTTAACCCCTATATGTCACCATTCTCTTTCATAACATTCTCTTTCAGCGTTTTCTTTCACACTTGCTTAAAATCTTCTCTGCATTTCCTATTGCAGCTGCTATCCGCAAACAGGAATTGCACAAATTTATGCTTGCTATTCTCTGAATGGTCATGTGTTTTTTCTCTTTCATTTGGACTCTTCTGTGTTCTCTCCATACCCCTATAACAAAAATAGATTTCAGAGCTAATTTTCTATAGCTTACATAAAAATGGTATTTTCTCACTTCAATCATATTATCATTATTATGCATTTACTAAGCACCATCAGTGTGTATGTTGCTATTAAAAAAACCCAATTCAATGGATAGAAAAACATGTGGATTGGTAAAATAAAACTATCTGGAATACTAAATAATTTGTATGAATAAAGTCACACTGTAAAGTACATTAAATAATGACCTTCAACAGAAGAACAGTTGGATGTGAACAAAGCAACAAATGATGCCTCACTGTGGAAGTCAGATCTGCAGAACTTAAAGATCAACAATGAAAAAAAGTTATATAACTATGAGAAAAATTGCTAACAATGTATAGGATATAACAATTAGAGTAGTGAAAAATATTAATTATTGGAATAAACAGAAAAGAGGACAAGCTGGTCCTGAATGAATAGAACACTTTTACATTGTAGTGTTTTAAATGTGTATTTATTTGGTTTATATAACCACCTAACTCATTTTAGTGATTCTGGGGGATTTACAATCAAATATATAAAAACAATAAAATACACAATGTATTTAAATAAAATAAAAACACATAGCAGCCGAGCTTCATAAATAATCATCCACAAAATCAAGAAATAGGTTCTATCACATTCCCAGCATCCCAACAAGTTTTACAAAAGGCCAGCAGAGTTAAAGCTAACGCAATCTCAGGTGAAATGATGTTTTTCATAGGGTGGGTGCCACAATAAAAAAGGCCCTTCTCTTTTTGTATTTGAGCTACTTTATTTCTTATTTATTTTAAGCATAAGATCTGCTTCAGACTTGTCATGATATAATTTGTTTTGGATAATTCATGTATTTCTGACTTTTATGCAGTTTATTTGAAAATATTAAAACTGATATTTTTCTTTAAATCACCATCATTCTTCAAACTTTGTGGGTAATCTATATTCTCATGTTTCAGTGGCCTCCTAGGTTCATGCTTCCCATTAATCCCTCTACCTTCAATGTCTGGGTTCAATTCCTAGAGCTTGTCTCTTCCTGTTTATATGGTTTAAATTTTTAGCCCCCCTCAATTGAGATGCCAAAAAACAGTATTTCTCAACCTTGGGAACTTTAAATTAAAGTTACAGTTTTACACATAACTGAAAGTTGCCAAGGTTGAGAAACATTGCCATAAAAGCACACAATGATGGCCAGAACTACTCTGCTCAAAAAAATAAAGGGAACACAAAAATAAGACATCCTAGATCTGAATGAATGAAATATTCTTATTAAATACTTTGTTCATTACATAGTTGAATGTGCTGACAACAAAATCACACAAAAATTATCAATGGATATCAAATTTAGCAACCCATGGAGGTCTGGATTTGGAGTTACACTCAAAATTAATGTGGAAAAAAACACTACAGGCTGATCCAACTTTGATGTAATGTCCTTAAAACAAGTCAAAATGAGGCTCAGTAGTGTGTGTGGCCTCCACCTGCCTGTATGACCTCCCTACAACACCTGGGCATGCTCCTGATGAGGTGGCGGATGGTATCCTGAGGGTTCTCCTCCCACACCTGGACTAAAGCATCCCCCAACTCCTGGACAGTCTGTGGTGCAACATGGCATTGGTGGATGGAGCGAGACATGATGTCCCAGATGTGTCCAATTGGATTCAGATCTGGAAAACGGGTGGGCCAGCATCAATGCCTTCCTCTTGCAAGAACCACTGACACACTCCAGCCACATGAGGTCTAGCATTGTCTTGCATTAGGAGGAACCCAGGGTCAACCACACCAGCATATGGTCTCACAAGGGGTCTGAGGATCTCATCTTGGTACCTAATGGCAGTCAGGCTACCTCTGGCCAGCACATGGAGGGCTGTGCGGCCCCCTAAAGAAATGCCACCCCACACCATTACTGACCCACTGCCAAACTGGTCATGCTGGAGGATGTTGCAGACAGCAGAACATTCTCCACGGCATCTCCAGACCCTGTCACGTCTATCACATGTGCTCAATGTGAACCAGCTTTCATCTGTGAAGAGCACAGAGTGCCAGTGGCGAATTTGCCAATCTTGGTGTTCTCTGGCAAATGCCAAATGTCCTGCACGGTGTTGGGCTGTAAGCACAACCTCCACCTATGACGTTGGGCCCTCATACCAACCTCATGGACTCTGTTTCTGACCGTTTGAGCAGCCACATGCACATTTGTGGCCTGCTGGAGGTCATTTTGCAGGGCTCCGGCTGTCCCTCCTTGCACAAAGGTGGAGGTAGCAGTCCTGATGCTGGGTTGTTGCCTCCTACAGCCTCCTCCATATCTCCTGATGTACTGGCCTGTGTCCTGGTAGTGCCTCCATGCTCTGGACACTATGCTGACAGACACAGCAAACCTTCTTGCCACAGCTTGCATTGATGTGCCATCCTGGATGAGCTGCTTTACTTGAGCCACTTGTGTGGGTTGTAGACTCCGTCTCATGCTACCACTAGAGCGAAAGCACTGCCAGCATTCAAAAGTGACCAAACCATCAGCCAGAAAGCATAGCAACTGAGAAGTGGTCTGTGGTCACCACCTGCAGAACCACTTCTTTATTGGGGATGTCTTGCTAACTGCCTCTGCTTTCCACCTGTTGTCTATTCCATTTGCACAACAGCATGTGAAATTGATTGTCAATCAGTGTTGCTACCTAAGTGGACAGTTTGATTTCACAGAAGTGTGATTGACTTGGAGTTACATTGTGTTGCTTAAGTGTTCCCTTTATTTTTTTGAGCAGTGTATTTCAAAAAGCATCAATATTTTACTCTCATAATTCAAACTGACTTTTAAATGGACCAGAGTAACAGTAGTGGGGTTGCAGTGAAGAATTTGCATTGCTTATATTTTTATAGGTTCTCACCATAGTAATCTCTCAGTTTTTGGAAAAACTCCAATTTGCAGACAAATTCAAATATCAAAAAACATAGAAATGTTTTATATAAAAAGGTGAGCTACTAACGCTTTGGTCTTTTTGAGAGATGTGGACAAATGATGAAATTTGTGTCACTCAAGAACTGATGATAACTGTGGATATAGGGTACTGGTTGGATGACATTCTTTTGTAGATATACTGGGCTGCAAAAATCCAGTCAATAATTCCATGGCTGCAAAGAGATACATAAAATTCTGTCCATTTTATGCCATCTAGAGATAGTTTAGTGCTTTGTAATCCAGAACTGATAGCCATAGCCAGACATAGTGGTACTGATCAGGGGTGGCATGCTACTGGCTCTGCCCGGCTCTATAGAACCGATAGCTCTGAAGAGCAGCAGACACCGAACCAGTTCTGTGTTTGCTGCTGTTTGACCCACCCACCTGCCCTGTCTCTTACCTATCCTTTTTTTCCTGCTTTTTCAACCTCAGCTGCTTTCAGTCTCTTTTCAAATGCTGTGCACCTGCATGCAGCACTTTTCAGCTGTCTGGGTGGCACAGTTTAAGGTTTTGTACATGCACATGCAGCAAAACGTAGTCATTGAACCGGTAGTAGCACCGGTTGAATCCCACCCCTGGTACTGATGTTAAAGGGAAGACCAATAATTATTCTGGGATTGATCAGACCTACTCATTTACCCACTAACTCTTTGCTACCATCTGATAAACCCATCAGAATGTCTGCAACCTAGATATGATATGCCTGTTCTTTGGTCAATGGCAGGGAAAATAGATGAGCACTAAGTTGTGCAGGTTTTTGCATATTCTCTGCATTTAAGGTTGCAAGGGAGATTTCAATGAAACAGATGTGTTTCAAAGCAATTCCACACTGTCTAAGACTTGAAATAAAAACAATTGATTGGAAGCAACTGTGTCAGAGGACACTGTTATTTGTAAATGGAAAACATAAATAACAACACCAGGAGGAATAGCAACAAATTTCAGAACAAAAAGAACCAAGGAAGGAATCATAACAGGAAGAGCTACTAATCTTTAACATCTACCAAATGCTCTAAACAACTCAAAATAGATGAGTTACCGCTACATAGAGAAGCAACAAGTGACCTTCATGGTTTTTTTTTATTTATCTAACAGACACATAGGGCAATTGAAATGGGGCATTCTACCATGGCTCAGAGGATAGCAATTTCAGTGAATGGCAAATGGTAAATGCAATAGTATATGATGAAATTAGAAGAAAGAACTCCAGACATTAAAAGCAAGTAAGTCTGGAAATGGACAGACTTAATCATGGTTTCAACTGGGAAACTGAGAGCATCTTAGAGCAAGCTAAGTCCAAAAGTGCTAAAGAATTCATGGAAGCCTTGCACTTTGGCAAATCACACATCACAGGCACAAACAGATAAATAACATCTACATACCATTCAAAAAAACAAAAATAAATAAATAAAAAAGACCTCACCATCCAGATGAGCAGACATTCATACC
Organism: Pseudonaja textilis; assembly: GCF_049901715.1. NCBI lineage: Eukaryota > Metazoa > Chordata > Lepidosauria > Squamata > Elapidae > Pseudonaja > Pseudonaja textilis. Next base: position 33,186,251 of record NC_141996.1, read on the forward strand.
AAGATTAACATTAGACTAGCAATCAAGAAGCAAATAATATCCCAATCAAGGAACCATCAAGGCCATTCCCATCAAGCAAGCCACTAGTATGGTATATAAAATGAGAAAAAACCCCACTCCCTACTAGCATTGATGATGTTATCTAGTTTGGTAAAGAAATATCTGAAAGAAAACAACCAAGCTCAGAGAGAACCAGGAACCCCACAATTCAACCCTCAGCTACAAATATTCTCGTCTAAGTCTTGAAAAGATAAACATTTCTTGTGAATCCCTGAGTTTTAGATGGAATCAGGAGAGAAATCACAATAAGAATTGCAAATCACAATAAGAATTTTTCCTCCCTTCCCTTCCTTTCCCCATACATGTTGCTACTTCAAATCCTTACACAGAATGCAACACTCCTGCTTCAGTTAAACAGCATGAGGCTTCAGATGGCCTTGAAAGATACAACAAGGGCAAATGGCACAACAGGTGAGCTGTCCATCCTAGTAATTGAAGAAAATCATATAGCTGCCTAGCTGCTACAAAGGGAAGAGAATCATATTAATATTTAAACATTTTACTTTGTCATTAATGATCATAAGAATGAAAGAATTTCTGAAGAGTATTCAACTGCCAATTCCCTTTGAATGTTTAAGAATCGTTATGTTCACCTTTGCTTTAGGATAGAGAATGCCATCCAGGGGTGGGATTCTACTGGTTTGAGCCAGTTCGGGAGAACCGGATGTTAATTGCACATCCAGTTCGGGGAACCGGTAGTTCCGAAGACCAGCTGGTCCTGCCCACCCTGCCCCGCCCCTCCCAGAAGTCACCATGCGCTGGTTCTGGCTCCCAGGTAAGTGGAGGCTTTCAAAGCCAAAAACGGTGTGTGTGTGTGTGGATGTGGGGAGGGGGTAGATGTGGGGGGGCAGGGGGGTGCAGGGGTGCCCCCCCCCTTCTCTTCCCTTTTGGGTCTTCTAAGGCTCCAAGGAGAGGCAAACTAATCACCTAATTGAACAGCCCGCTTTTAGCATAGCAACCCTCCCTTTTAGTCCTTTTAGCATAAGAGCCTCAGGAGACCCAAAACAGGGTGCTGGGGGGAGGGCATGCTGGGGTGGAGGGGGCAGGGGCACCCCCCACCTCCCGGTGCACCCCCCCCACGTTTTAGGTCTCCTGAGGCTCCAGGGAGGCTTGCTATGCTAAAAACAGCCTTTTCTTTTTGCTTGGGGGAGGTGCAGGAGTGCTACCTGTCACACACCCCTGGCCACGCCCACCCAGCTGCTCAGTTAGGTGACTAGTTTGCCTCTCTCACACGAGGGCTGCCTGCTCTTCCTCCCACTGGCTGGCATGTAAGGGCTTCATTCAGTTTGTTCCTGCCCTCAAACAGTAAGGCAAAGTGCAAAGGTTCTTCAGCAGCTAGGCTTGCAATTGGCCTGCAACAACTGAGTTCCAGGTCCTTCCTCCTCTTGCTCCTTTTGCTCCTTTCTGCTTCTGCCTCCTCCTCCTCTTCCTCCTCCTGCTTCCTGTTTCTCCTGCTACCTCTTCTTCCTTCTTCCTCCCCACTTTCCTCCTCTCCTTCTCCCAGCATTGCAACTGGGCTTGCTTTCCCTTCCTGCACCTCTCCAAGTTTGCAAGACAGTAGCCCAACTTGCAGCCAAGTGCTTTCCCAAAGCCTTGTTGGAGGGAAACAAGGTATGTCTGTGTGAGGGAATGTCACCTTAAGTGCTAGGTCTCCAAGGGAATCCCTCTCTTGTTTGCACCAAGACTGCTGAGTGCTGACCCAATATTTCTCTGTCTCTGCCTCTCCCCTTCCCCCTCTCTTTTGAATGGTTTTATCAGTACTTCCTCAACATGCTGGATCTTCCGTTTATTTTGCTGCAAGGGTGAGTAAGAATTGTTTCTCCCCACCCCCCACCTCCCACCCACCCCTTTCTTCCCAGTTTCTTAGAAGGAAGTCACAGGTCTAATCTGGAAGAGAATCACTGTGCTGAACCATTGAAAAGTGCAGGTGGTGGTCATTTACCCTCTTCCTGCTTTCCTGGGTCTTTGGGGGTTTCCTTTGGAGAAAAAGCAGAGAGCCTCTTCCAGTGAAGATTTCTCTGTGTCTTCTAATTTTCTTCCAGAGCAGATCAAAAAGGCCTCTTCCTGTGAAGGCTTTTCCAGTTCTTTATTCTGATTTTCTCCAGGAGCAAAATAAACCCCTTTCTAATGAAGTCTTCCCTGTGTGTTTATTCTGATTTTCCCCTGGACTGGAGCAAAATCATCTGGTAGCAGGCTTTAAGTAACAATCCCACACTTATTTTACTCCATGTGTGGCCCACTCACTATTTAATTTACCACTTCTGTTTGTGCTTCTTTCCCAAACTGTATACCTCTCTCTCTCTCTCTCTTACTCACACACACACACACACACACACACACAGGTCCATGGTAAAATTGTCTTCCATGAAACCAGTCCCTGGTGCCAGAAAGTTTGGGGATTTCTGAATTAGACCATGCAGGAGAGCCCTTTTAAGGATTATGGATTAATAGAAAAGTAACTAACTTAGCTCTGATACTAAACCAGGGGTCCCCAAACTTGGCAACTTTAAGACTTGTGGACTTCAACTCCCAGAATTCCTCAGACAGCTCTGCTTAAGGTTGCCAAGTTTGGAGACCTCTGTCCTAAATACTAAAGCTGCTGCATATAAAAAACGAGCTCTGATCAACTATCACAGCCACATTTGGATCTGATTGGAGGTCCTGGGAAAGGTGTCAGAATAACACTTAGAAGAGACCTTGGGGGGAACCCTATACCATTTCAGAAAAATTTCCATCCAGTCTTTTCTTAAAAACCTCCAGTTTTGGAGCACCCAGAACTTCTGGAGACAAGCAGGTCCACTGGTCAATTGTTCTCACCAGCAGTGGGATTCTACCAGTTCACACATATTTGCTAGAACCTGTTGTTAACATTCTAAGTAGTTCAGAGAACTGGTTGTTAGAAGAAATTACTGGCCTAATCCTGTAAGGAAGTCAGGAAGGAAACATTCTGGTGTTGCTTACAGAAACTGCCTCTCCATTAACCCTTATTACATTCTTGGCAGGACTAGACTTCCTGTCTCTGGAACTTCTCTGGAGCTTTTTTCTCCTCCTTTGCTGGTACTTTGCTTGTGTGGAGTGACCATTCAAAGTGACAATGGCACTAGAAAAGTGACTTATGACCATTTTTCACACTTACGGCTGTTGCAGCATCCCCACAGTCCTGAAAGGCCAGGTGGGGAGATGCATGCCTCAATGTGAGTGATATTGAGTTGGCCACACTCAGCCAATAACATGACCACCAAGCCATGTCCACCCAGTCACATGACCACCAAGCCACACCCACCAACTAAGCCATGCCCACAGAACCAGTTGTTAAAAATTTAGAATCACACCCCTGGTTCTTCTTAGTTTCTTCTTAGTTTTATGTTGTTTCTTTCTTTGTTCAGTTTCCATCCATTGCTTCTTGTTTTGCCTTCTGCTTCTTTCTGGCAGCCCTTTAAAAGCCTGTTGCCTATCACACTCTTGGGCAAAGCATGTGAGCCATTTTCCTCCTTTCAGTGGTCCATAAAAGTATATCTATAGCACATAAATAATAAAGTCAAAAAAAGGTGAACAACATTTTTACAGAACTATAGATAAGTTGAGGTTGGGTGTGACAAGGAATGACTGGGAAGGGAGGAGCCAGGTGAGGCAACTCTTGATGTGAGTGACATTGAGTTGCTCATGCCCAGCCAGTCATGTGACCATCAAGCCACGCCCAGCCAGTCATGTGACCACCAAGCCATCCCCACAAGTTAAGCCACGCCCATAGAATTGGTTGTTAAGAAATTTGAATCCCACCCCTGATGCCATCCAACCAAATGACAATGGCAGAGGAAACTGTTCCTGTAATGCTACCTCTAATCAGGTAGAAATAATGTGTCACTTAGCAACTCTTTTAAAGCCAGAGAAGGCTAGACCTAACTTAACTGGGCAGAAAAAGAGAGAGGAGGAAGAGGAGGTTTTATTCAATCATTTGAAACGTTTCCTACAGAGATTAGAAACATTAAATAGTTCATTAATAACCAGTACCATAACAGAATCACCTAAAGAGATCTCATAATCAAGCCAAAGTGATACCAAAGATAATAATTAACACTATATAAAAACTAACAACACTACAGATTGCATCAAAGTATTTGTTGTAATAAAAAAATTTCAGTTGTGAACTGAATAGGGTTAAGATCTCCATTGTGTTATTAATATCGTATCATGTATATCTTATAATGTATAATATTATACCATAGTAAAAATATTGAGAGTCAGTTTTGTATAGTAGTTAAGGCAAAAAGAACTGGGAAACCATGAGTTCTAGCCCTATTTTAGCACTACAGTACATTTCAGTTGCAAATAAGCTTTACACAAATAAACTGCAACGTTTATTTATGGGAGGGATTTTGGACTAGGAACTCAGGTATTTCTACTTCAATATTTTCTGTCAAGGTTTAAAGAAAAGTCTTCCAAGTGAAATGTTCTGCAGGCAGTCATGTCCAAGGTCAATACCAGTACCTGGGTAAGGATGTAAAATTTCTAGTTCAAGGCTTGGGCTTATTGATATCAACACACTCCATCCATGCTGCTGTGTTCACAGACTGACAGCAGTCCTCTCTCTAGTCTGTCACCTGCGTGGGAGCACTGACCGCTCCCATTGGTGCCGTTTGACGGCCGGCTATAAAAGGGGCTGTCAAACGGCATCAGCTGTTGCCGCCAGCTGACTGCCAGTTAGCCTCGGCAGCCGTGGCGACCCTTTATTCACCTGAATAAAGCCTGTTAACGATTCAGCCTGCGTCTGTCTCTATCTCTACTGCTGCTCTACAACACTGGAGACGAGGGCGGGATTCGATAAGAGACGAAGAGACAACCAGGCAAAGACAGCTGAGCACAGTCACTGTCAAAAAGAGCCGAAGCCGCTAAGAGCTGAACTACGACACCGCCGCTGACGCTCTCCAGGAGCGCGAAGTTCAAACTCCTAGCTGAGGAAGTGACGCCGCCTGACAGATGCCGCCGCAAGCGCTTTTCTAAAAGCACAAATTTAAAGCTCCCTCAGCTGAGGAGACCAACCCCGCCGCTTTCAAGATGGCTACAAACCCGACATTCCCTCCCTTCCAACCGATGGGTGAGACGTGGGAGTTGTACATGAAATGGTTCGAGTGCTTCCTAAACGCTATCGACCTGACAGAAGCCACTGACCTGAGGAAAAGATCCTATTTTCTGAGTGTCTGTGGGGCTGCAGTTTTTGATACAGCCTCAGCATTAGATCCCCACGCTCTGTGAAAGCTATTCCCTGGGAGGAGTTGCAGGGAATCCTGTCTAACCACTACTCCCCCAAACCCTCTCAAATAGCTAGGAGACTGGCTTTTAGAAGGAGAGTTCAGGCTGAAGGGGAGACCGTTAGTCAGTATATGGCAGCCTGGAAAGTTAGAGTAAAGTAAAAGATGATATAATTTACCCTTCCTCCTCCCTTTTTGATACTCTTGGAAATGGGATATGATCATACATGAGACGTGCTGAGACAGAGACCAACTGATACAGGCAAGCAGGAAGACCAAAGCAAAATTTGTGCAATTGTGCTTGCTAATTAGTATTTATTCTTCAAGCAACTCAATATATAATACAAGTGTATACATAAGTATATTAAAATATTAGTTAATGCTTATTATATTATTAAGGCATGTTATACATATAGTATTTTATGAAAGTCAACCAGATTTTCTGGAGTTCTAAATACCATATATGTATTTTAGAGTCTGTTTTCTTTAAAAAAAACAACACCAAACCTTTTCCAACTGTCTCAGCATATGTTTTTATTTATGGTCATTTTATAGAAATTCTTTCCATAGTCTTATTCAGGATTTATTATTCTGTTTGCAAAATAATATGCTGTGTTCAGTGGTGGGATTAAAATTTTTTTACTACCGGTTCTGTGGGCGTGGCTTGGTGAGCATGGCAGGGAAAGGTTACTGAAAAATCCCATTCCCTCCCCACCCCACTAACCTGCTTCCCAGCTCCATTCTCCTGTGCAGGGCACTCATTGAAGATCCAGCCAATCAGCTGGGACTCGGGAGGCAGATAATAGATGAGGCCGGGGCTAGTCAGATGTGGCATTTGCCGGTTCTCCAAACTATTCAAAATGTCCACTACTGGTTCTCCAGAACTGGTAAGAACCTGCTGAATACCACCTCTGGCTGTGTTGGCCAGTTACTTGTGTTTATTAATGCTCATTTAATAGATATTCTTTCTGTATTATTATTAAGGATCCATAATTATAAAGTATGGAAGTTCCCTAAGAATCTAAAACCATGCAAGAACATATTTAAAAAAGAAAACGAAGGTGAAATTTGTTTCATCCAAAGGGAAGTCTCTATAGAACAGGAATAATAGGAACTATTAAAAATAATCCAGATCTGAATACAGTGGAAAGCAAAGTATAGGGACACCAACGCCTGGGAAGAGTTGCTCTTGAAAGCTAGCAGAATTCAGTTAATACCATCAGGAAATACTAGAGAGGTTTTTTTAAAAAAAGAAAAATCCCCTAAAATCCTGGGATTTCCCAGTTCCAAGGAATACAAACCTCTTCTGTAATATCACCAACAAAATTCACGGGTGTGTCTATATCAGAAATCAAATTCTGTTTGAAGCACACTTTTCCTTTACATCTGACATTGGTTGCATAGCTAGTGGCTATATCTGGATTTTTCTTTTTTCTTTTAAATGAAGAGTAAACTGGGGAAATTCACTAGAAACTACAGTGTGTGTGAAAAAACATTTTTAACTTTCCTTTTTTTCCTATACTCTTAATGATCTTTCCCTTCAGACAGCAACTGGCGGGGTGGGGATGAGGTGATCTGACATTGGTGCCAATAGAACTTTTCCCCTTCAGGCTAATTGCTGCATGGGTGAGGAGGGGGACTTTAGTCTAGATCACAACTCAAGGAAGGGGATTGTAAAAACTGTCATGTCCTCCAGTCTCAGTGAAAATTTTGGTTTCCTGCCAAGTTTACTATTAATTAATGTCAACAAAAATAGATGTAGTGACTAGCTGTGAGCTTAGAGTCTATTTCTTAGCTTAGAGTTTAGTTCTTAGCAAGATATAACATTGTTGCCTTTGCATAGGAAACTTCATGAAGCCTTATTAAAATTGCAGGCTGCTTCCCAGCTGGCTGTTTATCCATTCCTAATATATTGTTCTGCTTAGCATGTATATTTGGATATATTGGTCCAATGAAATCCTCAGTGACTCTTTTTGACTCTAATGCTAAAATATGGGAGGTGGCCTATGAATTCCATATTTGCTTCACAAAATATGTCTCAATATGATTTTTCCCTCCATTATGGCCCTCAGGAGTAGAACTCAACCTGATCCTTACTGCAAATCTGTGAAATAGACTAGGCTGGGAACCGTTAGTGGGCAAAATGCCATTTGATGATTGTCATGGTTGAATAGAAATATGAGTCTAGATCTTAAGTAAAGTTATAGTTTAAATCATGCTGGTTTTACAACACTGTATCTATATGATTGGACATCACAACTACTGTAGATTGGACTGCTCAACCTAGGGACATTTATGCATATACTGGATGTACCAAAGAGGTAGGACTTCACATAGTTGGAGCCACTGTCTTGTTTTTGTTTTTCTTACCTTGCTCCCCAACACTCCTGGTTCAATCTCAGATTGCTTTACACTTACACTGGCAAATGTCTTTGAACTTGTGCAGAGTGCGTTTTATTCCCCCTTTGGTTCTCAGAGACATTGATATATGCTTGCAGGATTCAAAGGCTTCCCGGGAAGCAGGAGAAAGGTCTTTCTTTTTGAAAAAATATTATGGTTTGGGGATTTTTTTGCAACAAAGCTTTCCATCTGGAAAATGTTATTTTTAATAACATTAGGGCCCAAAACAGTGAAAGCAAACAAATCAAATTTAGACCCAGAACTGAAGCCATGTTAATCAGAAGATAGTTTAACTACTGCCTAACTGACAAGCCAGAATGAAATGAAAGGAGACCTTGATTTGCTAAGAAGCAGCTGCATCTCAACACTGGGTGAAAGGCACCAGTGAGTGGTATGCAGGATTAACCTGGCCAGCACTAGAAAACAGAAGTCTGATTGTTTTCCTTTTGTATTTGCATGCCAAATGGAACAAATAAGTAATGGCACCATTGTCTCCAAAATGTGTGTGTGTGTATCCAGAAGAAAACATATGATATGAATAGAAAACAATTAACAATGAGCCAGAGTCGAAGTGTAAAACAGATTAGGCAAAGAAATTCTTTTTACATTAGATACATAATGAACAATAATTTATAATTGATGAAAGTGGCAGTGGTTCTTCACCAGCCTCAATCTCTCTCTCTCTCTCTCTCTCTCTCTCTCTCTCCCCCCTCTCCCCCCTCCCTCTATATATTATCACTTCTTCTGTTATTGGCTTAATTTTACAGTTTTACAGAGGGTTATCACAACACAAATCAGTGGAATTTCCTGGTGCTTGAAGTCTTCCAGATGTTTTTCTTTCTTTTTAAGATCAGAGGGGGAAAATAACATAGAAAAGAAAGAGATGGGAGTCAATGAACACAGCCAACAAGATTTATCTCTCCTTTTAAAACTGAATTGGATCCTTTTCAGCAGTCTTTCCTCATCTTGTCATATCATGAAGGACTGGATTCCCACACCCACATTCCAGAATTCTTCTGAAATTACTATAAGTTGTAGTCTAATGAATCTGGAGATTGCTAGGTCACACATCAAATCAGGAAGAAGAAAGAGGAGAAAGTTAGTGAACAATGAAGACTGAAAGAAAAGTTTGAAAAGCAAAACAGGAACAAATATTTTAGTCTGTAGTACCTACCTTCGATTGTAATACATATCAAAGGGTTACTCAATCAATAATGTTCTATGCCAGGGTTGTCAAACTTGCATCGTCAAGGTGTGATTACATGACGTACCATGATTTTTTTGCCCTTTGCTAAACTGGGCGTGGGTGTGGCCAGAGTGTGATGCATCATCCAGCCCGTGTGCCACGAGTTTGACAACTTTGCTCTAGACACATTCCTTTTTGTGCTGAAATCTGGTCTTTGAACAAATTGCTACGGCTGTACTTACAAAATGGGTGGAGCCACGATATGGAAATAGGCAAGGCTTGGATAAATATTAAATATTAAATTAAATACAATAAATATGATTATTACTCAATTATATCTCTCTTGGGTTATCTAAATTAGGCAACAGATGTCTCAAACTCATATTAACACTTCAAAATAAGGATATCAATATAGATAATCAGATTGTATCAATTTGTCATTAAAAATTGGAATTTCATCAAAGATAAGACAAATGATTTTATAGATATTTCAATATTTTTCAGATACTCTCTTCATTTTGGATTATTTGTTGTCTACAGAATTTTCCACACATGGCTCAGCAGCTTATCTTTGTTAACCATGATTTTATATCTGGTTGGGCAGTGAAATGATTGATATGTTTTTCTAAATGTTGATGTACACAAGATTGAATATTTTGCATATCAGGTACAAGTTTCTATATTTTGTTGAAATGTCATTTAGCTGGCATTCTGTTTCAGCACTGTTAATTACAACAGCACATATAGCACATATTATCTTATTGGCTCTAACTATAGATTCTGAATCTACAATTCTTTTAGAAACTACAATTCTTTTTATATCATGAAGTCATGAATATTATTGGTAGAAATGTCAAAATTCATCTGGTGAGATTTTAAGTAGGTTTTCTTTGTTTCTCTTTACCAAAGGTAAATTATGTTTTCTGGCCAAGTAACTATTTCTAGTAGATTGAAGCAAGTTATTCACTCATGTAGCAAGGAAAATTGTGTTTAAAAAACCTGTTGATACTAGTTGTGCTTTTGTTATTACACTTCTCTTATTAATCTTGGGAAAAAAATTGCTGCTTTTCTGACCTATACAAAAAGCTGAGCTGTAGGACGCTTTCCAATAACCTGCAGGGCTCTAATAATCATTTTTATATAATAGTTTACTGTTGCAAAAGTCCTTGTGCTCTTTTAGAACTTTTTAAGTGGCTGAACTCTGGGAGAATGTCAATAATTAGCGCCAAATTGATGACAAAATTGATTGATTGTAGTCTTCGATTCTTTACACTCCTTTCATCTTCCAAAAAATTTGCAAATAATAGGATACTAATATTACTTATTTGATTGATGATACATTGAAAATAGTCTAAAAATATATTGAAGTTGTTAACCTGGTTTATATTATATATGACTGAATGCTACTCAGAAAAATTGGGTACTTCTTGACAATATACATTGTAGTGTATGGTGTTTCGCCTAGCATTCTATTGGTACTGTGGAAACATTATGCAATCAGTTAGATAAGAAGATATCTAACTTGATATGAATAATCAATGAGTACATATATAGTTGCAAACCCCAATTTAATACTGCTTCCATTTGAGTTGCTGTAATTCAATATGATTTATAGGGCTTTCTGGGTTTTTTTTTAAATTTCTCGTCTAACACCGATGATCCAAGTGACATGCATAGCCACAGCATAGTTGAGAGTTTGTCAATAATAATAATAATTGCAACCATTTTGCTGAATATTTTTTCCTTAGTTCTTGTGAGAAATTATTTTAATAGCCATCAAACAAAAATATAGACTAGTATCTGACACTGGTCTATTCCTTTTTGCTAAATTCAGTATTGAAAATAAGAATTATTTCCCACACTTTGTGGGAATTGACCTGTCAAAAACTTTAGGGAGTTCATTCTCATCAGCATTTTCCAATGCTGACTCAATCCTATGTTAAGGATGCTATGTCCTTTTCCCCAGAACAATCACTGTTTTACTGCCTTTGTTTCACCTGCATTGTCAACAAACATTCTTTCTCATTGCAGTCAACATAGGATCATTTTTTACAATCGTACCAAGAATAGAACATATTTTTGTGCACATTTTGCAGCTGAAAAAAAATCATTTTGCACTTCTTCTCCAGGTTCTGATTCCTGAAATATTTAACCTTATTTTGATATCCAGAAATCAGGCAATAAATACAGCATCATACAATGTTTCATAAACAGTAGCACAGGTCTCCTAATTATTTTTAGTGTTTGTTTCTTTAGATTTTATTCCCCTGTTTTTTTGTATCTTTGTCTTTTCAGCTTCTCTTAACAAATATCTCTAAGATGAGCTGTGCTGAATGTTTTGTGCTTTATTGAAATGCCATATTTCATTTCAAAACTCTTTTTTTAAAAAAAACATCCATGTGATTTGGCTGAACAAGCAATGAACTTTATGGTAAATCACTAGCACAGTAACAGGAGGTTTTTGCAAAAAAATTACCTCTACCTCTGCTTTTGCTACAGGGATGAAAAGAGATCTCTGAGATATGTGATGTGATGTGATGTTGTTATCATTTTTGTTCTTCTCAGGAATCTTGAGTTTCTCTTGATCAATTGAGATCTTTCTAGAGGTGGGTTTTGAAATGCCATGCTAATGTTTCTCAATACTGTGGGGACAAGGATGACTCAGACTCACATCAGGTGTTAACAGAGAGGAGAATAAACATTTAACAAAAGCCAGGGATAACGTTTTCTTCAGTCTCCTACAAAATGATAAAAAATATAATAAGATGTACCTTTGGGGGGGGGGGGGAGAACAGCCAGTTATGTTTAGACTAACTGGCAATGAAAAAAATGACTGTATTAACAGCAAAAATCTAAACTGAAATGAAGCAGGAGACCATCTATGTCAAAATTGAACAGCCCTGTTCTGTATTGCTACATTAGCATTCTTGTAACCCCTCGTCCTGATTGGCCAGGACTCACGGCACTCGGATTGGCTGAGTGAGCCCCAGCGATTGGCCCATTGCAAATCGCCCACGATTGGAGGAAACTGATCATGGGGGATTCGAAACGGTGTCATTGGCCGCGGCTGGCAAGGCAAGTTCAATATAAGCCACCACCGATCCGAGGGAGAGCTGAGCCGATCTCAGAACTCAATAAAGAGCTTTAAAAGAGTCACTGAGTCTCGCGTCTCCTTCTTGCGATCGGCGAATATGACACTGGCGATGAGGATGGGATCACGGAACTGATACCCTGAGCATGCGGCACCCAGACGAAAGCAGCCGATGAGATGGCCAGCAACATCGTGCCACCCGCACCCTTTAACCAGGCTACTGAGGACTGGGAAAAAGCCCTCTCTCAACAGAGGAATAGAGAGATGACAGCATCTATCTCCAGTCTATAACACAGTCATTTCAGAAGTTCCAAGAAAGCTCCACCCCATTGCACTCTCAGGTGACCCTGATGATACAGATAAACATCCAAATGGCCTCAAGGACTCTCTAAAAGAATGCAAATGATCAGCTGCTTGCAAGGAATATAAATCCTTCCATTTCCCACCACCCAGTCAGAGCTGAAGAGGCTTTTGGATGTGAAGCTAAATGTCTTCAAAGAAAAACAGGAAAGTCCAGTTCCCTCTTGAAAAAACATATTTGGGTTTGGTTGTTAGATTTGTATACCATCAGTCTTGTGTAAGACAACTTTACCTTTCTCATAATAACCAGGATTCTCTACTTTATGCAGTTCGTTATCGTTTATGTGAAAAATATAACCAGGGAACCAAAACAAACTATTTTTAAAAATTAAGGTCAATTAAAGAACAAAGAAAAATATAACTTGAAAGCTTATCTGGAAATGCAGCAGGACGGTGGTAGCACAGGTGTGGCCCTTGCTTGCCCCTTTATCTCTCCTCCCAGCACCCATATATTTCTCTGGTTAGCATATGAGCAGCATAAACAGGCTGGGTTCACCAATTATACCAGGCCATCACATAGCTTATAGGACTTTGTTTGCAACTATATTTCTTTAGCAAGTTATAGTTAAACAAGCAATTGTTTTTCACACTATGTGAATCCTATCAGACTGAGAAATAACTCAGTGATTGTTATTTGATCGGTGCAGGTTAATTGAGGTATAGAGGTATCCACAGAGGTTAAAAAGAAAGTCAAGATGGTGTCTGCACAATTACACCCCTGATCCTTTTAAAAGAAGAGATGGATATGTATATATAAAGGTTCTATGTGATTTTTTTTACTCCTGCCCCCTGCAGATCTCTATCCTTGATTATAACTTTGCTTTGGTATGATTGTAAATCTTGAGCTGTTCTATCGCTAATAAGTCATGCAGTCTAGTTTATTAGTGCTTTTCTTCCCTTATTGAACAGCTTCCTTATAGTACCTGAACCTATTTGAAAAACTTTTTTATCTTTAAAAACTAGGCAGTCTCAAGATGTTATAAAAAGGTACCCAAGCATAATAATATTAAGTGCATTTTTATGCTGGTAATAGTGCCAGAAATGGTTACTTTAAAGTTTATAGAAGTATCCTGATATAAGAATCTTTTCCCCATTGTATTAATTTCCCATTTATTCATTCACAAGTGTCTCATTTCTGCATTTATGTTTTTTTTAAAAACAGCATACTACGTAAAAGGGAATTTAAGTGTTTATTTTTGAATGCATTTTCTTGAAAAACAAACAAGTTGGTGTTTCTGTTCAATGTATCAGTTCCAAAATATCCACTTGCAAGTGCAATATATCTTATTTTAAGAATTATTTGATTGTAATTGTAGCCTAGACTATATAAGCATAACATGATTTTATCTTTCCTGCAGCCCAAGAAGTCGTTGGTAATGGTTGACTGGGCATAATTCTTTTTCTTTAGTCTCTTCTAGCTCCACCAGCACCCATATGTTGCTTTTCGCAATCTCTTTATTTTTAAAAATTGGGGTGCTATTTTTTATCCTTCTGGCTGAATGGTGTCCAGGAAATTGATAGCTTTTCCTCCCTACTCCACAACTAGGCAAAATTGTGTGTGTGTGTGTGTGTGTGTGTATGATTGTGTAAGATTCCATATCAGAAAATTAAATATCTTTCAGATTAATAGACATCCATCCATCCATCCATTCATTCACACCTGACTCTGAAAAAAAGGCTGAGTGGGATTTAAATGTAATAAATACCTGGATGGAAGACCATCGTGAAATCCTATCATGGTAATCACTACATTAAGGAATTGAAATACTTCTTTATACGTTGACTTCATATTACTTCAGTATACATTGACTTAACTTACACATTGCTCTCAAGGAAGCTACTGAGATATGTTCATGCAATCACAGGTACTGAACTTGACTAGAACAAAGTAAACCATTAAAAGTCTCTCTCTTTCCCCCAAAAGCATATAAATAATTTACCATTAACATGTGTGGGTTATGGCTCAAGTATTATTTATATCAGGAGCTCAAATTCAGTAAGAATGTATGCCAGATAATCTTATATAACATAATTGCTCTTAACTTAGAAGGTACCTCATAGAAGCTGGAATTTTGCCCAGAACCAAGACAAAGTGAATACAATTCAAAATTCAAAATTGATCTTATGTAACACAATTCATTTGAAGCCTCTGTAGCATTAAAACAAAATAAGATGCCAAACTATCAAAGTGGACTTTTTATACTGATCTACTAAACCATATCTTCCATTTAATTCAGTGGGCTTATGATTAAATATATGAATACAGCAAAAACAGTTCTTGATCTCTTTAACTTTCAGAAGGGGAGTGGTTTCTTCCCCCACTTTGAATTCAGAAATAGGATGAGAGTCTATTCTTAAAGAAAACAGCTGCAGTCTTTCAATGTTTTTCCATAGCAACTGCCCAGCATTGACTGAACAGAATTTCACTGCCTGTTAGAATAAATGTTCAGATTTCAAGAAATCAGTTTCACATTTGTTTGTTAAAGTGAGTCATTTTGTAGCATCTTGAAGGTTGTACTAAATTGATTAAAATCAGGAGCTGCCTAAAATATGAGACTGAAATACATAAAATCCAAATATTCTAAAGTGTATTAGAGAAGAATACCTTTATTTATTTATTTGCTTTCAGCACTACTGAATTTTAAAATGAATTTAGGTTTATGTTTATTTTTATTTATCTGATTTGCCAATCACTTACAAGGTAATAGGTATAAAAATAAACATGCGTATGAATAGAGGAAATAGGTACAAATAAATGGGGACAATAAGACAGGGACAATAGGCATGATTGTGCACTTATGCATGCCCCTTACAGACCTCTTAGGAGTGGGGTGAGGTCAATAGTAGATAGTTTAAGGTTAAAGGAGTGGGGGTTTGAAAATGTAACAACAGAGTCAGGTAGTGTTCTGACCCAGGCTTCTTCAAGCATAATTAAACACAAACTTGTTTTAAAAGCAAAACCTATTTTATTGCAATGCTGGGAATTGCTTTCATTCCCAGTCAGAACTAATCAGTTCCCCAAGATAAGTACATGCCTTTCAGTGCTGTGGAATGTTGCCAAAAACAGAAGTATCCAATTATTATAACAGAAACCAACCCCAAGCTCACTGGGAACAGGCTCCTCTGGGTCCTCTGCTTCATTGTTGCCCAACTCTGAAGGCAGCACTCCACTCCCAGATGGTTCTGGACCCATCCCTGCATCGGACGCAGGACCCTCGTCCAAGTTCTCTCTAGACTCCCTGACTGGTCCCCTTTCTTCCTCGCTGTCCGACTACTCTGCCGTCTTCACCGGCTGCTGTCAAACCATAACAGGTAGTGCATTCCAGGCATTGACCACTCTGTTGCTGAAGTTGTACTTACTGCAATCAAGTTTGGAGCAGTTTACATTGAGATTGTATTTGTTGTGTGCTCTTGTATTGTTGCGGTTGAAGCTGAAGTAATCATTGACTAGTAGGACATTGTAACAGATAATTTTGTGTACCATGCTGAGGTCCAGTGGTATGTGGTGTAGTTCTAGGTTGTCCAAGGCCAAAATTTCAAGTCTGGTTGTTCTGTCTAATCTCTCTTTCCCTCCCTCCCTCCCTCCCTTCCTTCTCTCCCTCTCTCTCTCTGTCTCTCTCTCTCTCTCTCTGCACATGTGTATACACACTACTCATGAAACTCACACACATGGTAAAAGTTGAGCACACACCAAATTGTTATCACAAAATAATAATGTAAATGCCATAACAACTGTAGAACAACAAGTTGCAACTCACAAGGAGTGCTGTCTTGGTTTTAACTGCAGCAGTAAGGTCATCGGTAGGCTTTGGTAGAGGTACCTTTTATTTGGAACAGTAGAGAGGTGATCCTTTCCTAGTCTTGCAGGTGGAACTGAGTTGTTCTGGATCAGACCCAAGATCAGACCCAGACTCTACCCCAAAAGTTTAATTAATACCAGTTGAGTTTCAGGCCATACAACAGATATGATCATTATTAACTTTATAAAAGTTACATTTTAATTAATAATTAATGTTTAAATAAATTCAGAACATTTATATCCCACCTTTATTATCATTTTTACAAATTATTCAAGGCAAAAAACATATCCAACACACATTCCTCCTCCTATTTGCCCCACAGCAACAACTCTGTGAAGCGGGTTGGACTGAGAGTGTGTGATGGCCGAAGGACACCTTGCTGGAAAGCATGGGAGTGGGAATGAGAGGGGCTGTCTTAATGTTTTTGTATAATCCTTTTCTTTCTAAATGTTTCTCTAATTACTATTTTTTTTAAAAGAAAAAAGAAAAAATGAACAATAATTATCAATTTTCAGTGACTAGTGAGTTTATATTATAATCTTTAAAAGTGCACATACAGAGGCAGTTTGGTGTTGTGGATAAGGCATCAGGCTAGAAATCTGGAGACCATGAGCTCATAACTCTACCTCAGTTAACTTTAAGCTCAGTTCTTCTTTCTCAACCTCAGGAAGAAGGTAAATAGCAATTGCCGGGGAACCAAAAATGGGGCAATTGCCAGGAGCCAAAAATGACTTGAAGGCAAAACTTGTAGGCATGTTTCTGACAAAGCAGTATATTTTATAGCTCCTATAAATATGGAATATGAACAGATTTTAACACATTGTTATTACTTGTACTTGCAATTTACTGATGTATTGTGGTGCACCAGGTTTTTTTTGAGGTGGCTTTTTTTTACACAGCATGTCTGAAATTAGAGCGAACATTGCTTTGAGTGGCTTACATTGTTAGCTTTAGGATTCAAAGTTTTCTCCCATCAGGTTTCAGAAGGTAAAATTGAAATCTTAGCAACACTGAAATCTATTTTAACGGCACTCAGTACAACAATACTGTAAATTCTTTGAAAATGAAAACTGTAGTGAAGAAGGTGTTTGAATGGGAATTTTCTGCTCCTTTGATTTGTTTCAATTAACTTGTTATATTTGATCTAGACTTTCCAATTAAAGACAGAGATAGCAAGGCAAGGACAAGGACTATACTGAAACACCTCTCACTTAGCCAATTGAAATAGACAAGACAAGCTTTCAAAAATGTTATTGAAAGAGTGGATTGAAGCAGAAAGTGAAAAGAAAATAAATAGGTAGAGATTAACAATGTGAACAAAATGATGTTTTTTAATGTGATTGTTATCGAAAAACATTAGTCATCCCAACTTGCTGCTTAAATTGACCCATAAATATCAACAAGATAGGAGAAATAATTACTGCAAAAATTTCATCGGATTCTGTTACGTAACCTGATTCATAATTCTGATTACAAAATGCTATTTTCATATGTAAGGGTACATATTTCTTCTCAGTAATAACTCAACTGAGAATTCTCATTCATATTCTGCTAGCAAATTTCTTTCACAAAAACTGTGGATTGGTTCATGTTCCAGTTTCTTCCAAATGTGTATGTCATTTTTAAAGTTATTATATTTTGTTTTAAAGTGTGGATATTTATGTATTATTAGAATGTAATCACCTTTTGAGGAATCGAATGCTTTTTATGGGGGTAAAATTTCATCTGAAACCTAATCCAGTTCTTGCTTTAGTGTCTCATTCCAATATTCAAGCTATATTACATATAATGTTTCTTTGAATTATATATGACTCAATTTTTCAATTACTTTTCAACAACAACCATAAGTTTACATAAGTGGACAAACTCTCATTCTCAAGGTCATTTATTTTCCTGTGTAAAAATGCCATATAAAAAATTCTTGTTAAATGATTCTCCAACCTGAAATAGTTTTGCATAATGATTCCAAATGATTCTATGACCCCCTCAAATGATACAAGTCGTAATATTTATTGTGAAAGAAAAGGATATTATGAAAAACTCAAGGAGTAATCTTAACTGTATTTTGTTTATTCAAATAGAATTATTTGTAGTTTTGGACCTAACCTGTCTTGTTTTTTGAAAGGAAGCCTTTGGCATAACAAAGTTGTCCCTTGTTCTAAAAGGGTAAAAATAACAAAGAAAAATAATAAGGGAAAATTTACTCTCCAAATCATGTCAGTGAAATGCATCTAGAATAAGTGCAGTTGAAATTAAGCTTCTAAGGCTTACTTAACACTGCAATCTACTCTATATGCAACACAAAGAAATTTGATGACCTAATGTTATTTGATTATTCTTTCAGAAGAGTCTAATTCTGTTTCAAGAAAGGCTTGAAAAGAGCCTTTTTTCATAACTTTATCTGGAATTCAGATAAAAGTACACTTAGCAGTTAAATGTTTCCACTATTATAAGGCATTGATGGTATGTTAATCGTTTACATATTCCTGGTATTCCAAATTGTAGCCCTCCCACAGTGGACAGACTTACTCATTCAGAAAGTAATCAATCATTAATAATAAATCAAACATAAATTATTAAAGAGTGATGCTAATGAAATACACACTAAAAGCCTGCTCTTAATCTAAAGCATCCTAATAATATTTAAGTGAGAAGTATACAAAATAATATAGTACTAGTGTATTAGATAGACTGAAAGGAAAGTGAAAAGGCCAAACAGGGAGCAAGACTGGGAAAAAGAGGGAACAATAGGGAAATCACAATCAATGGGAAATTAATTGAATCCAAGGAGGATGGAAAACAAGTTCAAAGAAAGGTGAGGAAAACAACATATAGACTTTAAACCTGAGATATTTGCATTGGGAATTATACTGGAAATATACCATAAAGCATTGAAATATTTGATTGTAAATGTTTTAACAGCGGCTAGAATTGTATTTGCTAAGATTTGGAAAAATGAAAAAATACCTATGCAGGAGGAAATTATTAAGAAAATCATGGACTGTGCCAAAATGAGTAAATTAACATTTGAAATTAGAGAACAAGAAGATAAACAATTTTATATGATATGGGATTTATTTTATCAATGGTTAGATAAAAAGACATGGTAAAGAAATAGATTTGTAAGCCTTACAATAAAAGTTAAAAGATTGATATAGAATACAATATAAAATATATAACCATTGGATGAATGTATAAGATTAAACCATAATGAAATTTAGGATATCTTGTATAAAATGATGGAAAAATCATTTAGTCAAATGAATGTTTAATAATTGATATTACATAAGCACAACTAGATTGATAAGGTGAGAATTTATATAACTTGTGAGTAATGGTAAAAAAAAGGACAGCACAAAAGATTGTAACCAACTGACACATTATATGTATAGAATTGAAAGTGGGTTTTATGTTTTGTTTGTATGTTTGTTGTAAAAAATAAAAACTTTTTTTACAAAAAGAAAGGTGAGGGAAATAGGATTTCAAAAGGTGATTCTTTTTAGCACAACAGTAACTAGATATGAAGAAACCAGAACAATAAAAATAGAAACTAAAAACACTGCAAGGCTTCTTCTCAAGGCAACAAAATGAGAAGTTCAGAGCAACACTGAAACTAGAAGCTGCTTGCTAAGCAAAAGAAGGCGAGGTTTAAATATGTATCATTAATGTTTCCCATCACGGGAAGTAAAACAGGTTCAAATGACATTCACCCACACACTTTGCATAGTCACAGCTTATGAGGGACGGAGGGAGGGAGGAAGGACGGTGGCACAATGGTTAGAGTGCAGTACTGTAGGCTACTTCCGCTGACTGCCAGTTGCCTATAATTTGGCAGTTCAAATCTCACTAGACTCAAGGTTGAGTCGGCCTTCCAGCCTTTCGAGATAAAATGAGTAAAACGAGGAACCAAATAGTTGGGGGCAATATGCTGGCTCTGTAAAGAAATGGCTTAGAAAGGGCTGTAAAGCACTGTAAAGCGATATATAATTCTAAGTCCTATTGCTAGTCTCAATTTTTATGAAGATATCTGCCCTGAGCCAGAAGTATTGCTAATCCAACTATGTCTACCTGAAAAAAATAGGGGACAAAAAAAAAAAAGACAAGCACTAACAAAGCAGGATCCCAAAGAGACAAAAGGGGGAAGGAATGTTGGGCTTGATGAATGGTTTTCCTTTGCAGGTTGGACAGTTTAGTATATGGATAGAGAAAACCAAGAAATAGCAGGAATGTAACTTTGAAATTTGTAAAATCATCCTGGGAGATGGCAATAAAAATCAATTTCTATACTATATGTATATATGTAGAAGTCACAAAAAAAAATCACAAACTTAATTCAAAGGATATGTGCTTTTACAAAGTGCCATGTATTCACCTTCACAGTGTATGAACGCTGCAACCTATTTTTGGTTTATAGGACATTTAATGTAAAAGATACTTTTGACAGTGCTTTGAACATCTGGAATATTTTTTTTTTACTTTGTAAGCATTGTTTATTTCAGTATAATTTAACTCTAGAAACTCTTTGTGAAGCCAAATGCATCTGAGGAAATAAAAAACCTATTCAACAATCTATGGCAAATATTTCTCACAGCCTTACTGTCCATAGTTATTCTCCAAGCTTTATATAACTTGAAACATAATTAACTCCATTTCCTTTGTTAGCTTCCTGACACTGAAAAATTCATTAAATTGGGGTTTTATTGCAAATGACAGCATTTGCAATAAATGATAGCATATACATCAACTATGTGTTTATGCAATTAGATAAATTGATATAAATTAATATATTTATATTTAACATACATTTGTATTTAAAAAAAACAAAACAATAAAATTTGGACTTGCACCTTGATTTATTCAG
The DNA here is from genome assembly GCF_049901715.1 of Pseudonaja textilis. Classification (NCBI taxonomy): domain Eukaryota; kingdom Metazoa; phylum Chordata; class Lepidosauria; order Squamata; family Elapidae; genus Pseudonaja; species Pseudonaja textilis. The sequence continues at coordinate 33,207,258 of NC_141996.1, forward strand.
GTTTTTCTCTCCTTTCTTCCATTCTAATGTGAGTATTAAACCAATAAAAAGTATATTTTAAGTAAAACTTCAATTTAACGGATCATTTGGATGGAAGGAATGGTTCATTAAATCCAAATGTCTATTAAAATCAAATTTAGTCAGTATGCATAAATTTGTACCTTTTGTGTAACCATAAAATTGCTATAAATGGAAACAATAATAGCAAAATCTCTATTTAAACGTCTGGGGCCTTCCAATGGATAGGATTGGCTTTGGAAAAAATTACAGCAGGTTTTATTTTCCAGTGTTTGGGATTAACTGTGCTAGCATATACAACTGTACTAAAATCTTCTTGTTCCATAATTTTAAAATTCTGAATAAATGTTAGATATAGATCAAAATATCTATATATTAATTTTAAAGGGTGGTTTGTTTGCTTTAAACTGGTCATTGAACATTAATCTAAGTTGCAATCATCTTTTTAGTTCTCTTCAAGTTCCCATGAAAACTTCTGTTTTGATAACATCATTGGCTTGATACAAGGATTAATGTACCAGTGTTGCAGCTTAACTATCGTTCCTGAGAATACCAAAAATTTGCAATTCAGCTGCTTGTTATAACTCATGGAGGAGATTACAGAAGTATTTTTAAATCTTAAAGTGCAGTCTTACATTGCTCTGTGGATTACAGTGTTTATCTATTTGAGTATATAAACACACATTGTTAAAGGAAAATCAATACATTTCTGCAATGTCTAGCAACCATGCACATTAGAACTCTAGCTTGCATTGAATATGTGCCATTGTAAAAAAGAATATTTTAAAAAAGTTAGGATATTGTCATTTAAAATTTCCTAATACAAAGCTTCTTTCAATTTCAGATAACCTATTTTACCTGATGGCAATTTTCTGTTTATCATCTATCTGCTGTACCTTTTAGAAGAGAAATTCCATGGAGTGACCCTGTAAGTTGCTCAGGTAGTGCACGAAATGTAAAATAATCTTGAATGATAAATGATGTATGATATATGAAATACATTCTGTCAATATATCTTGTCATTTGAGAAAGTATTTTTCATATAGACAATCAAGTACAGGAACTTGAACCCTTAAAAGCACACAGTTTGTCATAAATCTTCCACATAAAGTTGTTTAGATACATTCTGAGTTGCACTCTAACTGTATAGGTCCTATAAAGGTGCATAAAATAATCTGGGAAGATTTTTTTTTTCATTATGAGAGGGAATTATGCCAAATGCTTTGAAAGAGGTGATGGGTCTTTTTCTCAGAGGCCAGTAATGGACCTAACAGAATTGGACAATTTTTACAGAAGGGTTTGGTTTGCAGCTCCAGAAGGTCCTAAAGGAAGCAGATTATCTTGACCATTTTCAATCAGAATTCAGAGCTACTTATAGCCTTGAGATGACATTGATCATATTTGTCGATGACCTCAAAATGGAGATGGAACATCCATCCAAGCCCTTCTTGATCTCTCAGAGGCTTTTGATGTCATTTATCACAGAATCGTTTTAGATTGTCTCAAAAGATTGGGAGTGGGAGGCGCAGTATTACAGTAGTTCTCTTTCTTTCTCTAGAGCTGTTTCCAGTTGGTGAGGTTAGTGGTAAAAAGCTTGGAGCAAGGCCCATGCTTTGTAGAATTTATTCAGGTTCTACACTCTCCCGGGTTGAATGCTTTTCTATGCGTTAACATGAAACTACAGGGAGATAATCTGTTGACAGTGGGTGAGGTATTATCAGTAATGATATCCAGCTATGCATCAGTGTCCCAAGTCAACCGAGGTTCTTTATGGTTCTTTCCTTTTGGCTGAATACTATGATGGTCTGAATGGGGAAGAACAGTTTTTAGCTCAAGCCTAGAAAGACTGAGAGGCTGTGGGGTTTAAGGTTCCCTGGATCCAAAGACTTAGTGTGTGTGTGTGTGTGTGTGTGGGTTTAGGATATTATTTTTGCAAACTGTATTGCTGTTTTTGACTTTAATCCTCTGTTTACCACCTAGAGTCACTCCTATATATGGCAGATATATAAATTGTTTAAATAAGTTGTTCAGGATAGAATGTATGATGGTATGATTCATTCGCTGGCTGATGAAAACAATACAGATGGCAGTATGAAAGATGATCAATTATTTTTTCCATTTGCCCAATCTCTGTTTTAAATACTAATAAGGCCAACATAGAGCACCAATATGTTGTACAACATGTGACTTTAATGGAAGGTTTTCATGACTAATATATAATTCCATCTTGAGAATGGACAGAAAGTAAGATTGTCTTCATTTTCTTGTCTAAACTCAAGTACTGTATACCACTTAATGTATATTGGAAATTCCTTTGTTTTAACTGCATGATTTAACTTTAGTAACTTTTTGAATTTATTTATTTGTACCCCACTTTTATTACTTTCACAAAGAATTTGAGACTGCAAACATATCCAACACAGCTTCTACTTTCCCCACAACAATCCTATTAGGTGAGTTGGGCTGAGACAAAATAGCTGAGCCAAGGCCTTCATGCTTAAAGTGACTTAACCACTAGAGCAAACTGAGCATTCTTGGGCAGAGGAGGTTAAAAGAGGGAGATAGTATACAAGCATTATTTATTTATTAAATGTATATGACACTTGATTCCCAGTGACCCTGGATTGTTATTATGTATCTTGTAGCAACAGATAGATAAATAGATATATGTGTGTGTGGGTATGTATGTTTGAGGGAAGATATAACTGAAAAAGACAAAGTGGAATAAGGATCATAATAATGTTAAAACTAGTAATTCATAAAGTATTTTTGATAATATTACAGATGCCTGTAGCATTTATCACACTAAAAATATAAGAAAAATATCTTGTTCCAGCAGAACCTCTTGATAAACTATTCTTCAGCAGTTTTGAAGTGCACTCTCCTTTTTTTAGTTCTGTTGCTTAAGAATAACCATCTTTTGGTTGCGACAATGTGGGAGTTTGAAATAGTCTTTGTTGAACAATGCATTTCAAAGGTCTAATCTCTATCCATTGGCTGGTGGCTCATTGGTTCTATGTTGAGTACAAATTCATAGGAAAGAGGTTCCTGGTTTCTTGTATGAGAGCTCCTGAGATCCATCTTCTCAGAATGCTTGCTTCTGTGATACTGAGGAGGACATTCAGAGGGTCTGAGCTGATTCACAAGGCATAAATTACCTACAATTGAACATTTAAAAAGCCCAAAGGACTCATTGTATTCCTTAAAACCCTTTTTAAATTCCTAAAATTGTCCAATTTCCCCTTGTAAAAAACATTTTATGTGTCAAGATGGCTTAACTGAAGTGATATGAATATATATGTTTTAATCTTGGCACTTATATTAGAATTACTTTTTGCCAATAGGCAGTAACTAAAATGTGAGTAGTCACTCTATGAAAACCTTCTAGATTAACCTGCTGTTCATCCAGATGTTTGCAATTCTTCCCTCTTGTTGTAGTAAATGATCAACTGAGAGCTACATATGGTACCTCTTAACATAAGAGAATTATATATGATGAGAACATCAGAGTTCACCTATACTTTCTAGATACCACATTGTATGCCTTGCTTTTATTGTAGGGATATTCTTTAAAAATAATAGAATAGAACAGGCAATTCCCATTTTATATATTTACTTATATACCTTTTTTTTCCTCTAGAAAATTGAGACTATATGTGTGTGTGTGTGTGTGTGTGTGTGTGTGTGTATGTGTATGTGTATGTATATATACATACATACATACATACACACACACACATACCAATACCTATTCCAATACTGCTATAGATGATATAGATATATACTGTATGTCTCCCTTAATTTTTCCCTTCAACAATAATTGTGTCTGATAAAGTGGATAGAGGAAGATAAATAGACTCAATCATCCAGTGAGCTCTGGGCTGAATGGAGACTTGAAAATAAATCTTCCCAGTCAATGACCAACCTATTATTTATTTCATTGCACTGACTAGAAATTTGTGAAATCAAGGTGCTTCCACTACCATTAAGTTCTTGATTATATCATAGTTTCCATTTGTGTTCAAATGAATTGATCAATGGTCCCTTCCTTCTTAAATCAAAACAATTGGGGCATGCCAAGAAATTAAATGTGGAATTAAGGTATGATTTCCTGTACCCAATATAATCATATTTATTTTATGAAAACCAAGTTATTGCTTTTTGCACTGTGATTGGCTTTGCATTTTGTTTGCCTTTTTAAAAAACAGTTCATAGATAAACCACACAAACTCTTCATTAAATATTGGATTACTACATCTGGGCTGCATAAGTTCAGTTTGTCACATGGTGACAAAGAATGCAGAATATTCTAACTCTTTGATGCCATCTAGTAGTTGCCAGGATTGCTGCAACCCAAATACAATCATCCAAATTAAATGCCATTAAAAGCCAAATTAAATGGCTTTCTTTTGAGTTTGTGTATACTGTGATTAAATGTTTGTAGATGATATCCATGATCATTAGTTACTGTTTGGCAGAGGAGCAGGGGTGGGATTCAAAATTTTTAACAACTGGTTCTGTGGGCATGGCTTAGTTGGTGGGTGTGGCTTGGTGGTCATGTGACTGGGTGGATGTGTCTTGGTGGTCATGTTATTGGCTGGGCGTGGCCAACTCAGTATCACTCACATCGAAGCATGCATCTCCTCGCCTGGCCTGTCATGACTGTGGGGATGCTGCAACAGTCGTGAGTGGGAAAAATGGTCATAAGTCACTTTTCTAGTGCCATTGTCACTTTGAATGGTCACTCCACACAAGCAAAGTACCAGCAAAGGAGGGGAAAAATGCTCCAGAGAAGTTCCAGAGACAGGAAGTCTAGTCTTGCCAAGAATGTAATAAGGGTTAACAGAGAGGCAGTTTCTGTAAGCAACACCAGAATGTTTCCTTCCTGCCTTCCTTACAGGATTAGGCCAGTAATTTCTTCTAACAACTGGTTCTCCGAACTACTTAGAATGTTAACAACCGGTTCTAGCGAATTGGTGCGAACTGGTAGAATCCCACCCCTGCAACAACCAGCAACGTTTGTTTGCTTGCAATAAGGCGTAAGGGTCAGCTCCATCAGGTACACAGGTTACTTAATTGAAAGGCCATAATAATAAAATCTTGTGAGTCTGCTTGTTCTGTCTCTGACCCTTTCTTATACCATGTGAATTAGGAAGCAGTCTGTCTGAACTCTCCAGGCACAAGTAACCAGGCTAAAATTACCTTACTTTGGAAATGTTACGTAAAGATCCAATTCCCTGTTAAAAAAAAAAAGTCTTAATGCTGAGAAAGGTGAAAGAAAAAAGAAGAGATGACCAACAGCAAAGTGGATGGACTCAGTTTACAGTAGTGATCAGTGCACCGTTGGGAGACTTGAAAGACCTGCTTAGGGATAGATCACCATAAAGAAAATCTATCTATGTGGTCACTAGGAGTTGAAAATGACTTGTTAGCACATAATCAATCATCCAATCAATCAATCTGTCTGAACTACTCATACAGCTTTCTGTTTGTTTTGGATTTAAGCCATATTTTTCTGCTTTTCACTTTGGTAATGTATCTGAGTCATCTCTGTGGAAATCAACTTATTTCTTACAGTAAGTGAGAATTTGCTTCTTCTGAAATCATTATTGTTGGGGGCAGGGGTGGGATTCTGCCAGTTCTCACCTATTCACTAGAACTGTTGTTAACTATCTAAGCAGTTCGGAGAACCATTTGTTGGAAGAAATCTCCTTTTGGTTTTTCCCCCACTTTACAGGGCTAATCCTATAAGGAAGGCAGGAAGGAAACATTCTGGTGTTGTTTCTAGCGTAATCTTTATTGCCCTGCTTACAGAAACTTCCCCTATGTTAACCCTTACTACATTCTTGGCAGTACACCTAGACTTCCTATCTCCAGAGCTTCTGGGACTTGACTTTCTTAAAAAAGAAGGGTTGTTTTAAACATTTTACACTGCTATTGGGAGGAAATACTCCCCTGTTGGAGTTCTTCCAGCTGGGATCAGCCCTTTGAAGAATAGTTGAAAAATTAATAATTAAGGCAAAGCTGCCAGAAAGAAGCTTTTAATAACAAGGAATCAAGATGAGTGACATTCAGCAAGGCTTCTTGGCTAGCTAGAAAGATTGACATTCGAACGTGAGTTTACATACCCTTTCTGAGTTTTGGTCTAAAACTGGTTTTTGGTGAAGTTTAAATCTGTGCTTGGTGATGTTTAATCCTGTGTTTATTGATGGGGTAATTTTCCCTATTCAGCTTTATTTGGAAGGAAAAAAGATTAATCTCTGTTCCTGAAAAGAAACTGGGGTGAGAAATCTGGCTAGTTCCTGAGTCTATTTGTTCTGGTAATTGGTTTAACAAGCAACAGTTACTGTTGTGATTTAAATTTTTTCCTGCCTCGTGTTTTCTTTTTCTATCAGGGGAGGGAATCTTCCTTCACTGCTTTAGTAGTTCCTGGCACTGTCCTTTTGGGGTGTACTTCCAAGAGGCAGGATGCAAGCTTGGCACTGACTTTTTTTACTGCCTTTCTGGGGGGCATGTGATCTTTCCTTAAATCTGGATGATTTCCTTAGGATATCTTGTGAGGTGAGTGAGACCACCTGGTATCTTTAAGTGGTGCAGATGGATCTAAGGATTGCTTCTCCTGAGTGTGCTCTTTCTGGAGAGCTTAAATGACCTCTCTGCTAAAGGGTTTCACCTTATGAGCAAGAGTTGGCTGCTGACAATTATCATTGCATTTTAACTATTTTAATTCCTCAAGGTGCTCTGGCACCCTGCCTGATTTGTAACTATAGCTTGCAGGTATTTTTAATCTAATGATTAGTATTTAGGGCAGCTTTTTGCAAGCAAAGAAGCGTTTTGTATTTTTGTACAGGTAATCCTTGACTTACAACAGTTCATTTAGTGAACATTCAAAGTTACAATGGCACTGAAAAAAGTGACTTATGACCATTTTTCACACTTATGACTGTTTCAGCATCCCTACGGTCATGAGAGGCCAGGTGAGGAGAAGTGCCCCTTGACATGAGTAATGTTGAGTTGGCCACGCCCACCCAGTCACATGACCACCAAGCCACACCCATCAACTAAGCCACACCCACAGAACCAGTTGTTAAAAATTTTGAATCCCACCCCTGGTTTTGGGGGTATAGAAGAACTGGGTTTTAAATGTCTGCTCTAATGGGCCTACTCTTATTAAACCTGCTGCTAGAGAAAAAATGACAAATAAATTCTTGCTTTCTAGAATTGATGAGAAATATAATGTGTGTCCTATGGTAACTAGCCAGCTATCTCAACAACTCCTGCACCTTATTTCTGATTCCTCCCAAATGTATGTACAGCAATCTGAGAGGAAAGGAAAAACCTTACTTTATTTCCACAATTAATGGCTGTATTTCCATAATTCAACGGCTGTGTTAATTTTTCACAAGGCAATAATGTTGGAATATTTTACCTACATTGCTTGTCAACAATCACATTGAATTTTATACACTCCAGGTTACTTTTTTCACCAAGAGATCAAGAGTGTGTGGGAAACAAATTATGTAAGGGACTTGGGCCTTTGTCCAAATGGCTGTCTCTCAGTAGGAATGTCCAAAGACTGTATAGAACAGAAACCAAATTTTCTACAGGGGAAGAAGCTTGCCAAGAAAAGTTTAGGTTTGAAAATGGGCTGAATCCAGCTGGCTGCTATAGAAAAAAAAAATTAAGAATATTTTCCCTGTGGTGAATGGCAGCTGGAAATTGCTCAAGATGCTGGTATCTCCTCCATGGTCACCAGGACATGGGGTGAGGATTCCATGAAGCTCACTTCCTAGTGTCCACAAACATTCAAACATACCCATGAGAAACATAACATGAGAAGCTAGTAGAAACATAAAGGGGGATGAAATATGTTATTTTGCTACACAGAACAAAGCACACCTCTTCTATGGCTTCCGGTAGTAAAAGCTTGGAAACAATTTTGAATGCTTATGCATGTTTTCCTGATCTTGAACCACTTTCTTATAGAAAAAGCTGTTAATAGCCTTGTTTAGTACCTTGTCTTAATTGCACTACATCAGTGTCCTTACTTCTTAGGAAGAACTATGCCAGTCATTGTATTGATAATATTTTTTTATTTCATTCACTCTTTGCATGCTCTATTCTACTAGATTTAAGTGCTGTTAAAACAGTCATCAGATTTCAGCAAATAGTCTGATATATATCATGCAGTTATGCTGTTAAGGGGTCTTGCAAATTAGATAGCTAAATGGACATTAGTTCTGCCAAATCCCAACCACAGTGATTTCTAGTTCCCACATCACTAAAAAGGATGAAGATTGGAGCCAGTACCAGATTTTGCAAACACTTTAATTGGGCTATTTCTGACTCCCAAAGTATCAATGCTGCTATGCATACAGTTCCCTTCTGATTTAATGTGTCCATATCAGCTTGTTGCATGAAGGAGGAAGAGAATCATTCTGCCAATCAACAGATTAAGACTGTGCTGTATTTAAATGAATCTGGTATTGGAGAACTAAGTTCCATTCTGCCTGGAATTTTATGCTTTTGATTTGAAGATCCTCTCTTTAATTTTGATAAGAGTTGGCAGAATCTGCTTGGGAATAAAAAATTGTCATATGGCCAAAGAAACACAGTCAAAGAAAATGAATTTGAAGTCTAGAATTTGAAGAGATTTTAAGCCACAGACCTATGAAGATGTTATCAAGGTAGTCATATAAACCACAGGAGCATATTTGACGCCTGAAGCCTGAATGTATCACTGAGGATACTCTTTAAAAAAAAGTAAAAGCAGTCTCAGTCAGATTATATTGGATTCATGATGCTGCAATGTAGCTTGCATTTAACTAGCAGTTCCCAGTTAAATTCTAACTAGCAGTTAGAACTTAACATGATGTATGAATGAAGCAATTGTGGTTTAATCAGCAAATCATGTGCAATATAAGGTGTATCTTCAGATCTCATGGTGAAGATTTTCATTTCCTTTCAACTGCCTGATCACAATTTAGCCAAATATTGTGATATTGTGATACTTTTAGTGAATGTTATGGATTCCCCCTCATTTTTCTAACCATTCCAAATCCTTGATGCATTCTTTTACCACTTTGGCCAACATTATTTGGCCTTTCAGAACATTTCATTACGGCTTCCGGTTTGCGGCGCTTCGGTGCAGGCAGGAATCCGCGACTGTGCGTGGTCCCTGCCTGTGTTCACTGCCTGAGTGCCCCGAGCCATTTGGCTTCGGGGCTAAGCCACCTTTACAGAAGGTGGTGAAGACTGGGGGGCCCTGGCAGGGATGAGAGACGTCGCATCTCTCTTCCCTAGCCAGCTAAATCTCCCTCTCCGAAGGCAGCTGAGCGGCGGTCTGTAATGGCCGCCACATAGAAGAGCTCAGCTGGAAAAAGAAAGTGCTGGAGGAGCTGTGAAGAAGTGAAAGTGATCTTTGCTGACCGGACAAAGTAACAGTGAAAGTATCCTGATATTTAATACTTTTTAAAGATACATCGTTCCCAGACTGAGTAAGCAGCGAATGGATATTAAAGGGAAAACTTTTTTTCATTTTTTTAAAACAAGTTTTATTGATTTTACCAACAAACAAACAAAACAAAACATCATTAAACATTAAAAACATAAAACCTCTTTCCATTGTAGATCCTTACAAGGCAGGTAACATATTGCTTTATATCACGTACTTATAGTTTATCCCATTTCCATATAAACACGTAAATTCCCTTTACCAAATTCCACATTGTTTCTCTTTAATCATTATTCAATCATATTTCCTTTCTGATTTATCTGCTATCCAGTCATCAATTTTATATTTTCCTCTGGCTTGTTTATAATTATTCTCATCTAATCTTCTTCCGAGATTTTATTATTTAATTCTTAATTAAACACACACACATAAAACATAGACATAAAAACATAAAACTTTCTTCTAGAAAGTAACTTGGCCCCAGATTACCTCTTTTTGTATGGACTCAATTGTATTCATGCTCTTCTTATATACCATTACCCATCTTATTTACCATTCTATATCTATTATATAACTCATCTCCACTTTTGCCTCATCTTAATTCTGTTTTATATATTTAATCTTGCTTTTTTTAAAAAAAATATTTTTATATCTTTTGTCCATTTCTCCATTTACATCTGTCTCATTTCCAATTTAAGAAAGAATAGTTTCCCCTGGAATCACTAATCGGAGTATGATGCCTTTCTATCATTCCCCTAAGTTAAAATTTAAAATAACACCTAAATCCCAATCAGATTCTGCTTAGTACATTCTACTATTTCAAAAACCAATACTACAATAATAAATCCATAACAATCAACACATTAATCCATTAAACTCTATATTCAAACTAATATTTTAAACATTCCCTTTAGTATTTTATTAAAACTTATTATCATTCATTATTAAACCTTTTAAAGTTATACCTTGATATTTTAGTCTTTTATTAGATCTTAAAAAGTTCTAATTATCTACTTATAATACAAATACCACTATTACAATACTCATGTGTACTTTGCAGAATCCCCCCCCTTTTTTTAAAAAAAACCATATATTACCCATTATCCCTGAAAAAAGTTTCCTTATCTCCATCTTGTCTTATATCTTTGTAACTTTTTTCCCCCTTTTCCCTTTCCTTCTTAGCCCGCCTAAACTTTTTACCCCCTCCTCTCCAAACCTCTGCCTTCTTGATTTCCCCTTTCTGTTGCATTCCTCTTTCCTTTTGCTTTCTAGCATTCTGTTGTTTTTGCATCTTCTTTTTCTCTTTCATAAACATTTTTTTATTTCTTAAGTCCTTCCTTTTCACTCCTCTCTTTCACCTTTCTTTCTTAGTCACACTGTTTAGTTCATTAAAAATGGCTTCTTCTTCCTCGGCTTCTTCCAGCTGTTGTTTAATTTGCTGACACATGACAAGCGCCATATCTAGGAAACAAAGGGCTTCTCCCATAACATCTTTGCCTTCTTTCTTTATTTTTAAATAGTTTTTTTAGTTCATCAAGAGATAGAGCCATTTTAAACTGTTTCTTCTTCTCTTTCTGTATCCTCTTCTTAAACCAATCAGTTATTTCCAAACTTAAAACAGTTCCCAAAAGTCCCAAAGTCCCACAGTCATCAAACAGTCCAGGCAGAGTACAAGCTTCTTCTTTTTACAATTTCTCTTCTAGGGTGAAGTCAAATTAGGAAAGAAAAAACGTCCAATCTGTGCTTTAAGTCTTTCTTATAATTAATTTCTATTCTCTTTATCTTCAAGGCATCTCCTCCAGCAAAGTCTTAGAGTAAAAATTTGTTTTCCCAAGCCTCTCCCTTCCCACTTATAACAAAGGAGTTTAGGTTTTACCTTCTATCAAAAGGCTAGTTTCCCTTGTCCATTTGTTAATTCCATAAGGGAGGGAGAGTAACTTCCCTTTTCGTCACTTTTCTTCGCAGCTGAAAACATCAATCGGGAACATTATAGCTTCCAAGTCATTACTTTCCCAGGTGTTAAATATATCCTTAAGGTCCCAGTTCGACCAAGAAAAAACTTTCTTTAAAAAAAAGAAAACTCCTCCCTCCTGCGCATTCTTTATTATCCAATTGCCGGCTTCTTTATGGTGGCCATAAAAGACCACCGCTGCACCGTCTTGAGAGAAGGGGGTTATTGCCGGCTGGGGGGGGTTGCGACACCCCTCACCCCCGTCCGGATCCCCCCTATCTTCAGCTGCCCCAACAGGGCAGCCTTAGCCTCCAAATCCGTCAGGATCGGAGGCACCAAGGCGGCTAGCACAGCAGGGATCGCAGAGAAGGCGAATCCCTGCTGTCACCGAAGCCGACAACCGGAAGTGTGGAAAACTTTTTTTCTTTTCACTCTCCTTCCAAACGGAACAGCTTTGAGAGAAATCGGAAAACCCGCATTGGAGGTATGCTAAATGCTAAAGACTATGCTAATGCCAAAGGGATATGGATTTCTAAATATTTAAAGAAAAATTTTTCTTTTGCTGTGAGTGGGAAGGGAGAGGAAAAAAAATTGAAGTAGAATTTGAAAATAAGGAGCAGACTGCCTAGAATTTTAAAGAGCCACTTGAACATTAATAAGACTTCAAAAACATATTTCAATTGGAACTTTGTGATTTAATAGTAACCCCAGAAAAAGAAATGGAAGAAAGGAAAAAGTGCTAAAAGAAATAGTTTATCTGGATTGTTTGGTGACTTTGGATCTTTTGGGAAATCTTTTTTTTTTTCTTTGCTTAAAAACATTCGGGTGGTTATTTTGGGAAAAACTTTTCCTCTTTATAATGGCATTATCCTTGGATGAATCCAAAACTGAATATCAAAAATACAAAAAGGAAGAACAAGACTGGAAAGATACTTTGGGCATTCTTTTTCAATCTCTAGAAATGGCGGTACGTTCTTATGGAGAATCGATTGCGCAGCAGGATAATTGGGACAAAGAAGAAACCATCTTTGATGAACATGTGATCCTATCTGGGGAGGAGAAGAAAGAGGAAAAGAAAAGAGGGATTTTAAGACCTAAAAAAACAACCAAAAAAGATAAAAATGAGTTGAAAGATGGATATAAGGTTAGAAAACAACAGAAAGGGGGAAAGCAGAAGAAGAAAAGGGAGGTGGAGAGACAAAGGGGTAAAAAGGGTAAGGAGAAGAACAAGCAAGGGAGAAAGGAAGGGGTGAGAAGTCTTAATGATGGGAAGCAAGATTTAAAAAAACAAAATTTATTTAGAGACAATGGGTAAATCTAATTGAAAAAGGGATTCTGTAAGATACATAAGATTGTGTTATTATAGGCGTTTTTAGAATAAAATGTTTAAGATATAAATGAGTATTAATATGTATGATTAAAATGGCATTGACAGGGGTACTAGCCACATTATATATCTATAAATTTATCCTTTTGTTGTTGCTGTTCTTTCTTTTTTTCCCCTTTTTTTTCCTCTATATAATACATTGTGTAATTTTAGGATGTGCTAAACAGAATCCCAATACAAGTTATGTGTGATATTAAGTATTATTAGGTTAGGGGAAAGAGTTAAAGGCGTCATACTCCAATCAGTGTACAGGAGAAGTTTTGTTTAAAGAGAAAAGATGAATGGATAGTTGAGAACAGACAAGTATTATGATTTGAACTGAGATGAGATAAGTAGAATAAAACTAAGAGAGTTAAAAGAAGGAAGAAGCTATATAGAAAATGGAAAACGGTAATAAGATATGGAATGGTATATAAAAGGAACACGATTTTTGAAGTTGTGTCTGTACGATGAGTTTTAACCCGGGATCAAGCAACTTTCAGAAAAGATGTTTTATGTTTCTATGTTTTATCTGTTTGTGTATTGGAAGAGAACAATGAAATTCTATAAGACAGATGGATATAAAAAGTGTATACAATCTAAAGTTAAAGAGTTATAATTCGAATAAATAGAAGGAAAGGGAGTAATAAAGAGAGGTTGGGATAAGATATGAAGTTGAATAGATAAGGTAAATATATATACTAAATTGTGTTTATATGGAAATGTGATAATTTGGAATAATTCTGACCTTAAATAAGATGTTGCATTGGTTTTTTTAGAAAAAGATTTCTTACGTTATTATATTTTATGTTTTGTTTGTTTGTATATTGTTTTGTAAAATTAATAAAATTTGCTTGCAGAAAAAAAAAGAACATTTTATTACCACAGTGTGACAAAAATGTTTTTATAAATGTTTCTATGCATATAGTTTGACGTTTTGTTCTCAGAAAGAGCATTTGAAATGAGCATAATTTGAAATGATTTAATTTTAATGTTGCCTCTATTTCTCACACAAATTACATATTATTTTTTAGGGTAGATTGGGGTCATGATTCAAGTATATTTTAAAAGAGAGTAAAAAAGCATAACAATGACAGAAATAGACCTTTTGAGTGCCATTCTGCTATCTGAGGTCTCTGAAGATGTCAACAGCTTGAAAGCAATACAAAATCATATAGATTCAAATATGAAACAAAGAGACTAAAGCAGTGGTCGCCCACTGGTGGTCCACGGCCCACTGGTGGTCTGTGAGAAAATGTTGGTGGTCCGCAGAGAAATGTTACCCCCCAGAGCACCCACCAAAGCAGTTAATCCAGGCTGCGCAGGAACACAAGGCTGCGCACCCACATGGCCCTCCCTCTGGCCCACTTGCCTGCTAAGTTGCTATTTTTCCTTTTTTCGACCATCAGATGTTCTGCTGTGCCAGGAGATTTAGATTAGCTAAAAAGCAGGAAATCGCTGGATTTCTTGCTTTCTAGCTAATCTTTAGATCTTCGGCTCTGCTTTTAAGATTTCTGAATGAATCTGTGATTCTGTGAGCAACTCAGTCTGCCTGCCTGCTTTGCCTGATTTTGGGTAAAAGTTACTCTTTTTTATAAAAAAAATCAATATTTACATACATGGTGTGTTGTGAGTTAATTCTGTGAGTTTGCTTTCAAGCAAATTTTATGTGACAGACCCAGGTAGCCAATGGCAGAAACACAGATCTCTAAGTGAATCTGTGATTCTGTGAGCAACTCAATCTGCTTGCCTGCTTTGCCTGATTTTGGGTAAAAGTTGCTCTTTTTTAATAAAAAAAATCATTATTTACATAAATATTTATAATATTTACATACAAGCCATGCCCAGCCAGTCACATGACCACCAACCCACACCCACAAATTAGGCCACACCCACAGAACTGGTTGTTAAGAAATTTGAATTCATATTAGTGGTCCCCAGGATTTAAAATTATGAGTTTGGTGGTCCCGAGGTCCAAAAGGTTGGCAACTCCTGGACTAAATGACCGATATGTTTTATAGATCCTGAAAAGTACAAATTTGAAATGAGTAGCAAACAACTATATTAAAAGAATTAGATTGGCTGTGATCATAAAATGTGCTTAACCAAGTCACTTCCAAATCTAGTAGCTGCATTTGCACAAATAGCATTGAATGGATCATTTTAAAAAGTGCAAGGCTTAAGGCATTCATTTTGTCCATTAACCCTTCCAACCTTTCCAAAACATTGCCTCAATAACTATACCCTGCCACCTCTGGAAGCATTTTATTAAAAAAAAATGTATGGTCCTCCAGCTATATGAAACTAGTATATATCTTATTTAAGCCACTTTGTCCGTAGACAGCTGTACCTCTTTTAAAAGTCTGAGAGTTAGTTCATGAATAGAAACTGATTTGCCAGCATTGTATCATATAAATATAACTTTAACAAATCGCCCTGCATCAAGGAAAACTGATATCCAGAACGTTACATACATTTCCTGTTCCAGATGAATCAGAGAACAATAAATCACTACAGAAGAGACTGATCAGCACTTCTATGGGAAGAAATGGAATGCTTAGTGAATATTGAAATATTTTATAATTAGATTATAAAGTTTTCCTCACAGCTGTTAACAATATATAAAATTGGCTTGCATTAATAAAGGAAAATAGTTCTCAACTATTTGTTGTTGTTAGTCATGAAGTCGTATCTGACCCATTGTGACAGCATGGACAGTGTTCCTCTACGCCTTCCTTTCTTCTACCACCCCCAGAGTCCATTTAAGTTCACACTGACTGCTTCAGTGACTCCATCCAGCTACCTTATTCTCTGTCGTCCCCTTCTTCTTTTGCCCTCAATCATTCCCAGCATCAGGCTCTTCTCCAGTGCGTCCTTCCTTCTCATTAGATGGCCAAAGTATTTGAGTTTCATCTTCAGGATCTGGCCTTCTAAAGAGCAGCCAGGGTTGATCTTCTCTAGGACTGACTGGTTTGATTGCCTTGCAGTCCAAGGGACTTGCAGGAGTCTTCTCCAGCATGATAGTTCAAAGGCCTCAATTATTTGATGTTCAGCCTTCCTTATGGTCCAACTTTCACAAACATACATTGCAACTGGGAAAACCATAGCCTTGACTATAGGTACTTTTTTTGGCAGGGTGATTTGTTGAGATATGACACATCAGTAGGAAGTCACGTACACAGACAACCCAATACACATACAATACATATATAGGGTGACACTATAGGAACAGCTACGTGTAAAACCTGAGTCACTTAGGATTAACCATATATGGCAATGTTTCCTGTTCCTGTACAAAATCCTGAGTCAGCTATAGCATAAGGATTAACCATATATGGCAGTGTTTCCTGTTCCTGTCTAACCTCATGTAACCTAAACCCACCCCCCTGCTTGCTGCACAATAAAAGAGAGGGGCAAAGTTTGCTCTGGGCTCTTTTCCTCTCACCAAAAGAAACCTTTGTGTCTGTCATCTTTGCCATCAAGAGGAGCCCACCCAGACAGTCTGTCTGGGTGCAGGTCGTCAGCTGATTCATCCTGGTACTGGGACCCGCAACTCATCAACTGGTGACCCCGACGTGATCACTTCTACGATACGTCCACTTCACAACGTGCTCCTTTTCTAGGGAGACGTCGCCCTGACTCCCGTACTACGCCACTGGGCAACAGCAAAGCGCATTCATAAGTATGGGCTCCCCACTTTCCAAAGTTCTGTCCAAGCATGTGGATGAACTTCATTTTTTAGTCAGGAAGGCCAATGCTCTGCAAAGAACTAATGGCATGACAGTCTTTCCTCTTTCAAGGAAAGCTATAATATCTTTTCTCCTCTATCTTCAAAAACATTGCCCAGCTTATTCCGAGGATGGCACTCTTAAACGCTCCACATGGGAGAAAATTGGGAAATGGATCCATCAACCTCCTCGGGCAGCGCCACATATTCTCTGTACCTGGAGAGCGCTCATGGCTGCGATTGATATTTTTTATCCTTCTCCTGATTCAACTTCGAATCAACAAGATTCCCTCCCTCCTTCTTCAAATCCCCCCACTCCTCTTTCGGCAGCTTCCTTGCCCAATTCCCCCCCTGCTCTTTCAGTAGCTCCTTTGTCTAATCCCCCACCTCCTCTTCCAGCAGAAACTTCACCCATCTCCTCTTTGTCTTCAAACACCCCCCCGCTCCCCCCTCCCTCCTCCCCTTCAACAAAAGCCTTACATTCCTCTCATTCATCTCCCCTTAATCCCCCACCTCCTCTTCCAGCAGAGACTTCACCCATCTCCTCTTTGTCTCCAACCGCCCCCCCCCCCTCCCTCCTCCCCTTCAACAAAAGCCTTACATTCCTCGCATTCCTCTCCCCCTTCCCCCTCCCCTCCCTACAGCCTTTCAGCCTCAAAATCTTCCTTTACAAAACCTGACTCCTTCCCTCTAATACCCCTCCCCTTGCTTCGTAACACCTTTCAGGAAGCTTTAGCTAATGGGAAGATTAATGCAGAAGATCTTTCTTGCTTCCCCATGATCCTTCAAGCCCCAGCAGCAGGAGGCAATCCAGTTGCTCAGTATGCCCCCATGGAATGGAATCTTATGAAAGATCTTAAATCTGCCACCACCAACTATGGTCTAAAGTCACCCTATGTGCGTGCCATGCTGGAGAATATCTCTAACAACCATAATATTCTCTTTTCTGAATGGCAAACAATGGCTTCCATGCTCCTGACGTCCTCCCAGCTTGCAGCGTGGCACAACGATTACCGCTTGGCCGTCTCCATGGCTGCAGCAGCAGGGCTTCCCAGGGTGTCACCTTGGATCACCTTTTGTGCCAAGGAGCTGTGATCACCCCACAAGATGAGATTCAAATGGCTACTGAGGGCTATCCTATCATGCGTAATGCTGCTCTTAATGCCTTTCGTGAGGGTTCCTGACCCATCTCAACCCTCTTTGTCTTTTCATAAAATTCTTCAGGGTCCTTCTGAACCTTATACCTCTTTCATTGACCGTCTATCAGATGCACTCAACCGGCAGATAGAAAACCCCCATGCGCAAGCTGAGCTTCTCTCAAAGCTTGCAGTGACTAATGCTAATGATGATTGCCAACAAATCCTGAAACCTCTTCAGTCCATTCCACATCAGACCCTTGCTGACTATATTAAAGCATGTCAGAACGTGGGAACTGAGGCGCATAAAGCCACTGCCCTTGCCTCAGCCATTACCTCCTCGTTTGCCATGACCACCCCCGTGCAGGGAATTGTTTCAACTGTGGCAAACCTGGTCATTTTAAGTCTCAGTGCCGTTGCCAGGAGGTGGCAGTGCACCCAAGGGAAGGGGACCTCCTCCTTCCTCTGTCAAGCCAAAAACAGTTTGCCCTCGCTGTCGTAAAGGTTTCCATTGGGCTAGCCAATGTCGCTCTAATCCACATCCCTCTCCAAATGCCCCCTCGGAAACTAATTTCGGGGCCAGCAACTAGCCCTGCCTCCAAGGTTGCATCTACTTCGTCCCAGACAGCTTTCCCTGTTCTGCTTTCAACTGCTATCATCTATGAGGATCCTGGATCTGTCTTTACCCTCCCTCTCACAGTTACACTTCCCGCCCACTCTCACCTCACACGCCCATCTTGCTCATCCCAAACTCCTCTTTGATCATGGAAGGGGTGATCGCCGCCCCTTTCTTTATGACTCATCCGCTCTTAACTGCCTCTCTCTTACAGCAGTAGGTGATAGACCTTTCTCATTACCTGCTAACACTATCGTAGCCACTCTTATTATTCTCCCCTCCTCCATCCCCACTTCCTCTTCCCCCTCCCTCATGGCTATTGACTGCTCTATAGAAGCTTCAAAACCTCTGCTAACAGTGTCTCTTAATGGTCGTCCTTTTACAGGACTGGTGGACACTGGAGCAGACGCCTCGGTAATTTCAACCACTGAATGGCCCCCAGAATGGCCCCTTGAACAATCACCTTCTGTCCAAGGTGTTGGTGGAGTTCAAAGCGCTCAGGTCAGCTCTAATTGGCTTACGGCCATTACCCCCAATGCTTCTGCTTCTGCTCTCATCAAACCTTATATCCTTCCCCTTGCTTACAATCTGTGGGGTCGGGATCTTTTAGAACAGCTTGGAGCTACCTTTCACATTCCTTGATTCTCATCATGTCTGTTTCTCTCCCTCTCACCCTTAAATCATCCATTCCTGTATGGGTAGATCAGTGGCCACTCCCCCAAGAGAAGCTGCTTGCTCTGACTGCTCTTGTCTCTGAACAATTAAGTGCTGGTCATCTTGAACCTTCTACCAGCCCCTACAATACCCCAGTTTTTGTTATAAAAAGAAATCTGGGAAATACCGTCTCCTTCAAGATTTAAAGGCCGTGAACTTTATCATTCAACCAATGGGTGCTTTGCAATGTGGACTTCCCAACCCAAACCTTATCCCACAGCATTTTGACCTTCTAGTTATTGACCTTAAGGATTGCTTCTTTTCCATCCCTCTTCAACCCCAAGATAGGCTTCTATTTGCTTTCACTGTCCCAGAACTGAATAACTCCAGACCCACCAAAAGGTATCAGTGGAAAGTCCTTCCTCAAGGGATGCTAAACTCTCCCACTATGTGTCAGCACTATGTTGACATGGCTCTCCAACCATATCGCAACCTATATCCCTCCTTTCTTGTGTACCATTACATGGATGACATCTTGGTCGCAGCTGAAGGCCCTAAAGGCACAGTTGCAAAAACCCTTCCCATCCTCACTAAACTCTTGACCACAGCAGGCCTCCACATAGCCCCTGAAAAATACAATCTCACTATCCCTTTCAATATCTTGGTCACAAACTCCTGTCTTCTGCTGCCACTCCTGCCTTACCTTCTCTGACTCTCCCTTCCTCTCCAACCCTTGTACAACTTCAACAATATCTTGGCACGCTCAATTGGGCACGGCCTTATCTTTCTGTCACTACTGCAACCCTTTCCCTCTATTCCATGCCCTTACGGGCTTGAAACATCCTTCAGATGTGGTCCATCTTACAAGACAGCACTTGGAGGCACTAGCCCAAGTCAACAATACCTTAAAGCAAGTGTGGGTGGATCGCATCATCCCCAACTGTTTGCTATCTTTGGCTATCTTGCCCACACCTGCTCTCCTCACGGCTATTCTCTTCCAAACAGCCCCCAAAACAAAGAAGCTGTGCATCATTGAATGGCTTCACCTTCCCCATACTCCTAGGACAACTATTACCTCTCGGGCCCTTCAGCTCGCCTTGCTCTGTACTAAGGGGCGTCACCGAGCTAAGGCCCTACTCGCCATGATCTCCAGGCAATACATGTTCCTTTCAAACTGTCTCAATGGGACCCCCTTTTTCAGACATCTGATGTATTACAGGACGCTCTGGAAAATTGGATTGGTCCCATCTCTTGCCATCTCCCTTCTGACCCTCGTTTGCAGCTAATAAAAGCGGTACCTATTACCTTTTCCTCTCCAGTAGTTGCTTTTCCACTAACTCAAGCCATCACAATCTTCACTGATGGCTCTAAAACTCATGGTGCCTGTGTCTGGTATGATCAAGGCAACTGGCACAAGCAATTGACAAAGCCCCAATCTTCAGCACAACAAGCTGAATTGGCTGCCTTTAACTTGGCTTTGAAAACATTTCCTGAACAACCAATTAACATCATAACGGATAGTCTATATGTCTCCCAATTGGTCTTACATATTTTTGAGGCATATCTATCTCCTTCTATACAACCATCATTAATGACACTGTTGCTTCAGCTGCAAATGCTCATTCAATCTAGGACCCATTCTCTATTCGTAGCCCACATACGTAGTCATCAACATCTCCCAGGTTTCCTTTCTGAAGGGAACCAGGTAGCTGATACTGCTTGTAAAATACTTCCAATCAGTATTAAGATGCCTCAACCTCCCCCTCTATCAGCAGGGGAAAGTCATAGTTATTTTCATCAAAACAAAAAGGCTTTGGTTAAACAATTTGGCATTTCTCTGGAAGAAGCAAAGGCAATCATCCAACAATGTCCCACTTGCAGTTTGCAAGCAAAAACTTTTCCTCAAGGGATTAATCCCAGGGGCATAGAGGCTTGTGAGACATGGCAAATGGATGTCACTCAATTCTCACCTTTTGCCCCTTGGAAATACCTTCATGTGTCTGTTGACACCTATTCAGGGTTCATCATGGTCACCCCTCAAAGGGGAGAAACGTCAAAGCACGTTATCAATCATTGTATTCGGACCTTCGTAGTACTGGGACTGCCAAAAAATCTAAAAACAGATAATGCACCAGCCTATATCAGCTCTCAATTCTCTGAGTTCTGCTATCACTGGTCCATTATCCACAAGTTTGGGATTGCCTACAATAGCCAGGGGCAAGCTATTGTTGAAAGGGCTCATCAAACCTTAAAATTGGCATTGCAACGATACATGGGGTCAAATGGCCTTAAGGGCCCCCCTAGCCTCCCAGCATTACAAAATATTTTGAATGTTTGTCTGTATACGCTTAACTTCCTTAATCTCACTGGCACCCCTCCCCTGTCTGCTGCATCTCGACATTTCACTAAACCACCTGCTCCCACCTCGAGACCGCTTGTTTATTACAGACAGTTGCCTGATCCTGCGTGGAAGGGACCTGCTGAGCTGATCACCTGGGGGCGAGGCTACGCCGCTGTCCAACTCCCTGAACGAGTACTCTGGATCCCTGCCAGGTGTGTTCGTCCCTACCACCGTGACCCCTCGCTCTCCACTTCCTCTCCAAAAGGCGCCTCCACTGACCAGAATGAAGATCCTCTTGCTACTTTGCTGCTGCTTCCTTCCTGAAGTCATACTTTCATCATCTCATGACAACGCTCATCGCCCCTACAACATCACATGGACAATCAAGGACGCTTATGGACAAATACTCAGCTCCACAACTAACTACACCATGATTTTCTCCTATTTCCCTAAACTACATTTTGACTTTGCCGAAATGATTCTAGGTAAGGCTGCCTACTCTCATCCCACTGATGCCCCTTCCCCGAGCCATAGTATTGTTAAAAGACATTACCTGTATGTCTGCCCGGGACATATTACTGATGCAGACCATATCTACACCTGCGGGGGAATTTCTGATTACTATTGCAAATCCTGGTCCTGTGTCTCAACTGGTTACATTTCCTGGACACCTCCCTTGAAGAATGATCTCATCACACTTACCAGAACCACCCAGGATATACAATGCACGGCAGGTAACAAAAAATGGTCCAGATGTAATCCAGTGACTGTCTCCTTTACGACCGAAGGAAAACGAAGTAACATTTGGGACACTGGGGCAAAGTGGGGAGGTCGCATTTACGCCTACTGGCCTGGATATCATTATGGGAATGTCTTCTATATACAACGCCATGTTCATGTTTCCCCATCCCTATCTGTAGGACCCAATGCTAACCAAATCCAATCTGAATTTTTGAAACCCCTAACAAATGCCCAGAACCCACTGGTATCCCTTGTTGCTTCTGCTCACGCATTGTTGAATCACTCTCAAGATTCCTCCATTTCTCAGCACTGTTGGCTTTGCTTGTCTTCAAACCCCCCTTTTTATGAAGCCATCGGCTCCTCCCAACCTATTTCCAACTCCACTTCTGATAACAATTGCCGATGGAGGAATAGCCTTCTCACTATCACGGCCATCACTGGCCAAGGTTGCTGTCTTGGCCACATACCTACTAATTATTCACAATACTGCCTTAATGCCACCCACAGACACAAATGTGAACTTTATCTACCCAAAGAAAGAACCGGCCTTTCAAGTGGAGGTTACAACCAGGTATTCACCACATCTGGTGGCAATATCACAAAACGCCTCCAAGGCCAAATTTTTATTCCTGGAAATAACTCTGTTTGGGCTTGCTCAACAGGTTTAACCGCATGTGTCCACGGAGATGTATTATTAGCAAAAAAATCATTCTGTATTCAGGTCCAGCTGTTGCCAAAAATTGATGTATATGATTCTGAGGATTTTGTTTCCATTTTAGAACCTCGACAATACCACCTACGAGCTAAACGAGAAGTTGTCACAGCTCTTACCTTATCTGTGCTACTAGGTTTAGGTGCTACAGGTGCAGCAACAGGCATATCAGCTTTGGTTGTAAATGATAAAAGCATAACACAGTTAAGTGCCACCATAGATGAAGATCTTAGAAGGGTTGAAAAATCCATTCTTGCCTTGCAAACTTCTCTTACCTCTTTATCTGAGGTGGTCTTACAAAACCGCAGAGGCCTAGACCTCTTGTTTTTGAAACAAGGGGGACTATGTGCTGCTCTTAAAGAAGAGTGTTGTTTCTATGCTGATAGCTCAGGAGTTGTCCTAGATTCCATGAAAGAACTAGACACCAGATTAAAATTAAGAGAAAGGGAGCGAACTTCACAACATACTTGGTATCAAGGACTATTTAACCTTTCCCCATGGTTAACAACATTGTTATCTGCTATAGCTGGTCCACTTATCCTTCTCTTGTTGGCATGTACCATTGGACCATGTGTGATAGGTAAATTCTTAGAAATCCTTAAAAGAAAATTTGGCCAAATTGATTCGGATTTATACTCAAAACAAAAACAAATTAATGCGCTAATAGAGAAAAAGGCCCTCTTGCAATTCTCCTCAGATTCCGATGACTCTGATAACGAGTTCACCAAAGATGCTGCCAAAGGGGAACCACGAATTCTCATGAACCTATGACAGGATGAGTCGGAGGACCTAGACTGGACATAACAGTGAGGATAGTGAGTAAATAGCCCTAAAAACAAGATAAAAACAGAGGAGATGTTGCGATATGACACATCAGTAGGAAGTCACGTACACAGACAACCCAATACACATACAATACATATATAGGGTGACACTATAGGAACAGCTACGTGTAAAACCTGAGTCACTTAGGATTAACCATATATGGCAATGTTTCCTGTTCCTGTACAAAATCCTGAGTCAGCTATAGCATAAGGATTAACCATATATGGCAGTGTTTCCTGTTCCTGTCTAACCTCATGTAACCTAAACCCACCCCCCTGCTTGCTGCACAATAAAAGAGAGGGGCAAAGTTTGCTCTGGGCTCTTTTCCTCTCACCAAAAGAAACCTTTGTGTCTGTCATCTTTGCCATCAAGAGGAGCCCACCCAGACAGTCTGTCTGGGTGCAGGTCGTCAGCTGATTCATCCTGGTACTGGGACCCGCAACTCATCAGTGATTGCCATAGTTTTCCTCCCCAGGAGCAAGTATCTTTTAATTTCTTGGATGTAGTCCCCATCTGCGGTCATCTTGGAGCCCAGGAAAATAAAATCTGTCACTACTTCCATTTCTTCCCCATCTATTTGCCAGGAATTGAGAGGACTTCACCATGAGTGAAGTCAGAAAATGTTAATGTGGCTTTAGGAGCTATACTGGCATAGTGGTTAGAATGCAACATTGCAGGCTGACTCTGCTCAGTGCCTGGAATTCAATTCTGACCGGCTCAAGGATGACTCAGCCTTCATCCTTCCAAGGTCAGTAAAATGAGGACCCAGATTGTTGGAGGCAATATGCTGACTCTGTAAACTGCTTAGAGTGGTGTATAAGTTTATATATGTGGTGTGATATATAAGTTTAAGTGCTATTGCTATTTTGAACAGAAAATGTTCAACCAAGTCACTTCCAAATCTAGTAGCTGCATTTGCACAAGTAGCATTGAATGGATCATTTTAAAAAGTACAAGGCTTAAGGCATTCATTTTGTCCATTAACCCTTCCAACCTTTTTTCCTTATGCAGATAAAATTGAATTGCAGATGTTAATAGTAGTCCCCACTAATGGTTACCTTGTTAAGGCCCCAAAGTCCTCATTGGTGGATTGAAGATGGCTGTTCAAAAAGTAGAATCCACCTTTGCAGCCACAAATAGGGAGCCAGTAAGTGATTGGCTCCTATAACTCTCTGGATGAAGAGAGGATGTGAAATTGGCCAAGCTGTTCTCTTTCCAGGTGCTTGCAAAGAGACCACAAGATAGCAGGTTTTGGAGTGGGGGGGTGGGGGGGGGAGACAATCAGGAGATGAGGTAATTTGCCATAATTGCTCCAGCTGCAAATAAGCCTTTTAAAGGATGCTAAGTTCACATTTCCCTTGACAGACACTTTTGGAAATTGCTTATTAATTGCTTCAAAGAAGTTAGACACCTTCACAATGACAAGATTGCAACTACTGGGTGAGTGCCTTTAATCCTTAATAAAAGAAAATGAAGATCCATTTTTACAATCTTTAAGAATGTAAAATAAACAGCAAACAACAAGCCAAGGTTATGGGTTCAGAAAACAATTTCTGAGGAATATTGAATAATAAGACTTTGAAATTATTTTTAAAAACTAAACTTTTGTGGGAAACAAAAAATATTTTTATATTGGAGGCATAATAAGATACTGTAAATAATTTTAATAGCATTCAGAGATATTGTGGAGGAACAGCACCAAGAACTGCGGTGTGAATTTGAATCAATTATGTTAGCTATGTTTGTCTTTTGGGGAACAGTGTGCTTCCAGAAGATGTTACAAAAAAAGATATGAAACAAAATCTACATGAGAATAACATGAATAAGACTTTGTATAAGAATTTATCATCAGATATAAAGAAAAAATAGGGTAAGGCTGTAAAAAATTAAGATTTTTTTTTTAAAAAATGGCAAAAATCTATCACCACCTATTCTTGAGACAGTTTCCTCTGGATGAACTGGATGAAGCAAAGCTGGAAATCTCCAGGAATAATCTTATACACTGGATACTTTTTAAAAAACATACCCAATTAAAGCAATGAAATAGAGATTTGAGAAAACAGTTTAATTGCTGTAATTTACATAAAATTGAGATCTGGCTCTGAAAAACTCATATTCAGTAGTCTGTACAAAGGTTTTTGAATACACAGGTTTGCAACAGATATAGAATCACTCCAAACTAAATGTATAGTATTATTTTTTAAAAGGTAACCTTTGAACAACTAAACGTTTCCAACAGTTATGTCAAAATGCCACACATCTGTCACGATTATGTTTGCATCCTGACATCTGAACCGATTTTGCAAGTTGCAGCATATGCACGAAGTCCTATACATATGCAGGTTCACTTGTCCCCTTTGTAGAGTTCTCACTGGTTCTCAGTCTTTCAGTTTTTATAAACTGCCCATTCACCTATCTGAATCTGTAAGGTGGGGGGAATAGCAAAAACTTACTCAGAACAATGGAGCTCTTAACTTAATTCTTGGTGGCTTCCTTAGTGGCTTCTTAGTGGCTTCCTAGCCACTTCCTCCTCCTGAATCTCATTCCTCCTTCTAGTTAGGGAAGACTGTGACTGGGTTTTGAGAATATATAAAGATTCCTTAGCTAGGAAGCCACTAAGAATTAATTAAGTACATCTACAAATTTATATAGATACATAATAACACCTTAACAGTATGACAGAAGTACTATAAGAACTTAAAAATGATGTATTACTATAAGACCTTCATAAAAATGATGCATTAGACATTTTATTTATTCAGATGTTATAGTAATGGATGACCTTTATTTTTTAAAAAAAATAATTTGATTTCTATTCTGCCCTTCAAAACATGTTGATTATAACATTTATCATCTCATTAAAGTTAATATGACTTAAGTTGGTCATGGTGACTAGTCATTTCAGCAATATTGCTTATCCCAGAATAATTTATTTGGAATACTGACCCATTATAAAGATGGCAGATTAAATTAGAATTGCTTTTTGTAACTGAAACAACTCCTATAAGCTGCCCCCAAGGGGGGAGCACTGCATTTTTTTTAACTTGAAAAGAAATACTAGATTTGACTCCTAAGCCTTTTTTTTTAAAAAAAAAAGTTGAATGGCACTTCTTGTCTGTAACTATTCTCCTGGCCATCTCATTCTTTCCCACCTTGTTTGTTCTCTCTCCCTGTAATGAAAGTTTGCCTATTTTCCCTGCGTCCCCACATCTCCAAAACCACCACCAGTTTCTCTCTCATTCCATTAGCCGTAAAAATAATTTGCAGATTTACTGCAAAACTGCTTTTTCACTTGATAGCCTTGATTCTACCAAAAGCCTCCAGAAGAAAGGTGATGGGTAGGTGGGGGAGGAAATGAATATATAAATGTATATGGCCCATTTGTGTTCCAAATGAATGGTTGGATTTTTTTTCTCCCATTTTATGTGCTACTTTATTCTACTCTGTCCACGAATTCAAAACTGGATGGATAAATATATTGGGTTAACTGAGGATCAAATTAGACCAAACTACCAGTTTAGTTTTAATTATCAATCAAAGGGTTTCCCTGAAAAAGTCACTTTGGGAGAAGGCCAATGGAATTTCATAGATTCCTAAAAATCTAATGTCAGTCCTTTCCCTCTTTGTTGAGGAAAAAGCTTTATAACAGATATTACCATAGAAATTGCAAGAATTTGCATCTACAAATTCTAGAAAGCAAATCTATATGTTGAAGATTGTCACTTCTGTATCACAGCTGTCTTTTGGTGTTTAAATTCTAGACCTTTCACTCTTTTTAAAAATTTTACTTTTTGTACTAAAAATATTTCTTTGAATACCAAATACAGTATTTAAGAAGAGTAAAATGTACACAAATGAAAATTAGTGTTTCTAAATGGTTAGTTACAAAACCCACATGCCACAGGGATTTTTCCAAAAATTTCTTGCTTGTGAACAAATCTTAGGTTATCAGGTATTTCATTTAGCCTATAAGTATTTTTAGAAATACCAATAAAAATGGCAGAAATATGGGTGTCTATTAAAGAAAGAGCCAGATAGCATCAAAAATTCATTCCAATTCTGAATTTTACCACTCTTACTTTACAAAGATATTTACCATATGTTTCTTTCTTAGTTGTAAGAACTTAGATTCTAAATAATCGGGTACATTACAATATAGTAAAGCTACAGTTGCATTTAGCCTAGGAAAAACACCCAACAAATTTATGAGATGTGAATTCACCATACTCTTATTCAGTGTTTTGCTTGTATAGGCATATATTTATAAATACAATGCTGGATGGAGTTAAGCAATTCTTACATGCCAATTATATTTTCCTCTTGGACAATGTGACTGCTGAGACATCATTACAATTCTGTACCAATTTGCATGACGATAGATCACATTAAACATAATGGAACTTGTATCTGAGTAGGCGGGGATGCAGTTATCCAATCCTATTCCAAAGATTCAAAATTATTCATCCTGAGATATGAGTAATACTGCTTACCAATTAGGAAGAGAGATTGGTATATTCACTTACAACAAAGATGGGCAATTTTTTTATAGCTAGGTAATTCACTTAATAATTTGGGGAGACCCAGTGCTGCAAACGAGTATGCCATATAACAAATATGGGAGATGAAAGGATTGTCTTAGCTTTAGAAGTCATTTAGAGAGTGCCCTTTTCTCTGTTCTATCTTTTTTTGAAAGAGTTATGTATATTTTGCGGCTCATGTTGTAATTCTGTATTTCTTCTGACCTCAATTTATAAGATACGTAATCAGATAGAGCTCTGAAATGGGAGCTCCATGTCCTGAAAACCTCCTGTCCTTATCATATAATAAACTTTTTAAATGACAAATTATTCCAAAAGTTTTTATTACGATTAGAAACAATCTTTTTAGCAGAAAAATACAAAGCAGTTGGGAGGTTAATAATACTAGTCCTATATAACAATAGAAATCCTGAGTGAACAAGTGGGAGGATTTAAGTAGGCACATTTTTTAAAAAAAATTGCTGAAATTAATTCAATTGCCGAGCAGGTATTGTGGTTAAATCAAAGAAATGTTAATATGAGTAATAAGGAAAAATTAAGTACACACAGATAAATTATTAGCCAAGCCACCCAAATGGTACTGCAAGATTTAGGATGTCCTGGTTCCAGTTTGAGGTATCACAAGGAATGCTGAAAGAGAAAAGAACCAAAAGAGGCCCCTGTCCTGTAATTAACAATATAAATGAGTCCACTGACTGTTTAAGATCCTTAACAGTTTTCAAAATTATGTTCATGAAGCAGACTGTTAATGCTTGCCTGGTTTTAAGATTAAACATTAATATATTGATAGAATATCTTGCATTAGTTGTACAATTCCATGTCAATTCCATTGAGAATGGAAGGAAGGAAGCAAAACCCTATAGTTATCTATAGTTGTTTTAAAGTAAGAAACTGGCTTTGTACTGATCCCATTTCTCATTATGAATTGATAGTCGTATGCAATAAACCTTTTAGTACATAATAGGTAGTGATCATTTGAATTCAGCCCAAGTTACTGCTGATGAATTATTAGAATCCCTTAAACTCTAGGAAGTCAGTGAGAGTGAGTTTTATTAAGGCACTGAAGCAAAGGATAGTTCATAGAAAGAAAACAACATCTTTCATGTCCAGCATAAATTATATGCTTGCTGCACTGACTCTGGAGCAGATAAATGTACCAAGATATCATCCATCCAAGATTTAAAATAAACCAGGAAGTATAACTGCAGCGGTGTCTATGCTCACTTTTCCTGGAAACTCCACGGTGTATAGTCAAGACAGCAGAATGAATCATGGGGAAAGCACAACAAGTAGGTTCCAGGAAACAAAATTATTTAAGTTTAATGATTAAATATGACAGATACTGTTTCTGGGCACACCTTAGTATTGCATACAAATCCTCATTCATAATTTCTACATTCAACTTTCTTTCTGCAGATTTTCCCAATTCTTACTTTCATATAACAAATTGGGTAGAGGGATGCACTGATACACAGAAATTTTTGTTTCTTTTTAGACACATTAATACCTATCTCCTTACTAGCATTGTTCACCCTTTTTCCAATCTTCAGTAAACATTATACCAAAGAACAGTAATTCATTTGCTTGCTATAATTTTTCAGCTACTACTTATAACTTGTTATACTTCATGCCATTTCCTTGATCAGGTTTTGAGTCATTTAGGAACAATCAACAAGAATGAAGGGGGGGAGGCAATTCCCCCCAGTTATACATACGGGTAATCTTTGGCTTACAACTGATTGCTTAGTGATATTCAAAGTTATGACAGATGTATCTGAGGGCCAACTTGGATTTGAAATTCCAATGCCCCTCCCCCAGCAGTTGCATGACCAAACTTTCAGCATTCAGCATCTGGGGTACATTTATGACCGTTTGCAGTGTCCCATAGTCATGTGACTGCATTTTACTTCTCATTTTGCTGAAAACTGCCATTTATTTCCGGGTTTTGGTAAAACTGTCCTTTATAAAACCACTGGTTTGCTTTAACAACTGCAGCATTTGCTTAATGAACATGGGGGCTGGTGTTCACTTAACTGCATTACGGTGACTATAATGGGAAGACTCCATTACAGCTGTAAGTAGAGAACTCCCTGTAGCTGTTTTAATCTTTTTTCAATAGATTAATTTTCAGATCTATACACCATGCTGCATCATATAATCTGCCTAACACTCACTGCAAATAATTTGGTATTGTTCTCATACAATGACTACACATTCATTTACATTCTCAATCAATCATACCTCTAATTCATTAGCAGCTTTCTTAAACATGTTTTCTTTACACCACATTTAACAACCAGGGATATATACAGTATCCTATCAAACTCTTTGTTCAATAATGAACTACTGCATGTTTCACTTCCATTACATATCATTCTAATTGCTTCAGAAAGCAACCCCAACTCCATATTCAGGCAAATCATTCCACAATTGAAGTTTATTTTATCACACAATTTCTCATACAAAATTTATTACACATATAATAAGCTTTCCATATATTTTAAAATTATTTGTTAAAGAAAAAAAATGTTCTGCATATTCTGTACCTACAATAAATTGCAGTATTACTAACATTTTTGTTCACAATCATTTCTTAGCCCCGCCTCTTTAATCATAATTCTGCAAAACATTCTTGAGGACAATTAATAAGCCATTAGTTTTTGTATGCACTCTTGCTTCTTTTCCATCTATTTAGGAAAAATAAAAGCATTCTTCCAATTATCAGTTACATTTTTTATACACATACTAAAAAAATGCATATACAATTATATAATCTATACCCGATTCCTTACTATTTTTCAACATTTCCCCAGCATTTATGATTTCCCCTTTTCCTTGGATACTCACAGGTATATTTCAATTCCACTCTTTAGCTTAATACCATAATTCCTACAGGACAAATTTCTAAAATACTTCTTAAAGTATTCTCAAATTTTATTTTTATTCTAAATATTTTTTAAAAAAATTAATAGCAATTTCTGTGCTGGAGTCTCCTTGCTGAGCTCTGTTCATCTCTCTATTTTTCTCTTAAAATACATTGTATAATCTATTTCATCCTCATTTTTCTAGCAACCATCCTTTTATGTTTTTCTTATCCATTGATTCCTTTTTTCACTTCATCATTCACATAAGTTCTTTTCATGTTTCATGTGTGAATACATGTGAATATTTTTTCATTCTGTTCCAAGCAGCTTGCACATGTTCTTTCTTTACATCCAGTTTCAATTGTCTTAATAATTTTACCTATAAAACCAATACTTTCTCTTCCTGGAGCTGTCCTACTTCCACTCTTGTTTCTTTTCTTTTCTTCTATATCCACGTTTCAAGATCTGCTCTTATTGGCCTGCATCCTACTAAACACTTGAGTCTCAGAGAAAAAAAATTACTTTCTTGAGACCAGAGAGCTGTTTTGGAGAAGCTAATAAGAAACAAAGCAAGAATCTCTGAACAATAGCACTCTTCAACTCCCAGAATGCCTACTTATCTGTTCTTAAAAAACCTTTGTGACTAGGGGAAGTTTCAAATTAGCCAATTTGAAAAGAGAAATATACAAATATTCCCTGGTTTTGAAAGAAACACATCGAAGTAAGAAGAATGGGGGCGGGGAAGTGATAGCATTAACTGAGTATTTTAAATATGCTTGATTATCAGATGTACTTCCTTATGGTTGTGTAAATAGAAATTTCCCACAAGTTTGAATCAACCGGAAAGTACGTTGATGTCATTTTTACTGCCACCATAGCTGATTTAAAGGGCATCAGTTACTCAGATCAGATCTGTGTCCTTACATATTTAATGAAGGTAGCTTCAAGGCACTAATTGGTGGATTCTTCAATTTCTTTTCCCTCTGAGCCAATGTCACAAGTTGGCAGAAAAATCAATAATCAATCATTCTCCATTTGAGTCATAACTCGGGATTCCATATGCTCCCTCCCATTTCATCTTGCAACCCTCCTATACCATATCATCTAGCCAGATGAGTTTTACCCTCATAGGACTAGCAATTCTAACAAAACAAAATTATAGACAAAGACTTTAATGCAATGTAACCTAACTAGGTTGTTCTTGAGCAAAATTAGTTTTCTAGTAATTTCTTTGCTCAAAAACAGCGAACTACAAACTGAAAGTCTGATATAGTCCATAAAGTTGTGATGGCTCATTGTCTTAGAAAAATGAAGGCAATCTTGCTGGTGTTTACAGTTAAATGTTTTACAATAATTTATTTTTGTATAGGATTTTGCTTTTGAATAGTTTTTCATTTCAATGCAATGCAATCCAAAACTTTTAATATACTATATTTAAAATATTTTCTCTCCACACACCCAGGCACACATACATACAAAAACACACACACAGTAGGTCTTGATTGTAAAACATAAATCTTTTTGTTTATATACACAGCAATAGATTTGCAGCATGACATACATAAATTGAAAAATATATTATGTACAAAATTTTATTTGCATAGCATTTATTTTAAAAATTAATAAGTACCAACAATTGAAGAATCTAGAATTATAGTAGCATGCATGTCTCTTGTCATATTTGATTTTTCTTTCAACTTTGATTGAAGTAATGTGTGTTCCACTACGCCAATTCGTATGTCCATCTGAATGGTTTCTTGTTTCAGTTTGGTTAAAGCCTGTTTTATCTTCACTAAAGGAGCTATTAAAGGAAAATGTAAAAACAGTACTTTTTTTTTCTTTCAGTTTACTGCATAGTTATTATTTTCCCACCATGATTCAATTTCTTTTAATCAAGAGAGATAAATGAACAGAAGAATGACAATATTCTGGAATTATTTTATAAATTATCATTTCATATCAAATCTACTTATAAAACATAATGTATTTTCCATCTTCATGACATTTTAGATCTGAAGATATATATTAAAAATGTACATATATTCCCAGTAGCTAAAGAGATAACACAGAATGTTCTATTTGAAAAATGCCTGCATATTATCTCACTGTATTTTTATCAACTTTATTTACTTTATCAATGTCTTCAGAAGTAAGTAACCCTCCCAATCTTAAAAAGACTACAAACCTGATTCAGCAATAAACAAGAAACCTGCTACATCTTATTTCCAGACAACATTAAGGTTTGTGGAGATATAAAAATAGAATTAAACTGCAACTAGTATCTTCTGTTTATCTTTTCACAGCTGAATAGCCTATTTTTGTACCTGTTATACAAATTAAAACATCCCAGAAGGCAGCAGTGTCAAAGCATTTCTATTATGTTGCCAAGAAAATAGTCTAGGTATATCCATCAAGAGTAAATACACTGAGGTATTTTCCTATATTCGGGAGAAAATCTCAAGAAAAGACCTCAGAATGCCTTACCTCCATCAGTCATACTGCTCCCCTTTTCTTCCATTTCTTGTTTTACTTTCTCTAATTCTTCAGTAATCTTAGATAAAAAGAATAACAGGCTTTAAATACTTTTACTTTGAAGTTAAGGATAACTCTTTCTCTTCTACCCAGAAAAACCTATTTTCTTTACATTATTAAATTGTTGTTGGAGTTAAATTGACTCCCTTCTGCTCTGTGAAAGAGTTGAGCATCAGATTTCCAAAAGTCAACCTAAATTCTTCATAGAGCAAACAGAAAAACTAAAAGTATAAAACAAAGCAGAATGGTGAAATACTAAGCTCACTGAACATAATGGGAGAGGCTCAACTAACTAGAGTAGTCCCCCCCTTTACAGAACCACACAAATAAAAAACAGTGCTAAAAATTGCACTGTAAAAATACTCTGATTCTAAAACAGGGTAAAGAAAGCATGTATATTCTGCTGGGTTCAAAAGAATAAAAAAGTATTTATTTTTTTAATTAAAATGTGCCTGGAGGCTGTGAGGGTCTAGATGAGGAAGAATAGTTTTCAAATTAACTCTAGGAAGACTGGAGAGGTGTGAGTTTGTGACCCCGCCAGGAGACTTTCCAGATTGGTTCTGGATGGGGCTTTATTTCCTCACTCAGACTTCTGGGAAATTTTATGGGTCCCCCTGAACTCTATATAGATCCTGAAGAACAGATGGGGGACATGGCCAGGAAAGTTTTGCACAAGCTATCTTGTGCTCAAATTGTTATCATTTCTAAGTCATGGGCCGTGCTTATGGCCATTCATGCATCGGCCTTCTCCCAAATAGATTTCTACAATGTGCTGTACATGGGTTTGTCCTTGAAGACCATCCAGAAGTTGCAAATGATCCAAAATACAGGAGGATTGGTATTAATGGACCCTTCAGTACACCTATGTAACACTACGATTTCATGAACTGAACTAAGTTCTAGTAGACTTCTGGTTACAATTCAAGGTGCTGCCTCTGGACAGTGGTATAGACAGTAAGGAAGATGATCTTGATAGAGATATGTAGGTTCCATTGCTAAGCAAAAGGGGCTGAAGGTCCATAACAAGATAACATTTGGAAGTGCTTTAGACAGGTGTTTCTCTAATTCACATAAGTATAGGAAGGAGGAGAAAGTACAGCACAATCAGGCTTGCACGGTTTTTTATTTGGTATTCCGAAATAAATACAAATTTC
This sequence comes from Pseudonaja textilis, assembly GCF_049901715.1. NCBI lineage: Eukaryota > Metazoa > Chordata > Lepidosauria > Squamata > Elapidae > Pseudonaja > Pseudonaja textilis. Next base: position 33,241,887 of record NC_141996.1, read on the forward strand.
TACTCATTTGAAAACTTTACAGAGAATGGACTTGTTTTATTTTCTCTACTTTTCCCCTTCTTTTATGTATTCTCAAAAATTAAAAGTAAGTAGCAAATCAGGTAAAACAGCTTCACTTATTGAAGAAACAAGTTCTGTTTTGAAAACCATCTCCTAACCAGTATCGCTCATCTCTAAAGCTGTTTGTTCCCAAAGATCAAGAAATCCTCTGGGTTCAAATATCGTATTAAAACATGAGGTGGTTTGCTTAGGTTTGCATTCTGTAAACAATACGTAGCCTTTTTGAATTATATTTACTTTTTTAGAGCAGAAGATGGGCACGCTTACAAATGGCTACAATAAGGGTGTGGCCTGTTACAAAATATTTACATGTTAATAAAAAATTAAAAGAGCAAGATAATTGCTCACCATCTTCTCTATTAACTGTTTACCTGTCACTGTTTAACTTGGCAGATGGCCATACTTTCAATCAGAATAGTAGTGATGTTTCATTTTTATGTTATAAGTCTTTCTCTAGAGTCAATGTGATGCCCAGATTAAGATAATATTTGAGGCTAGACTTTACAGCATGCATATTATTTCCATTTTTAATTAATTATTTTTTAAAAAAATAGGTGAGGCATGGAGCATACATATCAAAGAACATGTCTGAATCAAACATATTGGTGTCCAATATTCTACAAGTACACAGAACTTTGAGGGTTGTATGAAGTCAACCACTGAGGACAGTAAACCATGATTCATAGTGTGGTCTAATTTGCGAAGCAGACATCTAGCATTAAAAAATAATACACTCCTCGACTTATGACACAATTGAGCACAACATTTCTGTTGCTAAGCAAGACAGCTGTTAAGTGAGTTTTGTCCCATTTTAAAATCTTTCTTGCCCTTTATTGTTGAGTGAATCACTGCAGTTGTTAAGTCTGTTAAGTGAATCTGGCTTCCCCTTTGTTTGACAGAAGGTAACAAAAACATGACCCCAGGACAATGCAGCTGTCATTAATACATGCCAGTTGCCAAGCGTTCAAATTTTGATCACGTGACCATGGGGATGCTATAACATTCATAAGTGTGAAACGGTCATAACTCACTTTTTCTAGTGCTATTGTAACTTTGAATAATTATTAAAATTAATGGTTATAAGTTAAGGACTACTTGCAGTTTCACTCAAATAGAAACAGTGTGAGTGTTGGAACACAAGAGGTGGGAAAGCCACCAGAATCCAAAACTGTGAAAAATATCAGCAACAGCAGCTTGAGGAAGGTAATTTTGTTCATTGAGAGACTAACATCTGGCTGTTGCTGTTGTAGCAGCCTCTACAACCTGGCATAATCTTGAATGTCAAAAGCGCAGTAAGTAGCTAGAATATTTGCAGTCTAAGAGGGGAAAAAAGACCCATTATCCTTCCTTAAGTAATGATTGTCTGTTTTCTTATCTCTTAGATGCAGTTTGTGCTGTTGAGAATTTCTCTTTATAGGACGGCTAGAGATACTCCAGTTACATTATGCATATATACATAATGTCGGTAGTTTTGCTTTTTCATTATTTTCAGTAAAGTAGATTCCCCAAAGTAAACCTGCCATTTGGCAAGATGCAGTGGCCAGTTCAAGTGGGAGACAAATAAGGATTACTTAGCTACCATAACCACCTCAGAGCAAGGTATTCCAGCTGGCAAGAGACTGTGGGTGGAAAGAGCAGGATTGCTGTGGCAGCCAGCCAAGTCAAACAGATGGAGAACAGGCTGGCTGAAGCAGCTCTGGGTTTTTTATGCCATTCTGCCTCCATGCTTAATAAAGTAAACATAATTTAAAATCAAGTGAAAATGGAAGAGGGTAAATGAATCACACTCAGACAACTGACCCTTGCTGAGGAATACATAACTATGACATATTAATAGAAAAAAACTTCTAATATTGCAAACTGCCCTACTGAAGCCCACAGAAGTCCAACAAACTTAGGAAGGTATATGAAAGAACTACTATACACTAAAAAACTAAGATGATACCTAAATGCAGAAATCATAGTTAATGTTTTGTCAAGTTTAGTATAACTGAAACAGAGAACCTCACTGGAAGGATAAAACTATTTCATGTTTGAATGTATGAAATGTATGAATAAGCAGAGAAACAGCACTGTGCCTCTGAATTTCACATGCAACAGCAATAGCACTTAGGCTTATATACTGCCTTACAGTGCTTTACAGCCCTCTCTAAGTTATTTACAGAGTCAACATATTGTACCCATGAATCTGGATCCTCATTTTATTGACCTCAGAAGGATGGAAGACTGAGTCAACCTTGAGCCATTATGATCAAACTCCTGACAGCGGGGAGAGTTAGCCTGCAATACAACATTCTATTCACTATGCCACCACAGCAAACCTTTTCAACCTCATTTATCTATGATAGTAATATCATGTTCAGGGGCTTTTTCAGAGGATGATTCTTATGAATTACAATTCTTGCTTTAATAGGTCATATTTATATTGACTCTATTAAAAAAAACTTTATACCCAAGGTTTACTTCTTCCGTCTACTGACATAATTAAAACATGTGTATATCTTGTTCAATTCTTAATGCAGAATAATAATCAACAATACAAAGTAGATAAATTAGTAAAGTCTATTACATAAATTGATTTGATTCTGATGAAACACTCACTAGAGGCCCTGCCTTTTAGTCATGTAAAGTTATATATCGTACATTCATTTCTTTAACATTAATATCTTATAAAATTTAAGTTATTTGAAAAGGAAAATCAGTAATTCATTCATCCTGAACTATTTCACAGAAGCAGAGTACAGTAAATCATTTAATTGAGGTCAGTGAACTGGCTTCAGGGAGAGAACTGACAGAAGTAGAATTCTCAAGTGTCCATTCAGAGTGCTCTAAATTTCAAATCATACAACTTATAACTAAGCTTTCATGAATACTTCAGGATAAACCCATTGCTTACTTTCAATCAGGCATCCACATCCACAAGTTACAAATCTTGTCACAAATATGGTAAAACACCATATATAATGGACTGAAGTAGTGGCCCAGCACCACTATTTTAATGTAATTAAATTTTATTGATTTTGGTTTTTTTAGTTTATTGTCATTGCACCTCATACAATGAAATAAAAAATCATCTTCAGTGCATATCATGACCATGAAAATAAACACAAACACACCTTCACACTCCACACATTGAATTGAAAACCCCCTACACCGCACCAACACTGCACTATACAGTAGAATTCAGCAGAGCTACTGCCTTGGGACAGAAGCTGTTTTTCAGCCTATTTGTGCTTGTTTTTATTATTATGTACCATCTGTCAGATGGTAATAGTTCAAAAAAGGGTGCCCAGGATGAGATGGATCTTTGAGAATGTTTTGAACTTTCTTAAGGCAGCATGAGCTATAAAGCTCTTCCAAAGAGGAGAAAAGGCAACCAATGATATTCTGGGCAATGATGTTAACCCTCTGGAATGCTGTCCTATCTGCCACTGTGCAACTGGCAAACCATTCAGAGGTGCAGTAAGTTAAGATACTCTCTATGGTGCAGCAGTAGAAAGTCACCAGCTTAAAACTGTCCACTTGCTCCACTTGGTCTGGATGTTGGATCTGTTCCTTCTATGGTCTACTATAAGCTCCTTGGTCTTATTGGTGCTGAGGACCAAGTTATTGTCTCCACAGAACGAAAGCAACCAGTCCACCACATCTCGGTAGACAGACTCATCCCACTGGAGATGAGTCCCACCACTGTTATATCTGCAAATTTAGTGATAGTATTACTAGCATGAGTGGGAATTCAGTCATGCATATAAAGAGCATAGAGTAAGGGACTCAACATGCAACCCTGTGGTGTACCAGTGTTAAGAATAAGGGCTGAAGAAGTATGATTACCTAATCTGACCTGTGAATGGCCAGACAGGAAATCCATAATCCAAAGGCAGATTGAATAAGAAAGTCAAAGGTCCAGAAGTTTAGACATTAGTCTAAGTGGAAGAATTGTGTTAAATGCAGAACTAAAATCTATAAAAAGCATCCCCACATACCCCCTCCCCTGCTGTTCTAGATGAGTCAGAGCAGTGTGAAGAGTGATGGCTTTAGCGTCCTCTGTAGATCTATTTCTTCTGTTTAAATCCTGAGGATCTGACTGTACAGCAAGAGCCTCAGGAGACCCGGATGGAGGATAGAAAGGCTCATAGATAACTTCTCCTCCCCTGGGCGGGCTTGGTTGGGGCCCACGAGTATCACCTGAAACATGCTGTAGTTGCACTCCCTTCTGTTGAATAGTTCTGTTGAACTGCCTCTCTAGAGCTGTATGTCTGCGCTTCTCTGCCCTCAATTCAGCCTGAGTTGCCTTCTTAGGGGCAAGAGCCTTAGCTTTGATTTTAGCAGCCACCTCCCTCTGGACTGATTGGGTGCATTGCCTACGTCTTTTTCTTCTATTGGGCTTAAGAGACTCTTCCACTGGGGGGGGAAAGCTCTGCCAGAGTCTTATCTTGTTCCATTTGTAAAATAAAGGCTCTTGCATTGGAAAGAAGCTGTTTAGAAATTTTTCTATTAAGCCCCTTAGGGTATAAATGGCCCCCGGGCTTACAAAATGGCCGCTCACCTCATGCTGGAAGGCTTGAATCCAAGATGGCCGCTGACTACAGGAAAACAGGCTCCAAGATTGAAGAATCGCTCCTTAGGCTATACAGAGCCCCTGAGCGAAGTCAGCAAGGGAAAAACACAGCAACCAGCTATACAATCAGTTGGCTTGAGCTCTTATCAGTTTGCCGATCGTGTTTACAATCGCTCCAAACTGCAGGCATGGGGGAGGTCTGCAGATGCTGCCCAGCTTGCCTGCACAGAGCTCTGTGAAACTGCTCCCAACGTTGCAGGGATCTCCTGAAAGAGCAGCTGCCCAGATCCCTGGGAGCTGCTTGAAGAGAGGAAAAAAGTACTGAAGATCGCTGGTGATTGCTATCTAACAGAACGCTTTCACAGACACAGCAACTGACTGAAAGAAGCTGAGTCAAAAGCTGGGGTCTCTCCCGGAGGCTGGCTTTTATATCTTAGTACAGACTCAGCTATGACATCATAGGAAGGAGTCAACCCATCCTGGGCTCTCGATGCAGCATGGAGGAGGAGATCACCTTTCACCAAATGTCTGAAGGTATCAGCCAAACATGGAACAAAGTGACAGCAGAAAACAAACTACAGAGGATCTTAATAATTTCTCTGGAGTCAATAAGCTCAAATAAATACTAGATAACAACACAAGATCTCATTTCATTAGTCACATTGGATTAACTGCCCCAAAATGCTTAAAATCAACTAGTAAACCTGAAGGTGTCTTCTCCGACACAGCCTTCCCTAAATGATCCTTATAACATGAAGAAAATCGAGGCAGGAATCTTTGGATGCTGAAAGTATAAAGAACTCATGTTTTGCCACTCTTCTTACAATTACGGAGCCTTGAGGCTTGAGCCTCATCAGAGCTTAGTTGCAGCCACTTCAGATTTCGTGCTACCATTACTCTGGGCATCTTTTCAATTGCTTCATTTCTCTCAGTGCAATAAACATATGGGATCAATGACTGAGCAGAAGCCTTAAAGGAATAATTTTACTGAATATTTTGGCTGTTTTCATATTCCAAAGGTTGACTAAATGTGAGACAGAACTGCCTGTCAAATTATCAGGAAACCCTTTGGAAGGGTTGTTCATTGGGTGCCTAAGAGTGATCTATTTTGACCATGCAGAAATCCAGAAGAGCCATGAGATCCCATTTCAACAAAGAAGCAAATCTCAATATTGCAAAGGACAGATATAACTAATCTCCATTTCCAGATTGATCTGCTTAGATGATGATACAGCAGGATCCCACTCATATGTCACGACGCTGAGATTACTTGGAACAAACAGTTGCCATGGAGTTCTTGAACTCAGAAGCTGTACCAAAAACCACCCTCCCAATGGTTGGAAAATGCAGTCCCCATGACTATCGATCTCTACCAGATTTTTGGAAATAACAAAAATCCCCACAATTACACTATTATTTTCACCATATTTAAATATGAGGGGAAACACATATGCATTTACTTGATATCTGACGTAATACTAAGATAAACAAGCTGTACCTCCAACAGAATTCTTGTCCTCTCTGTCACACCACCACTTCCTTGCTGATATTTTTCTTTGGCCTGTTTGGGGGAAGGAAGAGGAAGAAATGTTAGGAAATATTTTAATCAGGTGCTGAATTTCTATGAAAATGTCTCCTTTCAGAGGAACAATGCTAAATGTGAACATTTGCTATATTTTATGAGTTGAGTTATAATATAAATATAAAACATACAGTATAAAACATTCAGCTAGCAATAGCAGCAGCAGCACAATACTGTAAAAATACTTTAAAAAGCAAAATAGATTACCTCACTCAAAAGTGCCTGTGCAGAACGATATTCTTGAACCAAATGCTCCAGCTGATTGTTAATATACTTTTCTCTACTGCTAACCTTTTCCAGAGTTCTGCTGATTTCATTGTGAAGCTTGTCAAGATAACCCTGTAAAAGTTTGAGAAGCACATTAATTATCACTGAAATTAATTGGGATCTAAAGTTCTGCTGAACTGTTGGTTCATGTCCAATGGAATTTCTTTTAACACTTTTTCATTTGAACATCAGCCCATGTTCCATGTCTAAACAGGCTTTGAAAACTGTATCAAGTTTTAAAATCACATCTGCAACATTACAGAAATACAAGGACAACAACATTTTAGGTAATGTTTATATTTTTTGAAATACTTTTTCCAACACAGTAACACTATGCTGGAAAAAATATTGTCAAATTTTGAAATACTAAAAATATCCAACACTGGATCCAATGTACTTATGCTATTTTTCTATCCAGTTTAAGTTTACTTGTATCAAGGAACATAAAATAAATCCTAACACTAAAACCAGGGTAGACACTCTAGTTTCTCAATTACTTTGCACTTGAAAAATTTAAATAATGAAATGGGATGTATGTTAAATATTCTGAATCATTTAATTATGAATGTAAAATAATTATCACCGTGCACCTGGACACTGTAAACACTTCTGTAGCCTCAACAATTATTCATATTTGTTGTTCTGCTTAAAAGTAAAACAATGAATACGCTAATAAAAAAGGTCTTGCAACTGTCTGTATCTCAGAATGAGAGCAAACAGTGGACAGTTAGTTGTACAATGTTCATCTACTCTTCATAGGTGTCAAAAACTTAATATTAAATTTAATTATTAGGAACCCTAAGGTTTTAAATCTTAATATAGGTCAAGCCTTCACCTCAGAGGTTAGCACCATTTAATGATTACCAGCTAATTTCTTTCACAGGAAAACACTGATAATCTCAAAACAGTGCAGAAATCTTATTTGAAAGGAAAATCTTGCAAACATGTTGACCAAACCCAGTTACTGACAGAAGTCTCCTAAAATAGGCATCATATAAAAATAGCTTGTTAGCAGAGACATCCCAATTCTAAAGGAAAAGAGATGCCTGGGGAAAAATAGGTTTTATTCTTTAGAAGTGATTTGAGAGAGAAAGAGAAAGCTGATGTTATAGGCCTTGGCAATCCTTGGTGGAAATAATGTAACAACAGAATGTTGTCACAATAATGTTGTTAATAATTTAACAACATACAACTAATTAATAACATGCAGTAGCTGAATTGCTGCAATGTCATTCAGGATGTCACTTTTTAATTACACATCAGACTTACACGGGTATCTTTTAAAGCTGATTCAATTCCATCTTGGTGCTGATGCATTTGATCCACGTGGATTCGCCAATCCTAAATAAAAATTTGGAAAATTTTAGAATTTAACAAGAACTACTAAACAACCAAAGAAATTTAACACCACCAAAATCCCTTCTAAGTATACAATTGAGATGAAAAATAGGTTTGAACTGCTGGATATAGCTTAGAAGGTTCCTAATGTACTGTAGCAAGAAATGTAATCAACTATCACTGAAATCAGCAGTTGAATATAGACAAGAAACCAGAAAAATGCAAAAGTGGCTCTCAGATGAAACCATCAGAGTAGACAAGCAAAGAAAACCAGTCAAAGCAGTGTAATATTAGAAGAAGCAAGGAGATTGAATACAGATTTCCAAGAGCAACAAGGAAAGACAGCAAAGTTTACTGGAACCAGAAAAGCAAGCAGCTAAAAGAGGACTGTATGAAGGTTCATGCCAAGAATGCATTTGTGCAAATCAAAAGGATTTGACCACTGTGGTAATATATCCATCATATTCTGCAAGTTCTTGTACAGCTTTGTAAGATCTGGGGGTATCACAAACGCTCCTCATGAGGGCAGTAGTGTCTTTATGATGAGAGTTTGATCCTGTTATGATCTGCTAAAGCTCAGAGGCCAGGAATCTGTGTGGGAGTTCACAGTACCTATCCGAGCCATTCCCATGAGACCTTTGGTGCCCTGCTTTCTCACGGGAACTTTATCACCTTCGCTGAGGCCTAGCTAGATAATGTTGCTGAGCTAATGTTGAAGTCATTGTTTTGATTTTGTATTTGCATTTTCTTAATAAATACTGCTACTCGAGGGCTCTCGGGGCTGGCAGTTGCTCAGACGTCTTCCCTGCGTCTCCCATCATTTTTCAATTGCCAGTCCATCACAAGTGGTGACCCCGACGTGATAGTTTGGAAGGCTATACGTTTTGGCGTGATAGCTTGAAAGCTATACGTTTCCCGCATCCTATACTCATCGTCGCGGACGTCGACTGGGCCCTCATCTTCTTCGCTGGACGGAGACAGATTCTTTTCGTGAGTATGGGGGAAAGTCTCTCGAAAGCTCAGACAAAGCACCTTAGGGAAATGAGAGAGATCGCTGGGAATAGTTTTAAGTTTGGAGTTCATAGTAGAGGACATGAAGTAGGAAAGAAAGAAATAGAGGACTTATTACAGTATGTTTGGAAACATATTCCGTGTTATCCAGAGGGAGGTAGTATTAAAGTAGAGCGCTGGAGAAAGATAGGGAAATTTTTGCACGAGGAGCCTCGTGCCCCTTCTTCAATTTTGTTAACCTGGAGGGTGGTTATGGATGCATTAGCTACGCATGAACAACCGCTCCTATCACCCCCCGAAGAAGGTTTGCCGCCTTACAATGCGGTACGTATATTGCCACCGACAGCACCTCCAGATAAATCCAGAGGGCTGTCAGGCACTGAAAATACTTTGTCAGAAGAGAAGAGTTTGCCTTTAAGAGTTCAAGTAGATGCAGTTACTGCAGCTATTCAAGAAGCAACAAATAGAGGGGAATTATCAGGAGATGATTTGGTAGATTTTGGAGTGGAGATTCAACTTAATCCAGTAGAAATTGGTGTGGACGTTGCTTTAAATCAACAGAGAGATAGAATGCCTGAGGAGGGGTTCGTTCTTCTCCCACAGTTAAATTTACAAGCCGTGGGGGCTCTCCCTGACGGCGAAGGTGGTGAGAAGACCTTTACTAACATCAAACAAGGAAACAATGAACCCTATGAAAATTTCATTAGCAGATTGAAAGTGGCTATTGAAAGGCAAATTGACAATCAATTTGCCCGGAATGAATTGCTTTTGAAGTTAGCAGTAGATCAGGCTAACGCAGATTGCCAAAAGGTGGGGAGTCAGACTTTTAACATGGAGACTTTAGTTCTGGCTCTCCAGGCAGGAAATGCTAAAAAAGAAACTTTTTTTAATTGTGGGAAGCCTGGACATTTTAAAGCGCAATGTCGGGCTCCTGGGGGGGGTCAAAGTCAGCAAAATGAGAGATCAATGGGACAGGGTGTGACCTAAATCAGTAAATCAGTCTATATCAGATGCTCCTACAGTTTTTACTGATGGAGAAATTTTTTTTTGGTGCTTGTGTTTGGAAAGATAAATCTGGAATTTGGCATACAAAAGTGACATCAGAGCAGAAGTCTGCCCAACAGGCAGAACTTGCTGCTGTGGTTTTGGCTTTTCAAAATTTTCAAAATCAGGATTTTAATCTAATAGTGGATTCTTTGTATGTATATAATTTGTTACCCTTTGTAGCAGGTTCTTATTTGTCTCCTGGAATATCACCTAATATTCTACGTTTGCTTTTGTTGTTGCAAGAATGTTTGGAGCAGCGTATGAATGTGTGTTTTATTGCTCATATCCGTAGTCATAGTAATTTACCTGGAATTTTATCACAAGGCAATGCCAAAGCTGACAGTGCTGTAACTTCAGTTCTCACTGTCCAGCCATGGGACAGCCATAGTTATTTTCATCAAAATGCTAAAGCGTTGGCACATCAATTCAAGCTTACTGCTGCAGAAGCTGCTGCCATAATTCAACAATGTCCAACTTGTTCAAAGCAAGGCACAGCTATTCCTATGGGAGTCAACCCCAGGGGGTTGAAACCCTCAATGATTTGGCAAATGGATGTTACTCAGTATCCATCATTTGCACCTTGGAAGTATATACATGTGACTGTGGATACTTATTCAGGATTTCTAATGGCTACTCCTCAAAGAGGTGAAGCGGTTAAACATGTCATCAATCATTGCATTAAGACATTTTCAGTTGCTGGTACGCCTCAAACTTTAAAAACAGACAATGGTGCGGCTTATCGGAGCACAGTCTTTGATCAGTTTTGCAAACAGTGGTCCGTGGAACATAAATTTGGAATTCCATACAATTCCACAGGACAAGCTATTGTGGAGCGTTATAATGGCACGCTCAAGAACATGTTAGCTAAATTAAATAAAAAGGAGGAAGCTCCTGGGGCTTCCGGCAATTCAAGATCATTTAAATCTTGCTTTGTATACTTTAAATTTTTTAAATTTGTCTGGTAACCCCCCCTGCGAGCGCGGCCAGCAGGCATTTTTCTTCCCCTTCTACAGATGCAGTGAGGCCTCGAGTGTTGGTGCGATTCCTTCCGGATCCGGCATGGGTTCCCGCTGAGCTGATTACGTGGGGACGTGGTTATGCAGCAGTAGAACATCTTGGTCAAATTCGTTGGGTTCCTGGTCGATGTATCCGGCCTGATCATTCACAAGCGCCTTCGCAGGTGCCAGTGAGGGATGTTCCTGATTCTCAGGATGGCGTTCCTGTGGTTCCTGATTCCGTTCCTGAGGTTCCTGATTCTCAGGATGGCGTTTCCGTGGTTCCTGATTCTCTTGATGCCGGCAGTCCAGGCGTGGCGCTGTGAAAGCTGGGAAAAGATGACTGCTTATCTGAGGTTATCAACTTGTATGCAGCAGGTTCCTTTGGGGAATCGGACTAAATTAATCTGCAAACAGCGGCATCTTTTGATTTTTCCAGCATATTGGTCCTGGCATAAGGGTCAAGACATTCTTTACTCGGGACCTGATAAGGATATTATATCTTCAGCCTGTGCTACAACTCTGATTCTGTTTAATGTTTCTGTTTCAGACTATGGACAATATTGGTGTCAATTGGAGTTGCCTAAGTTACTTTACACAACTTCTTTTTCCATTCGTCTTATGCCTCCACGGACTCTAATGCGGAGGCGGAGAGCTGCTATTGTCTCAGAAACTAGAGACCTTGGTGATAATTTAAGGAAGGAAAATTCCTACATCAAGGACGTTCGGATTGCAGCAAAGAGTTTAAATGTAACTAATTGTTAGCTTTGTATGCATGTACCCACCTTTTGGAATAGCTATGAACTATAGAGATATTCATATTTTAAATAATTTTACTGTTGCTATGTTTTATGATACTGTTGAGAATATTAAGATGTTAAATGAAGAAGTGTCTGAAATTCGCCAAGTTACTTTATGCTTTAGATATAATGTTAGGAGTTTGTGCTTTAATTCATTTACATTGTTGTGTTTTTTTATACATAATTATGAGCCTAACATTACAAGAACTGTTCATGATATGGAAGACCGCATAGCCGAACACGAAGCAGGAAAAGATGGCTTCAATAAGTCACTTTGGGCTTTGCTATGGGATTGGCTTCCTGACAGCTCATGGTTACATTTATTGTTTCAATTAGTTGTAATAATTGTTATTACACTTATTATGTTATGTTGCTGTATTCAATGTATTCCTAATCTATTTCAAATGTGTGCCTCAGCCTTAAGTGTACGAAACCAAGTTTGCGAGGGAACTGTGTATTTTGCCACTGAAACACCCCCTATCTTTGAATAAATAAAAAAGGAGGGAATGTGGTAATATATCCATCATATTCTGCAAGTTCTTGTACAGCTTTGTAAGATCTGGGGGTATCACAAACGCTCCTCATGAGGGCAGTAGTGTCTTTATGATGAGAGTTTGATCCTGTTATGATCTGCTAAAGCTCAGAGGCCAGGAATCTGTGTGGGAGTTCACAGTACCTATCCGAGCCATTCCCATGAGACCTTTGGTGCCCTGCTTTCTCACGGGAACTTTATCACCTTCGCTGAGGCCTAGCTAGATAATGTTGCTGAGCTAATGTTGAAGTCATTGTTTTGATTTTGTATTTGCATTTTCTTAATAAATACTGCTACTCGAGGGCTCTCGGGGCTGGCAGTTGCTCAGACGTCTTCCCTGCGTCTCCCATCATTTTTCAATTGCCAGTCCATCACAGACCACCATTAACTGTTTATAAAAGCATCATCAAAAACAAGCAAGGGAAATAAAATTGTTTGACCGATGATGTGTCAGTAGAAGGGGCACTCATGACCATATTACAAATCTATCCTAGATCATGGGAAAAAACTACAAGAATACAAGAAAGCCTTTGTGTCAATCAAGACAAGTTGTGGCAAGTCCTAGAAGACTTGCAGGTGACAACACATCTGGCAAGTTGGTGTAGTTGCTGTACACAAATTAGGAAACTATTGTGCCATATGAAAACATGTACTGGTTCAGGATAGAGAAATGAGTGCAGCAAGGTTTTTTTATTCAAAGTAGGCTGAAGTGATCATGAGGAAGCTAGAACTGGAAGAACTGAAAATCAAGAGTAAAAAAATGGATAAAGGATCACTCACAATCTTTGATGTGCTGATGATATAACTCTCCTCTTAGAAACCAAAGTTCTGAAACATCTGGTCAGAACGATTAAAGAAGAAAACAAGAAAATTTGTTCTCTTCCTGAACATTGAAAACAACAAACACAGAACCACTGCAAAAATGGAAATGTCAAAGTAACAATTGATGGTAAAGAGGTCAAAAGCATGCAAGAATTCACTTTCCTACGATTTCAGATTGATCAAAGCAGTGAATGTAGCCCAGAAATAAAGCACTGAATTGCACTGGATTGCTCAGCAATAAACATGATTTGAGTATAGTAAAGCTGGACATTAGCACATCAGCCTGGAACTTAAATGAAGATTAGTTTGCACAATTGTGTTGTCCATATGCATTTGTAGTTGCAAAAGTTGGATCATGAAACAGTCTATTTGTTTGAGCTGTGGTGCTGAAGAAGGCTCCTGCACATTCCTTGAACAAGAAAGATGATAAACCAAAAAGAATATAAAACCAGACTTGTTGCTGGAAACTTAAAAATTCATAATTCCACCTTACTTATTTTGGCTATCAACTTTTTACATATCCCAACCTGCATGTAACATGGTACAGGTTTGCAAAGAAAAAAATTTAATATAGAAGTGCCTCAATTGGCTACTCAAGGTGCACATTTTAAAGATGACAAGTATAATTACAGTAACAGGAAGTCACATAATTTAGAAGAAATGTTCTAAATAAAAAATAATAATTGAAGGTGTGGAATTGCAAAAAAATGAATTGCAATACTTGAATAAACTGAAAAAAGTGTAATCTCTTTACCATCTAAAATAATTACTCTGATTTCCTAGAATATACTCTGCAAAGCTGCAGTTATCTACCGACTGTGCTGAATGATGGCTTGAGCAATCACTATTTTTTCTGCCTCCATTGATTGTAATAACAATGGCAGCAATGAAAACTTTAATACTGCATGCCAAAACATAGTCACATTTGACACCCAAGATAGCAGCAATGTGATTTAGTAATTTCCTTGATATATAGAGAATAATTCAAGTACTTGATTTCAACACCCCACAGAAAAGGGGGACATTACAGTAATACGAGAGAGAAGAGAGGGGAGTAAAAGCTGAATTGCCAATGTTGAATAGAAATAAATGGAAGAACCAGAATAAATGGAATTGTTACATTTAAACATAGTTAGATGGAGATGAAAACTACAAGTGTGTAAAACATTCAATAAGAGGGTTCCAATAAAGAGTCAAGCAAGTACTAACAAACAAAAAATCTATAGGAAATAGCATAAAACAGTAAAGTTAAGACATGGTTCAATAGAATATATTAGGCAAAGAAGTACTCCTCATTTAACAACCATTTGTTCAATGAGAGTTTGAAGTTACGAAGGGGCTGAAATAATGGTAGTTGTGGCAGATCGAAATTTGGGCACTTGGTAGCTTGTTTGCCTTTACAATCACAGTGTGTGTGCTTCAACTTTCCCTCATCCACCTATCTCCCCTATTTCTGCCTTTTTGTCATCCTGCACTCTAACACTGTCCCCAGCTGACCTTCACTGTTTTCTTTTGACATGCCTGACTGAGACATCTGCTGAACTAGAGGGGAATTGAGTGGAGGAGAGCATGACAAGGCAGGAACGTGTAAGGTTCTCACCTAATAATGGTGCACCGCTCACCTACTGACCACAACTGGACTACTGGAACTGCTGTCACTAAGTGGTATAATCACATAATGTGTCATGCCCCCATCGGAGTCCGAGGAGGAAGACAAATAGCTGACAAGGAGTGGGAGAGAGGCTCTGTTGGCTGTGGAGGAAACTGGGGAAGGGCAAAGTCAGTCTGGGCAGAGCAGGAAAGAGGTAGAATGGGAGAGGAGCTTCAGAAGAACACCAAGGTGCAGTCCCTCTTCATCCTAGGGCACGCAGGGAAGAACAGAGATGAGAGCTACGTGGGTTGCATGGCTTACGAGGGAGGAAAGGGCCCCAATTCCCTTCACAAGGCACACCTGGGGAGTTTAAAGGAGAGGCAGTTTGGGAGGGGCATTTCTCATGTTGGCTGCTGTTATGAGAGTTCCTGGCATCCTCCCAACTGGTTTGATTTACTGCCATGTTACTTCACTTCTGGAACTCTTTATCTTGCCCTGCTGGATTTATTATCTTATTTTGTCTTTCTGAATGCATAGTTTAAAGTTTTCTGTTTATAACATTTTGGAATGGAATATTTGTAGCCCAAGGCTGTTGCAAGTTCCTGGGAGAGTTTTTCTCCAGACCGGAAGGTAACCAGAACATTGAGGAGCAAGTTGGAGCTAATAAAGAGACCCCTACTTATTATTCTGGCTGTGTTGCCTTTGTGCCATGCCCCAGGTCATCACATAATCTTTTGTTTGAATGATGGACATTCTGATTTCAGTTAGGGTTGTTAAGTGATGACTACCCATACATAGTCATGGGAAATCAGTGAACCTTCTAAGAGTTCAAGTGAGTAGACAGGCAAATTAGTAGATCAAAATCCAAGATGTGCTGCTTAAGAGTACTTCTGGTATTTTCAAATCTTAAAGAATGAATTTGGGGAATTAACAGTGAAGAAGATTAAAAAACAAAGTAGGTGCAAACATGTTTTGATTCCAAACTAACGTTAGTAAATCAAGTTTTTCCTGAGGGGAAACTGAGGAAACTGAAGTTAAATAAAACCATCATTCTAATCATATTTGACAGTTATAAAATTTGCATGCCTTCAGTTGGCATTGAAAGTTAGGATAGCTAAATGTTATCTTAATGCCTCTAAAAATCTATTCACACATCTGCACTGCTTTCAGTAAGGTATTTGTGTTCAGCAATTGCAGCATGTTTATTCTGGAATAATTAATTCTTTATTTGGAGATTCTTACCTATTCTAACTATCTGATATTAGTCAAGTATAAAGTGCCTTTATTATAATAATCTTGTTTAGCAGAGGAAAAGACAAATTTTGAAAGCCTCTATATTTCATAAATAGTATGAAAATAACTGAGGAATGAAGGTGTAAAATTCTTCCTTTTCCTTATATGAGCATTTTAGCAAGTCTCTCACGTATATAGTGCAAATATCTATGGGGAGGAAAGCTTCATTGAGAAACTCAAAAAAATAGAATATTGTGCAAAAGTTCATTTATTTCAGTAATGCAACTTAAAAGGTGAATCTAATATACGAGATAGACTCATTACATGCAAAGCAAGATAGTTCAAGCCATGATTTGTCATAATTGAGATTATGGCTTACAGCTCATGAAAACCCCAAATCCACAATCTCAGAAAATTAGAATATTCTAGGCTCAAAGTGTCCCACTCTAATCAGCTCATTAAGCCATAACACCTGCAAAGGGTTCCTGAGCCTTTAAATGGTCTCTCAGTAAGGTTCAGCAGGAATCACAATCATGGGAAAGACTGCTGACCTGACGGTTGTTCAGAAAGCCATCATTGACACCCTCCATAAGGAGGGAAAGCCTCAAAAGTCAATTGCAACAGAAGTTGGATGTTCCCAAAGTGCTGTACCAAAGCACATTAATAGAAAGTTATGTGGAAGGGAAAAGTGTGAAAGAAAAAGGTGCACAAGCAACAGGGATGACCGCAGCCTGGAGAGGATTGTCAGGAAAAGGCAATTCAAAAGTGTTGGGGACTTTCACAAGGAGTGGACTGAGACTGGAGTCAGTGCATCAATAGTCACCACACACAGACAGATCCTGGACATGGGCTGCAAATGTTGTATTCCTCTTGTCAAGCCGCTCCTGAACAACAAATAACGTCAGAAGCGTCTTACCTGGGCTAAAGAAAAACAGAACTGGTCTGTTGCTCAGTGGTCTAAAGTCCTCTTTTCTGATGAGAGCAACTTTTGTATCTCATTTGGAAACCAAGGACCCAGAGTCTGGAGGAAGAATGGAGAGGCACACACTGCAAGATCCTTGAAGTCCAGTGTGAAGTTTCCACAGTCTGTGTTGATTTGGGGAGTCATGTCATCTGCTGGTGTTGGTCCACTGTGCTTCATTAAGTCCAGGGTCAACGCAGTCATCTACCAGGAGATTTTGGAGCACTTCATGCTTCCTTCTGCAGATGAGCTTTATGAGGATGCTGACTTCATTTTCCAGCAGGACTTGGCACCTGCCCACACTGCCAAAAGCACCAAAACCTGGTTCAATGACCATGGGATTACTGTGCTTGATTGGCCAGCAAACTCGCCTGACCTGAACCCCATAGAGAATCTATGGGTCATTTCCAAGAGAAAGATGAGAGACATGAGACCGAACAATGCAGAAGAGCCGGAAGCCACTATTGAAGCATCCTGGTCTTCCATAACACCTCAGCAGTGCCACAGGCTGATAGCTTCCATGCCACACCACATTGAGGCAATAATTACTGCAAAAGGGACCCAAACCAAGTACCGAGTACATATGCATGCTTATACTTTTCAGAGGTCCGATACTGTTCTATGTACAATCCTTGTTTTATTGATTGTATGTAATATTGTGGATTTGGGGTTTTCATGAGTTGTAAGCCATAATCATCCCAATTATGACAAATCATGGCTTGAACTATCTTGCTTTGCATGTAGTGAGTCTATCTCATATATTAGTTTCACCTTGTAACCTGCATTACTGAAATAAATGAACTTTTGCATGATATTCTAATTTTTCAAGTTTCACCTGTACATGTGGAAATTTCTTTTAGCAGAGAAGTTGCTGACCTACTTTCATAATGCCTAAACAGCGTCTGCATGCACATAGGTAGACTGTTTCTGAAAGATGACATGCTAACTTGGAAGGAACACACTAAATAAGATCTTCCTTACCTTATTATCTGTTCTGATTGTGACTTTCAACTGAGGAAGAACACGTTCCACTTCAAGATTCCACTCAGCTGCATCTACTTTAGATTCTAAAATCTCTTCCTGTTTAGACTCAAGCATGTCCTATCAAGATATTGGCATTAAACACACTAATGAATTATCACGTTATAATATGCAGTGATACAGAAAGCACCCAACCAACTTTGAAATCTGTTTCGCCAACATAAAGGCCAAAGGGTGATTTGCCAGTTATATCAGTACCAGCAGTAAACACTTTACATTTACTTTTAAAGTACAACACAAGTAAGCAGTATGGGGAAAACTCCTAGGGTTTGCTTTCTGACCATATAACAACAAAAAAACATACTAGTTCAACAAAGAAATTCACACAGAAAAAAAAATAGTTTACAAGAAAATAAATATAAAAAGGAGTGTTTATGTTACTGCTGCCTTTAAAAAAGCAAATGAGAGAAATGTATAAACAACTAATTGTAAATTCTCAATGAATTGATATTCAATTTATATTCTAAATCAGGGATCCCCAATGCCTGACCCATGGCAAACTACCAGGCTGTGGCCTATTCGGAACCAGGCATGAGCACTGTCAACCCTGGAGCTGACCTGATCAAAGCCATTTTGACCGTTTCAATGTTGCCACACTGGAGCTGAGGGGATAAGAAGGGGGGATTTGGGATTCGGTACCCAAAACAAAATACTTTCTCTTGGGAACCAAGGACATTCTCACATGTGGTCAGAAGAAGGCGGAGTGATGTCACCTGGCTGCTAAACTGCACTGTGATTTGAACATGTGACTGATTGTTTTGGGCCAGTGGAAAACTTTTACTTTTAATTAGATGAAAAACTGTGGGAGTCTTCAGAGTCGGTTTTCACCAGATCTCCGCCAATATGATATTTCCAATAAAGCTATTATTTGAGGAATTCACCTGCCTCGGAGTTTTGCTGGCTATGGGACTATTACTTGGAACCCTGACACACAGCTCCACTCATGTGAGCAGCCAGCACAGGTGCATGGCTGGAGCTCCAGTTGCATGAGTGGCAGACCAGCACGCACACGCAGCTCCATTCGCGCAAGCGGTGGGCTACACACATAAGCTCGTACGGGCTTATTCTCCTTTCCCTCCCCCAGCCGGCTGCAATGTCGCAGAGGTTGGGGACTGCTATTCTAATATCAACTAATATTGTTATAGCTCATATTTCTTTGTGTTTGCTTTGTAAAAACTGTTGGGGGAGTCAAAAGAGAGAAAATTCCAATTACAGGCTGGTATTCATCATTAATGAATACCCTTAATTCTTCTCTGTCATAGCTCTTTTGATTATCTGTACAACCACCCAAATTGTATAAATGCTGGGACACTTCCCAGATAATCATAGGAAATTGAAGAGTTACTGAAAGAAGGGGACACTTCACTCAAGCAGCAATGCATTGTGTTTGCAAATCAATACTTTAATATCTAGCATTCTGTACTAATTGAAGAAAACACTTACTGATTTGTAAGTTCGTGCCTTTAAAACGTTCAGATCAATATAATTTTCCTCATTGTCTGTCTCTTCTTCCTTAAAAACATAGAAAATATTTTTAGCAAGACAGTCAACATTGTGATTTAGAAATTATTCTCTGAATGTCATCACAAAATTTATTTTAGATGAAACAAACTTTAAAATGCTATTGCAATCCAAAACTATACAATATGCTACTCACAGGACTTTTTGTCAAAAAGCACTGCTTTAGTAATCATTCCCAAAACAGTTTGCCCTTTGTAACATTAAGGATAGGCAATTTCCTGATATTTTTTACTTCAATTCACATCAGCCCTAGCCCACATTGACAGTGAAAAAAGGATTGTAGAGGTTACTATTCAAAAGCTAAGGGCATTAAGCTCCTTATTTGAGATATAAGCCATTTGTGAAAAGTATTGGCTTCCCCTGTCAAATGTATTTATATGGACAATGTAATATGAGAGCCAAGAAGCAACAACAAAAAACAGCTGGCAGGAATCCAATCATAGGGACATGTGAAAACCTGGTAATATTTTGACAAGAATTGCTACCAGCTACATCAATTAACTTTTTATTTCATGTATTAACTTTGACTACACAACTGTGTATATGACAATTCAGTCAGCAAAATAAGAGAAAAATAATGCTTTGGCATTTAAACATGCAACAATTTAAGCCACATTTTTTCCTTTTTCTTCTCTTTTTTATTGTTTTATCACAGAAAATAAAATACAAAACAGTAAAACAAAACAACAATAAAATGAAATAAAAGCACACATTCAACCCTAATAACAAAAAAGAAGAAAATAGTGTGCAAAAAAAATAGTTTTTCCTATAATTGTATGGGTATTTTAGCAAATCCTCATTTTAACAGATTAATTGGGAAGATAGGATGACCATTACTGACAAACATGCATTAAATATTTAAATAGTTTATTGCATCCAGGCTCACTAAATCAAGGTTCCTTCCAAAGTGAAAAGATTGAAGTCAACTGTACTGTACCACTAAATTTGAAGCAGGAGTGGAGCATATATATTTATGCTAGGATAGAGGGGCAAGAAGTGAATTTCCCAATGCTAGCTTACAATTAAAAAAACCCCAATACCTAATTAAAAATATTCTTGGCTAACTTCTATTCCATTCTTCTATTTCAGAACTTGACCGCTCCACCTCTATGCTGCCTAATACAGATCTAATTTGTTTTTTTTCTGTGTTAAACACATTTAACTTATTTTACTTCAAACACATATCCATACATCAGCCGTTTTCTCATTTGTTCAACCTAGTGCTAAATTAAATTCCCAGACAGAAAAACTTATAAATTTAAATTTGAAAACGATATCAATCATTTGTACACATATAAAACTGAACTATTGAAAATATATTTTTCTTTCCTTTATAACAGTGGGCAATCAGTCAAGACAAGTTACATAAACTTACCGCAATTATTTCTTCTATTTTATTAAGTGTTAATTCAGCATCATCTTCTGTTATTGCTTCTTCTTCTAGCTCCTCAGTAGGATATGTAGGCCTTAAAAGATAAATGCAATAAATGCAATTCTCTAAGACATGAAGTTACAGTGAGATTTTTTTTGATAACTTTATTTATGTCATATGAGAACTTTCTGTCTGATTGTTCCATAATTAGTAAAGTGACGATATAATTCCAGCCAAACAATGCAAATAAAATTGTAATTCGTTTTTTCAAATGCTGATCCCAAAATGCTTCTATGCATACAGAATAAAAGTACTATGTCTAAAATGTTTAAAATGTCTAAAATGTAAATGCATTGGATGACATATTATATGAGCAGCCATGATTGTGCAAAGGAGTTTTTCCTTCTCTGTGCAGTTGTCCTTCATCATTTGCTTATAATCAAATCTATGTAAGAAAGTATATACAATTGAGTTAGATGACATTTAGTATTTACAAATGTTCTAATTATTAAAATTGCCAAGTTTTTAATTTATTTGGATAGATGTTTTCAGCCAGTTTCTAATAACACCATTCAATGTAGTCTTAAATAAAGCATGGACTCTTCAGTTTTAAATTAGATCCATTTGAAAATATGAAACAATCAATAAATAACAAAGGCCTCCTTCATATATAATATTATATATACAAAATAGCAAAACAAAGATTAGTAAATGTGAACACTGCAATTATTTCATATATTTCTTGCTGAAATTTCCATCAATATATTTGCAAAAAGAGAAAATGAAGGGGGAAAAGAGTGTTAAGATTATGTATACAAAAAGAAATCACCATTAAACTTGGTTTACTAAAAAGAAATGTGCAGAACTAATTATTCACTTAGTTGTGGTTCTCAAATATGGCACTGGCAAATTTCCTGGAGAAATGAAAGAGCTGCTGCAGCTCACTAATTTGTAGAGATAAAATGATTACTTTCATGCTTCTAGTAAAAAATGAGCTGCCTTGCAGCAAGATGGTCTGCAAACAAATTTAATAAATAAATGTAAATAATTGATTATTATCTGTCATTTATTCATTTGCCTCCAAGGTTATTTTGTTCCAAGCTTCTGCTATTATAGGGGACAATTATACCACTTACTCGCTATACCTACAACCAATAGTACAGAATGTTGTAGTCTTTTATTAGGCCCAGACTTAACATATTCAAGTATGATGCATTAGAAAATAGTATTTTATTGCTAATATTATCCTGCAAATCTTTCAACCAACCTATTCAATCCATCCTGGGAACTGGCAGCTGAGGGAGAAGGGTTTCTCCAGTGTGGGACACCAGCGGGCTAAACCCTTTCTCCATACTATTTAATATCTGTATGAAACCAGTGGAAGACAAAATCAGTTTTTGAAATAAGGTAGCATAAATAGGATACTATAAATATGTTGATGATAGTGAGCTGTACTTTGCCACCTCACAGCATGCTAAATAGGATATTCTGATTCAGCATCTGGAGGTGTTAGGGAACTGATGGAGCAAAAAGACTAAAGCCTAGTAAGATATGAGTATTGCCTCTGATCTTCTGTGTTGTCCAGAAACAATAATTTCAGTGATAGAATTAGACAAGTGTTGTACTTTTTGCTGAAGAAATAAGTCCATGACTTGAGGATACTCCTGAATTTGTAGTTTGACTGGTACATCATTTGCAGCACTATCTTCATCAGCAAATCCTAATAGCAGTGGTTGAAGCAATAATCATAGCACAACTTGACTACCTAATGCTACATGTGGGCCTACCTTTGAAGTTACAAATAATAAACAGTGTTGTGTAACACACATTCTCAGGCACCGATCATCACTGTGTTTAATCTTAATTCTAAATGCTGGTTATTCCTGTAAAGCCTTTTATATAAACAAATGAAATTCTTCTTTATCACACACACCTTACTAGTGTTTGTGATCCAAATCACAAATTGACTAACAACTAAAAAATGGTAGTTATACAAAAGTGGTGACATCAATATACATATTTTACATATGTAAATATCCAATACATTATATATAGATACACACACACACACATACACACACACACACAAATACATAGTATATAATATAAACTTGGTACTTCTGCTATTTAGTAAGATTTAAGATAAAACAGCCCTAACATCTAACTTTACTAACCTCCATTCTCAGCACCTGCTGATAGTGGTTTCTATCATTCAACCCACTTTATTAGGACATGGCTCCTGGTTGTTATAGAAGAAATGACTTCTTTAAAATGACAGTTGCTAGATTATCTAGAAAAGGTCTGTTCAGGGATCCATGCTGGATCACCTTATCGCTAGAGATGTATCTAGCCTACTTGATACTGACATTTTGTCTGTGAAAACAATTTTCTTCAGGTGTATTTTAAAGCTTCACAATGGGCTATAAGCACCTTCTTCTATATTTTTATATAGATTTTGGGAGGGGGAGGAGTTATTTTACACTGTGCAAGGGATGTTTTACAATAAGGTTGATATATCTTTATACTATACAAAATGTGTTAATATGAGCAATTATAAAAATGTTTACTGTATATATGCTCCTATAGCTACTAATCTAGCCACTTCCATGTTAGATCAGTGGTCCTGTTGGCTACTCAACGCTGCATGAGAGGACATGTAATTTTTTCTTGAGGGAGGGGGAAGTCCGCTGGCTCTTAGGGAAGTAATGATGCACCCTTTCTTCAAGGGACCATCATTCAACTCAACTGTTCTGGACAGTTTGTGTCCAGTTTCAGTCTCCTCTTTTTAGGAAGGTTGTGAAGAAAGTGGTTGTAGCTTCAGAGGAACCAGGATATAGCTGATTATCTAGACCCCTTTCAGTCAGGGTAAGATACAATACCTTTTCCAGCTAAAGGATGTGTATTTCAAGGCTTCTTCTGCCAAACAATCAAGAACGTAGCAAGCTTGTTCTCCATAACCAGCCTTTAACTTTGAGGGAGGAAAATCTACAGTTCTTCCCTGAAGAAGAAGTAAACATCATTAACAGAGACAAAGCAGCATTCAATCAAATAATATTGCCTACCTTCTCTAGTTTGTAACAAGAAACTATCTGTACATGTGAATCACCAAATATCATCAATGGGTTGCTTACTTGAGGAATCACGTATCTACTACAGAATCTGGCTGGCTGGCTGACTTGATCTTACAGGATTGGCGGAATTAGTTCAATTTTTAATCAGGTTCCTTCAATTAAGCAAAGTTACCTATCATGACCGCAGAAGTGTGCCTTCCCTTTAGCAGTGCCTCCCTCTAGAATAAGATTCCCCCAAGATCTGGATGGCCCCTAGTTAATTGTTGTTTAAAGAAATGTGATATTTGGATCTGAACTATTGTTCCAGCTTTATTATTTTGTACAACTGGTACAAGAAGAAACAAACAAGAAATTATACCTCCTTGCTTCATTTCCATCCAGTGTATAGTTCTTGCCATCTGTTATCTTTTATTCTTAATTTTCACTGGGTTTATTGCAATTTATTTCTTTTGAATATTGTGAGCTACCCAAAGTTGAGAATTTAATAAGTATGAAGTTTGCATGAATTCAAATACAGCACTTTTCAATGGACTTAATTTATACATTCAGCTGCAAATAGTAAACCATAAGAATGCAACCACTGTGCGCACTAATCAAGTAAATGCACAAAGCAAACTCATGACTATTATAGTTATTATCCAGTATTTTAAATTTGTTTTCTAACTGGATTATTAGTTAGAATAAAAGAGATAGCCAAAGTATCTCAAAATATTTGGGTCAGCTTTCTAAAGATTTTTCATTGTAATGGAGCACAATCAAACCAGAACATAGTTTTAATTCATACATTACATCAAACCATGCATGCTTAGGGAAATTTAGCCATTATTTGATATGCTGTCAAAACTGAAAAATCAGGCTTTCACTTTCAAATCAGAATTAGATATTATGATTTTAACTGGGTTTGCCAAGTGCATTAAAATTGTTATCACTCTGTCAAAGGAAGAGTGCATAGACAAAGAGAGACCGCTTTACTATGTAACTAGTAAATCTAAACAGGCAACAACAAAAAGAGCTACTGAAAACCTATATACTTGCAAGCTCAAACCATAATTTAAATTCTTTATTATGGCTGCTTCAGAAGAAATGTAGATGCAAGTCATTGAAATACAAATTGGTGTCTGTTTAAATTTCTAAGACTATTATGAGAATAAAATTAAATAACTCAGAATTAAATCTCATCTCCAAACTGCCTCTTGTTTTCTTTTCTGAAATACCTAACATTACTTTGCAACTGGAAAATAGTACAGAAAATAAGAGTATACTTGAATTCAGCTGAAATACTATGCAGTTTCCAGTACTAGCATCTTTATTTACTCAAATCGAGTACGCCTTACAAATTCTCAAAGGATGCAGTCAATCAATTACAGGGCTAATTTACAAGAGATAAGACAGATGATTTGATAAATTTCACCCAATTAATCTCTAACTAAGATCAGTAAATCATACACCAGTCATATATATTAGAAACTGGTCTCTGGCTGTACAGGACAATCTACCGGTTGAGTAAATTCAGTTTGGAGAAGAATGCATAAAACATTTGATTAGTGCATCATTTTGCAGCATCTTGATAAAAGGGATTTTAATTGCCTTCATGGTACTCTTTCTACTTTTACTGCTGTAAAGACATTTAACACAGTATATGAGGCTATGAAATTTTGCCCAAGGCTTTTCTATTCACTTTCAGGGAATACAGGTAATCCTAATTTAATGACTGCCCTATTTAGAAACTGTTTGAAGTTTTGACAGAGCTGAAAAAGTAACTTTACAACCAGTCCTTGTTGTAAAGTTATGACAATCATAGCATCCCTGCAATGACATGATCAAAATTTGGGCATTATGGAATTAGTGGGTATTTACAAACATTGCAGCTTTCTGTTTCATGTTTCACAGCTGCATTCCAATGATGGAAATAAAGTAAAACTGTCATGGATAGATGAGGTTTCACTTAAGGACTGTTAAGTGTTTTTGCTTAACAACTGCTTAACAACTGAGTGGGTTGTAAATCTGTCAGTCATGAGATATCTCACTTAACAACCATGTCACTTCGCAATAGCACTGTTGGTTCCAAGTGTGATTGTTAAGCAAAGACTACCTGAACTTTTAATTACCGGATGGTAGGAAAATACTTGAGCTAAGATGATTTTCTGCCACAATTCAAACAAAGGCAAGGTGGTATGAGGCCTTTGCATAAATTCTATAGTACAAGTATGAAAAAAACTTAATTGGACAAATTATGCCAAATAAACCTCTTTAAATGCTTCTACAAAATAAATAGATGCAAGCTAGAACATTTAAACTGTTGCTTTGTGTAGCTAATAGGGAAGATTTAGCATCAGTTACTCTGAAACAGAAGTAGTAAGACACATGCAAGTTACAGATAGTGATAATCAATAATACTCGCATAGAGCAAATTATACATTTAAATCTTGGAAGTTATTTTAAAGCTGTGGTTTGCTTGGACACATTAAATAAGAGCTGCTATTGATTGTTAATGCTATTTTGCTAGCAACAGAAAAGGTAGCTATGTTTTCTGCTCTAAATTTCTAAGACATACAGTAGGTGATTAACTACTTGTTATATAGATGAGTTTTGAGACTGTGAAAATAGGATTATCTATATTTCTAAAAATCATGGTCCAAATTTTTCAGAATTTCCAGTTCATTATTATATTTGGAATGAGCAATACCTGCCTTAAAGGCTTGTTTGAAGGGTGTTAGCTAAAATTCTGGCTAAAATTGATTTTCAGTAATGGGTCCCTTGGGTCTTCAAGTTGTTTCTGGATAACTTTCTATTGACCTAGAAAAATGGTGTTGTAAGATCAGGGATATTATAGACTCTCAGCCTGGTATCATGGGCTTTAAGAAAGCAATAATGAGTTGAGCTAATGTGTAATTTTTACTCATGATCAGAAAAGATCTGAGCTATCATCTATAGTTGGTACCATATGGTGGCAGTTTTGTCTGGAACATTTTTCACTCCAGTTAATTATCTAATTAAAATTCTGCATTCACCTCAATAAAAAGCCCCTTTTTTGCCAGATGTAATGATTTAACATTGCAGTGCAAGAGGATTTATGTACATGCCTAGAGGGAAAAACTATGACAATTTTTCATACATTATTGAGCTGCCCGTTCTATATGGCTTGGCAGATATTTAATAACATCTTTCTTAGCCAAACACCTTGCATAAGTAGCATATTCTCCACCAGTCTTTAAAACCGCTGCTAAATCATATTCTATAGCTATTGCTGTTTTGGAGGGGACAAGTATTATAAGATTATTCATATTCCTTTAATTACATTAAAGTTTTAATATAGTTTCACAGTATTCACCTTTATACTGATTATGTATAATTAGTAACTGATCTTTTATTATAAATAAAATATAAACAAAACCTATTATTTCTATAACTTTCTTAAAGTCTAATTTGAGTCAAGCTTGATGTAGCATTAAATTGGTGTAACTATTATTGACAACATAAATTTTCTCCAATACAACTGTACTTAATCTGATCCTTTCAATAATGCATCCATTGCCACTATAATTGAGTTCACACACCTTGTTGCTGGTCATCCCGCTCTTCCCTTTCCTTCTATCTTTCTGGCATTATAAGGTTGTCCAGAGAACTGGATCTTAGCATGTCCAAAGTAGAATAATTGGCTAACTTTACTCATTTCACCCGTCTCTATTGTAAACATATGGTGAAGCCCTAATGACCACTCTTGAGATGACTTCACTATACCTTCAATTGGGGTCATGGAATCCCTGTCTAAAGAAGAGTTACCTGAGAGTCTCATTGAAAGAAAAAAATCTTTAACCCTGCTTGGTTTCCTCCATCTTTATAATCTTTTGCTACTTCAGTTCTAATCCTAGTCACTGATAGCCATGTCTTGTGAGGACCATTTTAAGTATTTAAATAATAATAGGAGATATCTTTCTCATCATATTCTCAATAGTTCTTTCATTTGCCTGCAGTTAGTTCAGAGAGCTAAAGTAAATTTGTGAGTTAAGATACTTGGAGTTCTACCTTTTGTTTACATTCTTTGTTATTGCCACAACGCTTTTCTATAATAACTTCGCTTATCGCAGATTATTTATTTGATAGTAATGCTGTGTGCTTCAATTTTTTTAAAAAATCAGTATTTATGGTATAAAATCTAACATTATCAGATGATACCTATGAACAATCAGCCTTCCCTTCCAAGTAGGATAATTTGAATCTGGGCATTTGTGCCTTGGCAAAGAATTCTGGGCTGATTGATTTTATGACCCATTTGTTTGTTTTCTTGGCTATTCATATATCCTCAGGAGTCTTCTCCAACACCAAAGATGTTGTTTTTAATATTAAAAGTTATTTTGACACTTAAATTAGAATAAAAAAATTAAAAGCATCAGCTTTATATACTGCTTTTTCAAAAGAAAACTTGCTTTCATCATAGAGAAAGCCACTGCCTGCACTATTCTGATCTTTGTAGCTATAGACTCATCATGCCATCTGAATATGTTTCAAGTCCTTCATTTAGCACTCTACCAAACACTAGTCTGTGGTGTATTTCTGGACCAACGGTTCTTTTACTTTTGGATAATCCATACTAAAATGCAGAAGATATCTGTTTTAATCTCTCCATTGTCATTTGTACTGTTGATTGCTTTATTAATTGTCATAAATTTGATATTATTTACCTATTAGTCCATTATCTTTATTGTGCTTTTTGATTTCCATTACTAAACCCTGCAGATTATTTGTATTCTCAGCTCTCAGTGTTATCAACATATTGCAGGTTCTTCTTCCTCCAATCCAAAACCATGCTAATCTTCCAAGCCAACTTCTTTCAATATGCAGACAGAATAAATAAGGGGACAGTTTACACTCTCACTATTTTGCCATCTGGCCTCTCATTCTGTTTCAACATGTTCCGACTGGCCTTTGGCTTTCTGATCTGTGTCTAGATTTCACATATTTCAGGGCAATCAATTGTTCTGGGATTTCAGAATAGAATTATATGTTTAGAATTTTTCTAAGATCATTCCACTGCTTGACATGATTGATACAATCAAAGATTTTCTATAATCAGTGGAACACATTCTGATTTTTTTTAGTATTCTTTGGCTTTCTCAATCATCCAATCAAGCTTGTATCCTGGTGATTTCAACATCCATATAGTTTTACGGGTCACTAATTTTAATATATTTATTTATTTTCCAGTTCACCCTACTGCTCATTTCTTTAGTAGTCTCCCATTCCAGTATTAATCAGGTCAAATCTTTTTAGCTTTCAAGGACAGTTAGCTGCTCAGCTATAATATTGTCTTAGGCTTCACCACTACGAGTACACAGTCATCCATTTTTTTCTTGTCAATAGAATTTTTCTATAAAGTAAAAAACTTCTTTTGCAATCTACAAAGTTATTAGAAATAATCAAAACAATTCAGAGATGGTAAACTAAATAATTTACTTACAAAGGACCGCAGCTCTGCTAATATGTTAGATATTGTTGCATTTGGGTCATCATATTCCTGTGGTTGCTCAAAAGGATGCCCTGCCTTATTAATTAGCCAAGCAGCAAGGGTACAAAACATGTAGAACTGTTCACCTGGGTTAATAGGCAATGCAAAATAATGTCTGTTTTAAAAGAAAAAGGAGCAGAAATTAGTATGCCTATATTGAAAAAAAAGTGCTAAAAACTAAGATAATGTCTCTATTTTACAATCATCTATGCCCCCAATCTTCCCCTCCAAGATACTATATTTCACTAAGCTAATTTTCTTAATATATGTGCTATTTTCCTTAAGTGCTTTCAGAATGTTATGTCACAACTGTATGTATGCATTACTGAAAATCAATGTAAGTCAAAACTTTTAAAAGTAGTTGTCATACTTATTTACCACATTTTTGTACTGCCATACTGTATAATAACTGATGGCAGTAGTTCTGTGTAAAATGTATAAAGTTATTCAGATTATAAATTATATTATCTAATCTTCTATAGAAGAATCCAGTATACTACAGAAACACAAATGGCTCTGTAAAATAAAAATAAAAAGTTAATCATTTTTTATACAAATAAGGACGTAAGACCCAGAACTCGGTATTTATTATGATTTTCCCTCATTACTCCCTATTACCCATAATTGCCTTTATTATCCCTGATTACCACTATTACCACTATGCCATGACTCCAAAAGAGATGGAGGAAATGAGACAATATATAGCTAAGAATTTGGCACATGGATTTATTCAACCCGGGAAATCACATACAGTTGCCCCTGTTTTATTTTGCAAGAAAAAGGATGGTGGATTACATCTTTGTGTTGACTTCTGGGGCCTCAATGCTCTTTGTGTAGACAATCTATACCCTTTACCGCGAATCAATGATTTTCTGGCAGATATTTCACTAAATTGGATTTACGAGAAGCCTACTCTCGAGTTCGGATACAAGAGGGGCATCAATGGAAAACTACTTTTAATTGCCCCCTTGGAAGTTTCCAGTTTAACATTATGCCGTTTGGGCTGCAAGGAGCACCCGCCGTTTTCATGAAACTCATGAATGAAGTATTACAAGAACATTTATATCATGGCGTTTTAATATACTTAGATGATATCTTGATTTATACTAAAACAATGGAGGAACATTTTGCCTTAGTGAGAAAAGTTCTGAAAAAATTACTTGACGCTAAGTTGTATGTGAAACTCTCGAAGTGCGAGTTTCACTGCACATTGTTGGATTATTTGGGGTACAGAATATCAAATAAAGGAATAGAGATGGATCCCAATAAAGTCAGAGCTGTAGTTGACTGGAAAGAACCAAAAACACTAAAACAATTACGAAGTTTTCTAGGATTTGCGAAGTTTTATCAGCAGTTTATTCCTAAATTCGCACAAATCATTTTACCACTAACAGAATTGTTAAAAACTAAACATCAGTTGCCAAAACCCAGACCCAGTCAACCCACTGTGTGGTCACAGGAGTGTCAGCAAGCGTTTGACAACTTAAAAGCCTTATTTGCTCAAGAGCCCATTTTAAAACATCCTGATACAACTAAAAGTTTTGTACTACAGGCTGATGCAAGTGATGTGGCTGTGGGAGCTGTCCTATTACAGTATACATAACGAAAATTTACAACTACAGAGCGAAGGTGGGCTATTTGGGAAAAAGAGGCTTTAACTGTAAAATGGGCACTCAGTACATGGCGACACCTATTAGAAGGGTTAAAAGAAAAATTCAAAGTGTGGACAGATCATAAAAATTTGCAAGCATTGCAAAAACTGAGAAAACTGTCCCCTAAACAAGTAAGATGGGCTTTGTATTTTAAACATTTTGATTTCCACATGTGATATGTTCCGGGAGGTAAAAACTTCATGGCGGATGCACTATCTCAACTACCTCAATACAATGTATCTAGAGACGAAGTCATTCAACCCATGATCTCTGTGGGAACGCCGATCGAACACATTCAGGTGTTGACAACAAAAGAGATAACCAAAAAGGAATTTAACAAATCTAAATATAATAGAAAACTTACTTTTAATTCCATGTATCTTCATGATCAGCAAATACACATTTATTTTAATCAGTTTTTAACAAGATCTTTTGTGATGTCCAAACAGCAGGTTAACAGTTATCCTATCATCTCTATTTCTGTCTATTTGGGTCCTCTTGATTTGCTGATTGCTTTAATATTAGAAGCTTAATACTGGGGGATAATTGGATCTGAACATAGTAGTTTAGATTTATTTTAAAACTATTTTCTATTCTGAGTTCTCAGATTGGTTTTCTTCAAAAAAAAAGCTTCTTTGAGAACAATTCCATAATATCTATTGTCTACATTATATTTCTGACAAAGAAATTCATACAATAGATTATATAAGAAATATTAGAAGGCTCCAAATTGGGGTTATTTCACCTTTTTTAACACCTTGACATTACACTGTTCTGCAATTTCACATTAAGTATATTAATAAAACATCTAAAAAGGATTTGGGAAATGATTTTTATAATGTGCATTCTATGTCATAATACTTATTAGGTTTGTACTACTTGAATTTGATTTTTTCAACCTTTATGTACTTATTAATCTATCTTCATATATTCTAGTTATCTTAAATCTATAACAAAATTGTGTGTGTATATCTTTAAGTACACAAAATTATTTAAAAATTGTACAGTTTATTAACATATTGGTATTATTAAAATATTGATTATTAAAATAATCAATTACAGCTGGAGATTTAAAACACTGTTTTGTCAGTTTTCTATGTTGCTGAAAGAAATCAGAAAGACAAAATACATACAAACTCTGACTGAAGGCTATTTCCAGTTGAATGTTAGGAAAAAATTCTTAACACTTTAATAGTAGAACCAATTATTCAGGAAAATGGCAAGCTTTGTTTCACTGGATGCAAAAAGTCTGAACAGGTCGAGATGCAAATATATTCATCTTACTCAAGTAAACCTGAGAAAATTAATGAGGCTTACTTTTATGTAAACTTGTATGAGATTACATTCTGAGACTATTACATGTATATTATATGAAGCCCAAGTCACAAAACTAGAACTGGAATCCATATTGGCAGCATATAAACAATATACACCATAAATTTTACTTGCATGACAAAAATATAGTCACTGATTGGTAGAAAGTTTTATAGGCAACATTTAAACTATTGCCATGTTATCCCTTATGCAGAAAAACTACACAAACCAAGTTAATATGTACTTTATTTTTCCCTATAGATGGAAAAGCATTATAACCAGGGGTGGGTTTCTACCGGTTCTGTCCACCTCTGTAGAACCGGTAGCTCTGAAGAGCAGCAGACATAGAATCGGTTCTATGCAGTGATGGGATTCAAAAATTTTTACTACCGGTTCTGTGGGCGTGGCAGTGGGCGTGGCAGGGGAAGGATGCTGTAAAACCTACAGTCAGAGGTGGTATTTGCCAGTTCTCTGAACTACTCAAAATTTCTGCTACCGGTTCTCCAGAACTGGTCAGAACCTGCTGAATACCACCTCTGGTTCTATGTCTGCTGATGTTTTTGCTCACCCGCCCACCCGGGCTCTTACCTGATCTTTATTTCCTGATTTTTCAACTTCAGCTGCTAAACCAGGCACAGCTGCAGTTAAAAAAGCAGGAAAAGAGGGCTGTTTCAAAAGCTGCATCTCTGCACACAGCATGATGACGATTTACAGGCGTGTGGCTCACAGTGTGCAGGGAAGCTCGTAAATCCCAAACTGGTAGTTAACCCTGTCGTATCCCACCCCTGATTATAACTAAAAGAAAATTGAATGTATTTATTATATTTTAAATATGGATTTAATGCATACTAGAATTTAATGAGAATGTCTTGAGACATGGCACTATTTTTGTACTCATGATATAATCCTGAACTTACAGCTACACAACTCAACACATACTTTAGAAGTATATAATCAAAGCTATAGTCTGACAGACTCAAGTTTTTACAATGTGAGAATATCTCCATAGTCCATTGTTAGTTATCTATTAATAACATAGCTTTTTACCCAAATAATCCATAACCCTGAGGAAATAATAAAAAGTTACTCAAGAATCGTATGACTTAGAGTACATTTAAAGAAATCAGGAAAAAAGGAGTCTAGGTATATCGTCAATTTAAAATTACATTGAATGTGCAACTTCTCAAAGTAACACGAATAGTATTCTTCACAGGTGAGACATTTGCCTGATGCATACCTATTCTGTGGCCTTAACACAGATGTATATTAGAAAAGACTGTATACGTTTACATCACGTTGATATAAAAGACATTTCTAAAAATTTCTCATTTATTCTTTATAATTACTTTCCATTTTTAGAATGAACCTGGAAGAAAAAATTCTATCCCAAAGAACTTTATCTACTGAATCACAACCACTTATTCTGTCCAACAATTTGAGTTTGTAAGGAGGAATCTCTAGGAAAAGTTTATTTGCAATAAACAATGCTTGTCATATATTTGATGCTGTATTTTTGAAAGATTACAAATACAACAAGGAAATCACCACCTATTCCAGCAGAATTTCATACAAGTTTCCTAAGCAATCATAACTTCTAAGTGGTTTCATAAAAGTAACTCTCAAGTTAATAGAGATATAGCACATTAATATTTGTGCAAAAGTTTTTATGTTTCCTTTCCTTATCAAATCTTTTTCTTTTTTGACTTTGTATTTTTTCTGCAACTTGCATAACATTGCTTATTCTGAAACAGCACAGTATGATATAAAATTAGGAGACTGTATGTATGTATGTACGTATGTACGTATGTATGTATGTATTCTAATTTTTCTTACCCTATACAGAAATAGGCCTATATAAACAGAAAAGTGCCTGATTTTATTCGGATCTCGTACCGGATCTCATTGAATAAAAAGATTCGGTCGAAAGTTGAACTGAACTGCAACAAAAAACATTCCCCGTTTCCAAGGAGCCTTTCTCGAAAACAGCTTAAATCCTCTTTGCTGTCTGATAGTTTTAGGGGTTGTTCACGCGCGACAACTCCAACCTCCAACTTTACACGCGAAAAGCCCGTTACACACTCATTAAATACACACGTGAAAACTAGCTTTTAAATCCACAAAGCCCTTGAAAGAGTTACTGGCTGGGATCAGACAATGTATTCAATCAACTGTAAAAAAGGGGGGGAGGGGAATCTTGTGTGGCACCCCAACCTACACACACCTACACACAGTAAACCAACAAGCAAGGCCTACTTGCTTGCCTTACCGGGAAGGCGGCCTCATGTTATGGCTCCGCAACGCGGCATCTTCCTCGCAATTGAGTAACTTCAACTTCTCCAGCAGATCCTCCATCATGACAAACATGTGATAAAGTGCTCCCGGCCCGCGCTCCAGCACCGCCACTTCCCCAGTCGCATCCCCTTCGTCGGCCGCCGCCATGACACGTCCCAATTGCAGCTGCCCGCTTCCAAGTTGTTGCCAGCACAACGCTTGGCAAGCATCAAGGCCGCCCGCGTCACCCGGGAAACAAACCCCGCCTGCTCGAATGCTCACCTTCCAATCGCTTCTTAATCCGTGCAATCCTTCCGTGATCGGTCCGACCAATCAGCTCCACCCGAAGTGATTCACGGGAGGCGTCTTCCCGTATAAGGGCTTCCAGATTTGGGAGCGAAAATTCGGGATGGTCGCTAGAGCCCGGGAACTTTAATTCTTTATTATCCTCTAGGGCTCTCTGGGATTTTACAGTGCACGCCTGGAAATCGGAGCTGCAAATGCAAATTTGCAACTTTCCGATCTGGCCTGCAATAATCCGGACAAGGGAGCAAAGAGCAGTGAGATAGATTGCGGAAAAGCTGTTATTTCTCAACTCAGATCTGGGTGCCTATGCTTTACAGCTGTGCGATCAAAGCCCTCAGAATTTATTCAGTATACTCTGGATACCTCCAAAATTGGGATAATGGGTAAATTATATTCAACCATGCATATGTATGGTGTGTAAATAGAAGAAAGAAACCAAGAGAAATTAATATTGGGTAGAATTAAATGATAGACCTTAAATTTGGAGTACTTGTTAAACAGGTCTTTTCTGCTTTGTAACATAACCAATTTTTGACTGCACTGATAAATTAGATTAAAAATAATTTGGTTCAGGAGACTTCCCACAATAACTAAAGGGAACGTTAGGGGACGTCTTAAAGAACAATGCTACTGAGAGATAAACTTGCCGATAATCTGATATTACACAAGCTGTATTTGCATAATAACGGCCTTAAGATATGGTTAGTAAATCACAGCATTCACAATTTTTATATGGCACTGTGATACTTTAGCTAATATGTTGTAAAATGATGTGATGAGCATGATTCAGGATTGTTCTTTATCTCTTGAAAATAATATTGGGTTTAGTATGTTGTGAGAACACAGCCATATTGTAGCTATCTTGATTAACAGTTATCAATATCTCTATTCAACATGAAAATTTCCAATTAACATTTTAAAAACCAACAAAGTAGGCTGCCCTTCTATATCTTGTGGAATCAGACATTCTAGTTTAATGTGATGTGTGAACAAATTCCTAAGTCACTTGTGCTTTGGATAGCTAGAGTGCTCAGCTTTTACTTTCAGCAAGTAATGGGCACTTTTTAATTTTTTAATTTTTTTTAAATTATAAGGATCTCACAAAGCTTTTTGACATCACACCACTCACTGGAATCTGATATAAGAAAACCCTTTCCAGATTTCAGGCTTTTCCTCCATTATGATCACAGTGATAGCCAGCTGTGTGGTTAATATGGCACCTAGTGAGTGGTAAGCTAAACAGAGGGCAAACAGGAATGAAGTAGATGACCCATAAAGTACCATTCACATTCATGACAGAAAAGCAAATGCTACTTTTTGTCTTGTGAACATGTATTTTGAAGACTGGTAACAAAACAAAAACAATAGGGCTAATAGTGCTTTCTGTGCTTTTTAGGTTGCTGCCTTCTTTGAATCTCAAACAGCAACTTTCTTTAATCCTTTAACTAACAGTGAATCTAAGATTCAGTGTTTGAATTAAAGGAATCCATAATGGTAGCCATTGAGGGATCAAATTATAGTAAGTCTTAAATTGGAATTACAAGCACTATCCGGTGTGTTGTAAACAGTTAAAATACTGAAAGTCTGCACTAATTTGTTTTCAATACCGCATCCTAGTAGTGCACCTCTGGCACTTTCCGTCATAGTAGGATAGGATACATAAGTTGGAATGGAACCTTGTGGGCCATCTAGTTCCCTGATATGTTTAGTATAAAAATCTACTAAATCATCTTTGAAGAAAGGCCAGCAGCCCTTGTTTGAAAACCTCTGAAGTGAGGAATCCACCCCTGTTTTTGGTAGACCTTTTTAAAGCTAAATCACCCTTATTGTCAAAAATGTCTTCTTAATAGTCATCCTGATTCTTCTTTCAATTTCATCCTATTGTTCCTTGTCCCATTTTGTTTCAACAAAGAACAAAACCACCACCTCCTGTCCATGGCTACTTGTTAGATATTTCTAGACCATTTCAATATCTGGGTCTTCTAACTATTTCTCATAGCTGCTTAGCTTTCACAGTCCTTACCAAGCTTTTCTTATAAACCTGCTATGATTATACCACATTAGCAACCAAACATAATACAATATGATCCATAGTATTATAGAATATTTAAACCCATAATCTGGACACAAAGTTTTTATTAAGACAGCCCAAAAGATTTTACTGACCATTCTGCTTTGTCCATTTCAAACAGAAGTAGGTGGTCTACTTTTAATTCTTTTTCATATGCATTATTGCAAAGTCAGACCTCCTCAATCCTATACCTATACATTTTATGTTTCCTATCTAGGAAGTATAGAGCACTAATGCAAAGAAAACATACAGCAGTTTTTGCCTTCTTCGTATACCATTATTACTTCCCTGCCTTTTCTATGCAGAACACAAGTAGCTAGCAAGTATGCGTGCACACAGCTCCATTTGCACAAGTGATGTGCACACGGCCCTGCTGTTCACTTAAATGGAGCGTGTTTGCACGTTAACCTGGTGCTTGTGCTGGTCAGGATGCGCATGTGCATGTACACACTGGCTATTTTTGTGACTGAGTTGCAAACCCCTCACAGCCCAGTAGAGAGCCGCGGCTCATAGGTTGGAGGCCCATGCTATAAATAACAGCATCTTGCAAACCTGATTGATCTTCACCTACACTCACTCTCTCTCTCTCTCTCTCTCTCTCACACACACACACACACACACACACACACACACATATTCCATTGGGCCAGAGAGGAACCAATTTGCACTGTTCCCTAACACTATATCCTTTTCCAGAACCTAAGGAATGTTTCTATCCTTGTTTCTGTAATGGCTTCTGATTATTGCCTTCAAGGCTAACTTCAAGACCCTCTGAACCCTCCTTCCCATTCCAGTTTAATTTAAAGCTTTCCTGATAAAAGTTCACAAGTCCACTGCCAAACAAACTTTCTCTTATCAAGTGTAATTTATTTCTGCCTAAGAATTGCCTACATGACTCATGGTTGAGAAATCCATTTTTTTCTCCAACAATATCTCATTCTTAGTTGTTCATTTCAGAATTCCATTTTCAATTACTTGAAAGCCTCTGAAATATTTGGCCTCTCCTGCCAAAGAAATATGTGCTCTCATACATAAGTAGGCATGGCTAACAATGGTTTGATGAGTGGGCAATTTTTCTACCAGATCCTCACTATATTCACTAGGAAAACAGCAGAGGTCTCACAATAGCTTTGAGAGGCTACTATAATAAGACTCTCTCAAGTAATTGAAGCTTGCTTTGTATTATCAGAACTTCACATCAGTATGAGAAGAACTTAAACAATGGATGAAATCAAATACTTTTCAGCTACCAACAGACACTCTTGTATAAAGAGGCATCTGTTCCTAACTGCAATTTTGTCAAAATCGCATTGTCTGATCTCTGCCCTTAACATATTATTGTAGAATGTCATGGTAGATTTACACAAGGATTGTACTGGTGCAGTGCGTTGTCATTTTACCTTCCTTGCTCCTTCTGAAAATGCATCTCTTCCACAAGATCTCCAGAGCAGATTTGTGAACAAAATGTGTACAGAGAATTCACATTGCAAAGTACCATTGTATGACTAAAAATATAGTCACAATATTGGAATTTGTCCAAGTTTATCTTCTACATTTTTTGTTTTGTGAGCATTGTCGTTTATAGAATAGAATCACCCACATCCAAATCATGTACAATTAGCAGAATGTGAGATGTGACCATTAAACTAGTCAAAAATCTATAACCTTTTTCAAATGGTTATATTTTTTCCTCATGTCATTTTCCAGGACTATTTTCTGACTAACCTGCATATATTCTGCATAATTTATTTCCCATTTGTAATGAACAGGGAAGAAAGCATTTCGTTTCTTCAGATTAGGACAGTGCACTCATATTTGACATGTTAATGAATACAATTGCACATTATCTTCAAATTGCTTTTGGGGGTTGGGAGAGTGGAAATTGAATTGAATTGAATACTTTATTGTCATTGTACATATATACACAGTATACATACAACGAAATTCACATAACACCCAGAGACCAGACCCAACACGCATACACACATGACAATCCCCAAACACTCCCCCACCCGTCAAAATTCCCCACCCCCTAAAAACACATAAGCATCCACACAACAGACCAAGTAATACTGTCCAAGAGCTCACTGATGGTGGTCCTTAAGTTCATTGTTAAGTGCAATTATAGCTCTGGGATAAAAAACTATTCAGTAAACATGTGGGCTGAGTTTTAATTGTTCATTTAATTGAAACAATGGCACTATGAAAGTACCTAGGCTGCCTTTGAACCAAACAAGCAGAAAACATAGAGGACCTAAAAAATTTCATCAGCTACTCTAGTTTGATCCAAGAATGAGTACATACTTTGAAACAAGGCATGATGCAACTCCCTTGTGCCCTTGATATGAAATTGCCTTTAAAATTAGAAAAATAAAGCATTGTCATGCAATTACATTTAATATAATTTTGATTACCTGATTTGAGTATTAGTATTTATTTTAATATGGCCTAAGAACAATAATAAAAATGAAATACAGTAAATATGGGAATAAAATAGAATGAGAATCCTGAAACAGCTAATAATGGAAAGCAGTTCCAGTTGATTTCTAAAAGCTTCCTTTCAACTATCCCTTGACATACATATATCAAATATACATACATACATTGCACACATGCACACAGACACTCCTTCAAGCCTTAGAAGCAGCTCTTTACCCCAATACCAATTGTGCAATACCCATTAGGATGGCAATGAGAAGATCCACTAACCTTCTGTCTCAAAGCTGGCTTGTGCTCATATAAAGAAGCTAAATCTCCATCATATGTCCTATTAAAATGCCCATTATGTACCCAATGGCATTCAAAAGTCATCATTCCAATTGACAGTACGTATTCAGAATAATGATTCTAGCAGAAGATGTTTGCCCTCATGTTTTTGTAAATGCTTTCCAGATGCGTATTGCCTTTTAGTTTGTCAAAATGTACCAGGCAATTGACAGAAGACTGCACCCCTTTTGGCTTTATTCTTCTAGAAATGACAAAAGCAATCCACTGGAAGAAATATGTGCTGCCATTGCTACAAATGGGATTGGCTGCTGGATTAAAAACCTAAGTATAAAAATTCTGCAGCTCACCCTCATAAAGAAACCCCTCAAGGGCTGAGTGGCAGCAGCTGTTGTTATAATATAGCTGAATACATCAGTAGTATTCAGCTGCCATCAAGCAAAGCGAATTGTTGCACATTTAATACAACTGGAATAACTTAATAGTACTTGTGCCCAACATGTGCTTTGTATCCTGCTGTCAAGGATGCATGTGTTCTGTTGTGATAAAGAAAGAATAATGAGGAGAGAAGGAATTTTCCAAAATTAATCTATGAAGAATTCTAGTCATTGAAGAACATAACTGGATCATTTGTTGGTGGGTCAGACATTAGTAAAAATGCAGAATTATCTCAGGTTTATACATCCATGATAGTGGGATGGAAGTTGAAAAATGGAAAGAAAGGCTGACTAAGAAATACAGCATATATGACTTACAACAGTACTTTCCTTTAGTCATCCATACTAATGTGTTTCCATACTGAATCTCTTATCATAAAATAGTGTCATTATGAATTAATGAATTAATGAAGAAATGGGCTATTTCCTTTAGTCTCTTATCTCTTATGTGATCATTGTGTGGATGAAATGCAATAATTACTATTTAAAGACTTTTTAAAGATTTTGCAGTTGGATTTTCCTTGCTTGCGAAGTTTCTTTTAAAAGCTCATTTTTCCCTTTCCTTAACTCGATTGAATGCTGGAAATCAGGCTTCCAAGATACCGTTATCATACCCTAAGTGGATTCCAACATGTTCCAAGACATCTAGGGATTCCTACTTTCTTGATCTTACATATCTTGTAGGACTAACATCAATCTTGAAATATAGTCATGCCCCCTAATCTAGTTCAACTTATACCTAACACAATTCAAGTGGAGTTGTTTTAATTTTCTATCATTTTTACTTTCCCAGAACTAAAATATATTTTTATATTCTTTTGGCAATCTCCTTCTTGAATGAGTCAAACCAACATTTCATCACATCAAATTATGCCAGGGGCAGTTATTTAAATATTAGGATATATTTTTTGATCCTGCAGGAAACCAGAATGCTATAACTTAGATAAAGTTATACAGAATGAACGGAGATCCATGTTGACTGTTCAAGCCTTTTGTAGCTTTCAGGGAGTTCTGTATATTTTAGCAACAATTAAAATATTTATTGCAAAAGTCCAAAGGCAACTTTTGTATGACAGGCATATAAAATCATGCAGAAACAGAGTTCTTATGCTTTAAACCCCTGAGAAATATTTTTGGATGCCTTAACGTGACTTGTATGCTATTCTTTAATTAAATTTTAAACTTTACTATAAATAACAATTATTGGTGTGTAATAGTATATACACCAATAAAAGATTTATTCTGTGGGACTGATCTCTCTTATATTTTTTATTATGTTGTCTTATTAAAAATTATAATTACAAAGATAAAAAGTAACACAAACTGAAAAAATAGGAAAGCATATGTTTTCCCCCCCTCTTCTAGACCTCTAATCCCCAGCAGCAGTCTTGTAGTCTCCTTGCAAGAAGCAACTGTCTCTAGCACTTGTGGCTAGGGGTGGGCTTCAAAAATTTTAGCAAAGGATTCTCTGCCCAATTGCTGGGTGGGCGGGGCCATGGTGGACAGGGCCTAATTGGCTTCCTACACAATGGTGGGGGAGACATTTTTGTCTTCCCTGGGCTGCAGCGGCTTTCCTTGAGCCTCCGGAAGGGCAAAAATAGTCTCTGGGCTCAAGTGCTCTCTGGAAGCTGGAAATGGGCCCATTTCCAGCCTTTCCGAACTTCTGGGAGGCCCATTTCTCACCCTCCTCAAGCCTACATATGCA
Source organism: Pseudonaja textilis (assembly GCF_049901715.1). Classification (NCBI taxonomy): domain Eukaryota; kingdom Metazoa; phylum Chordata; class Lepidosauria; order Squamata; family Elapidae; genus Pseudonaja; species Pseudonaja textilis. The sequence continues at coordinate 33,283,675 of NC_141996.1, forward strand.
CCCTGCACTTACCTGCATCCCAAATGGGCCATGTGGGGACTCCTGGGAGCGGCGAGGTGGGATGGGCGGGGCCAGCCAGGAGTGGGATTTGGGGGTTCTCCAAATTGCACAGAATCTTAGCTAGGGGCTCTCCTGAACCCATGAGAACCCGCAGCAGCTCAGTCCTGCTTGTAGGCTATCTCAAGTCTTCTCCTTGTTCAGACAGGAAAAGCTGGTTTACCTGGGAAGGGCACTAAGATTTTTCTATATACTGTATGCTGGTAGTTCTGGATTAACACTGGTAATTTGAACTGAAATTTCCATCCCTAAGCAATGAAGTCATAAACCATGATGTCATATTACCATATCACTTAGCATCAGCAATCACTATTAAATGAATCACTATGGGTCATTGAGTTGGGACTTCCACATAACTTCTGGCTGGCTTCCAATAACAAAAATCAGTGGAGAAGACAGTAGGAACTTCCAATTCCCAGGTGGCTTGCAAGCAGGCCAGCAGACAGGTAAGTGGCTGCTGCCAATTATCCAAGGTTGCATGGGTGTCTGGTGCAGTACAAATTCAGATGGACTCAGGGAGGAAGCATAAGAGGGTTTGAGTGATGAGGGAAGCACCAGGAAAGTGCAGATGGGCTGGGGAAGGGTGCATCAGAGCGTGTGGGTGACTGGTAAGGTGCAACACAAGCACAGCTGGGCTGGAGGAGGGTGTATGGGAGGCCAGTGAAGCATGGAAGAGTTCATTGGGAATAGTTGCTGCAGTGAGGGAGAATATGGAGGGTGCAAGCAGCCCCCAAAACACCTATGGCAAAAAGTCTCAGAACCATGGTACCTCCCTAGGATGTCCAGGATGGTGAGTCCAGTGAAGGGGAGACACGAAAAGCAATGAAGGTCATCTGGAGCAACAGGGGACGCAACATAGGGGCAGTTGTAAATGCGAGCTGGCTCAAATGTTTATTATCTGATTATTGGTCATAAATTCAAGGACTGGTTGCAAGTCCACTTTTTTCATTGGCAATGTAATTTCAAAATGGGCAGAACAAATACATGTTAAGTGAAGATTACCTATACATAATGATTGTGTATGATCAATATTCAGTCCATTGCTGTTTTTTTTCCCCCTTCCTGACTCTTTTATAGGATATTCGTGCATGTTGTATAAAGCCTCTAATAATAAATCACCCAAGGCAACGAGACTCATTATATGTTCAGGATTTGTTATTTCATCAAAAAAATATAGTTCCCCTGAATGTCTCTAAATATTGTTATATTGCCTGCAGGGTCCAATAGGCAGTAACTAATTTCTTGTCAGATTATAGAAACGGAATCCTAGTATTTTAGATTTGTTATATATTATACTATATGTTTAAATTACTGTTTTGTTGCTTTATGTTCAAGCAATATTTATCACATATTTTGGAAATAGCTTTATGGATTTAGTGTTGATAATCTGGTATTTTATTTTATTTCTGTTTGAGAATGCTGTAATAGCACATGCTTTTATTGTATTGCATCTTGTTTTATGCTGATTATTGACAGAAACAGAATCAACTAATTAACCTACTACATTCATCTGACCATTTCTCCCGACGTATATAATTTTCATTTCCATATAACAAATTGCTTTTAGACCCAGCCACTATTGCTTCTTATAAATAGTCATTCCTCCCACCAGACTCTCCACTAAGTTTCTATCAGTGATTTCAGTTGCTAAAATATTCCCTTCTTTTTTCCCATCATGCATTCTGTCAAGGTACATAAATTCATCTACTTGCTTTAATTTTTCACCATTTGTATATAATTTATCATCATTCTTTTCAAACATGTCAAACATAATTATCTTGATTGCTGATAGATTATTTTTGCACTAACATACAAGCTACATAATGTTATTTGCAAATTATTGGAGTTTTCAGCGTCACCTTTATACAAAGATACACATACTTTCACATTTCAAACCCACTTTGTTCTTATGTCATCAAAACCATATTTATTTATTATTTATTTATTTATTTTGTCAAACAATTATTAGATAACAGGTATAAGTATAAACATGGTTATAAATACATAAAATGGATACAAATAAGAAAAAAAAGAAACAATAGGACAGGGATGTTAGGCACGTTTTGGTGTGCTTACGCACGCCCCCTACAGACCTCTTAGGAAAGGGGTGAGGTCAATAATAGACAGTCTAATGTTGAAGATTTTGGGGTTTGGGGAAGAAACTGCAGAGTCAGGTAGAGTATTCCAGACATTGGCTACTCTGTTGCTGAAGTCGTATTTCCTGCAAACAAGTTTGGTGCGGTTTATCTTTAGTTTGTATCTATTTTGTGCTCTTGTATTGTTTTGGTTGAAGCTGAAGTATTCATTGATAGGTAGGACATTGCAATATATAATTTTATATACTATACTTAGATCGAACCGAGGGCGGCATAGTTCTAGGTTGTCTAGGTCTAAAATTTCAAGTCTGGTGGCATAAGGTATTCTGCTACGAGTGGAGGAGTGGGGGATTCTTCTCGTAAAATATTTCTGGACTTTCTCAGTTGTATTAATATCAGATATGTAATGTGGGTTCCAGACTGATGAGCTGTATTCAAGTATTGGTCTAGCAAATGTTTTGTATGCTCTAGTTAGTAGAGTGATATTACCAGAGAAAAAGCTATGCAGGATTAGATTAACAACTATTAATGCCTTTTTGGCTGTGTAGTTACAGTGGACTCTAGCACTTAGATCATTTGAGATGAGTACTCCAAGGTCCTTGACCAAGTTTTTGTCATCAACAAGGTCTTGACTATTCAGCTTGTATTTTATTTTTTGATTTTTTTTTGCCAATATGTAAGATAGAGCATTTATTTGTTGAGATTTGAAGTTGCCATTTGTTTGACCATTCTGACACATAGTCAAGGTCTTTTTGAAGGGTAGCAGCATTGTCAATGGTGTTGACTAGCTTTACATCATCAGCAAAAAGAACGCAGTTGCTCTTACTATAATCACAGAGGTCATTAATATAGAGTATGAAGAGAGTTGGTCCTAGAACACTGCCTTGGGGGACACCACTGTTGACAGGTACAGGATTTGATAGGACACTCCCAATTTTGGCCATTTGTTGCCTGTTTAACAGGAATGCTTCTAATCAGTTATGCAGGTCTCCAGAGATACCATAACACCTTAGTTTTAGGAGTAGTTTGTCATGTACCACTGAATCAAAGGCTTTACAGAAGTCTATGTAAATTGCGTCAATTGCTTTGCCCTGATCAAGTTGTGTAGTCCATATGTTTTTGCAGTGCAAGAGTTCCAGGTTCCAGGGCAGTTTTCTTCTGAAACCAAACTGTTTGTTAGAGAGTAGGTTGTTTGTCTCTAAGTGGAGGATAATGGATTGGTTAATAATTTATTCCATGACTTTACAGGTGACGCAGCATAAAGAGATTGGTCTGTAATTTTCAACTAGGCTGGGGTCTCCCTTTTTGAAGATGGGAATGACTGTGGCTAGTGACCATAGATTTGGCAAGGAGCTGGTCCTGAAAGATTTTTCAAAGATTATGCTTAGAGGTTCTGCTATGGCAGTGGATAGCTTTTTAAAGAAGTAGGCACAAACTCTGTCCGGTCCACTAGATAAAGATGGTTTTAGATTGCGTAGTGCTTTTTCAACATTGTCTTCTGTAAAATCGATATGTATATTAGATGATTGTAGTTGTCTGTGGTTTGACTAGGAAATATTGGGCATGATCCATTGCTGCTTACAAATACTTAGCCAAAGAATGTGTTAAAGATGTTGGCTTTAATGATGTCATCATTGTAGTCTTTACCATTTGGTTCTTTTAGAGGTGGGATGGACCTTGAGTCTTTTATTATTATTATTATTATATTGTTATAACCATATATTATACGTTGATCTATAAATACATTAAGTGATCAAGTGACATTGTGCATCCTTGTCTTATTCCCTGTTTGGTGATAAGCCATTTGCTAATTTTTCCATTTATTCTCAGATTTGTTTTCATTTATCACAATCCAGAACCAACCCCAATACCATGTTCATGCAAAATGTACTATAATTCAAACCTTCTGATTCTCTAAATCAACAACAAAATATCTTATTTTCTCATGATCAACTATTTTTAGTGATCTGCTAAAAAGGAACATTCTGGTACATGCTCTTCTGTCTTGCATAAAATAATATTTCATTTCCCAAATTTTGCTCATTTTCTCCTTTTGAACCATTTTAGGAAGGATTATATCCAACAGTTTTCCAGACACATAACAAACTAATACCTCAGTAATTTTTGTGTTCCAGAATTACATTTTTCTTTGTATAAGGAACAATAGCAGCATCTTTAATTACAATCTTCACACACTCAATGAAGAAGTCAAATAGACCCTTTGTAGTCAAAATACACTCATATCTTAACTGTTTTCAGTTTAACATTTTTCAACAGCATTTCACTTCCTTTTTGGCTGTTTTTCTTGATGACTAACAGTTATTACAACTTCAGTTCCTACCTTTGACATAGGACTATAATCCCTGTAATAATCTCTAAATATTTTTTTAGTTGTCCACCAGTCCATTTTAATAGCAAACCAGTTCATTACTTTCTTAATTATGTTCCTTCTGCTGACAGTCTTCCCTAAATGTTCTTCAACATCTTTTAAAACTATTTTTTTAAAAACCCATCAAAATAGCTTTGCATTTTCTTTTTCTTTTCTTTTTTTAACTTAGTTTACTTTATTTGTTTCATTTATGTAATTTCTCTAGCGGCCCATATCAACCAGTGACTCATCATAAAAACATCAAACAAAAAATCAAAACAATACAGAATAAATATATATTACATTTAATGGCCAGCATAAAACAAAATACACAAGGAAAACACCTGTGCGAATCTGCTGTAGCTTATATAGCATTCTCAAATATAAATTAAGCAAAGCAAAACCTTGTTGTGGCCACATTCTTTCCACATTCTCCCCCCCACCCCGACTATACATATTATATAATACGTCTCTCTACTCCTCAGGCTTTGCTGCTCTTACTCTCTTATATACGTTTTTCTTTATAGCCTCTTTCTTTCTTCATTCCACCAAGCATATTTACACTGTACTTATTATATGAATCTAAGTATAATATTTATATTAGCTCTGCCAATTCCTGTGAAATATATCTTTTTGAGGCACCTAAACAAATTAATAATAATCAAACACTTAAATTTTACATTACTTTCCCCCGAACACAAAATTGACCAGTCAATTTTCAAACATTGTTTGTTTGTATGTTTATATGTCATCTTTCCTCCAACAGTCTCATGGTAGTATGCTCAATTCCTCTCTGAGATAGATTAGTATGAAAGCAGAAGCAACTGATATGGATGCAAGTGGTGATACCGGCTAAATATATATCTGAATCTAGTTCTTTTTGGTCCAATATTGTTCTATCTTTAAAAATCAATGAAAAGCCTGAAATTGTATATTTAATGATAAGTAGTAAAAACACCTGGGGAAACTGCTATTTCTTAAATTTTAAACATTTGTTGCACTATATTACTTGTTCTTTAAAATATATGTTCAAGTACTGGTTTTGTATTTCTTTTCTACCAGACCAATATTTTATGTTTTCAAAACACCAGAAAGAAATAGATATTTTTGTTAGCTTTGAGTGGCATCATGCATCATGAGGTTTTATTGAGATTTGGCACAGAGTACCATATGCACCCATCCATTGTGATTCGTAAAGCACATTTGATGACTTAGTGCAATATGTCAATCAGTCATACAGAACCATATAATTCAACTCATTCTTTTCCAATGTGGGAGTTCTGAGACATTCATTAAGTTGAACATAGGGTCCTTTTATACTGATCCTAACAGCAGGTCTTCTTTTTGTAGAATTTCTGGCTAGCAGCAGAACAATGTATGCAGCTTTTGTTCTATGAACCCCAGCTAGGTAAATTGTAATGAAGAAATTTAAAATTATTACAGATCCAAAGTTTGAATTAATTCTATCAAAAACTCTTTTTGTATTAAGAAGGTTGGCATAAGCTCAGCTAAAAAATGGAGATGAGATGCTCATCTTTTCCTAGTCTTTTTAGAAGTATTGAGAACACTTTCACTCCTTAAAACTTTAATTACTCTGTCAATTACTATGAATAAAGCATTGAAATCTTTGCCATTGTGTGACAATGTTGTCAATGTGAAGGGTATAACTTTGAGTGAAAAAGTACCGCTAAAATGCTGAAGCTAATATTATAGTGCGTGTCTTAATACAAAGTCAGGATAATGAAAAATGCCATTCTTTGTAGCAAATAGATTTTGCTATAGTTCAGTTAAGAAAAATAAAACTCTGTGACAGGGGTATACTTTTGTCATTTATTGTATTCAGAATTCACTAACAAGTTCTGTTCTTACATCATATTTATCTGGGCCAGGGAAGGACTTGAATCTGAGAACACCAACAAGAGATTAGTGTACTTTCAAATAACCTTGGCAGAATTAAAAATACTCCCAAACACATCATATACAGGTTCAACTAACTTTTTCTAATCACTTGTGTTGTGGGAATACAGACATGTTTCTATGCAAGCATTGCAACTGATGATGACTCTAAAGTGGACAGAACACCTAATTCTTATACTATAATTAAAATAATCTTATATATTCCAAAAGTAAATAAACGTCAAGACTAAAGAGAAAGCCATAATCCTAAAACCTAAAAAAGATTTCAACTACCACAAGGACTCAACAGAAGCTAGGCCGGTTCCAACCAGCCAGCTCCCTGAACACTATGTATCCTAAGTAGCATATGATGCTTCAAGTCATGATGGGTCCTTCACGTGTACGGGCAGAGGGATTCCAATTATTGTCATAACAATGTATTTTGGAGCACCCCTTTTCACATTTTTTTAAAATGGTGAAATATGGTTAATAATGTAACAATGATACAATAAGATACAACGATACAATAAGAACAGCAGTGATTAACATGAGCTTAAGGGAACGCCAATAACTATTATAGCCATTATTGTATGAGAGGTATTTGGATATTTAAAATTAAGGTGGCATTTTTTATGCTCAGTCCTCAAGACAGAATGAGGTTTTAGCTCCGGATGCCTCTTGTATTCATAACTGCTACTTGCATTCATAATTCCCATGAGAACTATGGGAATGTATTGTTGTGCAAGGCCCCTAGCTTGCCTTATAAAAGTTCTACTGATATCTTGATCAACCGTGGTGAAAAGAGCAAATTCTTTGTTCTGAAAAATTCTTGGTTTATGGAAGTAACTAATCTCTTTCAGCCTGACAGAGTCTAATTAGAAGCCCCACCTTTGTGCCTGGCATAGATGAAGAAGGAAGCCAAAGTTTGCTGATGTACTTGTGCATTCCTGATTCACTTGTGAATATTCTTCCCCATTATGGGTTTTATGGGTTTTCTTTTTATCTCTGTTGGCATTTGTGCAGCTTGGGAGTTCCTTTTGTTGTTGCTTTTATCTCTTACTAAAATTACATTTGGCTTGCAAGGAATGCTTATGGTTTTGTTATTCCATGGGATGTTTTTTGAGGTAATCAAAAAAATGATAAACGAATGACTTGTAGTACAGGGCAAATGTTTGAGAATTAAAAATCTGAATCAAATGTTCCAGAGCTCCCCTGCTTCTTTTATTTCCAATCGACTACAATTTGCTGGTCAAAGAGGAAGGGCTGATAATTTGATAGTTTTTCAGTAACATCCAAGAGTTCATGAAATATCATATATATTTTTGCACAAAACAAATAAAAACACTATATTTCCCAAATAATGATTTTTAATACAGTTACCATGTTTGTTGCAGCCCAAACCCATTAATTATTAGTGATTCCTTGGTTTAATGGTGTTGGTGGAACGAGGCAAGGAAATAGAAAGTTGGGTTATTATTAAATTTGAAAAAGATACAAATGATGATGTAACAAAATTAAGAGTAATAAGGTCCGCAACCTTCCAGAACAAGAAATTATAATAGTAGCCTATTTGTAATATCCACGTGTATTGTAAGAAGGACCTGCATATGTGACTACAATCCCAAATTATTTCCCTTTCCATTCAAAGTTCTTAACTGAAGTGACATGAAAGGAAGAAATACCTAGCCCTTTCTCATATGATAAAATTAGTAACACTGATGAGCAATTTCCTTCTAGTTACTGGTTTATTTATTACCAGTCAAATAAGCTCTAAAGCTCCGCTGAACAAAATGTTAAGGATAAACCTGAAGATATGTTCCGCTGGGATACAATATTGGAACATATTTTAACTACTGTAGTTCTTGGGGTCATTTATGCAATCGAACATTACTTAAGGTTGCGCTTTAATCATTCTTTTTGTGGAATCTATCTTTATGCATGATTATCCTTGAAATATTTACCTTACCAAAACACTAAGGCTTGATTCAGGATAATTTAATTTGCTTTACTACTTTCTGAAACATTTTTTTGCTTTTAATCACCATGACCTTAAGCTATGTGAGCACCTCTGGTTTGTTCATAATTGGTGATGTGATTCATCAGGCTAGTAAAGAGGCAAGAACTTGAAAGAAAGCACAGCTGCTGAGCAATTTCCATTAGTTTCAGCAGGGATTACTCAAAATACATTCTCTACTGAAGTGTGCCCCTTTTCTCCAATATTTTAAATGAATTTCAACATGCAAAATAATGAACAGAATGAAACATTTTTACGTCAAACCTTGAAAAATGTATTTTTATAATAGAGCAAGGACAATAGCAGTATAGAGGTTGATTTTTATTAATTAAAAATCAGTTTTTTTCTGCTTCAGTATTGATGAGTGCTCTTTGTGAACACTATTCCAACCATCAGTTATTCAAGGAAAGTATGTTTATTCTTCATTGTGAACCTGAAATATCATAAAACAAAGACAATTTAGATGCAATAGAAATTAACATGGTAAGGAAAGAACAATAGGAAACAAATGTGATGCAGTAGATAACATTTAGAAAATCCTTTATTCTCTGTTTAGGCAGCTAAAGTAAAAAATGTTTTAGAACCTGAAAACTTCTGCCTGCCAGTGTTGAACATATTAGTCAGATGAACCAATGATCCTATAGGTATCCTACACAAAATTTTAATATAGTATTTTTTTATGCTAACACTATGAGAGTAGCCCTGTAAGAGAAATTTCCTTATGAGTAAATATGTACAGAGTTCTCTATTAAAAATGAAAACAAAGTTTTTAGTTCCTCACTAGTGCCATTTTGAAATCATGAAGAAATATGGGTTCAGGTTGGGCATATATGAGCTGACTATGACTACAAAGGCTAGTAGCTTTGGTTCCCTATGTGGAAAACACTTTAACATAAGAAAACATGTATATTTAAGACATGTAACTTGCTCCATGCATAATTGCTTAGTAAACAGTGACATCCAAGTCTTGATTTGCTCACAGGTAGAGCATTAAGGACATCTGTCTGTGCCTGAAGTACTTATCTCTGGATTGTGAGCAACTACTGTTTAGTGGGAAACTTGTGGTATGTCTGCTTCCGCTCATTGATTATCCTAGCACTTATTTAGAGTTCTTGAAGCACATCATGGCATACATTTCTCTGGGGTTTTAGACACGCATAACTTTATCCTCAAATCGTTGTCTGAGACATTAAAACACAAATTTTATTACAGTTAATAAAAAAATATCTCAAAAGAAAATTAGTCTACCATGGTACAGCAGCCACACTGTGGGGTAACTAACACATGTTTACATCAAGGCTTGTAAAGTAACTGTTTGATAAAACTACCTCCATTACAAAAAGCTGTGTAGTTGCAACATTTGTAGTAGGTTCAGCATGAGTTCTTCTTTTATATTTTCTTAATCTGATATTTACATAATAATTCATGGTACCCTGAACTAATATTTTGGCTCCGAAATCATCATTAAAATGTGTAAGACATCTTTAGTAATGTTTATATTGCTATGGAGGATTTATATGTAAGACAAATGAAATATTCAGTATCTGGAATATACTGGAGTAAATACACTCCTTTCTTTAACCACTTTTCTGTCACTTTCCTCAAGTTTGCTTGCCTAAAAGTAAAACATGGAATATATAACAGTTAACCTCTTTCATTTTATGATCCTTCCTAACTCTGTTGCATTGATACAATATCACAAAATGCCAGGTCAAAATTTACAGTAAAGGAGAAAATGTAGTAAGAATGGAAGTTACTTGCACTCAGGTTAGTTACTGGTTTCTTTTTCCCAGAATCCTTTTTGTTTCAATAGCTGGTGTCCAAATGGTTTTCCTGAATATTTTCTACATTTGACTATCTAAAGCTTGCATCCAAATTAAATTATGCTGATGGTACTTCTTATATCCTACAATGATTGCTGCTTCAACTGACTTTTTGCATTTGTCCTACGCAGGGTGGGATTCTACCAATTTGCACCTATTCTCTAGAACCAGTTGTTAACATTCTAAGCAGTTCGGAGAACCGGCTATTAGAAGAAATTACTGGCCTAATCCTGTAAGGAAGGCAGGAAGGAAACATTCTGGTATTGCTTACAGAAACTGCCTCTCCGTTAACTCTTATTACATTCTTGGCAGGACCAGACTTCCTGTCTCAAGAACTTCTCTGGAGTTTTTTCCCCTCTTTTGCTGGTACTTTGTTCGTGTGGAGTGACCATTCAAAGTTACAATGGCACTGAAAAAAGTGATTTATGACCATTTTTCACATTTACGACTGTTGCAGCATCCCCACATTCATGAAATTCCAGGCGAGGAGATGCATGCCTCAATGTGAGTGATATTGAGTTGGCCAATAACATGACCACCAAGCCACACCCATCACCTAAGCCACGCCCACAGAACCGGTTGTTAAAAATTTTGAATCCCACCCCTGGTCCTATGGGCAACTGAGAGGGGCTAAGTGGTACAATCCACTGCTAACAATATGAGGAGAATTTGTCAGCTTTTGCCTATCAAAATATTCATGAAGGGACATGTTGCTGTTCTTTGTGCAAGCAAGACTATTCCACTCTTATTTCCTTCTGCCCTTGAGGGTGATTTTCTTTCCCTTTCTTCATACCCATGTACTTTTATTCTTATCTAAACATTATAAGTCTTCTCTATAGAATATTAATGCCTGCTTTTAAGTTCCATGTTCAGTCTTTCTGCACTTGTTTCAGTCACTCAATTGCATCTTTTATTCCCCTTCATGCTCCTTTTTTTGTTTAAATTGCTGATATTCTGGAGAAAAACATCATGGTATTTATAGTCTTCTTCAGAGCCAGTCTGCTATGTGGTTAAGGCATTGGATTAGAAACAAGAGATTGTGAATACTAGAACTGAGGGATCCTTGGTATTCTCTGAGCTGGGTTGTTTTCTTGCAGACAGTTCATTTCCCAAACTAGTAACATTATCAGTAGCATTAGAAGCACTGATAGTGTTACCTAGTTTGGGTAATAAAATATCTGCAAAAAAACAACCAAGCTCAGAGAGCACCAAGGAACCCTCATTTCAGCCCTGAGCTACAAATATTTTTCTTTATTGGAGTACTAGTCCTGCCTGGTATGAAGCCAGTTGGGTGATCTTGGGCCAGTCTTTCTCAGCGTCTCTCTCAGCTCTAGAAGGAGGCAATGGCAAATCACTTCTGAAAATATTGCCAAGAAAATGGCAAGAACTAGCAAATGCCAAGAATAACATAGGGATGCAGACATGCACAGCATGCACATATACACTTCTCTCCAAGGTCTCCTCAATTAAGGGGTAGTGCATGACTTCTTCCACTGAACCTTTGGTTTGGTGTGGCAACAAAATTGTAGGCTTCGGACTAACTCAAGAAATGAGGAAATGGAATTGCATGGGGTCACTTTGTGAAGGCAGGAAATGATCCCTACTTTGTGTTCTTTATCTATTGCAACTCAGGATCAGTCAGGAGTATCTGAAGGTCTTACTAACCAGCATTACCTGTAAATGGGTGATCAGGATGGCACTCAATATTTCAACAGCCTATCATTTGTGTATTCTTATGAAGTGACAATGTAGCTGGTGTTCTTTAAAGTTAGCTGTTGGGATAACCCAGGTTATGCACATAATGTGAGTAATAGCATATCTTAATTCCACTGACAATTGATACCTGATTTAAATGGAATTTTGGGGTACACATTTGCAGTTCTGACAGTATAGGCACCATAATGGTTTGGTATATGTCTCAAATATCACTTTCACTATCATCTGTTTAAATTTGGCCATAAGGATTACAGTAACTCATGTGAGACTTGTGCCAATGTTACAATTTCTACATATTAATCTCAGCACTGAGTGAATAGGTACAGGTCTAACAATAGGTCTTATGCCAAAGGTTCACTGCTTTTAAGAATAGGGAAACAAGTCAAAATTGAACTTTGCTTAAAATGCTTACTGCTTTTAAGGAAAACAAAGCCCCAATACATAATGCTTAAAGAACAGAGACAAGATTAGGAATGAGCCTTTCCTTCAAATGCTTTCTCCTTCTGGGAAAGAGGCTTCTGGGAAATTTAGATTTCAGCAAGGCATTCGACAAAGTAGACCACAACCTACTTCTTAGTAAGCTAGAAAAAAGTAGAATAGATAGCACCACCACTAGATGGATTCGCAACTGGCTGACAAACCGTACTCAATGAGCAGTCCTTAATAGGTCTAAGTCTACATGGAGGGAAGTAAGCAGTGGGGTGCCACAAGGTTCTGTCTTAGGCCCAGTACTCTTCAATATCTTCATTAACGACTTAGATGAGGGAATAGAAGAGGAACTTACCAAATTTGCAGATGATACTAAGTTGGCAGGAATAGCTAACACCCAAGAAGATAGGCTCAAGATCCAGATGGATCTTGACAGACTAGCACACTCGGCCGTATCCAACAAAATAAAATTCAATGTAGAAAAAAGTAAAGTCCTACACTTAGGCAAGAAAATACAAAAGTGACATATAGACTGGGTGAAACCAGGCTTAATAGCAGTAACTGTGAGAGTCTTAGTGGACAACCAGCTAAATATGAGCCAGCGGTGTGCAGCAGCAGCCAAAAAAGCTAATGCAACCCTAAGTTGTATTAACAGAGGGATACAGTCAAGATCAAGGGAGGTACTAATACCACTCTATAAAATCTTAGTAAGATCACACTTAGAGTACTGCATCCAGTTTTGGTCATCACATTATAAAAAAGATGTTGAGATTTTAGAAAAAGTACAGAGAAGAGCAACCAGGATGATTAGGGGACTGGAGACTAAAACTTACCAAGAATGGTCACAGGAATTGGGCTTGGCTAGTCTACTAAAGAGAAAGACCAGGGAGACCTGATAGTAGTCTTTCAATATCTGAGGGGCTGCCACAGAGAGGAAGGGGTCAAGCTATTTTCTAAAGCACCTGTAGGCCAGACAAGGAATAAACAAGGAGAGATTTAACCTGGAAATAAGGAGAAACTTTCTGACAGTGAGAACAATCAAGCAATGGAACAGCTTGCCCTCGGAAGTTGTGGGAGAGCCACTTGAGACTTTCAAAAAGAGATTGGACTGCCATTTGTCAGAAATGGTGTAGGGTCTCCCGCTTGGGCGGGGGGGTTGGACTAGATGACCTACAAGGTCCCTTCCAACTCTGATTATCTGTTATCTGTTATTTGCTTAATCTATGGATGGGCCTTTTTGTACAGGCATTCTGCTTAAGAATTGGAAATAACTACTGTCAATCTTCCTATGCTGTTGCCTAATATATTCAGAACAGAAAGATACCTGTATGCCAGTCAGCCTCACCAGCTTCTCTGACTACCAATATTTACCACTGCCTATATTTGCCAAAAGGGACATGGTGGTTCAGTGACTAAGACACAGAGCTTGTCAATCAGAAAGATCGGCAATTCAGCAGTTTGAATCCCTAGCATCACGTAACGGAGTGAGCTCCCGTTACTTGTCCCAGCTTCTGCCAACCTAGCAGTTCGAAAGCATATACAAATACAAGTAGAAAAATAGGGACCATTTTGGTGGGAAGCTAATAGCGTTTCCGTACGCCTTTGGCATTTAGTCATGCTGGCCACATGACCACCGAGATGTCTTTGGACAGTGTTGGCTCTTCAGCGTTGTAACGGAGATTAGCACCACCCCTAGAGCTCGAAATGACTAGCATGTATGTGCGAGGGGAACCTTTACCTTTATATTTGCCAAAACTTCCCCAGCTAGTGAACTGAACTCCAAAAAGATCTGCAGCAGTACAATGATGCCATCCAATCTGCCATTACAGCCTCAAAATCAAAAGGTTTGCCATATACCACACAACCTTTCAACTTTCAAAGCCATTTTTCTTTATATCAGCTGCCTGTTTCCTCTACTGTCATTAAAATCCATTTCTTTCTACACTAGTATATTATACTGTTGCCCACAATGCGTAGTAGAATATGTGTGTCTTACATCTATGCTTGTCCTCTTCTTCACAATCTAGCTGCTTGATTCTGAGAGTTTCTGAAGCAACACAATTGTGTAACCAGCTTCTGTTGTCTTCACTGATACAGTTGCTCAATTCAAATTACTGACCAGCCTTCCACTAATTCTGGCACCTACTTACAATTAGATTATGGAAAGTAAACCAATTGAGAAGTGAAACCCTTCTAATCTTTCAAATAAAATATTGCTAAGAAGCACAATTTTATAAATTAGTGTCACATTGAGATTTGTCATTCAATGCCTTTTTGTGTCTTCCCAGAAGTGGTTCTTGTTAAAATAAGGATGGCATCTTGACATGCAAAATTGAATTGAACACCTACAAACATTAAATCTTTGGTTTAACTGATATCAGGTCTGATTCACAAACCTATTTAATGTAAATTTCATCCAATAGCAGAAATGAATTTCAGGTTGTAATATCTTCTGTATACTTAAATATCAGAAGCAGAATTCTGAAAATAACATAATTGCCCTCACATGCTTCTTCTGGGTATTCATTTGGCACTCATGAGACCAGAATGTAGATAAAAACAAAGCTCTTTTTGTGGTCTCATGACTAATATTGTAAGGGAAAGTGGCAAGATTGCGAGGGAAAAACAGGCAGTCGGGTTAAATATTCTGCATGTAGCTTTTTTTACATTTTGAATTGGAAAAAAGTTAACTGCCTCCAAGTTTCCAAAAATTGCTAGATTTTGCACATCCTCCCTATATTATAACACCAAGCTGTGATTTTATTGTAATATTTGTAACTGCTTAAAAAAGGCAGCAACAGGACATGTAAACGCCGTATAACCTGCAGAGATGGTTAGTCTGCAGTGAGTCTGCTATGTCTGTTATAGAGTGTATGAGGTTGTGAGCTTTTGTTATTTTTACAGGCTGAAGGCATTTTTGTGTTCTCCACTGGCCTCTGGGGAGCCCTCAGAATGGTGACCATGACAACAACCAATGATTATGCAATTTGCCACTAGAGGCCATTCCTTGAGTCTCTACTGTTCTTTTTGGAGCTTTCATTGGGTAAAGTCAGTGAATAATTTCTTTTTGTCCACTACTATCAGAGAAAATAACATGATAAAAAAGATAACATGAAACTTAATTGCCCATAGTATTAAAATCAGTTACACTATTAACAACCACTTTTAAAGCTGTTTTGTGGGACAAATTTGAATTTAAAAAAATCATTTGTTAACTCCTAAATTATTTTAATACTCCTAGATTGCATCTTTAGTTATTAACTGTAATATTAATTACAGTCATTTTAAAAGTACAATGACATGGCCAAAGCATGACTGATTAATACATTTTTAAAAAGGATACCTTTTTAAATACTAATAATCCAGACTGAAATAATATCTTATTATTAGATAGCACCTTATTTCAAGTGATACTCATGTAGTATATACTATTTTTAGCTCAGTGAGAGCAAAAGAGTGGGGCATTACTTACTCCAGCCTAGCATAGTATTTCCAACCATGATGTTTTTCCAGATGCATTAAGAGAATATTTAGATGGTTGACAAATGGGGGGGGGGTACCCAAGACATCTAGATGGAAAAGTCTAATTTAGTGGCCCAATGCTCCATTTCTGGATCTCAAGTCTCATCCCATTTCACAGGAATGAATTTGACAGGAATAGCCTTTTCCTCCAAAGCAGTGGTTCCCAAAGTGGGTGGTACTGCCCCCGGAGGGCGGTGAGATGCATTAGGGGGACACTAAGAGGCAAGGGTGCTGGCAATAGGGCACTAAGAGGTGGCAGGGGGGCGTTCGAGGCTCTGGTCCCACAGGCTCACTGACTGCTGGCCACGTAGCCCTTTGACTGTTTCATCGCTCCATAGCCGGCACCTCAAATGCAGAACCCGTACATGGTGAGCCTTGCCAAGCCTGGGGGGCGTGGAGAGGTGGGAGTTAGTGGAAAGGGGGGGGATCTTAGCTTGCAGGCTGCCCTCTCCGGTGGAAGCAGTGGAGATGCTCCAGAAGACCCAAAGGCAAAACCCTAACAAGGCGCACAGTGGAAAGGGTGGGTAGTCCGGCATTCGGGCCCCCTTCCCTGGAGGAGAACAAGGGAGCATGCAGCACTCTCCGGCCTCTGCCTCTCCAGCCAGCCGGGTTTGCACACAGGATGAAAGTGGGTGCAGCTGCGGCTCTCCAAGGTGCATGTATCTGTTCAGTTCAGTTCTATGTGGCTGGCCAGGACCTAGAACCTAGTCTCCCTCTGCAGTCCGGTTCTTCTGACCGAGCCCTGCGCTTGCTTGCTTGCTTAGTTTCGAAGTGATCGTTCCCTCCACCTCTTTTTTCTGGGCTGCTTCTGCATGCCTTTCTCCTCCTGGTCAGAGTGTAAAGACGGGCGGAGCGCTTCCCCAAAGTTGGGAGTCTCTGAGCGTGTGCAGAGCACCTCCCCTTGCTTGGCCCAATGGAAGTGGACCTTGGGTCAAAGCAAAGAGGGTCAAGTCAGCCGCATCGCTGCCCTGGGGAGGTTGGCATTGCAAAATTGGGTGCCAAAGAAAGAACTGGGGCAGGGGGCTGGAGAAGGGGCAGAGGGGCAGCTGCATTAAGGAGCAGGAAGATCTTAGCCATAGTTTATTGACTAAGCCAGAATCAAACAGCATGCTAAACTCTAAATCAGAATAGCTGGGTTGATATATTCAGCCCGTGTTTCTCAACCTTGGCAACTTGTGTGGACTTCAGTTCCCACTCTGGCTTTGCTCTACTTTCCCAAAGTGCTGCTGCTGCCGCATTCTGTCTGTCTGTCTGTCTGTCCGTCCATTCATCCGTCCATTCATCCATCCATACCTACATACCTACATACATCCAAAAGGTCTGCCTGTCTGCCTGCCTTCCTGCCTGCCTACATACCTGCCTGGCTATCTTTCTGTCTACCTACTTACCTACCTACCTATCTGTCTATCTACCAATATAGATCGATCTATCTATCTATCTATCTATCCATCCATCCATCCATCCATCCATCCATCCATCCATCCAAAAGGTTTGTCTGTCAGTTAGTCTGCCTGACTTCCTGCCTACTGACCTACCTGCCTGCCTACCTGTCTTTCTGTCTATCTACCTACCCACCTATCTACCAATATCTATCTATCTATCTATCTATCTATCTATCTATCTATCTATCTATCTATCTATCTACTTATCTACCAATCTATCTACCTACCTACCTACCTACCTACCTATCCATACATTCATGCAAAAGGTCTGCCTGCCTATCTACCTACCTATCTATCTACAATCTATCTATCTACCTACCTACCTACCTGTCTCTCTCTGTCTGTCTCTCTCTATCTATATATCCATCCATCCATCCATCCATCCATCCATGTTCGAAGCACCAGCCCTGCAGGCACATTGGGAAAGTAGAGCAAAGCCAGTCTGGGAGGGAGGGAGGGAGAGAGAGAGAAAGCAAGAAAGAGAGAGAGAGAGAGAGAGAGAGAGAGAGAGAGAGAGAGACCTGATGCATCAGATTGAAATGAGGTCTAGTTTAAACTGAGGACCTTTTCCACATTGAAACATCTTTGCCAGCACATTGAAACATCTTTGGCTTCTATTAAAGGTTTTGTGGACAAAAAAAACATGGTCAAGACTATCAGGAAGCTCTCACATTTTGTTGAGGCTTTAAACAGGATCCATTGGACCAGATCTCTACCCTAAAAATTACTTTTCCCCAATGCATTAAAGTGCCAATTATGAAGAAGGCAAAACCAAAATTGGTAAATTACAAGGAGAACACACACACACACACACACGCACACACACACTTCCTTCTAACCCTGCTGGAGCAGGTGATTGGACTAGAATAGATATCTCATTATCTTTCTCCTCCTTCCTCCCTCCTTCTTTATTTCTTTTTCATTCTGTCCCTTCCTTCCATTCCCCCCCTCTTTCTTTGTCCCTTTTTCTTTCTTTTCCTTTTCTCTTTCTTTTCTTCCTTCTCTCTCTCTCTCTCTTCTCTCTCTCTCTTTCCCTCTCTCAGGTTCACCCCATTGACTTGACTTGCTTGGGCAGGTCCCTCCAGTGCAGTGGGCTCAATGGGGTGGACCTGCGGGTAGCCAGAGGTTGGTAATTTTTGCTGCCAAGAATCACAAAAGCTTCTGGGTTGTGCACAAGAAGGGACACACATGTCAATGCAATTCAGCAACATAAAATAAAGAAATACAAATAAAACAAATCAACAAGAATCGGCAAAGCATCTCTGATTAGATTTTATTCACTACTACGGTAGAATCTAATCAGAGATGCTTTGCCGATTCTAGTCCAATGAAAGGGAGTGTGTGTGTATGTGTGCGCATGGCTGTCAAAACTCCAAAAACAGGTCAAGTATCTCTGGGGAGGCCAGTCATAAATTAGAACACTTGCTAAACAATCGGCCATTAAGTGAGGACCATTTGTTTGCCAGTCACCTGGCCA
This sequence comes from Pseudonaja textilis, assembly GCF_049901715.1. Lineage (NCBI taxonomy): Eukaryota > Metazoa > Chordata > Lepidosauria > Squamata > Elapidae > Pseudonaja > Pseudonaja textilis. The sequence goes on from NC_141996.1 coordinate 33,302,515, forward strand.
TGCCCACCCAGTCACATGCCCACCAAACCACACCTACCCGGTCATGTGACCAGCAAGCCACGCCCAGCCAGCAAGCCACGCCCAGCCAGCAAGCCACACCCAGCCAGTCACGTGACCAGCAACCCACGCCCACCCAGTCACATGACCAGCAACCCACGCCCACCCAGTCACATGACCAGCAACCCACGCCCACCCAGTCACATGACCAGCAAGCCACACTCTCAAATTAGGCCACGCCCACAGAAATTTGAATCCCACCCCTGGGTGGGGGGCATCGAGGATGAGTTTGTAGCACCAAGGGGGCGGTGGACTGAAAAAGTTTGGGAACCACTGCTCTAAAGGGACCAAGCAGAGGAGAATCAGGAATGACTTTCACCTTGGAAAAAGTTAATTTCAGTGGCAGATTCTAGATAATCTGCCTATTCTTGTTCCTCTCCCTTGCTGTCCTTTTAGAGATTCTAGCAGAATCATTTTCTTCCACTTCATACCTTTTTCATGCCAATGTCTCTTGACTTGGTCCTGAGCTTATTAACCTGAGATTCAGCAATCTCAGCTCGTTCTTCGGCATCATCCAGTTCATGCTGCTGTTTCCTATATTTTGTAAGGTATTGATTAGCTTGAGCTTCCTGTTGGAGAAAAATATATAAGGATGTAACAATATTTGACTTTGACAATCAAGAAGCAAAGGTCCTTTGAAACTTACAGGCAAGACAAATCAGGTTTATACATAGCAAACTGCCTTTCAGATATATTGAACTGAAAGTTCTATCACATCCACTGGCCAGGGGTTTATGGGAATTGTAATTCTACACCCTTAAAAGGCACTAAGCTTGGAAAGGTTGCTGTACTTCATTGTTAAATATTTAATGATATTATGATAGAAAGCAGTTTTCTTTATACCAATCTATGAAGTTACTGAGGAGGGACTTTAGGATGTCAGGAATATTGATTTCAAGCCTTCAATTGGAGAAGAGATGGCCTAGCAAAACTCAACAATTTTTACAGACAGGAAAAAATAACAAATGTTCTAAACGTACAGGATTTTCAACATTTGTTGTAATGAGTCTGTCCAGGATAATTTAAGAATAACAGACAGGTACAATGAATTACGTTTCATAATTGGTTTGTTTGGTTTTGACTTGGCATAAAGGATAAATCTAACCATTGTGGTTTATAAAAAAAGGTAATAATATATAAAGTGGATTTGCGACTCAGCAAAAATAACAACCAGATTTTAAGGAAGAAACATAATTTAACCTGATTGCATTGCTGTAAGAAGACTGATTTATCTTTGAGAAAATCTTGTGTGTAAGTTGGTATGCAACCACTTCATGCCCCACGGGATTGCAGCTTTCAGTAAACACACAGATTGCTTTGTTTCTGTTCTGCAGGGTAATAAGCAAGATCTATCACTCTCTACTGAGGCAGAAACAGAAAATAGAGTGAATTCTTCTACTTATCATGCTAAGATAAATGATTCCATCCCATAATGTATCATACATTTTCAATTCTGAAGGATGAAATTGTATTTATATACAATGGTACACATTCCAAGTTTACTTTCCTGTATTTCTGATGTTCTTGTACTTCTTTAGCCAAAATGTGCCCATTGACACAAAAGAAGGCAATATAAGACAATCTAGGAAAGCTCCAGGATTTTTGGAAATAACATAAAAAAAGAAAAATGCAATATAATAAAATTTAGTGGAAAAACTAAAAACTAAATGTACAATAATGATTACTATACTACTTACAGCTTCTTCAGCTTGGTGCTTGTAGCTTTTTACTTTCAGTTGCAATTTATCAATTAACTCTTGCATTCTTGTCAAATTCTTTTTGTCTTCTTCTGCCTTTTAATAAATAAAGTATTAACATCAGCAACCATGAGCTATGCACAAACGCTAGCCTGACAGGTAAAGCAGTTTGCTTCACTGGAAGTCTAAATGTTGTTTCTTAAGATACTTTATTAAATTTCATCTTGTCATTCCTCCAGGTAGCTCAGGATGATCTACATCAGACTGCTGCATTTTATCTCATATCAACAAATGAAAGTAAAGGAAAGAATAGGTGAAGAATCACAATTTCTATCACAGCTGGAATATAAAAAATGGTAGCCTTTCTTTCCAAGAAGCAATAAAATACAAACATGTAGTATGTATTTAAATTAACCAAAATATCACCACTGTTCACATGAGAAGAAACTAATGGATTAATCATACACTCTTGCACATTTTAATTATACGTTGTTGTTTTTTAAAAAATGAAGGACACAAATACAATTTCATCATCTGCTATAACTGAAGATGATATTATCACTTATACTGTCTGTTGGGACAATAACTATAGGCCATATCAGTTAACTGTACTTTTAATTGTACTTTTTTCAGGACTACTTTCCAACCTAGAGTTGGCTTTTTTAAAGGAATTATTAAGTTTAATACCATTTTAGGGAAAAAGCTTCACACTTAATATAGAAAGAAGTATGTCATCTTCCAACAGAGGAAACATGGGCCCCTAATGTTTACTCTATCTTCTAACTGATACTATTAATTATTTCTGTTTTTCATTCTTGAAAGTTAACAAATGTTACACTAAATTATTTAACAACGATTAATAACATAAATGTATGTTATAATAATATGTTAACTTAGTACTAATAAATAAAATTGTGATAAAGAAGTTATTTGTCCTTGAATAATATAGTTATAATTATAATAATAATCCTCAAGAACAAATAGTTCTTGTACCAAATATTCTATTCTTTACTTCCAAACTTTCACACTGACATTTCTGCGTTCCATTCTAATCAGGGAGTATTCAGGATTTTAGAAGGAAATATTTTTATCAAAAGTAGAACCTTTTCTTTTTTCTCTCTTCAACACCTCGGCCTCTATTCTCCATAATCCAAAGCTATTTTTGGCTATATATAGTAGATATAGGACAGAATTGCAGGCATGCTTTAAGTTGTTTTTTGCAGCCAATATTTGGTCAGAATTTCTTAAGAAATGTTGCTTTATATACATGAGTGTATTAAAAAAATGTGTTATTTTACCACAATATTTTAAGATAACTAGAATTACCTGGTAAGTCAACTCCTTGATGCGCCTCTCATATTTGCGGACTCCTTTCTGAGACTCAGTATTTCGACGAATTTCTGCCTCTAACTCATTTTCTAGCTCACGAATCTGTACCAATACAGAAATATTGTTAGATTGGGTTTACCATAACACTTGAGCTCAAGATGAACAAATACATAGATTGTAGATGTAACTCACTCTCCTGATTACTGATAATCTTCCAATTAGTCTATTATGTCATTAGAGAGGATACATTTTTTGCTATTTTAAAAGGTTTGTGGAAAGTTTTTAGAATGGGAAGAATGACAGTTCATCTGTCAGAAAACCGATGTTCCCTTTTCTATTCTTAGTTGTACATTTTTACCCAAGTACTGTATTGCTAAAATTCAGCTATATTGTTTCATAGTCTGGTGGTATGGTTTCAGTTTATTTTCTGATAGATGAAAGCTCCCATTGTCATATTTTATTTATTAGCTGCCCATTGGAGTCTGAGCAGTGTACAAAACTGAAAAATCCATAAAAACAGGTATAATATCAAACCAAACTAACAGCCCAGGCTGCAGCAATGTTATAAACAATTCAAATCAAACAAAATAGGGACCCTAGTCAAACAATAATATATCTAAGCCCAAGACCTTATTGGGCTTTTCAGAGATTTTCATAACCTTAGCAGAAGGAACACAGTCCTTTTCTCTGGCGGGATACTGTTCCAGAAGGTGGGGCTGCATTAGAGAAGTCATTTTTTTCCTTAGTCCCACAAAGATGACAGTGTTTATTAGAAGGGACCTGCAGTGTATTCATTTTGCTCGGACATATCAGTCAGGGAAAAATTATTGGAGAGAAATAGTTCTTCAGATATCCAGTCCCTTTTTTATCAAAAGATTATAATGAAATTCAATTACTTTCTTCTGAATTTTGTCCCTACAAATGGGGTGAGAAGCACAGGGCCTAAGCTATATGTTGTGGTTTGTAAACCATATTTTAGAGTAAAATATGTGAAGCCAATGGGCTATGCGTCATTGAGTTTGTAATTCAGGAAATTAACTATATATAGTCCATGAGATTATGGATCTGTGCAACCCTGTAATTTGCAAAAATGTTGGCATAAGGCAGTTATATAGTTTAATTATAGGAGGCAAGAAACAGGATCCTTGAAAATGATATCAAATAGAAGATTAAGTTGAGGAAGAGATACACCAGTTTTTCCCTGAATTAAAATAGCAGAGAATCCATACCTAGCCCACTCAATGTAGAGGCTGGAAGGAAGGAGATTGCATAGCAGACTTGAGTTCAAGATAGGCAAAAAGAAAACGAGCTAAAGATCTGACCCATCAAAACATGGGACATTGGCAAAGATAATTTAAAGGGAATATATAGTACAATAAAATCAGGCAGTACAATACAGAAGCCTGATAATGGCAGATGAGATTCTGCTGAAACGTTGCTACAACTTTAAAAGCACAACTACAATGATGTGAGAAAATACCCGAACAAAGCTGAACAACATACATGTAAGTACCCACGAAAACTTAAGAAAACAAATATATATATATATGTATGTGTGTATATGTATATATAACTACAATGACGTGGGAAAATACTTGAACAAAGCTGAATGCCATATATATATATATAGGCACCAAGGCTGATAGATAGACATTCCACAGAAGCTACTTGAAAGACTTTTCTGGAAAATCAGTTCTTGGCATTCAGGATTGGTTCTAATGTTATCACAAGGCCTATTTCGGCTTTAAAAATTAACTAAAAGGATGGGTAAATATAATAATAATTGATTTATATTATTTTCTATCATTTTAAAGATATACTTTAAATCAAAGTATACTAAATAACAACATTAACTCAGCCAGAACTATGCTCCAAGTACACATTTTTGAAGTAGGCAACTACCACTTGATTTGAATTCAAAGAAAAATACCCTCGATTCCAGCTTCTGAATCTGCTTCTTGCCCCCTTTGAGGGCAATTTGTTCTGCTTCATCAAGTCTCTTCTGTAAATCTTTGATAGTCTGTTCCATATTCTTTTTCATGCGCTCCAAGTGAGCACTGGTGTCCTGCTCTTTCTTAAGTTCTTCAGCCATCATTGCTGCCTGAAATAACATAAAGATATGAAATGGTTATCTTCTACAACACTAAAATGCTTATTTTCAGTTTTATGATTTAATGAACATAGGAATTTAAAGTTCTAGATAAATCTCCACAACTAATTATAGATAATACTGTTCTAAATAAGTACTATAACAAAGCAATTATTTAGGCTGGAATGAAAAAAATAGGATGTCTACTTACATCAGTGATTGCTTTTTTAGCCTTTTCTTCAGCATTCCTGCATTCTTGTATAGCTTCTTCCACCTCAGTTTGTATTTGAGTAACATCAGTCTCCAGCTTCTTCTTCTGGTTGATTAGGCTTGTATTCTTTTATTTCAAAAGGAAAAGGAATGTTCATTAGGATGACAGGATCTTTTGTAGCACTGGGACCAGTGCCAATAAGATAAAGTATAATAGTAGCCTTATTCATATTCCTGGTAGAATAACTCATATTATTTCCAAGAGACATACTAGTGAAAAATAAATCAGGTCAATTTCTGATTCAAAGTAGAATCTTCCACATCAGATCCTTCTTGATAACTAGAATCTGAGAGAGAAGTCAACCATGAATTAAAAATGATATGTGTGTTAATATAAATTGGATGAGGAATTCTGAGTATTTGCCAGACAAAAACAACAAAGAATCTTGGAGTTGTTTATGAGATGCATCTATGGACGCATAGCCCATTAAACAATAGCCCATTAAACAATAACACAACATATTTGCTACATTTGTTGAGGCCTCAAGTTTTTCTATACTTCTGCAACCTGAAAGAAATCTCTCATCTCTCAATAAAATGGGTTCTATGTTTATGCAAGCAAAAAAAAATCCTCTAGAAAACATGATATTATAAGGCTTCTTTCATGTAACTAGTTTGCAAAAAGATCACCAATATTGGCTGATAGGCTGATCTATAACTTAGAAAACAGCAGGAAGCAAGAAACAAGTAATCTACCCAAGATGATACTCTTGGAAGTCCCCTTATTTCCACAAGAAAGAGCTATGACATGGACTTTCATGGAAATAGTGGGCTTTAAAAGAACTTAAATAAGTTACATAATTCTTGTACTGAAATTATCTGGATATTCTCCAAAGCTCTTGCAGCATAGAAGAGCCTTAAAATTTGGATGGAAATTTGGATGGAAAAATGTCTAACAGAAAACAGAAATGGATGGGTAAATATTCCCTTAAGCACAAGGGTTTTTAAAGAAATGATTGGTCACATAAATGTACAAAGGCAATTTTCTTTGACCTAGAGGCCAAAAGATAAAATTTTAAATATTGGTCAGTTTGTAATATATACTTTATTCCTTTTTTCTATTCACACAGAAAGAAACCCTGGTGGATAAATTTATTATTTCCTATATGTTGCTCTACAACAAGGAACCACAAAGATATTTCTTTATGGGAAATGTTGGATTTATTATCCACCAGGAGACAGAGAAAATAATACAGGCAAGCTAACCTGGGTGTGTAGAAGGTTGACACGTTCAGTGGCTTCTAATAATTCTTGTTCTGCCAATTTACGACTACGTTCTGTCTGGTCCAGCACAGCCCTCAGCTCATCCAGCTCAGATTGGAGAAGAGTATTACGTCGATCAGTGACTGCCAATTGCTCTTTGAAATCCTCATTAAGATGTGTTGAATCATCAAGCTGCATTTGCAATTCCTGAAAGAAGATGAAATCTCACATATATCTGTCTATCTGTCTCCTGCTACAGTCATGGAATTCCTGATGTCTTTATTCACACCTAGGCTTAACTGTGTTTTGTTTTTACTGAAACCAGCAAATATTATGTAAATACGTTTCATCTTATTATCTTGGAGCAGCTATAAGATCAGTAGGCAGGCAACTTGAGCTACATAATTGTCATAAAGAGAACCAAGACCAATTTCAAATTGTGTGTATGTTTTTTTTAAACTATTGGTTGCTTCCATGTCTGCTTCTTTAGAAGTACAATTCTCCAAACATTTTGATTTTTCTTAGGGTTTTCTTCTCACGGGTGAGCAGAACATGCCATCTTTTCTCCACTTACTTAATAAATAAACAAGCTTATGTGTTTTATACCTTGGTAGGCACATCTCTGATTAAAAATATAAAAAAAAAATACAGAGAGATGAAATTAAAGGACTACTGTACCACTTTTAAATGTGTTGATGCCCCACTTCCATCTAGTTTTCTATCTTTTTCTCTTCAGAGTAAAATAAATATGTTTTTAACAAATGCATGAAAAAGTCTGATTTACTTCAAAACAAGCTAAAGAGATCTGAATTTTCTTATTTAGCTAAATAACTTTGAAATTCTGGCACATATGTACATACATACAAAGATAACTGCATGCTTATGTAATTCCTATCCTTGTGATTAATATGACCACTATATCTAAGGGAGTAGAAACAGGAAAAAATAAAATGGAGGAAAAGGATGCGAACTACATCCTGTTATAAATTGCATACTAATGTGAATATGATACAATGACTTGAAATAGCATTAATTGTGTGAGAAGGATAGAGCTTCTTAAGATTATTCAAGCTGCACACTCACCAGGGAAAAATATTGATAGATACCATGGCAAATGTACAGTCTCTAAACTCTGTTTGCCATTGTAGTGTAAAATGCAATTTATGAAATATGTGGAAAAGACCAAGTAGTCTGGCTGATGACATTTTTTATTTTTCCACACCCAACAATTTTCTCATATTAAGTTATTTTATCCAGGTGGACTTATCGTCTTATTTTAGAATTAGATAGGGAAAAAATCTTGTATCTGACCCTGGGTTGGCAATTCAAAATTTTCCTTACAACACCAAATTTGAAACTTAGCACTATATGGTATCTGCATCTATTGGAGTTTTGCTGCTGTTGTTATGATATACAGATTTCATTAACAATTTATGGAATACCTTTATTTGAGTCTGAAGGATGCGTGTGGCCTTAGTTGCTTCGGAAGCATGCCGGTTAGCATGACTCAACTGGATTTCCATTTCATTGAGATCACCTTCCATCTTCTTCTTCAGCCGGACAGCCTCATTTCTGCTTTTAGCTTCAGAATCCAAGGTAGCCTGAAGTGTGTCTATTGTACGCTGCTGGTTTCTCCTATTTTTGAAATATTTTTTAATATACACACCTTTCATCCCAAGTCATCTTCAAACATTGTTTTACTATCAGGAAGGCTGTTATATTTTTGTCTATCAGACAAAAGACAGTCTGCCTCAATTTTTAATTCTTAAAAAGTGATTCCAGTTTTTTCTTGTTTATTTCCTTTTGTTTATTAATATATCTTTTGTCAACATATTGTGCAGACAGTAATTATCAATCAGTCTTAACAACATTCTTGCAAATTAAGACAGCATGTGCAGATGGTTCAACAGATTCATAAGCAGAAGTAAATTGCCCTCTTCTGCATAATGTGTTACTGGCAGAACAACTATGAAAAAAAATCTTGTGATGGTTAAGAAATATAGATCACTTGTATCTATAGTAGTTCTTATTGATAAATTTCATTGGATCTCTTTTATGTTTCTTTTTCCCCAAAACCAAGACCCATTGATTGCTATAGAGTCTACTTCTTAGTAACCTTGTTTAGAATTGTGAGCTACTTAGAATTGAATAGAAAATTAATACCATTCTATGTTTGGCAATAATAGTAGATGTACAATATAAATGTAATTATAACTGCTGTGAAGAATACCAGAAACTACTTCTTTATACATAAACATATCCTTTCTGTGTATCTTTCTTTATATCTTTCTGTTTTTTCTACCTTTTTCTATTTTTTATTGATTGCACTTTTAGCAGAATTTCTGTTCTTTCTTTGTTTTCTCTAATTATTTTATTATTCCTAAACATAAATGCATGTGTGTAATAATTAGTTAAAAAAGAACTGTGAAGAAAGAAATATTTTCAGAGGGTTTTGACTGTGTAGCTCTTAAATATTGGGCTTGAATCTTTATGAGTTCATTTATAATTGTATTGCGAAATTGCAGCAGTTAGTCTTTTACAGACAGTCTAGCCAATTTAACAATAAATGTCAAGAAGAGAAAACCCAGTTCTCTCAAGAACGTTCTCTCTAGGAAAACGTAAATAAGATATTGTATTCAGATAGAAATCTGTTCAGTGTTCTTTTTCTCTCTTTAAAAATACTAACCAGAATTTACATATTGGGACACACAAACAAAAAAGAAATTTACAATTATTTGAATGAATAAACACATCTGACAGATTCACGCATCCTGCAGACTAATTTTTAGATTCTATTGCACTAGCACTACTAGATCTGGATGGTAAAAATCCAGATAACTACTACCTAGAAACAAAGTATTGGAACTGCCTTTATGTCTGCTATTTACTTGTTGAATACAATTTTGCAGCCTGGATCCAGCCCTAGTTAAAATTAATAGGGGCAGTTGGTCATCTTAAGTTATAGTAATCTCTTTTTCAACAGGAAACTACTCCAAATAACCTCCCATATTGGGGTATGTCAAATGACACCACCTGCTAATAACACATATATGCAAAAATATCAGCAATTAAGTGATATTGGACTCTAGGAAAGTTAGAACACTGAGAAATCTTACGTAGAAGCCAAAACACATTGAGTCATATTATGAAAGTCATCCTGATACAGACATTTGCACCTGCCACAGCCAACATCAAAATCAGCTTGCAGAAAGATGGTGGTAGGAGTGTCCAAACTGCCCATATGTTGAGCACTTTCAATAATGAACTCCTAAACAGTACTAAGAGACACGTTTTAAGCCGAAATTCCATATATAGTTTACAGTTAGTATCAATCCAGTTTTGGTTTTGGTATGACAGGTTGTGGAAAAGTTTATCATACTGTACCTGAAGTTTTCCATTTCCTCCTCTCTTTCTGCCAATTTTCGTTCAAAGTCTGCTTTAATTTGGGAAAGTTCCAGTTGAAAGCGTAATGTTTTGCTTTCTTCATGTTCCAGAGCTCCCTAATAAACATGTACAATATAAATTGAAGTTAACTGTCTTAAAAAAGAAAAGAAAAAATCACCACACCATATGCTATGGTAGCTGAAAGGCACAATCCAATATTCTGTTCAGTTGCAGAGCAATCATTATGATAATATCAAAAAGCACAGACTAATTATTTATAACTACTGGTATTCTTTATCAGCATTAGTACCACTTTGCAACATTTTTACATGCAAGGGTAGGAGCAGGTAATCTTGCCATCACTGATCCTACCTGATATATTTGGTTGTTTACACTACACATGCCTTAGAGTCTGTTGAGTTCATGTGACTATACAGACTAGTTCTTGCAATTTTATATGTTTTCAAAAGTAGTTTGTCACTGTCTTCTTTCAAGAGCTGAGAAAAAGTGACTGGGCCAATATCATGCAGCTGATTACTTGCCTAAGGCAGGACTGGTACTCAGATTTTATTTTATTTTTTGACTCCCTATCTTAATCATTAGATCAAACTACCATCAAAGAGAATGAAATGTCTATTGGACAATTCACCTTGAGTATCATAAAAAGGGAGCAATCTGTTAATGATTTGGTTTACTACTGTTTTATTCTTACTGCCAGAATGACAAGAGGTACATACAATTTATTCTAATTTAACAGCTTTTGAATTACCCTACAACTTGACTTGATATCAGGATGAAACAGATATTATCTGATATCCCTTCTGGTGCAAAATGTATTTTGGCTTAGCAGTACATGTTGTGTAAAACACCATTTGTTCTGTCTAGAATAGATTAAGCCTCCACTTCTAATGTAATAGCTATGGCAGGAACAAGCAGGTATGTAGTAGGGCTGAAGGTTAATTCCTTCCGGACTATCAAAGCTTCTTATAATAGCACTAAAAACCTGGGCATTTTTATGTGAACTTGATAGCATTGTTTTCCATTTCTTTTTAATTTGCATAAGCAAGTTTATTTATCTTTTCATTTATTTGCTCATTTATGTTTGTTGCAGATATGAAAATAGAGGTTTTTATGACTGGCTTTAAGATCTAGCATGAATAAACTGCATGGTAATGTACTATGGAAAAATATGTGCTGAGGAATGATAGGAAAAAGGGATATGGAACAGGATGAGCTTTCATGGATCAAAAACCAGCCAACTCATCAATACAATTAAGAATTTTTAAGAATATTTAAATTTTATGGCCAAGATTCCAAATAAAGGCTAAAGATTTAAGAGAAAACTAGAATATAAAATCCCGCAGTAATAATTCCTTGATTTTCATTGCATTTGTTTTTTTCTGATTTAGTTGTATATTGCATTTTTAAACTAATTTTTAAAATAAAGCATTGTGCAGCAGAAGGATCAGTATAATTCATTTAGTTCCCTCTTAACTATCATGTGGATTGAACATTTGTTTTTCTATATAGTGTTATGCCATCTGACTGAGATTCTTTAAAATGAAGCAAATTCAATCTGTGGATATATATATGCTTATCAGATGTTGTTATTCTAGTACAACTCTGACAATGAGTTGTAAGCAACAGTATTGCTAATGAAGGCACACACGTTTATCTGATTTTAGTCATCTGTCAAATGGAATCATTTTAAGAAACGTTTTTTGTTCATGTTTATGATTTCTTAGGTGCTCATACCCATAAAATCCAGTCTTCATTCTCTCACACACATTCATATTCATAAAAACATTTGTAACGCATAGCAACACTTTATTGTGGGGCCTCATTTGTTAAATTTACAAGTTAATGACTGCAATATTCAGGAACAAAAACAATGTAGGAATGAATATATTGATTCCTACGTTGGAAGTAAGAATCTGTATTAAGTAAGCTCTAGTTAGATTGGAAGTAAGAATCTGTATTTATGAAATGTATAATGCTGTTTAGTCTGAAAAGGAATAGCTTCATGTATGAATATGCATCAAGTGGTTGAACCTTCACCATGTAGTACAAAAGCCAAAGGGCAACAAAATTTTGAGAAAGTTTTTCTTCACCTTCTGTTGGTGAGGGACCACAATGAACAGTTTGGGAAAAGCAGACTGTACTGGACAGGGCACTGGATTAAAAAAACAACAACTCACTAGCTTAAGCCTATTTCAGTGCTCACTACAGTTTCTGGATATCTACTGAAGATTTTCACAAATGGCCACCAAAAAGACACTCTGAGAGCATACATGGCCCTGGCTTCTTTGCACTGGATTACTGCAAAATGCATTGCTTAGAAAATAGAAACAAAAATAAAAATCTTCCTTGTAGTTTTGTGGAACAGACTGTTTTATCAAGGTAAAATATATTCAATGGACATATGGCACTCAGGTAGATTCTATTCTATCGTGCTGTATATGTTGTATATCAAAGTCTCTGTGTGTGTGTGTGTGTGTGTGTGTGTGTGTGTGTGTGTGTGTGTATACACACACACATACATATACTGTACATACAGTATGTATATACGTACATAAATATATGTATACATGCATATACATATACATATACGCTTGCTTCAAAACTGTGGAACCAAGCATGCTGTTCCTCTGCTGTAATAACAAAAACCTTTTTATTTGATGGGGAAATCCCTGCAAAACATAAGATAGCCTGCATTTTTTTTTAAAAAAAAGAAAGACAGATTAATAAAATGATACATGTGGCTGATTCAAAGCTTATTTTCAGTATGAGTGCATTACCAAAACTATTAGATAAATAGATGGTGTATGTCCCTTTTAACATAAATAAATAATTTTTAAATTTTTAATTTATGACAGTGCTATAGAATATATTCATTTAGCTTGTTATGTAAACAGATGATTATCAGATACACTAAATTATACTTAAGAGAGCACAGAAGAACATAGATATCAAAAGATGAAATCAACCTGATGATTACCATTTCACAAAAACACAGAAAAACATGTCTTGGCTGGAAATTTCCCACCATTTGATGGTAGAAAACACCTGGATATTTGTAGCCAAGGCAAGTGAATGAGATTTTTAAATAGAACAACTTTCCCCATACTTGTACATTTACAACAATATTGAATATCTTATTGGACAATTGAGTAATATGAGAATTTGGATTATAGCCAAAGAACAAAAAGGATTTTTTCTGAATCTATATAGCACTATAATTAAAAGGCTTTGTAGCCATTTTCACTTTTCCAGATTGTCCAAGAGGTTGTACAAAGTAAATAAGATTTCCAAAGTTATTTTCACTTTGGGATGAGGCATAAAACACTACTTTCAAGAGCAAGAAAGGACCCACAACTGTAAAAAAAAAGTTACTTTTGATCCAATGCTTCATATGCAAATTGACCAAACTCCAACCTTTGCTTTTAGACTATGTTTTGTTCACATGACACATAGAATTGCAAATTGGCCAATCATAATATAGTTTAGCATGTTGGGCAACCACAGGGTGAATGCTTAGTTTATAATTCAGTTTATTGTGCCTGGATCAATTAGATAAATCATGGCTAAATTAACCAGAGGTAAGCATGCATTTATGAATATGCCCTCAGAGCAAGTCAGAAATAGTAAATTGGCAAACTACCTAATGTGAAATATGTATTTGCATTTACATCCTTTTTAAATTGTAACTCTCTCTAGATATACAACTGGCAATTATTTGATTGTAGCAGTTGGAAGAGAAGATTAAGCCCTTTCTTCTCTTTATGAGGTCTTAAGAAAAGCACTTCCTCGGAAACTGGTATTAGCTACACTTCACTGGGGACACGGCAGGAATTTCCTGAATTCAAAGGCCAGGATATCCCTCAAGATTACAACAGAGGAGTAAAAGAGTCAGAGCGTCCCTCTGTCTGCCTTCTTTGATTTGGATAATTATCATCTCCTCCAGCTGATTCCATTTGCATGTTATATGCAAAGTCAGTTTAACATTATGCAAATTTTATCCTTAATTGTTTTACTAATTTACCTTTCCCAACAAATTATCTCTCATACAGAACAATTGTTTTCAGGTTCCCAGAGTTCTCTTAACTCTTTCAGGATTGAGTTTAAGACTTTATTCTCACAATATTAAGACTCCCAGATTTGGGAGGCAAATATCAGACAATTACTACTGGTAGCAAAGAATTCTGAATATTTGCAGCCCAAGTTAGGTATCCTTCACATTCTTTTTCCAAATCTTTACCTTACCTCAGCTTCTTCCAGGGCTAGCTGGACTTCTACTTTTTCTTGTTCAATCTGCTTCTTCATTTTCTCTAGTTCATGAAGGTTCTTGTTTCCTTCACTGATCTGATCAGTTAGATCTGAAATTTCCTCTGAAAGAATTATTAAAAACAATGATAAAGGAATAAGAATATGAAGGACCTCCCTTTCTTCTAAACCAATGTCTGTGCACATGTATGTGTACATGTTTGTGTGTGTGCCATCAAAGCTGAAAGATGTTGAATGTTTATTTTTTTAGCAAATTTTTAGGGATGTCCAATTCACACACAGTGACTCTGGGTAGCATACAGTAATGAATTAAATTGAACTGAAGCCCCATTCCTCCAAAATCCATTTCCTCCCATCTGCCCCTGTGGCTGAAAACAAATCAAATAAGCTACCGGTACTTGGCTTTGGATCAACTTAAGATCCTCAAGTTCACTGACAGAACTATGTCATCAGGATATTTTGAACAAGTAACAAGATGGGAACCAATTTTATCTCCAGGGGAATCATGTTCCACAGGGAAGGAGGAGAAGAAGGCCCTATTTTTGGTCCTGCCCAATGTATTTCCTTAACAAGTGGGTCACACAACATGCCCTGCCTTCTTACTCTAGTGGGCTGGGTAGATGTAATTGGAGAAAGGCACTCCTTCAACTAACTTGGTCCCAGGCCACATAGGGCACTAAAGGTGATAACCAGCACCTTGAATTGTACCCAGACGCAAATCAGCATCCAATAAAGTTCAGCTCTGCAAAAAAAGGTGAAACATGCTCAAATTTGGGCTTGCCCAAAACTACACAGGCCATTGAATTTTGAGCCAATTAAAGCTTTCAGATACCCTCCAATGGCAGCACCATGTGGAACACATATTATAATGCATCATTGGTTCCTACAAGGCAGAATAAAAAGGATCTCCAAGTTCTGTCAATTAAAACAACTTCCAGATAAACATGAGGTACTTGAATAGTCATGCCGTTATTTTTTATGATGATCTGCATGGATCAGACTGGTCATATTCCAAAAATAGGTTTGATAGAAACTGGACCAATAGGGGCAATTGGGAATCAGCAAGATTTCTATAAAATGTAACTCTCTTCGAGCTGAAAATAGTAGTTTTCAAAGTCAGACATAAAATCTTGCCATCTGCACTGCTGTAAAACTGATACTGACCGACACCATTGAGACTCTAGAAAGAATGCAGAGAAGAGCAACAAAGATGATTAGGGCACTGGAGACTAAAACATATGAAGAAGGGTTACTTGAATTGGGTATGTCTAATTTAACGAAAAGAAGGACTAGGAGAGATAAGATAGCAGTCTTCCAGTATTTGAGGAGCTGCCCCAAAAGAGGAGTGGGGTCAACCTGTTCTCCAAAGCACTTGAGGGCAGGACAAGAAGTAATGGGTGGAAACTAATCAAAGAGAGAAGCAACCTAGAAATAAGGAGAAATTTCCTGACAGAACAATTAATCAGTGAAACAATTCGTCTCCAGAAGTTGTGAAGTTGAAAATATTTAAGAAGAGATTGGACAACCCTTTGTGTGAAATGATATAGGATTCCCTGCCTGAGCAGGGGTTAGACTAGATAGACCTCCAAGATCTCTTCCAATTCTATTATTCTGTTATTTCACATGTATTACTACACTGTAAATTCTACAGATAATATATTCTTCCCCTAATATATAGGTTTCCAGGAAGACCAGACAATTCCATGTGAACCATCTTCTAGAAGTTTTGAAACTATTTATCATCTATGAAGTAGCCAAATTCTGTATTGTTATCATAAAAGAGCATAACTGGTTACGGGAGGCGGGGGGGCGGGGAATCACTTCTGTTTTATCACTTTCAATTAACACGTACCAACTATTTTGTTTTTAGATTATATATATATATTACTTCACAGTCTGTAACGTTTTAGATTTACACTTGTACAAGTAATTAATGCATCATAGCAGTTTATGTCACATTTTATTAATCATTTTATATATAGTATGCTGATAGTTTGTCTCATCTATTCAGTTTTACTTTGGTGTTGTGTTTTTTTAAAATTTTGGCTGATCATTGATCAAATAAATTATTACTATTATTATATACACAAAAATATGAAATCACAGATCCTGGTTCTTTAGCTGGTGTTGGACTTCATATACATTGAATTCTCCCCAAGAACCTAAGGTGTCATAATATATTGGCATAGTATAGTAGCAGATCCAAGCAGTGTGGCTTTTTGTAATTGACAGATGGAAAATTTGCCAATGTACATATATTTTCTAAGTGTCATCCAAGATTTATTATTATTCTGTTATTTTTTATGAAAAGAAAGTCCTATATTATCATTAGAATACATGCTATAAAGAAATCCTGATCATACAATAATAGTATGCTACTATTATGAAGAATATTCATTACAAACTGACGTAGGTCAGAAGCATGACAACAATGCTATGTCTCGTCTTCATATGTTTGTTCCATCTATCTACAAACAAAATTTTTATGCCTGTAAACTTTAATTGGGTAAAACGGTGCATCACAGAGCACCAATTTTTGAAGTAATTACCTCAAATGGGCTAAGTTATAGAATGGGCCCAAAATCCAGGATCCATGACTCCCATGAGGAAATTTGTGGTTGTTTAAATATTGCTGTCATCCAGAGGTTCAGTAGAATAGTCCTAACTTTCCAGAAGCCAGGAAGACCTGCCCCCTCATGGTTGCCAGAGGCTGACCAGCCATGGTCAAGCTGGTAGGAAGTTGGAAGTCACTCCTGCTCTTGCTGCTTTTTTTTTGCCCTGTTCATTCTATTTCTCTTTAGGTAAGGAAATATCTATGAAATGTTGGTACACAGATTGTGTGGTTCACATATAAAGAGACACGTGGTATTATCTAACACTGGGTCATTACAGTGAAAATAATTGTATCTTCTGTGCCATGCTTTTCTAGGCTTTGGTATCCAGATCCACTATGGGTGGACACTGTGTTCCTTTGTTCTGATAAATCAGTATCTTCTACTCATAGTTTTATATTAGATATCTGTCTATTCTACCATTCCAGGAACTTAATGTGTTTGACAAATTCCATGGTAATTAAGACTTTTTAAGGATACTCAACTGATGTTATGAAAATTAATGTTTCTGATATGAAAGTTCTTTTTGGTACTTGAGAGGTGAAGTTCTAGACAAATAAGTCCAGATCACACCTGGAACATTATGACACCAGACTTTTATTTACTCTCCTTTTAGGTAGGCAAATTGCTCTGTATCTTGGTGGGTTAAGGCTTCAAGCTCCTTATATAAATTATTCATGACTTCCCTGCAGTATCCTTGGTAATGAATGACCTACCTTGGAGATTCTTGTTTTCTCTTTTTAAGGTCTCTGCATTGTCTAGGCTCTCTTCATATGCATTTTTCAGTTTAAATAATTCTGTACTGAGGCTCCTAGATTCCTTCTGGGCACTCTCAAGTTCGGCTTGGGATTCTTCATACTTCTGTTTCCATTCTGCAATAATCCTGTCAAAATTGCGCTGCTTCTTGTCCAGAACTCCTGCAGCTGAGTTGGCCTTCTCTAAGTCAATCATTATGTCCTCCAATTCATTCTGCAGTCGGTGTTTTGTCTTTTCCAGAGATGAGCATTTGGCATTGGCAGCTTCAACAGCTTCCTCTGCCTCCTGGAGACGAGCTGCCAATTTTTTCCTGATATCAGATATTCATAATAAATTAACCCATCCAAAAATCTTCTGACTTTTACAAAAATCAAATAATCTAATTTCAATGAATACTACTGAACTTTCTTGGTTACATATTGGCAAAAAATTGTTTCCAATACCCTGAGGTATAGAGCATTTTTGCACCCCTGGCCAGCACAGAATTTAGGGACTTCTGAGACCAGTCAATCTCAGGAATCAGTTCTGATCTGTTCCAAAGTTTTTTCTGGCAACTCATTCTATATAATATTTACATAAAATTCCTTTGAGTTTTCTGCTATAGTTTCACCACTAGTTCTACTTTTCTTTTCCACATATTCATACCAGTTTATAAAAAGAATATGCAGGTAGTCCTTGACTTACAACAGTTTCTTTAATGACTATTCGAAGTTACAACGGCATTGAAAAAAGAGATATGACCATTTTTCACACTTCACCATTGAAGCATCCCCATGGTCACATGTTTTACATTCGGATGTTTGACAACTGGTTCATATTTATGATGGTTGCAGTGTCCCAAGGACCTTTTGTGACCTTCTAACAAGCAAAGTCAATGGAGAAATCAGATTCATTTTAGAAATGTTAACTAATTTAACAACTGCAGTGAATCACTTAACAAATATGGCAAGAAAAGTTGTAAAATGAGGCAAAACTCACTTAACAAATATCTGACTTAGCAACATAAACTCTGGGCTTGTGTTGTTGTAAGCCAAAGACTACCTATAGTGAAAAGTTAAGCAGTAACTATGATGTCTCTTACTTAGCTTCTTCAAGTTCTTCTGTTCTTTGGATTGCATCTGTTTCATATTTAGTTCTCCATTGTGCTACTTCTGAATTCCCTTTAGAAAGTGCCCTCTGCAATTCAGCCTTAGCTTCTTGTTCCTCCTCAAACTGCTCACGCAAGAGGTCACAGTCATGGCGAGAAGCCTGCAGAGCATGGGCCAAAGCATTCTTGGACTGCAGGATAAGGAAACTGGAATTAGCACATTTTGTAACAGAAAAAGGAGCTACAATTGGAGTTGTAGCTAGCAAGTTCCTGTGATTGATTCCCAATTTTGGGTTTTACCTTTTAGGTATGAAATTCTCATATATTACATTATATCACTCCATCCATAATAACTATCACAACCTTTATTCTGAATTTATAATCCCATTCTGTATTTTAAGTGCTTTGGTGGTGCAGTGATTAGAATGCAGCATTGCAGGCAAATTCTACCGACCGCTATTAGTTTGATTCTCACCAGCTCAAGGTTGATACAGCCTTCCACCCTTCTGAGGTGGGTAAAATGAGGACCCAGATTTTTGGGATGCCATATACTGACTTTGTAAACCATTTAGAGGAGGCTGTAAAATACTGTGAAGTGGTATATAAGTCTACTTGCTACTGCTATTGCTATTTACACAAAGCTTGACAGGTAATTATTTGATTTACACAAATAAAAATAATAATGAACCAATTTTCCTTGTCATGCAGATCAGTGTAGTTCTATTGCAGTGACATGAGACATGTGATTCTGTACCTATTCACAAACTACCTTAAAATTAGATATATTTTTGGGGCTATCTCAGAATCATGTCAGGATTCCTAACGAAAGCATTACCTTGGTCTCTTCCTCTAGCTGCCTTTTAAGTTCGTCTATTTGTTGAGTGAAAGACAATTTCCCTCGAGAAAGTTGGTTGATGAGTGATTCTTTTTCTTCCAGCAGCCTTGTAAATTCACCTGCCAGAGAGGTATCAAAAGCAATAATGAGCATATGCTTTTTATGACAGAAAGCAAAATGGAATATATTTTGTTACTCGAGGCAAATATTTTATCAGTTCAGATTATTCTAAAGTGAGATTGCCCTTCAGAGACAATGGGATGGTCTGAGATAGTAAATGGTACAAAACATTTGCAGGCTGGCTCACACTTTGCCAAAATTGAAGTTACGTGAGGAATCCGAGAAATTCTCTGGTCACAGAGAAAACAAAGGAGAAAAAAACAATGTGATGTTGGACTGAAAAGATGCATAAATGTGAAATTTCAGGTTAATGCATAATGCAGATATAGTAGCTCTGCTAGCCAAGATATTCAGTTTCATTACAAATGCATCTCCATTGACTTCTACCATGTATGAATACTTATCACTTAAAATATTGCAGAAAGATATTGAAAACAAAATAATTCTTGCATGCAGACACAGAAATAAAGGAGTGGAAGCCTGGTTTAGTATTTCTGCTCAATATCCTTATTTAAAAACCAAGACTTCCAGTTTGAGCTTCTTTGGCGACAGACCGAAACCTCGTCTCTGTGAGGCTTCGATCCGTGCTTGCCGCTGGAGCGCCCCGAACCGGCTGGTTTTGGGGCTAAGCCACCCTGTAGAGGTGGTGAAGAAGGGGGAGACTGCCTGCAGGGTTGAGGAGAGCCGCATCTCTCCTCCCCAGCTGGCCATTACTCCCTTTCCCGAAGGCGGTTAGAGCGGTGGTCAGAAATGGCCACCACAAAGTAGAACTCGACCGGAAAAGAATATGCAGGAGGAAGATAAGAAGAGAAAGTTTTGGTTAACTGGGTCAAACAGCAAAAGCAACAAATAAGATACCCTGGAATTGAAATTATTAAAAAAAAAAACAATAACATTGTTCCCTAAGAAGATTTTTAAGCTGTGAAGGAGAGAGAAAAGGGAAAAGATTTGGGTTTTTTTCTCCTTTTCCTATACTGGCAGCTAAGAGACTTAAGCAAGAAATTGGAAAAAATCCACTTTGACAGTAATAGGTATTTAATGCTGAAAATAAAAAATCAAAGGGATAATAAAGATTTCTGGATAATCAAAAGCTTTTGAAAACAGGAAAGTAGAAAAAAAGAATAAAAGGGCAGGTTCTGGAAGGGAGGAGACTGCCTGGAATTAAAAAGCACTTACAGCAAAATCTCAACAAGACTTCCAAAAGATACATTTTAACTGAAATATCGCAACAAAAACCCCAGGAAGAGAAAGTGGAAAAAGAAATAAGAAGAAATAACTTGGGACTATTTGGATTTCTTGATGATTTCTGGATTTTTGGTTATTTTATTTGAATGACTAAAATCAAGTGGGTGGTTGTTTAAAACTGTTTAAAATGGCTCCACTTTTAGAAGAACTGAAAATGGAACTTAAAAAGTACAAAGAAGATGCACAAGAAGGGAGAGGTTCTTTTGGCTTCATATTTCAGTTTTTAGAAATGGAGATTTGGAATTATGAGAAACAACAAGAAATGCCTGCAGAACAAGAAGATTGCGACAAAAAAGAAGCCATCTTTAATGAACAAGTAATCTTAGGTGGAGGAAAAAAGGAAAGGGGGGAAAGAGAATGGAAAGTTTAAGATTAGGAAAAACAACTCCCACCCCCCCCACCCCCAAATAGAGTGAAAAATAAGTATAAAATCAGAAAGCAACAGAAGAGGGAAATGCAGAAGAGAGAATTAGAAGTAGAGAGACAAGGGGGTAAAAAGGGGAGGGAGAAGATGAGTGGGAAGAAAGAAAGGAAAAGAAGTTATAAAGGACAAAAACAAAATATAGAGAAACAGGGCCTATTTAGAGATAATGGGTGAAAAATTAATGGAAAAGGGGATTCTGCAAAGGTACATAAGATAGTATTGTTATATTAGAAACAGAAATAATTTTAGAAAATATGAAAATGTATGATTAAAATGTTTGATAAAATAGCTATTGTAATTCAATGGAATGTTTGTCAATAAATACATGTAACAA
Source organism: Pseudonaja textilis (assembly GCF_049901715.1). Taxonomy (NCBI): domain Eukaryota; kingdom Metazoa; phylum Chordata; class Lepidosauria; order Squamata; family Elapidae; genus Pseudonaja; species Pseudonaja textilis. The sequence goes on from NC_141996.1 coordinate 33,324,241, forward strand.
AATGAATATTTACTGATTTACAAAACATATGTGAAGAGAAATAAGGGAAAAATTAATTATGGAGATTATATGTGTTTTTAAGGAAGTATGATATTTAATTGAAAAGAAGTGTTAAGGATGTTAAGATTTTAATGATTATTAATGATAGAACTGAATTGGAATGGAATGAGGGTTTATAATTACATATATGTACAATCTTTCTTTCTTTTTTTTAAAGAATATAGTGTGTATTATAAGAATGTACCAAGCAGAATTCGATTGGAAGTTATGTATTATGTATTATATTGAAAGTCATAACCTTAGGGTATATATTGAAGTTTAATTAAAAGATATAAAGGTGTCATACTCCAATTAGTAACTACAGGAGAAAATTTGTTTAATGAGAAAAGATAATATGAAATTGAAACAGAACAGACAAAAGTATAAATATAATGATTTGAATTGAGATGAGATAATCAAAATAAAATTGAGAAAATTAAAAGAGGGGAAAAACTATATAGAAAATGTAGAATAGTATAAGATATGGAATAGAACACAAAAAGGAACATGAAATTGAGTTTTGTGTCTGTATAAAGAAGTTCAACCCGGGACCATGCTATTTTCAAAAAAGATGTTTTACTTGTATTTTGTATGTGTGAAAACCCAAATAAAACTTGATTGAAAAAAAAATTCCTTATTTAAAAACCTGTAAATAAATTCACAAACCAGTGTCCAGGATTCAAAAAGCAAATCTTTTTCTGAGCCAAATGCTTTTGACTTTATGCAACTACTTTGTGGCATACAAGGATTCAGTACATTCTTATTTTGAATAGTATTTTTCTTTTTTAAAAAAATTATTAAACACAGTAATAAAAACTATCTGTTTAATAGCCAAATAGTTTGCTATTCAGAAAATGTGGCTTTTAATTTTAAAAGCTGAATATCAATTAGCAATAGAGTGCATATGGTAAACAAGGTATATTGTGCATCTATTTGGATGCTCAGCTAAACAGAAGCTTCAACAAAGGAGGTATGAATGTTGTCCCTAGCCTTTTCTTCCCATTTAACCAGAATTCTGAAGAGCATTTGCATTTACTGTGCAGTCTGCAAGGAACTCTTCTGCATTAGGGTTTAGTTTGTAAATTCAGCATTTCTCCAGTCTACTGGTAAATGCCTAGATTAGGGTTTCTCAATCTCAAAACCTCTGTGTTTCTTTTGGGGGAAAGAAGATGAAGTCAACACTTCTTAAAATTGGTACATTAAGAAACACTGTCATAAAGATTAGGACAAAGTAGGTAAGAGTTGTCTTATTGGCGAAAAGCATAACATATAAATTTAATTTTAAAAAAAACAAAAAACAAAAAATACCCAGGCAATAAAGAATGGAGTAGAGTAGAATAATTTATTGATTTAGTCATTTGAACATATCAAAAAAATAAAAATAATATAAAGATACAAGTATAAAGATACAAGGAAAACAATAAGACATATTCATATTAAGTCATCATCCCTATAATTAATTTCAGTCTGATCTAAATATTCTTTCTTTTTGAAATGACCTTTGATATAAAGAGTACAGTTTTATTAGTAATATGCAGGCTACTTCCCTGCAAAAAGTATGACATTTTCTCCCAGGTGCCCTAGTATTTTTTAAATTTTTAAATAAGACTCTAAATAAGTTGCCCTTTCTGCAGAGTATAGTCTGCAGTCAAGAGGAATGTCTCCAATGTCTCCAACAGCTGGTGCTCCACAGTGTCTTTCTTCAAATCAAACTCCATGAAATCTCCCATATTTTATCACTGCATCTAATGGTTTAAAACAAACTCTAGGAAAAGCTCTTCTGAGATGTTGAGGTATGTAAGTTGACACGGATTTGTGTTGAGAAAAAGTAAGATAAAACACAATAATTAATAAGAATTGTACAGAACTTACCATTCTCAGTTTGCAGCTTCCCTTTCTGCGCAGTGAGATCATTTATCACCCGGGTCATTTCATCTACTTTAGTCTTGGCCTCACTGAGATGATCTTCAAAAGTCCGGCAGAGTTTCTCTGCATTTGCCTAAAGCGATGGAACAAACTTACTGTAAGCAGGAACGGAATTTATTTGTTGTTTTAATGTTTTCTAGTGCATTTTAATGGAATGTCTGTCAGCTGCCTAGAGTTGCTTCTGACGAGTTGGGAGGCATACAACTTTAATAACAAATAAATGAAAAACAGTGAAAAACTATAATCCAGTCACCCCTGACCCTTTAGACCTTGGATATTGTTAAATTTGGCTGGAAGAAATTAGAATAGCATACCAATAAATAGTTAACTTGGGCGGAAATCTGACTGGATTTTTTTTAAAAAAATTTTTATTATATAACACAAATCAGCTGATTCTTAGTCAAAACCTACAAATTTAAAATGCTATAATCTTTTAATGATATAATTTCAAGACTTTTACACATTCATCTCCAAAGATAACATTTTGTTTTTTTCTCAGAATATAATAAGACATTTCTTTACCTATGTATCAATCAAATTATTGCTTCTCATAAGTAATACTTTAGTTGAATCATATCACCAAAAACAAACATATAGAGATATATTATGACATATGAAATGAAGTTACTTAATTAATAATAATTTGGAATTATTTGACTGAATTCACGAGATGAAATATGTTACTTAGACAATAGTATGCTTCTGTGAGCTTTAGACATTCTTTTAGAAACTCTTATCAGTAGTTGGGAGAAAAAAAATATCCCTAGGGAATATTTTACAATTCTTCCACACATCATTTATTATTAAAGAAAAGTAAAATGGAAGTTTTTCTGAAGAGAATGATGTGCTCTTACAATAAACTGTCACCCACTTCTGCCAAAGTCCATAAAAGATGCTAGCTTAAAATTTCTGCAAATGAATTCAGAAAATGTCAAAGCAGTCTGTGGTCACTATTTTTAATATTCATTTAGTAACCAACAGTTTAGTGACTAATTTAGTGACAAATTACAATGGAGGTCTATAAAAAAGGAAAACTGAAGTAAGATCAGAAATTAGAGTTTTGGATAGTAAAAAAAGGTAATACATTTTCTCTCACTTTGTGTGTGTTTGTGCATACACCCACTTATATATACATATATACATACATAGCACATACATAGGCTGGATAGCATGGTGATTAGGGTGCGAGCATTGACAGAAGAGACAAGTTTGAAATCCTGGTTGCTACTTATCTTAACTTACCAGTAGGAGTCCTTGGGCAATAGCCCACTGCCTATCTCAAATACGGGAGTCTAAGAGACTCATGCTGGTTCAGATGACACTTGAACTAACAAGATCTGTATCAGATGTAGGGGAGCAAGGGCAACCTGACAATAAATGAGCTCTTGGAACCAATCATACATGGATGGGACAAAAGATTTTGGAATTGATGAAATGCTACTATAATAGCAGATCTAATGAGAATGGATATATAAAATGATGAGGGAACTATGGATGGACAGAAAACCATAGTCACACTAACTAGAAACATCTAGTTTCCAGCTCTTCAACATAGTAAAGAGGAAACTGTTCTTACAACTTAAGATAGACCAACTATCTATATCTCTAAATCTACTGCATCTATATCTCTATAGATCCCCATTCAAACTTTCATATTAAATTGCTTTTACCTTTCCCTTGACCAGCTGCTCCATGTTAGATGATAGGTCATCGGCCTCTAACTTCAGCTCACTTTTCTCTTTCTCCAGTTTTTGTTTGACCCTCTGCAAATTGTCAACTTGCTCCGCGAGCTCAGCTATGCTGTCCGCATGCTTCTTCCTTAGTGTAGCTGCAGTAGCTTCGTAGTGCAAAGTGGCTTCTTCAAGATCCCGTCGAAGTTTGAGAAACTCTGCCTCACGTTTCTTGTTCATTTCCAGCTGTGCTGAAGTAACACCTCCAGCTTCCTCTAGTCGCTCACTTAGTTCTTCTAGTTCTCGGGCCAGATCTGATCGCTGCTTCTCCACTTTTGCTCGGGCAGCTCTTTCTGCTTCCAGTTCTTCCTCCAACTCCTCTATTCGGGCCTATCAGACAGATTAAAAACACTTATGTATTCCACTTATATATGCTACAAACTGTATATATAACCTGAATGTATACCTAACTCTGAACCTTCTCTCTTTACCTAGTTGAATATGAATCTGAGTTTCAGATCTTTCAAAATTCTATACCAACTTAGTGGGCAGAAAATTGTCTTGAAAGGAAAGAGAAATCCTTCAGCAATTAAGGGCAAGACTTCCTCTTAGCCATGGTAGTACACTACTAATCAAAAAGCCCCAGAGGGTGACTCCTTCATAATGGACTTCTTGGGATTTATTGATATATGTAATATTGGGAGTTGCTGATTACTGACTGCACAGTAAAATGGCAAGATACATAGAGCTCTTTTGACCACCTCTCTGTTCAATAAGTTCAGGTATCATCCATGAAATTTCCTCTGAATTTATTTTCTCTTTTATCCTAATTTGTAAAACACAAAATCAATTATCAGACTGAAACAGAACTGAAAGAAAAATGCAGGACAATATTCTGCATTAGTTAGAATATTAATTGTAGAGCAAAAAAACACCATAGCATAATGAGGCCTAGTATCTAATTTCTATCATCCCCAGGCAGCAATATTACTGGGATGACAAGAGTTGCAGTTTAACCTATAATTGGAGGAAAAGCCATAGAGGTATTTAAATAAGGGTAAGTGTCTGATATGTATTCTGAGTACAAGGTGAATTTACTATGATTCCACCTTCTGGAAAGGTAGTTTTGTATCATTTCCCCAAGACATCAGGCTGCAGTTGTATTTGAAATTATATGGAATAACTATTGAACTTTGCCAGGTTTATTCTAACTATGCATAAAATTACTCTAAGGGTAACTTGAGATGCAAAAATCCCAGTGTATGAAAGTAAACTTTGATGGAGGTGATAAATACATATTTTTAAATCTAGAGTGTCTTATGCCCCTTTAAAATTCAAAGAAGTATAAATTACAAGGTAAAGAGAAGCTCTTTTTGTAGTTCTTATCCATGTTTTGACTCTGAACTAGAACTGTCAAAACAGTTTAATTGCATATTCCACTTCTGGGCAATGAGCAAGTTGCAGCATTATTAATGGCACTTCCCATAACCTCCCCTCCAAAGGGAAATGAAAACTAACTTTGGCAGCTGTTAAACCAAGATGATCATGGAGCCTCCCTAGATCAATAGCTAAGGGGAGTATTTTTATTCCTGGAAGGGCTTTGCTCCTGTACAAATTCAGTGTTTATGTCACGTATCAACATAGTTCATGTTGTCTTCCTCCATGATACAATCTTATTCTGTAACTCACCAGCCGCTATATACTTATAATCAAGGGTATTCAGAGAGGTGTTTTTGTTTTTGCTGAGTATATCTTTTCTCCCTCTCCAATTCACTTTCTCTCATATATCTTTCTTTCCAAGGGTCTCACCTACTCTTTTATGACTGCAATCCAGCAACTAAGTCCTGCCTATTAGTTGGAACCCCTGCAGTTTAGGAAGGAGATTTCAAACCTGCTTTTCTCAAGGGATCCATAGTTTTTTTCCCCTGAAAAGTGCAAAATAAAACTCAATTAAGTTTTCTGTGTGTTGGAGAGGGTGTATATAGGTATACGCAGGGGTGAGATTCATTTTTTTAAACAACCGGTTCTGTGGGTGTGGCTTAATTGGTGGGCGTGGCTTGGTGGTAATGTGACTGGATGGGCGTGGCCAACTCAACATCACTCACATCAAGGCACATAAGTCACTTTTTTCAGTGCCATTGTAACTTTGAATGATCACTCCACACAGCAAAGTATCAGCAAAGAAGGTGAAAAGGCTCCAGAGAAGTTCCTGAGACAGGAAGTCTAGTCCTGCCAAGAATGTAATAAGGGTTAACAGAGAGGCAGTTTCTGCCTTCCTTACAGGATTAGGCCAGTAATTTCTTCTAACAACTGGTTCTGTGAACTGCTTAGAATGTTAACAACCGGTTCTAGCGAATAGGTGCGAAGGCGTAGAATCCCACCCCTGGGTATACATACTGTGGAGGGAATGAGTATTGTTCTCATTCTCCTCACAAGAAGTGAAGAGCACTTCTTTTAAAGCCAGAATGATGGATAGCTCCATCATTCTTATATCTGTGAGGAACCCAGAGTTGCACATTATATAAATGGACAAGCTATAATTTCTGATTTCCTGGGATCAGGAAAAGTATTTGGAGGACTTTCTCTCCAAAATAGCTACTTAACATAGAGTATTAATGAATTTCCTGTTCCAAAAAGGCAGAAAATCATAAAATCAGAAGAAACTCTCTGGAAAACAAAAAATGGGAGAGCTGTGGCTCCAGTTTGCATCTCCTATTCTAAAGGTCTGAAATGATGAATTGGATGTGGACTCACCAGTCATGGGTATCATTTATACCACATCTATCATTTTTGTTTAAACTGTGGATGAAGGGATGTATGTTGGGCATAGGAAATGATAACTGATTCTGATTTGCATTTATAATCAGGCTGTAGAAATGACTATATAAGGCCTGCCAGCATTCTGAAGGTGCAACCTTCTTATTTAATTACCTAGATATTTTTATGTATATCATTATAATTTAATCATTAAATCCTCCCTAAAGAAAGAGGAAGAGAAAGTGAATTAAAAGAAGGAGTCTAAATCATATTAAATCCAAAACTCCTTTCAACATTAGATGAGTTTAAAAGAAAAGTATATGTACTCGTGAAGTAGTAGTTGGAACCTCTAGCTGTGGGAAGACAACACATGGAGAAGCATTATCTAGACTAACAACAGGACATGGATTTTTAAACAGTATAAATTTTGCAAATTATATTAATTGGACTCCCAATTTATGAAGCAGCACTAGAGTGGAGAATGTGATCTGGATGTTTTCTGTGGAATCCAATGACATCAAGCAAAACTTTTCATACATGGATGTCTCTAATTGCCAGAAATTCAGACTGAATGGTACTAAAGCTGTTCAGAAACTATATTAAGATATACCATTTTGATCCCAAACTGTGAGGACCATTATTTTCCAAGGAAGATGAAGAATGAATCCAATCAAATGTGCATAAGAGCCTATATTAGGGATTATATTCTTATCAGATAGCTTATCACCAGCCCTGTTTAAAGTGAAAAATATTCTAGGCATCTGAAGTGACTAGAATCGAATCTTGAGTCTTTTCTGTCATGTTTCCTGCCTGCTCACCCAATTATTGAGGCATCTACTTGGGTTGACCTTTACAAATAAGAGATTTTGGGGTATAGCAGTGTATAATTTAAGAAATAACAGCAACAATAATAATGTTCATTATTGCATATTTGTTCCATTGGCACAGGTTATTTTTGTGTGTGTAATGCACTTTGGTTTTAAGTGTAAGCCACTAAAATTTACTTTTGATTTATAAATCATAAATAATTACCAGCTCAAATGGAGGAAAAGTAAGAATCACTCATTATTTACCTGAAGCTCTTTTATCTTTTTTTGGAGCTGCATCACTATGACCTGTTCATCTTCAATCTTAGAGTTCATTTGACTGATTTCAAATTCTTTCCTGTTAATGAAATAGATGTTTAGATGTGGTGGAATATAAGACAATTAATCAGAATGGCCTTATTGCTTTCTAAGCAGAAATGCAGTTTCAGGAGTAATGGCCACCATGACTGCTATTTATCAAGATTTTTTTTTTAAAAACCTAGTTGTTAATGCAAATTTTTTAAAAATGTTATCTTATTTCTTGATTTGCAAACTAAGCAATCCATGGATATTGTACTTTTAATAACTCTGATATTGGGTGAAGTTGGTGAGTGTACTTCGTGCTACATTTTGATCTGCTGCCAAACCCAATTTGCTCTAATAAAAGGAACGCCAGCAGATCAGGGGAGGAAAATAAAAACAGAATCCTACAACACAGAAGCTTTGTTTTATTTTGCTGCCTCTTATTATTGAGGTGTAAAATTCAAAAGCTCCCAAGGTAACTTTTTAGGTAGGAATATTCCCCCGACCTTTCCTTTCAAAAATCTTATTAGCTATCAATTCTCTATCCTTCCTTTCCAAGCTATCCACTTCTGTTATGTGCAAGTTGTGACTTACTAATCAAACATACCCACCAGGCACATATGACAAAACCTCAGGGGACTGACAAACCTTCAGGTTTTGGCTGCTTTCCCTGGATCAAAAAATGCAGGGAATCTCCAAGTACTCAGCAGTTTATATTGTAAGTCTAAGTACGTGGATTTATTTTCACATAGTTGGTAGTTAGTTTCCATGTTTAGAACTGAATATGAAGGGCACCCAAAATTGCTTATACCAAAAAGCATGTCCCTTCTAGATATTTTGGACTTCAACTTCCATCTGTCTCATCCAGCATGGCAAATTGTGACGAATAAATAATTGGGGAAATTGTGATTGAAGGCATTAGCTTGCCTTTATCTATGTTACCATAACAAACTGAATTATTAAAAACCATAAATAACCTTACTTCTTTAATTTTTCTTCCAGTTGCAGTTTATCATTCTCTAAATCCATGACACTTTCTTGAGTCAATTTCAAGTCTCCTTCCAGTTTTCGTTTGGCTCTTTCCAGATCCATCCTCACTTTCTTTTCTTGTTCTAGAGAACCTTCAAGCTACAGATATAAAAAGGTGGAAGAGAACACTCTATAGATCAAGGCTTCAAGGGGTATGAATTCTGACAGTATCTTACATTTAGTTGCATAAGTTATAATAAAGTATAGAAAAATCATACATCATGATGAGACATAATGTGGATTACTTGGTTTTGTTTAGCATACTTTATGAATCTAGCCATGATAGTTTGTAAACCATCACTTCTGGCTAAGCCTGATGTGTCCATTGAACCAACACATATGTTCATGCTTCACATTAGGCCAGTGTTGTTGAAAAACTTACTGGTTTACTTTAATTCATTTTTCTCATGGCAAAGAATGGGTCTGAAATCTATGGTAAGAAAATCAAAACTATTACTCATCAAACACCCAGACAATCAATTAAAAAGCCCAATTTTATTCAGTTGACTCCAAGAACTATTGGATAAAAGATCTCACCATTCCAGGTCAATATGACAATATAGCAATAATGAGAGTTGTACTCCATTGGATCTACAGGCACTAGTTGCATAAGGTTTACCTAAGCAAATCAACAACAAAGCAAACATACATCATCAACTTGTTGCTCCAGTTTTACTTTAGCCTTGCTCAGAGTATTGACTTTATCCTCTTCCACTTGCAGGTCATCTAAGGCCTGTTGATGAGCTTCCTGTAAAGATTTCTTTTCTTTCGTAAGTTTGCTGATAGTTTCATCCAGTGCTGCCATTTCTTCTGTTAGGTTTTTAACCTGAAAAATGAAATGGAAGTAAGTACAAAAGTCAAGAAGTATTTGCAGAGTCAATGCAGTTCAAATGCATTTTGATCCTTATTTGTGAAAAACAATGTACTTCTGATTCATACAAAACAAAGAAAGCTGCTCCTCTTTTGAGTATGCCCTCATGTAAATTGAATCATAGACATGCCCTCATATAAAAAAGGAAGCAAAATACCTTAGATGAAGGATTTTCAGTTGCAAAACCTATTTTAAAAAATATTCCAGAACTCCTTATCAAGGAAAAAGCTCTAGTGATCCAAAACAGTTTATGTTTAATTGAGCATTACCTTCTCTTGGAACTCTTATCAAAATTTTACAGTGAAGAACACAGTTTGAAAAAACTGGGCTTAGAGTATTGGAGCAGAGACAGTTCCGTATCTAGGTAATAAAATATTTTGTTCAAAATAACCTGCACAACAATTTTCAACACTCAAGATATCATAGCATATAATGTATCCTCCAAGCAACTGTGGATGTGGCCAATACCTGGAGAGAAGAGTCTGTGCATGGAAAATCTTATGTACATTATTTTAGGTTCCATAATGAAATAAATGTTTGTGTGTGTGTGTGTCCCCATTTGTGTGTGTAACAAATAGTCAGGTACTGCATTTGTTCAAGTGAATGCTATGAGGAAATAACAGAATCATAGATAGTTTCTATAGGCATAGATATCAGGATGACAAAATAAGAGGAGGAAATAATGTAATTTATATAGATTCTGCCCATCTATATCTTTTTCCTGAAAAATTATTAGACCTTGAGTTAGCAAAATCTGTAACCAATGTCTATATGTCATCAAAAACATCTACAGTATTCAATTTCACTGGACAGTGGAGATTTAATGTTTCTCTGTCTACTTTTACACCATGTACAATATTACGAAGTTATGCTATTGCATTAGTCCCCCTACTATTGCCTTTTTCTTTTTCTGGTCTTAAATCTCCAACTGTTGTAACCTTTTCCCACTGAGAAAATACAGCTTTCTGAAGCATAGTTCAAACTGTGGGCATTTTATTTTTGATTCATTTTACTCCTAAATTCACTTTTTTTCAAAGGGATCAACATTTGCCTGACATTTTCATTAAGCTATCCATCACAATCCAAATATTCCTTTCTTGATTGTTCAAGCATATTAGTGAAGTTAGGAATGATTTCATTCCAAAATGTAAAATTTAACCCATTTTTAAAATCATTATACAATTAGACCAGGTTGATTTTTTTAAAAAATATTAAAAGTACCTTATTTTCTGTAGCATGTTTTTCTTTCTCAACTTTTGCCAAAGTAATTTCAAGGTCATCAATATCTTTCTTCAGCTCTGAACATTCATCTTCCAGCTTTCTCTTCTTTGATGTCAACTCAGAGTTCATCTCTTCTTCATCTTCTACCCGTTCAGTCAGTTCTTTAACTTTGGCTTCCAGCTGGATCTTAGATTTAATCAGTAAATCACATCGTTCTTCTGCATCTGCAAGGGTATCTTGCTCCTGTCAGAATTTGCAGAGACTTGTATTAATGGCTTAAGAAAACCTATTTAGGTAACCAATCATCAACTATAAAAACACATAGAGACTTGTATTAATGGCTTAAGAAAACCTATTTAGGTAACCAATCATCAACTATACATTTCAGTATTAAGCCACAAAATTGGAATCTAGACTAAATGCTACTCTAAACCCATGCTAGATGCAAGGGATTATTGCAAAAACAACATTGTTTTGAGTTCTTGGAAAAATATTAAGCAGCAGATACCAAGGTCTGGATAGATGAAAAGTATTCACACCTGGCTTTTAAACTGGCTCTTTATTAACACAGTGAAAGGACTAGACTATATGGTTTTGTGTGGTCAAAATTAAACTTGTTTAAACTTTCAGTTTTTGTGGTTTATTTAGTCTTAGCAATCTATGTCACCGGCACATTGTTGAAGTTTTAGGCATGATAGATGGACAATGGATCTCTTCCACCACTTTTACATTGAAATTGGCATTAAGGGGACACATTCTTTGATTTTAGAGGAATTATATGGAAGTTCTAGTAATAAAAACCAAAGACTTCACTGAAAAATGGGACTAAGAGTAGGCAGAAAGAATACAAAATTACTGTTCAGCAACTTATACAATGAAAATATTGAAATAGTGTCTAGATTCTGCTTTTCAAGATTACTCTGCAATAAAGAAACCAGGAGTCAGACAATATGCTACAGACTTGTACTTGGTAGGTTCACAATGAAGACTTCAAAAAAGATTTTCAAATGCTGTCATGTTTCTGTACCTACAAAGATCAGAATCGTGTAAGGAATGGTTTCCATGTGATATTTTACGGTAGTGAAAGATGGACTTTGAAAAACTAGGATAGAAAAAGTATTGATAGTTTGGAATCAAAGTAGTTGTAACAGACTTCCTGGGGTATTGTGGATAGCCAAGAAAGCAAATGAATCATCAAATACATTAACTCAAAGTTCTCACTGAGACAGAAATAACCAAGTGCAAAATATCATACTCTGGACAGTATGTGAACACCCAGCTCTCTAGAGAAATCTAGAAAATGTGAAAATAACAACAACAACAACAAAAAGAACAACCAGCAGTAAGTTTACAAGATTCAGTTACAGTAGCAATGTGTGCACCATTAAAAGACCGACAGAACAAGCTTGGGGTCAGATCATCCTACAGATGATCTATATACTGTATGTAGTCACTAGATTTAACAGTAAACTGGCACAAAATAATCAGACATACAGCTCTTTTGTTGATGGGGGGGGGGTTGTACTGTTTCTAAATGTGTTGTCAGCAACTAGAGATTCATGTGTGAGATTGGCACCATAGAAGTAATTTTATAAATAAATAATAACTAAATAAACTTTCAATTCTAATTGCAAGTGACAGCTCCATTTATTGTGGATTTTTAAAGCTTCCTTTTGGAATAATATAAATTTATTACATCTAAATTTAACACATTTATCACCAGATGTGGTAAATTTAGATTATTCCAAAAGGAAGCTTTTTTTAATTAAAAAAAACCACCTAGAACTACCATTTTTATTTCTGAATCCTATACATATATCATAAAAGTAAGTCCACTTTCATCACTATTTATTCTTGGATGAATACAGATAGTCCTCAAGTTATGACTACAATGGAGCCTGTCCATCACTAATGTAAGTCATTATGGTCATAAAGCAGGTTACCCACAGGCCCAACTGGATTTTACAACCCTTTTTTCAGTGATCCTTGAGCAAATGACCAGTACAATATTTCAGCTTCTATGATATCTCAACCAAAATTAGTCATCTTTCAAATAAATATAATAACATCGCAAAGGATTAATGAAGTAAAAAAGTATGTGGTTTAAATTGCTTCATATAAATAAATAGAATAATCAGTCAATTGAGATATAAGTTCAATATAACAAACACTTAAAATATGCATTTTTTTTTCTTTGCCAATGCAAAAGTCCACCAATAAATTGTATATAAAATGCTACAGTACATATCCCAAGTTTAACATTCTGTTTCTTTGTTGATTTGCCATGGAAACTGATTCTGAGACTGAAATATGTATAAAAACATTCGTATTTATATCCAAGCGTTTAAAGTTTTACACTTCATGTATTTACATGTAAAGTAATGTTAACTAATGCAGAGCAAAATGAAGGCTGCCATCCTTAGTTGAACAAATTATTGAAACTGGCTGTTGTTTTTCTGCTTTTTCATATTTATTTTTTAAAAATAAAGCAAGGTAAATTTATTGTGAAGAACACTTGCAAAATATGATAAACTAAAAAAAAATCCCCCCATTTTATACAGTAAAAGATTTATAATATGCCTCTTATTAATTTTTATGTTTTTTAATATGTTTCTCCTTTGAAATTTGTATATCCTTCTTATATAGATTTATATTATTTGTTCAATCTATGCTTTTGCTTTAAAAAGAAAAATGCAGAATTATTACTTGTGTTGGAAGTTAAAACCCACCCTCTCCTAGAGAAATGAAATATTTTAGTACATATTAAAAAGGCAGAATATTTCCTCTAAAAGAGAAGTAGAAACTCAGAGAGGCAGAAACTTAGCTCCCCCACCTTTGCTAATGGGCCATTAAGGCCCGGGCCAGTCTATTCTACATAACAAAGATCTACCCTCTTCAGGCAGACCCATAATGGGAATCCCAAAGCCCTTTCATTACATCATCATCCAGCAAGGCTCAACCAAGCCTGGGACTCAGGACAGCCTACAGAGTTGCCCCTGCATGGCCCCACGGGAGTCTGAAAACCAATCAGAACCCAAGCTCAAATTCAAAGCCCAACAGAGGGCATAAAACCCAGGTACTTTCAGCATCTCTGTCCCTTTTTCTTCACCCAAGAGCTCCAAGGCATGTGATCCTGTCCACCATTAAACCATCTTTCCAAACAGCCTCCATGTTTCCAGTGTCTTTTTCCCCATTTGGAACTAAACTCAGAAGGATATTTCTTCCAACGCTTGTTTACTTTTGGAAATTGACTATTCTCTAGTAATAGAAGATTTTTTTTTTACCAACTTTCTTATAGCAGCATTTTATCAATGGAAAGAAAATTCTTCTCCTTGAGCTATAAACTTTGGGGAGCCATATTGCCCAGCAGCAAGTGTAACAAATAATAATAAAAGATTTGATTTGATCTCAGGCATTTCTTTTTTAAAAACAAAAACCATACTCTTCATTCCAATTTTCTCTTGCTGCAAAATGTCTGACAGTCAAACATTTTTGTGAACAACTTTAGTACCTATCAATTTTATTTTTTGTAAGATGAAGAATGTTTCAATCATTTTTAGCAAGTCCGATTCTATTTATCTATTCTTTCTTTATGATTCTTTATGTAATTAAATGTTATATACAAAGTACTCAAAGAAAGGAAGGGGACTTTTTAGTAAGTTAAGAATTGAAAATATTAAAAGCTTATGCTAGAATTAAATGGATGCTGTTTTATGTGCCCCTGGATTTCACTGTTTGTACTTAGCAGGACCAGTTTCACAGCAAGCTTCCTGTGCTGGACCAAAGTTTGGGTTGGATTAATTAACACTGATATTTTAATCTACTTACTGCTTGCAGCTGGAGAAGAAGGTCATTCTTCTCCTGTACAAGAGAAACTTGTTTTTCTTCAAGCTCCTTCCTTCTGGCTTCTGATTTTTCTAAGGCCTCCTTCAATTTCAGGAACTCTTCTTTCATATTAGCCATTTCTTTTTCAGTCTCTGCTGATTTTAGGAGGGGTTTGATCTTAAAGAATAGCTTCATCCAAGGCCAATTTTTCACAACCATGAAAGCTCGAATGTTCCACTGGATCACAAGGAGGGCATCTCTGAAGGGAGGGGGGAAGGAAGGAAGGAAGGAAGGAAGGAAGGAAGGAAGTCTTAAGTTATCTGAAATAGAACTAATTTTAGTACAAGTACTTGGATCTTCCCTCATGATCTTAGGTCTTTGTAATAATTTGTTTTCTTTTATGTACTAAATACTATAGTGATGCTACATATTTTAATAATTCCTATTTCTAGATTTTATGCTTCATTTGTGTACATCATTTCTACATTTCTTTTGCATTTTCAAAGCAATATGTACAGCTATCTATTTTTTGCACCGTATCAGAAACAGCTGTGACAGTTACCATTACTATGTCTATCTGTTGTTTTTATTCATATTGTGTAAGTACATTTTGAAATTAGAAAACAAGAAGTTATGAGCCTTTACTTATATGAAACAAAAGGATCAAGTTCTCTTGAAAAACTGCAGCCATTTTTCCTTCTTAGTGATCTAAATTTAGGTCTTTCTCCACTGCTGAATTATAGTGCTGTAAACCTATCCTTGAATCCATGTAATTTTTTGTTTAGTGTGTCATTCCACAACAAATGACTCCTGGCGGTTATCTGAGGCAGATATTTGGTATGCCTATTGCCAGTCATTATCTTGCCCTTATTGCCAATGTTTCAAGTTACTGCAGTTATCTTACTTCCCACCATAGTCAGTCACGGAAAAGCCTGACAGGTTTTATATACCTTGAGGTTGTCCTTGGATAATGTTAGAATAATGGAGGAGAGGTTACATTATCAATGCTGTAACTAAGGATGACTTAAGGCTTTCTGGATTTCATGAGTGGAGCACAGGAAGAAAAAAAATTAGCTAGAACATGCCACTACAGAAATAGAAGTGGGGAAAAAAAATCTTATTCAGCTCCGAGTCAGCATAAAAATAACCTTGTTTGCATAACATAATAATATGGAGAAAGAAAGAAAAAAAAGAATACATTTTTTCTGGCATTTCATGGCATTATTCACAATTGTGAAATATCAGATATTATATGAACTACTTCGAAGTTCCTTTACATAAATCAAATTTCTACTGCTTCCTCAAGCTAGTTCCTTCACATACAGTATGTAATTTTAGACCAGGAGTTGCCAACCTTTTGGACCTCAGGGACCACCAAACTCATAATTTTAAATCCCGTGGACCAGACACCCTGGGAAAATCTCAAAAAAAGTCTGCAGGAAAATTCCCCATCCCGTTTTCCTACCGATTGATCATTCTTTATTAGGGATTGTAGGATACCTTTCCTTGCTCTGTTCTCAGGGGGAGAGAGAGAGACTTTTGGCTTCATGCAAGGAAAGCAGCAGAAGACTTTCTCCCCCAAACTCTGCCAGAAATGAGTCTTTATAAGACTTGTCGTGCTGGCGCAGCCTCTTGAAGCAGGATGCCTTGCAGGATCCCAAAGACTCATTTCTGGCAGTTTGTGGGAGAGAAAGAAACACTTTTGCTGCTTTCCTTGTGTGCAGCCAAAAGCAGAAGAAAGAAGCAGAAAGAAGGAGCCCATGGCCAGGCCAGGCTCGTGGGGTGAGTGGGGCAAGTTCCCCCACTCTGTTCCTTCCATCCTCCCCTCGCTACCTCATGTTGTTTGCAATGCAAGCCACACAAGCCTTGTGTTCCCAGGCCCATGTGGACAGCACAGCCTTGTGTTCCTGTGCAGCCTGGATTAATTATTTTTGGGGGTGCTTTGGGGGTGACATTTCTCTGCAGACCACCAAAATTTTCTCATGGACCACCAGTGGTCCCCAGCCCATTGGTTGGCGACCATTGTTTTAGTCTACAAATTCCTAGTCCTCATGGTGAAAGTAATGCTAGCTGGTAAATTTGTAAACTGCATTATCTGGATGATGCTAGGCTGAGGAAAATTGCTATATAATATAATCACTTGGGGAAAAAAAGAAGTAATGATTTGACCCCAGTATACAGTGTCATGAAGAGTATGTAGCATAATACCTTCGTTCTACCATCTTCTGGAACTCAGTGCGCATCAGTTTGCCTCGGGCTCTTGCTTGAATTAGTGTTAAAATCTTGGCTAATCTCTCATCTCTCATCTCTTCCAGATGGCCTAGGAGACCAGCTTTAAAAAAAACCTGAAATACATGCCATCAGTTTGTCAAATAAATTTAATCAATTGTTATTGGTGACACATAAATCAGTTTCAGACATGTAACAAAGCACAACAGTGTAAGGGCATAATAATAGTTGTATCAGCACATTGCAATAGCAAGATAAAAATAGTAGAGTGTGAAATCTTAATGCTGCTTTAGATATTGTATAAGGTGGTTAATTAAATAATTGGAATTACTATTGACTCTTGAAATATAAAAATGTATTTCATTTTTCTTTAAATTAAAAATTGTAAAAGCAAATACTATAGAGCTTAGAATGTATATTTTCCATTAGGCTTTTTCCTTATAAAAAATTGCCATTTAGTCCTAATGATAGGTCCAATTTTTAAAAAATCACTACTTAATTTTCAGCAGACATTTTAAAAAAGTGACACTGAGGATTCAAACAGTATTCCATTCTACTTTTCCAGGCTGTGAAAAAGACAGGGGAAGGAAAATGCAAATATTATAAATAAACTATGACATGGAAATTGTGACTATATAGGAGAGATTTGGATTCTGGGACCACAGACAAAGTTTTCTTGAAGATGGACTGGGCATTGAGGCCTTGAATAAGATAACTCAGGACTCGGTCCTCAATTCTTCAATATTTTTACAAATGATTTAGATATAGAAATGGAGAAAACAATATCTTATAATGCCATGAGAAATAAAAGAACACATGCCCAACAAAATGAATTACAACAACAAATTAAAGAATTAGAAACACAACTATAAGAAACTCCTAAAAATCAGAGAATTCAAAATCAGTTAATAACAATTAAACATAAGTTGAACTTACTTGAACAAGACAAAATAGAAGTTAAATTGAAAATGTCCAAACAAACCTATTTTGAGTATGCAAATAAACCAGGAAGATGGCTATCCCATAAACTTAAAAAAGAGAAAGAAAAGAGATTGATATATCAACTAATGGATGAGAAAAGTGTCTTACAACATGAAATAGAGAAGAAAAAAGATATTATTTACAATTATTTTCAAAGATTATATAAAAAGGAAGAAGTGAATGAAGATAAAATAAGAACCTACTTAGAGGATATGAATGATAAAGCAATCGGAGAGGAAGGGATAGAATTATTAAATAAAGATATCACATGGTCTGAACTGAAGTCAGCAATGGAGAATCAAAGCAATAACAAATCTCCAGGACCAGATGGGATTCCGGCAGAACTATATAAAGCTATAATGGAACTAGTAGGACCACTGATGCTGGAGGTGTTTAATGAGGTACTTCTGGTAGCTAAGATGCCACACTCGTGGAGGGGGGCGTTGATTTCGCTAATCCCGAAGGAGGATGCAGATCATAGATACATTAACAATTATAGACCGATTTCACTTTTAAATGCCGACTACAAATTATTCACTTCGATTATAGCAAATAGAGTAAAACAAGTTTTAAACCCATATAACCACGAAGATCAAAATGGATTTCTTCCGTCCCGTCAAATAAAGAACAACTTAGGAACTGTCATCGACGTTTTAGAATATTATGAAGCCCATCCTGAAAAACAATTCGCACTGATGTTTTTAGATGCCGAGAAAGCATTTGACAACTTAAATTGGCACTTTCTAATTCAAAAAATTTACAATATGAGTCTCGGTACTAAATTTGAAAACATTATAACAACAATTTATAATACACAACAGGCTAACATACTAATCAATGGCGAACAAACAGGTCCAATTAATATAGAAAAAGGGGTTAGACAGGGCTGCCCTCTTTCTCCTCTCCTTTTTATATTTGCCCTAGAATCACTTTTAATGCGTATTAGACAAAATCCTGAAATTAAAGGAGAGTCAAATCAGAAGAATATAAATTACAAGCGTTTGCTGATGATATGGTCTTTTTTCTGGAGGGACCTATGGAAAAAGGATATAATCTAATAAAGGAATTAGAACAATTTGGCATTGTGGCAGGTTTAAAAATTAATAGAAAAAAGACAAAATTAATGACCAAAAATTTAACAGAAACTCAGAAGGAAGAATTAGAAACAATGATGGGGATACAAGTAACAAAAAGGGTCAAATACTTAGGAATATGGCTAACACCACAAGGTAAATCACTCAAGGAGAACAATTATGATAAATTACTTCAACAAAAAAAGAAAGACTTGGAATCTTGGAATAAGCTGCAGCTTTCTCTATTGGGCAGGATTGCCTCGATTAAAATGAACATATTACCAAAATTTCTTTATTTATTTCAGACAATCCCAATTAAGTTACCCAAAATTTTTTTCGAAGAATTAAACAAGACAACACTCAAATTTATTTGGCAGGAGAAAAAAGCCAGGATCAATGTCAAGGCCTTACAAGATTCGAAAAGCAGAGGGGGTCTAGCTCTTCCAAATTGGGAATTATATTATTTGGCAGCTATTTTATTATGGTTAAAAGATTGGGTGAACCTACTTAATAAAATAACTTTAGCTCTAGAAGGGTATGATCTCCAGAGAGGCTGGCATGCCTTCTTATGGGAAGTGGGGAAACCTAAGCAGTCTTACTTTCACAGACACCTTATTAGGGACTCATTATTAACTAATTGGAAAAAAAATTGTAAAAAACACTATCTAAAAATTCCGATCTGGCTATTAACAATGGAGGCAATGGTACGTCCCAATAATTTGGACATAACAAAAATGATCAAATATAAAGATTTACTAGATCCGCTAGGAAAATTAAAAACTCGACAAGAATTACAGGAACAGGGATTCAAAATAGATCAGTGGTTATATATGCAAATTTATAGCAGATACAAACAAGACATGAAAGATTTTGGAATTAATAGCAAACTGCAGCACTTAGATAAAATTTTATTAGGACCAAACAAAAAGAACATATCTAAATTTTATAAATATTTATTGGAAGTAGAACTAGAGCAAGAGATAGTCAAAGGGAATATGTTAGCCTGGAGCAGGAATGTTGGAAGAAATATCACATTATCAGAATGGGAAAGGATTTGGAACAGGAATATTAAGATTACAAAATCGGCAGCGTACAAAGAAAACACATATAAAATGTTTTACAGATGGCACTTGCCCCCTTCGAGACTGGCGAAAATGAACCCTAACACAAGCCCAAAATGTTGGAAGTGTAAAAGCTCAGAAGGAACCTTTTTTCACATGTGGTGGTCCTGCAAAGAAACCCAGAGATATTGGCAAAAAATTAGAAAATGGTTGGAGGAGATAACTAAAGAACAAATAGAATATAAACCAGAGTTCTTCCTACTAGGGATCTCTGACAAACATTTATCCAAAAAGATGAAATATGTAACAATTCATATTTTAACGGCGGCTAGATTAGCATTTGCTCAGTGCTGGAAATCACCGTATACTCCTACAGAACAAATGGTAATTCAGAAAATATGTGAATGTGCAGAAATGGACAAACTGACGGTAGCCTTAAAAAACAAAGAGTCCTCAACATTCTATAATAATTGGAATTCTTGGTACAATTGGTTAAGCCAGAGATAAACGGACTAAAAGATAAAGGGCAATTTAAGTATAGTAGACGAGATGAGCGTATTTGAATTAATTTAGATGAAATGGATCTTACAGACTGTCAAAAAAGATACTGTTTGCTTTTAGTAGTATCCCTTTCATCTCTTACTCGTTTCTTTCCCTCTTTTTTCTTCTACACCCTTTACTCTCTTCTTTCTCCGGTTTGCTAGCCCAGATGTTCTTTTTTTTTTCCTGTATGTATTGTCGATATGTTTTTAATTGTAAATTCAATAAAATTTATTTCAAAAAAAAAAAGAATAAGATAACTCAGGACTTGGTCCTCAATTCTTCAATATTTTTACAAATGATTTAGATATAGAAATGGAGAAATGTTTATCAAATTTGCAGATGGCAGAAAATTGAATGGGATAGATATTATTTATTATAATAAACTAAAATGATATTCAGAGAGAAATAGGCTGCAAGTAAAATAATAAATTTAAGACACAAATGAAAAACTCACTTTGGAAAGAAAAAAATAATTGTACAGCTTTTGGATGAGACATATCTGGCTTATAATATTTTTCCTGAAAAATATCTTAAAACAGAATTTATTTGATGTAGTAGTTAACCATCAGGCTAGAAACTGAGAGACTGTGAGTGATCTTGCCTAGTCACTTTCTCTCAGCCCTAGGAAGGGGGCAGTGACAAACTACTTCTGAAAAAGCTTACTAAGAAAATTGAAGGGACGAAGGAAGGAAGTTGCAAATTTAGGCTGTATCAAAAGAAGTAAGATCTCCAAAACACATGATATAATAGTTCCATATTATCGCTTTCATTATCGTTCACTTGGAATAAGTTCAAAGAAAGGTAGTAAAATGATTGGGGGCTAGAAATTGGAGGCTAGAAAAGATGTTGATGACCCTAAGGAGATTGAGAACAGAAGGCTGAGAATACTGCAGCAGCAATCTTAGGTGTACAGATGTAATAAAACTGTTAAAATTGGTTTAGAATTGGGACTGAAACTAAGACACATAGTGACAGATTGCTTACTGTGCTGCTTACTCTTACAACTACTTACAGAAGCAAAGTTATATGTATGTGTATATACAAATAAGTGTAAATATAATAACAATGTGTATAATCAAATAATTGTAAACATAATATCTCATTGCTAAATGAAATTTATCTAGTCACTGAGCCATATTCTGCAATGTAGAAGGCCAGACAATCTAGCAATGAAAATATATCTTCTTCTGGGTAGTACACATGCAACACAGCAGCTTTTCCCTTCCAACTCTAGGATTCTATGAAGGATGTAATATAATTTCTAAAAATGAATATATTAGAAGGAGGAAAGCTAAGTCATGGATTTTTTTTATTCTAATGCAAAAGCTCATCTCTTCTGGAACTTAATTAAAATATGCCAGCTAAACTACAGTTGACAGGAGCAGCAGCAAATTAATAATTACCTGCTCTTCTAGGCTAGCAGTATGTTTAAAGCTATGTGTTAAGTAGAGAGGTAGGTGTAAGCAGGAGAGGAGGTAGATTCATGAAGGAAGAGAAAGTGCTAGATTTCACAAGTGCTATATGGGCACAAAGGCAAGTAATAATAGCCACTATCTTTCTTCCACTGTGGTTCTTTGACAAATGGATAGGTTGTTAATCTTTTGGCTTTGGTGCAAGGAAAAGGCAATCATTGGAAAGCTCGGGGCTCAGGACTGAGGATGGCCCATCTAATATTTGACAGTATCAAATATATCAGAAGTATCAAAGTATCAAAGACAGTATCAGGTATAATTGAAATTATCTTTCAGTACTTTATTTGAGGCAAGGAAACTAATATAAATATAAACCCAAAGGTTATTTGCTACTTTGATTTCCTGTCACATTCCATATATACAATAAACAAATAGACTCTGTCATTGAAAAAGAAAAGCTTTTGAAAGTTTTAAAAGCATCCTGCTCAAGTTTTAATTGACATTTAGGAAATTTAAATGGGAATAAATATTACAACATTTTGCATATCTGTATGAATATCAGGTTGGCAACCAGCAGGAGTTTTAAATGAAACTTAAGGCTGGATTTCTGTTAGTGATTTATAAAGGCTTCTACAGTAATTCAACTACCATTGTGCCATATAAGAAAAAAGGCAGGTTTTATATCATTACTATGGCCAGGTAATGCTAGAAGATTTTCTATATTACTAGTGGAGAAATGGTCTCAGTTGATATTAAAAATGGTCTTTTTCAAATATATGAACGCTGACTGATTTGCAGCCCAGATATAATAACACCATTTGGACCCGAATGTAGCTGATCCTTAACCAAGGCACTACATAAATGCTTCTCCCTTTATGTATTTATTGCCAGCCTGGATACAGTAAAACATTTGGACCCAAATTACACAGATATGCTTTTCCCTTTATTTTTATTTGAACCATAATAGCATTCTGGTAAGCTATTTATAATGGAACTACTCCACCGTGCAAAGAAGCCAATAGAGAATCTAGAAAAAAATTGGAGAAATGTTGTCTGTTTCTTCAGAGTTGGGGGACAAAGCACTGTAGAAGGATTTCAAGGATGACTATAAATCCACAGGATCAAACTTTTCTTTTGCATTAAAAGATTCATACAATTAATTGAAATCTCAATGTCTACCTATAGAAAGCAAGGCTATGGATCTTATAGTTGATCCATTTTAAATATCTCCTTTCCTTCTTGAGATAAAACTATTCTGCCCAAACATAATGCAAACAGACCTTATCAATAGGGCTGTATATGAGGAGATACATGATTAAACAACATAAATTAAGGGTTATTCCAACTCTCCCTTATAATAGTTATTTCATTCTAAAAGAGTTTTGATCCAGATACCAACTAGGAACATGTCTTTCCATTTTCTCCATTGCTGGATTACGTGAACTGTTTTACCTTGGTGTGCCCAAAGCGGTACTGGCTATGATCAATATCCAAAGAACCCAGTAATTTTTCAGCAGCTTTTCTGCTGTCCACAAACTTGTCCTCTGGAATTGCAGAAGGATTCAGGATGCGATATCTGGTTAGAGCAAATAAATAACAGACAGAAAGAATTAAACTCCAAATCATGGTGTAATTCCTTCTTTGATTTAAGAATCAGGAAGTCTACTAATACCTCACAGTGACTGCCTTTCCACAACAAGCTTAATACTTCAGTAAAAAATGTAGAGATAGTACTTTATTTACACAGCATACTAAGCTTATTTATTTATTTAAAACATGTATATAACTTGATTGGTTTTAATCTGGATTAGTTTTTTGTGATTTGGCAGATTGTGACAATTCATAGGATATGATTAAGATTTCATTACTATACGAACACAAAAATGTAACCAGATTAAGTATGTTTAGTGAACCCAGACACTTTGTCCATCTAATCAAATATGTCTACATCAATCTTTCTCAATCTGGTGCTCTTTGGAGATGCTGTAACTGCACCAGCCAGAACGTTTAACTCATTCTGGGCCACCATCCATGCAGACTGAAAATTCTAACTGTTAGATTTGAAGGCAGCCAAGCTGAGGAACCACAAATTTATGCCTTTCTGGGAAAATGTGTTTATTTTTGGAAGTTGAGATGGGTGCAGAGGTGGTATTCAGCAGGTTCTGACCAGTTCTGGAGAACCAGTAGAGGAAATTTTGAGTAGTTTGGAGAACTGGCAAAAGACTGGAGATTTTACAGTATCCTTCCCTTGCCACGCCCACCAAGCCACACCCACAGAAACGGTAGTAAAAAAAAATTGAATCCCACCACTGGATGGGTGCTACATATGTAGTGCATTCTGTGGAATCATAAACATCCTTTTGTCCTCTTTGAATGTGAACCATTGTATATTCTAAACTATATCTTGCATTTTATTTTTTTATTCAAAAACAGTTTGACCAGAAAAAAAGAACTAGATCTACTGAGATGCTACTAAAGAACAAATATCAGTTCTGCAAATCAAACAATTTGACTGTGCCATTGGTTTTCACAATACCTTTGTTTAAAGTCAGCATAAATCACTCTATTAGGAAAGCCTTTGCGGCAAATGCGGATTCCTTCCAAAACACCATTACAGCGAAGTTGATGGAGGACAAGGAAAGCATCCATTGCCCCTGAAATGATAGGATAATAAATGCATTCCTATATACACATGCTTAAAAGCAAGATTTTCCCACCCTTAGATTAAGTATTAAAAACAAAACATATTCTAAGAGTTTTACCTGGAGTTTTTGTTTCATTGGGAATAATGCATCGCACAAAGTGAGGAGATGTAGATCGTAAATTAGTCATCAATTTGTTTAAATTTTCCTAAATACACAGAGAATAAACGATAGAATTAGAGAGAGTATAAATTGCCATTTATATCATGAAACTTTTAAATCATTTAAACATTTGAATCACAAAACTGCATCTCACTTACTTTGGCCATGTCATGTGGGGAAATTTACTGAAGAAAGCAATTATTTTTGGAAGAGTTACATCATAAATTACCATACTAACTTTATAGGACACTAACTGTAGTCCTAAAATGAAGCGTACATCAGTTCTCTGCTGTCTATTCAAGTTTTCACTTAGAGTTAAGTATTCTTATTTTGTTATGATTTAGATACAATGCTAAATAATAACGTTATATCATATGATAATGAATTTGGGTGAGTTTTGGGCTTGAGTATTCAAATAACATTTCTTCCACTGAAGAAAATTAGAAACATCTGCTTTCTAAAAGTGAAAGTGTATTGTTATGATGCCTGTCTTGGATTACACTGTGTTTAGTTTATGCCACACAACCTGAGGCCTCATAATTGCCTGTAACTTCCAAAAATACTATGTGTACTTCCCAGAATTCCAGAATCATCATGAGATGCAAATTATAACTGTTAGCCTAGCAGAAGGGATAACATATTAAATATGAGGTACTGAAGTTGTTAGCTGGGTATTCACATTTAAATGAAATGAAATCACATTTTGAAATGAAAATAAGACTTTTGTCCTAGTCCCTTTTACCTATTTATAATTTTTTTTCTCAATACTTCTGGCATAAGATCTTCCACATACTATTTACAGACTGGATGCAGCCTTTTTTCCGGAAAAAGGTTATATACCGTGTACACCACACCATCCAATTTTAAACTTTAAACAAGACACAATGGTTGGAAACTAACCAAAGAGAGAAGCAACCTGGAATTGAGGAGAAACTTCCTAACAGTGAGGACACTTAACCAGTGGAATAGCTTGTCTTCAGATACCATGGATGCTACATCATTGGAGGTTTTTAAGAAGAGACTAGACAGCCACTTATCTGGAATAATAGAGGTTCTCCTGCCTTGAGCAGGGGACTGGATTAGAAGACCTCCAAGGACCGGTTCAACTCGATTCTATTCTAAACTATTATTTGTTTAAATAGCAACCAATTTGGGATAGTAGAAGTCTCCTGCCTTGAGCAGAATTGGATTAGAAGCCCACCAAGCTCCTTTCCATCCCTATAATTCTATGATTCTAAACAAGCAAACTAAGTTATTTGTCAGTTTTACCCACCCACCATCTTTTTGTTGTTCAATCAGGCAATCTGGACTTTCTAGCAAGATCTGTTCCTGCTCTTTTACACCACATATTGAGGACTGCTGGGCCAAAATGATCTTGCAGATTTTTTTTCTTATAACATATTCTGACTGAACAGAGGTATCTGATAATTTTAATGAATTAAATACATTGAAGTAAGACCTATCTTCTGTATTAAATGCTAACACTGAAAAGAAATACAAACAAAATTAAACACATAATATACACTCTTGAAAGTGTGATCTTTGATTATTTAGCAGTTATTCTATTTATATATTTGAGTGTGACAAGCAGAAGTTGCACTTTTATCCAGAATTGCACATTTTCTACAATTTGGGTTAAGTCACAAATTTTATCAGTGGCAAAAATATTACCTAATATATAGAACATAAGCAAGGTTCTTTCATATCTTCTGTGAAAATAGCCACCTATGCTGGTAAAGTATCAAAACCAAAGATCCAAATCTTTGATTCTCAGTATGTATTATTTACCAGGGACTTTGGGCCATAGTTTGCTAAACAAGGAATTATGGCCTGTTGCATAAGTAGATTTGCATTTTAATAATCCCTACATTATGGTTTAGCATTATATATTAGCAAAGCTTTAAAAATTTCAGATTATATTGTGAACTCCTAAAAGGTAAATGCTGTCCAATTACTCTTAAGAAAGCAGACATGCCAGCTACCTTTGAAAAAGAATCCAGATGACTGGGAAGTGCCTTTGGTCACTGATCTAATTCTGAGAAATCTAACCACCGGTTGCCATGAAAAGTAACAATGAATCCTGTGGAACTTTAAGTATTCATATAATTATTTTAAGAAGTAGTCCTTTTCTAAGTGAACATGCTGAAAATTCAAACCTTGTAAAATGAATGTTTAATTATTGTTCTGTTTAATCTGAATATGTTATTTCTGCAGTAGTGAAAGAAAATAAATGAGATGTTATACTTAAAAAGTGAATGTAAAATTACTTTATGCATTGATGACACTGTCTGGAAGGAAGCCCCTTTCTTGCGTTTCTTCTCTCCACTTTGATCAACTTGAAATAAAAGGAAAAAAACAGAATTAACTTCTCATTACAGCACTAACATATAACCACAGATGTTTTACGTGATTTAGAAGTTTAGGAGTATTTTAGAAACAACAAACAGATTTCTTTTGGTTCAGTGGTATTTTCAGTGTTAAAATGTTAGGCAAATCTTTGTGGCTGCTTGTTTTTTTGAACTTCCTCTATTCAACTAGAGTCCAATCTTGGGCCAGAAGCAACCATCCCTTGATGTCAAGTATTGATAAAAACTATTGATGTCAACTATCAATTAGAATTGATCTTCCATGAAAGCTCTGTGTCCAAGAGTTACTGTATAGACCTGGGATGTCAAACTCAAGGCCCAGGGGCCGGATCTGGTCTGCGGGGTACTTAGATCTGGCCTGTGGGGCTGCCCTGGAAAAAGCAAAGGACTGGCCCACGGTGCATCTGCCAGTGAAAATGGAGCTCAGGACGGCTGAGGGAGGTCCTCTTGAGCTCCATTTTCATTGGCAGAAGATTGCAGGAGGCCATTTCAGCTGAAAACAGAGCATGCGAGGGCCGTGGGAGGCCCTCCCAGGTTCTGTTTATGCTGGCAGAGGGTTACAGGAGGCTGTCGCAGCCAAAAATGGAGCTTGGGAGCCCATTTTTGCTGGCAGAGCACTTGGGCCACCACAGGCACCTCAACACGAGTGACATCAAGCTGGCCACACCTACTCTGGCCATGCCCATCCTGGGCCCCCAAGGTCAAAACAAACCTGATGTAACCCTCAGTGAAATTGGTATAGACAATGCCTAATTGGAATTATGCTGATCATATGGTTAATTGGTGTAAGTGATGTCATTTTAGTTTTGAGAAATTGTGATGTAAAAATGTGTAATATGTGGATATTTGGTTTCTACAAATAACTACTAAATAATCAATCTCCATAACAAAAGATTTGTAAAGTAGTTAACTTTGTTCTTTATTTATCAAATGTACAATATTTTAGAACAAAAGATGTTTTTATAACTAAAGGCACATCCTTATTTAACTTATTTATGAGCGTCTGTGTATAAACTGTCTTACTTTTGTTTTATTAGAAACATATAGCTAGTGTCCACTGAGAATGAATTCCTATAATGCCCCTTAAAATTCATAATATACACAACCATTATCAACTAATGACCCATGTACAATAATTGTATGCAGTTCTAAAAAATGAGGCACAATTTGCTTTCACTTGTTTGACTCATACATAAACTACTGTATATGAGTTGTGACACTAAGTCATGGTTAGTTTAATCATGATTGGTTAAAGGAGCCACAATAGCTATTGTTATCCATTATACTCAGCCATAAACCATGGTTTATCAAACATAAGGGCTGACTTCAAGATTACTCTAAGGCAAAATTAAACAGATGTAGCTGTGTATTCAAATGTGTGTAGATAAGATAGATAGATAGATAGATAGATAGATAGATAGATAGATAGATAGACAGACAGATGATAGGTAGATAGATAGATAAAGATAATATGTGTGTGTGTGTGTATGTGTGTGTGTGCAATTTCTGTGTTACTAAATATATTGGCCTGCATCCAATTTGTTTGCAACAATGCATATCTACAGTACACCTACAGGATTTATACCTCTGAACTATAAAACATCCCTTCTGTATGGATTATTTTGCGTTCTTGAAATATGAATTTACATTTTGAAGAATGTTCATTCTTCAAAACTATATGTATATGTGTCCTTAATGCTCTCTAAGATTGTTTGTTTTCTTGCAAACATTTTATTACCCAAACTAGGTAACATCATTAGTGCTAGAGAGGAGTGAGGTAAGCAAACCCCTCATTTCAACCCTGAGCTACAAATATTCTCCTTTATTGATCAAAACTATTGATTATCTTAGCTTCCTCATATGTATACCTTATAATATAGCTGATTTACAAATGCCTGTGCTACTCAAAAATTATAAAATAATATAATCTCTGAGTAGCACAAATAGTATAAAAATACAGGAAACCATAGAAGCCATTGTGTCCAATCTCCTGCTCCACATAGTAGCATCTACTAGAGCATCTCTTTATTTATTTGAAGATTATCATAAAGGAGAACTTGCCAATCATTGAAAGCCTACTCCATTAGCTGACAGTACATACATTAAGGAAACATCTCTCTGAATTTTCTTCCTTATAATTCCAAACTACTGCTTCTACTCCAGTTCTAATAGGCAATATTTAGTTGTGAAATGTATCTTTATATATAAAGCACCCTTTAATATCTGCTTAATAATTATCATTCAATCAGAGCCAGCAAACAGACTTAATGAGGTACCAACAATTTGAATTATTCTTACTCTGCTCCCCAGAGAAATGTTTATGTATCTAATATTTTCCACTGTCAAATATTCCATGATCATAAGCTAATACATTTATTAGCCACATTTTCTAATATGTGATGTAAAAAATAAAATATATGGTTATTCCACTTACCACTGTCAGAACTGACATAATTTTCAAATAGACTGGACAGAAGTTTGTTGGAAGATTTCTGAAAAATACCCACCACAGTTTCATTGAGAGGGTCTTTATTTTTCTCAAGCCAACCAATTATGTTATAGGGCACCTAAAAGAAGCATCAAAAAGAAATTTTGAGCCAACAAACTAGAAACTAAACTACCCAATCAATTGTTCTTTTTTAATTTGACATCAATTCTATATTTAGTTTTGAGCTATGAAGTATAGGTAATCTTCAACTTACAACAGCAATGGAGCTCAACATTTCTATTGCTAAATGAGATGGTTGTTAAAAGAATTGTGCCTCATTGTACGACCATTCTTGCCACAGTTGTTAAATGAATCACTGCCATTGTTAAGTTAGTAACATGGTTGTTAAGTGAATTTAGCTTTCCTGACTTTGCTTGTCTGAAAGTCAAAAAAGGTGATCACATGACCTCAGAATACTATAACCATCATAAATATGAGTCAATTGCCAAGCTTCTGAATTTTAATCACATGACTATGGGGATGCTGCAATGATTCTAAGTATGAAAAATAGTCATAAGTCACTTTTTTCAGTGGCATTGTACCTTCGAACAGTCACTAGATGAACTTTATATGGGAAAAGGTATTGTGTTTTTCTATCTTTAAATGGTGACTAAAATATGATTGATCTTGTCTATGGAGATTCTCATAGTCATAATTGTCACAAAGATGCTTTTTCAAGAGGCAACTTGGTATTTCTTTGAAGACATTTCACTTCTCATCAAGAAGCTTCTTCAGCTTTGACTGGATGGTGGAGAATGGAAGAATTTATACTCCTTGCAGACAGCTGGTCATTTGCATTCTTTTAGAGAGTTATTGAGGCCACATTGAGTTATT
The DNA here is from genome assembly GCF_049901715.1 of Pseudonaja textilis. Classification (NCBI taxonomy): domain Eukaryota; kingdom Metazoa; phylum Chordata; class Lepidosauria; order Squamata; family Elapidae; genus Pseudonaja; species Pseudonaja textilis. Next base: position 33,354,479 of record NC_141996.1, read on the forward strand.
GAGGCCTTGAAAGAGAGGTTAAAGAGGCGATCTACAACAACATTGAACAGCCTCTCTCAACAGAGAGGGAGGGATACGACATCATCTATCTCCAGTCTACAACACAGTCCTTTCAACAGTTCCAAGGAGCCTCCACACCCATTTGCACTACCCAGGTGACCTTGAGGACACAGATAAACATCCAGGTGACCTTAACAACTTGCTAAAAGAATGCAAATGACCAACTGTCTGCAAGGAGTATAAATCCTTTCATTCCCCACCATCTTGTCAGAGCTAAAAAACTTCTTGGTTGAGAAGCGAAATGTCTTCAAAGAAAAGCCAGAAAGTCCAGTTGCCTCTTGAAAAAGCACCTTTGGGATAATTGATCTTGGTAACATATCATACCTCCAGAATATTCATTTTCCCATTATTCTGCCTGGTTTCCCAGCATTTCATTTTCTCTCAGTCATTAATAACAAAGATGTTCTGCACTAAGTTACACTTAATTCATCATAATGAGGGCTATGCTATTTGTATCTCCATATGGCAGTCTGTGGACTTCAGATCTTTCCAAATTGCCATAAAATATTAATTCTTAGTTTGACATTTGTCACATTAACTATGTTTATCTGATTTACTGTATTTAATTAACCAAATATTAACTTTCATCCTGCTCTTGTCTTTTTCTTTTTCCTAAGTTATAGTAACTTTTTGAGGAGTGAGCCCTTAATATTCAGGAAGTATCTCCATAAACACTGTGAGTTCTTGATCCACATGGGCAAACTCTTTCTTTCCAAATGAAAACGGAGAGACCAAAGTAATGCAGTGCTGCTGTATGAGTCATCTCAACCATAACGTCATTTTGACTTAATCAAACATTTTCTTGAATCTGCACAGTAGAAGCATCTCATTGCAGTTGTTTCTAACAGGTAAAGCTAAGGAGTGAATGACACATTGAAAGCTGTTTTGCCCACTTTGGATCAAAATACTGCATACTTCTGTACTAGACTATCAACCTTCTTTAAAAGGATTTTTTTCCTAATATTTTTGTAGATGAACTAAAAAATGGCCTGATGCATACAAAATACTAAACCATAAACTGGCTGGCCTGCTTTTAGTTAACATATTAATAAATCAGTATTTTTGTGTGTACAGCTCTCTCTTTTGCAGTCCTTGGAGCCTTTTCCATACATGGTTGCTGAAAAATAAAAGCTCATCTGTGTCACTTTGAGGTTAAAAAAACAAAACAAAACTTGATAATCTACACCAAACTCCAGTCCTATTCAAAAATGTTGAGTGTGCTTTGTCGCCCAAAGGTTGTGTATTTCTGACTGGCCTATCCAAGCATTTCTTGTACATTACATTGCATGAATTTTATCAAAATATAAAAGTGAGAAGAAATAGGCATAAAGTATACTAAAAGTGGTATTCTGATTCTTATTTGCTGAATTCTAAGATATACATTTCTAGTGCAAAAAGGAGACTCAAAACATTTCCACTTCAAATGCCAGCCTTTTCAAAATGCCAGTTTCTCTTTTTGCCAAAAACATTTTTTCACTCTTCTCATCTTCCAATTCCACTGTGCTTCATTGTTCCATGGCATTTAATTCCCCATAGGATATAAGTTTACAGAAAGTGATGCCACAGAAGAGAAACTTTCTATGGTGTTTCCAACTGCAAAGGAAGGGAGGGAGGGAGAGAGGGATGGAGGATGGGAGGAAGGAAGGAAGGAAGGAAGGAAGGAAGGAAGGAAGGAAGGAAGGAAGGAAGGAAGGAAGGAAGGAAGGAAGGAAGGAAAGAAAGAAGAAAGGAAGACCCTACCACTCCAGCATAGTGAAGAAGTTCAAAATGTGCTTCATATTTCCTTTTTTTGTCAGGCCTTGGTTTCTGCAGATTGGGAGATTTGCCAAGGTGATTGTCATAGAGTTTGGCTTTAAAGGTCATATCTGTAGCTTTTGGAAACATGCATTCCTCTTCAAGAATAGAAAGGATGCCCAGAGGCTGTAAACAATAAAAACAGAATAATAAACAAACAATGACAGCCTTCCCAAATTTGTCTCTTCCAGTTGTTCCACAGTTCTAAAATACTAAGCCAATACAATCAATGGGAACTGCTTTAGGAGTATGTTGTTCCAATCATACACAGTATGTTGCCAGCAATGAATGCTACTAGTACAGAACTGGGTTTTTTTTCATAACCATTAATCTATTATTCTTTCCATCTGCTATAAAACTTGTTGACATAGCATGTGAAGATGTTAAATTTTATCCCAGTTTCTGACATAATATTGATGTTTTCACTTTCAAAATACTTTGATGGGCTGACATATTTGTCTCAATGAAAGAGATAGACACTAAAGCACTTTATACTCAGATCTATATGCTTTGTGACCCATAAAACTACAAGTTGTTAGTAATGGTCTGCTAAGAATTGATCATTCTCTTTAATTCCTTTAATCCTAAATAGAAAAATCAGAATATGATGGGCATAATGTAAACACATTTAAGTACATTTAACTTGCCAACCCAAAGGTTGTGCAGGCTTGTTATAACTATTGGAAAAAAATTGACAAAGGCATAGTGCTAGTTCAACCTTTTAAATTAATTTACAGTCAGAGACTTAGAAGAATTTTAGTACCTTTTCAATTAGATCAATGCAAGCCTGTAGATCCAATCCAAAGTCAATGAACTCCCAGTCAATGCCTTCCTTTTTGTACTCTTCTTGCTCCAAGACAAACATGTGATGATTGAAAAATTGTTGCAATTTTTCATTTGTGAAATTAATGCAAAGTTGTTCAAAACTGTTATACTTCAGGAAGGCAAAGAGAGAGAGAAGGAGGGAGAGAGAGAGAGAGAGAGAGAACAAATTGTTTAGAATCAAACAGAGTAACTAAGACAAAATATCTGTATGGCTTGTTGGTAAAATTTGAATTTCTTTATATATAAGGTCTGTTTTAATATGCCTAAATATTGTAGCCATTTTTTTTAAACAGCTAGAATCATTGATTTAATTAACAAAGTCTGCTAAGCTAATTATTCAGACATGTTTCACAAAGATATGAACCAAAGTCATCCTTGTCCCACTAATATTAATTTTACATTAGATCAGTGATTCCAGGAAGCAATCAAGATTTTAATATTAGTTGCATTTCTAGTTTTCCAAGGTGCTAGTCAAGCTTCACCAATCTGATGCTTTCTAGTAATGTTGGGCTTTAAACATAACACTAAGTCATCACAAAAGATATTATGAGTGCTTAAGTCTAATACAACTGGAAGGCATGGTTTATGAAGATTCCTGAAAACTATTTTAACAAAGAAATCTTCTGACTAGTTATTGCCTAATAAGTGGGGTAGACTTTTAATAAAATTTTACAAACAAATACTTGGTTAAAGTCTGCTAACTTAAATTAACATGCTCTTTTGTGGACATTTTTGGTTTCAATTACTCACATCAAAGATCTCAAAGCCAGCAATGTCTAATACTCCAATGAAGAATTGTCTTGGTAATTTAGTGTCCAAAGTCTTATTTATGCGAGTAACAAGCCACTTGAACATTCTATCATATACTGCCTTAGATAAAGCTCCAACAGCATAGGTAACCTAAGGAAACATAAGAAACAATGGCTGGGTATATAGTGAAGAATGTAATGAAGTTTATTATCTGCAAGAAATATTTGTTAAAACTCATTGCTTCTCTTTCTGCTGTGGAATAGCTTTTATTGGTGAATACACTGATAACTTAAGCTATAACAGACCCATTCTTAGAACTGTACAATATTTGCTAATCTCCCATTTTTCTACTGCTCAGTAAAATCATTAAAATGTCAATAAATGAACTGTATGGCATTACATCAATATATATGGAATATTAGCTTGGTTTACTAGGACTGTGAATGCTTTGAAATGATTCAAGAGTGTTTTATACTGTACATCTTTGCTATTGCTTATAGCAACCTGTGTTTTATGAGCCTGAAAAAGGATCCTTCTATTTGGGTGCATTTAAGAATCACATTCACTTTAATGAGTAAAGTGCCTTAAAACAACCACATATTTTTTTCAGATTCACTTTGAAAAAAAATATTGAAATGCCACAAAGTAATTTTGCTTTCTTGTGCCCAAACTATATATTTCTTTCCTGAATTGAAATTTGCATTAAAATGTGCTCCATAGTTTATTGTTCTTTAGAGTTAGGCAGCCTCGAGTGTTGTGCAGTATTCCTGTTCAGAATGATAGGAATTTGCAGTCTTAGTTCTACCACTCAATGTTTGGTGTACAGTTGGAAGCAGTAGATTTGTAAGCTTCCACAGAAGGATTCTTAGATGGTGGAACCAAAGTATCCATCAAAGATTTATTTTTTTCATTGTGACTAGCTTATACTAAGGTTCTGCAGTTATGGAGAGAAACATAGATTTGCCTAAAGTTTTATAACACTTTGACAAATTTCATATGAACCTTGTTGAAACCTGAAATCATATAATAAATCTTGTCCATTTAGCTTGATCTGGTGATCATTGAGCACTATATTCAGGTGCTGACTGGATCATTCAAAAGCTATAGTTATGGTATGGGAAATATTGGGCAATTGTAGCAGTAGGAATAAAAATACAAATATTTGTAATAATACTTCTGTTTACAGAAGAATCAACTGAATATGAAAGAGGTGTCTTGATGGATTATGTGGTTTAAGGATTTCTCACCTGTTCTACACTTTGGCCTTTAGTGACATACTCATTTCCAACTTTCACTCTTGGATGCACCAAACCCTTAAGCATATCAGAAGAGTTAACTCCCATTAGATAAGCAGCCTTGTCAGCACCTGAAAGAAACAGCATTTCAATAGGTAAAATAGGAGAAGGAAGAGTATTGGATATGTCTGCAGCCTTATTTGTAAAAGTAATAAAGGCAGGATACAAATTTTAAAAATATTTTTTTAGTTTAGAATGATTTTTCAGATATAGCTTGTTTGTTTTCTATAACATATTCTAGAAGAGAATTCCAGAGTAGAGGAATAATATGAAGTGTATGATACAAGCAGGTATTAACCATAATACAACTACTAGCTCAGCTGATAATCATTGTGAGCTAAAATTATATTTAATGTAAAACATCTAGTAGAATAAAATACTTCTGTCATATGTTTTTCCTAAAGCTACTTTAGGTTTATCATGGATCCAATACTAATACTTTGAAGTCTAGTTATTGTTATGTTGACGTTTATTTACCTCAACAGAAAAATCTTGACACTTGGCAGAACATACACTTGTCAGCATTACAGCTCAGAAAATGTATAATCTCAGTTACACAGAAATGATAATGCGGAGGCCAAGAAGATGGGCCTGATCAACAGTGCTTGCAGAAAAAGAAAATTAACTGATGGTAGAGTAGCTGAAATTCTAGCTGTCTTATAATTATGATTATTTCAAAATATGGTATTTTTCTACCTAGATCACCCACGGTGGAGAACAATAAAACAGAAGAAGAAAATGAAAAATGAATAAGCAGTTCATATACAGTAGCACTTTGGGAGAATAGACATATATTTATTTTACTTACTGAAGCAATATTTGCAATTGTCAGGTATATCAAAAGATGAGACATTGAACAAGATTTAATTTTTTAAAAAATACAAATGTAAGCCATAGTTACATGAACAGAAATAATAAGAAAAATCATCTAATGCAAAGCAATGCTGTAACTGTTTATTCTTATTCTAATTGAGACATTAGTGGAAATTTGAGGGGGGGAATTATTCAGGTTCAAATTTCTGAACTCCTGCATACAACCATGTTTAAAGGTGCATACATTTATGTGAACTTGCACCCATCTTTGTGATTATGGATAAACTTTCTTAGAAGTTCTCATTCTGATTTATACTAAACAGAGCCAATGTTGTGCTAGTGTGGCCTGGACATCTTAAGACATATAGGACACTGGGACAGTATATCTTTTCTACATCATCTTTTTTATACAATCTGAAAAACTTTTTTTAGACTGATTCCATTACAGGTTTTTAATTTTTAATTTTAACTGATGAAAGAGCACAAATGCAATCGTTTTTTCAGAGAACAATCATGACCTATTAGCCCAATCAACTTTATACATTGTTGTTAAAGGAAAATTCGAGCAAGATGGTTCTATGTAACCCATTTTGAAAACCTGGGAGTGGAATATGGAGAGGAGTGCAGAAGTAGCCTTGTCAAAGATGTGCAAAAACTATAAGAAGAGCTGCTAAGAAAAAGTAAATGAAATTCAGTTCTGAAAAAGAAAAAGAAGAGGGCATGAGAAAGAGATTCAAAATAGCTACTGGTACAGCTTATAACCTACAATGATAACACCATCAAACAACAACATCTACCTCCAGAAGGATTCAATAGTTGATAAAAATGCCAAATCCAATCGAAACTGCAATCAACCATAGTAATACCCTGTTTCTCCAACAATATGGCCTCCCCCAATAGGAAGTCCCAGCATGTTTAATAGGCATGAAATGAAATTAAGCCCCTCCCACCAAATTAAGGCCTATATTAAAACATGCAAAATGGGGGAATGGTGGGGGGGGCTTGCCATTAGGAAGTACATTTGTTGCACACCTGGATATGGTGCTGCCTGCGTTGACCCTGATACGAAGTGCCCCACCAACGCCGAGGTCAATGTCCAAGCCATCGCTGCCCACCCGAAAATGCAAGGGGGGGAGAATTAAGACGGCCTAGCCATTTTGGGGGGGCTCAAAAAAAAATAAGACTGGGCCTTATTATATGAGAAACACGGTAATAAACTTGTAAGCAAGAGCTGGTGGGACCACAAAACAAAGTAATAGAAAATTAAAAAGCTAAGATGCTCTGGGACAATAGAATTCAGGCAATCACCTGTTACATAACACCCCAGACTTAACAATTGCTGATAAAAAAAAAACTGTATAGAAGACATTGCTGACAGAAGAGAAAAGAAAGAACTAGGGGAAAAAATTGCAAAATATAAAAATATAATATAAACACCTGCATATAAAGTAGAATAACCATTGCAAAAGAAAGCAAAGATAGGGTTCAAACAATTCAAAGGTAGGGTTCAAAGAGTGAGGTATTGCAAAACTGGCTGGGAAACTGTCATGGTATGTTGCCAATGAAGATCATGTGATTGCAGTAGCAGTACCACAGCAACCAATAGCACTGAAGCAGCCACAACTTCTCCAAACATATGGATTCTTGAAAATCATGGGCCCCAGATTTTGGACACATTCTGTAAGTCAGCCTGTTTGAGGTATCTTGGTTCAAAAATTGTCCTAAGATGCACCATTTTTCCCAGTTAAAGGTGAGAGTTTTAGTTATATATAGACAGATTTCCCTAAAGTCACAAGGAGTCCATTTCAGTTCAAAGGCAAGAGAAAAGGAAAGTGAGAGATATTTTTCAAAGGTGTTGATTCTTAATTAGACCTGACAGCTGCTCTATTTGCACCCCCTCAGTAACTTTTCAAAATTTAATCCAAAGAACCACACAGCCCTAATTTAATTACCTGCCATCTGTTCCATTAAAGTTGACCTAGGAGAAGTCATATTGAGGACTACACTGAAGCTTTTGGGGACCACATACATCTTTAGACCTCTCACCATAGGTAATTAATTAGTGTGATCTGATCACCTGCATGCCTAGAAGTTCTTTCATGACACTGAGAAACAGATTGCTCAGAAAGAATTCAATGTGTATTCTATTGAATACAAGGTGATTTTTGCAGGTATTACTCTGAAAATGTAGATAATGGGCACAATAAGATCATAATTTAGACTATTGTCTGGAAGACATTATCATGTAAAAATTAGCTACTGATTGGGGGCAATAGCTGATTCTGAAGTGATTACAGAACAAACTACCTATCGAGTATGAATAGAGTATTGTCTTCACAGATTCTGCATATTTTACATGGGTAATTATGTCTTGTAAAAAGTGAATGTGAGCAAAACAGCATGGTTTGTATCATGTACACTTTGTATGCGTAATTTGTAAATTCAGCTTCAATATATGGCACAAGAGAATCAACCAAAGGATTCACAGAATATACGCCTTGCCTTGGAGAAGACCCTATTGTATATTGTATTGTATGTTGGAGAATGCTGGGTAAAGGTAAATGATGGGTAAGGCAACACTCACAAAAACTACTTATTACTTTTTTTCTAATTAAGGAATGATTGGAATCTTAGAATATTTTGAATTGGGAGCGTGAGGAGTTAAGTGTGGGAATTTTAATCTCTGTTAAGTGCTCAGCAAACAGTGAGAAAATTATCCAGGGCACTTTTTATGTAATTAATGTTTTTCAGTCTTTGAAAGCTATGCTGTTTTCTTTCCCGGGCATCATATATCAATCCACTCCCATGGACCATATGTTCAGATTGTGTCCAACTGCAGCATACTGTCTATAGACAGAATCCCACAAAGAAGTTTGATTTCTATGTGGGAATAATATTAGGGAGGAAAAACAACGGTAATATTACAAAACAAGAAAAGGAATGCTGTTGGTAAATAAGAAAGAAAATACTTACTCTCTGTGCCATCAGCTTCTGCCTGCTCTTCCCTGGGTCTCTGTTTAAATTTCATGTCTCCAAAGTGCAAAATTGCACCAGTGAGTTTGTAGGCACCGTATTTTTCTTCCGCAACAAAACCCAAAATATCCATGGCTTGCTGTTAAAAATTTTAAAAAGAAAAAAAAACATGCTTTTGTTATTTGTTTCCTGAGTTACATGCCACTTTGTTTTCCAAAATTGTCTTAGACCACTGCTGGTATTACTGTGTTTCTTCTGGTATTAAAAATTCAAGCTGAAACTGTTGGAAAAGTCTTATTCAGGTTCTATTTCCTGATCCTGATGGAACAGTTAGTAACATTAAGAGCACATTAAGGGATTTGGAAAATAAATTTAAAAGAAGCACATCATTTAACAAAATGCTTTGGAAAAGACAATTAGGCAAATTCTAGGGGGAGCACAGTGCTCAAATTGGGAAACAGATTCCCTAAATACATTCTGGATATATATTTATTAAAATATTTTAATATTGATAACTTAAATAGCTTTAAAATGAGGTTGGATAAATGTATTTAAGACAGGTTTATAAAAGGCTATTTGTCTTGTACATTCAGTATTATCTTCACACTGCTGAGGGCAGCATGCCTTCAAATATCCATTTTCAAGGCAATAACAGGAAACTGTTATGTTTCCATCTCTTGTTTGCAAACACTGGCTGGCTAACCAGTATAAGAATCAAAATTCTGATCTTTGAAGGGTGTTGATCTGATCCAGCAGAACTACATTTTTATCTCAATTTATGAAAGTCAATAGATCCTACCCCTGATAGGACCTAATGGTAAACGACGACACCATTAAAGCCAACATCTTTAACACATTCTTTGCCTCAGTATTTGTAAACAGCAATGGATTATGCCCAGTATTTCCTAGCCAAACCACAGAAAACTACAATGATCTAATACATATCAATTTTACAGAAGACAATGTTGAAAAAGCACTATGCAATCTAAAACCATCTCTATCTATTGGACCGGACGGAATATGTGCCTACTTCTTAAAAAAGCTATCCACTTCCATAGCAGAACCTTGAAGCATAATCTTGGAAAAATCTTTCAAGACCAGCTCCTTGCCTAACCTATGGTCACAAGCCACAGTCATCCCCATCTTCAAAAAGGGAGACCCCAGCTGAGTTGAAAATTACAGACCAATCTCTTTATGCTACGTCACCTGTAAAGTCATGGAATCAATTATTAACCAATCCATTATCCTCCACTTAGAGACAAACAACCTACTCTTTAATAAACAATTTGGTTTCAGAAAAAAACTATCCTGTAATCTGCAACTCTTACACTGTAAAAACATATGGACTACAAAACTCGATCAGGGCAAAACAATAGACACAATCTACATAGACTTCTGTAAAGACTTTGATTCAGTGGTACATGACAGACTACTCCTAAAACTAAAATCTTATGGTATCCCGGGACAACTGCATAACTAGATAGAAACATTCCTGTCAAACAGACAACAAATGGTCAAAATTGGGAGTGTCCTATCAAATTCTATACCTGTCAATAGTGGTGTCCCCCAAGGCAGTGTTCTAGAACCAACTCTCTTCATACTCTACATAAATGACCTCTGTGATCATATTAAGAGCAACTGCATTCTCTTCGCTGATGATGTAAAGCTGTTCAATACCACAGACAATACTACTACCCTTCAAAAAGATTTTGACTATGTATCAGAATGGTCAAACAAATGGCAACTTCAAATCTCAACAAATAAATGCTCTATCTTACATATTGGCAAAAAATATCAGAAAATAAAATACAAGCTGAATAGTCAAGACCTTGTTGATGATCCAGGCTCTGTAAAGGACATTGGAATACTCATCTCAAATGATCTAAGTGCTAGAGTCCACTGTAACTACATAGCCAAAAAGGCATTAAGAGTTGTTAACCTAATCCTATGTAGCTTTTTCTCTGGTAGTATCACACTACTAACTAGAGCATACAAAACATTTGCTAGACCAATACTCAAATACAGCTCATCAGTCTGGAACCCACATTACGTATCTAATATTAGCACAGTTGAGAAAGTCCAGAAATATTTCACAAAAAGAGTTCTCCACTCCTCTACTCATTGCAGAATACCTTATGCCACCAGACTTGAAATTCTAGACCTAGAAAATCTTGAATTACTCCGTCTTTGGTCTGATCTAAATATGATATATAAAATCATACATTGCAATGACTTACCTGTCAGTGAATACTTCAGCTTCAACCATAACAACACAAGAGCACACAATAGATACAAACTCAAGGTTAACCTCACCAAACTTGATTGCAGGAAATACAACTTCAGCAACAGGGTGGTCAATGTTTAGAATACTCTACCTGACTCTGTGCTTTGTTCCCCAAACCCCAAAAACTTTAACCTTAGACTATCTACTAGTGACTTCACCCCTTTCCTAAGAGGTCTGTAGGGGGCATGCATAAGTGCACCAACGTGCCTACTGTCCCTGTCCTATTGTTTCTTTTATTTTTCTTATATGTACCCATTTCATGTGTTCATAACTATGTATATTCTTATACCTATTATCTAGTAAGCAATTGACAAATCAAAATAAATCAAATAAAAAGATAGCATGGGTTTATTTGTACAGTCCTGTTCTAAAATAATGTAAAGGAAGGCTAAGAGTGACTCACTGTTAAGACCATTTTGCATACTAAAAATTGCCCCAACTTTTGATATACTGATCCTGGATTCATTGCATATTTATTGTCAGCAATCATGTTGAGTGAGACAATTTATATGGATTGGTTTGAACTGACTCAAATAAGGAAATTGCTGTTGTTCTCACTGAGCAACTTATGCCCTTTTGTACTTTAATAAAAAAATAAGTCTTACATCAGTTGCCATCAGCTCTTCCCCATCATCTAAATTATCCACAGTAACAACACCTTGTGAACAGAAGTGGTAGTCATATGGATTTGTTGACACCAATAGCATATCTGCAAATGAGGAAAAGATAAAACTGTTTATTCTCTCAAGATCTGGGCTCCTATTAAGTCAAAATACAGTATAGCACAAGTGCAATTCATACAGCTTATTCAAAGTTGCTAGGAAATTAGATCTACACAAATGTGTACAATTCTATTTTTAAATTATATCACTATGGAACCCTGCATGTATCTACACAGAAATATGTTCCACCAATTCAATGCAGTCCAACAGTATTAGTGCCAAACAAAAGAGACTTCAGTTGAAAAATATATAAACCCACACTTGATCACTATAAAATGGCTTAGTCCACTTCTTTGCTTATATTAACCAGGTTCCTATACAGAACTTTCATTGACATTCCTAGTCCTTCAGAAAGAGATTAATCTAACATAATAGTGATAACATGAACACATTTCCAGCAGGATTAAAAAGATCTTGAATTCCAAGCCATTCTGAAACTATAAATTGACTTTATTTTATTTTTTATTGTATTTGCCTGGATAATCAAGTCTCTCTGAATAGTTCCATCTAATGACGCATTCTTATGCTTATGCAATTAACTCCACATGATCAATAGACTCATATCCTACACCCTGCTTAGCTTTTCAGTCAAATAGCATAGGCAGATGTGCTTGCTGATCCTAATTCTGCTACAAATAATAAAAGACAAAGACATTTACACAGCTTCTCCTATTTCAAAAGCCCATCAAAATTGTGTTCAATTGATTTTAATGTCTTGATGTTATGTGGAGAAGCAATGTAATTTCAAATGTCCAAATTGGGGCAAGAAGCATATCACCCCCTTCTCCCACCACAAAAAAAAAAAAAAAAAAAATTAGGACAAAAGGATTATTTCACAAATTTATTAAGATATCAGAAAATGTGGTCAACAACTGGAACCTCTTACAAAAGTATTACTTCTAATAAATTCTCTGCCATTTCACACATGCAGCTGTGCAGACTGTGAATAATCGACTGTAATAGTGAAACTGTTGTATGGACAGCAGTTTATCCATACAACAATCATGGTCAGTAAGTATAGCATAAGAATAAATTAACCATGGAAGGTACATTTTCACAGTGGAATATTTCCATCCAAATCCTGTTAGCCGAAAATCATTTTGAAACAGTTCCTCTAATCTACCTTAATTAGGCCATAGCAAAGGCTAACTGGTTAAGGATTTAGCAGATGGTCCACTCAGCCTGGATGACAAGAACAAAAATGAGATTATTACTGCTTTTGCCAAGCAGAAATTTAGGACATGTATAAAGGGAAGCTTTGCCCATATTACACGAAGCACTAGCAATCAATGGTCTTGTGTAATAACAGATGTAGTCACATAAAAATACAGATGTAAGTAAAAAAAGTGCATGGAAAGGAACATCCTCTTTCAAATTATATGAAGTATTTATTATCAGTATGATAGTTTTGCTCTCTGTTCATCCAGAATTATATGCAGAATCCCAATACAAGACATCAACTGGGGTACATAAGAATTCATTTTCATGCTGTTAGAATCCATACAGACAGTATTGTCTACCTTGTCCAATAGTGGAATTCTAGGATTTCACTGTGTGTGCAATCTTCTACTCTAAACACAAATTATACAGAGAAACTTAGTTCTTTTCTTCTATACACATATAGTGTTATTTAACATGAGCTCCATATGTGCTATTTTAAAGTGCTGGATAAAGTAACATTCTGCAGACTAAGAGTCTGTGAGTTAATATGGCCAATAATGAGATAAAATAATCATTTTAAATCAATAACTATAAAATAATGTTAGCATTATTTCAATAGATTGTTGATTGCTCTTTATTTTGAAGATAGAAAATTGTCATTTTAATTATTCAAAGTTTTCAGATTATCTGTTTACTTTTTATTGCCATTATTTAATTGAAATGGCTGTTATTTCACATTTTTCTTTCTCAGTTCCTCTATCCATTCACTTTCGGATAAGTTTTACCTCATGCACACAAAGCATGTTTATAACATGCAACAAAGCATGGTTTTCCTTTTTATTACCTTGTAACTCTGCTTTCTTTCCTGACAAGATTTGATAGAAGATGTGATAGTCTCTTTCACCTGGTTGTTGAAAAATAACTCGGGATTTCTCTAAAAGATCTAGTTGGAGAGTGAAGAATTAAACTGAAAAATAGGTTGAAAGTTTTATGTGAAATATAAAGCTTATAGTTATAACAAACAGTATGCTACTTACAGATTTCAATATCAGCAGATGATAGCTTCCCTGTAGTCCCAAAATGGATTCTGATGAATTTACCCTATTGTACAAAATTTTAAAACATGTGAAAATGATAATATATACGACCAATAGTAGTTTACCAATTACTATAAGCTTGCTTTGATAACAGCAGTGTTTGGATGTTAAAATAAATCTTTGGCTGATTCAAACATTACGCTATACCTTGGTTTATTTAAATCATTGCTTATTGCATAAATCACAATAGTTTATTTAGAGTAAGTGATAAGATATAATTTATATTCAATAGTTTTTCAATTTCATTTTTAAGTTTCATTAATGGTGGAAGATTTAGGACAAATTGTTCATCCAATATATAACTAAAGAAACATGACTCCTTGGAAGGATGAATCTTCATTCAAGGAAGTCATGGTGACGATGGCTAGAAAAAGAGTTTGCCATGCATGTTCCCAAACTATACTCAGAGATCTTGATAAAACAATCTCCAGGACCCCTGACACATTACAATCAAGAATATTGAGCATCAGTAGGATGCTCAATATTACTATGTCCCATTATATCTTCTCACAGTCATTGAATATGATTCCCTTTTTGTTTTTAGATAAAATATATGCATGTTTCTCCAGCAGTCATTGTAAAATAGTCTGAAACATATCCATGATTATCTTATTTTTGGTTGAGATTTCGTTGAACATGAAACTCATACAATGTTCCAATGACTGTGCAACCTCCTTCCTTGCATCTTATTAATAGCAAACATATCATTCCTTGTCCTGCACTATCATTAGATATAGAAAAACTTCACATACAAAAAAGCAAGTTACATTGCTATAGGGATTAGCTAGATTAGTTGATTTTTAAAAGATCCAGAAGAATAGAGCATCTAGAATATATTTGACATATTGTTGTCAGGAAAACCAAATAAGCATGGAAGTTACTAGGAGTCAAGCTCAACTCTAGAAAAAATTACATTTTTTTCCAAAACAAAACTGTGACAACAACCAAGTCTATTGTCATTCCCTGAAGTGTTGTGAAGCACTGGTTTGGAACTATTCTAAGTCAATAAACTTTCTAAAACAGTTTGATACTCTACGACTGGTATACATGGAGCCTGCTTGTTTAGGACTGCTTAAGAAAATGATTTATTTAGATATCTGTGCAAAGATATACACATTTTATTCTAAATTCTTCTCCTGGAAAGACAGACAATTTATATACAGTATATACAAACAGAGACTTAAAATACATTATCAGTTTACAACAGCATAGATATTTTTCAAGCGTCTGGAACTTCAGCCTTTTTTTTATGTGTGAATTTGGGGTCTAGTGTGGTTTCTGCAGCTTTACAGCCATAATTAGAACAAATACTCCCTTTGGTTTTATTGCAATCAGCTTACTTTTGCTGAATCCCTTACAGAATATTACATAGGACTCATATGTTTCACATATATAAAACTGTACTCTACTTGTTTTATCAGTAAAAAATGTATTTGTTATTTTATTTATTTATAAACTTTAGATGGTCCTGCTGTTTTTGCAATCCAAAATACTGTATGAATACTGCATATTCTGGGCAGCAGGTTATATCCCACTAGTACTGCTAATTGATCTAGAAAAACTACCTGCATACCTATTTTTCACATGTTGTCCATCTTTCTAATTTAGTATGGCTACTAGACATAGACTACAAAGATTCAAAGGATGATAAGGCTTTTGCAATCCAAATCTGATGACCTTATAATTTATAGCTTTCCCTGTGTTATAATAATATCAAAATTCATATTACTCACTAATAACAGGAAGATACTTGCAACACGTGTGGAAGTCCCTTCTTGTTTCCAGTGAAAAATAATGATTTTACTGGAAAATAATCCAAATAGCCACGTATTTCAATGAAAAATGAGGTCTTCATTTAATAAACATCAAAACTAATTTAAGATTGGGACCATTAATAGATATAAGAAGTGTATTCTGTTGGGAGTGAATACATGTTAGAGGAAGGCAGTAAAATATGGATAGTATCCTTCTCTATCCACAAGTTCATTAAACTATCTTGTATTCTTCAGGTTCCCTAGCCAGCTTGGTCAAGGATAACCAATTCTAAAATTGTTGTCCACACACCAATGTAAGATATCAGTTTGAAGAAGTTTCCTTTGGACTACCTTCACACTTCTCAGACAAGTACAGAAAGTAAGCATGTAAGCAGTATGTTTAGGAACTTTGCAAAAAACCAAAGTAAACACTTCATGCCAAGAATGTATAAATGGTCTAATATATTTAATTCTGAGAGGGCAAATGGCATTAGCAGATATTTCCCTATTACACCTTTATTAATGGTAAACAAAGATGATTAGGTGACTAGAGGCTAAAACATATAAATAACGGTTTCTGGAATTGGGTATGTCTAGTTTAATAATAATAAAAAAGACTAGGAGTGACATGATAGCAGTGTTCCAATATCTAAAGGATAGCCACAAAGAAGAGAGAGTCAACCTATTCTCCAAAGCACCTGAGGGCAGGACAAGAAGCAATGAATAGAAACTAATCAAGGAGAGAAGCAACTCAGAACTAAGGAGAAATTTCCCAACAGTTAGAACAATTAATCAGTGGAACAACTTGCCTCCAGAAGTTGTGGATGCTCCAACATTGGAAATTTTTAAGAAGAGATTGGACAACCATTTGTCTGAATAGGTATAGGGTTTCCTGCCTGATCATGGGGTTGGACTTGAAGGTCTCTTCCAACTCTGTTTTTCTGTTCTGTTCTTTTCTAATGTGACAGTATTTTATAACTATATAGGCAAATAGTGATTAAGGATATAGATAGCATCACATTCAGTGGTGTCTACCATAACTTCTAGCAAATTAACATCTGAGGAGGAAAATCAATTGGACAGAGGTTGCTTAGCCCTTAAAGCATAGAATTTCTGGGAGGGCCAACTCCATATACTTAAACTCTGTGGTTCTAGGGTGTGTTTCTGATTAAAGAGTATATCCTCCAAGCACGTGAGAGTATTGGCAGCGGTAAGATGAAAGATAGAGCTCAGAAAGGGAAGAATATTGCCAAAGGAAATGATTCCCTATGCGGGAACCAGAAACTTTTAGTACTATGTTCTGATTTAGGATAATTATCACAGATTTGAGTGGTGCAGTGGCCTTACACTTAGGAGGTTGAGAGTTCAATCCTAAGTGTCAATAGATGTTTCTTTATCAGGACACAAAGAGCAAATATCTGCTGTGAACTCTATGTAGGCATAAGGGAGGGAATCCAGCCAGTAAACGCTCAGTTCCATTCAGTTGCTTCAACTCCATTTTCGTAAAAGGGATTACAGGTTCATAAAAAGAAAAAAAAATCATTGGCTGGATTTGATGAGGCTAGAAAAGTTCTTGTATAAAATTCTTGACCTGAATTCCCTCTGGGCCATTTCTAAACACCATTTTTTCTGCCATGTTTATAGCAGGAAAACCTGAATAAATCAAGTCCTCTTTGCTTATGCTTTAGCTTGCCAAGTTGTTGATAAAATCCCAAGACGGTACAATTTCTATGCCAAATGTTGTAATAAGTAACAGCAGAACAGCTGTTGACATTACTTGTAAAAAAACCATCCAATAACTTAATCAAGGAATACAGTACTATTAAAAAACTGATTTAAATGTAATTCAATTTCTGCTTTTATTTTATGAACATAATAATGCAAGATGGCAATGTTCCATAGTTAGAAATGCTACTTACAAAACGTGAAGAGTTGTCATTTCTCAAAGTTTTGGCATTCCCAAAAGCTTCCAAAGCTGGGTTGGCTTGGATGATTTGATCTTCCAGGGTTCCCTTACAATGCAAAAAAATTAAGTACCTTTAGAATGTAACCATATACCCAATTTCTGGCTTCACCTTGATAAACCAGAAGAATGCAACACTATGCAAAGAATATACAAAAGTCCAGATATTCAGACAGAACAATTAAATCAGGGTTAAGATGTGGACAGAACTGCAGAATAGCTTTTACATGGACAATTGCTAATCCTTTATTCTGGAAGCTCAAGGAAGTTGACATAGGAGATCTTTCTCCCATTTCATATTCACAACCTGTTTGGATGGAGTGAAAATGACTGTCCCAAGGTCAGCCAGTGAATTCTATGATGAAGAAGCTGAAATTTCTGTACTTGGTCAGATGTCCTATATTATATTGGCTTAGCATTACAGAACAATTCCATCCTTCCCTGCATCTAAGATATTTTTTTTGTATTTATTGATTTGTTAGAATTTTTTTGCCACCCATCTCATTTCAGATGACTTTTGGTGGCTTGCAACATAACATTACATTATGTTAAACATTTGAAAATATTTAAAAAATTCCAATATAAAATGACAAGCAAAATAAAACCATTAACACGATATGGAAAAGAGGGGAGCCAGATAGTTGGGGGAGGGGATTTGGGATTAGCTTTTAATTAGTCAACCACTTCCAGTCTGAAGTTCCCCATTAGTATCCCAAGCCATCTGGCAGAATCAGGTTTTAAGGCTCTTACAAAAAGTCAGAGGACTGGGAGACAATTTAATCTCAGGAGGTAAGATATTCCTAAGAACAGGAGCCACCACAGAGAAGGTTCTTCTCCTGGACCCCACCAGCCAAAGTTCCTTGACCGTCACAATCCTCAATATGCCCGCTCTGCCAGTGCAGGGGGGCAGGACAGTCCCGTTGAGGTGAGATGCTACCTCAAATAAATAATTTTTAAAAATGGAAAAAACACAATATGGAAGGGTTGTGAATCATGTGTTCCTCTTACATTTACTGCAGTTATAATTCAATAAATGAATGAATGCAAACTAATACTTACATTTTGAAGCACTAACATTACAGCATACATGACTTCTAAACTTCAGAAAATGTTTGGATTAACTTTTGGTAATATAGATGACTATATGCACAGTCACTATGTGGTAACTAAGAGTTGATAACAGTTTGATAGCACAAAATCAAATGTAGATATCTTACCCCAGTCTTGGTGGCTGGCTGCTGTTTAAAACAAAAGATAAAAACAAAATTGAAGAAAAAAACAAGAACATATATTCATCTATCAATCCATTCCAGTTGTGATTTTACTAGGTATTTGTTTTACAATTCATTTTGATATGTGACACAATATGAT
This sequence comes from Pseudonaja textilis, assembly GCF_049901715.1. Classification (NCBI taxonomy): domain Eukaryota; kingdom Metazoa; phylum Chordata; class Lepidosauria; order Squamata; family Elapidae; genus Pseudonaja; species Pseudonaja textilis. The sequence goes on from NC_141996.1 coordinate 33,373,341, forward strand.
TTTAATTCTAAGATTCTTGTTTTTAATCAAGAAATGTTACCTAGGTATAGATTTAGTTTCTGCAGCATGGATTGATTACTACTGATTGTTCTCTCAAAACTATTAATCCTGTCCTGATCACCAAAAATCAGACCAATGCTTCAGTTACTTGTTCAACATATACCAGTTAACTTTGTTCATGTCTTGTCCCACCTGAAGGAGCTGTTTTATCCCCTGTATAATTCATGGCAAAGCATACCTATTCCACTAGGAGAATACTAAAAATATATGTTGTAAAAAAACAAAACAGCAGTGTTTTTCCCCTCGGTCAGACGCATTTTATATTGCAAATTTTAACTAACTTTTATAATCATTCCTCTTTTGTCTGAAAGAGGGTATAGGAAATATCTTAGAAATTCATAGCTGCCTTGGAAAATTATCATTTTCAACACTATTTGGGAGAAGCTGAGAGAGTGTCTCTATGGAGATTCTCAGTCATCCAGGTCATGGATTTCCCAAAGGTACTTTTTCAAGAGGCAACTGGACTTACTTATTTTTGTTTGAAGACATTTAGCTTTTCATCCAAGAAGCTTTTTCAGTTCCGACTGGATAGTAGGGAATGGAAGGATTTATATTCTTCATTCCTTCAGTTCCTCACCATCCAGTCAGAGCTGAAGAAGCTTCTTGGATGAGAAGCAAAACGTCTTCAAAGAAAAACAAGAAAGTCCAATTGTCTCTTGAAAAAGCATGAGAAAGAGAGAAAGGGGAGAAAGAGATGGAGAGAGGGAATATTTAATATACCTATAAGCTATACCCAGGGGTGGAATTCAAATTTTTAACAACTGGTTCTGTGGGCGTGGCTTAGTGGCTTGGTGGTCATGTGACTGGCTAGGTGTGGCTTGGTGGTCATGTTATTGGCTGGGTGTGGCCAATTCAATATCTCTCACATTGAGGCACGAATCTCCTAGCCTGGCCTCTCATGATTGTGGGGATGCTGCAACAGTCGTAAGTGGGGAAAATGGTCATAAGTCACTTTTTTCAGTGCCATTGTAACTTTGAATGGTCACTCCACAAGCAAAGTACCAGCAAAGGAGGGGAAAAAAACTCCAGAGAAGTTCCTGAGACAGGAAGTCTAGTCCTGCCAAGAATGTAATAAGGGTTAGTGGAGAGGCAGTTTCTGTAAGCAACACCTGAATGTTTCCTTCCTGCCTTCCTTACAGGATTAGGCCAGTAATTTCTTCTAACAACCAGTTCTCCGAACTGCTTAGAATGTTAACAACCAGTTGTAGAGAATAGGTGCGAACTGGCAGAATCCCACCCCTGACTATACCTGAATCCCAGTCATAACTATTGTAACAAAGGTACAAACTTTTAGATAGGTTAAACTCACTGGAGAAAATATTCCTGGTATTTTTATACTTGGAAGTTCTTTAAAACATCATAGGTAATTATCATGGTATTTGTGACTGGGTAGTCATTGTTTATACAAAGTAAATGTCATTTTTATTTACATTTTTTTTCCCAGGTTCACCAATTGCTGCAACGGTGGCAAAATACTGAATGACACGTTTTGTGTTCACAGTTTTGCCAGCACCAGATTCTCCACTGTAAACAAAAGAAAGATGATAGCATCTCAACATTTTAATTTACAAGAAAATACAACTTGAACATTAATCTTTTTGTAATGAGACTCAGCCATCTTTCCCTTAAAAAAGGGTTCTTTCAATGAATGTTTATAGAAAAATGGGACTACCAGAATTTGGTTACAATAAACTAGATGACCTCTATGTGGCAGAAAAGAGACACTGAGAACTCTGCTGCCATCTAGTGGTTATCCCTATAATTGCATTCCAGACATAGAACACTAAAGAAAAGAGGGAAGTTCATCCAATATTGAGGATAAGACTTTCCATAGGTAATGGTAATGATGCTAGCTCATAGCCAATATGCCATTGAATAAAAGTTGTCAATGAGCAGCATCAGGTAAAGGCTGTTGATGTGATGCTTTTAATTGGGCCCTGTAGCAAATAAGGTACTAGAATAAAATCTTGATCTTGATCAAAAAATTGATCTTAATTCAGCATAGTTTTTAATATGTTCTAAAAGTACTTCTCAAACAAAATCCATTTAAATCTACAGTTCATTCATGTTGGGAAGGAATACTAGGACAATCTGTTTGAAATCTTCCAGATTTATGACTTAAGGTAATCTTGATAAAAAGCTTTCATACAAACCAAAGTTGCTTTCAGAACATAAGGGCAAAATTAACTGTATGCCAAAATGGAAAGGTTTAGCAATCAACAAAATTAGGTTTCTCTAGATGTGCATGTTCTGCTAAAAATGCTAGAAACTAGAAAAGTAATTTTTTAATATAAAGAATTTGAGAAGAGCCACTTACGTAATCAGCATTGATTGGTTCTCTCGATCTATGAGTAAGAGAAAAAAAAAACATCAACAGCATTTTCTCCTCATAGATTATTATTGGGAAATGCTTATTTTTAAAATATATATTTTAGGACATTTCTTGTAAAAAAGAATTTACTACAGAGAATCCTAAAGGAAAATGTATCATCCTGATCATCAATAAATAAAAATGGCTTCGGTTGCTCTAGTGCAGGGATGTCAAACTCGATTTCATTGAGGGCCACATCAGAGTTGTGTTTGACTTTGGGGTGAGTGTGGCCAGGGTGGGTGTGGCCAGCTCAATGTTACTTGTTTAGGGGGCAGCTGTGTTGCCCCGAGTGCTCTGCCAGTGAAAATGAGCTCCCGAGCTCTGTTTTCGGTTGCGACGGCATTCTGCAACCCTCTGCCAGTGAAAACAGAGTTTGGGAGGGGCGAGCTCCATTTTTGCTGGCAGAAGTACCATGGGCTGGTCCTTCACTGTTTCTAGAGTGGCCCCATGGGCCAGATCTAAGCACCTCGTGGGCCAATTCTGGCTCTTGGGCCTTGAGTTTGACACCTCTGCTCCAGTGAATGGTAGTTGTCAGCAGCATTCACTATAATTCACTATGGTATTCTTCAGAATTTAGAAATTGGATGGCCTGTTCTGTTCCATTTGTATCCGTTTCTGGTGATAGTGTAGAGTACAAGTAATGTGGGGTTCCATAGAGCTTAAGGCTGTCCTTTATGTTAATGAACATTTACATGTCATCCACCACTTTGGGATGAAATATCAATACGCTGATGATACCTTGTTACACATTGCCACCTCTGACTGAGCTGGAAATTCCATTGAAATCCTGAATAGCTGTACAATTGAACTGTTCATTGTTGATGGTGCCCAGAGTCACTTCTTATGACTTAAATTATGCCAAGAGTTGCTATTCATTTATAAATAATTAGAAAATCCAAAGTGTTTCATGACTTGAGGGGTGCTCCTAGATACTCAGTTCTTGTTCTAGCAGTTGGAATGAAACTTTGGTTATGGGTTCTTTGCCCAACTCTGACTGGTATGCTACTAATAATACTGCATTACAATAATCCAACCAAGTGGTGATGAATCCCTGATCACCATTTGGTTGGATTATTGTAATGCACTGTACATTGAAGCACCTTTGAAGATGACTCAGAAGCTGCAGCTGATAGAATCTATGAGGGCCATGCTGCTGAGAGGAGAGCAGTACAGAATAACACCAGTTTTAATGTCATTGTGTTGTTTACTAGTAGGTTTCCAGTAGGTCAGCTCAAAGTGCTACTTTTACCTTCAAAACTTCAAATGCTCAACAGTGAAATATATTAGGCAGAGCCTTACTAGAATGGAATCTGCCTATGAAATCCAAACATCTAGGGAGGGCTTGTTAAGACCACCATTAAGAGATGCCTATAACTTGGTAGAACACTGTTATAGGAGTGTATCCCTGAAGTACATTCAATTTCATTTCAGAAATAAGTAAATCAGGAAAAACCATATTATTCCAATATACTTTTGACCTTTGCCTGAATGCATTAGTCATAGGAATTTTTAGAATTGTACTAACAATTTTAAGAATACTTCAACTGTGTTTTTTGCTTAGTTGTTAATCATCTAAAGCAATAGTTCTCAACCTTTTCTTCACCAGCAACCCTAGCTCTAAACCTAACCCCTTTAAATATCTTTTGTGGTCATAGATGCCCAAGACTTAATTCTATATTTAAGTGTAAGATTTCTTCAAGTCTTTGCAAACCTCCACAGTCTTGGACCACAGGTTGAAAACCACTGATCTTGAATCCCTGAGGACTAGAATCTTCTCACTATGCTTTTTTTTTTTACAAAAATTACTCCAAAAAAAAAAAAAAAGAATTGGTGTGATCTATAAATATTATTAAATAAATAACCGAGTTTAAGAGATTAAGTCAAACTAGGCCTTATTTTTGCCTTATAACAATAATCATGCCTTTTAAAGTAGAGGCAGTCCATATTTAAATACAAGATAATTATACAAGTCTGTAAAATATATTATTAGGGCCTGAAGAACTACAGATTTCATTTGGCTTTTGTGTATATTATTCAACATACATTTTTATAATGTATAACATATTATTTAGCATATTATGGACTTCTAGTGTGAATAAAGAAAGTATCCGTTTGTACCATACTGCTCTTTAAATTGCTGTACACAATTATAGTCTGTAAACCTTGTATGGTAATATTCTTGAATGCTGAAAACAGTGCAGATATTCTATCCCGGATGTTAAGCATGCATCACTAGTGCCCTCTGATGGAAGAAATCTAATGTACCAAAATGTGCAATTGTCAAGTTTAGATTATGATCATTGCAGCCATGCGGGAGGTTGATCTGAGTTGGTGATAATCATACATATGTATTTGAATTTAACTCAACTAAATGCAACATAGATTTAATGTCCCAAAGGTGAATGAAGCTAAGAATCATAATTCTTATACTTTTAGATCCTTCACTTTTTATCTAGTACCTTAACATTGTGGCATGCCTAAGGAATCAACCCTCTGATTTCTCCAATTTAACATATCTATGAATTCACTGGGTGAAGCGTCACCATCTGTTACTATGGGCTGAGGCTTCATCACAGTTAGATTATTGCAACTGGCCATCAGGCTCCTTTGAAGATTTTGAAGATCCAAAATGACTGGCTCAAGTTATGATGGCATCTATTTTGTTTGTCATATGTGACACTAGCACTTTTGGAGTTGCATTGACTGTGAGCAGGTTTCCAAATAATTGTATCCAAAAATACAATTGTATACAACAATAATTTGATACAATCATTTTTCTTTGAATCTCTTTATGGATCTACAATGCAGGACTACCTTACATCAATATGCCTGACTTATGAAATCTAGTAAGAATTTGCTGAAGCTCCTAACTTCAGATGCTAAAATGCTAACACCAAGAACTTCAGGGATTGGCCTTCTCTGTATTGTACTCACTCTTGGGAACAACATAGCCCTTGAAATATGTAGTCCATTTCTTTCAGACCTTGCTTTTCCAAAACATTTTGAGGATTGAAGGATACTTGAATTATCCTGATGGTATAGTACTAAGATTCATAGTACTAAGATTTTATTGTTATATTGGATTGTTTTGCTTTTCTTTTAGTTTCTCCATATTTCTGGCTTTGTTTTAATCTAATTAATGGATCATGGAATATACACTGCTTAAAAATGTCTCTAATTGGAGCAGCATATAAAATCCATAGATAATCAAATCAATAAATAAAGGTAATTTCAAATCAGACATTTTCTACTAAATAAGAGATCTTTCTAAAAATCTTTTAGAAAGCATAATATGCTTTTCAGTGTAGAATATGCTTTTTTAAAAAAAGTATTTGTAAGCCAGAAAGAAGATGACACCACTAGAAAGGTCACAGTTGAAACTTTGATTCCATTCTGTACAACTTTTTTAAAAAAAGTAAATTAAGGAACTGAGTCGACACCTACATTATATTAACTAAAAACTGTACTGCTGTATATTGGTGATTTGTCATCAAATGTTAATAAGCTGATCTGGGGATCACTTGAGGCTACAAGTACACATACACATAACTTTTAAAAAGAATTGTGATCAAATAGATTTACTTACTACGCAACATATCATGATATGCATTATCTGCAATGGAGAAGATGTGGGGAGGAGCCTCTGAGCGTCTCTTCCCCTTGTAAGCAGAAACTACTTCTGTTTTGTAGACAGGAAGCCATTTGTAAGGGTTTATTGTCACACAGAAGAGGCCTGAGTAAGTCTAGAAATGAAAAGAATTTTTAATAAGAATAGAATGATCCTGCCGGTATAGTATTAAGAATTGATATCATATTGATCTAGGAGGATTTTATTGTTAGTAGAATTGTCTCTTCATGTCAGAAGGAGTAAGGGTATAAAAGTGGATATCTAATAAAATAAATACAAAAATCTGCTAACATTCTTAAGTTAGGTCTAGTAAAGGCTAGAAACCAGGAGACTGTGAGTTCCAGTTTTGCATTTGCCGTGAAAGCATCTGGGTGACTTTGGGCAGTCCACCTCTCTCATCCCAGCTCACTTCACAGGGTTGTTGTTGTTGTTGTTGTTGTTGGGGGAAAAGAGCAGGAAGGCGTATTTGGTATATTCACCATTTTGACTTATTTATAAAAATAATAAAGGTGGGTTAAAAATCTAAAATAAATGCAACATATTAAAAATCTATGCAACTAAACAAAGAAACATCTTTTTAAACATAATTTAAATAATCTTCAGACAACTTTATAATTATTAATAAGCTTAATTTCAACAGCCAGCTGAGGAGAGAGTTCTTGGGCCCACAAGAACTTCAGAGGTCTGTAGGTTGCAGATTGCACAACTTTGCCTTAAGACAATACTACTTTCAGTTGCTATATTTACACACATCTCTCTCTTTAGAAATTCTTCAGAATAAAAAGATGTAATGAAAAATAATTTAATTTATTGAGGAATCTTTTCCAACATCCTTGATCCAAAACATAGTATCCATTGTCTCTACTGAGCCTAATGCATTTGCTTTCTTCTATTTTGGAAACAGCCTTCCCCAAATTGTTGTCCGTTAAATAGGCTGATAAGGAGAAAGTTCACAATATTGCTAAATTAAATAGAAGAATGTATCACAAAAATATTTCATAAAAATAATTCCTGAACAATTCTTTAAGAAAAACATTAAGGCATTTTCTTCTACAAAAATATGTTATTCAAATAGCACATTTTAAGATGACAAAGTAAAGAAATCATACATAAATCATCCAGTTAGAGTAGCGTCTATACAAATTATATAGCACAGAAGCTTCATTTAGGTGGGTCAACATAGCCATATCTTCAATCATGTCAAACTTTGGAGGGTTCATCTGCTGAACATCATCTTCTTTTACAGTAACAGTCTGCAAAAAAAGAAAGGAACTTTTAATTGGATGCATTCTCTTTCCCATTATTATTAATTTGAAAGGTATTTATGTATATCTCTATCTTCCATTTAGTTGTGTCTGATTCTTAGAGATTCCAGGACAAGGCTTCTTAGAAGTGGTTTGCAATTGCCTCTTTCCTAAATTTGAGATAAAAGGGATTGACACAAGATCACTCAGGTGGCTTTGCCTCATGCCTTAATCATTACACCAAACAGATTTTCAGGTAGCTAGCTAGATAGCTGGCTGGCTGGATAATAGGACAAAAATTGAAAAAAAATCAAACATGGGGGGAGAAAGAAAAATATCTAAATAAGTGAAATCTGATTTTTGCAGCAGTTACAAATATAATTATTACTGTTTCCACCCCCCCAAATGACATAACATGTTCCTTTTCCCCCAAACAACCTTTTCCCCAGAATCAACAATGCATTTTTGTCCATTTTCAGGAAAAAGCCCACAAAAGGTTTCTGGTCTTTTTATAAAAGTAGTCATTGTTTCTTTCCTAATAAACAGGTCAATTTTAGCAAGTTTGCTGAAGTTTAACCATTTTCTACTATTTTCAAGGCCACTTAACTGTTGTGAATAATTTTGTATTTTTTGATCTTTGTGGATATGGTAGCCTCACTACAAAAGGACATTATTAAAGATTATTCCCAAGTATACATTATTAACAAATGCAACTTCAGCACAGTCTTGTACCAATATCACTTGGAACATCTGATTATCAAATAGAAAATAGTAGGTTTGTAATTTTGTTTTATAAAATATGGAGCAGAAATTCAAATAATAATAGCAGATTTGAGGTTTTCAGGTATTAGTAATGATGCTGACCATCTAAGAATAAATTAAAAGTCATTTGACATAGGAGTCTGTAAATTATATTCAAAGTTAAATTTCAATCACTGGAAAGCATATTTCATGAATGAAAACATTTAAAAACCTACGAAACATTTAAAAACCTATGAAAGAAGCATGCTTATTTAAAAACATTCCAAACAACCGAACAATTATTAAAGCAGGTATTGATTGCTGAAGTTCTTTAAGATTGTTTGCAATGCTTTTTGGACAATGTACAGAGAATTACAAAATCTATCTCTATCGTTGGTTTGTGTTTTTACATTTTGTAAACTCAGATCTTTTTATTCTACTCTGCTTATACTCAGTTGCTTTGTATTCATGCATGTGACATAAAAGAGTTAAGGCTTTGTTGCCCATTGCCTCTGAGAATATTCAGAACTGCCATAAATACTGCAGCTTAACCAAGATTGGAAAGAGAAGTTTAAGTCAGAGCCTCCACAGGCTCTCCATATATGCCCACTCTGATTCCTTCCAAAGATAGCAGCATAAAAATGTATTATTGTTTCTACAACACTAGGAATCTCCTATAAACCACCCACCCATCTTTATACTGAACTACATACATCAACTGAGCAGTGGTGGGATTCAAAAATATTTACTACTGGCGTGGCTTGGTGGGCATGGCAGGGGAAGAATACTGTAAAATCCCCATTCCCTTCCCACCCTACTAACCTGCTTTCCAGCTCCGTTCTTCTGTGCAGGGCAACAAAAGAAGACCCAACCAATCAGCTGTGACTCAGGAGGCAGGGCCAGTCAGAGGTGGTATTTGCCGGTTCTCCAGAACTGATCAGAACCTGCTGAATACCACCTCTGCAACTGAGATATGGCCCATCTTTATATAATTACTCTTATGCAGCTAGCCTTATACATGATCAGCCCAAAGCCTCAGATCCAAAGATGTGCATGTATTTGTAGAGGGCTTTTTTCAAGTTGCTACAATGGTTGTCCCTGCAGGATAAGGATAAACTGCTTCACTCTTTTTAAAAGGACTTATATTTATGTACTACAGTAGATATATGAACAAATGTGATGAGGGGATAAGACATCATGCTATAATCCAGGAGACAATTATTTCTAGGCCCATTTTAGGCACACAAATTCAGCTAAGTAACCAATCACTCTCAGCCCTGTGAAGAAGGCAATTTCTTGCCAAGAAAATCATAGGGACTTGTCTAGACAGTCACCAGCAGTCAACATTGAAGTATGTTGGATGGATGGATGGGTGGATGATGGGTGGATGGATGGATGGATGTGGATGGATGGATAGACAGGCAGAAAGACATAAAAATATAAAGGCAATCTCCAGCTATATGGGCCATTTCTTTTTTGTCTTGGATTAATTGACCTTATTGTTAAAGTGTCTCTGGACCAACAGTTTACATTGGCTTGTTGTTTCTCTGTCTTATAGGCCTTGCACTTGTGACCTATCAAGCAGAGAAGGTTCCTTACTTTCCCATCTGCTGTCTCCACAGTAACTTTGCCACCACCACTCTCTTTGATTTCTGCTTCAATGTATGCTTTCTTTTCATCAGGAATCCAACATTTCTTCTTTCCTTGAAAAGGAAGACATTTTTGTCATTATACAAGCATGCTAAATACTTAAAATTGTCAAATAACAGCAACAGCTGTATATTATACAGTGTTCTCTTAGCAGTACTTAGGCTGCTTGCTTTCTCTAAACCATTTCATTCCATTTCATAGATCAAGTAATGCCTACAAAATATATTCAGATAAGACAATTTTAAGATGGGTGGGCTTCAGTTCCCAGAATTCCACAGCCAAATGTTTTCTTTACCTCAAAGAGGATAGTTTATTCATATATAAAACAAGCCAACAAATAATTGGTCCTCACCTGCTGTTATAAACTTTGCCTGATATAACTAGTGTGATTCTGAGATTCAACCAGAATATTTTTTTCCAGGAGAGCAAAAGGGCTAAAATCCATGTTCAGACCTACAGTGTACCTTTTATATCAGAACTTTCAATTTTATTATATCCGATCAGGTATCTGCTTTACCAGAAATGATGGGCAGAATAATCATATTATATCATATTATATCTTACCATCAAAGGCCACTGTCTGCAACAACATGATTTCCTTGTCACTTTTTCGAAGGAAAGGTGCAGCTTCCCCGAACTCTGACATGTCCATCATCTTGGCAAACAAAGTGAAGGATATATGCTCACAAAAGAAAAACGAAGCAAACTAGCCTACAAAGATAAAATGACAAACTCAAAGTCAGTAACATATTTTCAATTTTCCAACATAGACCCTGAACAAATAAAGAGAAAACGCATATATTATTGAGATTAAGAGATACATTTGCATCAGAAAAATCATTCCTGCTAAAGTAGCAGGGCACTAAATCATAGAAAAGGAATATGCTTTTTAGTTGAAATAACAATTTTAAATTAAAATATTGAACTAAGGCTGGTGACATCAAGATTAAAATTCCTCTTCAAGAAAGAAAACTAACCAGTTGCCCTTGGCCTAACCTTTGGCTTTCAGCCAGTTTCCTTTGCTGGATTATTATTGTGGAACAATACTAGATAAGGATTTACCACAAATTCTACATTGTGTTCATAATGAAAAAGTGGGACATACATTGAGCAAGTTAATTAATAAATTTGGAAGCACACTGCAACATTTTTTAAATGTTTCTTTTGTTCTGGTTTCTATAGGACTGCTCACAATAGTTCAGTAGTACTTATTTGATTATGCACATAACTGATTCTATACACATTCAGATGATGATGATGATTAGTTTCCTTTTTTCAGGTTCAAATGATTCATTTGGAACATTTTCACCCAGCATTACATTTTTAGGGAATAGAAAAATAATGATCAGACTTAATCTCTGGAAACATTATTTCTGACATGGACACTACGTTGTACCTAATACACAACGATTTTCTGATAAATTTTTAAAAGCTATTTATGTCCCACTATTGTGACATAATGTGAAAATTTCAGGGCACTTCAAAATATGAACTAAAAACAACAATTATTGGCTAACCTTGAAGAGGCATATTCCCCCTCTGGAGAATTCAGCTTCCCACTCCTGTTCTACTCCCAACAAATCTTAGTACCTCCAAATATATTGATATTACAACTGTTATAATTGCTTACTAATTCTGCCAGCTGGAGATTGTAGGAGTTAAGGAGGCTGATTTTGGCACCCAATCTTGCCATATTAAATCAGACCATTTAGTTCAGGACTATTTATTCAGATTGATAGCAACATAGCTAACTGCTAGTCACAAACAACTGAAACAGGCAGAATAGTGTTCAAGATTTTTGGATTTCAAGGATTACAGTTTTTAAAACAAGTAAGTAAATTCAACAAAAAATATAACTATTTAAAGTCACATTTGAATTTTCTTAGGTTGAAAACTAGAGCTACTCATCATAGTGGTTTCATTTTTTTTCAAAATAAAATCAATATTCCCCTTAATGAAGCAAGGAATCATTATGAAATATGGTAGAGGTTTGGGAGTAAAAATAGTCATATAAATGAACAAAAATCCCTTTCAGTACAATTATTACTACCAAATAAATAATGTTAAATACATTGCCAATCCAATCTAAACTGATTTATTTGTACTTAAGTCCCAGTGAATTCAGTGGCACTTGGTCCTAGGTAATATGACATTTTCAGATAGCAAATAGAACTTCAGATATAAAACAAAACAGTATGATGAATAAGGATATACTGCCTAGAGTCACATTTGTCTATATAAATTTAATAAATAAAATAAAATATAAAGAGATGGTTTAAAGGTTTTTTTTTTTAGTTTTGCTTTCTAGATTGTTACTATTTCACCCTTTATTTCTATCTATTCAATAAGAGCTGATATTGTCAATATGCAGTGTGACTGTTGGATAATTCTTTTCCTGTTCTTGGTATGTTTATATATTTTATGTATGTATATGCATATATGGTTTATATATTCTTTGTCTTAAATAAAATAATGCATACTCCATATTTAGTAAATCAAATACCTTTTGTTCTTCAGATTTCTTGTAGAGTTAATGGAAAAATTCCTTGGAGAGATTGTGACATTTAGTATATAATTGCTCATGGACCATTATCATTTCTAATTATTACTGTTCTCTGAGTGGATTACAAAAAAGGAATGGTATTTCCTTCTTCTCGCAGTGAACACAGAAATCTTGTAACATTTTGCTAGGATAAAGGGAAAACTGCCAAAAGATTAAATAGGACCATAAACTGTTACAGGTTTTGAGAAGGCTCAAATACGAGAAGACTTATTATACAAAATGAACTAGTCATAGGGCATGTTGCTTATTTTTTTCCTCAAAGTTTGAATGTAAAGATAACTTGGGATTTAGAAACTCACACTGAATTACAACTATGAATTTGAATAAAAGGTAATACTGCAATCTTTTAAATATATGATTTTTCTCCATTATTAATGAATGGTGGTATCAATAGAATTCATTCCTTCATTCACATTCCTTCATTCATCTTCAAAGCAACCAGGCCAGGAATTTTTGTTTATTTTACACTAAACATGAATACTAGGGCTGTGCACATTTCAAAAATGAAAGTAATAACAGAAGCTCTGGTATTTATTAAAAGGACCTGATCTGAAACCATTATGAGTGAAAAGAAGATTTAATAAATAAAATTTCTGCTATTCGAAATGGTATTATTACATTGTTTTATTATGCAAAATGGAATAGTATCTATATTCTTGCATCAGCTCATTTAAATTTAAATTTTCCATTTTTAGGTGAGTATTAATTTTGCTATTTATAAAACTGATAAAATTCTGCCAATTTCTATGCAATAATTATTTCCACTTCTCAAGCAGAGCAATAGATCACCTTATTAAATCATTTTTCAAGCAAAAATAACTGCAAATATTTCAATAACCATGAAAATTAACTTTGCTGCTAGAAGCAGGAAACAATATTATTTTTGCCTTGTAAAATCCATCAAATATACTATATATAATATGTTTAAATTTGGTAGGAATTCATTCATTGTTATTGCTATTATTTTGTCAAAGATCTACCCTCAAAATTTTGAGGCTTTACTGCATTTCCACCTAAAATGGAAAAGAGCCCTTTTTTATTATAACACACCACACCTATTTTATAATTATGTATTTTATTTTATATAGGATTCCTATAGGAATTAAATAACAAAGTGTAAAGTCTTACAATATAATTCCTGCCTTGAAACATATAAGAATTCCCCGAGTGTCATATGACACCATTGACTGCCTTGCCTAAATCTGACTCCTAAATTTGTCTCAAACCCGGTGTAAATATAACAAATATGGGTAAACGTATTATATTAATCTTTGACCTTTATATTACTTTTTGGATGTTGCTAATGTTAATGTTTTTGTAAATAAATTAAACAGAAGGATGTTAATAGCCATCCCTGATTAGTTCCTCTTAAAAATAGACATTCAAAAGAATAATCAACATTCGTTCTTATTTATTATTTAATGTTTATACATCTGACATAATACCTTCTTGTTGGTAATTCCTATCATGTCTGCTTAATTTTGTACACTCTTATAATATTTATCAAAAAGAAAGCCTTTGTTAAAAAAATGTGGAAGGTAAGGAGTTACTTTTGTGTATAACAAATGTCTCATTCACTGAAAACTACATTTAATGCAATTGACCTCTGCTTGTAATTTCATATTATTAGTGACAAGAAATCTCTCCAGGTTTTTTTTTATATGTTAGCACTGACTCGGAGCTAAAAGTATTAATGTATCAGATCTTCACTATAGAATCCTAAAATGATATACTTGGAAATGAGGACCACTATATCAAGATTTTTATCCCAAGACAGAAAGTCTGAGTAATCTTTATGAATTTTCAGCTATTAAGATTGGAAATAATAGGAATAATCTTTTCCACACTGGATTTTTCATCTGTTGAGATATTCTATAGTCTTCAAGTATTAGACTATTTCAGAAAAGTCTCATAATGTGATACACAAATCATGGCAATAGGATGTAATTCCTGGACAAACATTGGACAGAAATACTAAGTAATGTTAAACATAAGAGGAAATAGAATTCTAGTCTGTGTTGCAAATTAGTACTGCCTGTTTAAAATAAAATAAAGGGAAATAAAATAATGTTTATATTTTAAAAATCTGAAATATTGGAAAGTTAAAAAGAAGAGTATTATGAATAAAACCAAGAATACAAACCAAAGAAAAATCCCAACCAATAGCTGTATACCACTGCAATGATTAATATATTCTCATCTGCAATAAGAATTGGTTTAAATTATGCATTTCTAAAGGATTCCATCTGACTTAATCTGACTTAATCTCAATCCACAATCTGTTTAAACCATGTTACAGAATGAGTTCCAATGATAGTTGGAAAAATAGAAAATATAACTAAAAATTTATCAGTCCATCTTTAATATAACACAGATCTCAATCTCCTTTCAAAACATTAAGCATTTAGTGTATCTAATCTATACATTATTGGCAGCAGGTCAGTACTACTAAAACAATATTCCCTGTTTATGTAGCTAAAACTTTATCTCTTAGCAGAAAAACATACAATACCAATCAAACTTTATAGGACAGCAGGTTCAAAATATACTCATATATCTTCAGAAAGAAGAGAGGTTAATACCTACCCTGGCAAGAAAAGGACCAACTAAGGAGATTCTGCTGTTCCTGGCTTTTATACATCTTTCACCAAGGTCATTGATGATAGCGACATAAAAGGCATCAATACTTTCCCTTGTTTCTAAATTTGGCTGCTTGTCCTAGAAGAAGCCGGAGAGGGTGGAGGAAGAAGGCACATTTCAAAGTATGTGGCATTTTAAGGAGAGGGGTTGATTAATTAGTTTGGATTCTAACTCACGATTCTTTATGAAGCAATGTAAAATTTACAAAGTAAATATAAAGATGAATTGCTGATCAAATTAAAAGCAATCAATCAAACAATCAACCTACCCATAAACACAAGCCTTTTTTGGACTGCAAGACAATCCTACAAAGGGCTCAACAAAATGCTAAATTTTGGACACGAAGGTTTATAGTCCTGTGATAAGTTATAGGAAGGAGAGGAAGCGGGGATGGAATGGATATACACTTTTTGCCATCTACAGTATATTTAGTAGTCTGGGAGAATATTTGGACACTGAACAGTTTTACTACCCACTATGGGTAACATTTACTAGGATCACACACCAAACAAATATCAAACTAAGGCTACTAATAATTTGTTAGTCACTATCAAAATTCAAATTGGCACCACAGAAATATTTGTAGTGGCTGGCCAGATTATTTTTAACTTGTTTCAGTGAATAATATTAACCTGCTCTGGCTTAATTAGTGAAAGAAAAGCATGGAGCCAAACTAGGGTTAGGAAGGCAATTGAACTTGCTTCACTCATTTGGAGATTTTATTTCATTTAATCCCCTGGGCTCCTGCATACTTGTTAACTTCATGATGAAAAATGATGGCATTTTATTCACACAGGCTGCATCCTTTGGAAACTCCCTAATTCACACCTTGGGTTGCATGGCTTAGAAAAGTCAATTAAACCTCCTGCCAATCAGTTGATGACATCAACTTCTGCCAATAATCTGGAAGCACTTTTCATCATGTCAAGTCATGACTTTTTCCAGTGTAATACTAAAGTTTTATGCCCAGGAGAAAAATATGCATACATAAAAAAAGGTAAATTATAAGTTGTATACATGGGAATAGCTCACTTTTCTTCAAGTGCAGGTGTTGAATGCCAAAAAGGAAGTAAAGGAAGCAAAAGGAAGCTCCTTTTATAATTGTGTTAAAAGAGGGTATTTTATCAGATAACTTGTACTTTTTTCTGTTGGAATCTCTGTCTATTCAATGTAATTCAAAAAACCTTCAACATCTGATCACTTCAACAAACAACTTCATTAAACTATTAATCAGCTGAGCGAAAATATTTTAGTGGTTATGATTGTAAGCCACCAGAGTTACTTGAGGTAAGATGAGCAGCCTATAAATTTTACAAATAAATAAACAAATAAACTGAAAAGACAAAATGTTTCTTATCAATATTATTTTTTAGAAAAGATGTTTTCAAATGTAGGATGCCATCATGGAAACAACTTCAGTAACTAAGTGCTGCCTTTTTGTAGGAAGTAGAACTTGGCAAGGGGTCTCTTGGGCAAACCCATGTGAAAGTTCATGTGAGAACAGTGTCCCAGATGTATTGACTGTTAAGAACTAAATAGGTTGTAAGGAACAAACTGAATTTTGTGTCTGGAAACAAAGTGGAGTCAATAGCTATTTTGGAATGTGTCTTCTTCAATATCCTTTCAAGTAAAATGATTCCTCAGCCAGAATCCTATTTAATGGAAATGAATTTCACTGGATCTTTAAATGCTTTTACATTCATGCACATACTGCATGTCCATTCCTATTTGAATGAAAATAAGTTAACATGTCTAGCATTAAGGAGCATGGATGTGACTGCAAATAGCTTGCTAGTGTGAACACTCCCAAAGGAAGCAGCTTAGGTTAGTTATTCTGTTCCTATCTAGACAAGAAGTGTTCACTATTTTTAGCTAAGTAAATAAAAATGAATAGTCTGCCTGCTAAGTGATTCCAGCAGAAATAAGTACAAAGTAAATAGTAAAGTAGTAAGTAAATAGTTGAAAAACTGAACCCTGTGAAAAATTTGAGTTTTCACAAATGAAGACACTTAATACTGGGTTTCTTACTAAGAAAATTTTAGGGACAGTAAAGAATAAATGTTCAGATGGGGTGCATACCATGGTGCCAGTAGTGTGCAAAGACTGTGCTCCAAAACTACATTTGCTAAACTTGTACATATAAAATGGATTAAAGAGATTTAATGATTACTTTTTACATTAAGTGATTACTTTTTGTATATTGTCAGAGCAAAAATTATACTTCAGGCACAAATTATGGAGATGCTTCAGAGTCCCTCTCAAACTTTTAGATTCTATCATTTATAATTTAAATGGTTTTTTAATCTGTAGTTATCAATCAACAGCTGCACACAATTGCTGTAGGCAATTTTAATATTGTTATAAGAAAAACAAGGCACAGTCTTTCTAGTATAAAACATAGTATTCATACATCAGTAAGATCAATCACAACTTCTTTTCCCACTGGAAATACAATGGACTTTTTAATTCTGTGCAAATAAAAATGTATAGAGTTACAAAACTGATATATCACAATTCTACCACAGGGCTATCTTATAAATGTATATGGTAGTTCTCTAGGCTAACTATAAACTCCAGCAGCTACAACTGACATGACTTCAATGAAAAAGGCTAGGAATTGTGGTTCCCCAACAGTTAAAGAATCACAGCTCTTCCATCCATAGTATAAATTAGCATGAAACAAAGTAAAGCAGAACAAGAAAGCTAAATATTCATTTTATTTTCCTAGCAGAAAATAACTTTGAAGTTGAAATCCATCTTGGCTAGGTTGTCAAAACTATCCGGAATGTGTTGACAGTCACATACTGCATTTCCAACCAACAAGCAGCATAAAAAGGCAATATTCTGCTGTGGGTTTTGAGAAGTGTTAACAAGCATCAACATCCTGATAGAAAGTTTTTTTTTATTCTAGTTTTGACTCAGCATCTCACATATCATAGCTGCATCTTTTTTTATTGTTGGCGTTTGAAAATTCCCGTTAGCCTGGACAAAAACCTCTCAATACACAAACAAAAAGCACACATTTCTGTAGATATACATTGTACCGTGGACTTACCAGAGTCAGACAGTAAAGGTTTTTTTAATGCAAAAATGTTTTTAAATAGTAATGGTGAAACTTAATTACACATAATTACTTATACAGTTAATGCCTCTTAAGACTAAAAACAGATGAAGTGCCAGTCATAACTCCCAGCATCCATTGGACAAATTTGCTGGTATTGCTGGGAATTACAGCGCAGCTCCTTGTGAAGACATTTCTTAAATTCTTTTTTTTAAAAAGTTTTTATTCAAGAAAAAAGAAAATATTTTAAAAAGAGAATCATGTTCTCACATTTTACAGTGTTTTCATAACAGTGTACATCTCTATTAGTGTTAATTAAGATCATTTACTACAAAGATATCTTAAATCTAATTCCTGATTTCTTAATTATCTATGTTATTAATACGTCATGATGCATTGTTTGTTTTCCTATGTTACTACACTACTACACCTATATACATAGCTATACTATACATATATTCATAGCTTTTTCATGAACCAATCCAAACCAACATTTTAAAGCTATAAACATTTCTTGTTTCTGTGCCATTTTGCCCTCAAAAGTATTCTTATTCTGATGTATGAAAGCAACAGTTATCAAGAGCAAAAGCTAAAAACAAAAATTGCAGATCTTCTGTTTCAATCTAGGGCAGGTGATTTTATATTTTTCTCTGCATACAGTAGATCTTATTATCTCTAGGCAGTCTCCCAAAGAGCCTAGCTCTTTCAGAATGGAAAGAAAGAAAAGCATCGTAAAGGCAGACTTGAGCCCTGCAAGTGCTTGGTCAAGCTTCGTCCAAACTGAGGCTAAAACTAGAAAGCCTACAGTTAGTTAGAAATGAAAGTATCAAGCTCTAATAAGATCTTAGAAAAGTCTTAATTAATAAAAAGAACAGAATGATTACCAAGCTATTTGCCTCTATGTGTACACATCTATCCAAAATTCTTTTTTTTCTTCCTGCACTTAGTTATAAACTAAACCCTATCTATTTCACAGTGTGATGAGTGGCTGGCCCCTGTCCATTGTTCCTTAATGAAGCCTGGTCTCTGTCCTTTGCATTGGCTCTTGACAGCTGTTGCCTTCATAAATCCATCTACAGGAAACTTGATTAATCACTAGATCTGCAGAGTTATAATGACTTGTAAGAAAATATAATTTTTTCTGTGGTTCAAATAAGCTGGAGGGAGGCCAGAAATAAACAGAGTTAAATGTCCAAAACAGAGCACAGGAGGAGGAAACATCAAACCACCCTTGGCTAATTTAAAAAGCTAGCAGTTACACCTGATTAATATTTGCATAAATGCTTCCAGGGAACTTTGGAATTAGCCACTGAGTTAAAAAGCCCTACAGAAGTAGACAGTGAGAAACTTACTTCTGTACTCTTCTTAAGAAAGCCACATGTTCACATCCATGTATTTACTACAATATGAACTTGAATCAAAGGAGATTTTACTGTTTGTTTAATTCTAACTTTGAAGAATGAACGATTTTTTTGAAAGCTTGTCCCAAGAGTTTACACTGCAGCTTATTATCAGTAAGACTGGTTGCATTTATTTCCAATTCATACTCTTGTCATTTAACCAGTAATGTCTTTTCCATGCTGAGAGTTGGTGATGGTAGGGTAATTTGTGTGCATAATTAAAATGACACTGATTTGTAACTGTAGTTATGTCACTAATATGTTAATACTGAATACTATTATGCAGTGTATAAATATAATACATTTGCAAATAAGTAAATTTATTTCTCCAAGGAGCAAATTGTTGATAGAAAAGTCCCATATCTTGGAGTGAGATAACAGCATGTTCTGTATCTGACTGTATTCCTCTCATAAATATTTTAGAAAATAACCACCAACAATTATGCAACTATTAATATGTAATACCAATGTTTCAGGATGCTTCTGGACTTTGATCTTACTATGGTTCATCATTCCTACTTTGTGGAATTTAATAGGGTGGAAGCAGAGGTGGCATTCAGCAGGTTCTAACCAGTTCTGGAGAACTGGTAGTGGAAATTTTGAGTAGTTCGGAGAACTGGCAAATACCACCCCGACTGGCCCCGCCCCCATCTATTCTCTGTCTCCCAAGTCCCATCTGATCTGGGGTGGGGAGGAAATGGGGATTTTGCAGTATCCTTTCCCTGCCATGCCCAACAAACCACGCCATGCCCACAGAATCGGTAGTAAAACTGTCTTTGAGGCTTCAGAGCTGCCACAAGGAAGAAGAAGAGACAGGGAGGGGAGAAATAGATAGCTGGGGGTTTGTAGTCAAAACAAAAAGGTTTCCTATGGGAACCAAGGGCATTCCAACAGGTGGCTGTGGGGGAGGAGGAGTGGAGTAACCAAGCAACCGGCCAACACCTCTATTGGACAATGTGACTGATGACTTGGGAGAAGGGGAAACTTTCAGTTTTTAATCTGGTGAAAACCACAGGAACTTTCAGAGTTGGTTTTCACCAGTTGTGCCAATATGAGGTATCCAATAAATCATTCCTTGAGGAATCTGCCTACCTTGGAGTTCTGCTTTCTATGGGTGCATTACTTTGAACGCCGACACAGATCTTTTCTGAATTAAGGCCACTCAAAATCTTAAGGCACTACTCATACTGATTATTTTCCTTTGATATGGGAAGTAGTATATACATCAATATAATTAATGAAAACTGTCAGTTTCAGAGTGATTATATATCAGATATTTCTTATGATTCATGTCTTTGGACCCTTTTCCTGTCAGAATAAAATTTTGTTTTAAGATATTTAAAATCAAGACATGCAGTATCCACATTGGTTATATAAAAATAAAATATTTCTTTAACTGGTAGGTTAAAACAAAAAATTGTAAAGACTCTTGATAATACATCTTGTGACTAGTGTAGTCTATTTTTAATAATGCTGCCTCTTGGAAAAGAATGTAATAAGATTTATCTTTTCTAGACACAAGATAGTGTCAAAAGCAGTGCCACAATCTTCTAGTGGTTGTCTGGATTGTGTAAAATCTATTCATGACACCATACTTCTTTCTAAATAAAGAATTAGCACCAAGAGTTTAGTTCTTTTATAATATGCTCTGAATACAAAATCATTGTTTAGAAAGAAGACTACAGGTGGTTTGCTGTATACAGAAGACAATGAAAATTCTTTACAATTTTCTTCTGTTTCAAAGTTGACTTCTCCCAGAGATCTACATGGCTTCCACCTTGCCTTGTGTTGAAGCATTTTAATTTCCCTCCAGCTTTGGGTTGAAATGGATGGACCTTATGGGTTTTTCAGGCTATGGAGGGATAGTTGGGATCCCTTAATGATCACTGTTTAAAGTGTGTTTTTGTTGTTCACTGCTGTTGTTTTTAAATTCTGTAAAACTGCACAGACTTTGTCTTAAATAAGGAGCTTAGCAATGTATTTCTTTAAAAGAAACCTATCAAATTATATTAAAAATCAAAAGAGCATACAATAGAGCAGGAGTGTCAAACTCGATTTCATTGAGGGCCACATCAGGGTTGTGTTTGACCTCTGAGGGCTGGGAGTAGTGGCGTAGCCAGGGTAGGGAGGTCCACCTCGACGTCACTCATGTTGGGGGCTCCTGTGGTGGTCCGAGCATTCTGTCAGCAAAAACAGAGCTCGGGAGGGTTATTTTCGCTGGCAGAGACACTGCGGGCCAGTCCTTTGCTGTTTCCAGGACAACCCCACGGGCCAGATCTAAGCACCCCGTGGGCCAGATCTGGCCCACAGGCCTGGAGTTTGACACTCCTGCAATAGAGATCATACAATAACTGTCAGGAATAGAAAATGTAGGGATTACCCAACAGCTGGCAATCTATAGGGCAAATTCTTGCTCTGCTGCAAGGCAATAACTATAAACTATAAACTATACGACAGAATCAGTGAGCCAGCTTTGGGACAGATTAAGAGCTCGCTCAACTGAAAGTTTTACCTCTACATCTGTTTATTCTTCAGTAGAAATAACATGTACTAGGGACTGCCTGTCAGCTCTATCTAGAACTAAGTGACATTGGAACAGTAGTTGCATCATTACTGCAGTTTGAAAGTTGACTAGAAAACTTTCTATGACAGGATGCAAGGTTTTAAGATTCCACAGTCACAAAGAACTGTTATGCTGGTATACAGTTTTTTAATTGCTTCTATCTGATTAATTATTTATATCTGCAAATCAAATGAATAGTGCAAATAATCATTATTGTTAACATTATGATTTATTTGTAACATTTATTGGCTGCCCCCTTAGCACAGGGTAATAATGGGTGATTACAATGTTAAAAAAATAAAAACTATACATAACCTAAAAGACACAAATAAAATAAATACAATGCAATAGAAATTCTATTATTGAGCCCCAATTAAAAGATGGGGAGGTAGGGTGTAGAATAAAAAGAGGTGAGATCTGTGATTGATCTATCAACCACCTTCCATGTGAAACCCCTCCAGAGCAAGATGTTTTAGTTCTTGCAGAAGGTGAGGAGAGTTAGACTCAGGCTCACTCCAGGGGGTCAAGATATTCCAAAGGGCACAGTGGCAACGAAGGACCCCATTAGCTGGAATATTCTGGCCAATGGGGCTCACAGCATGGCTCCTCTGCCAGGATGGGTGAGGTGAGCCAAATCCCAGTGGGATGAGACAGTCTTTCACATAGCCCCATGCCACGAGGAGCTTCAAAGGTGATTACCAATATTTTTAATTGTTCCTGGAAGCAAGCTGGCAGTCAATGCAACTCAGGGAGCAGTGGTGTTACGTGAACCACCTTTGGGCCACAAGAATTGCCCGCATTGCCACACTCTACACCACATGTAGCTTCTGAATGTTCTTCAAGAGTAACTCCATGTAGAGCCTCTTGCAACAGTCCAACTGTGAGATGACTAGGGTTTGAATGACTGAGCACAGGGTCTCTTGATCTAGGACAGGCCGCCACTGGCATACAACCTTGAAGTTGAGCAAACTTTAGATTGATAGTCTGGTGCTGTTTTGTACAATTCGAGACAACATAATAATGTTTCTTTTTTCTCCACAACAAGAACAACCTTGGGAGGTGGACTGAAACTGAAGGAAAGAGCAAGAGAGTAAAGTCACCACCAGCTGACTTTTATGGTTTCCCAGTTTGTAGTGTAGCAATTTACTATCATATTCAATTGATCCTTACTTTCTATTCTCTTTTTTACATTTTTATATTTTTGTGTTCTGTTTTCTATCTAAGAAAAGTATAAAGCTTTACAGGAGATGGACAAATAAATATTATGCTTGATTAAATGTGTGGGCAGAGGAATTAAATCAATATTTTTTCTGAATTTCTCCAGGAGAAGAAAAAATGTCTTAGCCATAGGCTCTCATTAAATGATTACTGTTAAAAAATCTCAGCCCTGCATCAACTTACAAGGATATAGTTAGTTCCTCGATTGTAAGAAACTATCATAGTTACTTGGAAGTGCTTAGTATTTTTTCTAATATGTATTTTCTCTTTAATATGTCAAAAGACACAGATTTGGCTATTTTTATCAGAATAGAGTGCCAGGATTAGTTTATGAGTTGTATTTTATTTCATTTTTTCTCAATTCACAAATGTGAAAAACTTCATCAAAATGTGAATTTTTTTTTTCCAAAACATATAAAACTTAAATTAAAATTTAACTTTACTTAAAAACATGTGATTCCATTTTCTAACTCAGATATTTGCCCCATCCACTAAAACTCAAAAAAGAAAATATTTTTGCAAACCAACCAAAACCCAGTTGTTAACACTTAAGAACTTATTTATTTAGGGTCCTACATTATTTTTCATAAGGACAGACTATACTTTTTTGATCAAAAGGTATTCAGTTTATCTACTTAGAACAGGGCTGTTAAAATCGTGGCCTGCAGGCCAGATGCGTCACACACTGGCCACGTCCACACCCAGTTTAGCGAAGGGGGAAAAAGTCCTGATGTGTCACGTGATACTGCTGTGACAATGTGAGTTTGACACCCTTGACTTAGAATGAACAAACACTAAAGCACATTTTTCTAACTTTTGGGCAGATGGGTCAACTTTAATGGATGTTTTCACAAAATGGTCATTGTACGAGAAGCACGCTGATTGTGGATTTTTTTATGTAGCAATGAACTAAGATACTCCCATTTCTAATCTTCCAACAAAAAATCTTCCTTTCCTATCACTTCTCTTTCCTCACCCCTGATGGGCATATTTCCAAACGACATACTTTGCTAGAAGTACTACTTTCTAAGAACGTCTAAATGGTCCATGTGGGACTCTGTAAATAAAGATGAAGCTGGAGATTTGTTCATACTTGCCATATTTATAAAAAATTAACAATCTTTAAAAATTCAGTAAGCTGAATATTGCCTGAGTGTAGCAACAGAATGCAGCAACTACTGTATTTACAACTATAAAAGTGATGGAATAGAAGAAGCCATAAAAGGTCATATTTCAGGTCCTTTGAGAGGGTGGGGAAAGACCCACAAATGCTGTTTTCACAGTGCTTTGCAAGAATCCAGTCATTATAATTTGGAAAGCAATATGTAAATTGAAACAAAATACTTTTGAGATTTGGAGCTCTGAATGCAATGCACTAAATCATAGTTTGCTTAATAGTATATGGAATGAACCACCATTATCTGGATTTATGCAATATGTTACATCCTTCACAAACAACAGCATCTGGGTTGCATAAACACTAACAGAAAGCACTCCTCTTAATGCAACAGGTTAAACATACATATGGGAAGTGTGACAAGAACTTAAATCTGCACGATCTGAAAAAAGGCTCTATACCAGGCGTGTCAAACTTGTGGCCTGCAGGCCGGATGTGTAACATGCTGGTCACCCCCACCCCTCAGTTTAGCGA
This sequence comes from Pseudonaja textilis, assembly GCF_049901715.1. Lineage (NCBI taxonomy): Eukaryota > Metazoa > Chordata > Lepidosauria > Squamata > Elapidae > Pseudonaja > Pseudonaja textilis. Next base: position 33,398,131 of record NC_141996.1, read on the forward strand.
AGGGGAAAAAAATCACAATACATCATGTGATGCATCATGAGTTTTGACACCCCATATTCAGAATTTGTAAAGAATTTAAGGCGAAAGCAAATATAACAGCTCTCTACCTTTTCTTGCATTTTGGATCGAAGAACAGAGACACCCAAAGAATTCTGTGTGAACCTCTGTACATCCGATCTTACAGTATATCACAATAATTAGTCCTTCGCTCGCTGCACAATCAGAGCAGCCAATCCCCATGGATCTTTATGCAAATTTTGAAAATGATACTGAAATGATGGCCAGGTGGTGAGCAAGCAGCTGAATTCCTTCTTGAAAAGCCTCCTGTTGAATTTCTGATTGACAGTTTGCTCTCTGTTTGAAAAGCAATTACATCACTTTTCATGCCACTTGTGAAAATAGTCCATTGTTCCTTTGATCAAAAAGGCTACAATTTGGATAGTCACTAATACATTGAGAACACAAAAAGACCAAAAGAAATGCTTTCATTACAAATGGAAAATAACGTTGCATTCTTCATGGGCTTCAAAAACAGGCAAAGATATGGCTAATCTCTAGTATGTTTTTAAGTGTACAAGCCTATTTGGCAGCCCAGAAGACTGCTTTTGAAAGACTGTGCACAAGTACCATTATCCCCCAGCCTTTTCAGCCTGAGATAAATTTCAAAGTTGTCATTACTCATTCTGCCTGCTGACATTTTATCATTATTGTATCTTAAGCACTTCTAAATAGGTCATGCCTGTAGCTGAAGAACTCATTTTCAGGAAGTGAGGCTGATGGAGTTCTTAGACCTTTTAATAGCCATCATCACTACGCATAAACCAGCTGGTGGTATAATCCAAAGTAGAGAAGAAGAGAAGTGAGGCCTTAAATAGTTTCATTTGAAGGCAGAGATGACTTTATTTCTTATGCAAGTATTTTACAAAAAGGGAGGAATTCACACCAATTTTGTGGTGTGCTAGTCCAGTGGGCGCCAACCAGTAGGCTGGGAACCATTGGTGGTCCACAAGAAAATTTTGGTGGTCACAGAGAAATGTCACCCACAAAACACCCCCCCCCAAAGCAATTAATCCAGCCTGTGCAGGAACACAAGGCTGTGCCCTCACATGACCCGTGGGAACACAAGACTTGTGTCGCTTGCATTGCAAACAACACGAGGTAGTGAGCGGAGGGGGGGAAAGGTGGAGGGGGGAACTTGCCCCATTCACCCCATGTGCCTTGACTGGCCACTGGGTTGCTTCTTTCAGCTTCTTTCTTCTGCTTTTGGCTGTACGCAAGGAAAGCAGCAAAAGTCTCTCTCTCTCCCAAATTCTGCCAGAAATGAGTCTTTGGGACCCTGCAAGGCATCCTGTTCCAAGAGGCTGCACCGGCACAACGTCTCACAAAGACTCATTTCTGGTGGAGTTTTTTGGGAGAGAAAGACAGAATTCTGCTGCTTCTGCTTCTACGTGAAGCTAAAAGACTCTCTCTCTCCTCGCACCCCCGCCCCCCAGAACGAAGCTGGAGATGGTTTCTTGCGATCCCAAATAAAGAACGATCGATCAGTAGGCAAATGGGGTGGGGAATTTTCCTGCAAACTTTTTGGGGGATTTTCCCAGGGTCTCTGCTGCTTTCTGTAGAGACCCTTGGAAAATGTCAGCAAGCCACTGTCAGTCAAAATTCATATTATTAGTCTGTGGAATTTAAAATTATGAGTTTGGTGGTCCCTGAGGTCCAAAAGTTTGGCGACCCCTGTGCTACCCTATCCTTAGTTCTTTAATTCCAGTGCTGGTGTTACATTTCACAGTAAATCCTATAGTTTGGTTGGTTTTGGTGTAGCATTGTGTGAAACCAGTCAATGCCAGTTTACTTAAGAAACCAAACCATGGCTTAGTGAATAATATGAATAGAATTCAGATAGATTTCCCCTTTTAGCAGATTGGAGAAAGAAACTCTCTGGCCTTAGATTACAATATTTCTCTATCCTCCCAGGCAGTATTAGTCAGGGTTGGCGTGGTAGCTGGATGTAGCTGGAACAGTCAATGACTAGCTTTTTACATAGCATGAAGTCTGCTCCATAGGCACAGTAACTGATTACATATGAATTACAGTACTTAATCATAAGCTGTGATTTACAAAAACAATACCTGGATTTACAATAGATGCTAAGCCAAAGCTGTCACATCACATGCTGAAGTTGTGCAGTGTTGCACTTAGTCAACAATTGTGCTCATGTTTATAAGCTAAGGAGCGTGTGCACAGTACCATTTCTCATCCCAGGCCCTCATGACTTTTTAACTAGGGATGGAGGCTAACATCTCATTGAGTCATTTAATCTAGAATTGCTAACTCTATGTGTGGGTTTATGAAGGAGTGTGAAAATTAGAATCCCTCATAATTAATTTCAATATCCAGAAATCAGCAGTAGTACCCTTTTCTGAATAACACAATGGATTCAAGAAAGCTTTTCCAGGAGTAAGATTATTCTGTATACTTGCTTCCTGACATGCAATAGTGACTATAAATAAATATCAGACAATATTTATTTTCTATAGTTTTTAACATGAGCAAGATCTGAAGATTAAGAGATGTCTAGAATGCATATGTGTATGAGAGTACATATGTAAAGAGAGATAGAAGTTTGTCTTTCAGTGCCAATGATCATGTGATGCAGGGTTTTTTAAAACTGTATTTTATGTAATTCTGGAGTTCTTTAAAAAATCTGATAGGGTTCCTCGAGAAAGTAACAGAAAAAATAAATTAAATCAAATACTGATGGCATTTTTTAACGAAAAGCAATCGTGCCCCATTCATTGAACATTGTTTGTTAAAAACAGGGGTCGCCAACCTTTTGCACCTCAGGGACCACCAAACTCATAATTTTAAATCCCGTGGACCAGAGATCCTGGGAAAATCCCCCCCAAAAAAGTCTGCAGGAAAATTCCCCATTCCATTTTCTGACTGATTGATCATTCTTTATTTGGGATTGCAGGATACCTTCTCTAGCTCTGTTCTCAGGGGGAGAGAGAGGGAGGGAGGGAAGAAGGGAGAGAAAGAGAGAGAGAGAGGTAGAGAGGTAGAGAGAGAGAGGTAGAGAGGTAGAGAGAGAGAGAGAGAGAGAGAGACTTTTGGCTTCATGCAAGGAAAGCAGCAGAAGCAGCAGAAGTCTTTTTTTCTCTCCCCCAAACTCTGCCAGAAATGAGTCTTTGTAAGACTTGTCATGCTGGCGCAGCCTCTTGGAGCAGGATGCCTTGCAGGATCCCAAAGACTCATTTCTGGCGGAGTTTGGGGGAGAGAAAGAAACACTTTTGCTGCTTTCCTTGTGTGCAGCCAAAAGCAGAAGAAGCAGAAAGAAGGAGCCCAGTGGCCAGGCCAGGTGCATGGGGCAAGTTCCCCCCCTCTGTCCCTTCCATCCGCCCCTCACTACCTCATGTTGTTTGCAATGCAAGCCACACAAGCCTTGTGTTCCCACGGGCCATGTGGGCAGCACAGCCTTGTATTCCTGTGCAGCCTGGATTAATTGGTTTTGGGGGTGCTTTGTGGGTGACATTTCTCTGCGGACCACCAAAATTTTCTCATGGACTACCAGTGGTCCCCGGCCCACTGGTTGGTGACCACTGGTTTAAACCACTAATGTCCCATTAGAAAATTCTAATTTTGTCTTTAAAATAAATTTACATTTTAAATTTACAGTATAAATTTTCTGGCACAATAATTATGGAATCTATTTTTGTGAAATTCAAATAAGACACAATCACAACACACACTCCAACCATGACAAGTTTTATTTTATTGCTAATTTTCTATCAATAGAGCTTTGCTGGAATAATGGTTCTAGGAATTTTTGTTGTTTAAGTATAATTTCTGTGCTTGGAAAATTTTTAAAAATATCTACTGTGATAAAAAGAATGCTCATTTCTTATTTTATTTCACACCATTCTGAACTTTAAGAGTGCTTTTTAGGTCCAGTTCCCAGATGACTTAAAATAGAACAGCTGAAAACAGCAGAGCATCAAAGAGATAAAGTAGGAATGATAATGTACTATCACCTCCATTACATTTTCTGTGTTGAAAAAACAACTTTGCTCTTTAACATGTGAGTCAACAAGTAGGTAGATAAAATATTTGTGGTTATCCACATTTTCTGGCTATCATGCTCTAATATTTCAGCGCTTAAAAGAAAATATACTATTACAAATGATGAAAAGGAAAGAATCTTTGTAACAGCTTGATAGCATAGATAGATGGCTTATCAAGCTGCAAGAGTTAAATATTGTGTGGAGCAATGCACAACTAGACACAAAGCTGTTACTGAGCAGGTAAAATTTTCAAGAGAAAATGGAGGCGTTCTTACTCCTTTTCTGCTAGTCAAAAACTTTTTTTTTGCCCATAATGAATTTTGACTGCTTATTTCAGCTATGGCATAATCATAATAAGGACTATGTGTGATATATTTGTGCAATGTTTATATCATTGAATTGTTGATATAGAAGTTTGCATAAACTGCCTGTGAGAATTGATCTGGCATTGAGCAAAGTCCTTTTGGATGTGGTATTTTATCACCAATGGGGCATAACAAATGAACAAGAGCCAAGTGCAGGATATGGAACAATGTTCTTAGAGTGTTTGGGATAAAGTTCTAAGTTCTAAAATCCTAATAACATTTCTAATATTGAAAGTAACTATTTAAATTATTTAAAGTAACATAATAGACTCCCAGCATATTAAATACAGGATAGCAAGATTAACAGATTAAAAAATAAGACTGACAGTAGGGGACGGCATTGTCAGGTAGGAGATTTCTGTTTGAAACAAAATTTGGACAATATCTGCTGGCTATTTACAGCATGGAATTAATGTAATAAATCTTTCCATTGATTAGTTTATACTAAGTATTTTATGATATTAAATATATTTTATTTTCATTTTGCAAATTTATCTATGTAAATTTAAAATTTGGAGGGAGCAACTACTTGGTTTAATCGACATAAGGAGATAAAAGGGAAATTTGTACTGAATCATCACGTATATAACAATGACCTTGTTTATTTTTGCCAAAATAAAATTTCTTCTAACATTGTCACAGGTAGTTATTATTCAAGAACTATCTTTCATTTCATAGGTTAAACAGTTGGTTTTCATAAAATTTTATTATCTAGAAAAAAAATAAAGCATTCAAAAGATATGCTTCACAACACCAAAGATCATGTTTTACATACTTCTTTCAAATTGTTAAAGCAGCCTCATCAACCTTCGAAAAGATGCAGCTGGTGTAAATTTAAAAGAGGCCTGTGCTTTATGCATCTCCATAAGTTCCAAAGCATCTCTTTTGAAAGCTTTGTAAGCCCCAATCATTTTTGCATGTGTTGTAATTTTTAAACTGAGTTTGCATTAAGCAAATTCCATAATAAAGCTAATATCAGATATAACTTTGCTACTGGTAATAGGTGGGGATAGTCATCTAATATGCCTTGAGGATATTAAATGTTTTCATGATAGTAAGAAATCAGCAATTTTCACAGGAGCTTGCAATCTTTGCCACTTTTACATTCATTCAGCTTCACACATTTATAAAAGGGTTGAAGCTTGTATTGTTATGCCTTGATATTGCTTTCATCACTCTACTGATACCCTGCGAAGACTATTAAAAATTAATATAAAGTTTGTTCACAAGCTTATGTCACCTACAGTTTCTTTGAAAACTTGATTTGGTATAAGGCTGTTTTTACCCCTTTTTCCAGGCTGCAGTTAAGGCCTCAGCTGAACTATGCCTCAGAACCTCAAGAACAATCCCAAATTCCTTTTGAATCAAGCACTGCCCATTAGGTGCCTGGCATAAACCAATCAAATAGGTTCTTCCTCCATGCCAGGGGTATCAAACTTATAGCCCTCCATCCATACATTCTTCTTTCCTTCACCACCATGATACAACTCCTTTCCTCTACCTCATGACATAGTAACTTCCTTCAACCCCAATCCTCCCTCCTTTCCAATCAAGGAACTCCATCATATACTGTATACTAGATGTAACTAGATGCCACAGTTCTCCCAATCAATTGTAAGGGTAGAATCAGTGCTCCCAGTCAAGACCACTCCATTGCCCATCAGTCTAAACACCCACTCCTAGATACTCTGCTGTTACTTGGGTGGCTGGAAGGAACCAAAAATACCCATTCTTACTAACTTAAAGTGAACTAATCTGTACCTTTACCACTCTGACCTAGGTAGGAATAAACTGCTACCCCTCAGGGATACCAGGTCCTCCACATCTCTTATCAAAACTGTCCTACAGTAAGTCTTAGCCCTTCCATCCTCTAGATTTTAAGATAGTAAAGACCAACAATTCCAGAGCAGTAAAAATAAACAAACAAGATAACCTCTGTTTTTTATGAATCTTCTTGCTGAAAGTCTTTTCAGATAGTCCCATGGCAACAATAGGAAGTCAATTCATAATATATTATTGTCCAACTTCAGCTCCAGCAGCCATTTGGTGCCAGTGACTAAGAGTCTGTATCTTGCAGCACACTAAGGTAAAACCTTCTCCAGTCAGCTTCATCTTAATTATGCAGCTCAAAAAATTCTTGAGCTAGTCCAGAATGAGTGCCTCACTGACACTAGCAATGATGAATAAAAAATATGCCTCGTGCTAGCAAATCAATAACAGCTTAAACTAAACTTTTTGGTAATATAGAAAAATATGGGATGGCATCACCACCAGATGGAACTAGCTGCAACTAGCTGACTGACTGGACTCAACATGTAGTCCTTAATGGAACTACATCTACATGGAGGGAAGCATGCAGTGGAGCACCACAAAACTCTATCTTGGGCTCATTATTCTTCAACAATCTCTAAAATGAATTAGACAAGAGAATAGAAAAGAAACTCATCAAACTGGAGACAACACTGTTATAAGGATCTTAACAGATTTGAACATTGGGACAGAACAAGTTCAGTGGTGAAAAGAGGTCCTTCAGAAAAAAATAAAGTGCACAGGCATAGACTAGGAGATACCTGGCTCAACAGTGCTAACTGTGAGAGGGATCTAGGCGTCTTAGTGGTCCACCAGTTGATTCCAACTTACCTTAAAATCTTTTTTTTTCTTTTTTTCTTGTTATAAAGAAGATAATTCAAACCACATGCTAAACAAATTATACATATAGCCAGTATCCTGACTGACAGCTGATAGAAGGCATGAATTGTAAATGATGGATGGAATCTTAGATTATTTCCAAGTACTTTTTGTTTTGGATAATAAAAAGGTGCTAAATGCTACAAACAATAAACAAAGTATATATTTATTATGTGCTATTGAGATCTAGAATTCAGTAATTTAGTTACATAAGATGGTCCAGGAATAGGCAACTTTCCTAGTAAAATTCCTAATACTGCATGCACAAAGGTGGGAAAATCAGGGCACTCTTGAACTCACTTGTTAAGTTTGAATTTAAAATAGATTACAGTGTATTTATGAGCTACCTTCTTGGGAAGCAGAAGGCATTTGATGCATCATAAATGAAAGGTCAACAATGACCCTTGACCTTTTTATGTGTAATGAGGCTAAAATCTAGTGTTAACTGATAAATGATAAACACTGGAATACAATACAGTATTCAAGCCTCGAGTTAGATATTATTGTGGCCTTTCATTCCATTTAGATGTCAAAACTATTTGGCTGACTTATAAAACAGTTGAAATGTAACCTTTGAATACTAATATAAACAATTTGGCATATTTCTGTGGTAATACCCAGCCAAGACAACAGCTGCCTCCTGACAAAATGAGTTCTTAATCAGATAATACCAAGCAAGAGGCCAAAATGCATTATAGCTGCTGCTACTCTGAAGATATTATGTCAGCATATAATATTTACCTTACTTTGGAAAGGCTTATTTTAACTACATCATGCTCTTGTCTAGCTACTGTATCTTTTTTATTAAGAATAGCCTAGTTATTAATATATGTATGGTTACAGTTTGTTCAGAGAAAACAATTTGCAGAACATCACTGCATATTTTAAAGGAAAAATACAAACATTTTATATATCCTAGCAGATAGTAATATCATACATGTAATCCTTGAGTTACAAACATCTGTTCAGCTATTGTTCAAAGTTATGGGCGACCTGAATGAATGATACACCCAGTCTCCAAAATTATGGATATTGTAATGATTCTGTGGCCATTTGGCAAACCATCCACAATTACAACCACAGGGATCCTCCCACCCACTTCTCCCACCCACTTACCCTGCCACCTATCTCTGCTTTTTGGCTGCCTTGTTTTATGGTATTTCTCAACGAAGGTGGGCCTAAAGTAGAAGTCTACTGGTTCTGCTATGCTGGCTCTGCTGGCTATGCTACCTCCAGTGATTTGCTGGCCACACTAGGCCTTTTTCCCAAGGCCGTTTACCATGTATTTCTCAGGCCCTGATGAGCCCAACTGACCTTTGCTGTTTTTTTCCTGTTGCTCACAAGACCCAGACTGACTCGATGCCAGGCAGTTTCTGGACCGGCCAAACATACTTTCTAAAGCTGGTCACGCTGTTCTCCAAATAGTGCACACCATTTTCACAATGTTCCAAAGATATCTGAGGCCTTCTAAAATCTTATGAGGCCACACCCACCATTCTCCGGATAGTGTGTGTCATTCTTACAATGCTTTGGAAGACTTTTGAAGCGTTCTAAAACCTCACAGGAAGACCATGTCCATCATTCTCAAAATTGCATATGTTGTTCTTGAGATGCTTTGGAAGGTCTCAGAAGCTATTTGGAGAATGGCATGAGTAGCCTTGAGTGGAAAGCCTGGTGTGGTCAGCCAGGAGTGGCAGGGCCAAGCAGGGCACCAAGGCTGGTGAGCGCTGGGCAGCAAGGTGAATGAAATGCACTTTTGCTTTTTTATCACCAATGGTTACTAACTGAGGCATTTACTAAATGAGAACTACTTGGACTTTAAAAAGTCCGGGTGCCGCAATGAAACGGGAGATTTTTTAAGAATACTATCTTTATATGTTCAGCCTGAGGCAAATCCAACTGAACTCAGCTAAACTTAATCAGGGGTAATTGGACTGGAAGATTATAGACAATGGTCCTTCATTATTTTGTTAGTTTATGCTGTTTCTCATTGTTCTCCTTGCCTCATTCTCATTGACATGTTTATTTCATGTCCTCAGGCATAAAAAGCAGGGGAAGAAGTATTGCTTTAGTACCATCTTATAGACTTATCACAGGGATTAAAGATTACTGAACTGAGCTGTTCAAAATACAAAATGAATATAAAGCACTTCGTATAGTCTTGTGATAGGAAAAATTAGGACAAAAACAGCCAAGTCTTGCATTAAATCTTTGAGAGCATTCAAGCAGAAATGCATAAACTGGTAGCACAAGCAGTAATACTAACACAAAAAGCATTATCTTCCAGTTCACCTTAACAGACAGACAACCTTCTTCCCAAGTTTTTATTCCATTTATAAACTGCCCTGAGCTCGATATTTTCAAGCAAACATGGAAGACTTTAGTATTTTTTCCAGTTTATATCTGGGACATTTGTGATACTCTAGAACTACTGTGATTACATGTCTAGTCAGAATTCTGAAATTCTGGTAGTCCTCAAGGTATGTCCATAATGGTGCCTGCCCATTATGGCTGCAAGTGATGATGGCTATTAAGTGAGATGGTCTAATGATCCCCAACCCCTGCTCTTCCTGAGACAGTCGTTAAATGAAAATGAGGGTTGTTAAGTGGAGCACAGGCAGTCTCAGAGGTGGGAGAGGTCCTTAGAGGCCTAGCACAAGCCCACCTATCCCAGACTTCCCAGTCTCTTCCTCTCCCAAAATGTCCCATTGTTATTTTCACCCCTTCAGTCCCTGCAGGTCTTGCCCACACTGGGCCCCATGTCTTAGGCTTGATTCCCATCTCACTAGGCTCCACGCATTCCCTCGTTAACCCCTTTAATATTTTTTGACCTCATGTTAGAGAAGGAGTACAGGACAGAAGGCACTGGGATACATGGCTGCCTCCTGGAAGTGGCCATCATTATCAGCACACCTGCAATTCTGCAGTGCTGTGCAGATTTGTGTGCAGGTAGCAAAATAAAGCAATTCATCCTTGGCCAATGCAACATCCTTGCAAAAGCGGCCATTTTGGTATGCTCATCACGGCTTCACAGAAGCAACTGACATTTGGAAATGCCCGCAAGGAATTGTGGGTGCACTGAAAATGATGGCCACTTCTGGGAGGCAGTCACATGGCCTGGAAATGTGTACCTTCCCAACATGAGGTTCAGAGATCTTCAAGAGATGCCAGGTGTGGGGGGAATAGGCCCAAGGTCCTCAGGGTGTGGGGAGCAGGAGGGAGGTGGAGAGAGGCAGGAACTGCTGCTGCAACCTACAAAAAGTCATAGGGGTGAGTGATTGTGAGGGCACTGCAGCAGCTGTAACTTTGAAACAGAACCATAAGTAGCTTCAATTGCCAGTAATTGCTATTGATTTTAAAGGAAAAGTTATGCATTTGCTTTATATTTCTATTAGCAAAAAAAAAGGTCTTAAAAAAGGAAGCCTTGTCTGGTTATATCCTGTGCCTATTGATTCTCGTAGTGTTTAGCTCATTAATTAGTATTAATTAGTCAGGAAGCTAGAATAGTTTAATTATCTAGTTACTGCCTTTCAGACTGAGAAAATAGCTTTGAAAATTTCAGTCAGGAACTCTTTATAAATTTTTGAACAAATCAGTAACTTTTATTATACAATTTTGAGATCAGTTAAAAAAATTACTATTTTGCAAAACATTTCCTTATGTGTTTATTCTTCCTATGAGATTATATTAGGGCTTTCCTATTATTTAATATTCATATTAAGGCTTCGTATTAGATTTCAATTAGATTGAATCTAGATTCAAAGGGCATAATGTGATTCAGAGTTCAGGAAAACCTTCAAACAGTTGCTTCTTCTCAGTTCTCACAGCTGCCTCCACAGCTAATACCATCTCCTGGAAGAGATGCATTTGGTTTAAGGTGTTCCCAGCAGATGGTATATGAAAGAGTATGTATATGCTGAATCATTTTCTCTCTGAATGCAGATGGCAGCACAGCACAATTAAATATCTGTTCTCAAAATATGAAAAAGGGTTCATTGAAGACTAATGTTTTCATAGAGAACATAGAAAACTTTGACATTTAAATTGCCATATGCAAGATCTGCTAGAGCCATGTATAAAGTTTGTTACTGTGGAAACAATTATGCTTATTTCATTTACAGGCCACACCAGACAGAACTACCATCATGTTAGCTATTAGTGGGGCTAATTCTTGATGACCTTTGGGAAGAGCTGTTCTCGTTATTCTTTAATGGAAACTTATGTTATCATTTCACTTGACAAATGTAGCTTAAGTGTGTGGTTTCTTTTTATCATCCTAGCATGCACTGTTGTACAGTATATATACATTCTGTATACAATAGATTCTTTCCTAAGGAGGTCGATCTAGTGGGTCCAAGGCTCTTGTCTGTGGTGGCTCCCTCCCTGTGGAACATTCTCCCTAGAGATAAGTTTGGTCCCCACTTTGACAATCTTTCGCATGGCCTGGAGATCTTGTTTTGCCAACAGGCCTGGGAACCCAGAGGGATGGAGCCTATCAAATGGCTTATTTGACTATTGTAGTTGGAGTGGTGGTGTTATTGCTTGTGTTGTTTTTATATTGGGTTTTTATCCTTGAAAGCCATCTGGAGTCACTGAGAGTTAGTTGGGTGTTCATATAAATTTTCTTAAATAAATATACTAAACATGCTTCATATGCTACTGAAGAAAAGCTGAGGATCTATCAGAGTACTAAGATTAAAGTGAGATTAAAGCCTCTGGGACATCTACTTGCCCTTATTGCAGTATAATAAAATCTGAAAATGCAAAGGTAGAAGTACAGTAGAAACATGGGATATAAAAATCAGGAATATGAGAAAATCAGCATAAAAATGAATATCTTAGGCATTAATGAATTAGATAGACAGGAAATGGACCTTTCAGCCAAAAGATCACACTTTTTACTACTCAGGATACACAGGAGGATGCCATTGCTTTTATAATCTGAAGTGATATTGTAAGGGCAATATTTGGTACAATGCAAAACAGTGATTAAATAATATCAATTAGACTTTGCAGAGAAACCTTAGTTAACGATTAACTAACTGTATGCCTCAACCATTGGTACAGAGGAGAAGATTCATAGGTTATCTGCTCAAATTGAATCTGAAATCAACAAAATATGAAAGCACTCTGTGCTGCTTTTGGTTGTAGTTTGAAATGCCAAAGTTGAAAGTGTTCAGGAGGACAACCTAGCTGGAAAGCATGAGTAAGAAATAGAAATGGAATAGGAGAATGGCATATCAATTTTTCCCAATCCAGTGTTTTTTTTAATACTAACAGCCTTCCAACAAACAAAATGTACAATACAGTACATCATACATGGGCAACATTATACTGAATACACAAAGAGGTTTTTGATAGAAAAAAATTATGGAAGATCTCAGTTATTATAGGAAAGAATGGCAAGAGCTGACTGTGGAACTAATTATGAACTGCTCACGCAAGTCAAGATAAATTGGAAGAAAAAAGAAAACCAGTTTTCATCAAAGATCCATGCATAACTTTAGAGTTATTTATTTCTTTTTCCAGAGACAAATTAAGGCAATTATAATAAAAATATAAAAAGACCACTAGAGTCCATAATAAATACTTCATTTAGATGTCAAATACCACTGCCAAGTTGGAGAAAATAGCTTTCAAAAATATAATTGACAACATCAATTGCACATAGTTAAAGAGGAAGACTGACACATAGAATTTAAAATGTAAAGGTACTTGTTGAAATGTTGGCATATGATCACTACCCTCTTAAGTGGAATTAATACTAATTGTTTTGGAGTTTCAGTGTCTCCAAACATAATCAGATTTCATTATATCATGAGAGGACAGATATATAAAGTACAATAGGAAAACACGTCCTTGCCCTATATGTTGTAAGTTGATTTTTAAACTACACATAGTTGTTGAAAGTTCATTATTTAAAAACATATTCATGCAATAGTTTAAATATATACACTACCTTTATCTATCTTCAACAAAAAATAGGTTTGTAATAAATGCTAGAAAACTTGTAGAATATTTTTAAAAAGAACAAAAACAACCTGTGGCATTATTTTCAGAAATCTCTAAATCTGAAAAACTATGAATATAATTATTTAACATTTACACTGGGAGGAATACTGAATATATAAAAACTGACCTTCTATTCTACTTCTGGGGGGGGGGGGATTTCAGACCTCTTTTATATTTGTAACTCATTAATGTATATCTGTATTGTAATATAAGACTTAAAAACATTTTTCTACATAATATATATATATACATATACATATATTTATAGACTTTCATTTTGAAGTGTATATGTTAACCACCAAGATTTCACTGCAACATTTTGTATACAAGGAAATGAAAGCTTTTATAAAAACAGTTTAAGAGTAGAATTACTAACTTAAGTAAACCTATCATAGTTGATAGTTTCAGCATCAAATGGTTTTTTACTAATATGTTTTCAAAAATTATATCCAGTCCTTGTTAAATCCATAAACAAGGCAGCCAATAGTGATATAGATATTAGTGTCAAAAAGAATAAAATGTAGCCTACTATTCATAAAAGCCACAATATCTTCAAGGAAAGTTGCCTAAAATATTTTTCATAACAAAACATAAAATGACATTAATCGCATATTGAGATAATCTTCTCTATAAACTGAGATTCACTGCTTCTGCATTTAGTTTACCGCCACTTAAGCTATGAATCATTGCAATCATATGAGAATGTTTGTTTAATTCTTCTTGCTGAAGCTTGATTAAAGCCTCCTTTTCTTCTAGTCGCCCTTCCAACTGTGACTTCTGAACTTCCAAAGAAGATGCCTGAAAATACATATTATACACTATTCAATATAGCTAACAAGCATGCAAATATATGCATTCTCTGTTCTCATTGGGTGAAATCAAAATTCAGCAAGTTTCACACAATAGGTAACTGCACTTACTCAAAACATCTAAACTGACAAACCAGTCAGCAATTAGACAATAACTCATAAAACATATTTTGAAGTGGCTTGGCTGTTAATTATTGATTGTGCTAAGTATATTTTGGAGGATGTTTCAGTTGATAAATCATAAATCAATAATCACAACTATCTTTAATCTTTTTAGTATAAACATCTAAGAAAATTCATGCTTTCCCTGATTTTTAGAAATAATCAACTTAAAACAAATAAAAAATATTTCAAGTTAAAACCTAGATAACATGCACCCATACACACCTTAAAAACTATAAAGGAAACTTTTCATAAACATGTACTTTATTAGAACATAGCAACTTTACCTTTTGCAAAATGAAAATGAAAATCAACAAAAAACTTAACAAAATAAATCAGTTTAGGTTTCTAGGGCATTAGATATGGATGTAAGTTGTTTAATGTCTGTTATTTTTTATGACTCTTAAGAAAAGTAGTATTTACTCAAAAGTGTATCTCATTTAATTCAATATATCTCTAGCCATATTTCCAACCTCTTTCCATTTTTAATTTTATTTTTCTCAATATATATACCTACAATGAATTTATTCTATGGTCCCTGGAATCACAAGAAGTAACAGCACACAAATAATCCTAAATAAATAAATAAATAACTTACCTTAATACTTAGTTCTTTTCTTGCATGTTCAGTTTTACTTAGCTCTTTTCTGAGAATGTCCATTTTGTCCTCCATATCTATTTTTTCCTTCTGTCTGGTTTTTAGTTTTTCTTCTTGAACTTTTATCTTCTGTTGTAAACCTTTTGAAAAATATGTAAGAAAAAAAGTGGGTTTTCTTTTTCCAAAGTAGTTTACTCAAAACTTTTGGACACAAATACTTTCTCCACAACTATCATTGCATGAATTGTGCAGCACTGCCATCTGCTGAACAGTGACCATTCACATTTTACAGTCCTCAGCATTTGTCTTAATATTTTTTTTTCACATTTTCAGTTTAGTGCAAAAACATACTTGGCTTGAAATGGGGCTTTTAAGAAACAATGTATAATAGCTAAATTTAATATCGCACCTAGCCACAATCCTAAACAGCTAGCAGCAGGAGGTAGGAATGACAGGACACTGCACTGGTGGTAGACACTCAGGTATGGAGGTAGGAATGTCCTACTTGTGCTTAGTCCTGACACTGTGGGGGTGGCATTAGCAGTTTCCTTTGGCAAGCCTCTGCTATACCTTGTGTCAGCTGCCACATCTAACTAAAAGGTCAACTGAGAGAAGCTCCATATGCAGAGAGATTAACTGGGCTATTAGCTACCCTTCTCATGGGTTATGAAAGATAAAGATCGTTCACTCTTCTACTTAGTTCTTAGCCAAATTGGAAAGATAGCCCAGGCCCCCTCAACCAGTAATATTGGCTTTGAGAAACAATTTCAAAAGCAAAACAATTCAAGGGTCCCATTAATTAAGTTAGCATTTAAATATTGCACTGCAATGGTCAGTATTGCACAAGTTGCATGCTAAAAGTGCTCCCTGGTTCAGGACCAGGGTTCACTTCTAATATGCAACCTGTGCAGTACTGATCATTGACAAGTACAGTAAAGAAAAGGAGCAGAACGGAGCAAATTAAAGGTAGAAAAATTTTCTTCTCCTAGGCTCTAAGGGATTATGGCCTTCTGTTGCCAGGGCAGAAGATAGGAAGTAGCGCTTTATTTTTTAAAACATTTGCTTTTCTAGGTTTTCTCACTAGCATTAATAATACTTGAAATAAAATACTTCCCTGCTTGTTTGGGGACCAGACTAGGATTCAGCTTGTCTAATTTTTTTGCTTGGCTTTCTAAAATGAGAAGCAGGAGTTGTATGCTTTATGCCAGAAGGATTTGCACAACTTAGGAAACAGGGTTTTGAAATACTGCCTGTCTTTGGAATGTCTTAAAAGAGAACATAGAATTGCAAGTTTACAGCTTTTCAAATGTAAAATATGTAACAATACAAACAGCCTGGCAATGAAATGTCTTCAAGAAAACAACCCAAGGGAGCATGAAGAACCCAACAAATATATAATAACAGAACATATGAATTTTACCTTTTCTTTATAAGCAATATGTATGAAAAACCTGATACATTTATAAGTACTAACTTGATATTTGTCCATCTTTTTCTTGGATCTGTTTGCTCAATTCTTTTCTATGTTCTTCTGTTTCAAGAAGCTGAGCGGTGGTTCTGACATTGTAAGCATAAATATTAGATTTCACATATTAAAATAAAAAACAGAATACGAAAAACAGAATACTCTACCTGACTCTGTGGTTTCTTCCCCAAACCCCAAAAACGTTAACCTTAGACTTTCTACTATTGACCTCACCCCTTTCCAAAGAGGTCTACAGGGGGCATGCATAAGCGCACCAACGTGCCTGCTGTCCCTGTCCTATTATTTCTTTTTTTTGTTATTCATATCCATTTCATATATCCATAACTATGTTTATACCTATACCTGTTATCTTATAATCGCTTGACAAAATAAAACAACTAAATAAATAAAAGTATTACCCCTCTAAGAATCATGCTGTAGCTATGTATACCAGCAACAGCCTGACTTGTTATCAAAATTTATTTTCATATAATATATCTTCAACAGGGAGAAGCATCCCTGACCCAAATGAAACTTTTCATGTCATGTAACAATGTTGAAAACAGGAATTAAGAAAAAAAATGAATCAGATAAAAAGTTAAAGTTGGGTTGGTGACAAGTGAGAAAAGAAGTAAATAGTACGCTTGGAATAGACATATACTCTCAAAGTCATACAACACTATAAATGTGGGAATCTTAGCAATAGAAAATAATTCAAAAGTATTTTTATTTAAAAATAATTTTTAATTTTACTACCACAATAATCATTTGTCCCCAATTACTGAATAATCTTTATCATAGCTGTTTGACAAAAAGAAAAATCTATACAACTTTTCTTATGATTCAACAAAACAATTTAATTTAAATCTAGCTTTCTTTAAACTTTACAAAAGAACTTAACTTACTTTTCATTCTGTTGCTTCAGTGATTCATTCAGTCTTTTAAGGGTTTCCAGTTGTTTATTCAATGAATTACACATTCCCTGCAGATTGTTATATTGCTTTTCAATAGTTTCATGCCTAAAATTTTCAAATTATTACTATTAAAAGGAATGAATACTATGCAGTTTTCATAATGTAATATTTAATAACATATATTAGAGTGTGGGGTCCTTGGTGCTCTCTGAGTTTGGTTGTTTTCTTCCAAATGTTTCAGTACCCAACTAGGTAATATCATCAGTCAATGAAACTTTAGTTCAATCCTGAGCTACAAATATTGTTTTCTGTTGATATATGCTAGATCCTCCTATCAAATTATGCATCCTCTTCCTTGTGTTTGAAATTGTGTTTTTAGCACTTTAAACTTTCAGGACTGTAACATATTCCATGAGGAATTCTGATCAGAGAATACACATTTTTTTAAAAAAAAAAATCTTGTCACTAATTAATTGCATGACAAACCTTTACTTTTCTATGCAGCTTGTGGAATATAAATATGATTTTAACAGTAAAAAGCAATAAAAATAAACTTATTTTCTAGTAATAAAAGAGACAACAGAATCTGGTCTATCAACAAGAAACAAATCACATCTGCAGTTAATTTTTACTTATACTTTTACCTATACAAATTGTGTTTTGAGATCTACAGATAAGCAAGCTATTCACCAAGAACCTTGTGAACTTGTAAGATGTTCTTTTAATTGCTTCATCAGGCATTTTCTCTCTTAAGAGTTTTGTTCATTCTTTGGGGTATTTTTTTAAATATTGGGGGAGAGGGTTATGCAAAACTTGTGGTTTCAGTTGCTTCTATTTCTATCACTTTCCCTTACCTATTAGGGGATATGATTAAAAAAAGTTCCCACAGCTAAGAAACAGTAGAAAAAAATAACTGGAATAATTCATAAAATTAAATACTAAGACCTAATTTTGCAATTTGCTAGCCAAACTTGATTGTAGTTTTCACAAATGAGAAAGTAGTCTTTCTCATACCTATGTAGAATAAGATTAGCAAAGGGTTCAATTTATCTGTTGGTTTCTAAAAAAATCCAATTTGTCCAAATTTTGTATTAATGTTTATTTAAAAGCTCAGCTAGGTATTGCATTTACATTTAAAATATTTGAGAAAACTTATATGCCTTTACTATCTAAATTTTGCAATATCTGATAAATTTCAACCAACACTGAAGAGTAGAAACCTCTTTCCTAGACAGCCTTTTTTCAGCCTATGCACTGAAAGAAAGGATACTATCCAATTTTATTCAGCTAACATTCATCCCACTGAGGAATTGTTAGCACTTACAGGTAGTCCTAGACATATTAAGGCAATTGGAATCATGTTTGCCATCACTAAGAAAATGTAATCATAAAGTGCAAACTACACTGCTCAAAAAAATAAAGGGAACACTTAAACAACACAATGTAACTCCACATCAATCACACTTCTGTGAAATCAAACTGTCCACTTAGGTAGCAACACTGATTGACAATCAATTTCACATGCTGTTGTGCAAATGGAATAGACAACAGGTGGAAAGCATAGGCAGTTAGCAAGACATCCCCAATAAAGGATGGTTCTGTAGGTGGTGACCACAGACCACTTCTCAGGTCCTATGCTTTCTGGCTGATGGTTTGGTCACTTTTGAATGCTGGTGGTGCTTTCACTCTAGTGGTAGCATGAGACGGAGTCTACAACCCACACAAGTGGCTCAGGTAGTGCAGCTCATCCAGGATGGCACATCAATGTGAGCTGTGGCAAGAAGGTTTGCTGTGTCTGTCAGAGTAGTGTCCAGAGCATGGAAGCGCTACCAGGAGACAGGCCAGTACATCAGGAGACGTGGAGGAGGCTGTAGGAGCGCAACAACCCATCATCAGGACCACTACCTCCGCCTTTGTGCAAGGAGGGACAGGAGCACTGCCCAGAGCCCTGCAAAATGACCTCCAGCGGGCCACAAATGTGCATGTGGCTTCTCAAACGGTCAGGAACAGACTCCATGAGGGCGGTATGAGGGCCCGACGTCCACAGGTGGGGGTTGTGCTTATAGCCCAACACCGTGCAGGACGTTTGGCATTTGCCAGAGAACACCAAGAATGGCAAATTCGCCACTGGCACCCTGTGCTCTTCACAGATGAAAGCAGGTTCACATTGAGCTCATGTGACAGACGTGACAGGGTCTGGAGAAGCCGTGGAGAACATTCTGCTGCCTGCAACATCCTCCAGCATGGACGGTTTGGCAGTGGGTCAGTAATGGTGTGGGGTGGCACTTCTTTAGGGGGCCGCACAGCCCTCCATTTGCTCGCCAGAGGTAGCCTGACTGACATTAGGTACCATGATGAGATCCTCAGACCCTTCTGCTGGTGCGGTTGGCCCTGGGTTCCAATGCACGACAATGCGTGTGGCTGGAGTGTGTCAGCAGTTCCTGCAAGACGAAAGCATTGATGCTATAGACTGGCCTGCCTGTTCCCCAGACTTGAATCCAATTGAGCACATCTGGGACATCATGTCTCGCTCCATGCACCAACCCCACGTTGCACCAGACTGTCCAAGAATTGGGGGATGCTTTAGTTCAGGTGTGGGAGGAGATCCCTCAAGAGACCATCCGCCACCTCATCAGGAGCATGCCCAGACGTTGAAGGGAGGTCATACAGGCACGTGGAGGCCACACACGCTACTGAATCTCATTTTGACTTTTTTGAAGGACATTACATCAAAGTTGGATCAGCCTGTCGTGTTTTTTTCCACTTTAATTTTGAGTGTAACTCCAAATCCAGACCTCCATGGGTTGCTAAATTTGATTTCCATTGATAATTTTTGTGTGATTTTGTTGTCAGCACATTCAACTATGAATGAACAAAGTATTTTATAAGAATATTTCATTCATTCAGATCTAGGATGTCTTATTTTTGTGTTCCCTTTATTTTTTTGAGCAGTGTACTTTGCAAGCAATGACAATAAATGTAATCCTGGCTGCCATCATTAAGTGAATGTCCCGGACATTAGGTGAGGCAACTTCCTGCCAGCTTCACACAATCAATGTAGCGGGGAAAGCCAGAAGGAAGCTGCAAATCCCAGACTATGCTGCGAGAGGCTGCATGGAAGTGAGGATTTCAGAAAGCACTTGTATGTTTCGTCCCAGAGGCTTCCGAAGCATTTCCATTCTGTGGCTGAAAATTCTGCTCGGGTTTTGGCATGAAGGTTTTTAAGGCAGTCTTCCGAGACAAGAGCTGGATCTGGATCTGGATCTGGGGACTGGTTGAAAATGCCCCATACCATAACCCTGCTTGAATTTCTGAATGGAGCTTTTTCAACCAGCTCTCAAGTGATCAGAGTATCCAGATTGTAATCATGTAACTGTGAAGAAAATGTAATGCCTTCATTTAACACCATGGTAATTCTGAATAGTCACTGAACGAATAATTGTAAGTCAAGGACTACCTGTAAGTATCAAATTAAGTTCACATAGGTTCCATGGCAAAATACTTTTTCAATCCTATGTGGGGTCTTATATGGATGCTTCTGAAATAAAAAATACATATAAAAATGACTGCACTAGTTACTTTATCTAAGATAATTTTATTGAAATTGATATAGATATAACTAGATTGGTTATATCTAGCAATGTTCCTTTAATTATAGAGCCTATAAATTCTATTTGTCAATAAAAATAAAATATCCCTATTCATCCTTTTTGATGATATAAACAATTATATAGTCTGAGTGCAATATCTCCCTCTCTCTCTTGCTTTCTATGGAGGAATGCTTAGTAGCGTTATATCTTACTTTTGAAGCAGATCAATGGAAGATCTTTTCAGTATCTCATATTCTTCTGCTATTGTTTGCAATTTCCGATTATGCTGAAATAGTTGTTCAATATCATTTTGTGCTCGTTCAGATTCTGTCTGCTGTGCTTTCAATAGTGACTCCAGATCTTCATTTTTTCTTTCTGTATCCTTCAATATTGAAGCAAGCGTCCTAGCCTTTTGGAATTTGTGCAAAATGACAGTTCCATTGTGTGAATGAAATGTTAGGACACTAGACCAATGAACCATGCTAATGCTAAACCAGCATTTAAGGCTTTTAAGTTTCAAGAACCAGACAGCAAATTTGCCTTAAAGCATAATTTGCAGATGTACAAATATCTACAATCATAAAAGGATAGTGTTTTTATACCAACTGAAATATATAATCTAGAGCTTATTTTCAAATAAAAACAAGACAGATTACACGAACAATTTTGTACTGACAGGTGTATGTACATAGTAAATGAACCCTTCTATGATAATTCTGCTTCACCCACCTCAGATTCAGCTTGAGCTCTCTGGCAACGATACTGGGCAATAAGTCTATCAGCTTGAGAAAGAGCTAATGCCTTTGCTTCCAAAAGGTCCTGCAACCTTGTTTCCTTGGACTAAAAAGAAAATTATTGCAAAATGAACTGCACATTCAGAGCATGCACATGAAAAAAAAGTCTTATTAAATATACTCACTGCCAATGCAGACAATTTCTGTTCATATACTTCTATTATTTCAGATACCCTGATGTCTGTGACTGATTCCTTCATCTGTTGGAAATGTTCATAATATAAGCTAAAGTAATATGCAAATCTTAATTCAAAATTGTACCTATATGGACAAATAAAAAACTTGATATGACGAATGACTACACATGTTCTATTCACAAAGTGACATCATACATAACCCGGGTATTAATGGAATTAATATAATTATTGAAATATTGCAAAACAAAATTTTCTGTGACCCTATAACTAATGTGCATCAAAACAGAACAAATGAAAATTCATTTATTTCCATATTAATGGATTCCATAGCATAATTTTAAGGCACTGTAATTATGAACAAGGATTCATATTTATTGTCTTACAAAATCAATTTACTTCATTTCCTTCACTCAGATATTTAGTGGAGTTTGTACAAATTTCTGAATACTGTAGATTCAAGTCCCACACTGAGCTACATTGTACTGTGGTTTAATTTTATATCAAGACAAAAATGTTTTCATGTTTGTGTTAAAAGTACTAACCTCTAAGCCAGATTGGAGTTTGTGTATCAGGTCCTGAATATTGAAAGTTGCAGCATCACCATCATTGGTATGGCAAACATTAGAGGATTTTACTGAATTTACAGAAGTCACGGATGCCTGCAGATGACTTCTTTTAGAGAAAGGCTCAGATTCCCGTTTTTTGTAAGCATTATTGGCTGCAATACTTTCACCAAGTCTAATAAAAGCATCACACACACAAAAGGCGGTATCAGTGGGAAAATGTGTGTCTTATAGAATAAGTTCAAAATGTGAAATAATAGCAGTGTCTCAAGAAAGATTTTCAAAAACATTTTTATGAAAGACAGTATTTTTTTAAAGAAACAATAGGAAACTTACACTATGGCAGGAAAATCTGGCAACGGGGCTGCTTCAAATAATATTCTAAGTCCTGCTTGAACTTGTTCCCTGTGGTCTGATGTTAAAGCAAAAGCCAAAGGGGAAACCAAGCGCTGGTCCTAGATATAGAGCACTTGTTAGTTTAAAAAACCCTTTTCAAAAGGGCCAGCAGTGGTTTACACAGTTTTTTGCACAAACAGTATAAGTAATAATTTTTTGACATCACCTTCCATTTAGCCCTTTTTCATTTCCCCAGGTGATACTTACGTTTTTAAAGGCTATGGAGGTTTGTTTGATAAGTGTAATAGTCACTGTTAGAAAATGATCAGAATGACATATATCATTTTTAGAGCGATTTATATAAATATTTAAAACTTTGTACCTGAAGAACTTTGTAAAAACTGACTTCCATGTTAGGAACCAGCTGCTTAAGCTTACTCATCAGATCCAGTGTTTTTAAGATTAGATCAGCAGCAAGTTTGCTAAAAGTGTTAAGAGATTATTTTATAATGAATAAGCATTCAAAATTAAAATAATTACTTTTACAAATCTATGAAAGCAATAATCAAGGGGAATAGAAAATTAAATCAAAAGACAAGTAATGGCAGAAGATATAGTTGTCAATGGCTTTCCATTTGTAGTTATCAGGAAAGTTAAAAAATAAATACATGGTTTGGGGCAAAATAAGGTAGAATTTGAAGTACCATTGTGTAGTGATGATGAACACATAATTGCAAAAATGTATAAGCTTTTATGGAAGTTTGAAACAGGAAGAACAGGTTAAAGATAAATGGGCTAAAATTTTTGGTTATTATAGCAATAGCACTTAGACTTATATACCACTTCATGATGCTTTACAGCCCTCTTTAAGCAGTTTACAGAGTCAGCATATTGTCCCCAACAATCTGGGTCTTCATTTTACCAGAAGTGAGGGAAAAAGCCAATCTTTAACGGAACCTTCAGTTGCCTTGTTCATACATTACATCTGAACAGGTACAGCAACATTTCTATTTCCGCTCCATATACTATTCCCATGCTGAGCAGAAAAATCAGGAATAAGGTTACATTTGGGTAACCTTTGATAAAGTAGAGTTCCGTATTTTTGAAAGAGTTCATTCAGATATGTTTAAATGAGTATATACTTGCACTTCTATTAAGACTTTCTTTTGAATACTGATATGGGACACATAGCTCCATGGTTATTGGGTTCCTTATTTAGAAATACTCTAAACCAGTGGTTCCCAAACTTTTTAAATCCACCGTCCCCTTGGTGCTACAAACTCATCCTCAGTGCCCCCCCCCCCAGGGGTGGGATTCAAATTTCTTAACAACCGGTTGTGTGGGCATGGCCTAATTTGGAGGCGTGGTTTGGTGGTAATGTGACTGGGTGGGAGTGGTCAGGTGGCTATGTGACTGGAAAACCAAATACAAGTGGTCTTCGCTTAATGGCCGGTTGCTTAGCAAGTGTTCTAATTTATGACTGACCTCCACAGAGCTACTTGACCTGTTTTTGGAGTTTTGATAGACAGACAGACACAAACACACACACACCCTTCTAACCCTGCTGGAGAAGGTGGTTGGACTAGATATGTCATTTACTTTCTCCTCCCTCCCTTTCTTTTCCTTCTCTTTCTGTCTGTCCCTTCCTTCCACCCCCTCTTTCTTTCTATTCCATTTCTTCCTTTCTCTCTTTTTCTTTCTTTCCCTTTCTCCTTTGCTTTCTTTCTTCTCTCTTTCTCTCTCCCTCCATATATCCCATTCATTTTCTCCTCCCCCCCTTTCTCTTTCTTTTTGTCCTTTCCTTCCATCCCCCCTCTTTCTTTGTCTATCCCTTTTCTTCCTTTCTCTCTCCCATTTTCTCTTTCCCCTTTCTTTCTTTACTTTCTTGTCTCTTCCTCTCTCTTTCTCTATCCCTTCCCTTCCTCCTTTGCTCTCTCCTAAGCTAGGCGACCCACCTGAAACACACACACACACACACTTCAACCAGGTAGTCACCCAGCAGCGTCACTCGTGATGAGTCTCCCTGAGTCCCAGGTGCGATTGTCCGTTCACACTTGGTCCCGCATTGCATGGAAAAGCTGGCAGGCAAGGCTTCTGGGTCTAACAAAGTGGCCACGGGTGGGACTTCCACCCCTCCCTCTTTTGGGGAAAGGGCTGGAAACTTCAAGCGAGGCTGCAGCATTGCCCACCACAGAGGTTTGGGCTTTCCCGACTGCCTACAAATTTACCTTACTCCCATGGCTGGTGGCAGAGGGAAAGTTGAGCCAGTCAGGGCAGACCCATTGCTACTTGGCTCCCCACCAGCCCACATCTCTGGGTGCTTCTGGGTCGCAGCTGCTGAGGGGTGTGCGAGAAAATCAGGAAGCACAAGACCCACGCCACCTGCATCCCCCTCTGCCAGCTGCCCCTCCAAGTGTTTTAGCTGAGTGCAGGCCACTGCTATGCAAGCTCCATGAGTGGAAGATCTGCTCTCGTGAGGCTTGACTCACATCATTCTCACAGCGGTGGCCTGCATTCAGCCAAAGCACGCAGGCTGGCGGGCAGCAGAGGGAAGGGGCGGCAGGCAAGGGGCACCCCTAATAGGCAAGGCCCAACCCCTGCCCCTAGCAGGCAAGGCCCAGCAGCTGCAGAGAATCCAGGCAGGACCCAAGCAGCAACAGGTCAGCCTGGCTGGCCTTCTTCTCGGCCACTAGCAAGCCAGGCAAGTGGGGTAAGGGGAAACTGAATTGCGCCCTGCGAGGGGCCACCTTCAGCACTTTTCTGCCACCTTCCTTGCCTCTTAGCGCCCCCTAAGTCATCCCCCCCAGGGGCAGTACCGCCCACTTTGGGAACCACTGCTCTAAACTCTGGAGTGTAAAATGTTATATTAAGATGCAATAGTACTCTGAAAAACTTTGCGTTTTTAACTTGTAAAAAAAGAATGGCAAAGTTAAAAAAACAGTAATTGTTGAATTATTGCAACCACATATTTATACATTAAATTCCTGCTAAAATAGAACTGCAGGCTATGCATTTTAGGGAGTTCGTTATAAGTTTCACAAAAATATAATAGCAATAGCACCTATATACTGCTTCACAGTGCTTTACAGCCCTCTCTAAGCTATTTTACAGAGCCAGCATATTGCCCCCAACAATCTGGGTCCTCATTTTACTGACCTTGGAAGGATGAGTCAATCTTGAGCCTGGTGAGATTTAAACTGCCAAATTGCAGTCAACTGGCAGTCAGCAGAAGAATCCTGCAGTACTGCACTCTAACCACTGCGCTATCACGGCTCATAATAATAGGGACTAGTTTCCACAAAATTTCAATATATTCTTTTGAAACACAAAGTTATTGGTTGGAAAAAATATAAAAAGGATGATAAAAACACTAGGTTGTGCTTACCTTAATTCACAGTCCATAAATTTTGTTCCAAAACTAAAATCAACTCCACTAGAAGTAAATTGGTGTTCTATTAAAATAGAACACTTGCTAGCTGTTAAAACTTTAGTGACATGCATTTTCAGCATATCATCTGCACAAAGAGGTAAATTCTGTTAAGGAGTCTGTTTTTCTGAAATATTCAGCTTATGGTCAAATTCACTAACGAATACTCTTATATTCCTCACTTATTGATTGCTTTGTTTAACAACTACTCAAAGTTTTAATGATTGGAGAAAAAGAAAAGAGGAATTAACATCAAACAAAGAATCCAAAAACACCTTAACCAAGAAACTACAAAGGAAAAAAATCACATGTCCACTAATACTGGAAGGCAATACTGGAAGTTTTTTTTATTAACAGGGTGCAAATCAGAAGCAAACTGCACACCTAATAGGTAATAAATCACCTGCAAGCAAATAACCAAAGAAACATCAAGGGCCCCACAGTTCAACCTTGAGTTACATATATTCTCTTCTGTTTAGGAAAAAAACCCCACAGCTTTGCAACCCTCACATCATAGCATCTACAGCCATAAGAGTGCTATTTACATGCTTCACAACCAGCTTCTAACAAACAGAATTCATGACATGGAAGGGAAATTGCAAGTTGCTGTTACATGATATCTTGCTTGATGACTGCAGGAATTTGCTTAATGTCAAAAGCATATGCAAAGTTGTAAGTCCCCTGGTTTTTTTACTTAGCCATCATGGCGTGGTCCCAGTTGTGATCAGTAAGCGAGAGTTGCCTGTAGGTAAAACTCGCTAGTAGTGCAAAATGAAAGTCTAAACAGGAAAATAAATCTAATTCAAAGTAAATTAATTAAAAACTGGGGAATCTTCAAGCAATGCCCACAATAACTGGCAATTTCCCAAATAAGTTAAATAATAATTTATAATTTTATTATAGTCTAATTTTTCTTAATTTCTGTTGAATACTATAAATGTATAATGGAAAATATTTCTGCTGGATATATAAGGTGTCATGTAACAAAAACCCAGACCTTGAAAGGAAAATAAATGAACATTAAGAAATCTCCTCTGTTAGTTATTAAGTGCTAATTATTAATTCAGAAAATGCATTTTCTATATAAAACAAACAGAAAAATGTTTAAACATTTAAAAATGTTTTAATATCCTAATCTGTTTTAAAATTATCTAGAGGAGTGTTTCTATTTTGCCTTAAACTTTTTTCTTTTTGCATTGGTATCCAATAGAGAATTTGTGTTTAAACTTTCTGTAATTAAAATGTATTTATCTTATTTTAAATGCATGATTTTCTTGCAATCTTCAATATCAAAAATTTGTAAGAAGGATATTTATCAAGATATCAATAGTTTTGATCATTCGTTCACATTTTTTCTTTGCCAACAGATCTTCTAGTCTGTGGTCAGGAAAATGAAGATGGTCGAGAAGAATGGGCAAAAGAAGATCCACAAAGCGTTCTGCAGTTGCACTATTGCCTGAATCAATAATGTCCTATAACAGAAATATTATCAATTTAATGGCATTGAAACAATTAAATAATTATCCTGTCACCAAACTTTGTGGAGTATAATTTATTATTTTTAAAAATGCAGTCCAATCACAAAATTTTATGTAAAGTTGATTTGACAATTTTATTCTTGTTTGTAGCTTTAAAAGGGTTATAATTTAGTTATATTAGCTTAGACTAATTTTAACCACTGTTTTACAAAAATATCACTGTTAATTGTTGATCTGATTTCCATAACTGCAGTCTTGAGTATCTCTCCCTTTTTAAAAATGAAACAATAATTAATGAGTTATTTTATTACAAGAACTTACAAAATTGTAGGCAGCAGGCCTTTCCTTAGAGGAGGAAAAAAGTAATTTTTTAAAAAATAAGAAAATTTGTAAGAACTTTAATTTTTGCCTAAGTATTTTCAAATGCTCATTTATATAAATGTTTTACTATTTTGCAGGCCCTAACAAGTACACACACGAGTTAAAAAGTGCTCATTTATTCTGCCTCTTATATGATGAAATGCCAACAATATCCTTATAATTCTATGTAGAATAAACAGGACAAATTTTATACAAATGGACATAATTTTGACATCAGAACTCAAAATCAGAACAAAACAAGTGTTTTAATCTCCCACTTTGTAGCAAACCAGTGACTATCTTTAAAAAACAATACTAAGAGAGATGGCTGAGTTCATATTTCAAAAGGTTTCAGGCAATCTTAAAAAGGTTTTAATAAATACAACATTTTTAATATATTACAATTGCTATTCACAATGATCTTCATAATTATCTAGATAGTTCCTGCACCACTCAAGAAGACTTGGGGAAGCTATAATCTGTAATCTGTCTCACATATAACAAAATTGTCTTCCTCATCCTTCCCTGCCATCCTAATTTAAATCTGGTATCAGACTAGCTTGTCCTTGCATCTGATGAAGTGAGTGAAAGCTTATGCTTTTCAATTTCAAAATAATCAATTTTATTAGTAAAATAACTATTATCAGATTCCTTGATCATTTTTTTGCTATAATAAACATTGCTCCTACAAAAAACTAAAAGTAACCCAATACGACAGCCAAAACACAATGAATTCATTACCTCAAATAGCTCCCTGAATAGCTCCAAAGCAAGATGTGAACACTTTTCAGATACTTCCAGTGGCTGGTTTGACCAATGCACTAAAACAATAGATGAGTCTGAATTCTTAGCACGAGTTGCAAGTTTTGTACTTGCAGAAACTGCTACATTTGGTTCCAGTACTGCTTGACGTACAATATGACGGAGTTGTGTCACTGAACAAAATGCAAGTAGCAATTCTAATATCTAAGAGAAACACAAGAATTATTAAAATAACGTTCTTTACACTAATATTTACAATTTCAGATTTATGATGCAAAGCTTTATTGCTGAAGTACACTATTGCTTTAAGATACTATTTAAAAAAATATATCAAATTGTTCATTTATTCAGTATTTTAAGCAGTTGCAACACTGAAAATGTATGTTTGATATTTTTTTTTAAAAAAAATTAGCAAACCATCTCTTCAAGAAAGTGTAGTTTATTTCAGGACACAACATAGCATTAATCATTTTGGATTGCATCTGACTATTCCAGGAGTTTATGTTTGGGGATTTATCAAGAAGATGCTTTGTGAGTAAATGAATCTGTGAAAGTGTGACAAATAACGAACAGGCTTCTAGAGTATTGTGGCCTGTAAGAAAAAGTTGTTAGTTTTCCTACTATCTACATTTTCAGTTGCTATTTTAAAATCAGAAAGAAGGGCAAAGCGATAGACATGAAGAGTCCTAGGACAGTCACACAGAACCATAAAATGGCTGTTATAGATTACAGGTACAGAAAATGAAACAGATAGTAAAGGGCACAAGGAGACAGACATATACTGATTAACACAGAGTCAGACATATATAGAAAGCCATCCGAAGGACGGAAAGTCTACACAACCATACAAAGGGAAAGAATTACAAAGGGACATAGAAAAATAAACCACCCTTCTTCTGATA
This sequence comes from Pseudonaja textilis, assembly GCF_049901715.1. Taxonomy (NCBI): domain Eukaryota; kingdom Metazoa; phylum Chordata; class Lepidosauria; order Squamata; family Elapidae; genus Pseudonaja; species Pseudonaja textilis. The sequence continues at coordinate 33,427,551 of NC_141996.1, forward strand.
TTCAATGACTGAAAATAACTCCTCTCCCTTATTAATACAAGGATGCTATTATTCCAAGAATCATTGATGCCTGACACTTCCATAATTTCCATCCAACCAATTTTGTCAAGCAAAGGAAATTTTGGTTGGTGCTGTCAGTTTCTGTGAAATGGAACTATTTGTATTGTAAAGGAACAATATGACCTAAGCGATTAAAGAAAAGAAGGGAGGTTTACTAGAGGAAGAAGAAATATGCAATGAAGGATTCACCTGGAGCAAGTAGAATCAGGAAGGAAAATCTGCAGAGAGGATAACTAAGGATAGCACGGATGACATAGAAAAGGAGCATCCCAAAGAAAGCTATCTAGAAAAGCTATCTAACATATTAAAATTAATAACTGGGTGGACAAAGAACTGAAATAGTTACAGAAGTGAAAAGCAGCTTTGTAAATAAATGTATACCCAAGTCTTGGAAAATCAATGGGTTTTTTTAAGAAATATGAAATACTACCTTGATACTCGTGCCTTGCTATAAAACTATGTGGTCAGGCTTAGTTTTTTGGGAGGAAAATTAAGGGGCGGGGGGGAATCTGCCTCTGCCTACCAGCATCCATCGGTATTCATCTGGCTAGCATCCTGTCAGTTGAGGGCTGTTTGGAAACTGAAACAGTATTTCCTGTGTGAGCAAGGAGACAACAAGGAGCCTGGGTGTGGCTTAGGTCAACTGTTCTGTACTAAAGCTGCTTGTTGTTGTGAAACTAAAACTGAAACTTCTCTCCTCTGCTTGTGTTTTACATTTGGAACAATTTTTATTCAGGTAGGGAGGGGCAGTAGAACTCCTTAGCATCAGAGCATGTTAATATATGAAATGCTAATGCTCTGATGGTCATTTCAAAAAATTCTTTCTTTGTGAGCACCTAGAAGCCAAGAGGAACGTATATGCCAAATTTCAAGTTTGTAGGCTTCTTACGGTTCTTGAGATTTTGTGATGATGCGTGAGTGGTATTTCACTTTTATATATATAATTGATGAATGAGGTTAATTCATCAGAAACTTTTGTTTGATCAAAGAATATTTTTAAAAGATTGAATGTTGATTCTTTCTTTGTGTATATGTGTCTAAATAACAGAGAGGTCTTTTTACGCAGTTCTTTTTCCCCCAAGTTATAGTATGTTAGCATAGGCAGGGGAGATAGTAAAATTATACTAGTTATATACTTTCGGGGGCATGGGGAGAACTCCTGGCAACCACCTGGACAAGTCCCAGCACATTGCTGCCTATTTCCTAGGGCTGAGACCATGAATGGTCCAAGGCCACCCCAGCTTGGCTTCATGCCTAAGGCAGAAGAAATATAAAAGCAAAAATGTTGCATACATGTATAGTAAGAGAAAAAACAGGATTGAAATAAAATTAAAAAGGCAAAGGTCCATGGCTGCATGCTCGTCTGTGAGTCCCAAGAAAATCAACAGAGACAGGTCTTCAGATATTTCTGAAAAGCCAGGAGAGTGGGGTGTCAGAGAATGTTCCAAAAAGTGGGGGCAATAGTTGAACTATTGTCTAAAGTAAGAAATTGGGAACTTTAAGGAGAGGCTTATAAATGTATGTAAATGGAAAGAAACTTGTTTTCCTGATGTTAAGGAATGGATTCAAGATATATTATATATTTGTTATTAACTTTTGAAACATTTTATATTCTAAAAATGTGAAATGGAATAATATGTTTCTACATGGTCTAGAGTCTAGACTTAAAGATTAATGATTTATGTTTTAATCTCAAACTGACATTACACGGTTCTTGTTTTTATTAGTTTCTCTTTTTTCATTACTGTTAAGCTTACTTTAATCATTTGAATTATGTAGAATTTTTAGATGTTACGTAGATTCACTGATGTTACTTTTATTATTGTGGCTTACTGCATTTTACCGATAATATAAAAAATTACTACACACGCACACTATTATGCACCTAGAAAATACCTTTGCTGAAGAATCAGAATCTCTTCCATGCAGAAGGCCTATCACCTGATTGAGACAAGATGTAAAATGTTCATACCTATAATTTTAAGGAAAAAAGGAATAAAAAGGAATCTTGAAATTACGTACATTTTGATAGGCAAAAATAAAAATTATTTGGTAAAGGATTTATCAAACACACCCTTTACTATGACTGTTTCTTGAATTTCTGGCCATGATATCTGCAGTTTTGTGATCCTGAACTGGATGCTTGACAACCAACTCACACTTATAACAGTTGCAGAATCCTCTGGTCACAGTCACCGTTCGCAACTTCATAAGCAAAATTAATGGGGAAGCTGGGAGACGGAAGTTGTGTGTTGCTCTTGCTCTCTCCCCCACACCCCCATATACCCACTATGAAATACAAGATTGCATTCAACAGTGTGCTTGCACCAAAGCGGCCTTTTTCCAGCTTACATGAACTCATGCAGTGCAGCAGCCTCCTCTCCTAGCATGTACACAGTGGCACTCTAGATATATGTTTGTGGCTGTGTGGCATGATCACTGCAGCAGCTGTTCCAAAACCGATAGTCCCTTATGGGACTGCAGTGTGATCCCAGTAATAAGAGTACCTTGCTTTGCTTCGCTCACATTAGGAAAGAAGAAGAAAGCTTTTCGTTCCTGGGACTGTGCTTGCTGCAATCCCACAAGGGGCTGTCATTTTCAGAGTGTCCACTTGGAAAATAACGGACACTTGTGGGACTGTGCTATAGAGCCCAACAACGGAGAGGCTTGCTTCGCTTCGCTAATGTGAGCTCTGAAGTATTCCATAGCACCAAAACATTAATAAAGTAAATCAAACCACTTCATTGCTGCCGTTTGCCAGCCAATCATAAGTTGAGAACTATGTATGCATATAGCCAGGTATTTTCTCTTATTGTTAATTCCATCATTCTCAGAATAGTAGAATTAGGCTGGCTGTTCATTAGTGCCTTGGGCCCAAACCAAGCATGTTCACATCTAGTAAATGGAAAACCAAAGCTGTACATTAATCTGTTAATGAAGTAGAATAAAAAAATATTTGAGATACTTATCAGCAAGATGAAAAGTCTGAAAGGAGGATGACCCTAACCCTTCAGCTGCAGCTCATTCTGTTACAGCTTTTTATTTAATTAAAACAAGGGACTCACATCTAAAATGGTGCATTTCATAATACACAGTGTTTTTAAATTAAAATTTTAGAAGAGACTAGCTGGATCTAACCTGATCTAGCCCAATTATTGACAAGTCCTGATGGAGAATGATTTCTTATTACCTTACATTAAATATAAATTAAAGCTATAGGAAAGTACTATAGAATTCAATTCATATCTTAAGTTTAAAAGATCCAAAGAATCAAAGAAAAGATTGGAAAAATATAGCAAATGAAATCATACAAAAAGAACCAACTAGGACAAATGTTCACAGAAAATATAAAATGTATTTATATATAGAGGGATATAATTTTTTATTATTATTATTATGTAAAGCCTACTTGGTAAGATAATCTGCGATCTTCGGATTCTTCAGAAGATCCATAAGCAGATCCACAGAATATTTTCTTGTTAGGGTTCCATCACCATTCACAAGGATATTAAATATTAGCTGGAAAGTCTGGTGAATATTTCTGGAATGAAACAGCTAAACAAACAAAACTGATTTACAATCATATGAATTGTACATTATAGATCAAGTCAGTTGCATTCAGACTTTTGGTCTTGTGGAACTTCAAGTTGTCTTACTTAGAGTCTGTGAGTATGAAGTTCAATTTAGGACTCCAAATACTAGACCTGTTTCTTTTCTTAGAATATATGATATATGTACTGATTGTGGGTATTTGTATCAATACTTTCTCAGAGGCAAATCTTTCCCTTGTGTCTTTAGAATTTAGAACTTCCCATACCAAGACTCTCTTTAGAGATAAAGTACCTTTTTAGTCAGTCAACCAGATCACACAATTTTTATCTCCAAGATTTCCAAGGGTACTTAAAGAATTTTCCAAAGCTCTGCCATGCAATGCTCTGGGTTGTCCGATCAACAGCAGCACTTGATAGGATTATTGTTAAGGAATATTGTTATTAGATTGTAATTTTTTTTTAAACTGTTTCTTAAGGTAAGTACTCAGAGCCATTGGAAATTAAGTGGTGTGCAAACTATAGCAAATAAAGAAATAAATGTATAAATACTATGCATAAGCTTCTTTTAAATTGAGTCAGCCTTACCTTTTCTCCAACTTCTTCATTTAATGTAAGACTTGATAATATTGAAAGTGCAAAAACAACCATTGTTAGACTACTGTGAGCCAAGAAACTGATCAGAGTGCGATAAAAACCTTTCACATTTGTCTAGTACAAAGAGAAAAAAAATCCTTTAAAATGCAATGAGATTAAAGTTACAGTCTAATTCAATGCATTATATGCACTACAATAATTTTGTATTAGTTGAAAAATGTACACCTTAAAAACTTACAATTGAAATATCTAGCCAAAATGATTAAAAATTCAACCATTTTAACTTTTGCCCATCAAAGCATTAAAGTTGCATATAATTAGAGTGACAAATAATACTATACACACACACACACACCTAAATAATATATAGGAAATAACTTCCATATTTGTAAAGTATTATTTTACTTACAGCATACTGCACTGCTACATACATATCAGTATTACAGTTATATTTAAATTTTAATTATTTAAAGATAACATAATTAAGCAAATTATGTGGATAATTTTATTTAGCAACAAAACCTACAGACTTTGCAGTTATAAGATATAACATTCAACATCCATAACAATAAACATGTTCATTCTTTTAGCAATAATAGTGGTCAACATTCAGAAATCTCTCTATGAAAAACTCAGTTTAAGCTTTGATCAATTTCAATCACAGATCTTCACAGACCACAGAGACATATTTTAGTTTACACAATCATTTAAGCAACTAAGTAAACACAGTTGGAAATGTATTAGGAATTAATTGTACATTAATTGTATGTATGGTCACAGATTTCATACATTCCATTTAATTATAATGAAGATAGATTGATCCTTTCATAGTGGAACTATGGAATAGTAGAATGAAAGTTGATTGAAAAAAGGAGAATCGCTTTAGATAAAATATCTCTATTTTTGCACAATCAAATTGAATGAGAAAAACCATTACAATCGCACAAAAATAAAAGCTTCCAGGTTGAGCAAGCAATTGTGACCTTTTCCTGGACCAAAAGTACTTTGATTTCCAATTATTAAATTATGGACATGTTTTTAAAAAAGACTTCAATAAAGCAAATTTCTTACCAATGACTTGATATATGTTTGAACAGTGAGATTATGTCGACAAAGGTTTGCCGTAAGTCCTAGGCATGGTATAGTTAACTCATCTTCTGTAGATTGACTGAAGATTTTTTAAAAAGTCATTCATATAATTCAATATTTACTAATAAACTGATTTTACAAGTTAATTATTATTCATTCAGAAAATATTCACTTTGCTACACAATATAGAACACATTAATTTTAGTATATACATAGATTTGTATATATATTAAGCTGTATATAATGCAAATGTTAGTGATTATTTTAAGGCAACATTAAAGAAAAATACAAAATTCAGCATGTAAACTACTCCAATTACTTTACTAACTTTATTAATCAATAAAAAAAGAAAAATAAGGTGACTGACAGCTGGTTGAAAAGAGATTGCCAATAGTTATGTGGTCAGTGGCAAAGTGGTAAAACTACTTGTGAATGCTGCCTACATTCTCATAAATACCCCACTATGAAAGATACTTGGATACATTGAATACTAGCAGACTTATTCTACTAAATGTTCAGGACAAACCACTTCTACAATAACTATAAGTTGTTTATATACTAACGTCAAAGACAGTTGGCTCCTATTGTATATTCTATAGGATAACTGTTTGGGTTATCCTGTAGATATTATGATATGCAGTAGCAGCTGACCAAACAAAACGAGAAACATTACTGTGGCACAGTGTCAGACCCTGTAGAGACTCAAAACCTTCCTGGAATTTGTCTATGGAGAGTCTCAACTTCTTCTTGTCCCGAAGGTGTTTTTTCAAGAGACAACTGGACCTTCTTGGTTTGTTTGTTTTTTGGAAGATATTTTGTTTCTTACCCAAGAAGCTTCTTCAACTTCTGCCTTTTCAGCACATTTTAAATCCAGTAGCACGTTTACAATAGGCAATCCCTATAATCAAATATCTAGTGGACATATGGTGAAGTTTAAGATTACTCACCAAGATGAGCATAAAATAATTCTTGAAATTCTCATGGCACAAATGGAAAAAAATTTCAAACATCAAGTATTAGTCTAAAGCTTTAGGTAAGCTTTGTATATTCAAAATTTTCATATATATGATAGACCACACTAATAGTCACCATGAGGAATGCTCAAACCAAAGCAGGGATTAATATACAAGTTATCTTCCCTTTCTTGCACTAGTGTGGCAGAAACATCTCCAACTAGAAAGCCTAGTTTAAACTTCTAGAAAACAATCCAATATGCCTCCAAATTTAAACTCAATTGTCACATATTTCCATGCATCTCAAGACTGCATAAGGTTAAAGTACATAGGATAACTGAACAGATAGGGATATAAATGTACCTACAATTGCAGATTTAACTACTGCATTTAAGTAACTTACATACGAATCATTAGGAAAGAAATTAAGTCTTCAATATTAGCACTGGATTGCAATATTCTTGCATTGTAGGTCAATTTCTGTAGCAGTTGAATACTCTGTTAAATAAAAAGAAAATCAATGAAAGTATAACTGTTTGAATTAGATTTATCTGCATTTATTTTTCAGATGCATAGCCAGATAATTATTATACTATTTTGGATTTAGATTTTAATTACAATTTGTTGTAAATTTGTTTCTATCATTAGTATTTTATTTAAATGTTTGTAATTGTAAATGGCCAAGTGCCTTAAAATTGTGGGGGATATAATAAAACAATTCAACTGAAATGGTATTAAAATTATAACCTACTGATTGCTTTTTTTTAAAAAAAAATCACTTTATTTAAACAAAACGAAAATAACTATGAAATTCAATTTTCAGAGGTAATGTCAAACATTACAAAAACTACAACTCAGATAAAATATTCTTGCTTGATAAATCTATCTGTTTTCTCTTAACAGGTTTGGTCAATAAAATGTTGATCTGACTAATGCTTAAAGAGAGACTTATTATTACTGTTGTCCATTATTTCACATCATATCTCAGTTAATGTAAAACTTTATGATATAGTTGATGGAGCACGCATTTCTTTTATCAGACAAGTGCAGCCCAACATAGGTCCAGAGTTGTCATAAAATTCTTCTATTCAAATAGGGGAACATTTTATTCTTCCAGCTTTAAATGTTTTTCTTGGTTCAGTTTGTCTCTTGGCTTTTTTATTAAACTTATATTTTTACAATTTAATATATTGTAAACTCTCCAGCCAAATTTATGAGAGTATTACTTATAAGATTATAAGCAGATAAAACTACCGTGCCAGAGACAGAAGATTATAGGCAGATGTGGTTACCAGACACTATTTCCTTAATTGATTTCTTTTCTTCTATAAGTCTGGCTTGATTGGTTCTCAGAGATTGTTTTAAATCAACCTGGCTAACAAAAGCTATTAGCAAACTCCAGTCCCTAAGACTCTTTTGACTTTCCATTAGGGTTGAAAATGTCAGGAGTCATCTTAAACAATGTATCTGGGTAAATGATTTTCACACTAGTTTAAGCATAGTATCTAATCCTACAGTTAGTTATACTCTCAATTCTTCTCAAATAGGCATGTGCCATCATCTTATCTCTCTTCAAGTACTAATTCTGAAATTTCATCTGGCTTTCATCTTGACCAGGTTGGGGGCAATTCTGCATATAAAACATTCCTTTTCAGCAACATTATGCCTGAGTGACTATGACTCTATGAAAAGCTTAAGCCATTTGCTCCTTTGCTGTACTGGTAATCTTGAAAGATATATATTTATCCCATTTTTTAAATAGTCTGGTAGCCAGAACAATGTTCATCTGTCATTGCTTCTATCTGACCAGAACTCTTATTTTACCAGGTTGCCTAAATTTGTATCATTATTTGTTGCACTGTCTTACCTATAGCTAAAGTTTAGCACATTTTTTGTGATTCTCCCTGCTAAATGTACTACAGTTCTATAATAATGTATTTTATATCATTTCATTTGTTTCAATTTCATTGTACACTTGTTGTGCATTGACAGTGTTTGATTTGATTTATATCTTTTTAAAATTTTATTAATAATAATTACAGATTAATGCATTTTATTGGTGCGCTCTTTGACCTAAAGGCCATAATAAGGGTTTGATTGGATTGGATGTAGCAGTTTTTAGATAAAAATTTAAGAAGCAATCAAATTGTACTTGTAAACTATAATATAATTAAAAATTATATTTCTGATAGAAAGTGTGCAAATATTAATATACATTATTCTGATCTTTCTAATATTTATATTTCAACATAGTCTGAATGCTAAGCAGACAGGATTTGGCAACAGCTTACATAAGAGACCATTGGCTGCCAATACTTTCTTTTGTGGCATTTACACAAAACAAAATAATTAATAATAACAACAATAAAAATGTTATAATAATAATTTATTACATATAAAACATTACATTCTCTTACTTGCAATATTACTGGGTCAATAGGATTTGTAGAACTTCGAAGAATTACACTTGCAAGGGCACCACACAAATTGTAAGCATTCTGAAGGGCTTCTCTGGTTTCATTATCTAGAACTATAAGTAACATATATACAATAAAGGTATCACTAATATTGTAAGAAATATATTCAGAGAAACTGAAAAAAAAAGGAAAATCTTGTAAAAAATCATTTTTTTAACTTTTCCATAACCAGTTCCATCTTAACCCTAACCATTCTATATATAAATATAGGTAGTCCTTGACACATGACCATTTAAAATTACAATAGTGTAAAAAAGGAATCTTACAATCAGTACTCAGATTTACAACTGACACAGTATCTCCATGATTATATGATCAAAATTCAGGCACTTAGTAACTGGCATATATTTATGGAGCTTGCAGAATCCTTGAGTCGTATGATTGCACACCCCCAGGGTGCTTGCAACAAGCAAAGTCAATGGGGGAAACTGGATTTGCTTAACAACTGAAAAGTTAAGAAAATCAGGCACAACTCACTTAATGGCTTCACTTAGTGAAAGAACTTTCAGTCCCAATTGTGGCTGTATGTCAGAGACTACCAGTATACATATATTCAAAATATAAGCTAACTAAATTTAACAATCTGAAAACATTTCAACTGTTTCTCAGATAAAATCTCAGATTTTATATTTTGTAGATAATACATTTCTGGTGAAAGTGTCATAATCACTTCTTGTTTACATATTCCACAAAGAAATAAATGAGGTTGTACAGAATATGTTACAAATAGTACATTTCATGCTAGTTATCACTATTTTACTTTGTTATTATTTTTACAAGAATTAAACGGTTCTGCTCCAAACACTTGCAATGAATTATTTTTTTAAATTCTCATTCAAGGAAGTTTGATTCTAATAACAAGTGAACTCCTCATTAATTAAAAGTTTAATAGGACACACAGGCTATTTAAAAAAAGAAAGAAATCAGAGTCATCTATAAGATATCACATGTATTCCCAGCTATAAAATAACTTGTATATGCAACTCAAATACATTTAAAACTTACCTAACTGAGAAAGCAAGCCTACTACATTCAATGTTAATGGAGGGCTTAGATTTGGGTCCTCAATAAGTTCTACTAAGCAATTGAGGCATTCACTTGGTAAAATATGGTTTGATGCAAAAAATTTTGTCAATTTCAATCCTGAGATAACCTGAAAAAAATAAGACAATTGCTAAAAAAAAGACAATTAAAACCTTTAAGCTAATGGAAGATATAACTATATATAATGACCTTAACATAAAGTCTCACCTTTTCCTAATAAAACCAATAGAAATTATTCAAGTGACAGAACCTGGTGTGTGTGTGAGCCATGTGTATATACAGCATATAACAAACCTATATAATTGCTCACAAAAATCGTAAGGGTATATCTATGAAGTCACCACAAGTCAACTTGAAACACTTCTTTTTGTTTAATTTGCCAATTACTAGTATATTAACTTGCTGATATTTTTTCTTATGTAGCAACATCATTGAAGCAATGTGTGCTTTAAAACTACAAGAGATTTATTGGATGCGAAACATGATATGCAGAGATAAATCAATCCCTAGATCACAGATTTTTGTTGTTGTCCTTGTCACCTTGAACAGGTGCCTAATTACCTTAAATGCTGCCCAATTACCATGAGATAAGATGGGTAGTCTATACATAAATAAGACAATATTATACTCATCGTTATATATTTTAAGAAAATTTCAACTATCAAACAACTATAGAAGACAGAACTTGCAAAATAGCTCTGTACTAAACATACCTGTATCCCACTGGACTAATGTAAGTTTATTAACAAATCAAGTTATATATAACTGTGACCTTGTAGCTCTTTTGCACAGAGCATTAAAGTACAAATATGCAGCTTGGACATCGGCATAATAATGCACTCAACTCAAAGACTGATCACACTTTAGATTCATATTTTGCATATACAGTGAAGCATTGGAAACCTAGGATAGAAGAAAGCTACTGGGAAAACATCTCCCTTGATGCTAGTAACATAGTTGAATCAAAAAAAGTGGTACAAGACACTATTCTCTTTTTCTTGTTTTTCCCCTCTTTCTCACACAACTCATAGTATTAGAAGCAGAACAGAAAAGAGAAGACTGTTTTTGGTCTGTTCTTATTTCTTTTGCCATGAGTAGGAAGCATAAGCAAAGAGGAGGGGAAGTGGGTCTTGTCACCTTCCCCACAGAAGTACAGACCAGTTTCAGCAGGGTTATTTCTTATTAGAGGGAGGGAAGAAAGTAACACTCTCCATACCTCATCTCTGCCACAGGTGCAGATTGCAGTCACCTCCGAGCACTACGACAACCAGTTAGTGGTTGGTATGTTTCTCCTCACCTACTTGTGGTATGACTTATACCCCAACAAAACATCTATCAAGAGACATCTATTTAAATACATATGTGTTTTGATATGATTTATTCCCATCCACTTTTGCTCTTTCAGGCAGAATAGGGAGCAATTCTAAGGGAATTTTCACTCAAGAAAGGTTTACAAGGCATGGCTAAAAATGAACCAAGGACTTATCAGTCTTATCTCATAGGTGAGACATCAATCCTTCAGCTTGGAATCCCGAGAAAGAATATTAAACAAATAATAAAAACTCTGTTTCTTGTACTCCATAATAAGTACTGCAAGAACTAAATATCTAGTTTCAGAGATTCTATAACTCACCTTCATTTTCAAGCCAATTATTAATTATTAGATTTTTACCTTGCCTTTGTATTTGTTTTTATACTGGTCACTCAAGGTGGAAAACATACCTAATATTCCTATCTCCTATTTTCACTCCTGTTGGGTTGGTCTGCTACTGGTCTGAATTTTGCTGCTGTAAAGGACTTGACAAAGCCTGTACTTGGTGGCTGTGTAGATAGCATTCCTGCAGAGAAGGTCCCATAACGTTATAGTGGAGATACAGAGGCTAAAGAGCCACTTCTATTCCATTTCCCTGCAGCAGGGAAAAGAAACTTATCAGCCACTGTGGAGGGAGGGAGGAAGGGTTGTTTGTTAGTGGCAGAATACTAGTCCTAGCTCCGCTTTCCCACTTTCTCTCCATGGGTTGGCAATTCTATTCAAGAAGATGGCTGTGCCCAACTAGGAAGGTGAGGCTCTCGCTCCTGGAGCACTATCACCCTATAAAGCCACCACCTGCACAAGAAATCACCTTTAAAGCTGCCGCCTGTGCCAGAAACCATGAGTAAACCGGAGCCCAAAAAACGCTGGATTCAATTCCAACTACAACTGGCCTTAAATGCAAGCTACTCAATGCAAGAAGCCTTGTAAATAAAATACCTGAATTTCTCCTCTTACTAAATATGGCTAAATTCGACATCATATTTGTCTGTGAAACATGGCTCAATGCATCTCTCCCTGATTCCATTACCACAGTAAGAGATGATAATGTTTACCGATCAGATCATGAAATCCATAGAGGAGGTGGTGTTGCTATCTTCTATAAAAAGTCCTTACATCTAAAAACATCCAAATTACCTAGGAGCTTGCTCTTCCAGAGACCATTGTCTGTGAACTGTCCTTAAATATCACATTTCGATTCTTACTATGTTACAGAGCCCCTGATTATAACATCGAACATGTAAACAAGTTAAATTCACGACTAACATGGGCAACATCCTGCCCACACGCTTTTATCTTTCTTGGTGACTTAAATCTACCTCATATTAACTAGACCCTAAATGAATGTGCAACCGAACCCATACATGCAACCTTCTACAATGCAGTAACAAATCTGGAACTAGAACTAGTAACCAACAACACTAGACTTAACAACTGCCTTGATCTCATCTTCTGCAACAGTTTGAATTCAATTTACAGACTATAAATTAATGAACCCTTTTCAACGGTGACCACAGCATGACTGACTTTTGTCTCAACATATATCCTTAACATAAATCACCATAATGACAGGATCCCCAATTATAACTTCAAAAAAGGCAACTATGATCTTATAGACAATGATCTCTCATCTCTTGAATGGCAAATTCTACTCACTGGATGCAATACTGTTGAAGACCATTACAACATATTTTTACTTGAAGTCAAAAGAGTCATCAAACTATATGTACCAATAACAACTCCCAAAACCAGGAAAAACAAATTACCCATAACAATAAGGAAGCTCCAATCCAAAAAGAAATCCCTTTGGCAGAAAAACAAATCTGGTCACGTTGCCAACTTTAAAAGCCAATACAAAAATTTATGCCACCAGATAAAGACTGAATGCACCAATTATCACATTAAACAAGAGGAAAACCTTCTACGCACCAATTCCACCCATGCTTTCTACAATTTTGTAAACAACAAACTAAAAGACTCAAGGTCTATCCCACCCCTGAAAGGACCTAATGGTAAAGACTGCAACGATGACACCATTAAAGCCAATCTCTTTAACACATTCTTTGGCTCAGATTTGTAAACAGTAATGGATCATGCTCAATATTTCCTAGTCGAACTACAGACAACTACAGTGATCTAATACATATCGATTTTACAGAAGACAATGTTGAAAAAGCACTACGCAATCTAAAACCATCTCTATCTATTGGACCAGATGGAATATGTGCCTACTTCTTATAAAAAGCTATCCACTGCCGTAGCAGAACCTCTAAGCATGATCTTTGAAAAATCTTCCAGGACCAGCTTCTTGCCAAACTTATGGTCACTAGCCATGGTCATCCCCAACTTCAAAAAGGGAGACCCCAGCCTAGTTGAACATTACAGACCAATTTCTTTATGCTGCATCACCTGTAAAGTCATGGAATCAATTATTAACCAATCCATTATCCTCCACTTAGAGACAAACAACCTACTCTCTAACAAACAATTTGGTTCAGAAAAAAACAATCCTACAATCTGCAACACTTACACTGCAAAAACATATGGACTACACAACTCGATCAGGGCAAAGCAATTGATGCAATTTACATAGACTTCTGTAAAGCCTTTGATTTAGTGGCACACGACAAACTACTCCTAAAATTAAAATCTTATGGTATCTCTGGACACCTGCATAACTGGATAGAAGCATTCCTGTCAAACAGACAACAAATGGTCAAAATTGGGAGCATCCTATCAAATCCTGTACTTGTCAACAGTGGTGTCCCCCAAGGCAGCGTTCTAGGACCAACTCTTTTCATACTCTACATAAATGACCTCTGTGATCATATTAAGAGCAATTGCATTCTTTTTGCTGATGATGTAAAACTATTCAACACCACCAACAATACTGCTACTCTTCAAAAAGACCTCGACTATGTGTCAGAATGGTCAAACAAATGGCAACTTCAAATCTCAACAAATAAATGCTCTGTCTTACATATTGGCAAAAAAATCAGAAAATAAAATACAAGCTGAATAGTCAAGATCTTGTTGATGACCCAAACTTTGTCAAGAACCTTGGAGTACTCATCTCAAATGATCTGAGTGCTAGAGCCCACTGTAACTACATAGCCAAAAAGGCATTAAGAGTTGTTAACCTAATCCTGCATAGCTTTTTCTCTGGTAATATCACTCTACTAACTAGAGCATACAAAACATTTGCTAGACCAATATTTGAATACAACTCATCAGTCTGGAACCCGCATTACATATCTGATATTAATACAGTTGAGAAAATCCAGAAATATTTCACAAGAAGAGTTTTCCACTCCTCTACTTGTAGCAGAATACCTTATGCCACCAGACTTGAAATTTTAGACCTAAAAAACCTAGAACTATGCCACCTTTGGTCCGATCTCAGTATAGTATATTAAATCATACATTGTCCTGCCAGTGAATACTTCAGCTTCAACCATAACAATTCAAGAGCACACAATAGATACAAACTCAAGGTAAACCGCACCAAATTTGATTGCAGGAAATACGATTTCAGCAACAGAGTGGTCAATGTCTGGAATACTCTACCCGACTTTGTGGTTTCTTCCCCAAACCCCAAAAAGTTTAACCTTAGACTGTCTACTATTGACCTCACCCCTTTCATAAGAGGTCTCCAGGGGGCATGCATAAGCGCATCAATGTGCCTACCATCCCTGTCCTGTTGTTTCTTTTTCTTTTTTTTTCTTATTCGTATCCATTTCATGTATTCATAACCATGTTTATACTTATAGTGAAACTCAAAAAATTAGAATACCGTGCAAAAGTTCATTTATTTCAGTAGTGCAACTTAAAAGGTGAAACTAATATATGAGATAGACTCATTACATGCAAAGCAAGATAGTTCAAGCCATGATTTGTCATAATTGTGATGATTATGGCTTGCAGCTCATGAAAACCCCAAATCCACAATCTCAGAAAATTAGAATATTACATGCAATCAATAAAACAAGGATTGTACATAGAACAATATCAGACCTCTGAAATGTATAAGCATGCATATGTACTCAGGTACTCATATGTACCCCTTGGTTTGGGGCAACAATTACTTTTGCAACAATTACTTCCTCAATGCGGTGTGGCATGGAAGCTATCAGCCTGTGGCACTGCTGAGATGTTATGGAAGACCAGGATGCTTCAATAGCGGCCTTCAGCTCTTCTGCATTGTTCGGTCTCATGTCTCTCATCTTTCTCTTGGCAATGCCCCATAGATTCTCTAGGGGGTTCAGTCAGGCGAATTTGCTGGCCAATCAAGCACAGTAATCCCACGGTCATTGAACCAGGTTTTGGTGCTTTTGGCAGTGTGGGCAGGTGCCAAGTCCTGCTGGATATGAAATCAGCATCCCCATAAAGCTCGTATGTGGAAGGAAGCATGAAGTGCTCCAAAATCTCCTGGTAGACAGTTACGTTGACTCTAGATTTGATGAAGCAAAGTGGACCAACACCAGCAGATGACATGGCTCCCCAAATCAACACAGACTGTGGAAACTCCACACTGGACTTCAAGCATCTCGCAGTGTGCGCCTTTCCATTCTTCCTCCAGACTCTGGGTCCTTGGTTTCCAAATGAGATGCAAAAGTTGCTCTCATTAGAAAAGAGAACTTTGGACCACTGAGCAACAGACCAGTTCTGTTTTTCTTTAGCCCAGGTAAGACACTTCTGACATTGTTTGTTGTTCAGGAGCAGCTTGACAAGAGGAATATGACATTTGAAGCCCATGTCCAGGATCTGTCTGTGTGTGGTGGCTCTTGATGCACTGACTCCAGTCTCAGTCCACTCCTTGTGAAAGTGCCCAACACTTTTGAATGGCCTTTTCCTGACAATCCTCTCCAGGCTGCAGTCATCCCTGCTGCTTGTACATCTTTTTCTTCCACACTTTTCCCTTCCACATAGCTTTCTATTAATGTGCTTTGATACAGCACTTTGGGAACATCCAACTTCTTTTGCAATTACCTTTTGAGGCTTTCCCTCCTTATGGAGGGTGTCAATGATGGTTTTCTGCACAACTGTCATCTCAGCAGTCTTTCCCATGATTGTGATTCCTACTGAACCAGACTGAGAGACCATTTAAAGGCTCAGGAACCCTTTGCAGGTGTCATGGCTTAATGAGCTGATTAGAGTGGGACACTGAGTCTAGAATATTGAACCTTTTCACAATATTCTAATTTTCTGAGATTGTGGATTTGGGGTTTTCATGAGCTGTAAGCCATAATCATCTCAATTATGACAAATCACTGCTTGAACTATCTTGCTTTGCATGTAATGAGTCTATCTCATATATTAGTTTCACCTTTTAAGTTGCATTACTGAAATAAATGAACTTTTGCACAATGTTCTAATTTTTCGAGTTTCACCTATACCTGTTATATCTAATAATTGCTTGACAAAAAAATTTTAAAAAAGAAAAGAAAAGAAAAGCGGGAGCAATGGCTTTCTGGCACAAGGGGAACCACTACCACCACCAC
Organism: Pseudonaja textilis; assembly: GCF_049901715.1. Classification (NCBI taxonomy): domain Eukaryota; kingdom Metazoa; phylum Chordata; class Lepidosauria; order Squamata; family Elapidae; genus Pseudonaja; species Pseudonaja textilis. Next base: position 33,444,132 of record NC_141996.1, read on the forward strand.
CCCGACTTTCCTACCACCAAAAGATAAATATCAGTGCAGGTGCATGAATCACAGTAGCCCTGACAGGCCAACAGCCGTAGACCAGGGCGACGTCCTTAAACGGTTTGGGGAGTGGCTTCTTTGCCTGTTCCGGTAGAGGCTCCTGCCAAAACAAAATAATGGCAGGGGCTACCTACATAAAGGGCCGAGGATCAGTTGAGGACTGCGTCCTACATTCAGTTCTTCAACGATTACTTGAGGTCTTTGCTCTAGGAGCGATCAGGACATAGCATATTAGCCCTTATCCACTTGGTTTATATATGGATCTTCTGCATATCTTTGAACTGTTCGCAAAAACGAAGCAATACTAGGGGGAATTGTCACGGAAAAGTTTCGTTATCGCTGAGGCAGCAGCAGGCCAGTTATTTGAACGCGCCTTAATTCTCTACCTATTTCTACTACAAAATATCCGAAAGTGGGAAGAAAAGAAAAATAAAGAAAGCTTTAAAACGGGTGGTCTATCGAGACTCTCTCTCACCTCTAAACTCCGCTGGAGCAGCGCTGCGTTGGGCTGGGTGCGAGCAGCTCGGTACTGAGAAGCCGCCAAGAGCAGAGACTTCATGCACGCCGAGGCGTCCATGGCCTCACCATCCGGAACGTCGGCCAGAGACAGCGTTAGCCCTCACCGAGCATTCAAAAATTTGTATTTGGCGCCTTGGCCGCCATTTTGCCGCTGTTGCTCCAGGGAAGGAAAGCCTCCGGAGTTGGGCGGAAGCCTCCGCCGCTCTAGGAAGATCTCTTGCATGCTGGGAACCAGTGAGGACGATCTTGGTGGGGTAGTTCTGTTGGCCTTGGGCTCGGAGCTCGACCGCATTCATCCTCTCTAGCCGATGTGAAATATGGCCAGGCGTAGTTGAGGCCAGTATGTGGGATGGCTAGCCTATTTTTGCTTTCAACCAACGCTTTTGTAAAATTCCGTCCGCGAAAACCCCACCGAAGTTAGACAGAAACCGCGTCCGTTTCTCAAAGCGTGTTCGAGAGAAGCTCTGCAGGGAGGGGTGATTAGACTAGGCGTTGTAGAATACAGGCAGGTAAATCCAGGTTGAATTTTTAGAAGTTTACTCTCGATTTCAGAAGGAAAGGGTTGCGGTGCCTTTGGCCTCGTTTTGTTCCGAGTTCCCCTCGAATTAAATCTTTGTCCTAAGGCAGAGTGTCCCGACTTTTCATCGAGGATTGAATAGGGAGAGGGAGGGATTTCGTCTGCAATTCTATTCTCACCCGGAAGTAAGTCCAGTCATGCTTGTGTCTAAAATTGCTTTGACAATCCATAAAAAATGCAAGACACCAAACAAAAACCCACCAACACATCCGTGACCTTATAAACAGTAGAAATTCAGCATTGCTAAGCTGCACTGGTTGCATAGTTTTGCGGATGCAGTTTTCTGTGACCAGAAAGATTACTGTATAATAATTTACCAGATTATAATCGTAATTTGTCAATGTGCCATTTAAAATTAACAGAGTTGGAAGGGACCTTGGATGCCTTCTATTCCAACCTCCTGCTCAGGCAGGACATTTTATTCTGATTGGATCTTGCATTGTTTGTACAGTACTTTCCACACAATATCACTGCTGAGGCTATGGTATTCAATAGTTTATTAAACGACATGGTCATCTCTGCAGGATGTTAATATATGTTATTATTTCTAAAGGGTACAACTTAATTTAGAACAATTAAGCTCCCTAGGATCTATATCCTGGAACCATCCATCCAAAGGTTTCAGGGTTTCTTGCCAGAGTTTAGAATCAGTTTACATTATCTACTATATTATTGCTATTGTTAATTTAAGATCACACCATCTTGTAAAAATGTATTCACAATTTTCTGATTCCATCCAGTTGCAGTTAGCTAGTTAGAATAAAACAACATGGGCAGGGATATTGAGTCTATGTGGCAGACTAGGAAGCTACAATTATTTTGCTAATTCATTTCCTTGAGACTCCCAAACTAAAAATGATCTGTTATTTTTAGAAAAATTATGTATCAGATATGCTCAGTGCCTCTATGTAATGTGTCAAAATCAGTGTTCCAGTTGAATGAACACAGGTGATTCATCTTCAAAGAGTCTCACAAACCTGTTACAACACATAATGTTTCAGTTCTATAAATGTTTCCAGACAACTTAAGACAAGATATTGAGGATAGGGAAAACAACAATTACTGTACTGTGTGTGTCTTAATGTTATAAAATAAATCAACAAAGATTTGTGTGTGTTTGTGCGTACATATCTTTATAATGATGAAATAATACTCATAGTTGGGAAATGGAATACACTGGCTAACAACTCTTTATCAAGTGTCACACGCTGAACTAAGTTTTAGATAGCCTACTGTTTACTGATAACATTGCAAACCACTCCAGTAGTCTTGCTGTTTTGTCCCCTCCTTTCCCACCTCCATTCTTTTCTAGTTGCTTGTCATATCTGTAGTAAAAGGAGGTATTTTTGTTCCCACTTTGATCAGTCTTTTTCAACCTAGGAATTTTGAATGCAGATATTTTGCCATTCAGACTGTTTGCAGACTTTGAAAGATCTAGCTATCCTCTCACTGCATCAATTGACACAACTTTTTGTTCTAGCAAGATATGACAGAATGTCTGGATCTGTCATGTGGTTGTAATATTTTTATCCTCTCAGACTTCAACTCCATGTCTGCCTTCATTTTTTTTCTATATGAGAATGAAATATTAGTAATCCATGATAACAGGATCATTGTTACCATTATTTAGACAGATTTGGAAGAGGGGCTTCCTATTTCTAACCCACTTTATATCCTTTCTTCCCATTTGTGGCCATGAGTTAAAACAACAGCTCATTTTTTCATATGAATTCTCTTTCTCATCTAAGAGCATTAGTAATTCCTGAACAAATAGATTATATGATGAGTTAATTGAAGTCCACCTCACAAATAAGTGGTAAGTTGAAGATAATATCTGCTCTGGGCAGTTCTAGATGTGTGGTATATCTTAGTGATGGTTACAAAATATTTGTTATTTTAGAAGAACCTTAGGTGTACTTGCAGACATAGTAACTTTGGTCCTACGTTGACAATTTTTTATCAAATAAAGAGGCAAATGTTTCTGCTGTTATTTCCTGTGACAGATAATTTACAAACCTTATGTCCTGGCTGATAAAATCAACCAATATGAAAGTGTTAAATACTGTGTAATGGAAATGATAATTATTTTCCACAGGCTTCTGTCTTTATATACATAAAACTTAAATTGAAAAGCAATCAAAATAAATTAAAAACAATCAAAAATATACCCAGTTAAAAGTTTTCATCATCATAGATCACTAGCTGTTTGAAATGGAAGTGATATAACAATAGCATATGTTCTATTGCATTTTAGGTGAAGGAGGGTAAGAGGCTTAGGGATCAACTCTCATGAGAAAAGATTCAAACATTTATTCCACACAAGAAAACCGATTGGATATTATGAGATATGCGAAAATACATTATTTTGTTTTATACTGCTCCAGAGTTTTAAGATTTGAAGCAATGGATTGTACTTCTAAGAAAAATAATTCAAAATTAACATTAGGAGTAACTTCTTGATAGTATAAACTGATAAGAGAGTTCTTAAAGCCAAAGTAGTTGTCAGCATTCCGGCAGTTACTCCAGTTAAATCATGAGCCTTGAGCCACACTCCCAAAACTAAAAAATATTTATTTGAAGGTAACATTCTATGTTCAGCATTTACCTGGCCATAGCCAACTTGAGATATGTAATTCACTATCACCCTTGATCCTGCTTTTTCCACCACCCCTCTGGGTATATCATCCAATGAAAAACGTCCATAGCCAAGAGTCATTAATCATGTTCTCCAATTAGATTTTTGCACGGCAGAAGCTTCAGTCATCTAATCAGTGTTTGAATGGAATGTACTTTCGATTCCACACTGCCGCCTGCTCTTTAAAACTCCCCCCCTTCTTTCTGTTGTCAACTATAAAATGTGTATACAAAATGTTTTATAAGTTGACATTAGTATGATTACAGTACTTGTTAAACAACACAGCACTGGATATTCTGGAATTGGACTAAGTGACTTTTGAGGTCCTTTCCAAATTCTTGATTCTTGAAATGGCTTCACCCCCAATCCCCAAAACTGTAAAATGAGTAGCATTTCTTCATGAAAAAATTTGGAAACTGACATTCTCATTGATTTTCTATCATTAGTGTTAGTGTTCCAAACACTATTTCATTTGTGTTCCTAACACTATTTCATTTCTCTAAAGAAAAATCATTGCACAAACAAACGTTATCTGGAAAAATACTTCATTTATTTTTTATAGAGATGTATTCTTCACAGTTCATCAAGATATTTCAATTCACAGGATAGATTATAGCACATTATCATGGATAAAATGAAAAGAACACTTGAGTACAATATAATTTAAAAGTGTAAAAGTTATTAGCAGAAAAAAGAAGATGGTAACTAAAAAAAGCCTTGCATGAAATTATATTAAAAATGTAGACATCTATAAGGCTCAGCTAGAAACCATTTTACTTCAATTTCAATAATGTACTGTAAGGATACAGTGATTTTATTCATACTTTGGTAACTTTTTAAAAAGTTAGACCTATGTCTAGTTTAATAATGTAATTTTAAGTTAAAAGGTTGTATATAATTTTTCAAATTTAAACTCATTTCTCTGGCATACTGTCCCTTTTTTGCATTCTAGTACTTTTTTAAATATTAGTAACATGCCAATGTTTTTACTAAAAAGGGTGGGGGGGATGACGAAACTCTGTAATAGCTTTACTTTAACAAGAAAATGAATTAGTGGAATTAATCAAACATTTTAATGATGTTTTTCTTTTCTAAAATGCAGCTTATTTAAAGCGCTAGATGTTATGCGTTCTATTTTTCATATATAAACTAAAAAGAAAGCATTTTATAAGAGTTCCTTGAATTCATACTGCATGCTACCTGCAACAATTGATCAAAATGTAAAATTCCATTGTAAAATACCATCAAGAAAAACTATATGCACTTGTATCTTTTCTTGTATAGTGACACTTCACCCAAATAAAATTATGTAGTTCAAACAATTGTTGGCTTCTTGGTATCTTCTTGAGTTTCCTTTTCTTCCTGCAGACATTTCATTTACAGGCTAGGTGACATCATTGTTGCATGGAGCAGGGGTCTCAAACTGGTGGCCCACGGGCCGGATGTGTCACATGCAGGCCACATCCACCCCAGTGAAGGGAAAAACAATAAAACGTTATGTGAAGGCAACGTGACACTGAGTTTGACACCCATGGCATGGAGGAACAGAGTTTGCAGGTTTCTTTTATGCAGAAATATGTATGCAGAAATAAAATCAAAGAAGACTAAAGAGCCACAATTTAACCCTGAAGCACATGTAATCTTTAAAAATACATTTTTAGTAAATAGAAAGTTTTCTGAGAGGGCAAGCTATTAAGGTAATTGATCTTTCCAAACTTTGCCTCTTATATGGACATGATGTAGCACGATAAGTGAAGCATTTGGCTTGCTTAATGTATTAAATAATAATTGGTAATTATTGTCAGTGCTTATGCTACTTAAGCAAATCTTGCACAGCTACTTGATCAGCCATATAAACTTTCTTAGGATTCTTATGTTTATTACTGTGATCTTAAAACCTATACTCCATGAGATTTAAATATATGTCTGTTTTGTAAGTGTTACTTATAGCAATGATATTGAATATTACTAACTAAAATAATTTAAAAATTTATAAACATCAAAGATCCTTGCCTCTCAAATATAGTAAGTTAAATAGTGCAAATAAAGGAAAACTTAAAATGAAAATACAATGAGATATTACAATATGGAAAAAGCTATCACATTTTTGTGGTATAAGCTTTTCAGATATCCACTTCATCCGGTCATAAAGTGACCATTTACAGAGACACATGTATGTACTTGGTACATGGAAAGAAGATTATACAAGTATGTATGCATTTTATAAAATGTGCCTTTTTACACAAGCAAGCAAGCCAGCAAGTAAAAATTGGTATTTGTCACAGAATTATCCAAAGTACAAATGAACATAGAATCCAGTGAAGTGAATAGAAGAGTTTGCACAGTTGTGATCCACAGAATGCCCATGCTGAAATGGATTTTATAATACAGATTAATCAGGCAAGACGTTAATGTAATCTTCACAAGCATCTGGAGAGAGGATAAGAAAAAAAATATTACATTTCTCTAAATTTCAGTGCAAAAAGTTATCAGTATCATTCATATTCACAATGTGCTGCTTAAATAATGTTGATTTAAACACAGTAGAAAGATAATTTACTGCATAAGACTCAGTCAAATGAGGATTCTATCTATTACATGACTACCTTACAATATACAATCCAAGAGGACAAAAACCTGAATGCAGAGCAGAAATCTAGCAAAGATGTAAAATGATTTCTTTTTTACCTCACACATCTATTCCTGTGTTGGGATTCAATTTTTTTACTACTGGCTCTGTGGGCGTGGCTTAGTGGGCATGGTGTGGCTTGATGGGCATGGCAGGGGAAGGATATTGTAAAATCTCCATTCCTACCCCACTCCAGGAAAAGGATACTGCAAAACCCATTCCCTCCCCATCCCACTAACCATGTTTCCAGCTCTGTTCTCCTGTGCAGGGCAACAAAAGATGATCCAGCCAATCAGCTGGGATTCGGGAGGCCGAGAATGGATGGGGACAGGGCCAGTTAGAGGTGGTATTTGCCAGTTCTCCAAACTACTCAAAATTTCTGTTACCAGTTCTCCAGAACTGGTCAGAACCTGCTGAATACCACCTCTGATCTATTCCTACTTTTGCTCCTTTAAATTCTGGTTCAATTATGTTTTCAGTGTTAAATGTAGATCAAGTCAAAATCTTAAAAGGCTTGTATCTATGGCATGTTTTATCACCCCTCCATAGCAAATAACTTCTATCCCAATATCTCCAACATCTCCTTTTATTTCCCCCCAGTCTTATAGAGATATGTATAACTATTTCACTTTGTAGGATGCTGTCTACTTCAGTTGTAGTGCCTCAATATAGAAAAGCAACACTTCCAATCAAAAGTCAGAGGGCAGTTCACTTTGGCAGGAATTTACCGTACTTCATTCAGCAGTCAATTCCAACGTAATATCACTCAAATGTCACACTGAGATATAGAGTCCTTTTCACACTCTGGAGGGGAATTGACGTTTTAGTAAAACCAAAGCAAAGGTGTTTTTGAAGAGAATTTGCATACACCCACTATGCATATTGTACTTGCTTCGATTTTTTATTTTGAAACTGACATAAAAGGAACTTTTTTTCCACTGTAAAGATGAATGAGATTATAACAATGTGAATTAAATTTGCCCAGTTTACATACTGCCTAACTCCAAAATTATTCTGATGACTCACAATATGGCAGAGTATAAAATACAAACACAACTCAAAAAGTCAAAACCACCACCAACAAAATAGGACAATATAAATAAAAATATGGTTGACAGAGTCTTCCATTTTTCTGAGGTTGGTAAATTGAGGACCCAGATTGTTGGGGGCAATATGCTGGCTTTGTAAAACACTTAAAGAGGGTTATAAAGCACCATGAAGCACTGTATAAGTTGCTGTGCTTTTATGCAGGTAGACCCTGACTTAGTTGAGACCAGTTTTTCCATTAGCTGTTAGGTGAGCCACTGCAGAAAATGCATGTGCTTGATTTTATGACAATGTTGCCATGATTGTTAAGTGAAATCACTGCAGTCATTAAGTGAATTGTGGTCAGTAAGCAAATCTGGCTTTACCCATTGACTGTTGGCTGGAAAGGTTACAAAGAGCTATTTATTTATTTATTTATTTATTTGCCGCCATCTTATTTCAAAGCAATCACATGACCCTACGCTAATGAAAGTGTCATAAATGATGCCACTTGCATATGATCATGTGACTAGAAGGTGCTGCAATGGTCATAAGTCACTTTTTTCAGTGCCATTGTAACTTGATGTTTGCTAAATGAATGGTTTGAAGTCAAAGACCAGCCATATCTTTTATCTAGGGTTGACCTTGAGAATGCAAAGGATGTATGTGACCCTTGACCTACAGGGCATAGTCAGATGTTAATGTATTCTCATCAGTCCTTCAGCAGGAGAAAAGTATGCGGGCACAAAATTTGCTGCCTTATTTGCCAAGCAGTTAGTAATGAGGTTAACAGCTGGCCCTGTCTTTATTGTTTTAATGTGGAACAAGTTAAGAAGAGGGATTGATGATTGTCCATAGTTTTATTGTCCCCCCCACTGCTCCACTAAGCATTTCCAACCAGCAGGATCACAATAATCACAACCATTCAATAATTTAACAGGGTGGCCCTTAGGTGGTACTTGAAATGGTGAGTTTAACAACCTGGCATGTTGGCCATTTAATAGGAGACAGTTGTGTACTTGCTTAAAATGTTGTTGGCTCACATTAGTTCACATGATCCAGAGAGAGGAGCCACTGCTGATTTTTTAGACTGAATCTAAACTGGTTCTTCCTTCAGAGTGAAGATTTTTTCTATCCAAACAAGATATAGCAGCTGTGGCTATGAGAGCTTTTGAACACCTTTGGGTACTATGTCAGTTGCACCCATTCCTGGAGTAGGAGTCCTGCTCACCATCACTCATGTCTTTGTAACCTCCTGCTTAGATTACTGTAACATGCTTTACATGGGGCTATCTTTGAAGAGCATTTGAAACTTAAACTGGTGCAAAATGTAGCTGCATGGGTAATAAATGTGCCATCTATGTGGCACGTGTAAAATCACTACTCCATGAGCTGCACTGGCTGCTGGCGTATTTCTAGGTGCACTTCAAGGTACTGGTTGTCATTTTTAAAGCCCTACATGGCTTGTATAGGTTACCCAAAGGACTGTCCTTTTCCAAGACTTTCTACTCATCCAACTCAACTAAATAAATTGGGAATGCTGCAGATCCCATCAGCCAAGGAGATGGGAGATGGAAGATCCCATCAGACAAGGAGATGGGAGACTGGCAAGAACTATAAGACAGGACTTTTTCTACTATAGTTCTTGTGTTATGGAATATTCTCTTCTCAGAGATTAGAATAGGCTCAACCATTTTGGCCTTTTGCAAAGCTTTAATACCTTGGCTATGTATCCAGACCTGGAATGGGTCCTGGTTATTTGGCTTTACTATTAGTAAATTAATTATATCAGTTACGGTTGTACTTATGTTGTGGGTGTTCTTATTGTTTTAATGTTTCTTTTATTATTTTAATTGTTTTATACTTTTAGAATTGTAAGCTACTCAGAGTCACTTGATTGAGTTGAGTGATTATAGAAATTGAAAAAAATAAGTATCCAGTTTATGAATTAATTTTACTGGTAAATCTGAAAGCAATTAATATTTACTAATTTACCAATCTGCCTAAATTTCATGGGCTCCCTCTAAATAAATTCTATTTTGACAAGGGAACAGTGTGCAGGTGTTTTGCACTGCAAGGAGAACGAAATATTGATAGTTATTCAATGAGAGTTTTCTGACTAGAATTCCATTCAGGGAATGCTGTTGTTACAAGCAGAAGCAAGCTCTGGACCCACTATTGATTTTGGCCAATACTGCTAATTTATATGCTGAAATTCTATCGATAACAAGATAGGCATTTCTGCTATGGCTGTGAAGAGACTCTGATCTTCTCTGAAAGCTAGGTCTGGGCAAAAAGTATCATATCTCATTGGTTCATGCAAAGGAAGAACCATGCATTCTATCACACCAGATCTAGTATGTGACTGATATGACAGTAATCTGAAAACCCAAATCCACAGCCAATACTTTCCTAAAATGATGTTAGTTCTGGACAGTAATAGTTACAGCTACTTCCAATCCTACAATGCTTTTAAAAATACTGCATATGCGTTATCTCCGCACCTAAGAAAAGAATTGCCCGTATTTTTAATAACAATCCTGTAAAGGATTCCTCTAGGTAGATTAGAATCTTTCTTTCTTTCTTTCTTTCTTTCTTTCTTTCTTTCTTTCTTTCTTTCTTTCTTTCTTTCTTTCTTTCTTTCTTTCTTTCTCCCACTCTCCATGCCTCCCTCCCTCTCCCCTTCCCTCTCCCTCTTTCTCATTCATAAAGGCAAGTTTTAGTAATCTATGCTGATAGTTTCTTAATTTGAAATATATAAATATTTTACCACCTTTATAATTATTGATCTCTTACCAGGATCCTCATATGCTTCTTCTTTAGTGACATACACTGTCTGAGTTTCTTGATAGTAAGGACAACGATTTACAGGGTAGCACAGATTGATTACTAGGCCTTGATTTGGCTTTTTGTAGTTGTCAATTAAACAGTTTAATGTTCTGAAGACATGTCTTGGAGTACCTTCAGATGTCTAAAACGTAAGCACATTGAAGCTAAATTTACATTTAATTCAAAAACATATTAATAATTTATTTCATATCCAAAAGATAAGTAATGACAGAAATAGATTCATTTCATATATTATTATATCTAATGTAGCCTGTCTTTAAAATACTCCCAAACTATGACCTCTAGCATCTTTTTATATTAATACAGAATCAGAATTAAACAATATTATTCATCACAATTTAAAATGCATGAAGTTTGAAAAATAAGGTAATCTAAGCACATTCTAGTTTAACATGCCTCTCTTCCTTCCAACTGGTAAAATTGCATGAAAGTCTTGTAGGAGTCTATTAAAATTATATTTCTTTACATTTAAGGAATAAAGAATAGATTATACATTTTCTTACCTGCATCATAAAATGTCCATTACTTTTCCTCAAGATTCGGTAAGTGTAGATAAGATGTTCATAACTAATTTTTAGAATGGAAAGTGTATTAGCGAAGGGTATGTTTGGGTACTGGGAAAGTAAAATACACTGAAGAATCATACGCTTAAAACTGATAACCATAAAAAGAAATATGCACAAAATGTATAAATTTGTCACAGGCAAACACAACTGTAACTTAATTAAGTTTTAGTTTTCTAGAAATAGGTATCAGCTAAATAAATAGGAACTTTTTGTGATGTGAAAATTCTGAACAAATATACAAATTAACCTCTTCAGAGCATGTAAAAATCTGTTCTGGCAGAGAAAAAAATTAGACAGACAGACAGAGATATCGACAAGTTAAAAGAATTATATTTGGTTGAAAAATCAGTATGGAATAATTACGTATACTTGCCTCTAAATAATTTTTATAAATACAAATTGCCTTTAAGCTCAGTAGCAATGACAATTGCCATTACACAACCAATTGAATTCGTACATGAGAACTGGCTTTCATATATGCTATGTATATATCCTACATATCTGTTTCTATACCATACATCATTTGGAGAAGAGATGGTGAGAGCTGGTGGATAAAAATATCCTGATTCAAAGTGTGTTATAAGGATTGATCTTGAATCTGTAATGATTTGAAATGTATCACCTCCAAAAACAGCATATAATTTTATGATATGTTTATTTCTATATTTAACTTTGGGGTAGGTATACACTGCAGTTTATAATAAAGCAGAATAAGTATTATGTATACTCCCACTAGATATACGTGCCTGGAACAATTTCCTCACTTTCTGAAAACAGATGGTAGTTGGTTCTCAAAAGTACAAGTATTTAAAGATGCAACTCAGTCCATAAAACATTAGTCATGTTTAAGTGTCTTTATACAATACCAGATTCAATTAAACATGTGCATTTCTTCTAATAGAATCATTTCCTTTAACAATAAAAAGAAGTTATTTTAATTATATAAAAGTGGAAGTACTTACAAAACACACAGGCAAAGAGCACCAGGTACGGTCTCACTGTCTCGTAATAAAAAGCTTCCATTTATTCCTACTTTGCTCAATAATTCTTCACACTTTTCTTTAGTTATATTTCCATGAAAAAATTGAAATTCCATTTATGTATAAAACTGTTTGCAGATTAATTCTTAAGAGTCAGCTAAAAATATAACCTGTTCTCTACTGAACTGTGGAACAAAGAATATTTAAACTGTTAAGTGTGCTATCTCTATAGTATGATTTGTTGTTTCCCTTATGCAAAACCTTGATGGGTAACACAGGAAGTACTCACTGATAAATAGGTTAGTCATCACCATGGCTGTTAAAACAAAGACCTTCATTTCTTTGGATTTTAATTAGTTAGAACAGGAGGATATGCAAACCTTAATCAACTTATTATAAACTATCTAATGTCTGTTTGAATTTGTAAGGAAATACGACACGGGCATGTTGAATCCAAAATGGACTCTTTGATACGTGTATAATAACTTAGTCATAAATAATCTATAAAATAGTCTGCTGAAATCTATGCTTGCAAAAAATGTTTGTTCCATCCTCACAAAGAAGCAAAGCTATTTTGTCTTCAAGTAGCAGGCCAATAGAACTGAGATATTTTGCAAAGTATTTAAAAAGAAAAAAGAAAAGATATAAAGAAGGAAAACATACAATGTATAATTTCAAAATTCATATAAAAAGATTAATGATATAGTTTGGAAATATCTTTTAAAAAGAAAACAATGGATAAATCCTATGACACAAGAATCAAAAAAGTTATAGCTGAATTACAGAATTTTTGGTTCCATATAAAAATAGAATGAGCTTTTTTATTTAGAATAAATCAAATATTTTATATACAATTCTTAGAAAATTATGTGTTCAATAAGTATAGAATAATTTATGTATTTAATAAACTGAGTTAAAAAGTTTGATTTTGAACAAATAGCTGTTAGACTTAGCTAACAGAAGAATAAGTGTTAAGTATAATAAGTGTTAAGTCATAACAGTAACAGCTAAAGATGCAAATGATCTGCATGCTCCAGTCCTAAAGCACACAGTAACAAAAATGAGATTACAATTAAATATAAAGAAGGTAAATAACCAGCCTTAGAATCAACAGAGAGATTCTGAAATAGTGTACAGCTTCTGCTTTTTACTATTAACTATCAATCAGCAAGATTTTCTGAGTTCAGTTAGTCATGCTCTAGTTATCTTCTGCTTGGATTATTGCAACATGGAAAAAAACACAAAAAAGAAAAAATATTGCAAAGAAAAAATAACTATTAAAAAACCCCAAAATACATAGACAAATGACCCACTTTTTATCACAAGTATAAAAAAATTAGTAACTTATGATCTTCTCTTAAAATACAACAATTGCTGTCTTCTTCCCAAATTTCAATGTCTTACTTATAAACAAAACTTCAGCATCTCAAGCTCGATCAGCAAAAACCCATTGGTGTTGGAGACAACAGCAAAGCTTTTTTAACCTTGATCAAATAAACCAACTTTATATCCCTTCCTTTTTATTTTCATTTTAGATCCTTGAAATAATGTTGAATTTGAGTTCTTTCCATTTTTTTCCCTTGTCACAATTTTTTTAAAGCTCTAACAAGCCCCTTTTGTAAATCCAGAAAAAAATAATCCATGTCATTCTCTTGGCTTGTTATTTGTATATCCTTTTTAATTATTAAAACATAAGGCAGTTTCTTTTGTGTAGCATCTTTTTCTATATCATTTTTGCAGCATGTCATTTTTAAATCCACTTTCAAATCAATATCAGTGTTTGTCTGGTAAAACTTGTTCTTCTTACATACAATCTTTTAAATGTTATTTTTTGTTGTTTTAAAATTTTATTGAGGTTCATTACAGCATAAAATACAATGAAAATGAAGATGACAACAAAGGGGACACTTTTTTCTTTTCTCCCTTTTTTCTTTTGTATCCTGCACTCCTCTCCCCACTTTTCTAGAAGCAGACATTTTTAAAATTAATTATTGAGTCCATTGTTCAAAAATAACTTTAATTAAATCCAATGTTAAACTAGTTTGCTCCACTCTGTCAGATTTGTTCTTTTCTTCTTTAATAATAATATTTAGTTCCTTCTAGTTCCCTCTAGTGTCCAAACTTCAAAGTGTCATCCTATCCTTTTTTTTAAGAATTCAAACCTAAGGTTCCTAATAATTGAAAAGCAGTTAATTAATTTCTGAAATTGATTAGAAAAGGAAGAATGCAAACCCAGTGTCCTTTCGAAGGTGACAATCATAGTTTCAGCAATATAACTATTCCGTCATCTCCCAGAGCTCTAATTGTGGGCAAGAGGAATTATGAAGACTCAGTCTACCTACTTTTACCCAAGCCATCTTCAATTTGCCATTTCCTTCCTGGAATTCCAACATTTGAGCTAGGTCTTCACATAATATATCCAATGTAGGATAATATTACCCTGGTAGTTTGAGCCCCGAGAGAGGACTGGGCTGATTTGTTCAATGACCTATTAGTTTGTTTCCTTGGCTGTCTGTGGTATTCTTGGGAGTTTTCTCCAACACCATAGTTCAAAACTGTCAATGTCCTATTCTTTCAGAGGTCCAACTTTTTCTTTCTTAGATAATCACAGAGAACATCAGTCCTTGCACTATTTTGATCTTTGTAGGTATAGACACATCACAACACTTGAATATCTTTTCCAAGGCCTTCATTGCTGCTCCATTGAGTAGTAGCTTTGACTTCTTGTTCCTTACTGTTGATGGTTACTCAGAAATAGCTTTGATAGGTTGATAGTTTAATAAGGCATTCTACTGATTGATTATTCATGTCAATCTTATAGATCATATCATCTTCCCATATATGGAACAGATGCTGCAATTTTATATAGTATTTAGTAAAACAACTCCAGAAGCAGTAGAAAATCGACAAAAACCAAGAAGGATTTTGAAAAGCTACAAAAGTGCTTTCAAACTATCTGATTCAATTTCCTATTTTAAAATAGGCCCACACACAAGTTCACAGATCTACTTCAGTGCACTGATTTTATCAAAGCACAACATCAAAGCCTTGCACTGCACTGCACAAATAGTTTGTAAATACATTGTATGTGGTTGTCAATCTTGTGAAGCAAACCAGACAGGAAATACAACTAGATGAGCTAATTTATTTTATTGTAAGCTACATTGACAGAACCTAGCAAATCTGAATGTACATCCCCCCCCCCTCTTCTATTTCTTTTCCTCTCAAGAAACAGAGTCTCTTCTGAACCTATTGCCCTGCCCATTATCTGGCTGTGGGCTATGCTTCCTGTTATCTGATGGTTCCCTTGGCACCAACCCTTTGCTCAGTCTTCCAAGTTCATATCCACATACCGGTACCTTTACATGGTTGATTAATAAAATCAAGAGAGGTTTGGGGGCATTTTAAAGGTTTAACAAATTTATCATGTCATTAAACTTTCTCATTTGCTTCCTGAAAGATAATAGATACTTTTTATACACATAACGATGGTATGTGGGTTTTTTGTATGTGGGGAAAGATTTGAAGGCAGTAAAATCAAAGGAAGTGAAATGTAAAATGCACCAATTGACAGATATTCAACATTTGTTAAATTATCATAATTTACAAAGAATTTCTAATCAGCACAAAAATAATGAATCTGTAAATTAATTAAGATTAGTCTGATAAAACCCCTAGTTTGATTCATGACAAATCCACACAAATGAACTACTTTTGTAGTTCAGCTGTTTCATATTAACATTTACTTTTGAAATTCTTCATTTACTGTATTTATGATTGTTTAAGGTTAATAAACATATTGAATATTGAAATTCTCTCCTGCTAGTTTCTAAATAATATTTCAGAGCTCTAATTTATGTCCTTTTTCAAGCTGGTCATTGTATTCTATTCAAAATTCATATTGCTTCTTAATAATAACCAGTAATATAGTGAAAGTTGTGAACATGAAGTATTCATTTGGGGGCTGATTTTATTAGGAAACATTTTGCCTGAGAAAAGTAGGAAAACATAATTTATCTCTGATTTTGTTTCAATGTCTAATCCTTTATTGTTTGATAAGCAACCTGTTGGAAGTGACTAGCTCCTTTATTTCAAATGGGACCTGTGACCCATAGGTACTACTGTGAAAGAGGAACTATAGATCTCTAAGAGATCTTTATAGAATTTGTGGGCTTTTTCTATGAAATAATATTCTTTGTCATTGGTGCGTTTCACAACTGAGTCCAAGAAGAAACCCTAAATGTATCTTAGGCAATATGAATAGAAGGGATCCTGGGGTAATGATCCCTTGAGATGAAAAGGCTTCACAGTGGAGAGGACGGTGGTAGAGTTTATTCACTAGAATAGATTTATTTGTGATAAGTCCTGGTATTTTTTCTGTCAAGTTTGTTCTGTAGTAAATTTTTACTAGATACTAGCTGTGGAAGAAAACTAGATTTTCAAACATACAGTACAATCCAATCTATTAAAATGTTATCTCCTTGTACGCATTTTCTTTGCTTATTTTGATAAGGTGTAAGAATAAAACTTAATGCAAGTTATGTAACTGTTTTTTCTGGCCTCTCAATTTTACTGAGTAGCTTGTCACTAAGTTGTCACCTTAAGTTAGCGATTACAATTACTGTGAGACAAATCTATTAAAACAGGAGTCTTCAAACTTGACAGCTTTAAGGCTTGTGGACTTCAACTCCCAGAATTCCTCCTCCAGTCATGTTAGCTCAGGAATTCTGGGAGTTGAAGTCCACAAGTCTTAAACTTGCTAAGTTTGAAGACCCTTGTATTAAAACGAATGGTTATTTTTAGCTATAGCAATAGATCATATAAGGTGTGGTGATGACCTACAGTTAGGTCGATTGTTACCTAATTGTTTTGTTTTTTCTTCTTTTATTAATCTCTGTATACACAGGCTTGTTTGTGATAATTTTTTCTAGATATTTCTGGGCTTGATTGACAAACAACATCTGAGCTGTGAAATGTATGCTGTTCATAAAGCTTGGTTGTTTACTTCTGCAATTTAATTATATCATCTTTTCAGCTGTCCTATTTTATTTATTTATTTATTTAATTGTTTGTTTGTTGAGTCTATGGCTATAATAACAAGTAAATGGAGAAATAAATAAGATTTATTTACAGGATTAATTCAGTTTACTAAAATATCCTTTTAGTATCTCGGCATGCAAAACGCTGTCTGTTTCTTGCATTTGACTTTGCTTGCTACTGTCAGGCAACAGTTCAATGACACCAAGTGACAGAAATACTCTTCGCTTACCATGGATCTGAGAAAACAAATGTGAACTGGATTCTTAACTTTTCATCTACTTCTCTACTTCCTGTTTGGACTGATACGGTCTTACTTTCTAGCACAGTTGTGTCTTTCCCCCTCCTCTATTCTTCATTTTGGTAGAAACTACAAAGAATGAAATAGCGAGGCTGCTATGTTTATAACATAGCAGGCGCTTCATCATCATAAACTACACTGGCATGTTAGGTTTAGTATGTCTTAATTGCATCTTTATTGGTATCTTAGGATGTCTTTATTGGGATCTCATATTTTTGTTGTTTTCTTAGACTCTTGAATTATTTCATGGAGAATTAGGAGCAAGGCACTTTGAAGCATTTCAGGTGCTACAAACAACCTACATTATTTGTGAGGGATAACAGCAGTACATTTGGAAGACTATTTTTATACTGGAAGAAAAATAAGCACTGTTCTTAGAAATACAACACTGAACTCTTGAAAAGAAACAGGAAGTGCATAGGGTTCTTCTCAGGAAAAGACTGAAGTGAAGTGGCAGGGTTCAGGCATATGGATTCCTTTAAACATTATAAGAAACTTTAATTATCTAATTTTATCTAAGTTCAGTATAATAATTGCAGAGGAGGAGCTAAATGTATGATATTGGCTTAGGGAGGTACAATTTATTTTTAGCATCTGTCCCATAGCATCACATGATGAGAAGACCTACATGTACAAGCACAAATCTACATATGAATTGCTACAGAAAGTTTAATAGATCAGGAATTTTATTTAATTTATTTTGGTCATAAGAAGCTGAAAGCAATAGTGTCAATTACTTGCTCTCTTTAAAGCAGAGCAATAATGTCAAATCAGTTTTCTTACATAATATTCATACATATTAAATTGCTCTAGGAAAGTATTTGCCAAAATATAGCTCTCTGTGTGTGTATGTGTGTACATAAGATTCAAGCACAAAAAAAGCTTTAAAATTTTTAAAAATCCCTTTTTTCATCTTGTTCTACAGATTCTATAGGTTTTTTTTACAAGCATAGCATAAATAAGAGATATTATATTGGATTAACAAAGAAAAAAATGGCAGTTCAAATGGGCTTCCTGGCAGCTGGGTTTGAAATCCTGCATGTCAGGGGCCTGCAAAAACAATAAACAGCAAGGGTGGGATTCTACCTGGTCGGACTAGTTCTATAGAACCAGTTGTTACAATTCTGTGCAGTTTGGAGAACTGGCAAATTGCGCCACTGGCTGGCCCTGCCCCGTCCAGTCACCCAGGGGCAGGATTCAAATTTCTTAACAACTGGTTCTGTGGGCGTGGCCTAATTTTTGGGTGTGGCTTGGTGGTCTTGTGACTGGCTGGGCATGGCTTTCTGACTGGGTGTGGCTTGGTGGTCACATGACTGGCTGGGAATGGCTTGTATATAAATATTGTAAATATTTAATTTTTTTAATTAAAAAAGAACAACTTTTACCCAAAATAAGGCAAAGCAGGCAGGCAGATTGAGTTGCTCATAGAATCACAGATTCACTCAGGGATCTATCTATCTGCAATTTGCTACCTGAGTTTGCACTGAAATATAGAAGCTTTAGTCCTAAGGAAGGTTCAGCTTTGCTTTTAGATTAACTAGAAAGCAAGAAATCCAACGATTTCCTGCTTTTTAGCTAATCTAAAACTCCCGGCACAGCAGAACAGCTGATGGTCGGGGGGAAAAAAAGGAAAAATAGCAACTTAGCAAGCAAGTTTGATGGCATGCATGCCAGGTAAGGAGTGAGTGGGAGGAGAGGGGCCAGCCAGTGGTGTAATTTGCTGGTTCTCCGAACTGGATAGAATCATAATAACCAGTTCTATAGTACCAGTCTGAACAGGTAGAATCCCACCCCTGCAGTCACCCCTTACCTGGCATGCATACCATCCAACTTGCCTGCATTGTGCCTTCGCCTAATTTTTGGTAAGTTGCTATTTTTCTTTCTTGTTTCCCGACGACCAGCAGTTCCGACTATCAGCTGTGCCAAGTTAGATTAGCTAGAAAGCAGGAAATCATCAGATTTCTTGCTTTCTAGCCAATCTAAATTGCTGTTGTACTGCTTTGCCTTTGTCCAGGAAGCTTCCCTGAGGCCCAGCCAGGAGTGCTATTCAGGGGCTTGGAGGAGAAGGGGCTTGAGAGCAGATCTGAACCTTTCTTAGGATTGAAGCTTCTATTTTTCGGTACAGACTCAGGTAGCAGATTGCAGAAAGGCAGATCTGTGAGTGAATCTGTGATTCTGTGAACAACTCAACCAGCCTGCCTGCTTTGCCTGATTTTGGGTAAAAGTTGCTCTTTTTTATTAAAAAACATTCAATATTTACATAAATATTTACAATATTTACATACAAGCCATGCCCAGCTAGTCATGTGACCACCAAGCCACCCCCAGTCAGCGAGCCATGCACCCAGTCATATGACCACCAAGCCACACCCACAAATTAGGCCACGCCCACAGAACCGGTTGTTAAGAAATTTGAATCCCACTGCTGGTAAACAGCAAATTCAAGACATTTATTTTTTCAAAAAAAGAGGTGCTCTGGAAGGTAAAATTGTTTTTTAAAAAATGAAAGGTTTAAATTGATAAACTTCCCTGTTCTAAGCAAAGATCATAGCCACAGTGCTATTCTAATTCTGCTATTGGAGAAGAATGGAATTTATTATGGTTCATGGTGAGCATTTGCTGTGTTGAAAGTACAATTCTTTCTTTGTAAAGTAGCCAATGAATGTTTAGCTTAGCCTGCAAAAAATAGAAGTGTTCTATCACAAACGGGCTTAAGCACTTAAGGCAATACAAACATGGAAATGTATACTTTGGAAGTGGAGTAGAAAAGCTTACCCTGACATTATTTTGAAGATAAGGATTAATAAAAGGCAATGTCATTCAATTCTACCTTTCAGAAATGATTCTCTGTGGATTCTGTTTCTGCAAGAGATGAACCAGGCAATGATTTATGCTCAAATTGTGATGTAGTTAAAATCATGCTATTATTACTAGGTGCAGTTTGAACTGAAGAAATGATTTTGGAAAGCTAAAGAAATAGTTTGATCAGTATTTTATCATTTCAAATCACATAAACATAACATATGAGTGCATTTCTTTAAAAAAAAGAGCAGAGGAATACTTAACAGATAACAGATAATCAGAGTTGGAAGGGACCTTGTAAGTTATCTAGTCCAACCCTATACCATGTCTAACAAATGGCAGTCCAATCTCTTCTTGAAAGTCTCAAAGTGATGACAACTTCCAAGGGCAAGGTGTTCCATTGGTTGATTGTTCTCACTGTCAGAAAGTTTCTCCTTATTTCCAGGTTAAATCTCTCCTTGTTCAGTTTCCATCCATTGTTCCTTGTCTGGCCTAAAGGTGCTTTAGAAAATAGCTTGACCCCTTCCTCTCTGTGGCAGCCCCTCAAATATTGGAAGACTCCCATCATACCTGGTCCTTCTCTTCGTTAGACTAGCCATGCCCAGTTCCTGTAACCGTTCTTCATATATTTTAGTCTCCAATCATCCTGGTTGTTCTTCTCTGTACTTTTTCTAGAGTCTCAACATCTTTTTTATAATGTGGTGGCCAAAACTTTATTAATTTGTCCCTATCGGTGGTAATTTGAAGCAGTAGATGGAGAAATATTAATTCCTTTTCATCTTTTCATTCTATTTGCTCCATTAAAAACATTTTTATTTCCTCTGAGGCAGGCAGGTGGTTAAGAAATAGAAAAACAAACAAATAAATTAAAATAAACTAAAAATAGACCACTGAATTATCATCAATAGGATATTACCATCTGCTTCAGAGAATATTATTCAAATAGCCCAAATTTATCAATGAACACCTTATAGCATTTATTCTGTGGCAATGACCATGACAAAGAGCTCTTAGCACATTGTTTAACACTAAAATAATCAAACAACAAGCAAAAGGCAATTAGCATATTTCCAGTAATATATTGGTTTGGCTGTAAATCAGTTAACTGGTAATACTAGAGCCATGGGCTAGGAATTAGGCAGAGGAAGATTCTACAGATAAAGCATCTCTGTTGTTTGGGGATAGTTTCACAGGCTTTCTTTTTTTACATCAGCTAATTTTAGCATTCTGCATTGGGGATCCTCAAAGAGTAAAACACAGAAGTCGGATCAACCGATCAGTACCCAGAATGTACTCCTCTTCACAATGCACATTTGAGATTTGGGAGTTATTTGCATAACCTCTGCAACCTCCGCTTACCCATAAATCCTGTCACAACATAAGTATGCAGCAATGCCTACAGGCAGTTGTGGGCAACTTTCAATCAGCCATAACTTATAGCAGTGACTTAAATTAACAAAGAAGAGAAGGTTGGTTGCATACAGTACTGTAATCTGAGGTGGAAATCCTCTATGAGAATCCAGGAATTATAAATTGAAGATCCTTTTACAGGAAAAGGTATCAAGAAAGAACAAGAATGTAAAGTTAAAGGTATCCAAATCCAGGAATAGAGATTTGTGTCCAACTTAGAACATGCCCTTCAACAGCAGGAATTCAAGGATTCTTCTATTTTGAGGAGTGGATGTCCTTTTTTCTCAATGACACATGCCACTGAGTCATTTTAGGGAGTTTTAGGGCTTGTCACGATCTCAAATTTCAGGATTCAGGATGCCCTTTAGAATAGCTGTCCCCAACCTTTTTGGCACCAGGGACAGGTTTCATGGAAGACAATATTTCCACAGACCAAGCGGGGTAGAAGAGGAGTGTGCAGCCTAGATCCCTTGCATGTGCAATTTACAGTAGGGTTCATGTTCCTTTGAAAATCTAATCTGTGGTGATTTGAGGTGAAGCTGAGGTAGTGATGGTAGTGCTGGGGAGCGGCCACAAATACAGATGAAGCTTCATTCTCTTGCCCGATGCTCATCTCTAGCTGTGCAGCCCAGTTCCTAACAGGTAATGAGCGGTACTGGTCTGTAGCCTGTGGGTGAGGGATCTTTGCTCTAGAATATTATCCCTTCAGATATTAGATGACCCTGACTCTGCTGGCCTTTTTAAAGCTTGTCAAGACTTGATAATGTGCCCAGGCCTGGGATACTGAGTATGTTAAGGACCCCATTTCTTAGCTATATTAACATGTGTGGCAATGGTTTTATTTGAGGACCATATCTATTTATTTTAATTATTTTATGTTTTTATGATATAGGGCAGGGGTCCCCAACCACTGGTCCCCAGATCAGTACTGGTCCGTGGAACAATTTCTACTGGGCCGCCGTTTTGCTGGGCGCCGCCATCTTGTTTTGATGAAAAAGTGCTTCCGGTGAGCTTTTCCGGGTAGAAAGCGGCATTTGGGTGCTGAAAGAATCCTCGCGCCTTAGTTTTGAGGGGTGGTGGTGGCTTCGAACAAAACTAAGGCGCAAGGATTCTTTCAGCACACATGGCAAGGCGAGCCGAGCGACCGCCCCAAAGCCGTCGCAGAGCCCATCGACACAGGTACAAAGGAGGAGTTGAAGGTGGTGGGGAGAAGCGGGGGATGGCTGGCTGGCCGGTCGCTCGGCTCGCCTTGCCATGCGTTCTGATGCCGGTACCGGGCCGCAGATGATTTTGTGATGCCAGTACCGGGCCGCGGCATAAAAAAGGTTGGGGACCACTGATATAGGGCATCCAGAGTAACTTGTTGAGATCAAATGTAGACATCAAATGTAAATAAATGTTGTTTAAAGCAGTAACCTGTTGTGGACCTGAGTCATTATTCTCAGGTGGGTACAGCTCAGTGGTGGTATTCAGCCAGTGCGCACCGGATCAGGTGAACTGGTAGCAAGGATTTGGCATGGGTCACTGCACCAGTAGTAAGTTCTAGCTGGCCACACCCCTGACCTGGTCACCCGGTTGCCACTGGCTCACTTGCCCCACCTGCCCGATGCTCTCTCAGC
Organism: Pseudonaja textilis; assembly: GCF_049901715.1. Taxonomy (NCBI): domain Eukaryota; kingdom Metazoa; phylum Chordata; class Lepidosauria; order Squamata; family Elapidae; genus Pseudonaja; species Pseudonaja textilis. Next base: position 33,467,125 of record NC_141996.1, read on the forward strand.
CTGCCCATCTGACACTCGCCCCTTAAGGTATTTCGTTTTTTCCCCTCCCAACAATTAGCTGTTCATACGATCAGCTATGCCAGGATTCCCCTTGCTGAGGCCCAGGGAGGCAAAAAATGGAGGGAAGGGCTCATCCCCAGCATTTTTTGCCTTCCTGAGACCCAGAGGAGCCTTCTGGAAGGAAAAACACCCCTCCCCAGAGGCTCCTCTGAGGCTAGGAAGGTCCCAAAATGGAGCATGGAGGGGTCTGCGTGCCCCCCCCATGTTGGTTTTTTCTTCCTAAGCCCCAGGGGAGCCTTCTGAGAACAAAAACATCCCCCCCCCCAAGGCTCCTCTGAAGCCAGGAAGGTCCCAAAATGGAGGGGGGTTCTGTGTGACCACTCCAGGCTCAAAAAATGGGCGGGGTGGTGGCTGCAAAAAACCAAAAAAGAAAAAAAGCTATGCCCACGGAACCAGTAGTAAAAATGTTTGAATCCCACCACTGGTACAGCTTGTGACTTACCAGCTTCAGGCTGCGAGTGTGCAAATGTCACTGGCACTGTCTTCACAATTAGCTGTCCAATTGAACTTTTGGGGATAATGATTACTGAAGAAATTGAGGACTCTCGGAAGTACACTGCTACAGTTTCAGAACAAATTAAAATTGACGACAAGAGTATCACCTAGTTTGCTTTTATGAGATCAGTTTCTACATATGCAACCTGAGGACCTGGAGATTGTATTTAGAGAAAACTGAATTACTGATTCTCTCTCATCTTGGCCTTTAAGAACAGTTTGGATCAAGTGACCTTCTAAGGAAACTGCTTATCTGAAGACATTTCAGCCAAGGCTCAATCTCAGTCTCCAGCTGTAAAGTTCAAGGATCATGGATTTAGAAAGACTAAGATTCAGGGAGAGAGTTACTCAGGCTAATTTGACTGAAGACCAAATAGCAAAATCAGTTTGTGTTATAAAGAGTTCTGTCTGCATGAACAAATATGGTAAAATCAGTGTTCTGTCTGCAAGCAAATATGGTAAAATCAATGCTGAAGTCAAAGCTGATCAGTAGGATACTTGGAAAACTATAGAGATCTATAAGTTCTGTAGTCTTGGTTTTCTTTTCTTCTGGAAGGGAAGATATCTATATTTTTCATAAGGCATTAAACAAGTCCTCGTTCTTACTTTAGCAGCAAGCAATATTTTAAAATATTTAAAGGCATCTTTAACTATAGGCCTTCTTTGGGCCGCATTTCAGGTTGATTTTATTGTAGTTTTATTATAATTACTACTGCATATTGATTACTACCTCTTGCTTATATATTTATTCATACTCTTAACACAGTAGGTATTTAGAGAATGAAGATAAATTGCTTGCTAAATAAACAAGCTATTGTCTGAAGATAGATGGTGTTTTCCTTTGTACAGGTTCTCTCCTACAATCTTACTTTAAAATAACATAATTACTAGCTAGTGGCTTTGGATTCAAATACAAAAAAGGTTATGTCTTGAGATCATTAAAGAATATTTTTCCTGGAGTTTGTTTGTCAGAAAAAAAACCTCCTTATCTAAAAACTCAAAAGAAAGCCATTTTTCTTGTTCTGGCAGTTCCTTGCTTGACAAAGTGCTTCTCTGAAAGATTGAGTGGTATTGAGATTGCCATCATTTTAGCACCCTGGGATAAAAATTCCTTATTTGCATATGTACTTTGAAATATTACATGGGTTTATTTAGTTTCCCTTTTTTAAAGTTTTTTAATATGATGCTTTGAAGCATTAGCATTTGATGTAAGCTTTATAAGCTGCCCTGATTTCCTCAGGTGAAGGAGGGTTCACTGTATTTCCAGCAAAATTGGGTTGAGGTGAATAATAATAGAGGCAGACCATTTTCTAAAGGCTTACCTGGTGCCCACGCCAATGTCTTCTAGATGCCAGACAAAAGATTTTTCTTTCTAAAGCTTTTAACCTTAGAATTTTTTTTTCTCCTGCTATGGTTAATTTTTAGATTCTTTGTGTGTCTGTTATTGTTATGGTAAATTGTACTTATTTTTTATTTATTTTATTTTATTTTATTTTATTTTATTTTACTTGTTAATGTATATTTCAAATGAAGGTTTGCTTATCTTTCTGGTGAACAAAGTTTCAGCTATCCTTGATATACAATGTTCTGGACATTAAGGAATGAACACACACCTTAGGAGTGGACCTAGAATCAAAATGGAATGTATTGATTATACATTAGAATTAACATTGGTATTATTAATCAATGGCTTTTAATAGGGCAAATCATGAAGCAGTTTAACAAAGTAATAAGAAAAAACTATTTAAGCAGTGCAACTCTTCTGCTGTATCAGAATAGACTTTTTATTCTGATTTGCTAAAGTCTGAACATTTGTATTTCTGTTCAGTAATGCCATTTTTGAAATGTCCAAACAGCCAGAGTGAAAGGAAAGAAAGCCTTACAATAAAAAGACTAACTACTTGCTCTGTGAAACAGAGAATTACATCTGTGCACAGTGTTTCCATATGTTCCAACATTTTTCCAGGAGCGACTGAAAGCAATCTATGTTTTTGAAGCTTTGCAAATTCTGCTGACATTTTTTAAAAACGATAAGTGGTTTTGCCTTGGGGACCCCCCCCCCCCCTCAATCTGTTAAAGTAATTATTAGGTCATTTCGACACATGATCTATCAACATCTTTGTTGTATGATTTCCTGAACCCCTCTGGGAGCCTGATTAAGTTCTCAGAGTTCATCCATGTCTGTTTTACTCCATACTGGGCACCTGCATGAAGCTGAAGCAATTAGTTATTTTTCTGCCTGGTGAAAAAGCAGGGCCTGTCACATCAATTTTTTATGCTGAAATGATTCAACAAATTCCCTTGCTTGGCTCAGAAAGTGCTGCTAGAGGCTTGTTTATGTTCTTTTGTCAGACAAAGTGCCATTCAAAGAATCACTTGCCTTTCCCTGCTCTTCTCCCAAATATCAAGCATTTTCTGTAAAAGGAAACAGAAAATAAAAATGTTTATGATTTATAGAGTTAGAAGGCTTGGAAGTCCTTTTGCCAGAAGGAATGGGTGGAATATCTTAGTTCTTAATGATATAAAACCTGTTACCAATCTTAGTTTTTGCCTTTTTGAGAGACTGGTGACCTTTTAAGATTGTTCATGGCATCTCAGACCCACCAAAAAACAAACAGCCTAAGACAAGGACAAAACAGACAAAATAAACAAATTGTTTGGGCTGGAAAGCTATATTCTTTAATTCGAAAGTTCAGAAGATTTTCATGTGGTAATCAGGTTTCATATAATGAAGTCCGAGCTTCTCTGAAGCTCCTCCTTTTCCTCAGTACCCTTGGTATTAAGATAGGAGAACAGCTGCAAAACGAAAATAGGGAATGCTCAAGATAAGTCTATGGCTGATTCTTTTTCAGCATTGTGGATTTTGAAGTGATAGTGCTGAGCTCTCACCTGCAATATTGTCATGTAGAAACTACTACATACTTGTTTTTTTACTTCTGAAACTTAGGTATGACAAGCAGAACTGCCTTGCTTGCCTCTTTCCTGCACAAAAACTATAAATGTAGTAGAATGTGAGAATATAAGAACTGGCTAAACTTTTATCCTTGAAATTCAGAAACTGCATTATACTGGATCTGATCAACAGGCAGACAGAATGCTATTTCATCCTCTGACAGTTGCTGCTGCTGCTTCTTTTAACAGAAAATAGCAAGGATTACATTTGGTACTTCTAAGCAGAAACCATTATCCTGCAGGAGCCAGCCATATGCTTCTACAAACTATATATCCAAAGCAATGGATTATGTTGATTCTAGGTTATATTAGAATACTATATTTCTTTTCACAAGGTTAGAATTTTCTCAAATATGCCACCTTACAACATATGAGAAGGCAAGAATGCCACTCTGATCACATGCTCAGATAAGGTGTGTGGGCTAAATTACTGTGTGCTTGATTAAATATATTACTAGTCAGGTAGAAAAATTATTTCATCTTCCATATTTAATGTGACAGGAAGAACAAAAACAAAGCTAAACTGAATAAAAATTAAATTTTTGAGTCTAAATCTGTAAATGCTTTCAAAGATGTTGAATTTATCAAAATCTGCATGCAGGCAGGAGGACAACTATTTATACAATTATGCCTTTAAAAAAGCATGCTCAACTAGATTCCTTTTGTCCCTATTTGCATTTTGAAGAGCAAAAAGCAGTCCAAAATGTTACATATGTTAATCTCAATCAAGTGGATGGCATCCTTAGGAGGTCAGTACTACTACCTGTGGATTAGATCCTTATACCTCAATTACTCAAGATCTTCTGGGACGGTTCAAGCAATGGTTATTTTTTCTTGAGTGACAAAATTATCTTGCCAGTCCTAGAGAAGACATAAACCATCAATAAACCCAGGAATCTTGGGTAATTTTCAACCTGTATCAAATCTCTTATCCTTTTAGAGATTGAGAGTGCAACCAATTCAAACAGTGGTAATTAAAAAGATATGGACATGCACAGAAATGGATAAACTAACATTGGAATTAAAAAATAAAGATGAGTCTAAATATTATAAAGTATGGGATAAATTTTACTACTGGTTGGGAAAAAGGAAGGACTTAAAACGTAAACTAAAATGAGATAAGGATGTTAAGATAACAATTAGGAGTATAAAGAATTGTTGATATAGATGTATATACTATGTAAATATGTATTATTTATCATCCGAAATAGCTATGTATGACAATTAGGTGTGTCAGGATGATTACACCACATTCACTGTTTTTAAATGTTTTCTTTTTGTTTAATAAAAATTTAAATTAAAAGAAAGAAAGAAAGTGCAACAAATTCAAAAGTCTCAGGAGTGAATTATTTGCATTCTTTTCATTTGGGTTTATGGCCTGGATAAAGCAGTAGGATAGTATTGATTATGCTTGTGGATGGTGTCTGGGGTAAGAGTGATGTGACTTCATTTTGCTGGATCTTTCAGCAGTATTCATCACCAGTTATCATGGTATCCATTTGGATCATCTTCAGAAGATGAGGTGGACAAACGTGCATTGATTTACAGTGCTTATCCCATCCCCTGGAGCTGGTTCCAGTTAGAAGGTAGGGTAAGATCCAGCTCAAGATCCTTGCTTTGTATGGTCCCACAGGGCTCGATGTTCTCCCCATCCTTACTATTTAGCATTTAAATGAAACTAATGAGTGTGGCCATCCATCAACAAAGGGTCATCAGCACTCTGATAATATGTTGTTTTCCTAGCTGAGTCTGAAAAGGTGTGGGGAGAAACAGGCTTAAGGTTGAACTAGAGCAAGGCCAAATGGCAGTGGTTTTAAGCTAGGGACCATGTTTTACCATTTGTAGTTCTCAAAGAGTGACATAACTTCAGGCAAAAGTGATACACAATCTCCTAGATTATTGATTGGGTTTCATCCAAATCCAACCTATGGTCTAGTTAAATTCCTTTATGTTATTTATTTATTTCGGTTTGTTAATTGCTTACAAGATAATAGGTATAAGTAAAAACATAGTAATGAATACATGGATACATATAAGAAAAATAAAAGAAATAAAAGAAACAATGGGACAGGGACGGTAGGCACGTTGGTACACTTATGCACGTCCCCTACAGACCTCTTAGGAAAGGGGTGAGGTAAATAGTAGACAGTCTAAGGTTAAAAATTTTAGGGTTTGGGGAAGAAACCACAGTCAGGTAGAGTATTCCAGACATTGACCACTCTGTTGCTGAAGTCGTATTTCCTGCAATCAAGTTTGGTGCAATTAACCTTGAGTTTATATCTATTGTTTGCTCTTGTATTGTTATGGTTGAAGCTGAAGTATTCATTGACAGGTAGGACATTGCAATGTATGATTTTATATACTATTCTTAGATCGATCCGAAGGCGGCGTAGTACTAGATTTTCTAGGTCCAGAAATATTTCACAAGAAGAGTTCTCCACTCCTCTACTCGTTGTAGAATACCTTATGCCACCAGACTTGAAATTCTAGAACTAGAAAACCTTGAATTACGCCGTCTTCGGTCTGATTTAAGCATGGTATATAAAATCATACATTGCAATGTCCTACCTGTCAATGAATACTTCAGCTTCAACCATAACAACACAAGAGCACACAACAGATACAAACTCAAGGTTAACCGCACCAAGCTTGACTGCAGGAAATACGACTTTAGCAACAGAGTGGTCAATGTCTGGAATACTCTACCCGACTCTGTAGTTTCTTCCCCAAACCCCAAAAACTTTAACCTTAGACTGTCTACTATTGACCTCACCCCTTTCCTAAGAGGTCTGTAGGGGGCGTGCATAAGCGCACCAACGTGCCTACCGTCCCTGTCCTATTGTTTCTTTTATTTTTCTTTTATTTTTCTTATATGTACTCATTTCATGTATTCATAATTATGTATACACTTTTACTTATCTCGTAAACAATTGACAAATAAATAAAATAAAATAAAAATAAAATAAATTTCAAGTCTGGTGGCATAAGATATTCTGCAATGAGTAGAGGAGTGGAGAATTCTTCTTGTGAAATATTTCTTGACTTTCTCAACTGTGTTAATATCAGATACATAATGTGGGTTCCAGACTGATGAGCTGTATTCGAGTATTGGTCTAGCCAATGGTTTGTATGCTCTAGTTATTAGTGTAATATTACCAGAGAAAAAGCTACGTAAGATTAGGTTAACAACTCTTAATGCCTTTTTGGCTATGTAGTTACAGTGAGCTCTTGCACTTAGATCATTAGAGATGAGTACTCCAGGATCCTTGACAGAGTTTGGATCATCAACAAGGCCTTGACTATTCAGCCTGTACTTTATTTTCTGATTTTTTTGCCAATATGTAAGACAGAGCATTTATTTGTTGAGATTTGAAGTTGCCATCTGTTTGACCGTTCTGACACATAGTCGAGGTCTTTTTGAAGGGTAGTAGTATTGTCTGTGGTGTTGAATAGCTTTACATCATCAGCAAAGAGAACGCAGTTGCTCTTAATATGATCACAGAGGTCATTTATGTAGAGTATGAAAAGAGTTGGTCCTAGAACACTGCCTTGGGGGACACCACTGTTGACAGGTACAGAATTTGATAGGACAGTCCCAATTTTGACTATTTGTTGTCTGTTTGACTATCCAGTTATGCAGTTGTCCAGAGATACCATAAGATTTTAGCTTTAGGAGTAGTTTGTCGTGTACCACTGAATCAAAGGCTTTACATAAGTATATGTAGATTGCGTCTATTGCTTTGCCCTGATCGAGTTGTGTAGTCCATATGTTTTTGCAGTGTAAGAGTTGCAGATTACAGGATAGATTTTTCTGAAACCAAATTGTTTATTAGAGAGTAGATTGTTTGTCTCTAAGTGGAGGATGATGGATTGGTTAATAATTGATTCCATAACTTTACAGGTGATGCAGCATAAAGAGATTGGTCTGTAATTTTAAACTAGGCTGGGGTCTCCCTTTTTGAAGATGGGGATGACCATGGCTTGTAACCATAGTTTTGGCAAGGAGTTGGTCCTGAAAGATTTTTCAAAGATTATGCTTAGAGATTTGGCTATGGCAGTGGATAGCTTTTTTAAGAAGTAGGCACATATTCCATCCGGTCCAATAGAGAGAGATGGTTTTAGATTGTGTAGTGCTTTTTCAACATTGTCTTCTGTAAAATCATGCGTAGGTTTTCCTCTTGTTTAATGTGATAATTGGTGCATTCAGTCTTTATCTGGTGGCATAAATTTTTGTATCGGCTTTTGAAGTTGGCAACGTGACCAGATTTGTTTTTCCGCCAAAGTGATTTCTTTTTGGATTGAAGCTTCTTTATTGTTATGGGTAACTTGTTTTTTCTGGTTTTGGGAGTTGTTATTGGTACATATAGTTTGATGACTCTTTTGACTTCAAGTAAAAATATGTTGTAATTGTCTTCTACAATATTGCATCCAGTGAATAGAAATTGCCAATCAATGGATGAGAGATTGTTGTTTATAAGATCATAGTTGACTTTTAATGTATCAGGAGACTTTTATCACAGTCAATCATCCCCTACTGACCTTTTTTATGCTTGATCCTCACTGGGAGGGCAGACTTTAAAACAACAAATGTGCAGAATTTTGCTTTATGTTTTTGAGAGTAAAAAAATGTCACTATTGTTTTGGATACTGTTATCTGATGTGATGGCAGTGGTACCCAGAAAGAGAACCATTCTGAAAAACCTGCCCTGCTTATATAGAAATTTCACATTTCAAGCCATTTTATTACAGTCTTAAAGGTTTCAATCTTATGGGGAAAAATGCAAAGTTTATTAATATAAAAAGTTATTCATTCACTTATTTATTTGGTAATAGTCAGGAACAAAGATTTCCTGTTTCACTACAGATGTTACATAAGGTACCCATACTCAAATTCACTGCTGAATTTTACATAAATGTTAATATTAATTAAATAGTAACAATCTATATTTTGGATTATATAACATGTCCATTTCACTTTAAGGATGATTTTTCTACTCAGATTTGTAATTTACCTTGTTATGTGATATCTGATTTCTAAATATGTATTATATTCCTCTAGATGGCACTATAATGCTATCTCATGCAATATTTGGAGTAAGGTTAGTTTACCTTAGTTTACCTTATTTTTCTGCCAGTAAATAAAGAAATCAAAGCTGCTCTGTGATATGCCTCCGGTTCTTTATCAGCTGTTACATATTGGACAACTTCTGTGATACATTTATGTCTATACTATTAATACGTTATTAAGCTACAATATTTATATATACACTTGATGGATAATGTAGAAGTAACGCCTCAGTAACACATAATGGTGTTTTTTGGTGCATAAGCAAACAACTAAATGAAGAATTTCATCCTAAAATCTATGAAAAAGTACAGAAAAGTTTTGTGTTCTGAATTTTATTTAAGTATGGAGGAAATATAATTGATGAAGGGGAAAAATCAATATGTGTCAGGGGTGGGTTTTAAATTGAAGCTGATGTTGCCTGGCATTCTCATAGCATTCTTCAAATTAGCCAGGTTGATGGAGCAATAAAGTCTTACCCAGCTCCAGGGATATTTTAGTGTTTGGTGAAAATGTCAAGATGATGCAAACGAAGCTTGTTTTTTTTTTTTAATGTGCATTGCAGACACAACACTTTTTTAAAAAAGGCAGAATGTGATTCCACCAGCATCGTCTCCATCTGAACGTTTTTTTTTTAATTATACTTTTCACACAATTTTAATTATCCCTCACTCTATTTCACTGTCCCTCCCTTTCTGTTTTCCTTCTCTCCTTGCTTTCCTGTTTTTATCAGGATTTCCTAACATATGGAGTGAATTCATTCCCATTCCAACAGGGTCTTCCAATGCTAAATTATAACTATTGCTATGAGTGGAAAAGTAATAATGCCAGGCTCCAATTGTACAGATTTGTCAATTTTAACATACTTACAAAAATCTCATTTAAGACTGAACATGACAAAATTATCACCATTTTTAGTCTCTGATCTGTTGTTTATCAAAGCAAATAGGTGATAATAATGAAAAAAAATGTCCCTTCTAAGATACCATCCGGAGTCTTTTCCTAATAGTTCCATAAGGAAGTACCTAATTAAGGCTTATTTCTGAGCTATCGAACAGATTTATTTGTTTCTAACTGCAGCTAGCTGCTCCTGAATTTGAAAGAATATCAGCTTTAACTGAATTACATGCTAGAAGCAGTGGAGGAGATAATGGAAGGTCCAGTCCCATTTTACAGTTTAGCAAGTTTAAGCCTTAGTCCTGCATCCCTATTCCATAGAAAGGCATCTGCGTTTAATTGCTACTGAAATGAATAAAGTGTAACAACCATGTCAGAGTGCATACAGTGTGACTGTGACAACCCAGGAACAAATACAGCACACAGGTTTGTCTAAACATAGAGTGGTTTTATCCATACAAAAGCATATATACATACATGTACTTTGATACAGGCCTTGAACAACAGCAAACAGCAAATTACAGCTACACCACAGAAGCATGGAGAAAGAGATACACCCTCATAGAGTCTCTTATATCATAGCCCCTTAAAACGGTAGCAGTCAAATAACTCTGCTAATTCATTGCTACCATTGCATCATCATTACAACATTACAGTATTACAGCTTTACAGCCTTACAGCAGCTGATCAGCTATTAAATCATCATTATCCTGACAAACCAAGATTAGCAAATTTATTGTGTACTACACTGAAATGTATTAGTTTCCAATAATAGGCTACTTCTAAAGTAGCCAAAAAGACTGATTTTTGATGATCGCAGGGCTTATTTTTGTTTTGTGAAGAGCATATGTCATTCCAATAAAGTATTATCATAGTGAAAGTATATGCAAATGCACCTATCCACAATGTTCCTATGCACACATTCTGTACATATCATGTTATTTGTTGATACACTCTACTATTCTGAATTATAGGACCTAAGAAGTTTTCTTAGTGGTCCAGTTTATGCAATACTTTTTATTTGTTAGTTTGTTTTGGTGATTAGTCTCTGTAAAGTATGGTGCCAAAAGTCAAAAGTCTCCCTTATGCAGAATCAAGTGGAACCATAAGTTCTGTTGATTTAGGAAATATACTTTTATTTATGCAGTCTTTTTCAAATCATGTTACTAAGCAGAAGTACTCTGAAATTGTCCTGTTATATTTCGTTCTGCTTTTCAACCTGTTTCTATAACTTATCAAGATAATTTTATTTGTTTCCTCAAAAATCTGTTGCTTCATCCAATTTTGGTAAACGTGATCTGCACTGCTTCATCTAAATTATTAATAAAAATACTGAAGAGTTCAGGCCTAAGGACTGTCTCTTGTGGCACCCCACGTAATACTTTATTTCAATTGGATGAGGAACTGTTAATGAACATGTTTTCAGTGTGATTTTGTTTCAGTTATGTTTTTACTTAATTATTATGCCATCCTTCCTAACTGTTATTGGCTGATCTTAGAAAAGCTAAGTAGAATCAGGCCTTGTTAATATTACTGTGATAGCTCCCTTGGTCATTGGCTTGAATGATGATGAAGAGCCAACTCCAGGGACATCTGAGAGGAACTATGGGGAGCACCAGGGTAACATGCAAGGTTCTATGGCAAAACTGAATGGTTGAGAAGAAGCTGTGTCGGGATCATTGGAGGAATCCAAGAGAGAGTGGCCATATGAGCAGCCAGCTGTGCAGACCAAAGAAGTGCAACTGCATCCAGACAGTATGGACATCCAGTTAGTCACATGGAGCACAGAAGAGGCTCAGCAGTACCTGGTCATACAGAAGAGTAGGAATTGTTACCCCTGCCCAATCCCAGGTTGCACAGAACTGTACAGAGGGAAGCACAATGGAGATCAGTGAGGCTATACACGAGGAGGCAACGTTGCCCCTCCCAATAAGGTGCATCAGTCAGCACCTATTATTGGAAACAACCATTCAACCATCAATTCATGGATACTCTTGATTTGTTGCTTTGAACTCATTGAGACTGTGTTGCCATTGTCATGCCTTGCACACCCATTAAAATCAAGTTGCCTTTGTCCTGCCTTGAACCCATTGAAGCCAAATTGCCTTCACTTTGTCTGGATGCAGAAAGTTGTGGTTGCTTTGACTGGGCCTTGCAATCAGCAGTTGCTGTCATCCTGCTTGGAGTTCATTAGTTCACCTTGCTAGCATTGTCCCCATGCCTTAGGCATGGAAAGACTGCAGTTTGTCTTGCTTCTGTTGTTTTCACTATGTTCTCTCAGCATTTTTCGGCGACATCACTTGAAACTGACTCTAAGGACTACATGTGCAGAGTTGGGACCTGGGGAATGACTATAGGGTAGGTTGTGTGAAATAAACACAATTAATCCTGCTCATGCTGTGTATGCATGTATGGAAAGGGACAAGTTGGATGCAAAGTCATCAGGAAATCTCAGTTATATAGACTAAACTGGAAAGTTTAAAATATCCTGAAAGAAGGTAATGGCAAACTTCCTTCTTTACTGTTGCCAAGAAAACAACATAGACATTCTATGTAATAATCAGAAGTAATTTGAAGAAATTATTGGCTCTGCCTTTACCATCCTGAACTTAATAAGCTTTCTGATTATACGATAGTGTCATACAATATTGTATCACATGTTACAAGAAAATCAAGATTTACTATAGCTATATGATTTAACAATCTGCTAAGTGTGTTGTTCAATCAAAATCTGAGGAAGGGAAAAATCTGGAAAGATTTGTACCAGACAAATCTATATTGACTTCCAGTAAACACTGTTTTTAAGCATTGTTCTCAAGATGTTTAAAGATCAGCCATCTTATAGCATAGAATCTTTCTATGTGTCATTATCAAACTGATTTATAGTAACTTAGAACCTCATTTTAATCTTTTCAGGAGACAACTGTTGTCCTCTAATCATTTGATACTTCATCAGTTTTTCTAGCCTAATAAATTAGGTATTGATTAGATAAGTTCCTATGGTATTCTAGGTCTACGAAGCAATTTATCTGGCCCTGACATTAAAAATAATATTTGGATGTTCTTGATTATGTTTTTATTGCCTTCAGTCATCAATCCTGTTCCTTCATTCTGTTACTCACAATTGCCTGGTGGAACTATACCTTCTTCAAGAAGACTGAGCCAAAATATTTCAGTCGTTCTGACATTTCTTCATTAGCAGGAGCTCTTTGCTTGACTTCACTAAACAACTGGTATACTTTTTTCTTCTTCTTTTTCTTCTAATGTTTGTTCTTCTTCAGTAATCTGGAAATTCCCCTATTCTCTAGGACATCACAAAAATAATACATAATGGCTCAAGTGGATAGTCAGCAAGTTCCTTTAATATCCTGGGATGTAATTTATTGTGCTGTTCACTGAGAATTTAAGCTCAGTTCATAAATTCTCATCTTGTGTTTCTATAAAACTCAAACTTTAATCCTGGGCCTTTAATTTTTTCTTTGGCCCAGTACTCTTCAATATTTTCATAAATGACTTAGATGAGGGGATAGAAGGGGAACTCATCAAATTTGCAAATGACACTAAGCTGGCAGGAATAGCCAATACCCCAGTGTCAGCTTCCGATGGAAGACGAGGAAACTTTTTCCAACAAACTTCTTCACTCACAGATTCATTGTGGCAAGATTTGTTTATTGTGGTTTGTTTCTTCCAACAACAGCAACAAATGGCACACCCAAGCAAAACCAGTCCTGAGAGCATCTACCCCTCAGCACTGTTTATATCCCTCCCCACACATAATCATTGTCATCTCCACCCTTAATCATTGTCATCTCTGCCCTTAATCATTTCCTAGCCTTTTGTTCCCAGCACACAATTAATTTCTGCCTCCCTGCGTGATACTCCCCCTCCCCACTCATACCCCATGTGCATATTCCCGATTAAGAGTGTCCAGGCATTACCCACCCCAAGCTAGATGCACTGCCACCCCAACCCACCAAAGCCGAAAACATGTGCGTGATTCTAATCAGCTGACAAGCTGCTCCAAAATGTCATTTGAGAGCTGGGAAGCGCAGCGCCGATATGCCGGCCCAACAGTTCATCCAGCTGGCTGCATTGGGAAAAAGGAGGGAGGGTGAGCATCTCGCCCAGTGCCGGCTAAGCTGATGAAATACTTGCTTACTACAATAGTACGGGGGCGCATATTCACAAAACTGGACTTACAAGAAGCGTACTACAGAGTACGATTTCGAGAAGGAGATGAATGGAAGACAATGTTTAATTGTCCACTTGGTAGTTATTATTATAATGTAATCCCTTTGGATTACAAGGGGTTCCAACTGGTTTTAAGCAGCTGATAACCGAAGTGTTGCATGAACATTTATATAACGGTGTTTTAGTTTATTTAGACGATATTTTGATTAATTCAAAGTCCAAACAAGAACACATTAAATTAGTAAAGTGAGTACTTAAGGGACTCCTGGAATCAATTCTATGGCACAATCTGTGGAACGATGCAGTGGCAAACAATCAATCCCATCTTCATTAAATACTTCAGCCAAGTACTTGGATAGGATCGTACTGGCAATGGTCATACTTCCTCTTTTAAAATATGTTGAGATGATCGCTTTACTTCATTATGATTTGGTGGGTGGGGACCAACAACTAATTTCAATTTACGATACCCTCCTTCCTATTGTATAATGGGTTCCCATTTATCGAGCCAAGTGAGACCCAAGATTACTGCTTCACTTATATGTGGAACTGCCACAAAAGAAATCCACTCCCAGTGTTCACCTATCACCACTTTAACATATTCCGTTCTGTGGGTTGCTGGAACCCCACCCAATATAAACCCATCCTCCTGTTCAAATTAAATAGGAACCCCCAGTGGAATGATTTTTAAAGCTAACTTATTCACCACTGCTTTAGTTATCAAACATCTTGTGCACCCAGAATCAATGAGTGCCCTCACCTTAAGTCCTTGTTCATTCTGTTTATTCCACAAAGAAACGGGTAAAATAAAAGGATGGATTGGTTTACTTACCATTGGATCATCCCCTTCTACTTCATTGTCAACCAACATGGTAGTTGGCATATGGGAAGTATTCTCATCAATGTGACCATCTAACGAGGTACTATGCCCAGCCCTCACTTTCTCCTGTCCACGCCATTCACCTCTTCCTGATCTGGTGCGAGTACTTTCACTGCCCATGCAAGGTGCTCTTTCCAATGTTAATGGTGGTATGGGACATTCCACAGCTCTGTGGCCCAGCCTATCATATCAGAGACAGTTGAATATGCCTCTAGCACCTGACACCGGAACCCCTCCGGTTTGGGGTTTGATAACTGGATCCGTGGTCTTCCATATCTGGACCCTGCTATCAAGTTCTGGTTTCAGACACTGAAGTCCATCATCTAGTTCTATGGACAGCTGATACCAATCAGTTAGATTAACATGAGGCCCCCTATAAAGGCAAGCTTGATGTAATTTAGGGTCCAAACCTTCTTTGAAAAGATGTATCACCAAACTTTCTGGTAAAAAAGGAACTTTACTGACTACCTGTCAGAATTCGTTCACATATTCCCTGTAGTTCTTCCCTTTTGTTTCACGGCCAGCAAATCTTCCTCTGCCTGTTTGTCAGCAGTTGTATCCTCAAGGTGAGATCTTAAGGTAGCTAAAAATTTTCTGATATTTGTTAGGAATGATAGTCACCTAACAGTTGGGTTGGCAATATATAAACCAGGATAGTCATTTAATACGGTTGCATCTTTAAGAGAATATTGTAATTGTGATTGGCTGAGCTTCCTCCAACAGCCATAAGATAGAGCCAGAAACCTGGTTTGTTCTTTTTCACATTTCCTTTGCTTTCTTTTTGCCTTTTGCTTGATCGTCATTCTGCTTGAATTGCTGTGAGTCTGAGTCGATGAGATAGTTAAACCATCAACAGCCATTAAAAAGGAAGAACAGGCACAGGAGGAGGTAGAAGAACAGGAGCAGGTGGAACAGGAGAGTCCACCAGTAAGCCCTGAGTTGCCTAGACGTTCAACCCATATAACACAACCACCAGATAGATATCAGGCTAGTATAGCATGCCAAGTAAATATAATTCCTACTAACTATAATGAACTGAAACTGTATCCTGCTAAGGTTCAAGCTGCTTGGTAGGAAGCAATGGATAAGGATCTGAAATCCTTACAAAGGTTGGAGGAATCACTAAGACTGAGCAAGAAGCTACTGAGATTATTTTACTGTTAGAAAAGAAATTTAAAATCAAGCATTTAGGTGAGATTAAACAGTATCTTGGTTTGAAAATAGAAAAAACTAAGGGAGGCTACAAAATCTCACAGGCAGATAAAATTAACCAGTTACTGAAAAACTTTAAAATGGAACTTTATAAACCAGCTGAGACACCAATGAGCCAGGAGTTTAGCCACAGTGATGTGCAAAGTCCTGTTTTTGATAAAGACATTTATCAATCATTAATTGGTAGTTTATTCTATCTTAGTAATTGGTCTAGGCCAGACATAGCATATAGTGTCAACCAATTAGTGAGGTTTAATACTGAGCCTACTGAAAGGCACTGGCAAGCTGCTAAGTGTGTGTTGAGATATCTTAAACAAACAATGCATTATATTTGGAGCCTAAGGATGAACTAAGTTTAACTGCATATGCTGATACAAGTTTCGCTACAAACGTACCTACATGTAAATCAACGTCAGGTACTGTAGTGTTATTAGGAAAGGTGTTAATTGGATGACAGTCTATTCAACAAAAATATCTAAGCTTATCAACAATGGAGGCTGAATTCTCATGTTTGTCTCTATTATGTACAGACTTAGTATGTTATAAACAACTAATGATAGACATGGGAAGTAATGTAAAGGACCTATTTTTGTATATGAAGACAACCAATCAGCAATTCAGATGGCTTCCAATCTTGCCATAAAGACAAGATCAAAACACACTGATCTAGGATATCTGAATGTGAGACAATGTGTTCAAAGTAAAATGATTAAACTGGAGTACTCCATGTCAGAGAATAACATTGCAGATCATCTTACGAAAGCCCAAGGCACTTGAAAACATAAGGCTTGCTGTGAGGAATATGAACTTAAACTGTAAGGTTTTATATATTGTCCTACCCAAAGGGGAGAATGTTAGGAATGATAGTCACCTAACAGTTGGGTTGGCAATATATAAACCAGGATCCTCATTTAATACAGTTGTATCTTTAAGAGAATGTTGTAATTGTGATTGGCTGAGGTTCCTCCAGTGGCCATAAGATGGAGCCAGAAACCTGTTTTTTTCTTTTTCACATTTCCTTTGCTTTCCTTTTGCCTTTTGCCTGATCATCATTCTGCTTGAATTGCTGTGAGTCTTGCAACTATTTGCAAACTCCATTTACTGAATCTTGTTTATGATACTGGTAAAGAAAAGGACTTTGTTTTTGTATTATCCCTGGACTGGTTATTTTGAATACTAACTGCTTTAACTGCATATCATTTGGACTGTTTGTTGGACTTTGTTTACCTGTTTACAGAAAGTAAAACTTACATTTTACTATTCAGTGTATCTGTGTGCTGGTTGTGTGTTATTCATCACCACTCTCACTATGTTTCCCTGAGTGCACTCATTCTCCTAATGGGGAATACCTCAACAATATCTCCCAACTCCTCAGCCCTAGTACAGAACAAATCAGCTGCCCATTCTTAGGCCTCCCCCACCAACATTCCAGTAACAGCAATAATCATAGACCAATTGGATGGATAACAGTGGCCTTATAGTTCAAAATGGTTCAATATTTGTCCCCAAAATACAGCCACTTTATGGGCAGAACAATCAAAAGTAGCTGTCAGTGGAGGGGGTCCCCACCTCCCTAGTGTTTGTCCTTTCCAGTTAGGCTCATATCCCATGCCTCATCTTTCCATTGCACTAGACCTCATGGTATAATTTTCATGTCTTGTCTCTCTCTCATCCGCTCTCCCAGAATGTAAATCCGAGCGTTCCAGGCCCCTTCCAATATCAGAGTCTCGCAACTCTAATGGGCTGGATGTGTGGAGAGAACTACTATCAGAAGCCAATACTTGTCTGCGACCCGTAGAACCACTATCCATCGGCCCTCTCAACGTCATCTCCCCAAATTGACAACGTAAAAGTTCCATTGTATCACTCCATGGAACTACCCACCGGTCATCTTCAGCCCCAGGCCACCGTTTGACTTTCCAGTCTAATGTTTGGTCCAATGTTTGAGGTATACTCCCTTTAGGAACATGGCTTTGACTACTCCCTCGCACATCTCTGGTTGTTTTGGGTCTTACAACTAGCTCTGCTGTCACTGGGATAGAGTCTTTCTTCTCTTCCATATATGCCTGTTCCTGTTTCCTCTCACTACTATCCTCACCATCCACAGACTGCTCTTTTTCCAATCATTCTTGGTCTTTACCTTCTGACATAATTCACAGTCTGCAGCCTCTGAAAAGGGAAGGATGTTTGTGAGCACTTGTTTTCTGTGAGCTTCCGATGGAAGACAATGAAACTTTTTCCAACAAACTTCTTCACTCACAGATTCATTGTGGCAAGATTTGTTTATTGTGGTTTGTTTCTTCCAACAACAGCAACAAACGGCACACCATTTGTTCAGCCCCATCCAATAACATGAAATTTAATGTGGAGGAAAACAAGGTTTTACACCTAGGTAGGAACAACCAAAATACAAATACAGATTATGTGAAATCTGGCTCAAAAACAGTAACTGTGAAAGGAACCTTGGAGTCCTAATGGACAAACACTTAAACATGAGTCAGCAGTGTCTGGCAGCAGCCAGAAAAGCTAATACTAGCTTGGTTGTATAAACAGAGGCATAGGATCAAAATCACATGGAATATTAGTACTACTTTATAAATCCTTGGTAATACTATACCTGGAATATTGCATCCAGTTTTGCTCACCATATTACAAAAAAGATTTTGGAAAAAGCACAAAGAAGAGCAACTAAGATGACCGCAGTGTTCCAGTATTTGAGAGGCTGTCACAAAGAAGAGGTTGTCAACTTATTTTCCAAAGCACAAGAAACAATGGCTGGAAACTAATCAAGGAGAGAAACAACCTGGAATTAAGGGGCAACTTCCTAACAGTGAGGACAATTAACCAGTGGAATAGCTTGCCTTCAGAAGATGTTGGTGCTTCATTACTAGAGGTTTTTAAGAAAGCCACCTATCTGAAATGATATAGAGTATGCTGCTTGAGCAGGAGGTTGGACTAGTTCCTTAATGTTTCTAGTTTTGCAGACCAGAGGAAAGAAGCGGGGATGGTTCCCGTCAAATGGCCAGCAAGCATACACATATGCACATAGTTCCATTTGTGTGAGCAGCCTGCAACTCATGGAAATAGAAAGTGGCACATGGACTCGCCCGCTGCTCATGCAAGTGAAGATGCATGTGTGAATGCTTGCTGGCCATTTCCATGGCCTGATTGCAATCCCCTCACAGCAGTGGTGGGATTCCAAAGTTTCCACCACCAGTTCTGTGGGTGTGGCTTTGTGGGCGTGGCTGTAGTGGTGGAATCATATGACTCACGCAACTCACGTGATCACGCACAAGTGCGCCAAATGCACGCTTTGCGCACACACTAAAACAGTAAAAACTAAGCTACTGCACCTCTCAGCTGTTTAGAACAGCAATCCACTCTGCAGCATAAACAACTGAGAGTTAAAAAGGACTTAAAAGCAGGGTGGGCAGGTGGGCCCAACGACTTGGAGCAAACAGGTTCTCTCCCAGCTGATCTTCAGCACTACCGGTATGCCAGAACCAGGCCGAACTGGTAGAATATCTCACAGCCCACTAGTGGGGCACAGCCCACAGGTTGGGGACCCTTGGACTAGAACACCTCCAAGGTCCCTTCTAGCTCTATTCTGATTAAATTAATTTTTGAGCATAAATGAATATTAGTTTCTTAGCATCCTTCACTAACATGAAATCATTCTGAGATTTAACAGTGCCAAATTCCAGATTATAAAATCTCAGGCTACCTGTCCATATTCTTCTTTGGTCACTTATCAAAGGCTGAAGATTGTGTATATAGTGTTTACTCCTCTGATTTTTCTGACAGTTTACTGGGGTAGGATTGACTGAAGCTGTTCTTCACAGTATCTAACTACAGATGAGATCCCATAGTATCTGACTAAACTCAGGTTTCTTGAACTTGAGAATGCTAGGATTGTACATAGGCCTTTTATGTTCCTACTTCACTAACTACAGTATGTTTCATCTTGTTTATTGTACAGTCAGGTTAGCTGATCCTCTTGTTCTTTCTTGTACACTTTTAAGGAATAAGTTGTCGTCTGCCATATTGATTCCAAGGGATAATTACTCCCTTCAAGACAGATATAGGGATTGGTTACCCAGGAGACAGATTCAGGAGACAGTTTTGTAAACAGATACGTCCATACTCATCAGTGGTCAATGTAAAAACTGTTCACGGTAAAGCTATTTGAAACATTTATGTGTTAGGGATTAAAGTAATTGTACATTTTAGATAGTTTATTGGTGAAATTATTGCAATCCATAACCCAATCTTTTTTTACTTCAATAAATCTTGCTAAACAGGATTCTGTGTTTTGATCTGGAACAATGAATTATTTTAGTTTAAGACAATTCCCCAAGAGTATGATACAGCACAGAGGTTAAAAGTTCAAAAATATGTTAACATAATACTATTGTCAAATATACAGCTATACTTTCACACTTTGGTTATGTTCACACAATACAGTGGATGACAAATCAACTTATTTTAGCCTTGTACATGCATGACTGAAGGCCAAAGAAACTTTAAACTGAGAGGATAACAAAATCAAAATCACCCTGTGAGTTTCTATGGCTCAGAATGGACTTGAACACTAATCCTAGCTTAACTACTGCATCATACTGGTTAATTTCATTAGGTTCATATGTGTATTACTTGGGAAATACTATTATTCTTTCCCACGCTATTCAATCATTATTCAGATAAAACACACTAACTTCTGTAACTGCTGGATTTACTTAGCTGGATTTTTTTTTAAAAATAAAACCAATCTGGTATTGATGTTTTTCTGATCTTACGCCATGTCTCCTTTCAGTCACATAAATCAATTTTTGCAAATGTCAGGCTCTAAATCTCCAGTCAGATGAAAGCACGTGAAACTTTGTTATTGTTTAGAATTCTGCCTGATGGAGGATGTGTTTGATGAATGGTGTCTCATGGTCTCGTCAAAGCATTATTACAAAGAATGTCAGCCCCATATCAGAAATTTTAAATGCTGAAGCTTCTATGTGTTTCTATTTCAGGCAAATGTTCCCTTTTATGATGGTGTCACAATTTGAACAGAGGGCAATGACAAAATGTTGTGTAGAAATTGCAGCATGACTCAGATTAAGTATGTACAGGTGAAACTCGAAAAATTAGAATATTGTGCAAAAGTTCATTTATTTCAGTAATGCAACTTAAAAGGTGAAACTAATATATGAGATAGACTCATTACATGCAAAGCAAGATAGTTCAAGCCGTGATTTGTCATAATTGGGATGATTATGGCTTATTGAACTGAAAGGGGCTCCCATTGTTGTATTTCATAAACATGAATGGCATAGTCTAAGGAGTAATAATTTAAATACATGAACCCACGCATACTTTCATAAAATACTATTATGTTAATGAAGACTATTATCAATTCATAATCCTACCTAATTAAATTTGAGCAATGGTTCTTTACAAAAAACATCATGCAGCTCAATTTCCTGAATGAGTCAGGAAATTTTAATTCAAGAAAAAACAAAACAAAAAAACCCCCTGAACTAATTGATGTCAGCAAATCAGTTTACCCATGAAACAGCTGAAGGAAGACTTTACCTTTTCCTCTTTCCAACTGTTTTTTGAAATTGTTGGTACTGATTATATAAATTTTTAAATCTGTATGTGGAGAGAAAATTCATCAAATGAATGCCTCAGAGCAAAATGTTGCCTCGGGTAGACTTTTTCAGCATTTATGCCAAGAATGGGAAGCCTTTTGGAGAGTGGAGTGATACATTTAATTTTGAAGATAAAGAAAGTAGTGGGAAGAGTGATAATCTTTCTCTTTCTTTTCTTTTTCTTTTTTTGTGGTAACTGTATTTTGGAGCCTTTAACATGGTTGTGTTTCCTGTCTCAACACGATAGCAATCATAGACTGATTTTCAGCACTCATGCTCTTGAGTTTCTGAATGAACTCCGGGACCCTCAAAAAAGATACTTGGCACCAGGATCATATGAATATTTCAGGAATGTGGTACACCACAAAACAGCCACATTGAGATGAACTCAAGTTCTGCATTATTTACCCTTTTCAAGACTAAAGGGGAATCTCAGAATCCAAAGGATGAGAAGCAGGAGGTCTAGAACCTCCTCTTCCACAAGCCCTTTGTTAGCCCTCCAAGATAGACCAGACTATGAATGCTAATTCCGTTTGTGTTATAATGTTGTCAAAAAAGAATCCTGAAAGTCTGAATTTGCTTCCACATTCATTTCCATTATCTTCAAGAAAATTAGGAAAAGTCCTGTCTGAGATCAGATTTCAATTTCATTTCTACTTATATGCCTTTTAGTGGATCTTGACTTGGTTGTTCTGTTCTTCAAGATTATTCTTTTATTCCATTACATCCTCTTGAACTTTACACTGTAGTCCTTCCTTCCTTCCTTCCTTCCTTCCTTCCTTCCTTCCTTCCTTCCTTCCTTCCTTCCTTCCTTCCTTCCTTCCTTCCTTCCTTCCTTCCTTCCTTCCTTCCTTCCTTCCCTTGTACCTTTCCTTTTCCTATCCAGTATCATTTTTCCATTTTCCCTATTAAACTTGTTTGTTTCAACGTGCTGCTCAAGTCTCTGAATTGTTTTTTTAAGCTCTCTTAAAAAAATAGCCTTCCCTTCCAGTTTACAAAATTATTCTACAGGAATACCGTAACGTTATGTACATAACCTAAAAGGATGGATAAAGACTATTGTTTAAACATCCAGTTCTTTAAAATGTATAAAATAATAATAATAATTAGTGCAACACAGAAAAATAAACCAATATTCTAGCATAAAATCCAGACTGTGTTTTTATTTATTCCCTCAGAAGAAAGCACTAGTATCCAGTTAACCTAAAATGGATTAGATGGTTTTACACTGCTCAAATGTCAGTCTTCAGCTTCTTCTTTTTTTTTCCCCTGGTGCAGGTGAAAGACATCTGAAGCAGAGGAAGACACTTTCTGAAGAAAAATATCAGTTTCAAAGAGGAGAATGTACCATCGGATTTTTACTACTTAATGCAGACGATTCCTCAAGGATTGAAAATGATGGAAAATACCAACCACACAGAAGGAGTAAGAGTATATTAGAGGCATAGGTTTTTTTAAACAAACTTTATTAATTTTACAATTAAAATAAACAAACAACACATACACAAATGTAGAAAAGAAGAAAAGAAATAGAAGTAAAAAAGGAAAGAGAGAGAAAGAAAAGAGAAGTAGGAGTAGAAAAAAAATCAAAAAGTGATTTAAAGCAATTTCATCTTCAACAGTTTGTGAGTCATTATTTCTATCCTTATTTTATGCCATATTTACAAGTAATCCTTAATGCGAATATATAATTGCCACTTTGATTATAGCTTATCCTCTTTTACAATATTATGTAGCCCATCTTTTATCTAACCATTCATAGTAGCAATTCCAGCTCTCATAGTACATTGATGTTTCTTTCTCTTTTAATGCTAGGGTTAATTTATCCATTTCTGCACAATTTAGTATTTTTTGAGTAATCATTTCCTCTAGTGGAGTATAAGGCTGTTTCCAACATTGTGCAAAGGCCAATCTAGCTGCTGTCAATATATGCAATATTATATACTTCACTTTTTTTGGAAATTGTTTATTAAAGATCCCTAATAGGAAGAACGTCTGGTTTGAATTCTGTCCGTTCTGCCAGTATCTTTGTGCTTCTATACAGGACCACCACATGTGGAAGTATGTTCCCTCCTTTTTTTGCATTTCCAGCAGTTCGGACTCATATTGGGGTGCATCTTCTCCAATCTCGAGGTGGGGAGATGCCACCTATAAAACATTTTGTAAGCATTTTCCTTGTACAATGCTGCTTTTGTGTTTTATTATTTCTATTCCAGACCCTCTCCCATTCTGTTAAGGTGATACTACGTCCTATGTTCCTACTCCAGGTAGAGGCATAATTTAAGGCAGGGTTTGGAACATCATTCCTTTTCAGCCAGAATTAATTCTGCCATTCCATGTTTAGCTTATGAGAATAGCACTAGTTGGACTCCACTGCTATATTGTCATGGTTTCATATGAACCATATTTATATAAATACCATTAAGACAAACTTTATCCATCAGCACCCTGTATATATATTTTCCGTTACAGTATGGCCCAGTTTGGACAAGGTTGTCCTAGGATGTTGTCTGGAGTAAGCCCATGAATAGGAACTAGGGACATTTTGCTCTTCAGATGTTCCCATGGCTTTCAATAAATGTGCAAAGCAAGAATATCAAAGGATGCTTTTTTTAGAATATTATGTACCCAACTTCACAATGCATTCCATAGACAGTAAGTAATCACAAATATGACTACTACCATGGATGCTCATGTTTTTAAGACTGTTTAATTAAGTGGAGCATAAGAATAAATTAATTATAGATAACAGTCATACTTGCTGGCAAGAAGCTCAGAGACATTTTATAAAACTGAGGGCCCAAGTTAAGATTACAATATATGTGATTTTGGGATGTTACCTTAAAATCCTGTCAACTAAGAATAATAAATCTTAGTATCAAGTGAGTCAATTAGGGTTAGGAAAATAAGTCACCAGCTGTGTTTTGCTGTCATTAGTAAAAGAAAAGTGTCGATGAAAATGCCAACTTTTATTCATACCACTTGCATTTCTCCCTCTAATAATTTCACCTAATCCTTCACACATTTTCACCATATTTAATACAGAGCAGAAAAATTAGTAGATTTTTTCTTCTTCTTTCTTCTTAAAATAAAATAAAATATTGTTGAATATTTTGTTGTGAACTATGAAATACAGGGATTAATGTGTGAACAGAATGAGCTCTTTGCTGAATATCTACATAGTCATTACATGTTTCTTTGGCTGATTCAACAATAGATACTTGATTAGACAGAAAACGGGCCAAACGTGTATCACTTCAAATGTAGCTGATGGTTAAATACATTTCTTTTTTATACTCTGTGCATGAGTGTGTTGCAAGTTGTTGAGAGTAGCAAAGTGAAAGGCTATTGGACTCAAACTACTTTTCCTAAAGCCTTGCCCAACACACATAGTTTTTCATACAGCTGTTTTGTCATCTGATGCAGTTTGACTTGACTCTTTCTTTTAAAAATGTTTTGCCAGTTATAAGGTCAGCCATTTGTGATAGGGTAAACTTTCATGTGCAGGTAGATCTAGCTTACACTGTTTGGTGACTATTCAAAGTTATGACAGCACTAAAAAAGTAATGACCAGTCATCACACTTACAACCGTGACAGCATCCCTGTTGTTATGTTATTGAATTTGGGTGTTTTGTAACCATTTAGTGGTCACACAATTGCCATTTTCACACTTAATAGTTAATTTCCAATGAACAGAGTCAGTGGAGAAGTTGTAAATGAAATTGTAAGTCACTGTCCTATGATGCTTTGCTTAACGATCATGGGTGATTCACTTAAAGACCATAGCAGAAGTGAATTAGGTCTGGTGCAGTCATGCATTTCTTAGCAATGGAGTTGCCTGTCCCAATTATGGGTATTAAATGAGGACTGCTTGTATATATTGGGTGTGTCTCACATAAATATTTACTGTAAACAATAAATAATATGGATGAATAATTGCAAGATAGCACTATATAATCTTTAGGAACTAAGAAAGTTTAGCCTGTCCAGGAAACTGCTGTGTAGTAGCCAGAGTAATCTGAGGAAAACTTGCTGCTACCTCTGGTTAGAAAAAGGCTCCAACAGTGGAAAGAATTTGAGTTTTGTGCTACATTTACATTCCTGTATCAAATATTGTTATTTCTTTTTGATTGCCTTGGCCTGTGGATACTTCTTGTCAGTAATCTACATTTAAAGTTATTCTTATTTTATTCAGTAAATCACCTCAGGTTCTACTTCATTTATGTACTCACTGTCTTAATGACCCTGAACTTTTACCTACAATTTACCATGCAAAATAAGCATGAGTTCTTGTCAGGGTATCTGATTGTACAAAAGGGAATGTGGGAAGAGTCTTCACATTCAAATTTGTTTTTTGTTTTTTTGCCTGACAAGACCAATTCTTCTCTTTAAATATTTTTTCCTTTTTCTCTACAATATAATAATTTTTAAGCCTAGTAGATCAGTATTCTAAAGTACATCACTGCTTTGACAATGAACATAAATGGGAAAACTAAGGCTCTTTGGATATTGCTGAACTGACTCAGCATTGACAACAAGAGTGCTGAAAATCAAGGTGATAACTTTCTGGAGGCCTACAACTCTCAGACCCATAACAATATGTCTCTAAGTAGTTGTTGACAGAATGTAACACTTTCACTGCCTTTTTTTTTTCCAAATTTCATTTCAGCACGGAGTCCTGACAATGGGAACATAGAGGAAAATCAGAAGAGGTTGGCATTTTCAAATCTTTCCCTCTGAATCTTTTCTAAGGGCTAATACAAAGTATAGTAGCAGATGGGACAGACTGAAAAAAAAAATCTGGAATGATATGTGTGAAAAAAGAGAACATAATTCTTTCCTGTTTGCCATTATCTTGAAGAATAGCCAACCTCTGAAGGTGGTCTTTGCACAGGAAAGAAATTTTACTTCCATTGGCACCAATAAATTCCCACTGTAAATTCTAATGTCACAGAAAAAAATTTTCTTCGGATCCAAAAGCAAGAAAGTTTAAATTCCCCTTTCTACCTGCCTACCATTAGTCAGGAGATACTTTGGTCCTTATTTTCCAAAGCACACATTCACTCTTATTTATTGCCATATAATACTATCTTATTTTTTTTAAATCATATAATATAACTTACCAATAATTTAAAGCTTATTAGCATAATATCTAGATAAGAATAAGAATATGAAAAATATAATTGAAATTGTGTTTCATTTTTAAATATTTTATTTTTTAAAAGACATAATAAAAACAAAAATAAAGTTAAAAATTAAAGAAAAATAAGAAGTGTAAAAAGTGCAAGACAAATAAACAGAAAAGACAAAAGAAAAGAAAAAAGAAAGAAAAAAGAAACAAAGGCAATTTGTTTCTAGCCACTTCACCACATTGAGCACAAGCTGATAAAATAATTCTCCATCATCCTTTAAAACTCTTCTTCCCATAACTCGCATACTTGTATTTCGGATCTCATAGCAAAAGTAAAAAAGTTCCAAATTCCATGTGTGTGTGTGTGTGTGTGTATAAATTTTTTGCCAATTATATATTATTTTTAATGTCTTCGATGTCTATTAAAGTAGCTAATGGTTCTTCTTTCTATTGTCTAGTAGTGGTGATTTTCATTTTTGCAACCCAGATATTATATGAATAGCCAACAACCTTTCCAAAAGCACTGTGTAGCCCCTCCAGGTTCCAAAAGATTGCCCACCTGCCATCAAACATGTTTAACAAATTCATCCAACTCTTGAAACTACAATCAAACAAGCTGTATTGTGTCTTAGCTTCATGAACATTTGCATAAAGTCCCTATCTGTCTTTTGCTCTTCAAGATCTCATAGGTTCATCCAATGTATGACTTCCATAACAAACAGGTGAGGAGTGATGTCATTAGTACAATCCTGTTGCCCTTTAATCGTATTGGTCCCTTTCAAATATTTACACCATGAAAGAGGCCATCAGAATGACAATTACTGGGGAAACTATTTTTTATTCTCTAAATATGGGATTGCATTTCCTAGACAGCACTATCCAGAAAATGTTTCTCTTCTACCTCTTCAAAAGAATCAGGTCGTCCCTGATTTATGACCACAATTGGCATCTGAATTTCGCACCACTAAGCAAGGTAGAAGTGAGTCATGCCCAATTTTATGCTATGCCCAATTTTATGCTTTTGCTATGGTTGTTAAGTGAATCACGACAGTTATTAAGTGAATTAAGTAAATCCAGTTTTCCACATTCTTTGCTTGTTGAATGCTGGCTGAGAAGGTTGCAGATAGTGATCAAATGAACTTGGAATGCTACAACTTTCATAAATATATGCCAATTCAGGCAAGCAACTAAATTTTGATCTCATGGTCGTAAGTATGAAAACCCATCATAAGTCCATTTGCCACTTCAAACAGTTATTAAACAAATGGTTATAAGTCTAGGATTACCTGCACACTAAGTGGTTGTAAATAGAATGTCACATGTCAATGGAAAATGTGTGTGTACAAAATTATTTAGGCACTTTGATTCTGAAAGCATTCTTCAAAGTCCTGGAAAAAATTGAGTGGTTTCTCCAACGGAAGTCTGCAGTGCTATTTATAAAAAGAAACGTTTTCAGCTGCAGATGATACTGTAGTTGTAATTTTTTCACACTTACAGTACTTAACAGTTATATGCTGTTTATACCAAGATTGTGAATAGTTTTGGGGGTTATTAACCAGTTTAAGTACACTTAATCTCAGAAATGATTTAATGTTCATATTTTAAGAATAAAAGTATAATTGTTCAGATGCGAGAGAAGAACCACATGTTCCTTGGAATTTTCATATGTATATTTAATTTGGCATTATCTTGCAATATACCACCTTTTACAAGGCATTGTCTCCTAAAACATCCGTTTTTATAAACTACTAATATCTAAAAATCTGTGGCAATAAAAATATTCTGTTACCTTTTTTGTTAAAGATAATATTTTATTCTGTAAAAACTGCTTTAATTACTGTACTTCCAGTACAGTCATATAAATGTCAGCTGACAAGTAAATCGTTCTGAGTTTACTGGCTCTTACTACAGGGAGTAGATATAACATGGCAGCTTCATATAATCAAAATCTGAAATACTATTATTAGAACTAACCAAAAGGTCATAAAATATATTAACTTCATAATGTTTTGTTTGCTTCTAACAAATATAAGGCTCATATGAATTTTGATATTCTTTTAATTGTTTCCCATCCTTGACTGATATTGCATTTATCTTTAAATTAACCTTTACATTTACATGCAGATATACCATGTACCAGTTAATAAAGCTAAATGAGATTTATTTGTGAAAAATGTGCATACTCTTGCATAGGAAATATTCTAATTTGTTGTTGTTTCTTCGTGTATTTAAATATTACTTTGGTGGAATAAGTCCATAATTTTTCTTTGCCAGCTTAATCATTAATATTGTTTGTTTGATACATCACACAAGTACATTAAAGTTTTCTTTGCTCAAGTTATTTGATATATGAGCATCTGAAGAAGACCATCTCTTCCTCTGATATATAAACTATGACAGCTACATTTTGGTCTGATAGCTGTGTTTTTAAAAATGCTCTATATCAGGGTGTTTAGCCCTTTATTTTATTTGCTAATTTTTTTCAACCTGGATACCACTTGACTCCTACTGTCTCAGGGTGGCTTATAAAATAAAAACAAACAAACAACATATACAAGTATAGAACAAAAGCAATAACTAAGTGGCAAAATTGATTATTGAGGCAAAAATGACATGTACACAAGGTGCTCCAACCACTCTAGCTTGACATCTGAAAGTAGAATCAAATCTGGGGTCAAGGCCTCCTGAAAGTCATCAGGTGAGAGCCAACTGGATCTCAGAGGTAACTTCATTCCTGAGGACAGGCATTGCAGCATAGAAGACTTGCTTCTATGATTCTGATAAATGGCATTGTTTTATCAAAGGAACCTGGAGTGCACCCAACCTGTTGGATCAAAACAGCATCTTGAATTGCTCCTAGAAGCAAACTGGCAACCAGTAGAGTTCATGAACATCACATAATCATACCAAGGCATGCCCATCATTGCACATGTCATTGGACTAATTGAATCCTTTGGGTGGTCTTCAAATGCAGCTCCATGTACAGGGGTTGCAGCAGTCAAGGTGTGAGGTTGCAACTGTGACTGACTGTCTGAAGGGCCTTCCAGTTGTTAGAAGTGAACCATTTGTGCATGTGTATGAACGTTCCCGAGAATGGGAATCTAACTTGAACCATTATTAGTGAGTCATGTTATAATTTGAATATAAAGATGATTTGTTTAAGGAAACATATGGAAGGAATAAGCAGAGTCTACAGATTATCTAACTATGTTCAGTTAGAAGGAGACAGACAAAAGCATCATGTATGCATATACACAGTGAACAATGGCAGAAAACCCTGAAATACTAAGCTCATAAACAAAG
Organism: Pseudonaja textilis; assembly: GCF_049901715.1. Taxonomy (NCBI): domain Eukaryota; kingdom Metazoa; phylum Chordata; class Lepidosauria; order Squamata; family Elapidae; genus Pseudonaja; species Pseudonaja textilis. The sequence continues at coordinate 33,496,954 of NC_141996.1, forward strand.
GTGAAAGACAAGGAAATGGGAACAGGAAAAACCCCTCTTTATCAAATACAAATTGGTGCCACAAACTGGTCAGCTGGTTGTGATGGGCTGAAGAATCACATTTCTAGTACTTCAAAGGGGCATTTTGTGTTCTGACGTAGGCTTCCCCAAAAAGCACTAAGCAGACTTTTTGTCCTGGTAAAACCCCTTTTATTAAACAAAGGTGAATTTCTTGCATTCACATTCAGCCAAAGGCCTGGCAGTCTTTTAAGAGTCTAATTAGGAGCACAGACCTTATCTAGCTTGGAGAGCTGCCAAGTAAATATTTTCAAATGCAGTGCTGACAAGGAAACGCTTGGCACAGGGTCTCTGAGATGCACAGACAAATCTTCACTCTGCTGCAATGAACAAATGAATGAATGGTTTCCTGCAAAAACCCCTTCCCCTTTTGCTCCTATTTTAATCCCTACGGGAGGGGCCATTCACTGTTCACCAGTAGCCTTACTCTCATGTCAACCCTTAGTTTGTAATTGTTCTTTTCTTATGGCATCTCTGTGCATGCACAGGCAGGGGACCAACTCCAGGTGCTCTCCCGCCTCATTGCTGTCCAATTCTGAAGGCAGCTGATAACTGCCAGCATGCCCTGGCCCCATCTCTGCCTCTGATGCAGAGCCCTCATCCGAGCCTTCCTCAGCCTCCAGGACTGACCCATGTTTCTCCCCAACCTCCTCACTGTCCGACTCTATTGCCAACTCTGCTAGCCGCAGGTGGGCCATAACATTTTGTTTTGATGAAGCTTCAAATGAAGCACTTCCTTCATGCAAAATGGTGAAGCACAGTGTTGCCACAGTAACAGCGTAGCCATGATGTTTCCCATCATTTGAAGAACGTGGTGTCTATGCTTGCATCAGCAACTACTTCCTTTGAGACAAAGTCCCTGATTGAAATCAATCAGCCTTGCTGTCATGCTTCCTGAAATAGAATCATACAAAGTACAGCATCAGATAGAACATTATCAGGACATCACATCTTCCTGTGCAAAATGCAACATGAATTTGAATACTATTATAACTGCAAATATCTCTGTAGTTTAAATATGCAGAGGACACTCATCGAAAACTGAATAGTCTGGCACCATAAATGTAAATTGCATGTGTATTCAGCAATGCATATCTTCAAAGTTGAATTTGTTTTCACTGTCAGCTTTGAAATTGAGCTGCCAGAGAGATTTGACTGGCATGCTCTTTCAAACGGGATCCAGGAAGCTCAGGTTTTGACTGGAAGCTGGTCTAGGCATGCCACTTGATTTGTATCTACAATAGCAGTTTCTGGGCACATGCTGCACATGCTCAGAAGCTCTTTTCTGTTAGGTAGATCTTCCAGTTGAGGTTGACCATACCCAGGCTTGATATGATAAATCTCTTTGAAGCAAATCCCCTCAAGCTGATCTACCTTTAAGCTAAGGAAAATACATGCACTAGATATTTCTCTTTTTTTGTTACATTTTTATTTAGGTTTTTTTTTTTGTCTTATGTTATGATAGACTTTTATAAAATTTTATTCAAAATTATATTCTTTTGGTATATTACTCCAGAATCCTTTGGGAGAAAATATATAAAAATGATAATAAAAAGAAATATACTTTTGATTGATTATATTGTATGAGTAATCAAGAAAAAACAGTAGTTTTCTAGGTTTGGGATTAGCATGTTGTATGAATCTATCCATTTAAATTCTGGCTAAAATCATAATAAGTCAGTGCAATGAGGTGATGAAAATTGTCATTCTGTAAAGCCCAAGCATTTCAACTGTGAGTTACGCAGTCTCAATTAAAATTATATTGAGTCACACATTAATTAAGATCTGTTTCAAATATGGTGCTTAGCAATTTAACTGTGCTTTGCAAAATAAATCACTTTTGGCTCATTTCCTAGAAAGTGGACATGGTACAGATAGACATCAATGGCCAGGACAGATCTTGGACCCTTGCAGTGGGAGACTTCTAGTAAGACCACATCTAGCCAGCAATACATACAGATATGGTTTAGAGCATGGGAGTCATGGTGGCATCACATGACACACTGGGACTTTTTCCCTCTTTGCTAAACTGGGCATGGCCAGTGTGTGACACATCTGGCCCATGGGCCAGGGGTTTGACAGTTCGAATATAGAGGCTATCACTTGCATCTTTGGCCAAATCAGAAAAGTTCTGTGAATTGAAGCTTGGGTTCAAATCTCAGTGTTGAAGCAAGAAATCATAGTTGGTGTTGTGAAAAGGATGCTTATGAAGCAATTATTGTAGACAACCGATTCATGAAAATCTCATCTGTAGCCACAGCAAGAAAAACAAAAATAGCAGATGTCTCTACAAGAACATAAGCAAAACGTTACAAAGGCAGGGGAAAGATCAGTAAGAGAAGTATTCTATGGAATTTTATCTTCCCAGATCTAATTAGTCTGGGAAACCAGCCAAGAAAAGAAAAAGTACTGAGGCAGGACTAATAAGGCTCCCCTTTGTAACAAAAATGGAAGTAACCCCAGGGCAATAACTGACAATAAAAATTCATGGGTAGATAATTCTGGGGTATTTTGTCCACTTAAAAAGAGGGAATCCTGCACAAGTTAAAGCAAAAATGATGCAGTCATGGTTCTACAGAATGTCAGGACTGGCTTACTGAAAACATATGCATGAAAATCATTGTACTGGACAAGATAAAAAAAAAGAATCTGGTGAAAAAGTATTATTTTGACTACCATAGGAATGACCAAGATATGGAAATTCATTAGCAATCCTAACCAAAGAATCAGAATAAGAAATTCAAGGGGAAATGGAACAAGGCTAACATAACTCCAATGGTCCTTGTGCTAACTAGAGAGAAACAACACATCTGTGACTAAACTAGAAGATACTATGAGGGAATGTTCTTGCACTCAATCTATCATTGGATATGAACTGCTAACCAGAGTAGGGTATATTTAAATTCTAACAAATGAGGCCAAAATTTTCATCTAACTTGCTAAAGCATTTGTAAGCAGTCTTGAAAATAATTGAAATTTCTCCTTATTGCCCTCAGAAAAATGAACCTAAATATAAACATTGCATGCATAGGAAAACCATCGGATACTCTTTGGATAAAGTGAAGTGGATAAAAAATGCTTTGGATAAAGCATTTTTGACTGAGAAGAAAATTTAGGAAAGTAATGTGTATTGTCCAGTCCCTCATATCAAAACAGGGACAGATTCTTTACCGATGCGTTTATCCTTCTTATAATAACAGCAAGTGCTTGTTGCTTTAAAATAGTAGCCACTAGAACAGCAATGGCAAATCTTTGGGAGATGTCAAACATTTGGAAAATGCCTGAGTCTGCTGGTATATCACCACCTGTCTCCTGAACAAAAGAGAAACAATTCTTTACTTACTTATTTATTTTTTTAAAAAATACAGTACAATCATGTGTTGCCATGTACTATATAAAACAGGGGGTCTCAAACTCATGATGTCATAGTGGTACCATGTGACTTATCAGGACTTTTTTCTCCTTTGCTAAACTGGGCATGGGCATGGCCAGCATGTGACACATCCGGTCCATAGGCCGGGAATTTGACCGCCCTGATATAAAGAAGCATCAAATAATTATAAAAATTAAATACAGGTAAATCAAATTTATTTTTTGAGGATCCAGAGGCGATGTGAGAGCACAGTTCTCTCACATGACTTCTAGATGGGCTGGAAGTTACTCCCTTTTTGCACAGTCTCCATAGCCTCCAAAAATTGTGCAAGAATAATTATAGTCAGATGTTCATGAATGCTACCAACATAAGTTTTCCAGCACTGCACTTGACTGTTACAAGTGCTAAAACAATTTAGTATTGTTGATGTTTAAACATTTTTATTTTATACAATTTCTTATACAAGTCTTATATTTTGGGGAATCCAAACTAATCACTAGGGCTTATTTTTGGGGGATGTCTTATTTTTCCCATTTCTTCTGCTTCTCATGGCCTCAATGGGACAGAAGACTGTGTGGTATACCAGTGCCACCACTGCAAGGCAGGGGAGGGCAGACCTACCCCATGTGCCTTGCATCAACTTATCTCAGGGTCCTGCATCCATGCCCCGACACCCGCCTCACCTCGCAGCAGTGGCTCCAAGACCAGCACATGGATGACTGGCAGGGCCATGAGGTAACCCCCATCCAGCAGGACCCCACATCTGGCCTACTTCTTCTTCTTGCTTATGGCCACAATGGAGCAGGCAAGCCAAGAGACAGTGGGACAGAGTGAGTGGCCCGCCGCAGGAGGCTTGTCTTCATGTCTCTCAGCCCATGCGTTGCATTGGTATTGCTTGCTTTCCCTCTGCACCTCTGCCTCTGTTTGCTGCCAGTGCTTCCGCATGAAGATGAACCTCTCACGGTTGCCACCTGGTCCGGCCCACCAAATCTTGGCTTTTCCACGTCCCCCACGGTGTGTCCAGATTGCATCCCTCTTCCCCATCTCTGCCTCCACCTGCTGCTTGGAAAGGTAATCAATTCATTTGTGCTTGCAGGTTGCAGCTGCTGCCAGACACCCTTGGCCCCTGAGCCCTTGCCACCTCCAGTGCTCGTCCCCCCCCCCACTGATGACGACCTAAACTAGGGCTTATTTTGGGGGTAGGGATTATATTAAGAGCATGCTAAAAATTCAGGCTAGGGAATATTTTTGAGGTAGATCTTATTTTCAAGAAAATAGGGCATTTTTTCTCTCTTTGTTATATATTCCATTGTTTCTATTATTGTCATTATTAAAACAATTAACATTTAATCTAATAGCCAATTAGATTAATTCTTTGTAATTAATAGTAATGAATTCCAGTAGATCAATAGTGTTATGTAGAACATGCCTTGAATGTGCAAGCTAACTGACTTTAAAAAACTTTTTTATTTCTTCATTATGTTTCTGCCTTCTTTCCTGAAGTTCTGGCAAACTTGAAGGGCTACAAATTTCTTTATGTCTGTTTTTTGTTTTATGGTATTTTGTCTGTTCACTTATAGTAGATAGATTGACCTATATTCCTATACCTACCTACCTACCTACCTACCTACTTACCTATATATCTGAGTTAGAGATAATGTAGAAATAAATCACTAATCAAGGAGAGAAGCAACTTAGAACTAAGGAGAAATTTCCTGACAATTAGAACAGTTAATCAGTGGAACAACTTGCCTCCAGAAGTTGTGAATGCTCCAACACTGGAAGTTTTTAAAAAGATGTTGGATAATCATTTGTCTGAAATGCTATAGGCTTTCCTGCCTGAGCAGGAGGTTGGACTAGAAGACCTCCAAAGTCCCTTCCAACTCTTTTATTCTATTCTATTCTTGTTGTGAAAAAGTGAAAGGAGTATACTTTCTTACCTCTGCAATCTACTGACTTCAAAAGTCACACAATCTATAAAATTATCCAATATTTTCTTTTTATGATTTATTACTGCAGTAAATAATTGCAGTCTTTTTTCTTGCTGGGGATCATGGGAACTGAAATCTCACAACTCTGGAGATCAGCCCTTTGGGGAAAACTGAAATCACGGTAAATCTTCAAACCTTTGAACATTTGTCTTGCAAACCTTCCAAAGAAAGGTTTGTTAGAATTCATAATTTACTTTAATGATTGAAATTTAAATTTAAAAATCTACAGGTTTTATATTTAGTAAGTTCTATTTGTATGTCAACATGCAATATGTGATATATATTTGGATTTTCAATTAAAATGTAATAATCTTCAGAATAACGATATTTACTTTCGTACTTGCAACACTAAATTTAATAAAAGAATTTGATTCAAAGAAGAAAAATAATTGAGCTTTTATTCATAGCAGTTATAGAATGGCCTACCACATTTCCTGTTTGTAGGATTTAAACTTGAATTTTAAATCCCCAGATTAACTCAGTGTTGAACAAACAAAAGTCAGTTCTTGAGTCTCTGACTGAGACCTATTTTTGTTTCCGTTTGTTTCTTTAACCAGCAGGAAATTGAAAGGTAAGTATCTTTCCTTTATACCATAAAATTCAATTATCTTTAAAAAAAAACTTATTCAAAACGTTTATAAATCCAAAGGCAGGCTGCCAAAAGAATTCAATGTCTATTCATTTTGATAATCTTTTTGAATTTTAATTTATCTTTAGATAGGTGGAAAGAAACATTATTATTAAATATTTGTTGGGAGGAACTAATGTTAGTACTCATAACTAATGTTAGTTATTTACACAAAATATAGTCGTGTAACTATCTTTTGCTTTTGAGGCTTATGTTTTGAAAACTAAAAACCCAACTAAATTTTGATTAATTCTCTTTTAGATTGTCCTTTAAAACTTATTCTAACAGGGCATATCTGTGTTTATGCCAGTTCAGGGTTGTTCAATCACATAATGGATTTGCTTTTACTGAGATGATGGCTGAGATGAGAACTTTATTTATTTCACAAATATATACAGAAGAATGTTTGATTATTCCAAGACAAAGGCAGAATTATAATTCTGAAATATAAGTTGCATTGCCTTTGAATGGTATTGTATGGGATGAGAAAACAATAGACCATAGGTGATCCCTTAATTAAAACAGTTGATACTCCTGGAGATATGAATCCCCAACACGAGTTCTTCGTATCAATATATTTACCTTAAGCTGTAATGTCTACATCGACTGAAGTCTTAATGAATTCAATTAGATTTATTCCCAGATAAGTAGGCAGCAATCATTCTAGTTGTTTTCATACATCAACTGTTTAAAGTATGCAGAATTTTTACTCCATTTATTTAGTACTGGTGCTCATTTGAATGTCAGTAATTATTTTAGTTCCTTTGAGATTTTTCCCTACTGTGATTTGCTTTGTAAAGTGGTATAGAGACAGTAAAGACAGTAAAAATGTATCCAATATTTCCTTAATATGCCAAGAAGTACTTCCTTCTGTCAAACTCCCACATATTATGTCAGTTCAGTGTGATGGCTACTTCTTTGATGATATAGAGATTTTAATCCTAGTTGTTGATCTCCCTTAAGCCAATACTTCATTTTTATAATTTTTCAATACAAAAGTATGCAGTGGAACTACCCATATAGAATTATGTTGTAATTTGGACACTTTTTGACAAAATGATGGTTTCACATATAATAACAAGTGACTGTATGATTAAGTCTGACTGAAGGAATTGCTTTAAAACAGATCCATACCACATTGCAAAACCAGGGTTGTAAGTTAGGAACATTACTACAGACGTAGGCAATAAAATCAATTACTGACAAGAAATAAAGATTCTGCTCTTGCATATATTTTTTTCAGAAATGCATGTCATTATTTCTCTAAGATGACATATCCCAATGACAGTAACAAAGGGACAATTATAGTTATGAAATTAAAAAGAATATTTCAGCAATTTTACGAGATGTATTAACCCCAGCCCATCTAAAAAGTAACAGTTGGAGAAATCTGATTAGATTGAATCAGAGTTGATATAAAGGGAAACATGAAGGTATACATATTCATACTGTACTCTTAATAAAGTTTTTGTACAGCGATAATGTCCATGGAGATTTACTAATTTACTTATTTATTTATTTGTTTAATTTGTCAATCCCTTATAGGTATAAGTATAAACATGAGTAAGAATACAGGAAATAGGTGCAAATAAATGGGGGCAATAGGACAGGGATGGTAGGCACGATTGTGCCCTTATGCACACCCCTTACAGACCTCTTAGGAATGGGGTAAGTCAATAGTAGATAGTTTGAGGTTAAAGGAGCGGGGGTCAGAGGATGTAACAACAGAGTTAATTGGTGTTAATAGTTATTAAGATTATATTCTGGGCAGAATTTGAAGATTATGAGATAATTGTTACCAAAGATTTTGATAGTATTATGTATTCTATATTCTATAAAAATAGAATACCTACACTTAAAAACAAAATGATACATATGAGTACTATCGTAGAGAGATTCTGTTTTAGTATTTTTTTCTACAAAGATAATTACATTTCATTTTGATCAATTCCTTGATTTCAGCCAGAGATATCTAAATATTATCTAAACCATAGATACACATATCAAAGCTTCAAGCAATGTTATTCCAGAGCCCCTCTAAAAGTTTGCCTTTCAATCATAATTTCAATGCAATAGAACAGAAATAATTAAATACATAAGAAATTATCATATGAATGGCGTTAATTTTATTTTAATTATATAAATCAAATTTAATTGTCATCTATCTTATTTATTTATCATGGCCTACCCACTTTTAAACTCTAGTGCTACTGACATATCATCTAAGAGCTAAAGCCATACCTTGATCTGAAACAAGGTGTGCACCCATGACTAACTCCAAATTTTGCATATTAGTTTCAATGGAATAATGCTGGTAAAACAATATTTCTTGCTGTAAATTCTTGCACTCATTCTGTAATATTGTGATATTGTTTGTGGGAATCATGAGACCATGTAATTTGTATGCATGTGTGTGTGAGAGAGAAAGAGACAGAATAGAGAGTAAAAAAAATGGGTCTTTTGCATAAGCACAGGTAAAGTGGAGCCAAGCCACTGGTTATCGTATTTTATTTATATGATAACTTATTTATATTACAGTCTAGTGCTGGTGTACCACTAAGGTTTACTTTCAAACAATTAAAATCAAATACAAGAACAGTTATAATACAACAAAGTACGTATAATTAAATCAAGATCAGGCAAACACAACAACTTAAATGAAGCTTTAAATACAGTTATTTAAGAAAATAAGATAAATGAGCCTATTAATAGAGTCTTGGTCTAGTCTATTCAGGCTGAGGGATCCAGAGTTTATGTGCAATCATAGGAAAATCCTCTGACAACTAAGAATAATTGAACTCTGTTAGTTGGAAATAGTCTTTCCACTGAATTCTATGGCTCAAATGTTTTGTTATTGGATAGAATGACGGCAAAGATGTCCTAGGCTAAAATCCTTCAGAACTGAAGGAGCTTCTTGGCTGAGAAATGAAATTTCTTCAGTGAAAAACAAAAACAGTCCAGTTGCCTCTTGACCTTTGGGATAGGAGTATATCTCACCCTGTACTGCATTCTTTAACATTCTGGTGTAGTTTGCCTTGTTTTGTCATCAAAGTGTTAACTTCATTTGATGATGAGGCCACAACTATCCCAACCACTGGTAGATATCCTGAAAGTGGGACAAAACATCTACTACTCACTGTCCATACTATGGGATAGAGCTGAGACAAGAAGTGAGCTTTGACATTTGGCAACCTGTTGGTTTGGTTATCTGTCAGAACCTGATTTGTGGGGTTACAGTTTTCCTGCTTTGCTGGAAGCCCACACTCATCCTGTGAATCAGACATTACAGCCCTCACTAAAGTCCTGCTTCTCTTGGTACAATACTCTTGTGCTTGTTATTTTTTATGCTGGCTTTCTCATTTGGTGTTTGTTGCTTCTTGGAGGCTTTTATCTTATAAGCTTTCTATTTGCTTCGTTCTCTTTGTCTCTTGATTGCTTCTCATCTCTCTCTCTCTTAATTGCTCAGCTTTTTTACTTTTGCTCATTTAAGAGTTTTATTCACCCGCTTATCTTTCTTGTTCTTGCTTGCTCATCTGCCTCAGTTTCTTTTAAAAGATCTGATGGACAGCTCTACCCCAGAGATCCTTCTTGCTTGAAACACTGCCAATAGGCCTGTTGGTGAGGGCAAAAGGTGTTTACTTTTTCACATGTGTAGATAAGCAGTCTGTGGAATGTCTGGTCTACGCCTTGTGATGTGTGAGGCAGGCATGACACAGGCAGATAGATTCTTGACCTTTCCTGCTACCCAGCTAGAGTGGCCTTGGAGAGAAATTGGCAGCAACTGCAGAGTAGCGACATAGCACAAGCAATTAAAATGACTGTCAGCAGTTGGGAAAATCATGGCCTCCATTGCATTATTATCATAACTGTTATAACAATGTCACAAAGTATACATGTAGTACATTGGGGTGGGATAAAATTGAATGCAAAAGATGCTGAAGAGCAGAGAAGGGGATAATGGAAAGATGACCAGGGGAGGAATGAAAAAAAGTGATCCAATCAATCAGGAACATCTGCTGCAATAGTGACTGGCTGCAAAATGGCAGTGTGATTGAAGCCTTGCTCCCTTTTGCAAGCCTGCAGTGCTGTGCCACACATTAAAAGGAGTGGAGCTTTGATCTCTCTGCCATGCTTGCCACTTTGAAGCCCAGTGTCCATCATTACAGATACTCCTGACCACAGTATGTACTTTCCTCATTGCATTAGTTTTTGCAGTAAGGAAAAAAGGCTGGAGACTGTGTGGCAAATGATGATGGTTGAAAGTCAGTCAGGCACTTTGACTTCAGGAGACAGAGAAGACAGAAGAGGCAGGACAAGGCACAGATCCTACCTGAAAACAATGTTTGCCCCATAGCTCCAGAATAAATGTTGCAAAAGTGCCTTTGTACAGTTTTCTCTGAACTAGAAGTTAATCAGCATAGCTGTTGAAGTTCAAATTTACAGCACTGTGGTAGCACAAGTGGGTGGTACAAATCCTAGAATATGTTTCATTAAACTTGCTGTTTTGTTTTGAATGTTGACTTGCTCAATATTCTTTTATGTTTTCCTATATTTCTCATATGTTTGTCAATGTTACCTGATCTGTATGATTTCTAACCAGATTTTTGGAGAAAACAAAAGTATTTATATGTATGGTATTCAGCTTTGTTCGGGTATTTTCCCACATCAGGTTAGTTGTGCTTTTAAAGTAGCAACATTTTGGCAGAATCTCATCTGCCATCCTCAGGCTTCTGTATAATGTTCGTCTGACAATGAACTATACCAGAAGAAAACGCACACCAACCGCTACCTCAATGCCCAATCCCACCACCACCCAGCACAGATAAACTCTGTGGCCAAAACACTAATTGCCAGAACCAAATGCCTGGCAGACAACACACACATAAAGACTGAACTATGCATCCTGACTAAAGTACTGACAGCTAACGGCTTCCACAAAAGCAAAATCACCGGCTTGATCCACAAAAACACACTGAGACATAATGGAGACCTAGAAGATGAACAGACCTATGGATCAGTTGTCCTGCCCTACATAAGAGGTACTACAGACAAAATCAGTAAGATACTACACAGGCATCACATCAAGACTGCCTTCAAAACAGACAGAAAAATAGCAGCCATCCTAAGAAACCCCAAAGATAAAATTAATCTGGAAAACCAAGGCATATATGAAGTCCCCTGAGCATCATGCCCTGCCACATACATTGGACAGACCAATAGAAGAATAAGTACCCACCTGGATGAACACAAAAATGCAGTCAAAAAGCTGGAACACACTTCCTCACTAGTCCGACACATAAAAGCAACAGGTCATAGCATCTAATTCAATGGCACCAAAACCGTAGCCACTATAGAAAACCCCAGCTACAGAATTATCAGAGAAGCCATAGAGATTGAAAAAAGACCCGAATGCATGAATAGAAGAGATGATTCCACCAGACTGTCAATTATTTGGAAGCCTGCACTCACAAATAAAAAAATATCCACACCACAAGCCAGGCAAACACCTGGGCACAAACAGATCCACCCCTGATACCTCCAGCTCAAACACACCCCAACCAGGCCCCCAGATGAAACCTAGCTTCCTAATAAATGATAGCCGTCCATTTACTCGGAGCCAAGCTGCACTTTCCAATACAGGAAACACAATGTTGCCAGTCAATCAAGACAAAAAAAGCCACAAAACAGACAGAAGGTATTAGAAACACCAATCAAGCAGAACACAGCAAACTCCAAGACCAATAAACACAGAGCAAGACTCCCAACCAATCAGGATGAAGAAAAAACCATTCTGGCACAGTGTAGGCTAGCACTAAATTTAAAACAGAAATGGCTGTGAAAGTCTAACTCACAGATGAACACTATACAGAAGCCTGACGTGGGAAAATACCCGAACAAAGCTCAATACCATACATATATACATATATACACATACACACACACACACACACACACACACACACACATCTATTTTTAAAAGATGTAAATTTGTCAGCAAGTAAAGCAAATTGCACATATTTTTTGTTTTCCCGACTTTACAAAGTATGGAGAATATCTTACTTATTTTGTTATTCATGCAATGGTTTCAAAATTTCTGGAAAAAAAGAATCACCACCTTTCTGACACATTCTTCATGAGTTTGCAGAATTAGCATAAAAATTGAGATTTAATACAAGTTTCTAATTTCCTATGTTCCTGTGTACTCATTTTTTAAAACATTAAGCATTTTAATAAAATCTAAATTTTCTCCTTTCTTTAACTATTCTATAGCAATTGTTAACTGGTTATGCCTCTATATTAGAAAAATGGATATCTGTTTTATCAATGTATGAGAAAATAAAATTGAACATTTCAAATAGGAACACACAATTAGTTTTTCAGAATTTGAACATGTCTCATATAATGTATTTACCCGTATCCAAAGATCCTTTCAAAGAAAAAAGTAGTGTTTGTGTTTATAAAATTCATACATGGATATAAATTCTAGCATGTCAAATGAATACTGTATTGAAAAACTTAAATGAACAAAATTCTTATTTTTATTTACACTGTTCTCTTCTTACAGGAATGGATGCTAATCAGTGTATCATTTGTTGGATACCCCTTTCTTTTGTAACTCTTATTATGATAATTTCTTTACTAAAAAATGTTTCATACTTCTTAAAAAACAAGAAACAAAAAGGTAAGCAAAGCTGAAGAAACAGATGTAGAAGAGAGGAGAGGTGCTAGCTGAATAGTAGAGAATACACAACAGGTTTACTTAAATACTCAACAGATTTATCCCTGGGATAGAAATGAACTACCTGTATAGTACAATGGATTTTGACCAATAGCTCTGCAGATTCAGTTGGAGCACTGTAGCTACTATATATTAACATTAGCCTAAACGATACTGTATCAATATTCTGATCTTGTGTAAATCAATGTGATAATATAATTGGTCATAGTAAGATAGTGTCTCAAAATATATCTTTGTTATTAATATATATTGGCATATCTTAAGACTTTTAAATTAAACTAAACCTTAATTAATGCATTCATATGAGCAAAATGACAGCAGTGAGCTGATGAAAATAAGCAAATCAAACTCAGCTACAACAAGGAATACAAGAATAATGTAAGTTGTAAATTATAGAAATAGGAAGAAGTGAGGTTTCACTTTCATCTGCAATGGAATAAAAAGAATAATTCTTTATCTGATCTCAGTAAAGGTAGTGCTTCTTTTCACTAAGGCCACATTAAAAATAATCTCATATATATTTATACATATAAGATACTTTAAGTTGTGGTTTAACAAGAAGCATCATCCATTTCAAAAGTAATCATGTTTACTGTGCTAGATGTAGTTAAAACAAACTGTAGGCATTTGTCAGGTTTAAGCCTCCCTTAGTTCATGACTATTATACCATGATGGCTGTTGAATCTTCTTCTTTACAGCTGTTTCTGGTATATAAGCTCCTGAATTCCTATTACTATATGCAAATGCTTAGTTATTATAGAAAATCCAAATGCCTTCAGGTACCATACGAGCCAAAAATCAAATTCTATAGCCACTGCCAGCACCACTATTCTCAGCCAGAAAACACAAATAACCCAGATTTTGATATCTCCAATTTGAGATATTACTTTAAAAAAGAAGCCAGCAAAAGTTCAGAAAATACTGCAGAGCAAAGCTACAATATTACATACATACATACATACATACATACATACATACATACATTTTTATTTTTTGTTACATTCTGTTATAGAAAGCACAGAATGGGAATAACAAAACAGTAAGCAAAGACATGAAAGACATGAAAATCAAGAATTCTAACTCAGTATCATTCACTACCTTTTCTCATGCATTTGTATCTTTGCTCACTGTTCTTATGTCCTGCTTGGTATATAATGTGTCATACATTGGCATTTTGCTTTTTAATAGTTCTCTCTTTCTCTTTTTCTCTCTCTTTGTCTCTCTCCCTCCCTGCCTTTCCCTCTAAATTGTATGAACTCCATCCAGCCACATCTTTCTTAAGTCTTTTCCTTCCTCTTGACCCATTCATTTAGTCCAGCACTCATTCATTCTTGCCCCTATTGCTTCTTGCATTATCAGACAATCCTTTTAAGTACCTCATTCCTCTGGCATTCAACTTTTGTGTTTTTCCTGACATACTAAACATTCATTTCCACATAACAAATTGAGTACAAGCACATTCTTATACAGACATTGTTATTTTTTTTCAACAAATAAATGTTGAAAAACATTCATGTTACCCACTCTCTTTCTACTAGCACTTCCATTTCTTAAAAATTTTCCATGCATTTATCACTTTTCATAAAATTCTTTCTTGGTATACCCGTATCAATCTATTTACTTTTAGTTTTTGCCAGTTACTTTCAGTCATTTTTGCAATTTTCCCTATAAAACATAATTACCATAGTATATAAATGTTCAGATCAATACTATTTACGGCATCAAACCATCTACCTTATATTGTGGGTTCACAGCAAACACACATTCTTTTGCATCAAGAACTTCATTTATATCCCCATTCCACCAATACATTTCTGCAAGCAGTCTTACATATATTTCCATAGATACATTAAACACTAAAGGCGATATGACTTATGCTGTCTTTCTTTTTGCTCAGTAGCATTCCATTTATTCTCACACATACATACTCTTACCAACATTAGCAACTAAACTTCAGCTCCACATCTGCATTGAAGGTTGCATGATCCATGTCTATTCTTTTTATTTCTATGTCGTAAATCGACATAAAGGCAATCAGCATTCTTGCCACACTCCTACATTTCTGAAAAAGGAAAAAAATATACAATCTGCATGTAGTACAATACTGCTGGTATCTTTATTTCTTGAAAAACACTCTATATATGTTTTTATATACTCATACAACACTTATATGAATATATAAAAACATTTTGGATCTGGAACACTGCTCTACCCAAACTTATAAAGCAGTCTATATGCAGTATAGAATATACAATACAGTATAAATCTTTATTTATTTTTATTTTATTTTATTTGGTTTTCAATTGCTTACAAGATAATAGGTATAAGTAAAAACATAGTTATGAATACATGGGTATATATATATAAGAAGAATAAAAGAAACAATAGGACAGGGACGGTAGGCACATTGGTGCGCTTATGCACGCCCCCTACATACCTCTTAGGAAAGGGGTGAGGTCAATAGTAGAAAAGCTAAGGTTAAAGTTTTTGGGGTTTGGGGAAGAAACCACAGAGTCAGGTAGAGTATTCCAGGCATTGACCACTCTGTTGCTGAAGTCGTATTTCCTGCAATCAAGTTTGGTGCAATTAACCTTGAGTTTGTATTCATTGTGTGCTCTTGTATTGTTATGGTTGAAGCTGAAGCATTTATCGACAGGTAGGACATTGCAATGTATAATTTTATATACTATACTTAGATCAGAGCGAAGGTTGAGATACTAGCTATAACTGATTCTTTGCTACTTATTGCATGTAGACTGCTTTGTAAGTTTAGCAAAGTAGAAAGTAGAAGAAAAAGTGGAAATGGGAACAAAAGGTATGGGAGAGTTCTGGCAGAAGGAAGACCAGAATGAAAATAGGCATTAGAAGGGAGGCAAAACCAAGGAGACATAGCAGTTAGAAGTGTATGGTAGGAAAGGAAAATGCAGAGAACATTCCATCTTATATTTAGTATATCTTTATAAAGAAATAAAGAAGTATCACATCTTAAAAAATAAGTTATATTGAAATGATAAACACCTATTTTTAAAAATTTGTTGATTTCTTCAAAATGTTTTCCAGGCAAAATTTGTGAAGATTATAATGAATATAATTCAAGGTATGGCAAAAGTCTTCCTTTTTTGAGATGGTGTGCTTACATGGAAAGACCTTTATCCAGTGTATTTTAGATCCCAATTTAATACATGTGGCTTCCAACTGATACATTTTTGGAACACTTCCGGCTCCAACTAAAATTATTTTTACATTGTTTAAAATTGGAACTTAATTTTCTGGAATCAATAATAATATTAACACACTGATTGGAGATGTTGTTGGTTCGAGCTCCGAGCTTGGTGATTTGGTTGCAAATGTTTCACCCCATTCAAGGAGACATCTTCAGTGCATGTTGGACTGTGCCTGTCTGGGGGAACACTGGCCTTTAAATACCTTTCTGAGTACTAGTCTGATTTCAGGTTGTGTGATTGGCTGGCTGTAGTTGCTGAGTCATAAGCCTTGGTTTTAAGTACTGTCGATGTGTTGTAAATTAGTGCTGGTGTTGTTGTATGGATGTCTTATAATGATGTCATGGTCAGGTTGATTTGATTGGCTGTGTGAGATGTGGTCCGATTTCTTGTGATCTACCAAGTTATAATTTTGTTTACAGTGGGGCTATTCATTGGTCTTTAAATGCTGCCTTCGAGATCATGACTAATGTTGTTCTTTCATTCTAAGTGGTTGGTAGATTGGGTCGATGTCAATGTGTCTGTTTACTGATTTATTGGTGGAAAACCAGGCTTCCAGGAATTCTCTTTCTCTCTTTGACTTCACCTGTGTTACAACTGTGGTCCAAGTTAGATTGAATTTGTGTCCGAGGGCAAGCTGTTCCATTGGTTGATTTTATTCACTATCAGAAAGTTTCTCCTTATTTCCAGGTTAAATCTCTCCTGGTTCACTTTCCATCCATTATTCCTTGTCTGGCTTACAGGTGCTTTAAAAAATAGCTCGACCCCTTCCTCACTGTAGCAGCCCCTCGAATATTGGAAGACCGCTATCATGTCTCCCCTGGTCCTTCTCTTTACTAGACTAGCCAAGCCCAGTTCCTGCAACCGTTCATTTTATCTTTTAGCCTCCAGTCCCCTAATCATCCTGGTTGCTCTTCTCTGTACTTTTTCTAGAGCCTCAACACCCTTTTTATAATGTGGTGAACAAAACTGGATGCAGTACTCTAGGTGTAGTCTTACTAAGGCTTTATAGAGTGGTATTAGTACCTCCCTTGATCTTGATTGTATCCCTATGTTAATGCAACTTAGGATTGCATTAACTTTTTCGGCTGCTGCTGCACACTGCTGGCTCATGTCTTTTTGAGTCTTCGTGGGTCTTGGCATCTTCAGACATGAGGGGTGGAGGGCCATGTCTCTAGATGGCTGGGAAACATTTGTGCACTCTGGTTGATAGTTTTCTTCCTGTTTGGCCCACATAGTTCTTCTTGCAGTTGCATCCGATATATGATGCCTGATTGTTGGTTTGTTTCTGTCTGCCCTTTTAGTTTTGACAGATCTGTCTGAGAGTTGAGGTTGGTTTGTGGGCTTCTGTGGCCTACTTTGAGGTCATGTTGGCCCAGCAATCTTGCCGTCATTTCTTAAACATTTTGCATGAAGGGGATTGTGATACATCTGGTCATTGTTGTTTTTGTGGTAGGTGTGTTGCTTTGCATGTTTGTGTTGTTCGTGTGTAGGCATCTCCAGATGAAGTTTAGTGGGTATCCATTTCTTTTGAACATTTTGTATAAGTGCTTTTGTTGGCTTTCATGGTGTTGCAATGGGATTCAGCTCTCCTGAACAGTGTTCTGACACAGTTTTGTTTATGGTTTTGCTACAACTTTAAAAGCACAACTAGAAGGATGTGGGAACATACCCTAACAAAGTGGAATGCCATATATGTATGTATGTATGTATGTATGTATGTATGTATGTATATGGCTGTCTGTCTGTCTGTCTATCTATCTATCTATCTATCTATCTATCTATCTATCTATCTATCTATCTATCTATCTATCTATCTATCTATCTATCTATCTGGTGGTTCTGCTTACAAGGACATCCAGAAATGGCAATTTGTTGTCATTTAAGGTTTCCATTGTAAATCAGATATCAGCTAAGATGTCATTGATCATTTGGTGGGTAGGTAGTGCTTGACTATCACAAAAGTAACAACAATGTAACATACTCATAGCTTGGGGTTTATTTGTGGGAGAACAGTCTCTTCAATCTTTTGCATGACAACTTCTGCAACTAGGCCAGATATAGAAGATCCCATGGGCTATCCTTTCATTTGTTTATAGGTCTCTCAGTTAGATTTGAAGTGGGTGGTTAGGCACAGTTGGAGAAGATCATCTATTGTGAGTAGTCCTCTTGGGGGCTTTGTGTTGTCCAGTAGTTATTTGATTAGGACAACAGTTTGAAGTCTACAGATGTGAATAATATGGTGGCATCGAATGATATAATTGTTTCATCTTCATCAATATGTAGGTGTTTGCACCTGTCCAGGAATTGTGTTTCGTAGTTATGGAGTATTGAGAGTCATTGATTAGGTGCATTAGGCATTTCTACATTTTTTTGGCAAGGTTGTAGGTGGATATGCCGGGAGTGAGACAATTGGCTGGATTGGGGTGCTTTCTTTGTGTGCTTTCAAGAGTCTGTAGAACTATGCTATGTTGAGCCAAACAACAATACCGCCACTAATTTACATCACACAGACAGTATTTAAAACCGAGGACTATGAATCAGCAACTACAGCCATCACACAGCCCAAAATCAGACTAGAACTCAGAAAGGTTTATAAAGGCCAGTGCTCCCCAGACAAGCACAATCCAAAGTGCACTGAAGGTGTCTCCTCGAATGGGGATGAAACATTTGTAACCAAATTGCCAAGCTCTGAGCTCAAACCCACAACATAACTACCAACTTGAGCTCCTAATATTCAAAGAAATTTCTGATTAGATTTAAAGACTGATTAGATTTTCAGGGGATTGGTGGAAATAGAAAATGAGAAATCAGAAGTAACCATGTTTGCATCCTCTATGGTGAACATCGGGAATCTGTTTCTATAAATGAAAATCTGGATATTTATTTTATTTATGTTCCTTTGTTAGCTAAATATTTGCTCCATTTACTCTGGGCAGCTTACTTCAATAAAAACAGGGAAAAAATGATGAAAAATGTAAATTTAACATTAATAAAACAATGAAACAATAAAAACAACAATAACAATAGACAATTAAAGTAATATGAATTAAAAGATGGGTGGGGGAGCAGAAAGTGCAGAGGGGAGACAGAATATATTGAGATCCAATCTATTATATTCAAATAGTTGTTTATTCAAAAACAAACAGTGTAAACTCAAGTAAATCACGTAGTCATATACATTATATTTTATAAACAAATTATGCAATACAATGTAATACAATATGTCCACATTTGTTTGTTTTAAATCTGTCTTGCCCTCTTTTACAGCAATGAGGAATTTCATGAAGAAGTTTGTCCGGTTTATGACAATCTTAATCACTACCATCAGGAGATGCTAAGTAAGTTTTAGATAAAGTTGTCCATTCATTGCATTTAGGTTCGTATGACTAACTTGAACTAATTGTTGTAGGCATTTCCCCTTTTTCTTTCCTTCTTTTCTGGAAGACAATGTTGCAGGTTATAGGAAGAATTTAGTAGTTCATGCTTATTTATTTAATTTGTATCCTGCCTTTATTATTTTTACAAATAACTCAAGGTGGAGAACATATCCAACATAACTTCCTTCTCCTATTTTCTCCACAACAATAGCTCTGTGAGGTGGGCTGGGCTGAGAGACAGAGTGACTGGCCCAAAATTATCTAGCTCAGGGGTCACCAACCTTTCTGACCTCAGGGACCACTAAATTCATAATTTTAAATCCCACAGACCACTAATGTGATTTGCCTAATGACTGACTGGATGGGCATGGCTAGGTGGTCAAGTGACTGGGTGGGCATCGCCAACTCGATGTCACTCACATCAAGGGGCACTTCTCTGGCCTCTTCTCACCTTCCTCTCCCAGTTAATCCTCACCTGCCTGTCTGGGCTCCTTAGGGCCCCAACAGGAAGGAGTTGTTGGAACTAAGCAGCCACCATGAGAAACAGTGGCAAAACAGCTGGCTCAGTTCAAATTGGATCTGACCATGAAGGAGGCTCAGCAGAAGCACCTCACTGAGGACTAGAAGCATAGGCTTTCCAAGCAGAAAGAAGACCTGTGGAAGTACAAGGCCAGGTACCAGTGCCTGGAGGGCTGAGATGGTCAGCCAGTTCCAGGCCATGATGCAGTCCCACTGGAGCAGGGTCCTCCAACTCTTCGCCACCAGTGGCGCTTCCCTCCAGCCTTCGCACAAAGCTCCATACCAGAAGGCTGAAGCAGACTCCAAGTTGGAATTTCTGCCACCCTCTGCCCCGCTCAAAAAGACTCTGGGGGGGGGAGGGGAGACTCTCTGCAACAACACAAATCTTCATGGCACTTATCTGGCTCAGGGGCCATAGTTTGAAGATTCCTGATTTAGTGCAATATAAAAAATGCAAATAATTTTTCTGCAGACCACCAAAATTTTCTCATGGACCACCAGTTGGTGACCACTGATCTAGCTGGCTTTCATTGCTAAGATGGGGGGTGAACTCAAGGTCTCACGCTTTCTAGCCTGGTTCCCTAACCACTAGATCAAACTGGTTATCTATATCTATCAGTCCGTCTATCTATCTATCTATCTATCTATCTATCTATCTATCTATCTATCTATCTATCTATCTATCTATATCTGTTTTATATGTGTGTGTCTAATATTATTATATTATATTACATTATAAAATATATTAAGGTTTGGAGGAGATTTGGAAATTCCCCATCTTTAATACAGGAAAACGTTAATAACAAATGTTCCTATCTTTTAAAAATGTTTTAATATTTTTTTAATATTGCTAGTATATTTTATATACAGATACCTACAGTGGCTATAAAAATGCACACCCCTGTTAAACTTAATTATTGGAATTATGGCCAAAAGAGTTCAACCTTGGTCTCATTAGACCATAACATATTTTCCCCATGCTTTTGTCAAACGTAATGTTTGCTTGTTTGCCAAGTTTGAATGTTTTTCTTTGTAAGAAAAAGCTGCCATCTTGCCACCCTACCTCACAGCCAAGACGTATGAAGAACAGGGGAGATTGTTGTCACATGTAGTATACAACCAGTGCTTGCCAGAAATTCCTCTTGCTAGCCTCTTGGATGAGTTTTCTTCTTGTTATTTTTATCAGTTCTTGAGAATGTCACTGTTGTGCCATATTTTCCCACTTGTTGATGACTGTCTTCACTGTGTTCGATGATATAGCCAATACCTTGGAAATCTTAACTTATACCTTTTAACAATGAGATCCCTTTGATTCTTTGTAAGCTCTTTGCAGACCATGGTTTTTGCTGAAAGAGGCAACTAGTAAAAAACAGAAAAATCCTGCTAGAATAGCTGATCTTGATCAGAGTCACTTTAATTAATGGCAAGTGTGTACTGACATGTATAACATCAATTTGAATGCGATTAGTTAATTCTGAACACAACCACATCCCTACTTATAAAAGAGTGTGTACACTTATTGTAAGTTTTTTTATTGTTATATCCCCCACCCGTTTTTTTTGGCTTGTTTTTGAATTGAATTATATAGCTTATGTGTTATATTTATGGTGCAAAAAATTCAGAAGTGGTTTATTTCAGTTTGATTTTTTTTACAACTCAAATAACTGGCATTTCAATAGGGTGTATAGACTTTTAATATTCACTTTTATTGGGACCAATGGTCTATGTAAATGAATATAAAAGCAATTAAATATATGGTAATCATTGTTGATTATTCGAATTATTTGTGTTAACTGTTGCCATTGAAAATTTGGCCACAATATTAGTGATGTTTTCATTTCAATCAGAAGATAAAAACTTTATATACTAAAGATCTGTTTATTTGAATATTTTTGCAAGGAATTAAAATAAGTAAATTCTTCTAATTATATTATCATGCTTTAGTGATGATTTCGATTTCTCATGAACTCTGTGGACAAGTCCAGAACTTTTTTACATTTCTATGTCTGTGGAGATTCTCAGTTATTCAGGTCATAGTCGCAAAGGTGCTTTTCCAAAAGGCAACTGGACTTTGTTTTTTTCCATGAAAACGTTTCATTTCTCATCCAAGAAGCTTCTTCAGTTCAGTTTAAATATCTACTCAAGAAAGTGGATGCAGAGTACTATACTGCGCCCCCACCAAAAGCCCTTCCTTAATTTACGGCAGGTGTGTCAAACTTGATTTCATTGAGGGTTGCATCAGGATTGTGTTTGACTTTGGGGGTGCTGAGGGGCATGGCTGGGGTGCATGAGGTCACTCATGTGGGGGCACCAGTGGTGGCCTGAATGCCCTGTCAGCGAAAATGGGCTCCCAAACTCTGTTTTTGGCTGCGACAGCCTCCTGCAACCCTCTGCCAGCGAAAATGGAGCTCAGAAGCTTCATTTTCACTGGCAGAGGCACCATGGGCCAGTTCTTCTCCATTTCCAGGTGGGTCGCACCAGCCAGATCTAAGCACCTTGAGGGGCAGATTCTCCTGATCTAGAGGAAGTGAAATATGTCAGGTTTTTGCCAGCACAGTATAGTTATAGCTGCTATATTGCATGGTATTGAAAAATAACAGGTCAGTGCAGGACTTTATATGATTAACAATAATATAAACTGTTTTAAAACATTCTACATCAAAAATTATTTTCAGATGAAAGTTGCTATGAGCAAATGAATGTCCCTTCTCCTAGATCCACCACTGATGCACAGGTTTGTACATGCTTGTTTATATAAATGTTCTTTAATTTCTAACAGCTTTTTTCAAGGCCCTTTATGGTGTTGAATGATTTGCCTGGATCTTAGCTGCACTAAAATACAGAACGTTACTTTCAAAATCTTGGCCAATTTAAAGTTTAATTCCAGCCCTATCTCCTTTATCAATTCTATATCTTCTTTATCAATTCTATGTAGATATGTCACATTCATTTATGTCCATTTATTATTTTAACTTAACAAAATTATGGAGTCAAGAGTTCTAAGTTATTGCAGGTAAAGTAACATTTAGTTACAATGGCCAAGATAGATGTGATCTCAAACCCAAGCTTAGAGATGAGACAGTGAAATCTCATGCTTTTATTTGCTTACACCAGAGCTGTCAAACTTGTGGCCCACGAGCAAATGCATCACACGCTGGCCACATCCATGCCTGATTTAGCGAAGGGGGAAAAAGTGACAATATGTTGCGTGATGCCACCATGACAACATGAGTTTAACACTCCTGGCTTACACCTATACACAGAATCTTGCGAAACTAAAGCTATAACTGTCTAGGCCAGCCATTCCCAACCTTTCTGGCTTGGTAGCTTGGCGGTTGGGTGGAGAGGGGATAATTTTTTTTCCAAGAGGTAAATGGTCACTACTTGTGTGAGGGAAGCTTTGTGCATGCACACATGCTTTCCTGCCACTTGTGCGGTCTGGTTCCAAAGAGTCTGCGGCCCTGTAATGGCCCGTGGCCTGGTAGCTGGGGACTCCTGTTTCCTGCTACTAGGCATACTCCAAGTGATTTGAAATTATGGTTACCCTGAACCTCTCCCCTCTTCCCCCATCCAGTTCAGGACTGCACTCTCTTTCTAGAAAAGATCTAAGTTGGCAAAATCATCCCACTGTGCTGCTGCAGGTACACATTCCACAGAATGGTACAATGATTCAGTGTAACATAACCTAGTTAATTACAATTAACAAAAGGTCTGTGAATTCTCAGAATTGGATTGTGCATTAGCAAGATTCATTTTGAACCCTCCTGAGTTTGATAGGAGATATACCTAAATATGCTTGAGCATGGCTCCTACTTACTGCTCAGTTCTCAAGAACAGCACATTAATCATTGAGCTGGGAAATATGGGTTGTGTGAATCATAGATAAGCATTCAAATGTTATCTGTTACAGTTACTGGTGGAATCTGTGATTTCACACAAATGAGCAGAGTTCATTTTCAGGATGTCAGAGAAGGACCAGTGCCTAATTCTGCTTCATATTCTGGCATAAATCTAGCTAATAAAATTTAACTGTGCAACTATGTGGTTGCTTTGCAAATTTGGTCAAAGACAATTGTACTGAGAAATTATTAACATTGCCAGAGCATTATTGGAATAATCTCTGAGATACTTATCTCTGGATATCTCATAACACAGCAACACTGTTGCAATAACCCATTTACAGAGATGCTACAAACACAATTTGTTAACCTATACAAGAGCCCTCCAGTAAGGTGTATGGGTGGGGACAAAGTAGGAGGCCCTGCCCCACTTGAAGTAGGATTGTGTGAAATCAAGATATTGAACCAGTTCATCCAAATAGAGAGTAAAATAGGGGAATGACCTGGTAATGAATAGACTTTTCTTATACGGTATGCCAATGCAATAACAGTAAAAAATATAGCCTTCTTCAAATGCATATGGAATAAGCAAGCAGCTATTAGTTCAAGTGGATCAACAGCGAACATATCAGAATCAAGTATTGCAGTGACAGCATTATTTACATTATGCTTGCCATAATAACCTTAATCAAGGAATGCAAACCTAAGGAAACAGTAAGTCTTGTTCAAAGATGACTGTGGATAATGACAAATCTTAAATCTTTTAGGTTTAACAGGAAACCAAGAGTCCTATAGTAGAGTTCTTGATTTGCAGGAAGCCCCAATGCCAGTCCTAAAAGCATATTAGGTTTGATGGAATTCCCTAACATTTCCTCCAAAGATTGCAATAAAAATGTAT
Source organism: Pseudonaja textilis (assembly GCF_049901715.1). Lineage (NCBI taxonomy): Eukaryota > Metazoa > Chordata > Lepidosauria > Squamata > Elapidae > Pseudonaja > Pseudonaja textilis. The sequence goes on from NC_141996.1 coordinate 33,521,599, forward strand.
CAGCAAGAAGTGTTTAGATAAGCAATTCAAATAGAGAAAGGGAAACCAATATTAACTTACGTTTTATGATCCTGTTCCAATGGATTCAGGAATCGATCCAATGGATCCAATTTTTCACAGTAAAAATAATGAATTCATGATTAGATAAGGTAGGAAACCAGTTGAGGAAAAAGTGCTGTTTCCAAGAAGTTACCAGAATAACAGAACAACTAAGTTGGAAGGGACCTGGAAGGTCTCTAGTCCAACCCTCTGATCAGGCAGGAAACCCTATACCATTTCAGACAAATTGTTGTCCAATCTCTTCTTAAAAACTTCCAGTGTTGGAACATTCACAATTTATGGAGTCAAGATGTTCCACTGATTAATTGTTCTGTCAGGAAATTTCTCCTTAGTTCTAGGTTGCTTCTCTCTTTGATTAGTTTCTATCATTTGCTTCTTATCATGCCTTCAGGTCCCTTGCAGAATGGCTTGAGTCCCTCTTCTTTGTGGTAACCCCTGAGATATTGGAAGACTGCTGTCATGTCACTCCAGTCCTTCTTTTCATTAAACTAGACATACCCAATTCCTGCAACCATGTCCTAATCAACTTTGTTGCTCTTCTCTGCACGTTTTAGTCTCAACATTTTTTTTGCATCGTGATGACCAAAACTGGATGTAGTATGCTACAGGTGAAACTCGAAAAATTAGAATATTGTGCAAAAGTTCATTTATTTCAGTAGTGCAACTTAAAAGGTGAATCTAATATATGAGATAGACTCATTACATGCAAAGCAAGATAGTTCAAGCTGTGATTTGTCATAATTGAGATGATTATGGCTTACAGCTCATGAAAACCCCAAATCCACAATCTCAGAAAATTAGAATATTCTAGGCTCAAAGTGTCCCACTCTAATCAGCTCATTAAGCCATAATACCTGCAAAGGGTTCCTGAGCCCTTAAATGGTCTCTCAGTCTGGTTCAGTAGGAATCACAATCATGGGAAAGACTGCTGACCTGACAGTTGTGCAGAAAGCCATCATTGACACCCTCCACAAGGAGGGAAAGCCTCAAAAGGTAATTGCAAAAGAAGTTGGATGTTCCCAAAGTGCTGTATCAAAGCACATTAATAGAAAGTTATGTAGAAGGGAAAAGTGTGGAAGAAAAAGGTGCACAAGCAGCAACCTGGAGATGATTGTCAGGAAAAGGCCATTCAAAAGTGTTGGGGACTTTCACAAGGAGTGGACTGAGGCTGGAGTTAATGCATCAAGAGCCACCACAACCCGACGGATCCTGGACATGGGCTGCAAATGTCATATTCCTCTTGTCAAGCCACTCCTGAACAACAAACGTCAGAAGCGTCTTACCTGGGCTAAAGAAAAACAGAAGTGGTCTGTTGCTCAGTGGTCCAAAGTTCTCTTTTCTGATGAGAGCAACTTTTGCATCTCATTTGGAAACCAAAGACCCAGAGTATGGAGGAACAATGGAGGCAAACACTGCAAGATGCTTGAAGTCCAGTGTGAAGTTTCCAGTCTGTGTTGATTTAGGGAGCCATGTTATCTGCTGGTGTTGGTCCACTGTGCTTCATTAAGTCCAGGGTCAACCCAATCATCTACCAGGAGATTTTGGAGCACTTCATGCTTCCTTCCGCAGACGAGCTTTATGAGGATTCTGACTTCATTTTCCAGCAGGACTTGGCACCTGCCCACACTGCCAAAAGCACCAAAACCTGATTCAATGACCGTGGGATTACTGTGCTTGATTGGCCAACAAACACACCTGACCTGAACCCCATAGAGAATCTATGGGGTATTGCCAAGAGAAAGATGAGAGACATGAGACCGAACAATGCAGAAGAGCAGAAGGCTGCTATTGAAGCATCCTGGTCTTCCATAACACCTCAGCAGTGCCACAGGCAGCTGGCTTCCATTCCACGCCGCATTGAGGCAGTAATTGCTGCAAAAGGGGCCCAAACCAAGTACTGAGTACATATGCATGCTTATACTTTTCAGAGGTCTGATATTGTTCTATGTACAATCCTTGTTTTATTGATTGCATGTAATATTCTAATTTTCTGAGATTGTGGATTTGGGGTTTTCATGAGCTGTAAGCCATAATCATCCCAATTATGACAAATCACGGCTTGAACTATCTTGCTTTGCATGTAATGAGTCTATCTCATATATTAGTTTCGCCTTTTAAGCTGCATTACTGAAATAAATGAACTTTTGCACGATATTCTAATTTTTCGAGTTTCACCTGTAAGTGTGGCCCAACCAAGGCATTATAAAGTGGTATTAACACTTCACATGAAATTGATTCTATCTGTTAATACAGCTTGGAACTGTGTTGGCTTTTTTTGGCAGCTGCAGCACACTGCTGGCTCATATTAAAGGGATTGTCCACTAGGACTCCAAGATCAGTTACTAGTGAGCCAGGTACCACCTATACTGTACCTGTACATTTGGTTTTTCTTGCCCAAATGAAGAACCCTATTTTTTTCACCATTGAATTTCATTTTGTTAGATAGCGCCCAATGTTCAAACACTTAATTGCAAATTTATATCATTTCATTTAGGTGTATCATACAACTGAATTGTTACTTTTACTGTTAGCTGTTTGCCATCATAGTAAAAATGACGTATCAATAATATGAATTGCTTGTTTTTTGTAGCAAACAGCTGAACGCCAAATGTGTTATGCTTCCCTTGATCATAGTGTCAGAAGAAAGCACAAAATGCAGCCCAAAAAGAAATATCCTACATTAGAAATGGGTGAAAATCAACTTATCGGAAAGAACTCCATGCTGTCTTGCATTTATCTCAACAGTGAACAACTCAATGCTGAAAATAAGTCGTTTGAAAATACTTCTCACGTTGATTCGTTCAGAGAGTTTGGTTTAAAACACAATGCAAATGATGTCATGTTTCAGTAACCAAATAGTTTTCTCAATTTAAACACTCACTGAGATAATCAATTGCCAAGTTAGATAAATTATTGTGTGAATAAAATTGTGCCATTGAGTTCTGTAGAGAAACAATTCATTATTATTTTTTTGAGACTTTCAATTAAATGTGCTTAGAAGAGTCTGGATCATGCAAGAAGTTATCGGGGCCATGGAGAAACTTGCTTAGTCCTTTTAGCAGGCCAGTGTGGAACTGGTTATACCCTCTACCTGCTTCAAATATGAGAAGCCAAAATACTGTTTTTACTATAAAACCGTTATATTCCATTGGAAGATTAGAATCATTAACAAAATTTTTGCTACCTTTCTGAAAAAAACGTACTCATTCAGCTCTGTTCTGGATAATTGTAACTTGCCATACGGCACATGTAATAACATCAGGAAATATTTAAGGTTAATTAGGGAATAATGTATCAGCTTTGATTCATCTAATTAACAGTTATACAGCGAGCAAATGTAATGTCGGCATGTATTTAGTTTCCTGCTAGTTAAGAACTGTTAAGAGTCAATCCCAATTATTCAATGAGCATGTAATGTCTTGAGCATCTGAATTAAATGGTCTATAAAGTAGTAAATGAGGTATAAAAATAAATCTCCAAGGAAGAATTTGAAATTTTTCATTGTATTTAACTGATTGCTATTGACTTTTACACCACTGTTTTATCATGTATTTTATAAGAAGTGATATTCCTAATTGCTGCTCAGATATACTGTACCTGTTCAGTTCAGTCCAAAACATTTTTTTGTAATAAAAACTACATGAATGCATTGGATATATCATAATATAGCAATGAAGTTTGAATTAGGCACAATTTGAAATTAGTCAGTGACCTTTAAACCTGTCTTACACTTTTTTGAATTACTAGTAATGGTCGCTTTTTGTTCATAGTGAACAAATTCAAGAGAAAATTATACAGTTGGTATAATTCTAGGAAGCAAATATTTAAATATATTTTATTTAATTTGACATGAAAATAAACAATTACCAGTAGTTCCAAAATATGTACTATGTAATGCTTCCTCTAATTGTTTAATAAATGTATTTTAACTGATCAATAAAGCAGAATATTTGTAGCTTAAGGTTGAAATGAGGGCTCCTTGATGCTCTGAGTGGTTTTAGCAGATGTTTCATTACCCTGACTAGGTAACATCATCAGCCTTAGAAGTACCTTATCCTGATATATAGATTCCCCATTTCACCTGGCCTGTTCAAGCAAAAAAAAAAAAAAGATTGAAATGATTTTCCTTCACATGGCAGCCTTATAGAATTGAGCCTTTCTTGCTGGTCCCATCCCTGCTGATTGAAAACACCCAAAGGTAGGGAACAATTTATTTACTGTTCCACTACCACCCCAAGATAACACTATCTATTGCATTTTATTTTTAATTTATGGTTTTTAAGCCAAGCCTTCCATGTTCCATCTTGGGTAGCCTTGAAAATTGTTAAGCAAATAAGGAAAGACTTACTCTAGGTGAACAGTTTTATATATTCCAGTAGTAGGTTTAAAATAAACTCAGACAAAATACAAACATATTAAAATGTTTATTAGATGAAGATATATATGTCAAATATTAGGTATATTTAAAATAAAATCAAAACAAAAAAGTATATTTTCAAATATACTCTTTATCAACAAAACAAAGATTTTTCTTTAAAAAATCCACAAGCTTATTGAATAGTAAGTTAAAAGCACTTTATAAAAACACAATTATTGATTATGTCTCAATTCCCAATAACCTCTTTCTAGAGGTGCAGATCAAACAAATTAAGGGCTGCAAAAGATGTTTCTTATAGCCACTTAAGCTAAATAAACTACTAAGAAGGAAAAAACCAATTAGCTGAACTGCTGAATTTTAGAAACATAGTCTCCATTATCTCTATAATTTTCCAATGACAGAATTGCATAGATTTGGATGCTGAACTATATCAGTAGTTTTTAATCTCTCCATTTTCACTGCAGTCTTTTAAGTCTACTACCCTCTGCTAGAACTGATAAGTTAAAGAACTGGTAAAAAATATTTTCCCACTTTAGTTCAGGAATATTCCACTGAATATATATTCTGTCTAGAAATTACTGGATTAAAATATGTTTGGTTAAAAAACATCATTTTCCTCTCCAAACCCTTCCAGAAATGTTTCCTCGTAATCCTTCTGTATGTGTTCTCTTCTTCTGATTCTCCCATCACTATAGCTCAGCTTTCTGGAAACTCTAGCAAAGAAACAAAATTTAATACAGACTGATAAGTACCAAATACAAATACAAAGCAGCAAAAGAGCTCCCCGCACAGGTATATTGATCATATCCTTTTTAACTGAAAAGAAAATCCACCTCTGTACTTCTATGCATAAACAATAAACTAATGACCCTCTGATGCATTTCAAAGAAATTCATACACGACATATCACATAAGCAATATAAAGCCCACCAAAGCATATTATGCCACTGATCTTGATGCTGTATTTCATAAGATAATAATTAGAACTCCAGAATATTTTAACATGTACCACAAAGCAAAATAATCTTAAGCTTAGGTCACTTGTGACATAAACAATGACAAAATTGTCATTTGTGGTGTGAATAATGCATGATGTACAAGAAACTCATCACTGGTTTCTTTCTGTTAGTGAAATGTAGTGATCAACCAATATGACTTAGCACTGACAGTGGAATTTATGATATCGGCTAGTATCCATCACTCTTATATGATTCAAATTTTCATATGAAAGTGTTTTTTGGGGAAATATGCACAAATACATGACTGCGAATATTAAAGTATATGTTATGAAGTTTTGTACATCAACATGTGCAGGTTGGTGGTTTTTTTTGTTTTTGTTTTGTTTTTCTGTAAGCTAAAATAATTCATCTATTCACTTCCCTTTATTTGCTTGAATTCTAAAAGAAATTAATGTCCAACTCTAATTGTAGATGATCTCTGGCTATCAATGTCTGTCTCTTCTCACTACGGTATGCCCATAATTTATCATTTTTGATACAGCAATGCTAATCATCTCAATATATTGATGAAGGAATAATTAATCATCTCAGTGCACAGTAGTTAAATAAATTCAGTGACACAGAGCAACATACAGAGATAATGTTGCTTTGACTGGACCTTGTTTTTATTTATCTGTGATCATTCATAATTCCCGCCTCCCCTGAACTGCCTACCCTCAGATTATTATGTAGAAAGGAATATACTGTAGAAGAGAGCACAGATGATCTTCTGTACTGTATCTTATGTCTTAGTGCACGAAGCTGTTTTGTAATCCCACAAAACATGCCTCAGATTACCATGAGCAAATTTAAGCCTCAAGGCCACATGAAACTCCTTTGGGAGTTCTGGGACCACTTTCAACCACTCCATTTTTCCAGTGTTGTGAGGTAGTTACAAAATGATAATGCAATTGTACAGTAAAGCTCTTCATAGTTTAAAAACAAGGAAAACACTCAGATCTACCAATTTTATATAGATATCTCTCCTGCTCACTAGGGCCTTTGATTCCCTGGACCAATTTTTTAAATATGAATCTTGGCAATAGAAAGATTATCAATCTTGCCTTAATGTTAGCTAATAGAGATACCTGAGCATTTTGTCTCTTCTTTTCTACGCATTCACAAAAAAATATAAGAAAGAAATTGTTATCACTTAAGGTGGGATAGACAGCAATAAAAATTTGATAAATAAATGAAATACTGAAAGGGAATTCAAATATTGCTTACTTTGGTATATAATTCTGTGACTTTCTTGAAAACTCATGTCCCCGCAAACACCTGGGAATATTTTCATTCATATCTGAAATCCCGGATTCTTTGAACATGTTATATATGGATTAAAAGTGTATGTTTAAATATTTTGGTTACAAATTATTTCAAAAAGAATAAAAAAACATAACAAAGATACAAAAAGTAAAGTACTGTCCCTTTAGCAGGTTGAATATTATTCTTACTGTAAATTTCTTATAAACCAAATTGAAACTAACTTCAAATGTACTTTGAGATGGGCAATTCAGAAATGGGAAGAATAGTAAAAATAGTAAAAAAAATTAGTTCCATTCATATTTTTAAACAAATCAACCTAATTCATATTTTCCAGATTATGTAATACACATACAGTTGCCTTTACTTTCTGACACTCTTTTCCAACTATAACATGGTAATTCAAAACTCAAAAATTGTATACATTAATTTCATATTATTGAAAATGGGAAAAACAAAAGCAAATGCAGACTGATTTGTCAGTCAATGGACACATGAAGTTAAAAATAGATTCAAAATCTTCAACACAATGATCTAATATTAGGAAAAAATGTTCCTAATTTGGAATATTAGGAATTAGTCATATTAGGAAATAGGTTCAGACAAAAAGAAACAATGTTGGTATGTCATTAAAAAAACCTGAAATTATTTGTGCTATTCTGACAGCATTTGTTGACCTTGCCTATTGTTTGTTGCCTATACTATTTTTATATAGTATACAGGATTAAAAATCTAGTTGATCTAATATTTGAATATTTCTGGGAATAAACAATTAGCTGCCTAACTTGACCAAAGAACAATACATTGCTATATAGTTTGCATTTAATCTTTTAAACCAACCTTCCATATCAGCAACTGAAGTAGCCAGAAATCCATGACCTGAAGCAACAGAACCTCCGTAATTCTGAAAATTAAAAAGTTTAAGACTTTTAACTAACATCATCAACCTGGATTGCTAATGTCCCAAAATAAAATGTTATTTAGCCACAAGCTTCTACCATACTTTTTTCCATTCTGCATCACTTTAGTTTCCAAGTATCATGCTATTTTTGCAGAAGACTTGGATCAAACGTTACGTTACCTTTCATCTGTCATACATGTTTAATCTGTTGCTTGGATGCAAAGTTTTAAAAGAAAAAAAATACTAGCATCCAAATATTAATATTCTTCCTTAATCTAATTTCATGTATTAGAAAAGAACACCGGTAAGGAGAACCACACAGTGCCGTAACAACTAGTAAGATTCTTAGTCTAAGAGATTAGTTAAAAATATTTGTGCTAAATTCAATGAGATTTATACGTAGGTACATATAGGACTTTGCCCTGAAAGGTAAGTTCATGTATTTTAGAAATGTTGTCTATAAATAAAATACTTTTAAAGGATTTGGTACTTTAAAACAGTTTTGAGGTTTGAAGGCACTGTAGATTATATTTCACTTACCGTATTTGATGCCGAACTATTTTTAACAGGTGAATGCAATATGAAAGTTGTATCACTTATGTTTTTCCTGCAAGGTAATTTCTGATATATTCTGTTAGAATGATCAGATTTATTTTTTAACCTTTTTAAAGGTAAATACTGAAAATCTTCATTGCAAAAATGTGCCGCTCTTTTAATTCTGGCAACAGCAGGCAGAATTCTTATTGGAGAATTAACAAGGGCATTTACAGTTTCAGATATCTGCACTCCTTCGTATTTTTTTAAGTTTGCTGCTCTTAGAAATGTTGGAAATTTGGGAAAGCCTTCAGAACATAATTTCTGGTACATATCTTCAATTGTACTGTTTGTTTTTTTATGGAAATTTGAGGACAGATTACCTAAACCAGAAGTGTGAACATCTGCAGAGTTTCTAAGGCTTGTGTACATATTTGAACACTTAAATGGCTTCTGCAACTTTGGAGAACACAATTCCTTATATATTTTTTCAAATGCATCTTCATATTTCTGTTTATAAGAGATGGGACTTTGGTTAACATGAAACGATGAAAAAGAATGACTTCGTGGTAATGAAACAGTGGCGGTGAAAGTTTTAATTTCATGATTTTTGAGTCCATTAGAGGTTTTCACTGGAGATTTGCTTCTTTGTAAAATGGAGTTTGTACTGCCATTCAAGGACAAACTTAAACTTGAGGTGGTTTTGAATGCCACTGTACTCAGTTTGTCAGTTTCACTTTCTGCTTTTGGATTAAATGTTGTGTCTAAATCTACAGTGCAAAATGTACGGGAACAATCTTCAAAACTCTGATTCTTTTTTACATTGTCTGAAGATAAAGGGAAACAAGCTGTATTTTTGACAAAAAATGTTTCGTCTGCACAAAGAGTTCTAGGAAAAACAGTTTCCTCTGTAACACTTTCTCCAGTTCTTTCACTGTATGAACGATCTTCTGTGATACCAGAACAGTCTATTACCATTCTATTTGAGTTCTGAGATACAGTGGGTTCTATTCTGTAAATACTTTTTTCAGAGCATAGTACCTGACGTTTTGAATTGTAAAAAGGGCTTTTGTCACCATTACTTTCTATAGATAATTTCTTCTTTTCAGCATTTTCGGTAATGAAGCCAGATGTCCATTTTAGTACTCTGGACTTTCGCATTTTCTCTTTGTTGGTATTAAATTTTGCTTTTTTAGAATGACAGTATCTATAGTTATATTGCTTGTTTAATGAATTGGAAAAAGATTTTTGGGGTACTTTATCCAATAGTCTGCTAAGAGTTTTTACCATTCCTGGATACAAATCTGCTATTGTGACATTATTCCATGAACAGTTTTCATCTGCAGATTCATACATTTCTAAAAAGCTACTATGTCCAGTTCCATTATTAAGAAGGGATTGGTTTTTAGGCACAGTTGTCCCATTCACTGAATGTGAAGCAGCAGAAATGGATGGTTCTGGAGATCTCAGCGATACAGGTGACAGCTGCTTCCTCTGGATTGTATCACACCCTATTTAGATCCAATAAAATGAAGGTACAAAAAAGTAGCACTTAGTATTGACTTGTTTACATTATGTAATGAAGATACTTATTTTCTTAAATGTCTATTTGATCTGTTACAATGTCACTCAATAGCTTGACTCATTAAAATAATTCATGGTATACCCTAAATCTTAATTCACTGTAGTGCTAGTTATTATTTATTATACTTGTGTTCTGTGGTAATCAAGCATGGTCCTGTTTCACTGTATAATAAATAAAACTACAAAATATAAAATAACATTGTTATATAATTATAAAACACAACAGTAAAAACGCTTCAAAAATAGCAATTTGAATTATACCTAGGAACCTATCAGCAGCCAATATAGCATCCATAATACTGTACAGATATTATATGGGTGTAATGGCTTTTACTCTCCAGTATGCAAGAAGCTGCACTTTACAAGCATAGCAGTTTCCAAGTAGCCTTCAAAAAGAGTTTCATGAAAAAGCATTTCATAGTCCTCTAGTCTAAAGGTAATAAGCTATAAATTACTGATGCCAAAGCTCATGATTCAATTAGATCTAGCCAGGAATATTCCTATATAATGGTCCTACTCATTCACGGGTAATTCACAATTTAAGGAAGAATCAGACAGCTGAATGCTTTTTATAGAAACAGTAACTCACTCTCCTTAAAGATATGATACCTTCAGAATAATTGTTTCCCATACCTAGCTTATCTCATTCATACACACCCTCAGCCAACTGAAGGAACTAGGTAGGACATGGATCTAAGCCACAAGCACAAAACATAAAATATTACAACAAAATAATAAAACAATAAAAATCAATAATATTCAAAATTAGTGATTTCAGTTATACGCCAAATCCTGCTAGCAGCCCAGGTAGCATCCATTATATAGATACTTGATGGCTGTATCCACAAAGTGGATAGCACTTGGAACATTTTATCAGTACCATAGGCTAATACATGCTGAATGAAAACACAGATCTATATTGTCTTGAATGATGTTGAAATGTAAGAATACTTCATAAACTCATGGTTCTTAAATCAGGCTGTTTTTACTGTTTCTTTTTGCTTTAGATAAGTATATTAATTATGTAACTAATGATATTCAGAAAACAAATGTTAAAAATGATTCTTAATCTCAGAAATAAATTCACTTAAACTGTAATATCTCCAAAGCTATTTTACAAATTAAATAGTCAGAAGAACATATGAAAATGTAGGCTTATATATCTAAACTAATCTCAAATATGGCACAGGATGTCAAATTGTGAAATATAATCATATCATTCTACAGGGAGAATAGAGCAAATTACTTTATGATGGAGGACTAGAAAATATACCTGTGAAATAAAGTAGTATTTAATTGTTTGAAAACATTTAACCCTATTTATCTGTCCACAGAAATTTTCAGTTGCATTGTTAATTACAGATTTATTAATAGGTACCTCTTAGCACAATCATTTTAAATTATCTAGAGGGCTATCGCTATAACGATTGTCTGCAGCTAACAATAATGTTATGTCTTAAAGTAAATTCTAAAGGCCAGTTATTCAAAGACTAATACAGAATAAAATATTTCTGGGACTGCAACCCAGCTGTGTAAAAAAGGTAGGACATGGATACTGATTAAATGCATGCATGAGCATGTGTGCTCTCTCACAGTTTTCCAATCCAATTATACAATCCATTTAAGTGGTGCTCTTTCTAGTAGTATTAAATTACATGTAGGTTCTACCACAGAAGATTCCAAGTTTAATTCATGGCACTGCCATCATAAGAGTTCTAAGCAAAGATTTCGAGCTGAGACCCTGGATGTCTTCACTACGTTCAGTAAAGAAAGATTAAACCGGATGGACTAAAACATTAACTCAATACGACAAAGAATTATAAAGCATTCTTAATGCAAGGCAGAACAACTTTATTTCAGCTACTGCCTGCCTGTTCATTTCCTTCTATTCAGATGGTATAGGCAGATGAGCTGAAAAAAACTGAAATAAGAGAGGGGGGAAAGAGGGTGTATGGCACTTTCTGTAGCAGAAATTTGTATTTACAAAGATAAAATAAATAGGGCACAAAAGAAATACTTTTGCATTCCTTATTGGATCCAGATCATGCAACAATTTGGGTTTTCTTTTCTAAATAAATGTCCTAGAATTGTCATATAACACATGACATCAGCCAGTGCTTTAAAAATAATCTTACCTAGGTAGTATATCTAACAAGCATCATTCCAAGGATTTTTTAATGAGCCAAATTAATACAGTTCTTGGCTAGTCTATTAGAAAAGATAAGCTTTGAAGACAAAGAACATGAAAATCTTTTGAGACATTCGATATTATCCTTTAATTAAAAAAATCCTAAAAATAAGGACAAGTTCCTAAAAAATTTAAAAAGGAAAAAGAAATTTTTTCAGTACTGTAAAGCATCTCGAAGCTGTTGCGAAGCTCACCGATTAAGGATTTGTTTTCCAATTTCCTTCTTTGCCGCAAAGGAGACAACTGACAAATACTTCTTGGTTTTGTAACCTAAACCAAGATATACAAAGAATGTAGTTAATAAAAACATTAAACCAAATGTTGGGATACAGATTATGTTTATTATTGCTGTTGTAGTACAAAATTCACGTTACATGCTTAGACAAAAAGAGCGGACAAGGACAGAAATATGCATACGAAGATTGGGTCTTTTTAATAGCAATAGCACTTACATTTATATACCGCTTCATAATGCTTTGCAGCCTTCTCTAAGTGGTTTACAGTATCGGCATATTGCCCCCACAACCTGGGACCTCATTTTACCAACCTCAAAAGGATGGAAGGCTAAATCAACCTTGAGCTGGTCAGAATTGAACTCCTGGCATTGAGCAGTGAGTTAGCTTGCAATACTGCATTCTGATCACTGTGCCACTACAGATCTTACAGAAAATATATAAAAGTTTAATAGTTATGTTGAAATTCTATGGACAGAAATCAGACCATGGATAGAAAAATATGGACTATACAGTTATAACAGGAAAGAAATTTAAGTAGAATGAATTAAAAGCTGTATTACCATAAACATTGCTGGAGCAGAATTGGCATAATCTTTCAACATAATGTCCATTTCTACTTTGCATTTATTTTTCACAGGTGTTCGAGAAGTGCATTCAAGTGGGATGTTATCCTTTTAATAAAAATAAGACATAAGAGCAAAATGAAATCGTGCTTTTTATATGAACAAGGTAGTTGGACATGTACCAATTATATATAATTATAATATATATTATAATAACCAATTTTCACCTGGATTCAACAGGATTCATTGTGATACCAAGATTAATGTCAGAAAACTATATAAATGTTTCAGTTTAGGATTATTAACCATTGTTTCATATATTTTTTCCTATGGCAGTATACTACAGAAGAGCAGGGTACTACTTGTTAGATAATAATGATTAAGATTATATGTCATGCAAATAAAACAAATAAAATGTTAAAAAGTTATATTTAGTTACTTAACAAGCACTTCTAAATTATATTAAAGTAACCACATTTGTTTTACAGTCCCCAAGGAATGTCACAACTTTTGGGTACCTCTAATGTTTGGAAATCGAAAATTGAAAAATAATTCATGTGTAAAAAATTACCCAGTAAGGACCTCTAAAAAGGAACCACAAAAATATTAAAACATAATGCATATATACTTTTTGTCATACATTTTCTGTGTTATATAATTTTTTAATTACTATATTTAGGATTATATCTTCAATATGGTGTCTGTGGGCAATAACATACCCAGCTGATCTGCCCTGTCTCCTTGATGGTCATCAAGTTTCCTGTCTGATCTTTTTTTAAATATATATTTTTATTGTTTACAACTATAAATACAAAATACAGCGCAGCCATTTTGGCATTACTTTGCCATACATACCAAAGGTGTATTAAAACCCATTAACATTTCTATTATTGGTACAATATTTACATTTTTCTTCCAATCCTCCTAGCTGTTTTTGTTCCGCCCTTTTTTTGCAACCACAGATAAAAACCTGTTCCAAGTATCGTAATATTCTGAATCCCCCTTATTTTTCATTTCTCAAGTTAGTCTATCAGATTCTGCACATGCCTGTTTCATCTTACTGCTTATATTGAACATGCAAAATACTTTAATAAAAAGAAAATTGTCATTCTGCAAATCAAAATAGTTTTCATCACAATCTTCATTTGAACTGGTCCACATAAGTTGACTTGGAAAGTAGCCAGAAACTAATGTTTAGTATCGTATGTTTGCATAAAGGAAATAGGCAAGAAGTAAATCCCTTTGAATGACCCTGTAATTCCTTAATTCGGGGTAGAGTCATTAAGTAGTATCTCATGGTAAAGGGACAGAATGGGTTGTATTCTAGAACAGGGGGTCTCCAACCTTGGCAACTTTAAGACTTGTAGACTTCAAGTTGAAGTTCACAAGTCTTAAAATTGCCAAGGTTGGAGACCCCTGTTTCTAGAAAATCGTTGATTTGTGATTATATTTTTAACAGTAACAATTTTGTTAATGGAAAGTTCCCCCGACTTGTCCATGGTGATTTTGAAGCAGCTTCCATGACAAAATATCCAATTCCAAACGGGCACACCAGTTAGAATAGAATGCACAATTGTCTGTGTAGATAAAATGCCATAAATATTTGCTGACTATACTGAAAGATTTTGACAGGGGTGGGTTTGGTTTTTTTTTGCAAGTTAGGAAAGTATGAGTTCAGATGATATGATATCCCTTATCATACAACTGATATCTCTTTAATGAATGTCTCGCTTAGTGACCGTTCAGTTACAATGGATTAAAAAGTAATTTACAACCATTTTTCACATTTATGACCTTTGAAGGTTTGTGCAACAAAGGAAAAATTGAAGTAGGATTGTAAGCAAGTTGGTTTCATTTAGCAATTGCTATGCTTAATGACTAAGTTGCCACTCCCAATTGTGATTTCTAAATGAGGATTACCTATATGTCAATGTATTAAGATACTTAAAACAAATATCCTAATGTTGTGAACAAAATTTTATTTTTGTGTATATTATTACCTTGATATGTATATTGGCCAACTGACATTTAATAGACGCCAACTCAGCCTTTCCTTTGCTATCTGCAATTCAAAATTAAATAAAAATTATTTTTGTCAGCATAACAAATCCCAAGGTTTTAATTTTTCATATAGGATTTTTTTCACTTTCTGAAAAACACACACACATATCTTTCTTTGGGCAAATAAAGGAAAGATTTACTCTTCTTTTGGTAGCTATTAAAAAACAAACATTACATTGTTGCCAATATAAAAATTGTATATCCAAAAATGTATATCCATGGTAAATGTGATTACCATGGCCTTTAAAAGCATTTCATTGACAAGTAATTGTACAGCTAGAATAAGATAGATTTCACTTAAATTGCCTGGTTGTACATTCTTTTAGAAATGTATGTGGGGGCCATGAATAAATGTCATACAGAA
Organism: Pseudonaja textilis; assembly: GCF_049901715.1. Taxonomy (NCBI): domain Eukaryota; kingdom Metazoa; phylum Chordata; class Lepidosauria; order Squamata; family Elapidae; genus Pseudonaja; species Pseudonaja textilis. The sequence continues at coordinate 33,536,729 of NC_141996.1, forward strand.
AGCTTCCAAATCAAGGTTTAAAAAAATAATGACACAAATACAGTAATCTTACTTGTTTGAATAATGGATAATGAATTAGCAACATGTTAATGATTTAAAAAGGTAAAAGGAGCTATAATTATATATTCGTGTGGTATGATTTTTAATTATAGACTTAATACACTTCAGTCAGATACTAGTTACAACCTGAGCATTCATTTGTACAAAAAGATACCCAAAATGTTGCTAGAAACAAAAAATAAAAATTGCACTTTGGGTTAAAATTCTCTAATTCATTAACTCACAGGATGAGGTTTATGATACACTGATATTGTTAAATACAAATACAGTATGACATATAGGAATTGTCTTTGCAGATCAAGTATCAGTTAAATGCATTTTAAAATAAATTTAACCCATAGTAAAATGTGTGTCGATAAACTGAAAGTAATTTTCAGGGTTACATGTTTTGTGCTTACCTGGACTGTGTTGGCTGTCTTCATATAGGTCTATGAAGTGATGTTCCTCAAATGTCTATTAAAAAACCCCAAATTACAAACATTGAATTAACTTCAATTACTGTACAAAATCAATTTTACTACTGAGTGACAAAGAAGTTAGTAAAGACTGATTATTACAAAAAAAAAAAAAAGTTTCTCAGAATGTATGTACATATACACACAACGATATTCTGTTATGCGCTACCGTACAAACTTCGGAGCATCTTTTGCTCCAAAATGCTTCTATACTAATTTCTTTTTATATTTTCCAAACTTGCAGAATAACTACTGTTTCTGTTGCTATCAATCACTATGCATTTGTAATGTTGATGTCAATTTTATGATGGGATGGGGGAGAGGGGAAATCAAACAAAACTATAATTTGTTAACTTTATATTTATTTATCAAATTTATTTGCCACCCATCTTATGGTTCAGGCAACTTTGAGTGGCTGAGATTTAATTTCCACTTTTATATAGGACAATGCCACAATGAGAAACGCAGATAAAATGATCTTGTTTTTCAGGCTTTAAATATAAATATATTGAAGTTTACATTAATAGCCTTGGGCAGATCCTTCAGTAAGATACTTACAAATTAAATGCCTCTATGGTTTATTCAAGAGGATTCTGAAGTTTCCTCATTGTTGTTTTGGCTATCAGACACCCAGTAATATTACTTATGTTATTTCATTTTGCAATTTATCATGTTTTAAGGGTACTTGGGAGTAAGAGCCAATGTGGTAACAGTTAAGAATTAAAGCTACGGAATGCATATCACAATGAGATGACAAATTTTTCAAATGGCTTCTCATATAAGCTATGTTGACTTTATATTTTCATATATTTCGATAAATCACTGATAAGCATTACTCTCAGATATATTTTATATATTATTCTTTATTCAAAATTAGAAAGAAATAGGTTTGACCAATCATTGATACGGTTAAAAATATAAGATCATCCTGTAACCTAGTGTATTATATTGGGTATCAAAATCACAATAAAACTAAAATTATTAGTGTGAAGAAAGGGGCAGGGGAGGAAATCAGCAAATAAGTATTTAATTTAAAAAAAAATGGTGCATGAGAGTAGAACTGAAGAATGGGAAAATGTATATACTTGAAGAAAAGTTTCATATTATTCTTCCTAAGCTACTGGCATATCATACTTGCTCATCTGTAGAGTCTTCTTCAAAATCAGAATTCTGCTTTTGCACTTAATTAAAAAGAAAAAAAATTAGTTAGATATGCACATCTGAAAATAAAATTTCATCTTCAATGGCATTTAAAGCCAATTCATGCACACAAACCAGACACTTATTTTATTGATCAACATATTTCTTATATTTAGAAGTAAGTTTAAAACAATCACCCAAGCATCTTGTACAAATGTTTTGTATAACGGTATGCCTGTATGGTTTTAATGGGAGATTGGTTGATATTACTGCATTATATTATTACACCTGGGCAAAGAGTCATGTATTAAAGATTGGGCGGTATATACATCTATTTTTAAAAGATTAAATAAATACTTTCCATTTAACCTGATTCAGCAGTTGAACTAAATTCAAAAGCAATTTGATTTTTATTTACCAATATAACCAAAAGCTGCCAGCATTTTAATATATCTTTTTATTATTAAGCATAAAACATATTAACTTCTGCACATACTTGTATAAATTCATTGGTCTATTTCTTTGTTTTCTCTTTTCATCACAATTTTTCTCTGCATTTGCTAACCAATTATTATCCAAATCTTGAAGTTTTCTTTTATGTATTACAATTAAAGGCTAAAAGAAAGAGATATGAAATTTCAAAACCTTTTTCTTACCTAGTTTTTCTTGGCATTCTATTGTGTTCTGTGGTTTTAAACAAAGACTTTAGTTAATGAATTCCTTTATAATGGTAATAAAAGGACAATTATTTACTTGAAAACTTTGTTGTTCAATAACAAATATTACCAACATCCATGTTACCAGAGAAGGGAGAGAATCTAGGCCAGTGGTGGTTAACCTTTTTGGGCTCCTGTGCCAAAAATTGCGAGCGCGCCAGCATGCCCATACTTACATGCCAGCACCCAGAATGCAATGTGCACGCTTTCTCCCCCTGCGCATGCCCGCGCAATCCATACCTCACAGCTGATTTTTTGGCTGGTTTGGGGCCTTTTCGGCCTCCCAGAGGCTTGGAAAAAGCCTCTGCAAGGCTTCTCAGGACGAATTATAGGCTCTTTAGTTACCTCCGGTATTACAGGAAATTAAAAAATGGGCCTATAATTCGCCTGAGAAGCCTTGCAGAGGCTTTTTCCAAGCCTCTGGGATGCCGTAAAAGGCCTCAAACCAACCAAAACAAAATCAACTGTGAGGTGCGGGCATGCACAGTGAGATAAGTTTGCCTGTGGCTTGCGTGTCAGCACAAATGGCTCTGCGTGCCACAGGTCTGCCATCACGGATCTAGGCAAATGTTTATCTACAGTCTTGAAACTACTATTAAACAAACTTCAGAATTATACTGTACCAAAGAAATTTCTTTTGCTATAACCTGCTTGCAGTGGTAATGAATATCTTAAAAAGAAATTCATAGAAAGTTTGATTAAGTAGATCTCAAGCCTACCTTCTATTGCTTCTGAAACATCAATTTGGTGAAATGGGAACATTACAATATATTTATTGGTGCAATATAACATAATGCAATGTTATCCACTTATATGTATGGAGGATTCTGTGTTTGTTAGTATGATTTACTGGGTTAGGGATTTTCTTTCTTTCACTGTGCTTTATTGAGATGTATTTATATGGGGGGGGGGTGCACTAAGTGAGGCTCAGCCAATCTCATTGTACACATGTTGTGCATTGACAATAAAGGTTTGAATTGAATTAAATTGAGAATAAAAGTTTGTGTCCAAAACAAAATTGGAAATTCTGTTTTAACTATAAATTCCAATTTGACTTGGACAGCAAACTGGCATTTGTAGGATTTTTTTTTCTTTCCTCCTCTGTCAATTAAAGTTCAAACACGTTTTACGATTCTATTATTTAAATAACGAGACTTGATTATCTGAAATTTTACAAATTGTTCAACCTACTGGCTTTGCATACCTTATAGAAACTCAAAATATCTCTCTGGACTAGGAAACTCTACCAATAAAAACATAGGAGCAATAGCCAATGAACAGGAGGACCCCAGACTTAGAAGACATTCAGTGATCTATTGATTAATAAATATTTGGTCTTGATTGTAACTCCCAGTAAACTACATGTTTGGGAAATTACTTATCCTATAATTCCACTGATATAAACAGACCTTAATTAATCCATATTAGTCTGAGTCATCTACTAATGCTCAAATATAGAAGAAAACTATTAGGAGAAAGAACTGTATTCAGAACAATATTCAGTAACAAGATCATCTGCCATTCTTACTTAGAAAAAGTAACACATTTTAAAAACTTGACAACAATATTTGAATTTCATCATTCAAATTACAAAAACAAAAATGCTATAAAATAAATACAATTTATCTCCAGAAGTTGTAGCTACTCCAACACTGGAAGTGTTTAAGAAAAGATTGGACAACCGATCTGAATTTGTCTGAAATGGTGTAGGAGGGTTTGCTGCCAAAGCAGGGGGTTGGACTAGAAGACCTATAAGGTCCCATCTAACTCTGTTATCTCAAATGAAAAGCCTGATCTATGCAATGATTATTTAATAAAGATTGAATTACAATAACTTAAATTTGATATTTTATTATCTGTAACCATCAAATGAAATATATTTATTTTCTGTATACTAAAAAAAAACATTGCTGATGCTTTACAACTTCAGAATCAAAATAATAATAGTCAATACCTAAAACTGATGAATAATAAAACTATCAACTCGCTTTGGTAGAAGGAAGAGTTAAGAGTTAAGGAAGAATTAGTATTGATTAAAAGCTTTACAAATTAGCTCCATCTTGACTTAACTTCTGAATCACAACAAACACCATCCACATCCAACCACATGTTTTTAGATTTTAAACATGGACCCAACAACTTAGAAAATAAATTTAATATTAGTAATAACAAGGTTAAGAATGAAAGGCATACATTTTAATACCTCATAAGACACATCTAAAATTTCATCATTTGACTCTTCTCCCCAAACTCTTGGCCCTATAAATTGCAAAAGAATATATACATTAGTTGGAATACGTATTTCCGATTAAGATCTTATATAAATTTCAGTTAGGACAAAGTCATAAATTAGAGACCTCAACTGGGCTAGGGGCTATCTTCCTCCAATTAAGGAATAAGGAATGACCATTCCAGACTATAATAGTAGGCAAGAAGAAAGAGCTTTATAATAATAAGATCAATGAGCAAAATATATTTTCCATTCACTTTTTGTATGCTATGTCCAATAATGGAAACCTTAGTTCTATGTTGCTTGTCTTCTTGATTATTATCCATTCATTGGTTCTTGTTTTCCTTTTGGTACTTTGGAAAATATCCCTTCCCTCCATCTTTGTGACAGCCCCTCAAACACTGGGACCTTCCCTAAACTTTTTTTTTTTTACTAAACATACCCAATTCCTGCAACCATTATTCATGTTTTAGCTTCCAGCCCCCTAATCTTCTTTGTTGTTCTTCCCTACACTCTTTCCCTTCCTTCTCTGCTCCCCTGCTCTACTCTGCTGTAAATTGGCATTGTATCTGAGATGACAATAGGTTAAGAACAATCTCATTGAAATTTAATTCCCTGCAGATAAACTTTATGTCATCGAGAAGTACGAGACTGGATCCCAGCTTCCTGTGTTCAGATTTAAAGTAGTAAAGTTATGAACATTTTCTATTACCATCTGAACTTGATCCAACATTACCCATGACCCTAGATTACTTCTCCATGTATATTTAACTCTAGCTGTCGTTTACCGTATTTCCCCATGTATAAGCCACCCCTTTTTTCCAAAATTTTCAAGCCCAAAAAGTAGGGGGGTGGCATATACAAAGCAGGTACACTTTTTATACGTGAAAAATGCATAAAATAATAAAGTAGGAATAAACTGGTTTTCCAGCAGTATGCTATACTTTTTTGTAAAAATTGTACGTGATGATACGATTACGAGTGCGAGTACGCGATAGAAATGCATACGCTAGGCATCGGCCTGAATGCTTCGTTCCTACTCTCGTTCCGATGCGAAGATTGCTAGCGTCGCCCGCACCACTTTCGGCATCATGACCGAAGTTGTAGATCTAGACGTCGAATTTTGTTTCTTTGTAAATTTTCTTTCTTCATAACTTGTTTCTCTAATAAAATATTTTTTTCAAAACTTCACAGTCCAAAAATTGGGGGGGTGGCTTATACAAAGGGGGTGCTTATACATGGGGAAATACGGTATTTAAATATTTCAAATTAAAAAAAACCTAAAAAAAGCATCAAAATCCATAATTTTTTAAAATGAAATTTAGCTTGATTGCCTGAGTTGAACTCGGGTGACATGCTACTGCATTTTGGACCAGTTTTCAATCATGTTCTGTAATATGAGATATATTAAGTGCATGTATGTGGGTTCATCCTGTTCTAAAAACCATAGCTGGTGTATCAGTCAGAGCTATGCAGAAGCCCTCCTGGGTGTGGTATTCACCTGCTCTTCAAGCAAGAGCTCCAAGACCAGGAGGACTACCAGATGTGAATCTGTGCATTCCATCTGTGCATACAACCTCTTCAAGGACTAAATATGGTAATAAACAGCCATTTTCTCATGTTTGGGTTAAGTATGACCCCCCAAATTCTTATACTCTCCAAATATCGATACTATCCAGACACCCATATTTTCCAATGGGCCTGGGGTGGAGATGTATATCTGAGTATCAGTATCGTCAGCATACTGATATTTCAACCAAGGTGACAGATGACTTCTCCCAGTGCCTTCAGGTATGTGTTGGAACAGAATAGCCAAAAAATATTAAATGATGAGGCTGTTTATAACCAAGTGCCCAGTTTCCTGAATACCTTCGGTATATGCTCAGTGAGCAAGTATTGGAACCACCGACCATTGTGCCTTTATCTATCAACCCTTGCATTGTAGTTGACAGTATGCAATGCCACTAAAATATCTAGGATAACTGCAACACCTTTGTCTAGTTTAGTGTAGCAATCTATTGTATGTTTGCATAAACTCCGCAATTTAAGCACTTCTTAATGTAGGATTATATTTAATTTTCTATTCATGTTAATATATTTGATTTTCTGATTGTCCTGTTTCAGCATGTACATGAAGACAATTTCTTACCTAGATACTTTTATATAATAGAAGCAGCTCTATTCTTAGTAATTTTAAGATGTATATATACATTCTCATGTAACACATCCACATACAGAGACAGACATGTCTTGTTGGATTACAAAGCTAATGAATAATATTATTAGTTATCATTTTTCATTTTATTCTAAAATAAGATTAAATGTATTTCTGTATTTGTAGTTATAAGATGAAATATAAGTATAGTAATAAAATAAGGTAAAAATAATCTTACCATCCTGTGTCTGATAAATCAATGATTTGATAGAGACAACTATATCCTCTTCAAAGGCAAAGTTGTACTAAATTAAGAAAATACCACATCAGTTTAGCATGTTTTCTAACTATTAAGCAGTTCTATTCGATAAAATAGACATTTTTCAAAACAGGTAGCCTAATAGGATTAGAATTTCTACTGAAGATGGATTTTAACCAAAGAAAATATATACCCGATTTAAAAACCTTGTTACTTATATTCACGTGATGTGGATCACATGAAGACTTTCATATGATCACGGCTTCTGTCACCATCTGGGAATCAAGTGTGTGTGTGTGTGTGTGTGTGTGTGTGTGTGTGTGTGTGTGTTCGTTCGTGTTCCAAAGACCGTCACCTTAGTTTGCATTATGTGCAGTCTAACTATACAAACCCAATATTATGTTTTGCGGCTAAACAATAATCTATATTCAGGAATTCCTGAATTTGATGAAGCAATTATACCAAGGAACTGAGCATGGCTGTAATTTTCACAAACCGCAGTAAAAGCACATCCACTTCTGCTCAGTTTTGGCTCAGTGGCCTCAAATATTTAGACAGACTTTTAAATCGGAATGTCCTCCATTCTCCTTCAGGCAGGAAAAACTATGTACTAACGTTGAAGCACAACCGCTGCTGCTGCTGCCGCCACTACTACTAATTCAACGGAGGGAGGGAGGAAGACATCAATGTTACATGTCGTCAAGAAATCAGTTCGGAAAAAAGACCCTCAGGCTAGCCATCGCCAAGGCCTTGGACCCTAACAGGACACCTCCAACCTTTCCATGCAGTTCCGATCCTCTACATCAAAGCCGTTTCCTCCACGCTCAATCCTCATTGCGCTTACCTTGTTCACAATGCTGCTCATGGCAGAAGCGAAGCGGTAGCGGCTATGCCGGAAACTCCAATCCATGCTGCTTTTCGTTGCTTCTTCTACTTCGAGGGTATATAATAAAGATACTCCCCCCCTTCACTGCCACATTCTATCCATGTGAATTGCCCTTAATTAATGCGCAAGACCACCACCACCATTAAGAGTGGGGATTGGTTTCTCTCGATATACCAAGGCCGAGACTTGAAACTGACAAACAAAAACCCGCCCACTCCCAATTCAAATATAGCGCCAATTCCAATCCCCGCAAAGACTTTTCCGATTCTTGACTCCGGTAGGCGGTCGCTCGCGTCGCTCTCTGCAGGCCGCCCAATCAGAAGGATAGAAAGTCAGTCTGATTACAATCTTTCTATTTGAACGTTCGGATGTTCATTTCTACCTTCCATCTACTCTCGTGGGCGGAGACGGGAATGAAAAGAGAACGCTTGAAAAGCGCCTTGTTTTTTCTTAGGCAGGAATTCTGTTCTAAGAGTTTCATTTTGACGACTCTAAAGTGATGCCGAAAGACAAGCATATGTTTTTGCCGGAGGTGGGTTGTGATTTTTCTTAGGTCCGCGTGCATTATATCAGAAGGATTAGAAATAATGAGATTAGTGTGTTAAGAATAACTGTCTATGGAGATTCTCAGTCATTGATGGTTGCCCCAAAGGTGCTTTCTCAGGAGGAAACTGAACTTTCTGCTAACCAGAAAGTCCACAGTAGCTTCATGAAAAAAACATCTTTGGCATAAGAATAACAGAATTGGCCCTGTTAAATATTGATTATAAAATATTTACTACGATTACAGCAAATAGATTGAAAAAAATATTGAATGAATATATACATAAAGATCAAAAGGGATTTCTTCCTAATAGGCAATTCAGGAATAATTTAAGGATAGTATTAAATGTTTTAGAATACTACGAAGCTTACCCGGAAAAACAAACGGCCCTTGTATTCTTGGATGCACAGAAGGCTTTTGACAATTTAAATTGGCAATTCCTAATTTAACAAATTTACAATATGAATCTAGGCACTAAGTTTGAAAATATCGTGACTACAATTTATGATTCACAAAACGCGAATATTATAATTAATGGAGTGTACACGTGCTCAATGAAAATAGAGAAAGGAGTCAGGCAGGGATGTCCCTTATCCCCCCTGCTCTTCATATTATCTTTGGAAACATTGTTTACACGAATTAGACAGAACCCAGGAATAAAAGGACTAAAAATTTAAAAAGAAGAATATAAACTCCAGTCGTTTGCAGATGATGTGGTATTTTTCATAGAGGAACCAATTGAAACAGGTCAAGAATTACTGAAAGAGTTAGATCAATTTGGGGAAGTTGCAGGACTTAAAATTAATAGGGAAAAAACAAAATTAATAACTAAAAATTTAACAGAAAAACAAAAACTAAAATTGGACAGGATTATGGGATTACAAATAGTAAAAAAAGTTAAATACCTAGGAATTTGGTTGATGGCTCAATGCAAAACTCTAATGGAAAATAATTATAATAAATTATTACAGCAAGTTAAAAAAAGATTTAGAGATGTGGGTTAAATTGCAAATCTCCTTATTAGGGAGGATTGCCACTATAAAAATGAATATTCTGCCCAAATTTATTTACTTATTCCAAACAATACCAATAAAAATACATAAAAATTACTTCGTGGAACTTAACAAGATAATCACCAAATTTATCTGGCAAGAGAAAAAACCGAGGATAAACCTAAAGGCAATGCAAGATATGAAGAGCAGGGGAGGTATGGCATTCCCAAATTGGGAATTATACTATAGTGCAGCCTCCTTCCTCTGGTTGAAAGAGTGGGTAAATCTGTTGAATAAAAGGATCTTATTTTTAGAAGGCCATGATTTACAGAAGGGATGGCATGCATTTTTATGGGACATTGGGAAAATTAAGCCGAAGTATTTCCACAGACATATAATTAGAGATTCCTTATTGGCTAATTGGAACAACAACAAAAAAACATTATTTAAAAATCCCAATTTGGATCTCAACGATGGAGGCGATGATACATCCAAATAATCTAGATCTTAATAAAATGATAAAATACAAAGACCTTCTTGACGTTCAAGGAACTTTAAAATCATGGCAAGATCTCCAAGAACAGGGACTACAAGTAGACCGGTGGGCTTACTTGCAAATTCAAAATAGATATAGCCTGGACAAGAAAATTTTTGGAATTTATACTAAGGCACAACAAATAGATAAAATTTTATTAGGTCCACATAAAAAAAATAATAACTAAATTTTATAATTATTTACTAGAGACGGAATTAGAAGAGGAAGTAGTCAAAGGCAATATGATAGCTTGGAGCAGAAACATAGGACGTAGCATTACATTATTAGAATGGGAAAAGGTTTGGACAAGGAATAATAAAATTACAAGATCAGCAACATATAAAGAAAATGCCTATAAAATGTTTTATAGATGGCATCTCTCACCCTTGAGAATAGCGAAAATGTCTCCTAACATGAATCCAAATTGCTGGAAATATAAAAAGAAACAGGGAACATTGTTTCAGATGTGGTGGTCCTGCACTGAAGCCCAAAGATACTGGCATAGAATAAAAAAATGGTTAGAGGAAATAACGGCGGAGCAAATTGAATTAAAACCAGAATTCTTCCTATTGGGGATATTTAATAGACAAATTCCTAAAAATGTCAAATATATAATACTGCATATTCTTACTGCAGCCAGAATAACCTTTGTACAGTGTTGGAAACAAGCAGATATTCCAACAGAGGAGATGGTTATACAGAAGATAACAGCCTGTGCAGAGATGGAGAAGTTAACCTTAGCACTTAAGGAAAAAGAAACATCAGAATATTATAGAAGCTGGGAATGCTGGTATGACTGGATAGAACAAAAATAGAAAATATATTAGTAAATAACGTAAAATGTAAATCATAATTATATATTCGCAATAAGATGTATTTGTAAATGTATCACCAATATTGATAACAAACAAGGAACCATAGACTGTCGATAGTAGAATTGTTAGTTTTTTAATCATTTCTTTTTTTTCTATTTCTTTTTTCTTCTTCTGTGTGTTGTGTTTGTTTGATATTTTGGTTTTGTAATCAATAAAGTTTTTTTAAAAAAAAGAATAACAGAATTGGAAGGGATTTTGTAGGTCATCTAGTCCAACCCCTTGCTCAAGCAGGAGGACCTATACCATAATAGGCAGCTTCATAGTCCTGCAAGTTTACTTTGGGCGTACATAAAATAAAGTGATGTGGATGGCACTTTAAGGATTAAGTTCTTTCCATCTCCTGTCTTCTCCCAGCCTCTCCCCCAGAAACAGCTAATTTGGGATTTGATTCTGTTTTCAGGTAAAAAGAAATGAAAAACAATAAAAACTTCCAACTAGGATTAATCTTCATTTTAGAAGTATCTTGGTGAACCAGTGTACTTGTACAATAGAGAAAAAAACTCCACCAGAAGCAATTTTATATGAAAAGACTCTAATATTTTAGAGGCTACTATATTGTATTTCTAAGAATTACAAGAGTTGGTCAAAATTATTCTCTGCATGAAAATAAGTGCATTGTGTATGCAGTGTGATAAAACCACGACAAAAAGAAATAAGAATTTGCTACACTAATATCAAAATTTTATAGTTCTGTGTAAACTATGTGGTGTGAGAGATTAAAGATGATCATGACTAGCTGTCCTAAAGTTTTAACATGATGTGTAAACTAATAACATCTAATAACTTCTAAATATATTCTAAATTATCATTTAAAAAAAAATATGGTCAGCTTTACGGTTTTCAAATGCTAAAAACAAAATATACATTTAAATGATATAGTCTAGTTCTTTGAAAAGATAACGCTGATCATTTTATGCCTATTTTGTATTAGTATGTAAAATTTGTTTCAGAAACTTTGACATAGTTCATCAATTTGATAGAATGTTTGATTTGGTAGTACTGTTTTTAAAAGCAAGTAACAACCAATTTTAAAATAAAAGTAAACTAAACAGTTCAATGCATGAGTGAACATTTTGTTATTCAGACAAAGTGAAAAAACTGGCTGATTGTTGTTTGGACAGAATACAGACCCACACATATACAGAAATACGCACATATATGTATGTAGTTTATCAAAATTTTATACCCATCTCACCTGTAACCTTTGGAAATAGCTACATTGGATGAGTTGTACTGTCACTTAAGACTGTTTAATTTTTTTTTCTTGAAGTCATTGTAGGAAGTTAGCATCCACCCCTTTCCTAGAAAAATGAAATATCCTGGGAAATATTAAAAAGGTAGAATATTTCCTCTAAAAAGAGTAGCAACTCAGAAGCAGAAACTCACCTCAGAAGTAGAAGCTCACCCCAACCTTTGTTAATGGGTGGGCCATTAAGGCCTGGGCCAGAATACTTTACATAACAAAAATCTCCAAAAGGCCTTTTCAGTGTATCATCATCCAGCAAGGCTCAACCAAGCCTGGAACTCAGGACAGCCTACAGATTTGCCCCTGCATGGCCTCATGAGAGTCTGACAACCAATCAGAATACAAGCTCCATTTCAAATCCCAACAAAGGTTATAAAACCCAGGCACTCTCAGCACCTCAGCTTTTTCTTGATCTCTTCCTTCACCTTGAAGCATGTGATCATCCTTTTCACTCTGGAGCTCCAGACCATGTGGTCCTGTCCACCATTAAACCTTCCAATCAGCCTCCATGTTTCCAGTGTCTTTTTCCCCACTTGGAACTGAACCCAGAAGGATTTTTCTTCCAACACCAGGAATGGTGCCCTATATTATATTTCCTTTCCCTTTGATCCCAGAGATGACAAAGAAACAAATGATAATTTTGCCATGTGTTTATTGCAGCAGTTCTAAGCTGCTCTTAAAACATCACTTCATTTACAATATTAAGATATGGTAGAAGAATAAAGATAGTATGATGGAAAATAATAATAAACTAAAGCTACAAACTCTTCTTCAAGCTCTCCCTCCCCTTTCTACTTTGCCTCTCCTTTCTAACCCTGAAAAAAAATATTCCTCTGAATAGTAAAATGAGGAAATAAAGGAGGAGGTGGAATGTGTATGTGTCTGGAGCACAAACACCAGTATCTTTTAAAATACATTTTAAAAGTACGTGTGTGTTTGTGTGTAGGAGAGGAACTGACTGTAGTGTGTCCACTTATTTCACTATGACTACACCCATCGGGTGATAGGTTGGCACCTGTATTATAATCCTAGTTATTATTTTTTTCTTCTGTTCAGCCACATCTGATTCTCCAAGACTTCGTGGACAAGTTCCTGTGGTTTTCTTGGCAAGATTTCTCAGGAGTCCTTTGACATCCTATTTCCTTCCTAGGCTGGGAGAAAGTGACTGGCCCAAGGCCACTCAGTTGACTTTATGCCTAAGGTGGAACTAGAATTCACAGTCTCCCAATTTCTAGCCTGCTACACCATACTGGCTGGGATATTCTATGTATATCTTATTAGTATTTTCAGTTACATTGACAAATGGGTGATATCACATAGGATTTCTCTCATGAGATTAGTCGGATATTATTTTATGGGCTGAAACCTTCCAGGAATTGAACTATTGATAGTTCTGCATAGTTTAAATAACCATACAGTGTATATCAATAGTACTATATATTAAGTATTGTATAAAAATAGAAAATTCTGTTCTGCAGAAGTCATGTAGAACTTGTTATGTGAGAAGCTTAAAGGAATATGGATTGTACAGATCATTCAGATTTTATCATTTTGATACTGTTGAAAACCAGCATTTCCTAAGTTTAATTCCCAGTCGAGGGCACATGGGCTGTAAAGATCCTTTATGTAGTACCGTGTTTCCCCCAAAATAAGACCAGATCTTATTTTCTTTTAGGCTTGAAAATAAGCACTTGGGCTTATTTTGGGGGAGGGTTTTTTTGGGGGGGAGGTGCAGGAGGCAGGGAGTGTGGTCATCTAATGGTGGCTGGTCCCCTTAACTGCAGCCATTATCAGCTGAGCCAGCGATAATGGTGAGGCAGAAAGCCATGCAGTCCGCCAGAATCGGCTCCTCCCCCCGCCCCTACCTCTACCCAGCTGATGCTGCTTGAGAAAATGAGGCTTGTGAGACCTGTAGAAATGTAGAAGCAAACTGCAGCCTGCCCCTTTGAAGCAATCAAATGTGAGAGAATGAGAGAAACGATGGAAGGGAGTAACAAGAATTGCAGGCAACGGACTTCTGGTTTGAGCTTCTTCAGCGACAGACAGAAAACTCATCTCTGCGAGGCTTCGTTCCCTGCTTGCTGCTGGAGCGCCCCGAGCCAGCTGGTTTTGGGGCTACTAAGCCACCCCGTAGAGATGGTGAAGAGGGGGGAGACTGCCAGTAGGGTTGAGGAGAGCTGCATCTCTCCTCCCCAGCTGGCCATTACTCCCTTTCCCAAAGGCGGTTGCAGCGGTGGTCAGAAATGGCCACCACAAAGAAGAACTCGACCGGAAAAGAATGTGCAGGAGGAAGATAAGAGAAAGTTTTGGTTGACCGGGTCAAACAGCAAAAGCAACAAATAAGGTACCCTGGAATTGAAACTGTTAAAAAACAATAACATTTTTCCCAAAGAAGATTTTTAAGCTGCGAAGGAGAGAGAAAAGGGAAAAGATTTGGTTTTCTCCTTTTTCCTTTTCCTATAGCTAAGAGACTTAAGCAAGAAATTGGAAAAAAATCCACTTTGACATTAATAGGCATTTAATGCTGAAAATAAAAAGTCAAAAGGATAATAAAGATTTCTGGATAATTAAAAGCTTTTGGAAACAGGAAAGGAGAGAGGAAGAATAAAAGGGCAGGATCTGGAAGGGAGGAGACTGCCTGGAATTAAAAAAGAACTTACAGCAAAATCTCAACAAGACTTCCAAAAGATACATTCTAACTGAAATATTGCAACAAAAACCCCAGGAAGAGAAAGTGGAAAAAGAAATAAGAAGATATAATTTGGGACTATCTGGATTACTTGATGATTTCTGGATTCTTGGTTATTGTTTTGAATGACTAAATCAATCCGGTGGTTGTTTAAAACTGTTTAAAATGGCTCCACTTTTAGAAGAACTGAAAATGGAACTTAAAAAGTACAAAGAAGATGCACAAGAAGGGAGAGGTTCTTTTGGCTTCATATTTCAGTTTTTAGAAATGGAGATTTGGAATTATGAGAAACAACAAGAAATGCCTGCAGAACAAGAAGATTGGGACAAAAATGAAGCCATCTTTAATGAACAAGTAATCTTAGGTGGGGGAAAAAAAGGAAAGGGGGGAAAGAGAATGGAAAGTTTAAAATTAGGAAAAACAACTCCCCCCCCCCCCAAAATAGAGTGAAAAATAAGTATAAAATCAGAAAGCAACAGAAGAGGGAAATGCAGAAGAGAGAATTAGAACTAGAGAGACAAGGGGGGTAAAAAGGGGAGGGAGAAGATGAGAGGGAAGAAAGAAAGGAAAAGAAGTTATAAAGGACAGAAGCAAAATATACAGAAACAGGGCCTATTTAGAGATAATGGGTGAAAACTTAATGGAAAAAGGGATTCTGCAAAGGTACATAAGATAGTATGGTTATATTAGAAGCAGAAATAATTTTAGAAAATATGAAACAATGTATGATTAAAATGTCTGATAAAATAGCTATCGTAATTCAGTGGAATACTTGTCAATAAATAAATGTAACAAAAGGTATATTTAATGATTTATAAAACGTGAAGAGAAATAAGGGAAAAATTAATTATGGAGATTATATGTGTTTTTAAGGAAGTATGATATTTAATTGAAAAGTGTTAAAGATGTTAAGATGTTAATAATTATTAATGATAGAACTGAACTGGAATGGAATGAGGGTTTATAATTACATATATTTACAATCTTTCTTTCTTTTTTTAAAAGAATATAGTGTGTATTATAAGAATGTACCAAGCAGAATTCGATTGGAAGTTATCTATTATGTATTATATTGAAGGTTATAACCTTAAGGTATATACTGAAGTTTTAAATAAGAGTTGAATGGATGTAATTAAAAGATATAAAGGTATCATACTCCAATTAGTAACTACAGGAGAAAATTTGTTTAATGAGATGAGATAATCAAAATAAAATTGAGAAAATTAAAAGAGGGGAAAAACTATATAGAAAATGTAAAATAGTATAAGATATGGAATAGAATACAAAAAGGAGCATGAAATTGAGTTTTGTGTCTGTATAAAGAAGTTCAACCCGGGATTATGCTATTTTCAAAAAAGATGTTTTACTTGTATTTTGTGTGTGAAAACCCAAATAAAACTTTATTTAAAAAAAAAAAAGAATTGCAGGCAACGCTGTTTGAAAGGATTTCCTCTGCTGTTTCTCTTTTCTGTCTCTTCCTCCCTGCCTGCCCCCCATTTGATGAGAAACAGCGGAGGGAAACCAGGTAAGGGGACTGTCCCACTTCCACTTCCAGATCGGCGCCTGCTCAGAGTGACACCCCGATGACTGGCTTCTGCATGGCTGAACCCTATCCAGCCAACGTGAAAAATGGGCTCTCTCGCAGCGCCTAATCTCCCATGTGAAACCAGCTGGGCTTGTTCCCCCCACCCCCAGAGCACAGTGGTGGCCAAGCTCAGCAGACCAGACTCAGCCAGACATGCCATTGATGCACTGCTGTCCAGAGAAGAGTGTACTGGAGCCCAAACGCTGGGCCTCGGTGGACTTGGAAGCCAGGGATCCTGCAGGCATCCCAGCCACGTAAAGGCCATCTAAATCCCCGGGCTGCTCGCAACTCAATTGAGCCATGCATAGGAGCAGTGGCACCGCTATGAGGTTTGTCATACTGGCGCAGCCTCTTTGACCAGAACCCAGAAGGCTTCTTGTGGCATTGCACTTGTGAACAGCAACACTGCCGTGATATTAATCACATTGGCACATTACCTGCCATGAGTGGCTGCACCGGTTGAATCTTGTGGTGGTGCTGCCACTTGCATGCACAACGGCACAACAATCTTTGCAGGATCCTGCTCCAAGAGGCTGCAGCAATGTGACGAACCTCATGGTGATGCCTCTACTTGCACGCTCAATGCTATAACAAGCCTTGTAGGGTCCTGGATACACTGAAGGCATGGAATGGAGTGTTTTTGGTGAACAGCAGGAAAATGGGGAGGGGATTTTGTTTTCTGTCCTTTCCTCAGTCTGTGCTGAGCTTGAGGAAAGGATAACAGGCAGGAAAATCCCCCTTCCCATTTTCCTGCTGTTCACCAAAAATGCTCTGTTCCAAGCCTTCAGCGTTGCAATTCTGGAACATGCTGAAGGCTCAGAATGGAGCCCTTTTGGCGAATGGCAGGAAAATTAGGGGGATTTTCCTGCCTGTCACTCAGCAAGCTCAACACACACGGACATCCCAAAACGCTGAGCCTTCAGCGTTGCAATCGTGAGACGTGCGTCCTTTTCTCAAGTGACATTTGTTCACTTGAAAGGAACAGGCTGCGTCCAGAGAGAAGGAATGAGAGGCAGCTCCCGGCCCTTGCTGGCTCAGCTGATCCGCAGGCCCCAATTATTAAGGGGCCGAGCAGCCATGAAGTGACTGGGGAAGGGAAGGGCTCGTCCTGTGCTGGCCATACCTACCCCCTTCACTAGAGCTTATTTTTGGGGATAGGCTGTATATTGGGCCCATCCCCCAAAAATCAGGCTAGGTCTTATTTTCAGGGAAACACAGTTTTAGTAATGTAAATATATGTAAATGATATAAAATCAGAATTTCCTAATTGTGCAAAGTAATGTAGGGTTTCTAATACAGAAAATTTACAACATGATACAACATCTAACTAGACTATTCCCAAGTAATATCCTAAAACCTGAGGAATTTATGATTCTTTGTTCCTGCTTCAAGAATTCTACCCATTTATCTGAACATTTTTCTTGTTTTCCCAGCTCAGGCACAGAAGGTTCTTCTTTTATCTCCCCAGATTTTTGTTTAAAAAATAAATCGGGAAGAAGAGGGTTGATAAAATATCCTAAAGTTTATTCCAGAGAAATGTGTATTTATCATGGAGGCTGTAGTTTAGTGCAGTGGACACCAACCGGTGGCCCTTGGCCCACTGGTGGGCCGTGAGAAAATTTTGGTGGGCCGCAGAGAAATGCCCCCCAAAGCACCCCCCAAAGCCCGCCGACCCACTGACTCCCACCCTTCAGCCGAGTGCAAATCTGCAAAAAGCAGCACAGTCCTCGCCGAGCAGGACAAGGTAATGGCACTGTTGCAGCAAGAGGGAGCTGGCGGCACAGGTGGGCTGAAGCGGCAATGGAGATGGCCGGAAGGTGCAGGAGTGCCGCACTACTTGCATTTGCACAGCACTTCCACACCTTCCAGTTTGCCTCTCCTGGCCAACTGGAAGGTGTGGAAGTGCTGTGCAAATGCAAGTAGTGCGGAGCTCCTGGCTGGTGGTGGTGGTGGAGGGGGCAAGTCTGCACTCACCATCCAATTCAGACATCCGGAATGGGGCGGTGGGGGTGACATCAGTTTCCTCGTCCCTTTGGTGCTGTGCTATGCTATGCTTTGCTGCTGCCCCCCACCCCATGGCCCAAGCCATCACTGTCCGGGGAAAGCACAGGAAAAATGAGCAGAAATAGCTCTCGCTGGGGCGAAAGAGCTGAGGTCGAGGAAGGCACAGGCAAGAGAAGACGGAAGCTGCTGACTTTGAAAAGCGCTGCTTTCTGTTGCTTGTGCCTTCCGATCTCTGCTCTTTCGCCCCAGTGAGAGCTGTTTCTGCTTGCTTTCTTTTCCTGGGGGGAGCAGCAGAGATATCAGGTCTGCTCTTTCCCCCTCAGCAAGCCAGGCCTGGAGGAACATGAAAAATTGCAAGCAAGCGCGCCGGAGAAAGGCGTGTTGGAAAAGCCAACACACATTTCCAGCGCGCTTTCCTCTGTCCCGAAGTAAGATTGAGTGGAGGTCGAAGGGAAGGAGAAGCCTGGCTGGCTTTCCTTTGGCATGGGGTGGAGAGGAGAGACCAAATGCCCAGACCAAAAAAGCGCTGAGGAAGACAGGCTCCTGATAACCAGCCTGTTTGTGCAGGGGAGAACTCCAGCTTTTCTGGACTTGACACCCCCCCCTACATCCTCCACACAGGGAGGAATCCTCTGCTTGGAAGCGACAGGAGAAACCTGGAGGTTAGCCTCGGGGAGTCCTCTTCTTATGTGGAGGCTGAAGGGGTGGTGTTGCCTGGTTATTAGGAGCCCGTTGGCGATTCCAGCCCAGCCCTCCTTCCCTCCCCCAACTAACTCCAGGCAGCCACACCTGGCAAAGGAGGGAGAGGTTTCCTCTGACTTGGGGGAGATATGAGATGGCCCTGCTTTTTTTTCATTTGAGGTGGAGCCAGTTTCTCCCCGTCCAGATCTTCTCAGCCTCTAGGCACCATGTGGCTTCTTAAATCCTCCTTCTTCCCCCCCAAAGGATGAGAGATACCCCTCCTTTCCCTTCGCTCTGCCCCACAGTTATGATTAAGCATTTACGATTTTGTTTTAAATAAGCATTTGTGTGTGTGTGTGTGTGTGTGTATGTAAGTATATGTATATATGTGTGTGTGTCTGTGTGTGTGTAGGTATATGTGTATGTATGTATATATGTATGTGTGTGTGTGTGTATGTGTGTGTATATATATATAAATATATATATATATATATATATATATATATATATATATATAAATTAATACTAAATTTATATTTAATATAAAAATAAAATTTTTATAGTAAATATATTATCCTTTTTAAAAAATTTGTGTTAGTGGTCCTCAGGATTTAAAAATATGAGTTTGGTGGTCCCCGAGATTGAAAAGATTAGCAACCCCTGGTTTAGTGAGTGTTAGCTGACTATTGATGGCAAGTACTATGTTCAGTTACATAAATCTTTAAACAGCTAATAATCTGAGAAGAACTTGATCTATTCAATTTAATTAGAAACAAATTTTTCTATATCAGCAATAAAAACAATACAATAGAAGACAACAATACAAAGGATGAATTATGAGAAAGTTCAGGGAAATAAGATTTCAAAAAGAGGTTCACTTTAATAAAACGTACACAGAGTGCAGTTGTACAGAATTCAGAAAACTAATATACAATTTTTAAAGCTTCCTGTGATAGCAAAAAAGGAGATTTTTAAAATGTAGCATTGACACAAATTGACATGTGCTATGGAGGTTGAGGGATAATAACTATAGCTTAGTTTGAGAACAGAAAGTTATATTTCTGGGTAGGAATGAAAAATATTTCTGTTTTAGGAACAAGAGAAACAAGCCTCTTGGGCATTGTTGAGCTACTTTCAATAGCTTAGTGTGATGAAAATTTATTTTGGATTTTCTCAATTCCGGATTTGGGAAACTGTCAATAATACGACAGACAGTAAAAAGAATGTGTGCCCAGTTTTTTCCCTCTTCCTTGGTTGAGGAGAGAGGCAAAAGGAGAGGAGAATTTTTAGCATGATTAGTTTATAAAGTTAAGGGAATTACTTAGGTGGCAAATCTGAACATAGGAATTTCACATTGTTCTAATATTTGAAGATTTCCTCTTTTTTTTTCATATTCAGAAAACTTTAAGAGTGATGTATAGGAGTGTGCATTCATGGCTGTATGTACTCCTGCACCGTTACTGTAAAGGATGTTGCGAAAAGCCAATAGCCAGAAAAAGGAAAGTTTTACTTGACTTACGAATATGTAATTTTGGAATGGCTGAAACTATGCTTTTTCAAAAGCAATAAAAAGAAAAAGATATGCAAGCAGGAAAGAACATTGGCCTTTGCTCTAGGATTTTAGAAATGATAATTTTAATAATTACCTTTAAATTGTTTTGTTAAATATATGTTTCATGTAATTGGAATTAATCTTTGATAGCTGAAGATAAAGTTTTGAAATGCATCCTCTTAATTATTTCCTCAAATTTGTCTCATTTTGCGATAAAGGTTTATTTTTAAAGACTGATTTCTTTAATTGTAACCCTTAAAAACCTTTTAAATACCAGACCATTACATCATGTTAATTTACATTTGAAATAATTTCTATAATACCAAAGTAGCTAACTGCTTTTCCAAATAGTTATTTATATTTTGCCTGTTAAATTAATTGAGGTGTTAATTAATAAAAAATACTCCTATTTTTAAATTGATTAGTGTAGATATTACATTACTGAAAAAACATACTTCATCCTAAACTGATCTAAATAGGACAGTCCTATATAATGCTTTATCACCATGTTCCAAATTTCAAGTTAAACAAATTATATTTAAGCAATTTATCTATTCTGTATCTTCTAGAGAAATGTCTTCCCAATTCCAATTGTATTTATCTAGTGTTATGTGCTTCTTTTTTCTTTCTGCATTACAAAATTTTTATCATGTATGTAGACAAAAGCTACTGTATGTTATGAGAAAGAAAAGGGCAATAGATGAAGAACAGTTCTGAACTAATAATCTGTCTAGACCGTCTTATTGTTTTGAATTGTGGGTGGGAAATACAACTATCAGTCTTGGTATTTGATATTCCTTGAATTGTTCTTTTTGTCACAAGTGCCATTTATAACATGTGTCAGATGCTGTGTCTTTTCTCACTCTGTAAAATTTCCAGTACACTGGAGAGTTCAAAGCTCTTTGAAATAATTTCCCGGAAATGTTCATCGTTTTCCACTCCATTCATGAGTTCTTCTAAGGTGAGTTCCCCTATATGAAAACAATATGCACTTCTTTAGAGTCAAAGTTTTGTAGACTGACTTTTTCTGTCTTGGAATTAGGGAAAACACTGTCATATCCACTACTATATTCATTACAAGTTATCCTCGACTTATGAATGTAATGGAGCCTGCCCATTACGATCGTAATGTTAACTGAATTGTGTTAAATGGATGAGCCCCATCCCTCCCCCCTCATGCATTTGTTAATCGAATGTGTGGGTCATTAAAAGCACACAAAGTACCTCAGGAGTGGGGAAGATCATGGGAGGCCTAGTGCAGGGACAAGTCCACTGTCTCCAGCCATCAAAGGCCTCTCCCCACCCATTGAGATATCCCATGCTCTACTTCCCACCTCTTGGGATTCCCACAACTGGTTGGGACTTCTTCTCACCTGTCACCAATTGGTCATTTACTTTGGAAGATATCCAGAGCTCAAGTTGCTGTTGCAAAGCTGTTTTCCTTAGATCTCGTATTTTTACACACACTTCTGTCCTCTTTGGAAAAGCGTTTTTGCATGGAGGAATGTGTAAGAACCTGAGATCTATCACATCTCTGTAGGCTTTTTTTTTTGTGGTAGTCTGAACGGTGCCACGTGTGCCCATTGCATATTTTCAGCAACAGTTCCCTAACAGCCAGAGCAGCAACGCCATGCCCCCTGTGCTCGCCTTGTTGGGTGCCGGGCCCTTGTCCAGCCAAGTGGAGAAGCCTTGGGCTGCCCTGTCTCTTTCAGAAGTGAGTGTAGCCCTGCCCCACCTCTTGTTAGAGTGCCAAACTCACCCAGATCTTGCCAATTGTGTTGCTGCAGAGCTGGATTGAGAAATTGGTTCACTAGCTGCCCTCCGCCCTTGTTTGCTGGGTCTTCTCTGGTGGATATCTGGCAGGCACAGAGACACCTATGGGCTGTAAGGATCCCAGAAAGTGAAGGGTACAGGGCAGTTGGTGCGCCAAGCTCTTCACTTCTTTATCCATCTCCACAGTGGTGCAATTAATGAGATCCAGGTGGGTTCAGAACTTCAGCAATTGACTTAAACTCTGGAGATCTTCCCAAGGTAATTAAGTGATTGGTGTGGATACGGAGGAGCATATGGAACATGGTGGGCTACCAAAGCAGGCCCAGTGTCTGTAGAGACCCAGCAGGGCAGGATGGGGGCGGGAATTGGCAGGGAGCATGTTGCAATGGCTCTGCGGTTGGTTGTAAAGTCAAACATCCGCAGTGGTGCTGCAACATACTTAACTTTGGGACTGGATCATAAGTACTTTTTGTGGAAATGTTGTAATTTTGAGCCTTCGTTAAGTGAACTGTCGTAACTCAAAGACTACCTGTACTTGGTAAAAGTAATATAGTTCCCCAACAATATCCTTCAATTTGTGGGAAACAAATATTCCATTCATTTGAAATTGCATTTGATGCATTTCTGAATCCTGCAGTTCCATCTGTAGAATAGTTTGTTAGATGAATAGAGCAGACTTCTTCGATCTGTTGCCTTCCACTCCAGATCTGTTGAATGACCATTCTAATAATTAAAGGCCAATTAATGTAGAGAGCCTAGACTGAGGAAGGCTGGAGCGATACTGCTTAGATATGCAAGCTGTATGACGAAGCTTCAGGGAGGGGGATGGAGATAATGAAAACTGGGAAAAGAAACTCTTAAGCTCTAAGGAAATATTCAGACAATTCAAACTCCTTGCTCCCTCAAGCTGCTTTTACTGAAACAATAAAAATGCAGAAGAAAAATATATTTGCCTTTGTGGGCCTATATAATTTGAATCTCAGTTACTAGTTTTATTTTAATGTGTCAAAAGAATGAGTCTTTCATCTTCTTTTAGCTCTGCATATTTATTCCGTTCTGATCAGTTTTATATTGGAAGGAAAAAGCTCTCAGAGACTCAATAGTATATATGAAACTTTTTCTTAAATATTTCTTTTTGGAATTGAGAGTTGCTGCTTAGGGGGTTAATGAATATGAAGCTGAACCTACAATAAACTGAGATTTATAATTACAATAGAACTTAACTGAAATAAAAATCAGATTTCCCTAACATACAACCAAAGCAAGAATATCTTAGGTAAGTAACAATGCAACTGAAGAATGCTTGGTAAAATTATCCTGTTCCATCTGGATAAAAATACATCTTGCAACATTTCAAACATTCATTTTTCTCACTTTGATTCTCATGGCAAGATTCAGCTCTTTGCTGCTAAAAAACACAGAATGATTAAATATATTTATAACTATTTAAATGCCAATAATCACTTCTGGCAGGATACTCTCGATCAAATGAAAAAAAAAAAAAGATCTCAAGATAATTAATTATAGTACAGTTAGAATCTCTTGTTAGAATCTCTGTAAAGCAATTTAATAAAATTTGCTCAACAAAGAATTCAAAAATGAAATGAATGAACCATACTTTTCTGTTTCCTTTCTTTGCTGTCTTTGATTTTATCTTGCTGCAAACAAACAATTAGATCAAGCCATACAGTCTGAATGGCTCTTTGAATTTTTTAAAAAAATCAGTTTTTGCTTTGTACAATGTCCATCATACAGTAATCATCTTATTAGATCAATTTCAATCACTTATAATATTTTTGATGTATGAACATGTGACTAACTCTTTAAAGCTTTATCAATAGAACGCTTTTACAAAATTGCAAAATAATGAAAATAAAGATTTCAAGGTTTATTTATGCTTACCATCATTGTTTACATCTATCTTCTGAAAAATCAGGTTTGTCAATTCTTCAGGAGTCATCTCTTGGTTTTTATTGATTGTTTGAATAGCCTAAATAAATAATAATGTAAGAATAACCACACTGTATTGCAAATGTAAGGGGTAGCTAGTCACATTATTTAAAAGAGTCTAGAGTCTAACTTTAGAGGCTTATTAACACATCAAGTTTATATTGAAATGCATATCACGGTGTTTTGGTATTTAAAAAAAAATACTATTCATATTACTTTTAATTTTGCATTGCGGCTGAAGAAGTGAAGGTGGTGATCGATGTCTTAGTATTTATCTGTTTAGAAGCACCATAGGTTTACTAAAATACTATATTTGGAGGAGCCTGTGAAGTGAGTGACCTAGAAGATACAGCTGGCAGGTCAAATGTATTCTGGCAGATAACATCTCTTCTAAAATCACTACACTTATTACCAGTAAGCTTAACTTATGATGTCTTCCATAGTATAGTAACAAGATCTATTAGATATTGCATGCCAGCATTGAATCTGTCCCTTGAGAGTACCATCTAAGAACTAACCCAATTTCAGAGGTTGTCAAATCTACAGAACCCTTTAAAACTATCATCAGACATTGCTCAGCTCCATCTCTTTTTTTTGCAATTCATATATTGGTTTACACTGTTTTATATTTTTACATTGTTGTAATCTGCTATATAGAGTCTTCCTGTTGGAGGACACTATAAAAACATTAATAAATACAGTAAGAAAAAAAAGTTGGAAAGGGACCATTTAAGTCAATGCACGAATCCAAATCAAAACATGCATAACACATAGAAGCCTAAATACCAACAGGCGATAGCAGCTTTGGATAGTTTCCAGTCTCGCCTAATGGAAGTGGGGAAAATTCAGAATAGATACATATTGCCCTTGTCTCTGGGACAGTAAAGAAATAAGTGACAATTTGGCTATATCTTTATTATAACAGTCAAAACACCAGTATATTCACAGTATTAAACCCCCATTGAAAGACTTATCCTTGCTAATTTGTGTGCTTACTCACCATTAACATGCTGATAACTTCTTTTTTGTCAATTGTTCCACTCCCATCAATATCATAAAGTTTAAAATACCATTTCAATTTTTGGTCAATTTTCCCTCGTATCACTAGATTTATAGCAGCTAAAAACTCCAAATAGTCAATAAGTCCATCCTTTAAAAAAAAAAGGGTGTGTGTGTGAGTATATTTGCAAAGTATATGAAATTGCATTTATTTGACAATAATATTAATAAGAAGATAACATGCTGCAAAAATAATTAAGGATGTTTTGATGGCTTCCTTATCTTGTAACTTTCTTGCTACAGAAGAGCATTCCACCCATTCAAAAACAAGGAAAAGGATCAGTAAAAGGCCAGAAACAGAAAACAACTCGCTGTATAACCATCTATCATGGGAATAATAATAATAACAACAACAGTAGTAGTAGTAGTAGTAGTAGTAATGTGGTATAGAGACTTCCTCTCTGTATCACCACTTCAGACTGCCCACCAGATTTTAAAAAGTAAAAGTGGTAAACTTCGGAAATGTCACTGCTGTTACAGCAAACCAGAACTGTTCGTTATGGAAACGGTAGTTCCACATCAAGAACTGTTTCTAGCCACTGAGAAGAACAGCCTCACTACCTGCAGCTCAAATTTCTGTTAAGACTCTCTGACTAGTCCCCGTTCTTCCCCACTGTCCGATTCTGCTGCTGGCTGCACTGGCTGCCGGCGAACCACAACACTACCAGGAATGCTTTGTTTGAGTCTTCCCTTCTCTCCCACCCCATCTGGCATGACTTGTACACTAAGCATTGTTTTTTCCTAACTCAATAGCAGAACAGCTTCTTTATGTGGTCAAATGGAGCTCCACCTACTTTACTCACCTAGGAAACTGTCTTAATACATCAGTTGCAATTTTACAAAATATTTTACAAAAAGCACATTGTCAGTAATCTAAGTGATGCTAGCAGAGCATGAGGTTGATAGCAGTTGTTTGCTCCATGTGAAAAACAGCAATGTAAGTTGTTCATCTCTTCTTGAAAAGGCTCGTCATTTCAGCATGTCATAGGATTTTCACAAAAAGAATCACTCCCACCACCACCAGCCAGTACTTTTCCTGCCCCAGGCCGTCCCTACAATGCGCAGCCATCGAGGAAGAGCCCAGGCCAGGAGAGGCAAACTGGAAGGTATGGAAGTGCTGCGCAAATGCAAGTAGTGTGGCGCTCCTGCACCTTCCTGCCATCTCCATTGCCGTTTCAGTCCACCTGTGCCACCAGCTCCCTCTTGCTGCAACAGTGCTATTACCTCATCCTGCCCAGCGAGGACTGTGCTGCTTTTTGCAGGTTTGCGCTCGGCCGAAGGGTGGGAGCCAGTGAGTGGGCGGGCTTTGGGGGGTGCTTTGGGGGGCATTTCTCTGTGGCCCACCAAAATTTTCTCACAGCCCACCAGTGGCCCGCCATGGCCCACTGGTTGGCGACCACTGGGTTAGAAGCAATCTCATTGAATTATATTGGGGAAATACACTTGCAAGATTAAATCCTTAACAATCAAATGTATTGCAAAATAGCTTTTTATCTAATACTATTAATAGGGTGACATCATGGATATAAAAAAGAAATGATTGATTCCAAAGCAGATTTGTCAACAGTTTGCAAAGAAGTATGCAAGTATGGCTGGACAAACAGCTACATTCATGCAAGTTATGTGTATGAGACAGAAAAGGAGAATACTCAAAAAGTGAATACGATTATAGTTTAATTATTGTGATTATAGTTTAATCAGAATAAAACAATCATGTTTTAATACTATATAAGCACATAAACTATTCTGACAGGCATGGGATAGGATGCAGTTTGTGCCTCCCCTCATGAAATTTAAATACAGTTAAACATTTTGTGTTGATTTCTTTTATCAAATCATTTTTCTAAAAGGATTTCTACCATTTTTGTGAATTTCTTTGAACTCTAAGAGATTATAAGAATTATAGTGCAGAATAGTTGAATCCATCAATACCATTGGCCTGCTTCATAAAGCTGTTAGGAGCAGAAATCCAGCAACTTCTGAAAAGTTGTAAATATTCTATTCGTAGATTAGAAGAACAAGAGCAGTCAAAGCGGGTCCAATGTACTGCTGCTGAATATTACCAACTGCAAAAAGTCTCATTTTACCATGTGTAAATTGTGAACAATATATACATTAAATATGTGCAAATTAACTCTTGTTAAACTCTGGTGGCTTTCAGTGGCAGATGTGGCAGAAAAGTGAGTGCAATTATATTAAATGAATGGATAGATAGATAAGCTAGATAGATAGCTAATTTTATCCCAACTTTATTATTTTTTATAAGGGACTTCAAGCACTGAACATATATAATATTCCTTTTTCCTCCTATTTTCACAACAACAATCCTGTGAATGGGTTAGGCTGAGAGAGAGTGACTGCATTCATGGCTAGCTTTTCTGCTATATGCAAGCTAGAGCCACAAATTGCCTATCTCTGGTAAAGGTATAAACTCAGAATCAAATCCTCTGACTCCTTGTTTACTATTTCCCACCTCACCCAAAGATCTCTTTTGGGTGCAGGGAAGGATCATGTTTCCAATACAGCACGCATGAAGTCAATTGGAATGTTGAATTCACAGCTGTTAAAAGCTGCCTTTTCCAAACAGATTGACATTAATCAGCAGCATCTTCAGCAAACTGCACTGACCTAAAAATGATGATTTTAGTGCACTGGTACATTATACAAATGTCGCAATTATATATTTTTCTCAATGACTGATATGGTACTTGCATGATAACTTCACACATTTGCTTCCCTTAGCCTCTCTGTTAGAGTCACAAAATTTCATTCAGTTCTGCTCAGTCCATGCACCTTGCCTACTGCAGTTAAACCGAGGTGGTAAGTTTTTGCAGGACTCCCTGGGACTGTGAGCTCAGAGTTTTATGATGACTAAATTAATTATTACTGTATTACTTAAACTTTATTTTGTGAGTGTTTGACTTTATTTGTACACAGGTTTCATGAGTAGTCTGTATGCTCATACAAGCACACCTTAAAGGAAATATAAGCCTCAAGAGATGGCACTTTTTAATACAAATAGTCTTCACTTAACAACTGCTTTATTTAGTGACCATTCAAAATTATGATAACACTAAAAATATAACCTTAGGAATGGTCCTCATACTTTCTACTATCTTAGTGTCCCTCAGTCATGTGATCATTCGCAAGCATGGCAGTCTGCTTTCAACACGTAAACAGAGAAGCCGGCAGTGAAATTGCAGGTCATGGACAATTATTGTCTTGCTTAACAATCATATCATTTAGTGACATAACTGCCAGTGCCTATTATGGTTTTAAGTGGGTGGCACCTATAGATCTGGACTATTCAATATAATTGCTTTTTAATATCAAAAATAGAAATGAAAAATCATAAAATAATAAATAATAAAGTAAAAAATATTAATGACAAATGTCAAAAAACATAAATAGTGCTTTAATTAAACAGTTTAAAAAACAACAAAGAAAAACAGTCTATGTCCTAACAATAAACAGTTATAATCTATATATACTCCTCTAATACAAATATTAATCTAGTACATATATAGTGTTTCCAAAACTTTTGTACAACTATCTTTTTTCAATTTATACTCTGCATAAATAGTCCCATATTTCATTATCTATACAAAGTCCAAGTCTAAAAGCAATCCACTCATAAGTGGCATGGGCAATTAGGTCCTCAATAAGACAATTAAATTTTATTGTTAATAATTATATGCATGATTCTTTTTCACTTTAGAAATATTATTAGAAATTATAATCAATTTAAAGTATACTTTATCCAAATAAGCTGAAATTAGAAACCACTAATGTCCTAGCCAAGTGAATTATAGTGAAACTTTATCAATTTATCAATCTTAGATCAAGACAGACATCAAATATAGTTCATTGAAAATGTAAGCTGCAGGAAGAGAAGCCTGAGAAATTATCACATTAAATTAAATGTTAGTCTCCTGCTTAAATGTAGCAGTATAATGTATGCCAAATAAAATCTGAGGCTACTGTCTTATAATAGTGTTATCTGGGTGGAACATCAGGAGCTAGGACTATAACTACCAGACTTGCATTATCAGTTTGTAAGAATTACACCTAGAATTCTAGAACCACCAGTTCTGGCATCGGAGCCCACTATTTGCAAGAGATTGTAGTTTAAGGAATGTTACAATAAAAACGTATGCGCGTGCGTGCGCATCTATTATGAATATACATATGAATAAGCAATAAAATTATGTGAGTTCTGGGTTAGACAACCTAGTTCTCATTAGTGTCAGCCAATGAGCAGGTAGACAATCCATGGGAATGTTTTTAAAAATGACGGTGATTTAAAGCCAGAGTTGCCTTATAGGGGAGATGAGTTGCATAAAACCATTAATAAATATTTTTTTTTCCTGGTTTTATAACTTTGTGCCTAACCGGAAACTTTCCAGGATTTCTGCAATTGTTTCAGTGCTAAGAAAAAGCAATGAGAGCTGACTGTGTTTCATGAGTCACATTATTTTGACTTCATAAAGGATTAGTGATACTAATTTTTCTGCTGAAATTCTGTTTTTCTTTAAGCCTTTCTCATTACAAAGTACTATATGCTATACTATACTATACTATATATAGTATAGTATATACTATGCTATACTATAAGATCAATTTCTAATATTCTATTGTCACATTTTCCAAAGGAAAAAAATTAGTAAGTAAAGAAGTATAGTTGCTGGGCCTGTGAAAACACTGCTCATGAGTCTAGCTTATATTCTTAAAAGTTATTTGACAGATTGTATCTTCAAATAATAATGGTTGCCATTACTGTTTTGTAATTTGCCTAAGCTAAGATTATACTTAACTTTAGTCACAAGGCTGACATTAAGTCAATAATCCCCCAAAGTACAAGCCAATCACTAATTCCTACAAACTTAATATGCCTAGTTTTTTTGGGAAAGACAAATTCAAAAACATTTTAAGATACATTAAGTATGATGAAAGAAACCGTCACAAATAAATTGCAAATAATCAAATTTGTTTTTTAAAGTGTGTATCATTAGGAGAGAAAGCAAATATAAAACAAGTGAGTAAATATGATGCAAGTACATTAGGAATGTTATACACAACTCTTTATTTCAGAAAGAATATTGAACAGGAATAATGGGATAGAAATAGAAAAGATAAATAAAATTGTAGTAATGAAATATAACAACAACTGGGCATGCAATTTTAGAGAAATGACCACAGGAACTACTATAGAAGCATATGGTACGTATGGTGGCTCCAAAATTTCAAAGAATGTGACAAATTCATGAAGATTAATAATATTGATACATAGTGGTTTTAATAGTTAATAGCTCCATACGCCCTTGAAAATTTGAAGGCACAGCGCTGGCAACCATATTAAAGTCTACAACCTCTGTTATATATATCTTAATTCTGTGCATCTCACAGATATCAATGTGTAAAGGACACAAAAGTATGAGATATCAAGATAACTATCAGAGCTATAAAATATATTTTAATCACTGATAAATTAAAACCTTGTTAAACAGGCATACTAGCTACTTTTATATTTTGCAAAATCAATTTAGAAGGAATTGTAAAACAAATGTCAGACTTAAGATGCTAAAATATTCTGTATACAATAAATGAAAAACAGCACACAATTACCAAAAACTATGCACTACAGAAATAATTTACCTTATTTGTGTCAAAAATATTGAATACTTTCTCAACATAATTATTCGCCTGTGTAGTTGAATTTTCAAGACCAAGGACCTTCTTGCATTCATACATGGTGAGTTGTCCAGATGGGCATTCTTTCATGAATTTTGCATACCATTGGTAATTTTCCATAGCAATGATTTCCTCCATTGATTCATTGGCACCCATTTGGAGGTAATTAATCTATCCTGCTTTCTTAAATTTGTTTTTGCGAACACTTTCCTTCACTGCAGTGGCTCACGTTTAACTGGAATAGAAGGAGCTCCAACACATGTAACAACTAAGCATCTTAAGATCATTATAGATTTAGTATAAGTAAAAATAGAAGTGGGATTACCTTCAGCTCTACCAGTTAATATAGTTCTTTTACAATATTAACACTTCTAAATGAAATAGAAAGGTGCTGCTCTTAAAAATAATTCATGCAGAAATAGGTGTTATGATTTGATTACTAATCAATATTTTGGATGTCCAGAAAATAAAATCTTCATTAGTTTTTTATTTATTTATTAATGAAAAGGGGTTCTATATAGGAAGAACGTCGTGTATAGGGAAGAACAATTAACTATATTTGATGAAAATCATTTAATTTTTTTTTCTTATTTTTGGAGTTATATAAGAGAATTGGAAGGGATCTTGGAGATCTTCTATTCCAACCCCCTGCTCAGGCAGGAAAATTCAAAACTTATGGAGGAAAGTTGCTCCACGGATTAATTGTTGGGTCTGGAAATTTCTCCTTAGTTCTATGTTGGTTTTCTCTTTGATTACTTTCTATCCATTTGCTCCTTGTCCTGCCTTCAGGTAGACTAGAATTCCTTATTGACCAAGTGTGATTGGACATACAAGGAATTTGTTTTGGTACAAATGCTCTCTGTATACATAAAAGAAGATACATTCAAGAGTCAAGAATCATAAGGTACAACACTTAATAATAGCCATGGGGTACAATAAGCAGTCAAATCATACCAGGAAACAGTCAATATAAATCATAAGGATAAAAAGCCACAAAGTTACAGTCATCAGTCACAAGTGGGAGGGGATGGGAGATAAAGAGTGATAAGAAGATTAACAGTAACAGTGCAGGCTCAACAGTGTTGAGGGAATTATTTGTTTAGCAGTGATGGCTTTTGGGAAAAAAATTGGGGAAAAAGGTGCTTTGGACAATAAGTGGATTCGTTTTTCCCTTCTTCCAGCAACTATTCTTTATGTTTTAGCCTCCAATCATCTTTGTTGCTCTTCTGTGAACCCTTTCAAGTGTCTCAACACCTTTTTTACATTGTGGCAACCAAAGCTGGCTGCAGTATGCCAAGGGTAGTCTTACCAAGACATTATAAAGTGATATTAGCACTTCCTGCAATCTTGATTCTTTTCTCTGTTAACATCTAAACATCTTAATTTATTTTATATTTTGTATATTTTTATATCATTTCTCCTTTTTATATTCTTTTTTTCCTGCAGCTTATAATTTAGTAAACAAACAAACCCTTCAATAAAGGTCAGAGGGACAAAGTCCATTGTCTGAGAATAAAGGTAGATTAGAGACAAAGTTTCATTAAATAAGTAAAAGTATTGTTATATGAAAAGTATCTGCTGTGCCACTCTATCTTCACTTGAAGAATAATAAATGCTGCTCATATATATTAAAATCAAGCTAATTCAAGTTAATAAAAAGTTAAAATACTTGACAGCCAAATTCTATATGACTAAATGACACAATATTTCCAAATTCTAAGCCAGTCTTAATAATACTCGCACACATAAGCTGCCACATTCCTAAACATCATACATATACTTTCTTCATTTCATGAGAAATTTGTATAGGATGACTTCTTCTAGTTCTTATTTTTATAAAAGTCTCAAATATTTAAATCCTATTTCTTTGTAAAGTGATTTCATTTTTGTCAATCTCCGTATATCTAAGCCATAATGACTTCTAAATCTGAGTTAATTCATCCATTGCATCCCTACCCCACAAGATGTGAAGGATAAATTCAGCCAGGAATAGGTCTGAAATATTATGAAGGTTTTGATCTGGTATCTTATATGGAAATTGTGAGGACTGCAGGAGGCCAAACAAGTTCAAATTAAACCCTAGCAGGTTAGAACTAATTTTTCTGCAAACGTGGGCTCTGCAAAAACATGTTCCTATTCTATTCCCTCTGTGGTTTAGTTTTACCTTGTAGCTCCTGTCTGAGCTTGCGTAGGCTATGATTTGAGTCACATTAATGATCATCCATTCTACTGAAGCCCATCCTGAGTCAGTGCCTTCTACCCATCAGCTGGATGTCAAAGAGAGCTAGTACCATGTACAGAACTAATCCAACTGACAGGTCATGGGCGCAGAGAGAACAGGACATTAGGAGAGATTTTCCTTGTTTCAACTGTTTTCCTGAGCACCTGTTCACTATTAAGTGAGAACATGGTCTGTGCTATATCATGCTGTTGGTTTTTTTGTTTTTGTATGCTGTGAGTCTTATGGAGTTACCTGTCCTCTAAGTTGAACAAACAAACATGACAAGTGCTTAAATCCACCATTTTCTCCCATTGGCAGGTAATGTTTCATGGGAGGGAAAACAAAGTCAAAAGAATTCTCATATCCTTTAACTTGGACCTCAATATATAAGGGAACTGCTGTGAAGGAATGGGAAAGGAATGAGCAAGCTGTCAAAGGGAAATTTCAGAAAATATTACTGAAACTCAAAATAAGCCTTACTTTAATTTTTTTGTTGTTATGGTAGAATATGTAGTAGAGAGAAACTTGACAGTTTGTCAAGATTGTTAGTTTACAAACTTACAACAATAAACATCACACCCTGCTGTGTTTGTTTTTGATGTTGGTTGCATCAAGATCTGACATATATCATTTATTGCCTTCTTTACTGTGGCAAGATAGAGATTGGCAATAGGGCCGCCAATGTATATAAGCATACTTTTATGTAACTCAAGGGTACAGATCAGAGGTGGTATTCAGCCAGTTTGCATCGGTTCTGGCAACCCGGTAGCAAGAATTTGGCGTGGGTCATGGAACTGTTAGCAACTTCTGGCTGGCCATCCCCCCAAACCGGTTCCGGTCGCCCGAGTGGTCACCACTTGCTTGCTTGCCCTGGCTGCCCTCTCACCGCTCGCTTGCCCCACCCACACAACGCTCAGCCCGCCCATCCCAAGCCCACCCTATAAAAAGGCATTGCCAAGTGGTCTTATTGCTTACGCATGCTAGTTTCTCTGTGGTTGCCTGCTTAAGCTGATTTGAGATTACTCTAATCTACTCTTCTCCAACGGACCTCCTACAAGATATGCCTACAGGACCAGGTAAGCACTGAGCCCCCAGCGCCTGGCCCCGGGCTGAACCCCCAGTGATCCTTCCCGCCACCCGGTGGCTACAATCTGCGGTTTGGCATAGCTCCCCAAGTCACCGCGGGTCTGTTGTGGGCCGGCCACTACTCTTGCGGTTGCCCACCCCCAGTGATTCTTCCCACTGCTCAGCTGCTTCCTGGGCTTTTGGGGCCCCCCAGAGGCCATGGCCTCCATCCTGGGGCCTCACACAGGTGGCCAAGCAGCAGCAATGGTTTGTGCCACACTGCCGAAGCCCCCGTCGCACTTTCCCACCACCTCCTGGCTTCGTCCGGGCATTTGTGGAGCCTCTGGCAGCCGTGGCATAAAGCCTGGGCATCACGCAGCTGGCCAAACTGCTGTGGTGGCTTGTACTGCACTGCCGAGGCCCCTGCTACACTTTCCCGCTGCCCAGCTTCATCCAGGAGCCTCCGGAGGCCATGGCCTGTAGCCCAGGGCCTCGTGTAGCCAGCCAAGCCACCACGATAACTTGTGCCGCATTGCTGAAGACCCTGGATCTTCCTGCCACCCAGTCTTGCCCCGAGTTTTCGAGCTGCCACGATTGCTTCCAAGCCATCGCGATCACCCCCCACCCCCTCAAGAGCTTCTAAAAGCCCTTGGAGGTCCTTGCTGGCCAGGCTAGAGCCCATAGGCTCCAGCCTAGCCAGCCTTGTTAAAAGAACCCACTTCCCTCTCACTTCCAGCCTCCAGCAAGCACTTACCTCCTTCAGAGGCCTTCTCCTGATTCCCAAACTTGTCTTTCCTAAACTTTTCGATTCCTAAACTTGTCTTCTGCCTTGCTTGTGCTGCATCCATCTCCTAGGTGAGCAACTGATTCTGCCTCCCTGTTTTCTTCAATTGCCTTTTTTTTCTTATTTAAATCAGGGCAGGGGTCTTCAAACTTGGCAAGTTTTAAGACTTGTAGACTTCAACTCCCAGAATTCCTGAGCTACCATGACTGGAGAAGGGCTTCTGGGAGTTGAAGTCCACAAGTCTTAAATGTCAAATTTGAAGACCCCTGATTCAAAAAAACAGTAAGTGTGTTAATTTTTTTTTCATAAAAAAAAGTCATATAAAATTTGGGAAATTTTAGCTGCTTTTTTATTTTTAGAAAGCAGCTGCTTTGTGAGGTTGTCATTATGTGTATGGAAGTTCTTTTAAATTGTGTGAAATGTTATGTGCCTATAAATTAAAACTATCTTAGATTTTTCCAGCTGTATCTGCTTTGTGAGTGTGTGTGTGTGTGTGTGTGTGTGTGTAGTTTTCAGTTGTGTAGGGAGTATCTGCTTTGTGAGTGTGAGTGTGAGTGTGTGGTTTTCAGTTGTGTAGTTTTGTGGGTCTTGCTGCCAATCCAGTCACGTTACAGTATAATTTTTCTGGACTGGCAGCAGACCCACAAAACTACACAACTGAAAACATACTCCCTACACAGCTGAAAACTACACACACACACTCGCAAAGTAGATACAGCTGGAAAAATCTAAAAAGATAGCTTTAATTTTTAGGCACATAACAACATATCCTAGCATTTTTTTGATGTTCATGCTTGCAGCATTCAGGTCAGGGGGCATTTTACGTGTCCAGCTGCTTGGCAGCAACTTTACTTTCTGAGAAAATTAGTAACTTGTTTTGGGGTATAACACTTCCACCATTATTAAAGTTGGTTTTGACACGTTGAGATTTCTGAGCCTGTTTGATGGGTTTCAAGTGTCCATGCTCTGTTTTTGTTCTTGCTTGGGTCTTTTGTCTTTCCTATCATGGTGGTTAATTCTATCAGGAATCAGTAAATGGGGACCTCCAGGTGATTTACCTTAATAAGGACTGTACTTTAGTGTTGCTTTTTGTTGTCTTGCTTGTTTGCCTGGGGTTTCTTAAAAGGCAGAAGGGCTGAGATTTCTGGTGTGAGGTTTTGCATCCTTGGGGGAACAATCCAGGGTTCTTATTGTAGTGGCTTTGTCTGGGAATTAAGTAAAAAACTGGTTTTTATCTGCAGTATTTTTTTGGGGGGGGGGCGACAGGTATGCTCTCAAAGTTATCTACGCATTAACAATGATCAAATACTAATAATATTCGCTTATCTTTTTTTTACTGAACTTTCCTTATATAATTGGTGTTTCTTTTATACTTTTACATTTCTAACTTCTGTTTCTAGCCATTGATAAAAGAAACCCCATGTTAAAAAGTATTCTAAGCCTTCTTGATTGTAAATTTGTAATTGTTAATTTATTCATTTCTGCACATTCTAATATTTTTCATTCATTTTCATATCTTTGTTTTTCCATCATTGTGCAAAGACAATTCTAGCAGCTGTTAACATGTGTAAAATTAAATATGTATTCTACCCAATAAAATATTTCTGGTTTTTAAATCCATGTTGCTTTACCATTGTTTTAACCATGACACCACTAACCTAAACACTGAACCTAATTCATATAATCAGTGAACTGACTGAGGAATAAATTTTAGAAAAAGAAATCAGTATTGCTCTGTGGATGTACCTATGAAATTCATTCTTATTGATCTAGCTTCTTAGATGATGTTGGAAGAATTATCCTTCTGGGTTCAGTTCTGGGGAAGAAACACTCTGGAAACTTGGTGACTGTTTGTAAAGATGGTTTAATGGTGGACAGGATCACATGCCTTTGAGCTCTTGGGCTGAGAGTTCCTTGGTTTTATGCCCTCTGTTGGGATTTGAATTTGAGCTTGTATTCTGATTGGTTGTCAAATTCCCATGGGCCATGCAGGGGCACCTCTGTAGGCTGTCTTGAGTCCCAGACTTGGTTGAGCCTTGCTGGATGATGATGTAATGAAAGGGCTTTGGGCAATTCCTAATATAGCTCTACCTGGAGTAGATCTTTGTTATGTAAAAGAGACTGGCCTAGCCAGAGTAATGGCCCATTAGCAAAGGGGGGGGGGGTGAATTTCTGCCTCTCTTGAGTTGTTACTTTTCTTTTTAGGGGAAATATTCTGCCTTATTAATATATCCTAAAATATTTCATTTTCCTAGGAGAGGGATGGATTTTAACTTCCAACAATGAAAAAATGTATCTTTCTTTGGACCCCATGCTGATAAGACTGTACATTGTTGGGTGAAAAAAGAGATCCCTTCTGTTACCTTAGTCCTCAGCTTACAGCCACAATCAAGTCCAATCAAAGCACAATATTGTTTTATGTCTTTTGCAGTAGTAGCTGATAGGCAAGGATGAAGTCAGTGACATCGCCCACCCAGTAACATGACCTTCACGCCACACCCACCCAGTCACATGTCCACCAGGCCATACCCACCAAGTCACATGACCAAGCCACACCCACCAAATAAGCCACACCCAGTCACATGACCCCTAGGCCACACCCACAAAATAGGCCATGCCCACAGAACCAAAAGTAAAAAAATTTTGAATCCTACCACTGCATAGCATGTTTATCCTATTCTGTCTTCGGCCCTTAATGTTTAATTGACTAATTAACCTCCATATTAAATGTCTGTCTATGACTTTGTGGGCAATGCTTTCCTATACCATTGTTTGTTCTACATTCTGCTGAACCTCCTTTTGAGTCTTCCAAATAACTGTGATTCACTTCCCTTTATACAGTCCTCTTCCTTAACATCTGATTTAAATTATTTTTAAATGGTTTATGTAGAAGCCAGGGGGACATAGGCGACAGGAAACAGCCTAGAATCTCTATGATGTTACAAGCAGACTAAGTTCAACCCGCCTTGAATTCATTAACCCTTATTTAATGCTAAAATAGTGCTAACCATTAGTTGACTAGTTTCCTGTACAGAGGACAGAGCACATGAGCAATAAATCAGTTTAACTGGAATTTAACATGTGGCTCTAGTTTTTCATGCCTGACAGTTTGACATTATAAGGCTTTGTGATGTTACTTGTACTAGTTTCAGATACAGTTATAATTTAGATCAATGTATCCTGTTGTTTTCAAGATATTAAAACATTAACTTCTTGAAGGTATTTTTTTAATTTGTCAAAAAATAATAAGAAAAACAGCAGGATTTCTAATCTTTAAACATTATGTTATTAGTTTTATCACATTAAGTTGATTAATTTTGAATTGGGTTTTCACAACAAAATTCATTGGTCTCATGCTAAACCATTAATTCATAAGCTAATGATTCATTATCATTGGATTGTCTAATCTATGAGCCATAAATTTACAAAGAAATGTTTTCACTGCAGCTGACCAATAGTTAAGGCTCATAAACTAGCCTAGATATTTGAGGTCTAAAAGCCACATAGAGAAAGTAATTGGTAATTTCAGAGAGTAGGATTATAGCAAAGAAATTGAAAGAGAGAAAAATATGCCGTAATAAGATGGAACAATTGAAACAGAATAAAGTTACAAGTGATTATTTCAGGCTCCTAGAAAGAAAGCAGGAAAAATAAAACTATAGATGGATACTTGAAATGATTGGAGGGAAGAAGAGAAATATCCTGTAAGTTATACTTCAACTCTATTATCAACTCAAGGAAGAAACAGCAGGGATGAATAGAGCAACTGGAAATCTTTGTGCCATTAAAGCTCTGATTAGCTATTTCTCTTCTGGTAACCCTGAGCTCTTTGTCATCTTTGCCTCAGTATAATATATACGCTATAGCATTTTCTTCACCAAAAATATGATATATATACTTTGCAATTCCAAAACACCATTGTGATAAAGCTAGTGTAAAAGTAGAAAGACTGAGTGAAGCATTCAATAGGTCTTATGCTAAAGATTTGTTTCCTTTAAGATAATTTTAAGATGTGGTCTTCATTACACCCTAAATATGCATTTATTATTGGGGAAAGCTTTTAAATAATTGTCATGGATTAAATGTTTCCCTTAATAAGTACATGTCAATTATTTCAGTCAACAACACTAGTCAATCAAGCTTTAAATTAGCTTTACTTATGTAGTAAATTTTAATAACGTGTCATAACAAACTTTAATTTTCATGCAAAAAAGTTATATAATGTCCATGAAGTTATTTCAAAACAATAAAAGTACACAAAATTATTTTAATAATTTCTACAATAATTCCAACAGAATATTCAAAAGACTATAGACTATAGATTACAAATCATTTAATAAATATTTTCTTGCTAAACTACACCCATACACTTTAAAGTAAATGGTCTTCATGGATTGGTTCCAATAATTTCAAAATACAACAGGTAAATCACAAAACACAACTTAGAACTTTAATTAACACTATAACATGGAAGACTTCTGCAGAATAACAGTAGATTATTTTATTTACCACCTGTTACCTGCATCTATATCTGCATCTTATTATACACTATAAAGTGTTATGTACTCTCCCATTTTCTTTATCCGGCAATGTAGATTCGCTTATGTCAAAAGTTAGTAGTTACAGGAACCAAAAGATGAGTGGTTTCTTGGTTTAAACATTCTTCCAAGATGGTATCGACATGTTCCAGATTATTTATAACAAGATGCTGAAACAACAGATGGCAAACATGCATTGCTATTATAGTAACAGCTCCAGAGAGAATTAACCTAAATAGCCCCTTTGGCTAAAACTGTGTATCACAGGCAACTGTCATATGCAATGGTTTTCTTAGAATGGGAAATTTAAAAAGAAAAAGTCACTGGAAAAAATAACTTCTATTCAAACATTTGGTTATGCATAATGTATGCTTGCTCTATCCCCAACGTGTGATAACTTCTGGGTTCTATCCCAATCTTGTAATGCTAGATATGAACATTCATCTGGATCTGAATTTTCATTAATAGGGGAAAGGGGATAGCTTCATCAGTTGTTCCAACTATGTAGACAGAACCAACAGAGTGGGACAGCACATCCATTGTTATAATTGATTGCATATTTTATTCACCCTTAAATAAGGCTAATCTCCATCAGAAAAATAGCAGCCAGGGGGATTATTTTCATCTTCAACTGCTCTCCTGTTTTGCAAATCATTATTTTCTTTTCTGAATGGCTTTTTAGTATTTTGGTCTATATTTGGAGACTTGTATATTAAGACCTGTATGTACTGATGTATTGTATATTATTTATATTGGAAATTATATAATTTTATACCTTATTACTATTATTTTATTTAAAAAAAATAATATATTAAAACAATAATTTATTGTACAATATCTGTTATTTCCGTGAAACAACGATGACGCTTTAAAGCAAACTTATCTAAGACTGACTCACCTGTAATAAAAATTCTAATAGAATCAATAGTAATATTCAAATTAAAAGAATTGAATAATCTAAGATTCCATTTTATTTTGTTACGCTGTTATATACAAATTATTTAAGTAAGAATTTTAAGGATCAGCTTGTCTAGTGTTTTAAAAATCACTCTATGTATCAACTAATGCATAAAGGTAGACATTAGAAGTATCTGCCAATAATGTAATTTTGGTTAATCATTTAAGTTTTAATTTATATCTCATTGGTTAAATTAACCTATCTGGCTGATCAGGGAAAAGACATTCCTTACGTTAATATTTCAATGGAAACAGAATTTGCCAAATAAATGGCATCTTTAATATTTTCATTTTCCATTGCTTATAATTCTAAAAACATAAATAGCCCATAAATCTTTTAAAAAACGTTTCCTTAGCTTCCTACAAACCTCATTTGGATTGCAGCTCTATTGGAAATATTGAAACAAACCATATTTTCTGTGATGTAGAATGATAATATAACTTATAAAGAAATATTACTTTTGCAGAAATAAATGTAGTTTAATTGCATATAATATTGCAATTGAATAATAGCACTTACGGGATTCATTCTTGATAGCAATAGGGCTATTTTTCTCCGAAGATGTTCAAGCTTTTTTTGCGTTGCTTTTATTTGCTCTTTGCGTAGATAAATTTGTCTTTCAATGGCATAGACTTTCTGAAAGCAATGTTCTTCTTGACGCTTGAGTTTTTTGGAAAGTTGTCTTTCATACTGTGAGAAATACTGAAATATATGCTTATATGTTTGCAATTTACTACAAATTTTAAGCAAAATTTTTCATTCTACTGTGCAATGTTCTGCTATCTATTAAGGAAACTATCCTCCTCCTTTTAAACAGTTGCTCAACTTGTCTATGGAAGGAGTTCTCCATAGCATAATATCCAAGAAAGACATTGTAATCCCCCAAAAACAACCGTATACACATTTCAACTATGAAGCTGGCCATTGGAAGGAACCACAGATTGCTCATACAGCTAAGAATTCTCAAATAGAAGGATTAGGAAATAAGCCTAAAACTTTGAATAGTGCAGTGAAAAGGCTGGTTGCAGTTCTACTTTTAAATGAGTATAGGTGTTCATAAACTCTAAGGCTAATGCCCTTACGTCAAAAAATCCCCAAATGTCTTGTATGGTTCTTATTAAATTAGTATTTCATAGAGTGAAGAGGAAAAATTATTAAAAATTCTAATTTTCTGAGATTGTGGATTTGGGGTTTTCATGAGCTGTAAGCCATAACCATCACAATTATGACAAATCATGGCTTGAACTATCTTGCTTTGCATGTAGTGAGTCTATCTCATATATTAGTTTCACCTTTTAAGTTGCATTACTGAAATAAATGAACTTTTGCATGATATTCTAATTTTTCAAGTTTCACCTGTATAATGAGGGCTATTCTTTTTGTATCAATTAAGCATACTATGAAGCAACACAACCTCATGAATTGTATTTCACTGTTATTTTTTTCAAGAATATATCTATTACCAATGATGAAAATCAGTTCAGAAAATATTTGTCATATTTTATGTTTTACCTGATCAATGGATAAAATGACAGTCTTATTGTGATCCCGATGTCTTTTAAACTATTTTTATAAAAAACAAAAAGAAAAATAAGTATATAAGAAATGTTATCACATAGCTTAATCAGACAAAAAATCAAACTACAGTGACTTTAATCACATATTTTTGCCTTTCAAAAGTAGAAATATTTCAGAAAGAATCAAATTCATATTAGAACTTAATATAGAATGGTTGGTCTAGTGAGTAAGGTATAAGACTAAGAGCTGGGAGACGAAAGTTCTTATCTTGCAATATCCACAAAAGCCAGCTGATTGTTTGGCATACCTAGAGATAATGGTAAATCACTTCTAAAAATATTTTAATCACCAGGAATCAAAACTTACTCAAAGTCACCAAAACACATACAAACAAAGGAAAGATCTAAAAATGCCTTAAAGGCTCCTTAAGCAAACATGGAATGGAAATAATAAAAATAAATGAAACAAAAGTGGGCTTCAAATACTAAAGTTATATACATTTCGATTCCAATCTGAGATCATATCTCCAAGCCTGCAATTTGCATTGTCAAGAAGATCCTAGGTATGGTGGGGTACTTAAGATAAGCAGAAAGACAGCTGGAGAATGATATTGGATTGGCTATTAAAGTAATACAAAATAAAAGTTAGTATGATAATCTGAATTTACTTAAGAAGCCTTGTCTATTTTTTAAAATATAAAATCAAGATTTGCTTATTGTATAAAAAAGAGAAAACAGTATTTCTGCAAAAAGCAAGCAACATGGATTTTCAATGGCCATGCAACTAAGATTTGCATTTATTTACTGATTTAAATGTAATAAATTGTAATAAATACACAAGGAGACTTAGAAAAATTTGAAAATTACAATAAAATCAATTATCTTGTTTTACTTACTTGTATTAGATCTTTATACTTTTTAATAGTTTTATAACCCATACTGAGTATAGTGAATTTGTGACACACATTTTTACAAACAAAACAGTTTAGCATGGTTAATCGCTCAATTTGAAGAAACAAATACACTATGGAAAATAAATTCTGTATGCAACTATTTATGCCCACTAAGCTACCAGATGCCAATGGAAATTTGCAAGGCAGACTAAGGAAGAATCCGTATTTCCCTTCTAAGGTAAGAGTCCATTTTGGAGGGCCTAAGAAGGGAAGAACTATAAGCCTTCCTTATGTTGGTGCCTTTAGAAACAAAAATGAAGATGAAGAAATCTGCAGTTGTGACATGCAATACCTGTAGCAGGTTTGTTTTTTTGCCTAAGAACCTGGCATACATTTGCAGAATCTACAAACTTTGTAGCAGTCCTTGAAGAATATGTGACAGGATAGAGTAGAGGGACTATGCTTTGAGTGTAACCAACCTAATGAGAGAATGATTAGTTCAGGCAAAGCATAAACTATTACAGCATAAACTCATAGTGAAAAAAAGGAGCTGAATAAATAAGGAAGCCCAGAGATTGGAAGCAAGAGATACAGATGATATTCTGCAGTACTTAGTATTCAGAAACAATTTTCAGATTCTCTTAGGCTCTCAGAAGGAGAAACAGAAGCAAAACAGGACAGCAAATATCTCAGTAAAGGAGTTGTGATAGTGAATTTAAAACTGAAACAAGCATATCTGAAGCATAGTCAATTTGATTAGGGTTAGCAGGACTTAAATGAATGACTAGTTATGGACATGGTAGTCCATAACAGACTCTGAGAGTCTGTTTCTGAGATAAATGTTTGAGTTTCCTGGTAACTTCATGGACTGGAGATGAAAACTCTGAAGTAAGAATTTTAGATAAAGGCTTAAGTGCTAGAGAAAAAAGTGGAATTGGAAATAGTGACTATTTAAACATTCAATTAAAAATAAGAAAGAAAATTGTGTCATAATGATTAGGGCATTTGTTGGCTATGCATTAACTCTCAGAATACAGAACAAGATTAGTTTGAACTCTTAAGACAAGAAAGTGAATATGATTTTCTAGGTATAATAGAAACTTGGTGCCGTATCAGTGAAATACAGCAGCTGAAGGACATTTGCTTGAAAGAGGTAGAAGCAATAGGAGAGGAGGTTTTGAACTATATATGCTAAAAGTATTTATTGTTAATTCAGAATGAATGAATGAGGCAGTGCTGTAAACAACATTTGGATAAAAATGAGGACATATAAAACTATTGCTGATGTTTACTTTTAGCTG
Organism: Pseudonaja textilis; assembly: GCF_049901715.1. Lineage (NCBI taxonomy): Eukaryota > Metazoa > Chordata > Lepidosauria > Squamata > Elapidae > Pseudonaja > Pseudonaja textilis. The sequence goes on from NC_141996.1 coordinate 33,581,083, forward strand.
CTTAATGAAAGTAAAGGTACATATGGTGTATCTTCCAATAGCAAATTATAAATTTTCAAAGAAAAAAAAGGGGAAGTTATAGCTACAATCCAGTCTGCATCAGGTCCCTGAACATTCAGTTTGCACTGTCCAAAACAGTCTTATTCATTACAGCAATGAACTATAACTAATTACATTCAAAACTGAAGTATACTGGTGTTTCCCTCACTGGTCTTGCTGACAACTTTCTCTTTTGGAAGGCTGAGGAAGGCACAAAATATCTAGTATCTTTCACACGATGCTCATTAGAATGGAAGAGTTAACTGAAGAAGTGGAGTAGCAGGAACACCAGTGGAAATGGCCATGTAATGCTAGCAAAGGCAACTAGTACGAAAATAAAGTCGATTGGTGGAAATGCTTAAAAAAGGAGAAATTAAAAGCATAATTCCAATGAGAAAAAATGAGGGCTAGACAAAGTCTATATAAAAAGCTCATTGAATATATAAAAATTATGGGTCATGGCTAGAGTTCTTCACTGGCATCTCATCAAACTAGACAGAATATTAAATAGAGTCCAATACTTGGTGACATGTTCTTCAATATTTCTATTAAGGACTTGGATGAAAAGATAGCACATGCCTTACCCAATGAGTAATTGGTTCCAAACTTGTTGGGATATCTTAATACAGATTGTCCTTGCGTTACAATGGCAATTGGGACCAGCATTGTTATCAGCAAGCAATGTTGTTATAAAGCGTGGCATCACATGACCACATGACTTAGTGAGGACAATACTGGCAGTCCCAGTTTTCACTGCAACCCTATGATGTGTGGGTCATTAAGCCAAAGTTCTGGCAATGTCAATTGCTGCCATTGAGTGAATCCCATGTTGTCATCAGGTAAGAACAAACCCAGATCCAAACCATTCTTGTAAAAATGTAAGGGACTGTCTACTTCATCTATACCCATCTATTTCCACATCTCTGTCCTTTTGGCCTACTTTTGCACACTGACCAGGTCCTTCTGCTTTCATGCAATATGTGCTTCTAGATAGGGGTTTTCTTTTGTGCCAACAGTCAGGCCTTCTATTTTATATCAGCCAGGTCGTCCTTTCACACATGGAGGCCCTAGCCAATATATAGAGACCCTGGCCAGCTCATCACCAACTGTGCAACTGCAAAAGGCAGTGTGAATGAAGGCCCCAGTTGATACAGTAGTGGGAAGAGCAGCCAGTGGCAGCAAATAGGCAGATGGCAAAAATTGTTTATCAATGTCTGAATTTTGTTCATATGTCTACAGTGATGTTGCAATAGAACTTCAAGGTTGTAAGTCCCTTCATTCAGCACCATCATTTGAATGGTTGCTGAATAAATGACATTGAGTGAGGCTGCCAGTAAATATATGATATTGGTACGTATGTGTTGACACATTTATTTTAATGTAATTTAAATGTTCACTCACGTTGAACATAGATAAAACATCTTCCGGGCACATGGATGTAATATGGTCTCTTGATTTATCACATTCAGGTAAAAAATAGAGCAGTATTTCTCTGGAAAAAAAAATAAAGCATTGCAGTAAAATAAACAGCCACACATACCAGTCAGTACATGGTTCTAGAAACTCCATGAAGGAGAAAACCTTTTCATGCACTTTTTAAAAGGGAAAATATATACCGTATTTCTCACAAAATAAGACCAGGCCTTTTTTTTTTTTTTGATCCCCCAAAACACGGCTAGGCCGTCTTTTCGGGGGGGTGACTTAATTCCCCCCCCTTGCATCCTCGGGCGGGCGGCGACGGCTTGGATGTTGACCTCGGTGTTGGTGGGGCACTTCATATCAGGAAACCTTCCGCCACCATTGCTTTCCCTTCTCCCTGTGCTGCTGTGGCGTTTAGAGCAACGCCGTCACATTTGGCACAGCCATGTGTGGCCAGCCAGGGCTCCTCCTTGCAACCGGAGCCCAGTGGAGACACTCGGCTTCACGCGCTCCTGTTGCTGCCTTCCCTTTGCCTTCGAAGGCAAAGGGAAGGCAGCGACAGGAGCGCCTGAAGCCAAGCGTCTCCGCTGGGCTCAGGTTGCAGGGCGGAGCCCTGGCTGGCTGTGCATGGCTGCGCCAAATGCCACGGCATTGCTTTAAACACCGCGGCAGCATGGGGAGAAGGGAAAGCAACGGCGGAAGGTCTCCCGATACGAAGTGCCCCACCAATGCTACGGTCAATGCAGGCAGTACCATATCCGGGTATGAAACAAAAGTACTTCCTAACGGCCAGCCCCCACACCATTCCCCCCATTTCGCATGTTTAATATAGGCCTTAATTTGGGGGAGGGGCTTAATTTGATTTTATGCCTATAAAGCATGCTGGGACTTCCTATTGGGGGAGGCCATATTGTTGGAGGAACACGGTATCTACATACCTTCTTCTTTCTAGTGGTAAAAATGGTATTCTGAGGAACTTAGAATCCAGACTTAATACCATTTATTCTAACTTACGACAGTCTATTTTATGCAACTGATAAAATAAAAACATTCACAAATGATGATATTGTATGTATACTGTAAATGGTGACTGACAACCAATCAGAATACACGGTCAAATTCAAATCTCAACAGAGGGTATAAAACCAGGCACCCTCAGCATCTCAGCCCTTCCTTCTTCTTGACCTTCTGTCTTTGGAGCTCCAAGTCATGTGGTCCTGTCCACCATTAAACCATCTTTCCAAACAGCCTCTATGTTTCCAGTGTCTTTTTCCCACTTGGAAGTGAACCCAGAAGGATAATTCTTCCAACAATACCATGCAAATCTGTTAGCCTTAAAGAGCCACGGGGTCCTTTATTGAAACCTGGATGATGTACAGCCACTATATATTTTACCAGAGTTTAGACATTCCTGCATTTAACTGAAATTATTGCCATTTTTACAACATTCCAATCCTTAAAACTACACTTCCGTGAACCAACACATTAAAGCAACAATGAATTGCTTTTAAAAATCCATTTAACCAAATTGTTTTCTTACTTAAAGAGTAAAAAGAAAAAAGAAAAGGAATTTCTGAGTTTCTATTCCTATCCCAAAGGAGTTCTGTGTGGTAATTAGCACTTCTGGGAGCAATTAGAAGCTCAGGAGTATTTTTCTCCTAGGAGGAAAATGAATAAACTCTTCATACTTCATTGTGACTGGCTGTATCATAACACAGTGATTCCCCATTTGTATGATAGGTCCAAAATAGAGTGGCTAATGCAACAGAGTTTAACAAAAAAGTACAATTGTAATTTTTAAAAAACATGTTCAAATTATATCTGTCTGAAAATTTAATTCTTTTGATTACTTACTCAGTAAAATACAAAGGTACAATACCTCCTCCCACTCCCATTTTAATTGTGGCTCTTACTGAAATAGTCCTTGGAGAATTTTATATAGGGTATTCTTCAATACTGATTCCACAGAATGCAACTATACTTTAAATGGCCATTTCAACTGGTGTGAAATTCAGCCTGCACGATTTACAAGGACACACACTGAGTAAAGTAAATACACATAAAACATACATTTTATAAACTTGAGTTTTTATGACTACTCACTTGATACGAGATGTTAATGTTTGAATCATTTTGGCTTTAGTGATGCTCTGGGAATTTTTAGTTAGATGTGAAACTTCAACTGACTTCTCTTCCACAACAAAGACTTGATCTGTGTCTTCTTTGATAGCTTCTGTGGATCTACTAAATAGAAACACCTTAGGCATTCATTATTACATTACACCCAATGAAAGCAGATAACCAACATATTGAAAACCCAATATTAAATTCTAATTAAAAGGATCAGATGTGCACTTTAAAACCATCTCTATTTAATATTCTAGACAGCTCCTGTTATTCAATGAACACTAAACCAAATTAACAAATAATCTGATTGGGCTTAAGTTGCTATATTTATCTCAGTAGGATACTAGGCCTTAGAACAAGCCCTGCAATATTATTTAAATTTCTGAGAACTCTGTGAAGATTGTTAGGTCACTTGGATTGGCATTGTGTCGACTGTTCAAGATTTCTCAGTGAGCTTTACAACTGCAATTTACAAATCCAGATCATTTTCTCAATCTGTTTACATTTTAATGATTAATATTTCTTGTCTATTGGATGCCAGGTAAATCACACAAAAAAATAGTTCTCTATAAAATCAAGTGGGCATAATAGAAGTTTTCAATCTTTTAGGTACTACTATTACTAAAAAAAACAACAAAGAAAAATCTATATTTTATTGGGCCTCTTATATCCATGATTGAATTTTTCATTACTTTCAGGCAAGCAATAATGAAGATCAGGGGGTCTCAACCTAAAACCTTCAGAGCTTTTCAAAACTGGCTGAAAAATTGTAAGGTAGTGGAAGATAATTTTAAAAATGCCTATATATTAACTATATTCAATAACATGCTATAATTAAAATTCAACTTAAAATAAAACGAAAAGTAGGTTTTTGTTCTGTTTTATCCACTCTTTCTTTTCTTGATCTGACCCATTTTGGGGGGAGTATGGCGTCTAGCATATAAAAGCTATACTCTATGACTTTTTAAATAAAAAACCCCAAAAATATATCATAAGAGAGGCTAAATCAAATCAAATCAAAATTGGAATTAAAATTATTGGGAGAAAAAAATGACTTCATTTATGGTGATGAAATTACTTTTTTGGCTGGAAGTGAGGAAGACTTAAGGAATCATTTATTGAAATTACAAGAACATATGCTCCCACGTGCAAAACTGGTTCTCAATAATAATAGTAAAAAACAAACAAACCAAAATCCAAGGTCACATTTAATGTCAGACCAGAGCAAGTAAGTAGTTTTTATTATTTTATTATATATTTTAATCGCACATTTATTCCTTTTATAAATAACTCGTGATGGCAAACATACCTAGTACCCTTTCTTCCTTCTACTTCCCCCCACAACTATAACCCTGTGATTTGGGCTGACAAAGAGTGATTAGCCCAAAGTAACTAATTTTATCTTCCTAGACTCAAAAATTCATAGATATCTTGACTGCAGCCATCAGGAGAGATATTTACTGCTTGGGAGAAAGTAAAACTAGACTTCACTAGCAGTATTAATAATGAAGTATTAATAGCGAAGCATTAATTAATGAAGTATTAATTAATGAAGCATTAATTAATTAAGCATTAATATAGCTTAGAGGTTTCTGATACATCTTCAGAAAAGATTCTCTCAATTCACATTTGTCTTTTTGGAGTTATATATATCTTCTTAAGTTTTCTATAATAAGACTTACTGGAGAAGACAAAGATGCTTGGCCAATACAAATGCAATAAAAAAGAAGGTGGATAAATATACTAATGAGAGAACTCCTAAGAATTCAAAGAAATTATTACAATGAATCACTCTAGCAAAATGATATCCACTGGGCAACAAAGATTTGGAAATAATTGAATTACAATGAGTAACTTGTTGCCATAGGTCTCCTGGAAAAGTGGGAGTGCTTATCCTTTCTATTCTATTATCCCTTTTTGTTTTTTTAGGAGGAAGAGATGATCAAATGTATATAGCAAATTTATTCTTAGGACGTGGGAGCAGCCATAACATTCATGCATGACTTCCAAAGAAATTGCTTATGAACATGCATGGTTAGTGATGCTTTCAACAAATAAAACTGAAATCTGGCTTTAACTGCACTGAGAATTAACATGCATGACAAAACTTCAACAGTTTTTAAAATAATTTAATATGAATACTAGTTTATTATATGTTTATATCTAATTTTTAAAATTAATCACAATTCTAATTAATAATTATGACTTTTCTTTGCAATAGCATTTGCTTTGTACAAACAGAAATAACAATGGAAAAATCTGCTTGAATCCTTATATTTCAAAGTATGTTTACCTCTGTTCTAGCAGAATTAATATTAATTTGATCGATGCTTTTCTAATAGACACGTATATGATACTGTATGTATTTACTAATGTTAAGCAAATTAATTATTTTAGCCATGTTTATTATATACAACTAAAACAATACCTTCACTTTGTTGTCATTAAAAATATTGCAATGTTATATAAAGTATGTATTTCACTTATTCATTAATTTCATATCCTGCCTTTCCCCTAGCATTTTGAATTACATACATTGCACTGCATTCTCCCTTTGCCCCCCAAAAAACATTTCCCTCTATTCACTAGATTGGGCTGAGTAACCCAATCAAAGCCATGTAGCGCAGTTCTGTGGCCGAATTGGACTTGATTGATTCTCCTGAATCCTAGGCTAACATTAAACACTGCTAATAGCAGAAATGCAGAATTTGTCTACCAAATGTTCCAGTACACTCACCTTTTTGAGTTTGCTGATAGCTTAAACTTTGTTTTAGATTTCCCATGCTTGTTTAAACCAAGGAAACTGTCAGATGTTTCTTCACACTGTTCCTGTTTTTCTTCACGTGGTTTAAACATTTAAGACAATAATAAACAAAGTTATTAATCAATGGATTTAACCAGATGGGTAGGATAAGAAAACTGAAGAACTTCCTGGAAGCTGGGGGTTTGGAAAAAATGAGTGGAAAATATAGTTAATGTGTTAATTGGTTATATTAGCTGATAAATGGTCCAAGAATTTGAACTTGGTCATGGCTTGACTAATATGAGCTCATTATGATTTCCAATTATTTAGAACATGAAAAGTCTCATGTGGAAGTTCACATTTTGAAAGAGGTTCCATAATACAATTATGTATTGTATTATGTACAAAAATGTGCAAAAAATTTTTCCATTAAATATTACACTATGAGAATAGTATCTAACTGCTGTTGTCTAACTGCTGCAGGGCAGAGATTAGATATGTCTTTCATTCCTGATCACTCAGCATTATTGGATAGCAAGAAAAACTTTTCCTTCCTCCTTTAATACCATATAGCAATACTATTTAAGATGAATGCACATCATATAAGAATATGCCTATAATATCATCTATATTATAACTGTGGTTGCCATCCACAATACAGGCATAAAGAGTTCTTTGCAGTTCATTTAGAAAACACATTCTAATGGCCATTTTGATGATTTGATTATACAGTATCCTAGTACATCAATTCTTTTTACCTTTTACTCAGAGAGTATATATTAGCAGTTGAACAAAAAAGTGAAAATTCCCAAGTTATGCAATGTTTCATCCAATAATCTCTCTCCCCCCGTTAGTGTATTTGAAATGTAAAACAACATCTGGAGGTAAAGATTGTTAGCTTTAATTCACATGCAAGAAATTCAGAATTCAACATCAACATTACCTTTTTTCATTAAAACACACCCTGCAAACAATTCATCCTTTGGCAGATCTTCAGTTTCACTATCAGATGATGTAATCTGCAGTAAAACACTTTGCTTGAAAGAAAGAAGTAGCATGCAACTCCTAAATAATTAACTTTAACTTAAAATGTATTATTCACACACCTTGATTTTTCTTTTTATTATTCACACGCTTTAATTTTTGCATTGGAGGAATAACTATATATTTCCTTATTTATTCTCTTGGAAACTATAGGTTAGAAATAACCATTTGCTCCATTTATAAAAGCAAGTAAGAGGTGAGATATTTGCTATCCTATGTGCTCCCCCTTCCCCCATGCAAGGAACTTTTTCGCTTGTAGGCCATCAGTTATTAAGAAGTATTTAAAAAAAATGAATTTTCCTCCTAATTTGATACTAGGCAATAAAGAATTGTAACTCTTTCTTCAAGGTTCCCTGGGTAGTATGTAGTACACCCAGGAAAACAACAAAGATTTACTATCACATTTACATTTCAAACGGACTCTGAGAATGCAAACAACATTTATTTTAATCTCTGGCTATTATGCATTTTATGATGCAAATGATTCTTAAGTTATTCTAAAATGTTTGTTTTGCATTATTTTCTGGAAGCCATTAGTTTTCTTTTTCATAATGCTACTTAACATCAGTCTCCAAAGTGACTGTAAAATTGTAGCTTAAAATGCTAATTTCCCCCCCCCCCAGTTAGACTAGTTAGCGTAAGTGCAGAAATATAATTAACTGACAATGGTTAATTCTTTTAAGCATGTGCTAATTACACCAGTGTAATTGTTTAGGGACTGTCTTTTTCTCCATTAGAGACAGAATATACAGTATTTCTGATAAACATTCAAGAGAGATGAGTCTTAAGTAATAAAAATAAAGAAGATTTTAAAACAGAATTTTAGTAAGTTGGATGTACCCAACTGAGTAACATTATGCTATATTATCTGTAATGAAAGCTTCTTTTGTTGCAAGGATATAATAAAGAAAGACACATGAATGAGATGTTTACTTCCCAGTATGTTAAATAAATATTTTAGTAGTAACAATCACAAGAAGAATGTTATAACAATTGGAAGTATCTAGCCAGTTACGGATGATCTCTTGTCTCCTTCCCCAGAAGCGGGGTGGGACCTTGTTGGACCTTGTCAGTTCTCTAGTGAGGAAAGAGGAAATTCAAGGGTTCACTCTGGAATGTGAACAACAAACATCCAGAGGAAGACAATAGTATGCAACTTCTGTATACAAGAAAACCATATGGGTGAGTCCATAGTTACCAAAATCAAGCTTAATTTGAGTCTTCATTTATTTGTCAGTGTGTCAAAGTTTACTGCGGCTAAATACCAGTATAGAATAAGGTAATCAACAACTATTTAAAAACAAAAGAGGACAAAATATAGAACACAGGCTAAAGGAAAAATACACAATAATATAACACCTGATTAATAATCTCAAATCCAAAAAATGACCTTTTAACTGCTCAAATTATTCACAACACAAAGTGCTATATTCCAGTCTTAGCTTTCCTGTTCTTTTTGCTATTTAGTTTTTTGCAACTATTCCACTGCATTCTGGTCTCATGTTATTCAAGCTCAACATAACTCCAGTGGTCTGTCAGAACACTTCTGTTTTTTTTCCAGCACAGCTAGCACACAGACATATATCCCAGTGCTACTTTATATGGATGATAGTCATTCTGTCTGAGACTGGTCTAGGCAAAATTACTCACCACCCAATGTAATTGTATGGGGTCAGACTGAGGAAAAGCAAAGCAAAACAAACAGGCTCTTACATAAATGATTTCTGGCTTGTTCTCTGTTTCAATTTTCAATTCAGGCTCTTCATAACACCAACTTTCAAAATGTACTGAAGATAGTATCTGTATGAGAATTATTTAATAATAATTAATGAAAACTGAAAGGCTAAGTATTGGAGAACTGCCAATACTGCCTTGTTCAAATTATTCACCAATTTAAATCAATTATAAACACTAAATAAGCAACTTTAACATTTATGAAATCTTCATAAGCTAATCTTTTAGGACATAAATGCCCTAAATTGTAGTCAATTTCTTCCACATTCTTCTTTTGTTTAACTACCTGTCTTACTTGATTTAAAATTAGTAATTTTGTGATTTATTATGCAAATAATAAGATAATCCAATAAAAGTATGTTCTCAAATGAGCTTTGAATTTACCAACAACCCCCCACCCCCCATCCTAGGCTTCTTATGTCATTACAGCTGTTTACCCATTTTTAAAACTGTAAACAGTACAATGCGGTAGCACAAAAACTATTTGGACATATGATGTTGTCTAATGCAACCTGCCCAACCTAATAATTCCCACATAGGTGGGACAGAATCATGATGGCACAAGATTAGGATAATCAGGCTACCTATTACCAAAGCTAAGTAGATGCATGTTTGCAACTGTACAATGCACAGTATGAACAGGCATTCTTTTAATAATTATATTATAATTATTATTTAAATTATATTATAATTATAATTAACTATAAGACCCAGCAAAGGTAGTCTGAGAGTGAGATGGAAAGCAAGGAGAGAAGGAAAGAGATATGGAGAGAGAAAGGAAGGAGGAACGTGGAAAGGAAAAACAAGAATAGGATCGACTCAATTCACAGTCTTTGAATCCTGAGAGGAAGGCAAGATGTGCAACATCTGAAATGCCTATACCTCTCCATCGCTCACTTCCCATAAGCCACCAGTCTGAAGACTTTACCAGTCTGAAGTTTTAAAAGGTTATTTTAAAATACCGTTTATTGAAATAAGATCAGATAGCTTTATGTTCCATATGAACACCTATTAGACTGGATATAGAATGTGAATTAACTGCACTGAAAAAAGCATTAGATGCATTATTATGTATGTGATTTGTAGCTAACTTGCAAGTAAGTGTATAAAGAAATATATGTATCTATACATCTGTGCAAGCATCCCAAGATGTGACTTCATTCTAACATTCTCTCTCCCTATTAAATGTCTTATGCCCTGCCCTTCTCTGTGGATAAGTCTATTTCCCATCTGAAACCTCTGAAATAGTAATTTTATTTAAAAATTACAATGAAAAAAAGATAATAGTACAAATTGAACAAATAAAGGAACAAAATGAAAAAAATAGAACATGCAGAAAAGAATTGAATAGAAATAAAAATAATATAAGTAGTCCTCGACACAGGACTATACTGGAGCTTGCCCATTATGGTCATAAAATGCGTTGGTCATATGTTTTATGTCTGTAGTCTTTTTTGTGACAGTTGTTAAGCAATGCCAAGGTTGTAAGGCAAATGCTACAGTCCATAAAAGAATACTATGGTCATTAAACAAACCATTGGTTCCCCATGAGCATGTTTTTTGTAAGCAAAACCACCATAAAATGTGGTCATGTGATTGTGGGATGATGCAACTGTCATAAATGTGGCCATGTTGCCATGTTCCCAAATAATCTGGGTCATCACTTCCTTTTTTGGGTTAGTTGTAACTTTGAATGACTTGGTATAAACCAAGGACTACCTATGCAGTTTAAAAAAAAAGGTTTCTTTCTCAAATCATTTGATATTACACAAGCAATCTATTTGACAGAATCCCATAATGAAAACAAAACTCACATTGTATTACAACAGAAATGATTAAGCACATGTTAACTATTGTCAGGCTTTTCTTTTCAGCGTTCTGAAATATTATACCTTTGGAGTACTGTGATTCTTTCTATCTGCCACGGAGAATTTTTTTTCATCCTGATAAAACTGACGCCTCCTTTGTGAACAAGTTGCTTGCCTTGCCAATGCTTGCTTTCGATAATTTGACTGTTGCATATGTCCCTTACTTGTATTTTTCGTAGACAGGTGTCTGTAAGCTTGAGATGAATCTTTATAAAAAGTCTTCTGGCAGACATTCTTCCAGACATTTTTTTTTTGAAAACAAGAAAACAACAATCCAATATCACTTTTAAGCCTGGATATGGTTATTCTCCTCCAAACTCTCAATTCTGTCAGTTCCTTAGCTTGCTTCTTGGGGAAAAAAATATGATCCTAAAATTGTATGGTAGTTCTAGAAATCATCCTAAACACCATATCTTGCTGGGTTACTTAAAGCAGGGGTTCCAGCAATCCACCACTGGGCCTTGAGCCATATGGAACTGGGCAGAGGAATTGGCAGGTAAGCACACACCCCCCCCCAGTTGCTTGAGTAGCGCGCAAGCACATGCAATGTCCCCCTCTCTCCCTAATGGTCCGTAAAGCAGGAAAGGCTGGGGAACTCTGATTTAATGTACTGAATAGCCTGAGATTCTATGTTTCTACTGGTTATATTTCCATAAGATGAATGTAATCATTTCTTTTCTATTAATTGCTTGTCTAAGTAGAAATTAGAATATGGGTGTTCTATTGGTTTTTTTTTTTTTTGCTTGATTTACAAATTAGAACTGCAAATGGGGTCTACTCTTGGTTTCTAAATCCCAATTTAACTTTGTAGTCCTGAAAAAAATAAGTTTTCTAACAGATGATTCCTCTTATGTACTTGTGGCTGATGCAGTTTTAGTTAATTAAGGAAATACATTTTCCCATTAAGACATAGTACAGTACATCATTATAACATACCTTAAATATGTAGAAGAGGTCTTGCGCTTTCATATGTACAGTATATTTGCATACGTAAGTGAAGATATCAGTTTTGTTGACTATAGAATATTTGTTGTTTAGGACTGAACTGTGGAATTCTTAGTGTTCTCTGAGCTTAGTTGCTGATATTGACAATATTTTTGAATCCCTGTTGATTTTTTTCCATAGCATGTTTTGTAATTATTTCTACTTTTATCAACCATATAATATTTGACTAAGAAATACTGAAATAGATTTATCAAATGGACTAATATTTTGTACATACTTTTATTTTTGTTTGAATTTTTTTCCTTCTGAATTTAATCTAAATAATGTTTAGATTTTCATTCTCAGCTACAGCTGTTCTGATAATTTTTTTAAAAAAGCATACAGATTTATTTCCATACAAGATTAAACTATGCATTAGATTCAGTTCTGAAGCTCATCTCTGATTTTCATTGATATTAATGACATATGCTCCCAAGAAAGTTATATATAGAATTGCAGTCCAAATTACTCACATCCTTAGCAGGAGTTTTGCTGTCATCTGTATGCTTAGAAAATTTATGTGGTTGAATCAAACGAAATTGCTGTAAAAATGAGACAAAAGATATCTATTTTTACTTTTTATTCTTTCAAACAACTTTATTATGAATGGGGAAACTCAGGGGGAAAAGTCCTATTATTTGCTACCTTGAACATTTACTATGTACAAACACAGAATACAAATCAGTCAATCAAACAATGACATCCCTAGATAATATACAAAAACTTTCGATTCCTAATCTCAATGTAGATAGAATTAGAATTTTAATAATATTACAGTCAGAATATTAGTGATTTTCTGACTGCCACTTTCAAGTATCTTTCAAGGTTCATAGAAAGTGTCTGGAAGTTTGGAATATAGGTTTTCTAACCCTACTATATATTTAGAAAGTCAATGATCAGCTGGAGTAGGAATCACTAAGACTTCTGGACCAATATCCTGACTGTAGCATAATATCTCCTATGTGCCCCTTTGGGGCAAATATTGGGGACTGCTGTTCAAGGAAATTTTTGCTTCCTTCCCTTTATTCAAAATTTCAACTTCCTATTTGCCACAGATCTTCCATTCTATAATTGGCTTTCTGAGACATTTTGAAATGTATTGAAAAAAAGTTATAGGTATTTTTTAATAAAACCAGAATTTATATGAGCAAATCCTTCTACTGAACTTATTTCTACCAAATTTATTATATTTAGTTATACAACAGTCCACACAACTTCTTTCCTATTGAAATAAAAGCTACAAAAACAATGGACATTTACAAAAGCATCCACATTACAAGTATGCAGTTGAACACTTTCTGCCAACTTTCTCCTCCTTTCATTTTAATGCAAATTGATCCATTTCATCTACCTATATAGTTTTCACTTTATGGAAATTTGAGCAAGGCAGTTCTTAATCTATGAGAGACATACATACATGTATTTACATTTGGTCATGCTGGATCATAGGAAGAGAATACGTAGTCTAGTTTTTCTGATTTATTTTTGGGCCAAAAACATCAGGCTGTGAAGTGGGTTAGATCAGCGATTCCCAACCTTTTTGACTTTCCAGACCAGGTGGCGAGGAGAGGGAATGGGTACGTGACAATGGTGAGCAAGCACAAATGGGACACACATGCATGCTCACATGCTCATGCAAGTGGAGCTACACACATACATGCGCTCATCTGCCACTTCTGCAGCCCGGTTACAAACTTGCTAAGGCCTAGTAGGAGAGTGCAGTCCAGGAGTTGGGGATCCCTGGGTCAGATAATTCTTAGATTATCCTGACAAATAATCCTTTCTAGCAATTTGGTGCATTTGGGATGCCACTTCAATTTTGTGTTCAAAATCATCTACCTTCAAAAATACCAACATTTTAATTATTCAAAGCTTGTGTAGGATTCTATATGATTTAATAAAAATGGAATTACTTAATTCTAGCCAGATAAATTCTTGGAACAAAACATATTCATCTCTATGATAATTTATATAATAACTCACCAGGTTTTCCACTTTCCTTTTATTTCTCTGAATGGAATCAATTAATAGCTTTTCTTTGTCATTCACATAATGAGTTGGGTTGAATGTGCCCAAAGGGATTCTGGGCAAATTCTCTGGTATACTGCACCTATCAAATTGCAAGAAAAATACATTATTTATAGAAATAATTATGGTCTCCTCTTTATGTTTCGTCTTGGACCTCCTGGTTTTGCAAATGATAGTCAAATGGCTTTGCACATGGTTTCATGCTACCCATAATAAAAGACTAAACCCTCAGTCACTGAACATGTGCATTCATGTTTAGTTTTTTTAAATGTGTGTGCATATATAGTACTTCATAACAAATAAATGAAAGTACAAGGAAAATATATACTTTATACAGTATTGCATGTAAAATATTTGGTATTAATATTTTGTTGTTCTGACCTAGTGTTCCATGAGCTATGTACAATATGATGCACTTAATATCTTAATGTTGTCCTTCCATGATTTCTAAATGCTCTAGTGTTATTATTAAGCAAATATTACTTAATGTTGTCCTTCCATGATTTCTAAATGCTCTAGTGTTATTATTAAGCAAATATTACTCTATTTTGCTCTTACCTTTTTTATTTAAATATTCAATCAAGAATATTTACTCAATAAAGGTAAATAATTTCCTAATTACAAAGAATAGAAGCTTCTCTGAACACTTGCTCTTCAACAATTTCTATAGTCAATGTTTATAATAGTAATATTCTTTTATCAAAATAACTTGAGGACACATTTTAAGTGGTTTGCTCATTAAGCACTGCTGTTGACTTTAGGAACATGTCTATTATAGACTTAAATAACAGTGTATTATAAACTATTTATAATTAAAACAATCTTGAGAGACATAAAATATAGTTGGAACAAATATAAAAATAATTACCAGTCTGAAGTCTGATGTCAAGCACACTTAATGGAACAGTGCAGAGAAAAGGAACTCTGTTGGTAGTGAAAGAGAGCAGATTTACTGTAATATTACTACTTACTTATTTTCTAGAGAGTTGGGACTTCTTCCACAGTTCCAGATGTCATGAACTTCATTATTTATATCACTATTAAGTGACAAGAGTCTCCATTTGAGGCAAACATCTAATGAATTAACAGAATTAATCCAAAATTAATTATTAAGTTGATTTTACATGGAAGGTTAAACCTCTATAATTTGTTTTATTAGGAACTTAATACCTATATCACAAATCAGAAAATATTACTTAAGATATGGACTTTTCCTTCAGAATAGTACTATTATTATCTGAAATTAGCTTAGAAACATTTGAGTGTATAAAATAGTTTCCTTCAAGTTGAAATCAACACCTGGTAATCACATCTGTGTAGTTTCCCTGAAGTCAACATGGAAGCAGTTTGCCATTGCCCCTTTTTTATCTAGCTTCAGCCTGGGATTTCCATCCAAATATTAATCAAAACCTAAGCTGACTAAATACTATCAAATATGCAATACTACTCAGAACTGAAATACATATTTAAAGAGCATACTTTCCCAGATCTCTGGATTTCACTTAGTCTTTGAATGACATGCCATTGAATGAGTTACCCTCTAATAAAAGTCAGTGGAGAAAAGATCAAAAGAAGTTAGGGCAACCAGAACAAAAACTGCATTCAATTTAAATTTAGATTTTATTAAAAGAAGATTAAAGGTAGATTAAAAGTAGATTAACTAAATACATTTAATATAATTAAGTACTTCCTCACTTAGTAGTGCAATATTTTCTCAGATCTATGGAATAAGCTTAGAAGCAAACTAGTAACCCTAAAGAGAGATACTGTATAACATGTGTTATTCTTGAGACACACGTAACTACTTATGCAATTTGTATTTGGCATCATCTGAACTTTTCAAAAATTCTTCAAAACAGCTCCATGTAGAGAACATTAGAATAGTCTAATTGGGAGGTGGCTAGGTAACTTTGAGCCTTCCAATCGAGGAATGGATGCAACTGGTACACAATGTGAGATTGTGTAAAGGCTGTTCTAATCACAACTGCCACTTGCTCTTTGAAAAGGAGATGAGAGTACAGGAGGATCCAGGTTGTGTAGAGTGTCCATTTGGAACTGCACAACCCCCATCTATCACCAACAATGACATATTCCTAGAACGGACAAGTCCCCAAATCTAAAGACAATCAGTCTTGCCAGGATTTATTTGAATCCCATTGTTTTTTATCCAGACCCTCATGGACTCCAGGCTCTGAGATGATGTCTATGATATTTTGCCAATGGAACAAATATGTAATTGGATACCATCAGCAAACTGACAATACCTTATCCCATAATGATGGAAGAGGTCACCCAGTGGCCTAATGTAAACGTGAAATAGGACCAGAGAGAATATCTAACACTATTACACTCTATATAGCAGATGCTGAGGGTGGGACTCTTTCCCCCAATTATCACTGACTGGAATTGACTCCAGAGAAAAGCAGCAAACTAGCACAATATTATGTCTCACTCCCAACCCCTTGAGTCAATCCAGAAGGATACCATTGTTGATGGTATCAAAAACTGCAGAGAGGTCAAGTAGGGCAACAATGGATTTAAAACCCATATCCCACTGTCTTCAGAGATCATCCTTAAGTATGCCAATGTTGCTTTGTCCCATATCTAGGTATGATTGTCAACTGAAAGAAATTCAGATAATCCATTTCATTCAAGGTTCTCAACCACTTTCTCACTGGCAGCAGCTGACAGGGTCACATTCCATCATTGTTGTGCAATTGGGTTCCCTTAGCCCAGAACTGAATCTACCACTGCTATTGGTTACTAGCCAAGCCTAGTAGCCAATAAAGATCACTCCTCTATCTCTCCAACACAAGCCATTGACAAATCCCAACAAACAAAAATCCACAGTGAAAAAAATGCCATACAATACATAGAAGGGCTGTCACCCGAAAGGCTGCAGGTCCACAGAGTGGTGTGCACATTACATTGGCACATGGCCCATCCTATAGCCTGCTCTACCTGGAACATAAGAACAGAGCCCAAACAAACCTAAGAGGTCCAAATCCAGGTTGAAACCAAACCCAGCCTTAGTCCAGACCTAAAAAGCCAGGTCTTTGCTTCCAATTCTGGATGGTTACTTTGTCAGTGCTTTTAACTTTGAACAGTTGCTAAATGGGATAGTTGTTAAAGCAAAGTCTAGGTGTAATATTTTGCCTTTCTACAGCCTTAAATATTGTAATCTAGAATTTTTGTTGTAATACTCGAGGAGTTGTACCTAAGATATTCAAAAGGGATACATGTAATTCACAATCACATAAATCTCTGTGATACATAGATCATGTTAGGCAACTTCAGATTTCTTTACTCAAGTTTAATGACACAGTGGCCATATCTGTATAGTACCCACCACATGCAAAATAGGATAATCCTCTACAACACAATTTATTGGACTAATTCACAATCCCAGCCAATTAAAATTGTGCTTGTGCGCCCCCCCCCCCTTTCCCACACATATAGTCTAGGGATGTTTTTTCCCACAAGGTAAGATGGGATCTAGAGATCAAGATTGCTAAAATATAGGCATATGGTTGCCTAAATAAAAACCAGAAGTTGGGCAGCAAAACAAAAACCTCATGAATTACATAGACTTCAGGTAGGAAAATGGATATTACAAAATCTTAAACTGCACTTTGAAAAAATAGAAGGCTGAACAAGATCCTGTTAAAATAGATCAAACAATTAAAAAAATCTTTGTGACTTCAGTTTGTTTGTGTATCTCTCTTCTATCTCAACATCCCCAGGAATGCCACCACGTGAAGAGATTAAAAGAAAAAAAATAAATAAGGTTTTTTTTAATCTGAACAGTTCTCAACCAACAGTATACTTGCCTATAATCCTTTTTATTCTACTGTGAGGCCAACAAAGACATTTGTTATATGCTGCTAACTTTATAATAAAACATGAAGGAAATATTTTACACCTGCTGCCTGATAGTTTGCTTTTAAAGGTAGCAAAAATGAAACAAAGGAAGTGTTTACAAGAAGATCTTTTCATGAAGAAGTGAAAAACACAGCTGTATGCAGCACCCATGAAGAGGAGAGCTCAAACTCTCTTCTTTGAAGTAAAAGGAAAAAAGAGTCTTTTTAGAATCATTCACTGCATTCTATTTTTACTCCTTTATTCCTTTCAAACTGCCTAGCTATAGAAACTCACCACACTGCACAATGTAAGGAATTTCTGCTGCTCGTCTTCTTTTATATTGAACTGCCTCAGAAGGTCTTTCACACCATTTATCACTTAGATATCCAAAATCATTCCAGAACTTTTCTCCTTTTTGACCTTAGAAAATAAATAGTTTCAATATTACATTATACACTGCAGTGAAAGAACAATCATAACCTCCATCAGATCAATTTGGGTTGGAAAACTATGAAGATTGCTGGGTTATAGTCCGGAACAAGGACAAGAACAGGTCAAAAAGCAGTTTCTCCAAACGACAGTAGTGTAATGGCAACCTGGGCACTTAAATAGAGTTCAAGTTCATAATTTTTGTGTTTCTTGAGAACAATGTCATATTTAAACTGAAAAAAAAAACCCTTGGAATTGTTTGGTTTAACAATGTTAAAGGGAATCAATATAACTTAATTTTCAAGCATATTTATTCTACAATTTCCAGCTTGATCTTACTAATTGTAAACACTCTTACACAACATACAAAACGACCACAATCCATCTGCATTTTATTTATAAATTTCATAGGTATACCAATTTTCCTCTAGAGGCTTAAGATGAAATAAGTTGAGGTCTTCTATAATTGTGCATTCACAACAATAATCTTGTCACTAAAGTGAGACCTTGTTAAGTAAAAACCTGAATCTATCCAGCTGAATTTACAATACAAGACATTAAAAAAATGGTGGGGGAGGAGAGTTTGCCTTCAAGTCAGTTTCGATTCCTGGAGATGGACAAGATAAGTCTGCACAGTTTTCTTAGCAGCGTTTTTGGAAGTGGTTTTCCAGTGCCGCCTTCTAGGGATGAGAGAAAATGACTAGCCCAAGGTCAGCTAGCTGGCTTTATGCCTAAGGCAAAAGTAGTAGTCACCATACTACTGGGGATTCAAATCCTGGCAGAGTTACGTCTCACCTGTCTTACCAGGAAAGAAACAATGTTGCTTGCTTAGCATTATAAGAGCCTCAGTGGCGCGGTGGATAGTGTGTAGTACTGCAGGCCACTTCTGCTGACTATCGACCGCCTGCAATTTGGCAGTTCAAATCCCACCAGGCTCAAGGTTGACTCAACCTTCCATCCTTCTGAGATCAGTAAAATGAGAATCCAGATTGTTGGGGGCAATATGCTGACTCTGTAAACTGCTTAGAAAGGGCTGTAAAGCACTATAAAGCGGTATATAAGTCTAAATGCTATTGCTATTATAGGGTCCAGTGCATTGGGTAAGGACCGGAAATAGGGTGGGGAATGTTAAATAAGGCAAGGTGAAGAATCTATCAGTGTCATCCAATAGGGGGATAAACACCAGATCCTTTATTTATGACCCTTCTATCTCAATACTATCTAGCAATCACTAAAAGGAGTTCCTATTTTTATCATAAGCAGTTGTCATATTAACAGTTTAGCTTTATAGAAATAGAGCCACAGTTACTGGCTATAAAGGAGCCAAAATAAGTGATCTTTTGGAAGAAACAACATTTCTTCTACCCCTGCCCATTTCTCATAACTGAGTAATGTAAGTTCTGAATAATACTAACAAAATAGATATTCCATGTAGTAATTTCTTATATTACATTACTGGTATACTATATATCCACATTCAAGGAAACATTATATATGCATATTATTGAATATGGACATATCATTTCTGCCTTTTCCATTTTCCCACACTGAAGGAGCAAAATCAGAAATGGTTTCTCTTTTCTGCCTTATCATTTTCGCCATCCTGTGAAGGCTCCTACTTGCCTTCAAGTGAATTACAAGTAAAAGCGTTATTTGATAAATGTGGAAAAGGAATGTCAAGATGGCATCAGGGCTGGTGTGCATGACTGTGAGTCTCACTCAAGCCCTCAAGTGTCTCACTGAAGCAGAGTGTCTTAACAGAACTAACATGAGGCTATGGTTGTGCAAATCATCTTGAACTGTGACTACTTACTTATCCCCATGTCTTTACAGTATTGAATAAGATAATTTTCCATTGATTTCAGCAAGTGCCTGTATTCCTTAATGTTGGCAAAAGCCTGCTTGTTGTGTGTCGGTTCCATAATATCTAATGGTACATCTATAATCCCCACAGCTCCAGAACCAAAGCTGTGGAATGAAAATTAGGTGTTAAATATGAAATAATGGATCATGACTTTAGTCCTAGATGCTTTTATTTATATCGAATTTCAAAAATTCTCTGCTTAGTATTTTTAAAAAGTAACACTTTATAATTTTTATTTATAATCAGAAAATTTGTCTATAAACAATCCAATTAAGTCAAATAAAAGTAAATAAAATATTTTTAGCAATACAGAAAAGTGATTCTTACAGGTTAAAGAAGAAAACTTACTATGGTCCTGTGTTTTTCCGTGATCCCAATTTCTCGAACATTCTGATCAAGCGATTATTGCT
Organism: Pseudonaja textilis; assembly: GCF_049901715.1. Classification (NCBI taxonomy): domain Eukaryota; kingdom Metazoa; phylum Chordata; class Lepidosauria; order Squamata; family Elapidae; genus Pseudonaja; species Pseudonaja textilis. Next base: position 33,601,633 of record NC_141996.1, read on the forward strand.
ATAGATAAGCATTCCATCTTGACTTCTGTTTTGAATGTTTATTCCAAATATTATGAATAACCTTTTTGGTCTTTTCAGGTTTCTAAAAAGAAACAAAATAAAGAGGGGAAAAATTTTCTTTCTCTCCTTTTAATATACACCCATACACCTGTACCCACATACATACATACATATATATTATATATATAGTGAAACATCAATGGCAGAGAATCTAGCTTGGCCCAGGAGTCTCTTGCTAATGTTAGCAGGACTGGAAGTACTGGAATTAAGAGGTATGAAGCCATAGCTTTTTGGATTAACTGGAATACCAATTCTGTACCATTTGGAAAGAATACTGTACCAATGTGTTCACTGTAGGAATGGAGGAAAACTGAGCACGAGGTAATGACATTTAAGGAGCTGAGGATTCTAGTTCACTTTAGGCATGAAAACTGGCTGCTCATGAAAGTAACTTTGCTCCACTAATCTCAAAGAATTGTTGTAGAAAAAAAAGGAGGAAAAAGGAGTATTATGTAGGTTCAATGATGAGTTAGTTATATAAATAATAATGGTTTAATTAAAAAATAATCTGAAAAAAATGCTGAATGGACCAAAATATATCAAGTTCGGCAGGACTCAAATCTAAACGGTGTTGAACATGTAATGATTGTGCTCCCATCAAACAATTGTGTAAATTGAAAGATTCTAAACAGGTGTTACAAAGATGCATTATCCATGTGTGAATTGCAAAAACTAAAAGAAATTGAGGTTATTTTTAACACTTAATTTGAATAAGTATTGGTCTTAGATGTACGTGATATCTGCAGAATTATGAAAATACGACAAAGCTATGATAACTAGTTTGGCTCTAGAACTAATTTTTATAACTATTTGTGATATAAAGTAAACTATTTTGGTTTTGTTCAGTTGCAATATCTTTTCAAAAAAGTAATTATGTCTTAACTTGCCTTTTTTTCTCTTCATTTTTTTCTCTTACTCTCTTTTCTTCCTCCAGAGCTTCTTGAAACACAACTTGCAAATACTTTTTCCCCACAATATCAGAAAGGAAAAAGAAGTTATTTTATTGTTTATGAATGAATGTATTTATTTTGAAAAACGTTTTGAGGATAAAGAATGGATAGGAAAGCTACAGCTGTCAGTTGTATATTGATGATAACAGTTTCTGCCTTTTATGTTTGGGGTATATATGAAAACTAAAATCCAAAACATAAAGTAGACATATTTAGTCCATCAGATTCTATCAGAAAACCGCTGTTGCATATTTAGACATATTTGTCCATCAGATTCTATCAGAAAACCACTGTTGCCCCTTTAGTTTCTTGGCTTCAAAAAGGTTATCTTCTTTAGGTTAAACTAAAGACACATAGATAGCATTTCATTTTACTTTAGCTTGTAAATTAAGGAACAAATTGGAGAAGGACAATGTAATATTACATTTCATTCTTAGATCTTACTTTAAATTTGTAGAATGCAACTTATAAATTAAATTAGAACCTCAATCAATTTTGGAAGAAGCAGGCACAATATGACAGGGGTGTTAAACTCAATTTCACTGAGGGCCACATCGGGGTTGTGTTTGACCTCATGGGGCTGGGATGGGCATGGCCAACTCAACATCACTTATGTCAGGGCGCCTGTAGTGGTCCAAACGCTCTGACAATGAAAATGAGCTCCTGAGCTCTGTTTTTGGCTGTGACAGCTTCCTGCAACCTTCTGCCAGCAAAAATGGAGCTTTGGAAGACTGCCCACGGCCATTGTGAATTCTGTTTTCGGCTACAACAGCCTCCTGAAACCTTCTTACATTCTCAGAAGCAGCCACCTCACAAGGAACAGGTTATCCTTTGAGGACCACCCTTTCATCTTTTTCTATTTTCCACAGGGCTTTGGAAGACTGAATTTGGAAGACCACAGAAGACTTTTGAAAATGCTAGGATGCAATGTTTTAAGGCATTATCATTATTATTTTAAGGCTTAGAGTTGCTTGAGCAGGTTATGCACACATAATTGCTACAAGTACATAAATACAATATCAACCCATGCTGCATATGGATGTATGCTGTTAGCACTAATAATCAGACTGAATAATTCTTTTATAAATTCCTTTTAATTGAAGTTGAAATGGATTGTATTTGGGATTCCCTCATGTAAAACTACCAAAGAACAATGGAACTTCCACTAGATTAAAATCATATTTTTAGTAGACTGGCCATCAGAAAGGTTCATCACACCTTTAGTTAATTACCACAAGTATTTCATTTTCTTGACTTGGAGTATGTAAAACTATCTATGTATAGCACCAGCATATGGTGGACACAGCATATATTTAGCTGGAAGCTTTGAATTATTAGTAGAAGCCATAGCTCTTTAAGCATAAAAATTCAGCACAGGAGGGATTAATAACAGGATTATTCCCCAAGAATATAAATAATGATTTAGAGAGGTATAATTAGGCTTCAATTACCATGATGAAATCCAAAATGAAAACTGCTTTCTAAACATTGTTTAAAAATAAATGAACCGAAAGCTAAGATAGCTTAGTGAAAACTTGGCAGTAGTAAACAGGCAATTAACAAGATGTGAAATAAATTCCTACTGTTTAAAGCTCATGCCAGGCAAACTTTCAATAATCTGGAATTATCCATGTTAATAGTCTTTATTTTTCAGCAAATAATCTAACTATCTTAACTAACCCAATCAGGAAGCAATAATAAATGTAGTTTATGTTGATGTTTTACAGTGTTTTAAAGTTTGGCCACATTTTCTCTTAGAATTTGTTTTACCTAATGTTTTTAATGCAAATAGAAATTGTGTTAGATACTGGGCATCAAACTCGTGACATCATGAGACATATTGCAAATTTCCCCCCTTCATTAAACCAGTGCATGATGCATCCAGCCTGCGAACTGCAAATTTGACACCTCTGTTGTAGGGCATAGATTAAAAACTAACTCCAGCCATATTTTGAAAGGTAATTGCAACAATAATGATCCAGAGTATCAAGCCCTTTAATTAGATGCATATAGTTTTAAAAATAATGCTGTCCCCTCCCCCCACTGTTCCTCCAGCTTTCTATTCAAATTGATGGCCTCAGAGATTGTGTAACAAGCATATTGGAGAAACTGGTTGTGTATTACTTCTAAAGAGAAATCTGCTCCAGTGATACACATATAATTCTCCCAAAGTTGAATTACTACTACATGGTATTTGCGCGCAGACCTTGCACTTGACCTAAACATAGCAGACCTCATGGTGAATAAAACTGCTCAGATATGTCACATCTCACATGTAGAGTATTACTACATTGAATTGATTATTTCCCAAGCCAAATCAAAGTATTTACTTTGACTTCCTTACATGATTTAATTACCTGGAGCCATATAGTCTCTCCATGCTACAAGTCTTCAAAAGAACACCTCTTATATACCTCATGCACCTAATGTTGATAGTAAATTCTTTTTTATATTTCAGGTTATAGTCTTCTCTAGTAAATATAAAATCTCCTTATCACCACTTTACTTTACCTAGGAAATTTTGAGTTTATAGAAGGTTAGAGTTTATGCATCTTTTTTATTTATTTGTGTCATCACCACCCAAAGCCATTTGGGAATTAGCAACATATTGGTAAATAAAAGGTAAATATAAAATAAAAATAGATGGAATCATTTAATTATATACACCTTTGACTGAAACTCAATTAAACCTTTAAATTCACAGTTCTATGAAGTTTGCAATACAGTTTTTCAAATAAACATTGTATGCATTATATATAGCATATATGTATCCAAAGACAAATCAGAATCTTGGTTGCAAAAAATGCAGGTTCCACAGAATAGTATAAATGGGTGGGCTTCAAAAATATCAGCAACCGGCTCTCTGCCTAGTTGCTGGGTGGGCGTGGCCATGGTAGGCATGGCCTAGTCGGCCTCCTACATCATGGTGGGGAAGAGGGCATTTTCGCCTCCCCAGGCTCAGGAGGCTTTCCTTGAGCCTCCGGGAGGGCGAAAATGGCCTTCCCTGGGCTCCAGAGGCCCTCTGTAGGATGGAAACAGGCCTTTTTCTGGCCTTCCATAGCCTCCGGGAGGCCCGGTTTTTTGCCCTCCCCAAGCCTCTGTGTGGGCCCTGCACTTACCTGGCATCCAAACAGGCCACATGGGGATGCCTGGGAGGGGCCAGCCAGGGGTGGGATTTACCACTTTGCCAAACCGGTCATAAAACTAGTTATGGGTTCACCTGAACCGGGATGAACCAGTAGCAGCCCACCCTGAATCCGTACAAGTACGCTGAAATTTTTGGGCATAGAAAATATTTTTGGGGATATGGCTATCTACAAGTCAATATAATGCTGAGAAGTGTTCATCTCACTTCTCCAATTCCATATTTATCACTCCAATTCATTTCGGTGAGCCTTATATTGGCCATACCAAAAAGGATACTGATCTCTGAAAGGAAAACTTCAGATAAATATAATATAAATGTTATTCCTGGTTCAATACCTCACTATCTTCAGACAAGGAAGATTGTTCTAGTCTGCTTTTTACTTCTGCCACAGCATTTTCGGCTACAAGCATAAACAAAAGAATTTGTTAAACTGTTTGGGAGAAATGCTTCTTCAATCTATGTGACATACAAAGCAAAACTATTAAAGTTGACTCCTAAAAGTTGACTCCTTAAAGTTGGCACCTGATTTATGATCATTTCATGAATGGGAATAGCACAAAAACAACCTCCCTATATTGGGATTGATCTCTGAACATGCCTGGATTCAATTCAAAGTTAGCTTTTTAGGGGTGAAGTAAAACAGATGAAACTTTTCCATTTTGCATATTTTCTGACATTTACTTTTCACATGCTATTCTTCCTTATCTGCAACTTATATTTTAAAAGTAACATTTTTGTATTCTATTATTGCAGTGGTATTAGCTACTGATTCCCCAAAAGATGCAGTGATTTCTCTTTAGCCCATACTATTTTTTTCCTAAAGGTGAAAATTAGATAAGTTTAAAACAACTAAGGGATTAAAGAAGTTCCTAAGTTTTTAAGTGCTTAAAAGGTTATCCCAGTAACTGTAAAGGTTCTCCTCAGAATGGGAAAATGTCTGTCAACTATTTTTCTTTATTGCCATGGAAAAAACAATGCTGTGGGGAAAAAACCGTAAACATTAAAAAAAATGTGAATACACGGTCATCCCCATCTTCAAAAAGAGAGAACCCAGCCTAGTTGAAAATTACAGACCAATCTCCTTATGCTGCATCACCTGTAAAGTCATGGAATCAATTATTAACCAATCCATTCTCCTCCACTTAGAGACAAACAACCTACTCTCCAATAAACAATTTGGTTTCAGGAAAAAACTATCCTGTAATCTGCAACTGTTACACTGCAAAAACATATGGACTATACAACTCGATCAGGGCAAAGCAATAGACGCAATCTACATAGACTTCTGTAAAGCCTTTGATTCAGTGGTACACGACAAACTACTCCTAAAACTAAAATCTCCAGGTATCTCTGGACAACTACATAACTGGATAGAAGCATTCCTGTCAAACAGACAACAAATGGTCAAAATTGGGAGTGTCCTATCAAATTCGGTACCTGTCAATAGTGGTGTCCCCCAAGGCAGTGTTCTAGGACCAACTCTCTTCATACTCTACATAAATGACCTCTGTGATCATATTAAGAGCAACTGCGTTCTTTTCGCTGATGATATAAAGCTGTTCAATACCACAGACAATACTGCTACCCTTCAAAAAGATCTTGACTATGTATCAGAATGGTCAAACAAATGGCAACTTCAAATCTCAAGAAATAAATGCTCTGTCTTACATACTGGCAAAATCAGAAAATAAAATACAAGCTGAATAGTCAAGATCTTGTTGAAGATCCAAGCTCTGTAAAGGAACTTGGAATACTCATCTCTAATGATCTAAGTGCTAGAGCCCACTGTAACTACATAGCCAAAAAGGCATTAAGAGTTGTTAACCTAATCCTATGTAGCTTTTTCTCTGGTAATATCACACTACCGACTAGAGCATACAAAACATTTGCTAGACCAATACTTGAGTACAGCTCATCAGTCTGGAACCCACATTACATATCTGATATTAGTACAGTTGAGAAAGTCCAGAAATATTTTACAAGAAGAGTTCTCCATTCCTCTACTTATTGCATAATATGTTATGCCACCAGACTCGTAATTCTAGACCTAGAAAACCTAGAACTACGCCGCCTTCGGTCCGATCTAAGTATAGTATATAAAATCATACATTGCAATGTCCTCTACCTGTCAATGAATACTTCAGCTTCAACCAAAACAATACAAGAGCACACAATGGATACAAACGCAAGGTTAATCACACCAAACTTGATTGCAGGAAATACAACTTCAGCAACAGAGTGGTCAATGTCTGGAATACTCTACCTGACTCTGTAGTTTCTTCCCCAAACCCCAAAAAGTTTAGCCTTAGACTGTCTACTATAGACCTCACCCCTTTCCTAAGAGGTCTGTAGGGGGCGTGCATAAGCACACCAACGTGCCTACCATCCCTGTCCTATTGTTTCTTTTATTTTTTTTATATGTACCCATTTCATGTATTCATAACTATGTATATACTTATACCTATTATCTTGTAAGCAATTGACAAATCAAATCAAATCAATCAACCAACCAATCAATCAATAAATAATGGAAAGAACTAAAGTATATATCTAGTATATATATATATATATAAATATGAATATTGGATACTGCATACCAGCCTTTAGTTCCATTTGTGCCTTCTGTAATTCACAAGTAGCAATTTGTTTGAATGAAGATGATGTATATGGATACATCCTATTAATACATAAAACATGAATTTCACAGAATTAGTATGCATACAAGGGCTGGCCTGGTATAATGGCTAAGGCACCTGGCTAGAAACCAGGACTGCTTGTCCTACTTTAGGCACAGAGCCAGCTGGATAACTTTGAGCCAATCCCTCTCAGCCCTAGGAGGCAGGAATGTCAACTATTTCCAAAATCTTGTCAAAAAAATTGTAGTGGCAGTTTACAATGTCATCATATTGCCTCCAACAATCTGGATCCTCATTTTACCGACTTTGGAAGGTTGGAAGACTCAGTCAATTTGAGGCCCATCAGGATCGAAAACCAGGCTATGGGCAGAGTTTGCCTGCAATACTGCACTCTAACTACTGCACCATCAAGGCTCCAAATACATGCACCACCACGGCTCCAAATACATGATAATATAAAATTCCCTTTATGCACAAATGAAGATATCTGCAGAACTCTGTCCATGGATGTGTCATTTACACTATATAATTATTTAGAGGAGAATAAAGACAACTTTCCTACAGTAAGCCCAATTTCCCAGGGGTTTCTAGAGGCCTTCAAAAGCCAGCTTCATAATCCATAACTGAAGCAGGATTTGAAACTAACGAATACTCTGAAGTGGGTTTTAGTTCTTTCTCTCTCTAAAATGGTTATATCTGCAAAACATACAAGTCAACCTGGCCAGGTATCGTGGAATTGGTTAAAATATTTAATTTGTTGTTCTCACATAAGATTAAATGATTATTTTTCAAACAGGCATATCTGAGAGATCAATGGATAATTTAGCCTCCAGAACTGTTTTTAGCCTCACCATAACCAGTTCCAGGATATTAATTACTAAACTTCCAAATCCATGCTGCATTTGTAATGGTTAAGTGAGAAAGACTTTGAGAAAGAAGGGGAATAGATAGGGTCACAGCTACTTAATGCTTAGGGAATAGATAGGGTCACAGCTACTTAATGGGCAGACAAGGAGACTCAGAAAGGAGACACCCTAACTTCTCAGATTTGTAAAAGAGGCAGCCTGAGATTTGTACTTTGAAACTTTCAAGATTCTGTTAATGTAGCCTTAAGTAAGATAAAATTAGTTAATCTGTTCATGTTTCCTATCTGGTCTACCTAAGCAAGTGACAGTATTAAAATATTAGAGGTTCATTAGAAAACAAAACAAAACAAAACATGAAATTTGAATTATTTGCATTATTCAGCAGTAATCTTTCAGAAACAACATTTCTAACCCACATTCAATAAAATAGAATTCAAAGCAGTAAGAGTAAACCAAATAAAGCCTATTCCTGTTGATAAGTGATAATCTGATTTAAAGTGTTCCAAATTCTAGGTCCCAACTGATTTACTGTTAAGAGTGATTTTAGTTTGTCTTAGGTCATAAATTCTTCTAAATCAAAATCAATTTGTTACTGGGACCAAAGAAGTTAATCAACCAATCAGAATAGACTGGAAGGGACCTTAGAGGACCCTATACCATTTCAGATAGGCGGCTGTCCAGGTTCTTAAAAACCTCCAGTAATGAAGCACCCACAACTTCTGAAACCAAGCTGTTCCATTGGTTAATTGTACTAACTGTTAGGAAGTTTCTCCTAAATTCCAGGTTGCTTTTCTCCTAGATTAGTTTCCACCCATTGTTTCTTGTCTTGCCTTCTGATACTTTGGACAATAAACTGACCCCCTCTTCTTTATGGCAGCCACTCAAATACTGGAATACTGCTATCATGTTACCCCTAGTCCTTCTTTCTTCTAGACTGGCAACCCAATTCCTACAACTGTTCTTCATATGTTTTTGTCTCTTTAATCATCTTAGTTGCTCTTCTTTGTACTTTTTCCAAAGTCTCAACACCTTTTTTGTAATGTGGTGACCTAGTGCTTTCACGCACATCGCTTTGAACATTTAAATGTGTGCTTTTATAACTGTAAGCAAAGCTGACTCACCTGGGCCTGTAAAAACAGAAAAGCAAATGCTTGGTTCTGACTTTCTCAGCTTGAATGAATATCCTCATTCGTGGGTTGAGATACAATATAGCTGTATAAGCTCTTAGTGATTTTTCTTCTGGATAGCTGGTGTAGAAAATATTTCAGGCCAAATACATTTCAATTAAGAGAATTGTACTGGATAGAGACAATATAGTGTATTACTGATGTGAAAGAAATCATACAAAGCAGTCAGAAAAACTGAGGTGCTGGACAATTCCTTCCCAAAAAGGCATATAAAACATTTTTTTTTGGATTTTGGAAAGAACATATGAAGGCAACTAAGAACAAAAATATTCTTCATATGCTTGTCTAAACAGCAAGGTACAACACGGCCAATAATTTGAGATAATGTTTATTTCTCCAAGATAACAACATCCTACTTTCTTTTTCATAATAACTTACTTCTCTGGCATCCTATCAGTCAATATATCCTTCTCATTTGTTAGAATATCAAGTTCTGGCTCCCCATTCAATGCAAGTTTCAGATTGTATATCACCAGCAGGGTTCCTAGGTTTGAATATGTAAATAACAAGTTGTATTGTTTCCCCCCACAAAAAGATCTTATAATGTCAGTGAAGATTCACTATAGTGGAATAGCATATCTTTTTCTGAACTATCAATGTATGGATACTTGTGTACTCTACATTAAGATCCCTTTCTTTGGGTGAAAATCAATTTTTAGCAATATATAATAGAAGACACTATTTTTGTTATCACCAGAAAAACAGAATCCTGTTACTCTAGTAATATGTGAAAGAAGAACGCTTAGAATCCAAAGTGGCTTCTGACAGTAAAAGCAATATCAGTATGATCTTTTTATACAGTCCTTCTTCTATCATCATAAAATAGGATTTATACGTCTTTCTCATAAAATTTGTTCAGCTAGATCTAGATCTAGATCATTACTGACTCAAAAGCATGTATATAAATTTATGAATAAACCACTTTGTGCACATTTATAGGGAAAGCACAAAAAGAAGTCATCCCACTTAAATATAAAATACATTATACAGAAAATACATTTTCTATTTTAGCTGTAGTAGAAAGCCACATAAATTTCTATTTTACAGAAATTGTATTCAGAATTTTCTTTAAAGGGTAATTGAAACATGGCTTTCCAAGTCAACTATTTAATCTACATAATCTTCAAGACCATTTTTAGTTTTTCTTTAATTATTCTGTAGGCTGGAAGTTTTCTTTACATTTGTATGTTAGTCAACAACAAATGAGGGCCTTCATACATGCACAGAGCAACTGAAAATTGGTTTGCTGTAAAGAGCATTCAGGCTGACTAACGATTCCAATTTCTCAAGATACTGATGGACTCAGGATATGCAGAATGCCTTCTTTTTGATTCTGAAGTCTATATTCGATTCTAAGGAAGTGCAGGCTCTGTTGGATTTCAGGTTCAAGAACAGAAAGCATAACTTATGGGGAAGAATTCCAGAGAGGCCTCTGTGAAGTTCTGAATTCAAGATGCTTAAGGATCAACTTAAAATTCTTTATTGCACTTGATAATCTTGGAAAAATATCTATCCACTAGTTGCAGCCATTGTCTGTTTCATTGTTGAAACAATAGTGCCTCAATCTTTAGTCTATTGTTTTTTTGGTTTTTTTTGCTAATTGCTACAATCTCAATTGACCCATATTAATTATGCTGCAGCATGCCTTGGTTCAGCTCACAATACTCATGCTACTGCTTAAGGCAATGATCTGCAAAAGACAGAGCAATATTGGTATATGTGGACAATATTTAAATTTAAGTGGTAAACTTACCTGTTTTTCCATAAATGGCATTAAACTGGTTCATCAATTCATCTTCATTATTAAAAGGAGAATATTTGCAAATTATGGACAATTGAGTAGAAAATTTCTCAGGATCATCTATTACTGGAGTCCTTGTGTCACTTGACCACGAAAGGATTGGCACTATGACCTGTAACCAAGAACATTAGAGTACAGGTTGTCCTTGACTTACAACAGTTCATTTAGTGACTATTCAAAGTTAAATGGCACTGGAAAAAATGACTTATAGCCGTTTTTCACAGCTACAACCTTTGCAGCATCCCTATGATTACGTACTGTATCAAAATTCAGATGCTTGACAAGTGTTTCATACTTATGTGAGCGTTGCAGTGTTCCGGGGGTCATGTGATCGCCTTTTGCAACCTTATGACAAGCAAAGTCAATGGGGAAGCCAGATTCACTTAACAACCAGGTTACTAACTTATCAACTGTAGTGATTCACTTTACAACTGTAGCAAGCAAGGTTGTAAAAAGAGGCAAAAATAAAATAAAAAACTGGAGATTTTTATGCATTTCATACATTTATGATTTCTTTGACCTTAAAAGTCTTTTAACTTGTTATAAATGCCTTAAAGGTTTTTATTCAATTAAAACATTATTTTCTCAGAGAAGAACTTCTGTGTGGGTAACCTTGGAAATTCATTTTTAATTAACTTTTAATTATCCAATTAAATAGTTTAGCAAATTTGTATGACTATATTTAGAGGCTAAAACTATACAGTATACCTGTAGATGAGATGGGTGGCATACAAGTCAAACAAATAAATAAATAAGTAAACATTAACAATTTTAAAGTTAACATACATACATTCATACATACAAAATAAATATGTGGTTTATCTATTTAAGTTAAGATTTAAACATGCTAAAATGTAACGACGGATTCTCTTTCAAAGTTATAAAGGACTCAAAAGAAGTCACTCATGACCTTTCCTCAAAGTTAGACTGCCACCTGCACTCCTGCCCACCTTTCCCCAGTCATGAGATTGCATTCTGGTTGTATGGCAACTGGCTTATATTTATAACCAACTGCATTGTCCCACAGTCAAGTGACCCCTATTTGTGACTTTCTGGAAGAACATGGCAAAAAAGCACTGAATGGAGATGTTGAATTAATGACCACACAATTTGCTTAATGATCACACAATTCACTTAACAAACATGGTGACTTAGTTTACAACCACCCTCAAAACAGTTGTAAAAATTAAGTCAGGTCATGTGGTGACCTGAGTCGAAATGACCAAATGGTAACAACTGCAATGACATGTAATCAAAATTTCAGTCCCAGTTGTGATCATTGAGGACTTAAGACTCTGGAAATAAAGAGAGCTTCACTTCAAATAACCAATCACACATGTGGATACTACAGGTATTTCTCCTTTTTCTCAAGAGTTTGTTTCAAGCTTTTTGCAGCTTACTGTACAGTTTTGTTTGTAATGCCTCAAAATGTTGATCCACCATGTTATCCACATGCCAATAATTAAACTGTAGTAATAAGAGGGGCATGAAAAATATGTTTTAGGAACTGTTTGCAACTTGGGCCATAGATGGCTACTTTCAATACTAAGAACATGACCTGTATTTGTATGTTCAGCCTTCTCTTTCCCACATTTCTTCAATGGTTTAAAATTAGGTCCACAGGCAAAATATTATTACTAAATGGGAACATGAATTTCTGCCCCAGAACCAGATGTATGTTCAAAACATCCCATCAATCAATGTCACAGCTGAGTGGCCAGACAGAAATAACAGACACACCATCTTCAGAGAAGATTATTATCCACTCTTCTATTGTCATCTGTTTAATGAGAAATGAAGGGGCAGGATTTATGACAGTAGCCATCATTTATAATCATTACAGCAATTTGTTCTAAAACTTTCATACAAGTTTCCTTATATTAAGGAACTGTTTCTTGTGGATAGGATATGGGACATAGATATTCTAGGATGACATTGTCTTCCCAAGCACAGTTGAGAAAATCTTATTGCCAGATTTTCTGCTCTTGTGATGGGTGAAAATGCACACAACAATACTTACAACTACAACTGGATGTTGAGGGTAAAATACTAGTATCATCTTTATCTTTGAACACCTAAGGCATATATAAACCTATAAATATTCTTATAACTTAAAAATAAGGGTGGGTGATACCTAGATCCTATCCTAAGTGTGCCAGTGGACATAACTTAATCCTAGTAAATGCATGTTTTCAATCAAGCTTCCCCCATAATTACAGCTAATTTATAAATGGGGAATTTCCTAATCAGGTAGTCAGTTCTATAAATATTCATGAAAGTGCTACCCATATTCCAAATTTGCCCATATGCAATAAGTAATTTTTATAAGGTCATTTTAAGTATTATATGGCATTGGAAAAAAGAATCAGCTAACTTGCAATGATCAAAACCCATGAATAAAACATATAGAGTGGTTGCATGCTAGAGAGACTCTCTTTTGGTTATAAGTTAATTCATATATTTTGTTGTGGGGGATTCAGTGGGATTTAAAAATATTTTTCATTTATATAAAAATAACCTGGAAAATAACACAAAGGCGACATGAATAGACACTGTGCATTTTAATGTAAGCAGGAAGGAATGACAAAAATATAAATGCAATATATAATGTTTCTTTGGGTTTGTTATGTTTTTTTTGCACTTCCGTGTTAGTGCTATTTCAGTCTATAAACTTGGTCATGTTTTAATTACATACCAGTTTCTGAACCACCTTGATGTTCTTATCAGGACATAAAAATGGGAAATAAATACTTCAAAATGTAGTTGTGAACAAACATACCTGACTGAGACCTTCTGTTTCGCAGAATGTCTGAGAGAAAAGAAGACACGTAATTGTATTCTCTTTTTTGGTAAATAATATCAAGTCATTTCCTATTCGCATTGATCCTCTGTAATAAAAATATAGAAAAAAAACATTTTTAAAATATGAATTAACGAATCTGAACAGCTAATGAATCTGAATAGTTTTTTTCTTTTTCTTACTTTACTGATTTAAAAAACTAATACCAGACAGATTCATATAAGATATAAATGCTACAGCCAAAGTTTAATCACATATTTATTTAGCTTCCTTTACTGTTTCCTTTTTCTTACATTTCCTTTTTTCACTGTTTTATTTTCTCTGTTGCCATCAGAATCCAGAGTGGAATATTAGGATTCTTTTCAAATTTTAGCTTTGAATTATATCCTACTCTTTTCTGTGCATTTCCCCATTCTCTAACAAATGCTTAATTAGTCATTCAGTCTCCTTCTCATCTCCTATCTACCCACATACGTCATACATTAGGGAAAGGGTTGTTTTATGGTGATTTAAGATGGTAGCCACTTGTTACAAAAATATAAGTCCATCCTATCCATACACACAAGGCAAGGTTCTATCTCAGTATTTATGATAAACTGACCTTGGATTTTATTTCTTTAAAACCAAGCAAGTATATCTATTACAGATTTCTCGCCCCCCCCCCCCCAGGTATTTATGGTACAATGAAAATTATATTTTACTTTGTTGATGTTGTCAACCTTATCTTCATATCTTGCAACAACATAACATAATTTTGCTTTCATACTGACTGCAATTTTCTTTTATGTCCATACATTTATTATGTATTTTAAATAAAACATTTTTTCAAATACAAGAGCATTGCTTATATATTGCTTCACAAGTTTGCATACGTTTGTGAATAAAGATATTATTAGTGAAAGTAGTTACTGTTAGATTTGGTGCAAACTTTTATTTTTATGGCACTTAACCTGCAAGACTTTGGCATTTTATATATTTCTTCTTGTACTTCATGACAACCAGAATAAAAACTATGTAATAAAATATAAAAAGAAATAAGTCTTACGATTTCAATCCATTGCCATAACGTCCAATCATTGTAGGGTCTTTTCTCTTAGAAGACCTTCCAAAATATACAATATCTGTAGCTTCATCTAAAATAGGTTTATAACATTTCAAATGTTGTTCAAATTTCCTATTGTAACAGTACATATTTTTTTAAAAAAATACACTCTAACATTTAAAATTTAGTTAGATCGTATTATATACATTAATTGCTGTAACTCTGTAAGTAGAGATTATTATCTATATATGTGTTATATGTCCATACTTAAAAGATTATGTCTTATCTAAAATTACTTACGCAGTGGCTGTAATATATGACATTCAAATCCAATATATGCCAATCTGAACTTAATAACTCGGTCCTTCATCACTATGATCTTTAGCAACTCATTCTGGTCCAAGAATTGATGTGTCAAAAGCTAGTGGTTTACAAAGTTAGTTTTCTTATATTCAGTATCCCTTCACATAGTAGATTTGCCTCTATTTTTCTATATACCTGAACTTGAAAAAAGCTTAGAAGGACCACATTTGGATATTACCAGAATTCAAGATTTTCAAGAAATCCCAAACCAGTACACTTTATAGCAAGAAAGGGGAAAAATCCAAGCTATGGCAAACTGTTGAAGTACCATATTTTTGCCATGGGAAACAACATGGAAAATAACTTTGTACTATTCAAAACTGCTATCATATTAACAATATATCCCAAAACACTGGAGCACTCCTTGAACACTGTTACCATTATCAAAATCATCACTGGTCAATTGCAAAAGACAGCTTTACTTTGAATGGCTTACATCCTGTGTGATGAAACCTTTAACATCATCGAATAGTATCTGCCTATCCCAAGTACTTTATTTTATTTATTTATTTATTTGATTTGTCAATCGCTTACAAGATAATAGGTATAAGTATATACATAGTTATGAAGACATGAAATGGGTACATATAAGAAAAATAAAAGAAACAATAGGACAGAGATGGTAGGCACATTGGTGTGCTTATGCACGCCCCCTACAGACCTTTTAGGAAAGGGGTGAGGTCAATAGTAGAAAGTCTAAGGTTAAAGTTTTTGGTGTTTGGGGAAGAAACCACAGAGTCAGGTAGAGTATTCCAGACACTGAACCACTCTGTTGCTGAAGTTGTATTTCCTGCAATCAAGTTTGGTGCAATTAACCTTGAGTTTGTATCTATTGTATGCTCTTGTATTGTTTTTGTTGAAGCTGACGTATTCATTGACAGGTAGAGGACATTGCAATGTATGATTTTATATACTATACTTAGATCGGACCGAAGGGAGCGTAGTTCTAGGTTTTCTAGGTCTAGAATTACGAGTCTGGTGGTATAAGGTATTCTGCAATGAGTAGAGGAGTGGCGAACTCTTCTTCTGAAATATTTCTGGACTTTCTCAACTGTACTAATATCAGATATGTAATGTGGGTTCCAGACTGATGAGCTGTACTCGAGTTTTGGTCTAGCAAATGTTTTGTATGCTCTAGTTGGTAGTGTGATATTACCGGAGAAAAAGCTACGTAGGATTAGGTTAACAACTCTTAATGCCTTTTTGGCTATGTAGTTACAGTGGGCTCTAGCACTTAGATCATTAGAGATGAGTATTCCAAGTTCCTTTACAGAGCTTGGATCATCAACAAGGTCTTGACTATTCAGCTTGTATTTTATTTTCTGATTTTTTTTGCCAATATGTAAGACAGAGCATTTATTTGTTGAGATTTGAAGTTGCCATTTGTTTGACCATTCTGATACATAGTCAAGATCTTTTTGAAGGGTAGCAGTATCGTCTATGGTATTGAACAGCTTTACATCATCAGCGAAGAGAACACAGTTGTTCTTAATATGATCACAGAGGTCATTTATGTAGAGTATGAAGAGAGTTGGTCCGAGAACAATGCCCTCGGGGACGCCACTATTGACAGGTACAGAATTTGATAGGGCACTCCCAATTTTGACCATTTGTTGTCTGTTTAACAGGAATGCTTCTATCCAGTTATGCGGGTGTCCAGAGATACCATAAGATTTTAGTTTTAGGAATAGTTTGTCGTGTACCACTGAATCAAAGGCTTTACAGAAGTCTATGTAGATTGCGTCTATTGCTTTGCCCTGATCGAGTTGTGTAGTCCATATGTTTTTGCAGTGTAAGAGTTGCAGATTGCAGGTTAGTTTTTTTCTGAAACCAAGTTGTTTATTAGAGAGTAGGTTGTTTGTCTCTAAGTGGAGGAGAATGGATTGGTTAATAATTGATTCCATGACTTTACAGGCCAGATGCATCACGCGCTGGCCACGCCCATGCCTAGTTTAGCAAAGGGGAAAAAGTCCCAATATGTTACATGATGCCACTATGAGTTTGACATCCCTGTTATAGACAATATATATCTCCTCTGACTGTTGAGTTAGTTTCCTGGTCTTCCTTGTGATTTGAATCCAAATGTCCTTTTTTTAAATAATAATTTTTATTTTTATATTTACAGTAATTTCATCTTTCATTCATACAGTGTGTTGTCTGGGTACATATACCTTGTGCTAACAACTATATTTTTCTTACCAATATAACAATAATCACATTTTCTTTATAATCCATTATTTCTTATGTCTATTACTGTTATAACAATCTTATTTCTCTATACACTCATCTACTCTGTTTTAACTTGTTTTATTTTCCAACCATTGATAAAATAGATCCCATATCACGTAATATTCAGTTTCTTCTTTTTCTTTAATTGCCAGTGTTAATCTATTCATCTCTGCACATTCAAATATTTTCTCAATCACTTTTCCCTCTGACGGTAGTTTATCACTTTTCCAATTCTGAGCAAAAACAATCCTAGCTGCTGTTAATACATGAATAATTAACTATATTTCTTCTTTGCTGTAACATTCAGGGACCCTCCCTAATAAAAATAATTCAGGTTTCAAATCATTTTTTCCATCAGGATCCAAATTCCCTTATGAGAAAATGTTGGTGGAACTCCAGCTCTTGCCCTGATACTAAAAATAACTGCTGGCATCAAGGATACCTTTTTCTGCCTCTTTTCACTCTGCTGGTACTCTGTGCTATGGAAAGTAACAGAGTGCACATTTTGTCCCATGGGATAAGATACCATCCAAGTGATATTATAAAGAAATTCTGTTATACTGAAAGGCTAATTGGAAGTTGAAATACACTTCATTTTTAAATGAACTGGGATGACTGAAGAATGGTCAACAAGTAAATTTCACACAGTTTAATCTATGCACTCACAGGCCTGTGTTTGGTTCACCTTCCTACAACCACTGTCTACTGGTAGTAAAGTCTTTCTCTCCTTCTTTTTTGCAGAAATGGGGCTCAATTTAGCATTGATGCATGTGGAATATGGATCTTTCTTTTCCCATTCCCCAAGGGTTCACAAACCAAATCTGACTCTGAAACCACGACACCACACTATTGTTCAAGGAAACAGTACTTACAAGGGGACATGCCACATCCATCATCTAGAAAGCACAGGGTAAATCCTCCTCGCAGGTGATCATTATTCACTGAAAGAGAAACCATAGCAAAGAGAAATTTTGTTCTTAGTTCCCTCCTCAGTAGTATCTCAAATGGTATTTTTCAACCCTGGCAACTTCAAGGCATGTATACTTCCACCCCCAGAATTCCCCAGCCAGGTGCTGACTGAGGAATTCTGTAAGTTGAAATTCACATATCTTAAAGTTGCCAAGGCTGAGAAATCCTGTTTTAGAGAAAACCAACCAGGCACAGGAAAGGCAGGTGGTGCTTCCTCTTACCTGCACATTTCTCTGGCCCCTTCAGGTGGCAGGGTTTACAAGAAAAAAAAACATTGGGGGTGGGGGGTGGGTGGAGAATCAGAGTGAAGGGAAGTCCAAGGAAATTATTGACTGATTGATCCAAGGAACTTATAGATCCTCTCCCTATTCTTATAACTATGCTAAAGGTTGCAATAAAGTAGGAGAGACTACTCGAAGTTAGTTTCATTTATTCAGCGATGACTAATTTAATTTTAATTTTAAATAACATATGTTTTACACATCTACTTAATCTCAAATAAAGTATTCCCTACAAAGCCTAGGCTATACCACTCTTCCTCTCCCTCCCCCAAACGATCTAAAAGCTGATATCAAATTATAAATTGGAAGAAGAGAAAAACAGATGAGGAATATGTCTAATAAATAAATTAATTTGATTATAATGAAGCCAAAGTTAAATAAAATGCAACTTTTTCCTGGTGATGCCCACTTTATGGAATGTTGTCCCTAACACAAAAGGCAACTGAAGGCCTCAGAAAATAAAAGGCTGCATGCTCCACTATCAAATCCTTGGAACAGCCTAAACATGTTTATTAATAAATAAAATATATGTTATCAGATTCAGTAATGTTTTTTTTCTTTCCTCCCATCATATATCTCTATTACATTTTAATAAACTACCATACATTAGTCAGTCTGTCTGTCTGTTTATCTATGTCAAAGTACATATTTGCCACTAGATCTTTAGGTTAAAGACATAAACATTGTGACTTCTACCCAGGTGTAGGATATATCTTTGCCTTGTCAAGTAAAGAAAGAAAGAAATCTTCCAAAGAATTTATTTTCACAAGGGCGGGTAATAAGTAAATTTAATGTGGTGTCCAATAAAATAATGCAATCAAGGGAAGAAGTCACTGAAAAGTAGATATTTAATATACAAATTATTAATTATATAGAACTCACCAGTATAAATGTCAAGTCTTGTGGCACCAGCATCTCTGAAAATATGGTTTATATATTTAAAGTATTAAAAAAAACCCAAAACACCAGAGTAATAATACGTATTACCTTTTAACTAAGAATTTATGTCCTGGAAAAGCAGAATACTCTAGTTTATATAGCGTCAACTCATATTAATATGATTTGCCACTGAATAGCAAAATAAAAACACAATAAAATTTAATTGAAAAGCTACAATAAAGTATAAGTTTAAGCCCCTCAAATCAGTGAATTAAACATATAGAAAATCGAAAAACTACAATATTGGAACTGCACTAGGCTGAATTCTCTCCTCTGCATCTGGAATTCCAGTTCAAACCCCAGAAAAAGAGGCCAAAAGACTTTTTCCTCTCAATCCTCCCAATCTAGAGAAAGAAATTAAATAATTGTTTTAAAAAACACTATGCTAAACAAGCAAACAAACAACAATAAAAGAAGAACCAAAATAACTATCTTCCTTCTCCTTCCATTTATTCTGCCCAACTATATCTACAAGTTCCTGTCTATGTTGAGATACACTGAAAGGGGTACTGGATTGCTCTGTCTAAATTCAAAGGTAGTTTTTGAAGAAATGTCAGTGCATGTGGCACATTATGTGAGCAGTTCTATGGTGAAAAAGACCACCCAAAAAAGCACTGGGGAGGTGAATTTTGCAGTTGACACGATCTCCCACTCCTACAATTTATAAGGGCACTGAACAATAAGAATTATGTTTTGTTTACTATCATTCTCATGGCTGCCTGATTATTTTATCTTGTATACTATGCAACTTTCTTTGTTATATGCTTCATATTCAAGAATAGTTTTTAACTAGTTTGTACATCACTCAGAAACTGCAGTTAGAGGAGTAATAAATAAGCCTTAAGAAGGTTCATTATGCTAAAGGCCAAATTTCAAAGAGCACCAAAACTTAGCCCAATCAATGGGTGACATTGATTCTTGTCAATTCATTCTCCAAGACAGATGTACAAGACTAAAGCTGATTTCTTAAATAACAGCATTTAATTAAATGAAGCAAAAGAAACAACTAATTAAGTTTTTGTGTCAGTCCACACCAGCTTGGCCAGAAGCTCCATTGTCAGGGTTGAAAGGATCCAGTCCCTGAACTTATGACTCGGTGAGAAGCCTTCAGGTATAAGTAGCTATTATGGCAGTAGAGCAAGATTCCCCACTGCAGGCATGGTGGAATGTTAATTGCTAGAATCCTAACCCATCTCAGTGCGAAGTCTTGGAGAAGGCTATACGAGAGATTGGTTTTGTTCAGTTTTCCAGGCTTAGCTGTACTGTTGATACAAAACCTGACCAATGAAGCTGGTCTAAGTACCATAATATTATTGTCTAAATTGGTGGGGAAAATAAAATAGGAACAAAACAGAATAAAAGGCCACTGGGAAAGGCACTCAGGTACCAGAACGAAAAGCTTAGCTTATTATAAAACATGGACCTTAAAAGCAACATATTTACCGTGAATTGTCAATCAGTTCAGCTATTGCTCCAAAAACAAAGTCATGTGTTGTGCTAGAAAGAAGCATTAAGGCAATTTTAACACAAAAGAAGCCAGAAAGCACAGGGATAAATTACACATGCAGAAAATGGCAATACAAAAAAGGATTTGGAGTGCATTAGAACCCTGCAGTCTTTGAAATATGAAAAACTCAAAGGGGAAGATGGGGGGATAAATACTGCTTTGAGAGATATTGGTACATACGCTGGAAAGTAAGAGCAATTAATTTTCTGTATGTCACAGAAAAATAGAATTCTTTATTAAAGTGTGATTGGATGCACAAGGAATTTGTCTCCAATGCATAAGATCTGTGTACATACAAGTATAAATCATGATAATCATAAAATACAATAATAATAAATCGTAAGATACACCCAGCAGATCCTTCACCCCAACTAGCAGACAAGAACAGGGACCAATGCTCAAACACTAGGACAGGTAAAAGGCTTATCTTTTTAA
Source organism: Pseudonaja textilis (assembly GCF_049901715.1). Classification (NCBI taxonomy): domain Eukaryota; kingdom Metazoa; phylum Chordata; class Lepidosauria; order Squamata; family Elapidae; genus Pseudonaja; species Pseudonaja textilis. The sequence goes on from NC_141996.1 coordinate 33,622,846, forward strand.
TCAAACCTTATTATCTTCAACATTTCTTTTAGTTAATGTTTCTGGGTTTATTCTTAGCCCTCTTACTTCTTTCAAGATCAGGCTTACAGTTAGATTTGTTTCTAACAAATCTGATTGATTGCAATACGGATTGACTGGGTTCCCTAGGGTGTCTTATTGCCCAAAATTAAAAACCTGTTCATACTTACCCGAGAATTGCCACCACTAAATCCAATAGGACTAATACCGTTGACCCGAATCAACATGCAGCTCAATCTAATGTATAAAACATGCAACTCTAGTCGGTCTTAAGACGCACTTCTTAAAAGCATTGATTATCATGAAATACCGTGGACCCTAAAAGATGCAATTCATAGAAATGTATGTGCTAGCAAATGTACCCATCTATAAGATGCCACAATCTCAGGAACTTTTATTCCACCGAAATCAGTAGGACTCACAAAAAAGAGTTCCCCGCCCTCGGTTTGTCTAGTGAAGTGTTTTCAATATTTGGAAAACTTTTAAGATGGGTGGACTTCAACTCCCTGGATTTCCCAGTTTGTCAAAACACTTGGTCAACCGTTTGATCCGCGCTTTGGTAATTTGGTTATTCCTTGGGTTTTGAATGAAAAATTGCCGTCCCGCAAAGTTATCAGTATTACTTGATATTCAGGAAAACGGGACTTTTTTTTTTTTTACCCCCATTGAGGGCAGAACCTAATCGACGTATCGACACACAAAACGTGACTGTCTCTTGTTTCACTCACGAGTTTGCATGCAAAAACTCCAGCGTTAACTCCGCCCTACATAGAGCTCCATAAAGACCCGGTCCGGCCATGGACGCTGCCAAGGCGAAGCAGCCTCGTCGCCGAGAGCTTAACAACCGAGCAAACCCCTTCGTTCGCCGCCCACGTGCAAAGCAGCGCAACCAGGGCGTAGCTGCGAAAAGGCTACGGAATAGGGAAGGGCGGGAGAGAGAGAGAGAGAGGGAGGGAGGGAGACGGACCGAAGGCGCCCTCTTGTGGAGAAAGCGATGGAAACAACCTTGAAGCAGAGTCCGGACGCGAAAATAGCCCAAATTACTGTAACGCAATGCCTAGTCATTACTCCGTACAGGTAATTCTCATCAGCTACAGCCAATCACCTTTAGTGGGCGTAAATAATCGTTTATGCTCTTATCACCGAGAGCTAGTTTAGTGTAGTGGTTAAGGCACTAGGCTACTATCGAGGAGCCGGCGAATTCTACTACGCCTGATTTAGGCACGAAGCCAGCTTGGTGACTCTCTTTCAACCTTAAGGAGGCAGTAGTAAACCGCTTCCAAAAAAGTTGCCAAGAAAACTGCAGGGATTTATTCAGGCAGGCGGCCACATTCACAAAACCCGCCATCCATCATATCTGTAGTAAGGTGCATAGGAACTTGGGTGGTTTGTAAATAAGACTGAATGACATTGCATCCAAAACCAGTCATTTGAATTTGCAGCTTCAAAGATGATGGCTTGCAGTTAAGTGAATTGCAGCTCTTCTGAAAAAGCACACATTATTAGAATATTTAAGAGTTATGAGTTGTAATTGCCTTTGCAAAAAGGTCCACTCTGATAGGTCATAAGCACCAGATTAGCGGCCAAAATCCTTTTCTAGATTCAATCACCTACACGAGAGGCAGTCAGTTCTTCTTTCAAACACTGAATGAAAAGCAATCTGTCAATCATTCTTTGATTCAGATTCTTGTGGTGAGCAACATGTTGTATTTGATGGCTGAAATGACCCCTTTCAGCTCTAGTATCATGTAATAAAGAAAATTATTGTTATTCCCTTGAAAATGAATGAATTTGCAGTGCAAAGCAACACTTAAGGTTTGCTTGTTTACTTTTTTTTATGATGAAAGAAGACTTCACTTTGTATCTTCTTGTCAATGCAAAAGGCTAATGGACTTCCATACTGGTACTATAACAAATCTTTCCAAAGGATTCAGTATTTTTAGGACTATTCCTGACATCAGATTCATGTTGCAGGATGTGAGATCCTACTCACATATTTTCCATAACTTGTGTGAAACCTCTTTTCAAATATTCAGTGAGAGAAAAAAGACACATAGTATGAATACACATATACTTTGAAAATGATTCAAAAGTTGCTTTTTGAAAAGAACAGAGATATGCCTGAAGCATCTTTTCAAAGTAGATAGAAAATCCATGGCTTCTTTGAAGAGGTCATACAGTCCCACACTGGCAAGGGCCAAGGCCAATTTTCTGTATTATTTCCAAAGCATAATATTTCCACAGCTGTAATATGTATAACAGTTTCCTATATTCTGATCTGTTTAAATGGGCTTAATCAAAGGTGGGGTCAGACACCAAAGTGCATAGAAACATCCTTTTTCCTCTGACTTTGGTCTTGTCTGATTTTACGAAAGGTCTAGATTTGTGTTTCTCAATTGTAGTATGTGTGGACTTCAACTCCCAGAATTCCCTAGCCAGTATAGCTGGTTATTGAATGGTCTAGATCTGAGCTCAGGAATTCTGGGAATTGTTCCACAAGTCATTAAAAAGGCCATGGTCTAGATATTAAAGTTCTTGGAAGGGTTGCTTCCTGTCATGCCCTTGGTGGAGTCTGACAGGAAGAGGAGGAACAGCCAACAGGGAGTGGGAGTGTGGCTCCAGAGGTGGTGGAGGAGGCTGGGGAAGGGCAGAGGCCGGCTGAGCAGTCAGAGGAGGATCCAGGCCCATCCCCTATCCACCCTAGGTCACGCAGGGAGGAGAGGATCAGAGAAAAGTGAGGTCTACTCAAGAGGAGATTACCATGAACCTCCTCGTGGCTTGCAGGTGGGAGCTATGTATATAAGTTTGCAACTGCGCAGTTAGAATTGCTGAAGTCAATTAGTGTTCACCTTGAAAGAGGCTTATCTTTGCTGGCATTCTTCCCATGGACTTTTCTCAGTTAATTTCCTGGAGTTTATAACTAGTTATCTCGGCTTGCTTCGGAACTCTCATCAATGAGGTTTGTTTTGGTTTTCTGTTTATCTCGTTATTTACTTTTGTGCCTTTAAACTGTGCCTAATAAAACAGTGAAGTTAAGTTGAAGGCTTTACCAGACTTTAATATATGTTTTGGGTTTGGGGTTATTTTGAGAGACTACGGGTCATCACACTTCCCTTTGACAAAGGGTTGCTTGATTCCATTTTGATCCCTGAATTCGAAGCACCCATTTGATAAAGAACCATAATATATAGCTTCTAAGTAGGGCAGTGGAAGTGCAGAAACTGATTGTATTAATGCAAACTGGTTCAAACAAATGGAGTGATTAGTTTTGGCAAAATCTGTTCATGAATCTTGGCGAGGGGGCTAAACTTATACTGAGGATCACAAGATTAGTTAGTTTACTTTCTTGCCATTGCACCTCATACAACAAAATTAAATGCCATCTTCAGTGTACATTATAATTATAAAAGTAAAACACAGACATCCTTCACATTCTATACAATTGAACTGAAAACCCCTGATACTGCATTAATATTGCACTATACAGTAGAATTGAATGTCTCTTCTGAGATAGAAACTGTTTTTCAGCCTATTTGTCCTTGTTTTTATTATCCTGTACTGTCTTCCAGATGGTAATAGTTAAAAAAAACAGGCAGTCACCATTTTTGCTGACACTGGGCATGAGTGTTCAGTCAACAAAGGATTTTCCCAGGGACTTCATGTCCTCAGAGAAGAGGCAGTCCAATACTTCCAAGTTTTTATTTTGTGCTGCTAGGGCCAGGTCATCCTCATACCCAAATTTTTGTCCCCTTGTAGCTAGCATATCTGAGATCTAAAGATTGAACATTGTGGGTGCCAATACAGAACCTTGTGGAAGGCCTTGGTTGAGTCTTCTTAAACTTGCTAACTTTGTCCCCCATAGTGATCTGAAAGGATCTATTGCTGAGCATGTTGTTTATTAGGTGATAGAGGATTTTACAGGGGATGATGTGACTCAGTTTGTAAAGCAGACCCTTCTTCCACATGGTATAGTATGCTGCAGTAAGGCCGATGAACACAGCTGTAGTTTTTAAGCCTTGCTGGAAACCAGCCTCAATATGTGCAATTAGGCTCAGCACCTGATCAACACAACTGCGATTATGATGAAAGTCAGCTTGTTCCAAGGGCAGAAATGTGGGTCCAATTCTGTTTATGATAAGTTTCTCCAGAAATTTGTAACAAGAACTCAGAAAGGCAATGGGATGGTAGCTTTCTACTCTGTTTTGTGGTTTGCCAGGTTTCAGAAGCAATATTACTTTGGCCCTTTTGAATTCTGGTAGGAGGTGTCCACTAGAAAGTATGTTTGAAAAGAATTTGCTGAGCCAATTCCTTTTTAGTCTCCCAGAATGAATTAGAAATTTGGGGTGGACGCCATCAACAAAGCCTGGTGCTTTGTCGGACTTCAGACTGTCCACAGAGAAAGGGTGGGTGAATTCAGAGTGCGTAAAGCCGACCGTTGAAAGGGTAAGAGCACTTTGATGATTGTAGTTGAGTGGTCCTTCACTATTGGGGCTTTAGAGAGGAAGGCTACTTGATCAGCAGTTACTCTGGGTGTTTGTCAAGTAGTTGTCTGTCAGCTCCCAGTTTCATTAGTTGACTGGTTGGTGGGATCCGATGAATGATACTGTCGAGGTTTTTGGAAAATTTTGACCATTTAGCTTTATGAAAATTCCATCTGGATCTATGTGTGGAGCAAATTAGGAGAATCTGAATTCTGATTTCAAGCAAAACAGGACAGTGTTGACTTTGAGGAAATTTGTCAGGAACTTTCCTTGTTATTGGAAGTGGCTGCATGTTTGGGCCTTCTGAGACAAAATACAAATCTGGGTTAGTTACACATTTCCAGGCAGCAGATTGGGAAGTGCACTTGTCTTTGGCATCAAAAATCAAGTGGACTTTATTTGCAACAGCCCAGTCATAAAGCTGATCCCCATTTTTGTCAGAAGAGCGATAGTTCCAATTTACATGATGGATGTTAAAATCACCCGCATAAATTTCAGGGTGAGGTTTGACATCCAAAACATGCTGTAGCCAGGATATCTGAGGTGGCTTGTAAATGTTGACTATTGTGAAATCACCTAATTTTGAAACAACTTCTCATCAAAATCATCTCAACAATATCATTTCAGCAACACCGTCTCAGCAACAAACTTGCCAATGTCACCACAAAGGCCTACCTGAATAACAACCTTCTCCCTTATGATCCTCACCCCAAATACCTTGGAGTAACTTTGGATCGGATTCTCTCCTATAAGAAACACCTAGAGAACATCTTTACTAAAATCAATACCAGGAACAACTTACTCCAGAAACTACGAGGATCTAGATGGGGAGCCTCACCCTCTACTCTCAGAATATCAGCACCAGGGTTGGTCTATTCCACAGCTGAATACTGTGCCCCCATTTGGGTTAACAGCTGCCACACGTTCAAGGCTAAACTAAATGAAACAATGAGGATCATAAGTGGTTGCATAAAATCTACTCCTACTTGCTGGCTCCTCGTCTTGAGCCAAATAGCACCACTAACCCTACGAAGGCAGGAAGCCTTAGTGAAGGAGTACAACAAAATTATGAGAAACCCACTTCTTCCTGTGCACACTGATCTTCCTCATCTATCAATTGGCAGGCTTAAATCCAGGAAGCCCTCTCTGGCACTCACTCAACAGGTCTAACAACTTTGACATCAACTCACAGTGGAAAGCCAAATAGGCTGCTGAACACCCAGATACGGGCAGTTATGTAGATGATGCTACACAAAAGGTGCTAGATTTTGACCTTCCTCACCAGCATTGGTCAACTCTGAACAGGATCCATAACCAACAAGGTGTCTGCCAGGACTCATTGTTTAAGTGGGGTCTTGTCTCTACCCCTCAGTGTGACAAAATATCCATCACATTGTGTCCATCAAGAGCTTATACCAGCCCAATGTCTCATTAGACCACCCTGTCCTTGGATGGCTGGGTAGACTGGACATTAACATTTGAACTATTATAAGTCCATGTATTTGAAATACACTAAATAAATAGTTCAAAAAAAGGGTGCCCAGGATGAGATGGATCTTCAAGAATGTTTTGAACTTTCTTAAGGCAGCAGGAGCTATAAAGCTCTTCCAAAGAGGGGAGAGGGCAACCAATGATCCTCTGGGCAATGACATTAACCCTCTGGAGCACTGTCCTATTTGCCACTGTGCAATTGGCAAACCATACACAGGTGCAGTAAGTTAAAATACTCTCTATGGTGCAGCCGTAAAAGGTCACCAGCAGTTGTTGTTTTCTGAGAAGTCTCAGGTAATATAATCTCTGCTGGGCCCTTTTGACCAGTGCTTCAATGTAAGCACCCCAGGTCAGGTCCCATTTTATGGTAACACCCAGAAAGATGCCTTAAAGTTGCAAGTTACCCTCCCAATTTACTGCATTAAAAAAACCCAAAATATTCAAGCCATTATTTGAAAAGAATTTTTCTTTAAAATGGCATGCTCTTAATAGCTTGATTGTAAACTTCTCCACTCCATGCTTGCTTCCGCATCTTATCTATATTGGTTTAGTATGTAGCTGCACAATAATAAATGTGGAAGGCAGATGATAGGTAGAAATGCTGACAGAAATCTGCAACAAGTTGGCTTGCACATCCTCAGGTGGTGGAATGATGAGCAGGCAGGATATGGAAAATTATACTGGATACTTTAAATTAGCCTATCCTAGGTAACTGTAAAAGAGATTCACTAGCACTAAAGGGTGCTGTCTATAGTTTCCTTACAATGGGGAACAGCAAAAAGGGACCATATTGGTCTTTATTTCAAGAAGGAAATTATTTCACCCAGCTCTGCTCACAAGGCAAAAATACTGGAAACGTGTTTGCAATAAAGTTTAAAGTTTAATGGGTCCAGTGTCCATGCAGAGAAGGGAAAAAACATGTCTGAAGTGAATCAAAACTTCCATGTAGGAAAGTCTAAAGGGCACAGAGAGGTCGATGGAACATGAAAATGCAACAATGGACTCTGCCCTCGTTCTGCACAACTGTTCAGACACAGAGTAAATGATTGATAAAGCAAAGGGAATCCAATGGTCAAAAAGGATACAGTTTTTACTTTTCGAATGAGAGAGAAGGCACCATGAGTATTATAATGCTTCATGCGACGACCTGTGTTGTTCTGCTTACAGGTAAGCTTTTAAAACACATTACGCTTGTTCTTGAAATATGCATATTAATTTTGGTTGAACGAATTGCTGAGATTCACAAAGAACTGCAAGGAAGTGCTCTTACATTATCAAACTCAATTTCACTAGGTATAATGGATTGCAACTGGAAAGTTATGGTGACTCAGATTAGATGTATTTTTTCTTTCAAAATAATATTTGGTTTTGTGGATTATAAAAGTCAGCCTAATCTATTGTTTAGTAATATTAAAAACATAGAAATTTTCTCCCTAGCATAGTACTCTGGAATATAACTAACATAGAGTTAGTTACACTTTCCATAGCTGGTGTGACCAAAAGATATGAGTAGAATCTATCATCCAGAAAAAGGCCCAATGAGGTAATATGTATTATGACATTATATATGATTGATGGAACATACATAATTCATATCATTTGTGTGATGACCCTCACATGACACATATGTCATTTGCCCCCATGCAGATGCCCATGAGTAGAACATATCTAGAGACCATCAGATTAGAGAAATCTGACATACAGCAGTATATTTTAGATTTTGTATATTCTTTGCACCCATGACTGTCAAGTTTGTGGCTTTGTCATTTCAGTGGCTTGGGGACTACCGTTTGCCTCTCAAGATGAAGATAATGAATTTTTAGGACTTAAGAGGCTACCTTACCCAGCCAATTGGCATGCAGTTACAGTGTCTGAACAGGTACTGACCTTTTCTAACATCTTTAAAACCTATATTTATTACTCAATTTCCAATTCACCTTTTCCCTGGGGGAACTTATGCTGGCCTAAAACCTTGTGATGAAGATTTGACCAGAGGAAAAATGACTCATCTAAAGTAACGCAGACTGAGTGGGGTTTGAAACACAACACCATACTTGCATGCACAATCAAAGATTTTACTTGAGATAATAACATGATGATTTAAAAAGAGATTCATTATAAGGAGTTTGGATCTACTTGATTTTTCTCTTCAATGAATCATTCAGAAATAGCAAAATCATAATCCTTTTAGGAAGAATTGGAAAAACATTTCAGAACTATCAGTCTGAGGATCATGGTTTATAACCATAACTCAACTGGGATGGGCCCGGTACCAAGGAATTTAGTGCTAAATTCTGATGTTTTTGTTTAAATAGTTAATGCTTTTTGTGTGTAAGAGTGACTTCTCCAGTCTTAAGCTGTGCAAATATTTTTATTTTTATTATTTTTATTATTAATAATAATAACAACAACAGTAACAACAACTTTCAGTAATTGAGTAGGAAATGACACAAATGGATTTCTAGCTAAGAAATCAGAAATTCGGAATATTGTGCAATCTAAGTTTGGGAATGTGAAGTCTAATTGTTTTTGTTTTTTAAATACAATGAAGAGTAATTTGTTATCCTTCTCACCCCTGTAATTTTTTATTTGTTTCTTAATGGCATCTTACATTAAGAAATAGTCCCCCCCCCTCCCATACAGCAATTATAGAAATATCTTTCTGGGGATGAAATGTTAAGAAGCTTGTTACTCAGAACGAAAAGTAGACTTAGCCTCTCCTGCCTCGGAGAACAGGAGTGGAACAAATGAATTAAAAGTACATGGAAGTAGAATCAGAGTAGAAGTCAGGAGAAAGTTCCTGATTGTATGAGTTGTCAACCAGAAGAAAAGATTGTCACATTGTGTGGTGCATTTGCTTTTCATGGAGACAGACATGTAATGGCCATTGATCAGAAATTCTATATTTATTCATTCAATTCAATATTGTAGGGAATCTTCCTGAGCATGGAGGTCAGAGTAGAAATCTTTAAGTTCCTTTTCTATTCTGATGCTATGAAAATATTGTAGTTTAGTTAATTGTTTAAGCCTAGTTGTATGCATTCTCAGTTTGTGTTTTTTTCTCCTATACTTCAATGCAAAATCAGTATTTAATTTGCAAAGCTATGTCCTGAGATATTGTGTCTTCCCTTCCCTTCTATATTGGGTTGATGTTAATTTTGTTTTATAATAAAAAATAGCTAAACTAAACTAAGACATGATAACCATATTCATCCTCTGAAAGAAAGAAAAATAGAAAGAAAGAAAAGTCAGTCAGACAGACAGAAAGACAGAAAGTAGGAAAAAGAAAGAAAATTGGAAAAAAAGGAAAGTTAAAAATACTGCAAAATGACAGAAAAATAAATGAAGGACTGCCTGTCACACTGGTTGGGAATTATAGTTACCATACTACAATAGCATTAATTGCAGAAGACAATGTGCTTCTTTGGGGGTGCTGGGAGGTCTGCAAATTGTTATTATTTCAGTTTTTATTCTGCCTTTCGGTTCAGAGCTACAAGTGTGAATTATCATCTTTAGCTTCTCTGAGATCGTCAATGCTAATAAATATCCATAGAACATTTTTTCCTTGTTAAACTAAATCATATTTTTATTCTAATCAGATGAATGAATACTGGTCATTACTGCAGAGATCATCACAGTATTCCATGGACATGATCAGGTAATTCATGGAACTGGACATCTTTGAAAGGGTTTCTGTATTTATAGCATTTAATGGGATTGATATTAATGCACGGATTATATGAAAAAACACACAATGATATTTATTAATTTTTTCAAAGTGTGTAATTTAGACATAATTGCTAGCTGAAGTAATTGTTGCTAAGTAGCCTAATAAATAGCTGTAATACATGGGGAATTTTAAAATACTTACATGAAGAAATGTGGGTGTTACATGATGCCATGCAAGACAAGAATTTGGCACTGCAGGATAAGAACTGACAGAGCATTCCTGAAGGAGGAGAAATTCCCAATGATTTGTCAATGGAAAGACTTCTTTACTGATGGCATGAAATCTTGGAAAGAGTTTCATTATGATGTAGAAGGCTATCCACTGACTTTCTTTTAGCCAAATAAGTGTGAAAACACCTCTTTTAGAACACTGAAATTTTTTGGAATGTTTAAAATATTGAATAATAATAATAACAACAACAATAATTACATAATTATTCTGTATGGCATTATTCTGTATGAAAGAGTTAAGCTTTCTCCATTTGTTATGATTTCCACCTAAAGCAAATTGCATATGATGTTAGTCTTGGTGCTAGTGGGAAAGGCTTGTTCAAAATTCCCAGTTGTCAAGGCTGGATCATGGTCACAATTAGCTTGTGACCTATTCTTCGGACCAATGGAAGCAAACACCATTTTGAAAAATATTCCATTGTTTAATATGATTTTTAACAAAACATTTTTTTTTTACAGGGACTACATTAGTTTTTACAAGAATATGTTATGGCAACAGGAAGAGCATCAGACTTGATCTGTGACTCCCAAATTTATGTATCTATGTCCATGGCATTAATCAACACGATTCTTCCTGGAATATTGGTGCATGAGACAAATGCTATTACTTATAATTGACAAGGATCCAATATAAATGTCTTCATCCTGTTCCTGGAATTGATGAGGGTGTAGCATGTGAAAAAAATGCCCAGGTCTTCAGCTACAATCCTGTACGAAAGAAATTACTTTTAAGTTGTCATATATAAAATTCAATGTCCAACAGGTCTTGCATGGGAAATATACCTATTGTCATATATAAATCAAAAGTAGCTGTTATAACTTTTGAATATGAAAACTGTCCTAATGAATGTAATATTGATTTTGGAATCTTGTTCATGAACTGGATTATTTTTAGGAATTGTTCACAATTTAGAGTTTAACTTGAAATTGTCCACATGCCAGAAGCAACATGGGAGTGTAAAATTAACAAAGCACTGCTGCTTGCTTCTGCATTATTTAATCCCAGAGAAATTAAAGGAAGTACACAACATAGTCTTTACCTATCATTTTATTTATAATTCCTTCATTTTTATGAACATTTAAAAATAACGTATATATTGTAGCACTTGGCCTGTCCAGATACCTCAATTTCAGAGCAAGAAGGAATCTATATTCAAAACATATTCATTTGTCACTGGATCTTGACCTTATCTTTCAATAGTTTATAACTTTTTAAAGTATCCTGCTTGAATTTCATTCACCTTACTTTAATGCTCTTCCTGACATACCAAATTTTCCACTTCTGTATAATAAAGTGAGCAAAAATATCCCCTTAAATACAGCCATTTTTGCTTCTTTCAAGAACCATTAATTCCATATTACAAACTTGATGTTAACTAGATTCTAGGAAGGGAGCTGTATTAAACTATGGAAGAAAAAAAAAAGAAATGCTACATGTTTTTAAAGACATAAATCTCTGCGGTTTGCAGTTCACAACAACTTTAAAAGAACTTTTAAAAAATATATGTCGGAAAATATGCAACTGTATATTCCTGTCTTTCTTGTCTTAATATTTCTTCATATTCTGCCAAGGTATATATATTTATCTACTTTTTCTAGTTTTAACTGCATGTATAACTTGTAATTTCTCATATGTATTTTCTCTGCCAAACATGTTTGTCATTCACAAATTAATTTTTAGATCCTTGCTTGTATAGGTCAGTTTAGTGTATATAATGCTTTAGGAGGCTTTGAGTTCGATCCTAGATAGAGGCAAATATTTGGAGTAGATTCCCCTGCTTGAGCAGGGGGGTTGGACTAGATGACCTCCAAGGTCCCTCCTAACTCTTGTTATTCTGTGATACTCTATTCTGCCTTCTGACGTTAATGCCTTCTGCGTTTCTAACAACACATTGTGAGGTGGGTTGGGCTGAGACAGAGTGAGCTGGATGCTTTCTATTTGCAATTGCTACTAATCACATGAGTCAACAATTTGGCAACATTTGCATACAAAGTACATGTATATTCATGTCCTCAATCAGCCAAATTCTAACACCTCCAAAACCATTTTTGTATGTTTATAAGTTTCTTAAATAATCAAGGAGATATACACATTCTTATCTTATTCCCTGGTTAATGTTCCATCATATATAACTCTTAATACATTCAGCAACTAACCCTTGTGCAAATATTGCCTACTCATTCTATCACATGGTTTCTCAAAATTAATCAACGTGCAACCTTTATCTACCTGGGAATATTAATCTTTCATGAAAATAGAATATATAGAGTTTGAAATAACACTGAGACAGCAGAGAAATCAAACAATCTCTTTGAAAATTCAGATACACACAGTAGGTACTCCACTAAGCAGGTGTTCAGTTTAAAAACATGAATGACAGAATCCTACATTTTCATCAGTGTGTGATGTTTGCATAATCCTCTTGAACAGTTCTGGTAAACTACTTCAAGAGCAAGTTACCTCATTAGAGAGGAAGAATGGAGACAGATGTATTCATTCCCTACCCTTTTGTCACAGTTTCCATCAGTCTCCAAGAACTGAGTAGTCTCCTATATAATTTCCCATGCAATTCACAATTCTAGACAATAATTCCTTAAGATACCTGATGGGCTAGTATCTTCAAATATACTGTATTTGTGATTCATAAGCACAACATCAAAGAAAACTTATTTTGCTGTGGACTAAGTTTGCAGTTTTAGATCTCCTTTTACTTGGGAACAAGCTAAGTAAGATAATTTAGTAAGACAGTTTGAACAGTTATGAATACATAATTCTGACAGTTCATGGCACATCCCCTTTATCTGCCAATTTTTTCTCCTATTATTTTTCTAATATCCCATCAATATCATTCAGTTTTTGTTTCAAAACATGATACTTTTTGCGAATCATAATTTTCTATTAACAATATCTGATTTTTAAAAAGATTTTTAAGGTTGTGAAAATGATTGCTTATGTTTTTATCCTTAAAGCAAATCCAATTTTTATTCCAAGCATTATGCTGGCATACACAGATATAGTATACCCAGAAGCTAAAAAATATATACCAGATGTTCCAATGAGGATAGCGGAGGGAAATGCCACCAATTCTGCTAAGATGAATGTATGAATAGTTGGATCTAAGGAACAGCAATACATTCTGAATGTTCTTATACATTATCCTTTGCAAAACAGATGTGTGTATTCTTCTTTTTAGTTATGTAAATAGGACTTTGATTCTCTGGGCTCTTTTCATAAGAAAATATCTGCCTATTTAACATGATTTTTGATTACTAGGAAGTAGAAATAAGAAATAAAAATACTGATAGTGTCTTGCTCTTGGTACAGTTGGACTCTGAGGGAGAGGAGGAATAGCCAATAGGGAGTGGAGGTATGGCTCCGGAGGTTGTGGAGGAGGCTGGGGAAGGTAATGACTGGCTGGGCAGTCAGAGGAAGAACCAGGCCCATCCCCTCTGCATCCTAGGACACACAAAGGGGAACGGAGAAGGCAACAATTTGGCTTGTGAGAGAGGAGGTGGCCATGATCCTCCTCATTGATTGCAGCTGGGGAGACTAGTATATAAGAGAGCCGATTACAACACAATGTTGCCAGAAGCAAAGTGTGTTTTATTTTGGGCTTAAGTTATCTTGGTTGTGTGTCCTTCCAACAGATTATGCCTTGTTATCTTCTTGAATTTGGTAATTACTTATCCTGTTCCGTTGTGGAAATTTCATCATTGTAGTTTGTTTGGTTTTTTTATTTCATCTCTATCTGCTCATTAAGTTCAGACTGAATTGCTTTCTTTTGAAGACTATTTTTGAATAGTTTTATCTCCAGCTGAGAATTATTGAACACTGGGGCCAAGTTGGAGGCATTAAAAGACAATTATTTACATTTTGGATTTTGTTACATTCATGTTACACTCTGGGTCATCACGGATAGTTTACATCAGCCAGTCTCAATCTTATGACACTTCCTCCTTCCTCTGATGCATGTTGGAGTTCAGTTCCAACATATTTGAACGGCACAAGGATGGCCAACAGGTTTTTAATCAGTCCATTGCAATCAGTCAATTAAAATACTATTTAAAAGCATCTAAATGAAAATGGAAGCACACATTTTTTTCATATATGTGTTTTTTTTTTCCTGAAGCCCTCTAGACAAAGGAAAAGATACTATCTTTTTAAAAGATATGCCACCTCCTGCTGCTCAATCCAACAGGCACACGAATCATATAAAAACAAATAAAAAGCTGCTGCCTTCTTCAAAATGATTTATAAAGCTCACCTGGAACTTGGCCTAAACAGATGCAGTTGAGAGAAAGATATGCTATTCCCTGCTTAATGTCAGCCTCTCCTCCCTTTCTAATGATCTCTTTTGTAAGCTAATAGGAGGCTGGGATCTGATCTGTCAAGCATGAGGCACTTTGAGGGGATAATGTATGTCTAATCCGTCAAATAAGATTTCTGTAGCTGGATGACACATATTAAACAATAAGTTGTCCTGTTGAAGATAACTTGTCAACTAAATTTGGAGCAAGTAACTTGAAACTTAGAGCTGCCGCTGGACACTATCTGTTCATAACTGCCAAAAAGATGATTTTGGGGGGGGGGGGAACAGGAAACACAAAACTAATAGTGGAGACCATGTTATAGATTTATTGTTGCACAAAAACAAATACAGAAAAAATGACAAACTCCCTCTAGAGCATCTCGTTCCCTATACCCATAAAAACGTGGTGTTAGATTAAATGGTGCCAGATATTTGGCACAGGAAACTCCAGCATAAGGTGCGCTGGTTATCTGTGCATTTCCAAGGTGCAAGTCAAGGTGCTGGTGGTTACCGATAAAGCCCTACAAGGCTTGGGACCAGAGTACCTGAAGGATCACCATTTTTCAAGAGTCTTTACTTGTCCTACTGGGTCAAACAGAATGGGCATGCTGAAGATCTGATCAGCCAAAGAATGTCAGCTGGTGGGGACTAGAAAGCCAGGTTTTTCTGCAGTGGCAGAATTTTAAAAAAAATCTTTAAATTTTGACTAGTTTTGTTCCTTTTCAGTAATTAAATGTCAATTATTACTATTCATTTTGTAAAAATATATAAGGGAGATGTTAGTTTTGATTCTACTTGCAAACAAAAAGTAATACTCAAAATTGCCTGATCACATGTACAGACACATCCATTCAAATAGTGATTTTAAATAAGCAAAGGCAGCCTCAGAATCTCACATTTATTAAATGCCCCACATCTCAGGAGATGGCCAAACCTCAAAATAAGTAATAATAACAAACTCATTTCCTTTCAATCTTTGCAAACCAAAATGAGGTTTAGAAATTATGAATAACTGTCCATCTTCACTAGCATTCTGGTCAAAGGGCAGCTCTTTAAAACAAGATGAGATTTATACACCATAATAACTCCTTAATGAGATTTATTCAGGTTTCTGCAAAGTCTAACTACCTTTTTGCTAAAACTTGACAGGACTAATAAACAAGTGATTTGAAATAGTCTATATGGCAGCTGCTTGTCAGTTTTTCCAATATATTTTTCAGATGTTTGGGATTACAATTTCTATAATCATAGCTATACTTGACTTATGACCACAATTGAGCCCAAAATTCCTGAGACATTTGTTAAGTGAGTTTTGCTCCATTTTACGTCCTTTCTTGCCACAGTTCTTAAGTGAATCATTGCAGTTGATAAGTTAGTAATTTTCTTGTTAAGTGAATCTAGCTTCCCCATTGAATTTGCTTGTCAAAAAGTTGCCAAAGTTTGCCCCATGACCTTGTGATACAGCAATGGTCATAAGGTGAAACTCGAAAAATTAGAATATTGTGCAAAACTTCATTTATTTCAATAATGCAACAAGGTGAAACTAATATATGAGATAGACTCATTACATGCAAAGCAAGATAGTTGAATGAACCAACTGCCAAGCATCTGAATTTTGATCACATGATCATGGGGATGCTACCGAGGTTGTAACTGTGAAAAATGTTCATAATGTTTCTCAGTGCCATTGTAACGGTAAATGAACTGTTGTTGAGGACTACCTGTATGATGTTGAGGGATGATGCAGTTTAGTAATGTTAAATCAGCCACAATATGTTCTTGATTTAAATCAAATTCATGCCAGCTGTGAATACTAGGAGTTTTAGTTCTGAAACACTTGAATAAAGAGGTTGCTTATTTAGTTTTTACATCAATAAAGACTATTTTTGATTTGTAATAATATTGTTCTGTTTATTAACTTGCCACCCCACTTTTAAAAGAGTAGCCAAACTCAGAGAACAAGGTAGTGCAAGATTTGTCAACTGGGCAACTTCCAGTTGCGTGAACCTCAGTTCCCAGAATATCAGCATTTGTTGGCAGAGGAATTCTGAGTCAACACATCTGGAAATTGGCAAGATTGGGATAGATAGAAGGTTGTAAGCTTTTATGTTGAAAAACTTACTTGTCTTTTCCTTATAAATTCTTGAACAAATGGAATGTTAATGTTATCAGAGCATATAGATTTGTAAGAGGAAAGAAATAATTATTTTAGATCAGTTTAGTTAAGGCTACCATATGTGAACTACAAAAAGCCAAAGAGCCATGTGCAAAGAGCTCGTTTTTTGCAGCTCTTTGCTGCCATCTAGCAGTATTCATCCTCATGTTGGCAATTCAGATATGATTTCCTAAATTTGTCTTGCTTCTTTACTGCTAATCATAAATCGAAACTACAACAAAATAGATGATATTAATGATATACCTTTAAAAACATGCCTTTCTCTGTTCAATACTTAGCTATAATCCTTTGCATTTAAGATGGAGGTTTCAGAATGGGTACAAAAGCTAATTTGTGCCACTCCCCAAATGGAATGTCGAGCAGTTTGGATACAAATCTAACAGAGAATGGAGTGTTTCCGGTCTAAGTTTCTTCTTAACATTAAATGATGTGTTTTGTTATGTTCCTAATTGCTTGCAGTCACATGGAACTGACACAGCTGTTTTCCGCAGCATCAAATAGGGAAAAAAGAGGAATATTTTGCTATATTATATATTTTAAAAAGAGCAGAAGTTAACATTATGCTAAACATAATTAGACAATTAATTAATGGCAAGTCATGTGTGTCATGCAATGAAGCAAAACATCTGGGCTAAATGTCAATAAGTTTTCAATTGCATATTAATCTTCAAAATCCTCTGAAACAGTATATGCATTTGAATCCAGAATTTTCTAGCCTTTTTACATATCTACCAACATAATAAAATGTTCCTTATTGTTCACATTTCCAACATAAATTTCAAGAGTAATTAAGAATGCTTTAATATATTAGTTGTTGTTTTGGTTAGTATCATGAAGAAGAAAGTACAAGTGGAAATGGAATTCTTGATACAATATCTGCCCCTCCCAATTGTTACACATCATTTATTTTATTAATATCTTCAGTTTTGTATCAATATTTTTGTATCTATTATGAATATGGAGAGTTAGGAATAAAAGAACAACTATTAAAATTACTGTGGTATTATAAAATATCTCAATCACCATTGTTTAATATACTATTTTGTGTAAGACATATATGTAATTTCAGAAATTACTCTTATAATTATTGATTCTTTAATAAAGAAATTATACACCTTCTTTTCTCTGGTGAGGAGTTAAAAAAAGCAACTAATCAAATATATTATGTGTTAATGGCAGACCTGATTATTGGATGAACCACATAATAATTAACATAGAATTAGTCTAGGAGTTAAACAATTTCGGTATATTCTCCTCTTTTTTGGATGCAGTATGGCTTAGATTCTATTCAAAACTTTAGGAGCTTTACTGTACATTCTTTCAAAACTTCATACGACTAAGGGAACAGTTGTAAAGACTAGAGTTGATACTACATTGCCTGAACTCCCCAATAAATTAAAAGGAACAGTAAAAAATAGAACACAAACCCTACTATTCTTGGCTAAATCTGAAATCCATATGATCAACAATTTGAAGTCTGTACTTACTTTCTGTACCTACAGCCTCTTTCTCACTGCTGCCCTCATTAAAATGGAGCACAGCTGGAGAAAAGGACCTTTTATTGAAAAGCTAATTGCTTTCACCTCTAATATAAGTAAATTTGTGCAAAGCAATTGTGTTTTTTTCCCCTAGAAAATCCTGGTTGGGGTGAGGGGAAGAACTTGGCTTCTTTTTTTTCATGTTTGTTTTGATTTTCAGTAAAGCTCTTTTGTGTTGAAACATGTCTGCTCTCCATGCTGACTCACTTGAACTGTAATCA
Organism: Pseudonaja textilis; assembly: GCF_049901715.1. Taxonomy (NCBI): domain Eukaryota; kingdom Metazoa; phylum Chordata; class Lepidosauria; order Squamata; family Elapidae; genus Pseudonaja; species Pseudonaja textilis. Next base: position 33,641,041 of record NC_141996.1, read on the forward strand.
ACTCTTCCATTTGCATAATCACTGTCTACACTAAAAATAATGCTCTGACAGCAAGGAATGTAAATGGTGTTGGTCACTGCCAAGTACCTCCAATCTATACAATTGATAGCATTCATAAGTACACTCAAGTCTTGTGTAGTTTTAGAAATATTCTCAAGAACAGAAAGTGAAGTGAGTCCTTCTACTTCACTTTGCAACCACTTCCCAGTGTCAACTGGCTTGAGAACTATTTAAACATTTGTTTAGAGCAGTGGTTCCCAGCCACTGAGTCCATGGGCCCTTGGAGGGCCACAATGTTGTCACAGGGGTCTATGAAGGCTTGAAGAAATGTTATGATTTAAATCTTAAGCCTTGGTGGTCTGTGGCCATGGTCCCAGCCCACACAAGGTATTTAAAGGACATCCATGGTGAAAAAAAGGTTGAGAACAGTGGTGGAATTCAATTTTTTTTTCTACCAGTTCTGTGGGTGTGGCTTGGTGGGCATGGCAGGGGAAGGTTTCTGCAAAATCCCATTCCCTCCCCATCCCACTAAACTGCTTTTAAGCTCCGTGTGCAGGGCAACACAAGAAGATCCAGCTGGGACTTGGGAGGCAGAGAATAGATGGGGGTGGGGCCAGTCAGAGGTGGTATTTTCTGGTTCTCCGAACTACTCAAAATGTCCGCTACCGGTTCTCCAGAACTGGTCAGAACCTGCTGAATACCACCTCTGTTTGAGAAACACTTGTTTAGAGCTTTTCTGAAGAAATGCTAAATGAGCTCCCAAATGTCTCACAGTTTCTGCAAGATGGTGTGGCAAAGCAAAACCTCTCTCATGTTATTGCACTTCCACAGTGATGCCTGTCAGCTTCTTTTTCAGCTGGCAAGACATGCCAATCAAGAAAACGTGACTTTTTATGTGCCAAGACTTTTCTCTGATATTTGACAGGTGGTATTTGCCAGTTCTGACAGGTTCTGGAGAACCAGTAGTGAAAATTTTAAGTAGTTCAGAAAACAGGTAAATACCACTTCTGATTGGCCCTGCTACCATCTATTTACTGTCTCCTGAGTCCCACCTGATTGGAGTCCCAGCTGATCGGCTGGGTCTTCTGTTGCCCTGTACAGGAGAATGGAGCTGGAAAGCAGGTTAGTGAGGTGGGGAGGAGAGGGAATGGGGATTTTACAGTATCCTTCCCCTGGAGTCAGGTGGAAATGGGAGTATTATAGTATCCTTCCCCTGCCACACCTACCAAACCATGCCCACCAATCCACACCACACCCACCAAGCCACACCACATCCAGCAAGCCATGCCCACAGAACCAGTAGTAAAAAATAATAATACCACCACTGCTCTGAACAATTCAAAAACTGAGCCAGCAGTGTGCTACAGCTGCCAAAAAAGCCAACGCAGTTCTAGGCTGCATTAACAGAAGGATAGAATCAAGATCACGTGAAGTGTTAATACCACTTTCTAATGCCTTGATAAGGCCACACTTCGAATCCTGCATCCAGTTTTGGTCACCATAATGTAAAAAAGATGTTGAGACTCTAGAAAGAGTGCAGAGAAGAGCAACAAAGATGATTAGGGGACTGGGGGCTAAAACATATAAAGAACCATTGCTGGAATTGGGTATGTCTAGTTTAATGAAAAGAAGGACAAGGGGTGACATGATAGCAGTGTTCCAATATCTCGGGGGTTTCCACAAAGAAGAGGGAGTCAAGCTATTCTCCAAAGCACCTGAGGGCAGGACAAGAAGAAGTGGGTGGAAACTAATCAAGGAGAGAAGCAACCTAGAACTAAGAAGAAATGTCCTGACATAACAATTAACCAGTGGAAAAAACTTACCTCCAGAAGTTGTGAATTCTCCAGTACTGGAAGTTTTAAAGAAGAAATTGGACAAACATTTGTCTGAAATGGTATAGCATTTTCTGCCTGAGTAGTGGATTGGACTAAAAGACTTCCAAGGTCCCTTCCAACTCTTCTCTTCTCTTCTCTTCTCTTCTCTTCTCTTCTCTTCTCTTCTCTTCTCTTCTCTTCTCTTCTCTTCTCTTCTCCTCACAAAAAAAATCTCCTCCCCCATTGATTTCCTCCCCCTTCCCTGCCAAGACCTGCCAGCCTTGAAGTCAACTGAGATATAATAGTAATTTCCCAAACTGCCAGAACCTGGTGAGCAGAGGTGGTATTCAGCAGTTCTGACCAGTTCTGGAGAACTGGTAGCGGAGATTTTGAGTAGTTCAGGGAACCAGCAAATATCACCTCTGACTGGAGATTTTACAGTATCTTTCCCCAGCCATGCCCACCAAGCCACACCCACAGAATGGTAGGAAAAAAAATTGAATCCCATCACTGCTGAGGAGGTAATAAGAAAAGTGAGGTATGGGTGCTCTCTGAACTTGGTTGTTTTCTTGCAGATCTTTCACTATCTAACTAAGTAACATCATAAATGCTAGCTTGGTGGAAGTGGACAGAACTAATCCTTCATATGGAGAATAACCTTGAAAGAACCAGACTTTAGTGCTGCTGACATATGTCCCCAAATTTAGAAGAAGTTGAGCATGAACTAGAATAGAATAGAATAGAATAGAATACCTTCATTGTCATTGCATTCTATAAATACAATGAAATTTGAAAGCTACTCCAGCACAGTGTCCCAAACACCACATCACAATCACACTACAGAGTATTTAAAAATTAAAATAATTAACATAATAATTAAAAACCTAGTCTAAAACCTATCTGAAACATATAGTAAGTTAGATGGTTTAAAAATGCCACTATATACATAGGGCTAAATCATATATGCATTGTTTGATACAAGACAATTATTGTCTTGGAAAAGAAACCGTTTCTCAGTCTATTAGTCCTCATTTTAAGACACCTATAATGCCTCCCTGATGGTAACAGTTCAAAATATGAATGTCCAGGATGAGAATGGTCTGTGGAGATTTTTAGAGCTCTAGAGAGGAGTCTGGTCTTCGCAATCTCTTCCAAAGAAGAAAGAGAGCAACCAACTAAGGGAATCGTTACATTTTTATACTGAAGCGAAACTTTGAGATGTTAAGAAGTTTGCCATCCCTCACTTAAACCATTTGATGGTTTGAATAACTTGCCTTTAGTCTTGTAAGTGTTACATATATCTTTTTGCAAATCATCATTTCTGCCCTTGAGAAGTTATTTACGCATTGCAAATATTAAGTCGTATATTTAGTTATTTATTTCTTTATAAATTTATTATAAATTAATGCATTTAAATTATAAATTTACTATGTTATTTATGAAGTTATAAACTATTTATAAATATATTTAATATGTTTAATTATTCTTGCATCCTATTTGAAGGATCACATTTAATGTATAACAGTTATATCTTGTCCTTCATTTGAGCATTCAAGGGAGCCTTTTAAGATAAAATGGGTTCTCAGTTGACAAAATGTATTTGTTAACTATGGCATATGATGTTGTAGAAAGGCAGGTAATCATAGTTTACTCAATAAACCTAGCAAAGCAGTCTCTGACTGATGTATGGTGTGAAAAGAGTGGGAAAGTGACAAAATAAGCGCTACACCAGATGATGAAATTTGTCTTATATGCATTTTAGATTAGCTAAAGAAGAATTCATATGTGAAAACTCAATGAAGTGAAAGATTAAATAAACTGACTACAGATTGATATCTTAGCCATCTATACATTGAAATTGATAGGAATTGGATATTTTCAATAAAATATTGTACTGTTTATACTTAGGATTCTGATAGCATTTCATGGCTTGTTCGAGTGATTGTGAGTCTTCCTGGCTAATGTTTTAAGTTTTTTTTTTTTGATGTTGTTATTTTTAATTCTGGCCATCTTTACTGTTTTTACTGTGAGCTACCCAGAGCCTTGTATACAAGATGAGCAGCTGAGACATTTATTAAATAAATAAGTCTCCTTTCTTTGATATTGCTATTTATTTAACAGGATGTGTAAAATATCACAGAATCTATAATTTCATGTCAGTAAAATAATGTTTGAGGATCATCCAATGCAGATTAGAGCCCAATGTAGATCATAGAAAGGAAGATGTCAGATATTGAAAAAACAGTTACACATTCTCTCCTTGTTTATTCATCCTATATACAGAATATATGAATTAGAAGATGTGCATTGAAAATTAGACAAAAAAATTAAACATTTGTATTGTTGATAACACTGCTACCTGCAAGCTCTAATAATGTCAAGGAGTAGAGTAAAAATATGGGATTATGATTAAATATGAATAACACCAAACTAATAATAATAATAGGTCAAACAATCAGAATTGACAGTGAAGACATCAAACTGGATGGATGCAGCTGTCAGGGTTTTGACTGATGCCCTAATTAAATCATGAGCCTTGGGCCAAGCTTCAAAAGAAAACCAGTTATTTTATTAGGAGCTTCATGTCAGTACGGACCAAATGGAGCCAACTCCACTTGGAATGCACTGCTAAGAGACCAAGCTGAGTTCAGATTATCTTGGGACAAAATCTATTCATATGATTTCTGTAAGTCATCCCTGATCTGATGGCAATCAATCAATATAGGATTTTTAATGAAAATATAATAAAGTCTTCTTGTAGGGTATTATTTATTCTTTTTAACTGCCAGACTTTGTAGTTTGGAATTTAAGAGATTTGAAACTTGATTTTCTTTTTAATGTATACTATTGGGGGAAAAAGGTCGTATGCTGGCTTGCATAGCAATTTCTTTTACAATGTAGCAGCAGCTTTTTTCCTCTATTCATTTTGCTTGGAAAAGAGGCTGAAAGATTTATCAAAATGGATTTTTGTCAATTTCCATTTTAACTGTTGGATTTGAATAGTCACTTCAAGCTGATCTATAAAAGAATGAGGCCAGAAATCTTTGTCAGAAGTAGAGAAGCAAATCCTGGATTTTAAAAGGCAGAGTAAATCCTGTTAAGCATTGTGGAAAAGCTGATTACTTAATCATTCTTTCTTTCATGAAAGTAAATGTTTTTATTTCCATAAAGTGAATTCAGTTCCTGTTAATGCCACATATATTCAGATAGCAGTCTATTCTGTTAAATTTCAGTTATTAAAACTATTTGGTTTTTCTCTATAATATTACATATATTATAATACTACAAATTAAGAATATATATATATATATATATATATATATGAATTTATGTCTTTACCATTTATTTATTTATTTATTTATTTATTTATTTATTTATCCTATTAAAAATCCACTTGAGTAACTAAAACTTGCAACTATGCAACAGTTTTTTAAAATTGTACTTGTAACTGGGTATACAAATTTAAACATCCCAATTAAAAATACTTCCTTATTATTAGTATCATTATTTTTGTGACAATAAAAAGATTTGAAAAAGTGATTATTATTGATTACCTAATTAATATAATGAAAGAAATACAGGGTATCAAACCATCTGAAGAAGCTCATGAGATGAGTGTGTATATGTAATAAATAATAAACAAACAAACAAAGAGGTAAATAAATTGGGAATGGCTTGGAAATCGAACAGGTTGTGTTAAAACTGTCTAAGAAAGCTTCCTCAGATCTATTGGGACTGCAACTTCCAGAATTCCTCAGCCAATGGAGCGTTCATTGTCCTATTGAAAATTGGAGCAAGGTATAGATAATCTTTGACTTACAGCCATTTCTTTCGTGACTGTTCAAAGTTACCAAAAAAGTGACCTATGACCAGTTCTCACGTTACTGATCATTGCAGCATCCCTGCAGTCATGTGATCCTGATTCAGGCATTTGACATCCAGCCTTATTTATGATGATTGCAGTGACTCAGGGTCACATACTCACAAACTGTGATTTCTAGCTTGCTTTTGATAAACCAAATCAATGGTGAAAACTGGATTCATTTAACAACTGACAAAAAACATGGGGAAAAAAAGGTAGTAAAATCAGACACGGTCACATTGATGACTCATTTCACAATCACATCACTTAACAATGGCAATCGCGATCCCAATTGTGGTTGTAAGTCAAGGATTATGTCTATAAGGGCAGTTGTATCACACAAACGGGAAGACATTGGCAGTAGTTTGAATTTTGTTTTATGAACTACTGAAAACATGCTCTGACATTGTGTCTGGCCCAAAACTAGAATAATACAAGGTGTTTTTTCCAAGCTGAGTTCTTTATTGTTTTCACATTTATAGACAATATCTTGCCAGATTGAGAACCCTACTACCTGCAGTTACAATATAAATAGTGGTTGTCTTTACCTCTTCATGTCACACACAATATTCTTGCCTCTTACTGGAATCCAGCCTCTCCTTCCTTCCTCCTCCTTACTACATTCCATCACAAACTGCCTGCTCAAAAAAACCCTGTGTATAGTTGCTGATCTTTGGAATTTTAGCCTGAAGTGAGCAAATATCCAGTCCAGTTTTGAATACACTTTTAACAAATTGAAATCTCTGCTTGCATCCTTAATTTCTCTTCAAAACACCAGAACTAACTTAATAGTCCTTAAAGGAGTTTGAGACTGTTAATTTGATTTATAAACCTGCTTCAAACCAGGAATAATTACAAGGTTGTTGTATTTTTATAATCCACTACTTCAGCAAAAGTAGATGTGCAATGATAATTCACAGCTTCGTATATCAGCACAGTGACTGATAACAAATAAAAAAATGCAACAAGAATATAAATTTGTAAAATTCTATAAAAACTTTTTAATTTCTGTTTTGTATCTATACTAGTAGAAATATCATATTAAATTTATGATAACAAAGTTAATTTTTATTTAAATTTAATTAAGGGTTTATGGAACTTGGGAAAAGGATGCGGCATAACTCCCAAGCTTTTTGTTTGTTTGTTTATAAAAACTGATATGCTATGGTTGCGAACATTTCACACAAATATTTTGAACCAGTTTGAAAGGCATTCCAGATCTTCATTCCCCTGATGTTAGTAGTATTGGAAAGCTAAGTTGAATGAATTCCAAATCAATGAAGTATAATCACTGCTAGTTTGTTCCTCTCCTCATCATTTGGAGACAGTGTGGTTTCATTTTCCCATTGAATAGAATTCTTGTCTTCTGACCTGAAGATCTGATAAGAAAAATCCAATCTTGAAAACCTTGCAACTCCTTTCCACAATTTTATCAGCAATGCCAGGCACCGGACTCATGACTCCCTTTCTTTTCCTTGTTTCTCTTCTATATGGAGTTTTTGTATGCAGTTTAAATTTTCAAATTACATATTGTATTTGAGATAAAGATGCTGCTTTTATCTTTTGATATATGTACCAAAGCATCAGATGAGGATCGGGATTTAAAATCCATATTCTTTGAAAATAATGAGATAAATAATTAACACAAATGTTTTAGATAAAAGTCTAGAAAATACTACATAATGCAAAAAAATAAACGAAAGATAGCAAGCAAGAAATACAGCTGTGTAGCCTTTATCAGGACTTACTTTACTTATAAATGTTTCTGAAACAAGAATTAGAAATTAAAAAGCAATCACTGATAGATTCAGAAAAGGGATCAGTGAAAAGCATTCTCTCTTGCATAGTAAAAGGAGTAACATATTAAGAGAAGCTTCAAAGGAAATGACGATGAGAAAGAGAAAATGTCTGCAAAAATTCAAAGAAGTAGAAAATGGAGGAACAGTTGAATTAGAAAATAGAGTCGGTTGCAAACAGGATAAAACTATTTTGTGATGGCGCCTCCTTGAAAGAATCTGTTGAAGATCCTATCACTAATTCTTTGAGGTAGGTTAAGGTAAAGAGTAGGTTAAAGCTATGACTATCCAATCACCAATGAATTTAATTATTGTGAGTCCTGCTTACTATAACAGTACCACATTAACCTTAAAAAAAGATTGCTATATCACTAGTTCTTCCCAAGCATGCCCATTTATTTATATATGTATTAATTTAATATTATTTATCACCTGATTCTCAATGACTAGGTGGTTTACAATGCAAAGACACAGAAAATTTTTTACTAAAAAATAAAATATAACAATAAAAATAAAAATAAAGGAGCAAAAAGATGGCAAAGCTAGACAACAATGAAAAATATGTCTACACTATTCATAAGGGCTTCAACTACCTTAGCAAAAAGCCCAGCAAAGAGCTAGGTCTTAAAAGGCTCTCTGAAATCTTGAAAGTTTGGGAATCTAAAATATCTCTTTTTTGTAAATGTTTTAATAGAATTCAAATATGTGTGTGTGCTTATAAAAAAATATTATTTTGCTTTTGCAAAAGAAACGCTACATATAAGAATGCCTGTACGCCCACAGCCATGTAATGGGAGAAAAATCTTCTAAATAACTGTTTAGAAGTAAGCCAAGCCATCATGTTTCCTTTCTCTCTTGGCTAACTAGTGAACTCCACTAGTGAACTCTTGTTTTATACAGGAGTCTTTTGAATCTAAAATATCTCAAAAAGCTTGGGATTCATTTTTCTTTTTTTGTTAAAAAAATGGTTCAATTGGCTGAAGCAAGCTCTTGAGACTACATCAGCAGTGAAATAAAATAAACCTTTTATCAGTTAGCTTTTGCTCATTTTTGAATGTACTGCTAAGCTCCCACAAAGGCAGACACCACTTGAACCTTCATGCCTATTGTTCTATCACCAGGGATTCAGAAACCGGAGTTGAATTCAGTTCTTTATTTAACTGCCAGTAACTTCAACTAAACTCGAGCCGCGGCAGCCTCTTTTATAGCGGCTGCTCGCGGCTCGCAACCAACGGCATCATTTTAAACCTCCCACTGTTTAGGTGGCCAATCATAGCAAGTTGTTAACTACCAATCGCTAGACGGCAGTGGTTGACCAATAGGAATGCAGTATTATGAGTATGTAAATGTCCATATACAACACCTGTTATCTTACTGAATTATATATAGGGCTTGAGAGAGATTGTGTGTAACTGTGGGTGGATGGGTAAGGGCATAAAGAAATACTGCGTGTGATGCCAAGGCCTTTTTATTTAAAAAGCCTTAATACAATAACTCTGTCTCCAAAGAGGTCTAGTCACCTGGCTACAGTTAATCTCTGCCTGGTTGTGGGCTTCTTGCCCAAAATGCGGTCACAAGAAGATACTCGAGCTTGCCAGGCACTGTAGCAGATGAAGCTGTAAGTCGTAAGCACATCATGTCTTAACCAGGAAAACAAAAAACCCCACCTGATAAAACCCAGCAGGAATGAGACTCAGGTTTTCTACTCAACAGGGCTCTCAGTCCTTTCATCTTCAAAGCTCACCACTACCACCACCCTGCCTCTTTTACAAGTATTACCTAATTAATCCTCACTACACCCTGGGGGAAAGGGAAAGAGTTATGTTCAGTGCTATTATTTCACTGCTAGTCCAATTAGGCATAATTGTGTCTCATTTAGGCTGAGCATTTAAAGGGCAAAGCAAACAGAGGCGGCAAAAGATTAGAGAGCATTCCACATAATATTAAGAGGGAAAAATCAGTGTGATTGGCATCACAATTTGTATACTTCCCAGAGAATTAAACGTGATTCTCACCGCTTCATATATAGTGAAAGGACTGAATCCGTAAACTGTATGAGACTCATTTTTATACATATTTTCTGATAAAACATAATTTAACAACCTGTATAGCAGGAATGCAGTAGATGATTCCTCATGAAAGTAAGGACAGTAAAAATTTGCAAGTAGATTTAGTTGATAATTGGTACTTAAATTCGGACAAACAATCTGGTGTCTAGATATATAACCAAAGCATTAATAAGTATGATAGGGTGGAGTACTTTTGAGTCAACATTGATTGCTGGTGACTTCAGAAAGTCCCTGTCATTTTATTGGCAAGATTTCAGAGGTGATTTGGTATTGCTTGCTTCTGAGAGCTGGTCCAAACGGCTATATAGTTTGAACTTGAACCTCCACACTAAACTGTATCAAGAGTATTTAGGAAAACCAAATTTTGAAAAGTGTATTAGAACCATCATTTATGTATAACTTTAAGCCCAATTCCAGCTTCTGATGTCTTTTTTACGTTCATAGAATTATAATTCTGTTACCTTTACATAAAAATGTTATATATTTTCAGATTTCATATAACCTTTATAAAGCACAGCATACATTATGAAATATTTATTTTCTTTAAGAAAAAATGCTCTAGATTGAAATAACATTTAAGAAGCAGCATATGTAAACCAAGGTATTCTTGAGCAATCACTGAAATCCGTAAATCTGAGGCTTTACCAATAATCCCTATTCAGAGAAATAGGAATAAACAAGAAAGCAGACTAGTACTAATTTATTTTTTGTATATAACCTCTTTCTGGAAGAGAATAAATGTATTCCAGACTGTGTTTAAAATAATTTGATTTATTAACTGACCACACTTTTTCAAAAATATGCAGCTGTTGGACTTGAACATGGAACCAATATTTCATTGGAGAACAAATTCTTCAACAATGTGTTGTACTGTAGATGGGCTTCATGATCACTAGGATCAACATCACAGATTGTCCCAAAGGTGCTTTTTCAAGGGGCAACTGGACTTCCTTGCTTTTCTTTTCTTTTTCACCTATCTCCAGTCTACAACACAGGCCTTTCAGAAGTCCCAAGAAGGCACCACATCCATTTGCACTACTGAAGACACAAATAAACCTCCAAGTGGCCTCAATCGCTCTCTAAAACAATGCAAATGACCAGCTGTCTGCAAGGAATATAAATCCTTCCATTCCGTACCATCCAGTCAGAGCTGAAGAAGCTTCTTGTATAAGAAGTGAAATGTCTTCAAAGAAAAATAAGAAAGTCCAGTTGCCCCTTGAGAAACCACCTTTGGGACAAGGTCAACTAGATGACTAAGAATCTACATAGACATTTAACATCACAGATTCTTTTTTCGTTTCAGTAATCATGTTTGCCCCTGTTTTGCAACTTTGACAATAATCCAGATGCAGCATGGTTCCAATGATACAGGTGGTGGGAATAGCAGCTATATTGCAAATTGAACAAAATTTAGAATGACTATAAAATACAAAAGGATGAATTCAAATCTGTAGAAAGATATCATATTTAACTTAGTATCTAGTATCAGTTTGTGCTGACTTAGGGATTCACTGAAAAATGCAATTTGTAGGTTAAACCATAATTTTCTACATGGTAAACTTTTGTGTGAAACTATATCTGAATCAAATAATTAAATACCAGCCTCTCAAAATTCTTTTCGATTGTTTAGGGATATATCTTAATGCCATTTTTAGACAACTATAAAAATGTTAACTGCTTACGGAAAGTCATCATTTATAGTGAAAAATCATTCTGAATGATTGAAAAGTTCAGTGGTGGGATTCAAAGTTTTTTACTACCGGTTCTGTGGGTGTGGCTTGGTGGGCATGGTTAGGTGGCCATGACTAAGTGGGTATGCCTCTTTTTTTGCTTTTTTGCAGCCATTTTGGGGGCCTGTTAGGCCCCAGAGAAGCCTCTGGGAGAGGGGGGGTTGCTCCCAGAAGATTCCCCTGGGGCTCAGGAAGAAAAAAAACCAGAGCATGGGAGTGGCACACAGCATCTCTCCATGCTCCGTTTTGGGACCTTTCTGGCTTCAGAGGAGCCTCTGGGGGAACGTTTTTGCTCCCAGAAGGCTCCTCTGGGACTCAGGAAGGCAAAAGATGGAAGGGGGGGCTGAGCCCCTCCCTGCATTTTTTGCCTTCCTGGGCCTCAGCAATCCTGGCACAGTTGATTGTATGAACAGCTGATTGTCAGGAGGTGAAAAAAAAAGAAATACCTTAAGGGGTGAGCGTCAGGAGGGTGGGGAAACGAGCCAGTGGCGACCGGGTCAGGGGTATGGCCAGCCAGAACTTAATACCGGTTCAGTGACCCACGCTAAATCCTTGCTACCAGTTCATCCAATCCAGTGCAAACCAGCTGAGTACCACCACTGGAACAGATCTTTATGCCTAGAATTTTTTTCTTTTGAAAATTCACAGGAATTCCCATTTGATTTAAAAATGGAACCAGAGACAAAACAAGAATGATGAATAGGTCTTTTGAAAATGTACACAAATACCTTGAATAATTTTATTTATTTATTTTTTATTTTATTTGGTTTGTCAATTGCTTACAAGATAATAGGAATAAGTAAAAACATAGTTATGAATACATGGATACATATAAGAAAAATAAAAGAAACAATAGGACAGGGACGGTAGGCACATTGTTGCACTTATGCATGCCCTCTACAGACTCCTTAGGGGTGAGGTCAATAGTAGAAAGTCTAAGGTTAAATTTTTCGGGGTTTGGGGAAGAAACCAAAGAGTCAAGTAGAGTATTCCAGAAATTGACCACTCTGTTGCTGAAGTCGTATTTCCTGCAATCAAGTTTGGTGCGATTAACCTTGAGTTTGTATCTATTGTGTGCTCTTGTATTGTTATGGTTGAAGCTGAAGTATTCATTGACAGGTAGGACATTGCAATGTATGATTTTATACACTATACTTAGATCGGACCGAAGGCAGTGTAGTTCTAGGTTTTCTAGGTCTAGAATGTCAAGTCTGGTGGCATAAGGTATTCTGCAATGAGTAGAGGAGTGGAGAACTCTTCTTGTGAAATATTTCTTGACTTTCTCAACTGTGTTAATGTCAGATACGTAATGTGGGTTCCAGACTTATGAGCTGTATTTGAGTATTGGTCTAGCAAATGTTTTGTATGCTCTAGTTAGTAGTGTAATATTACCAGAGGAAAAGCTATGTAAGATTAGGTTAACAACTCTTAACGCCTTTTGGCTATGTACTTACAGTGGGTTCTAGCATTTAGATCATTAGAGATAAGTATTCCAAGTTCCTTTACAGAGCTTGGATCATCAACAAGGTCTTGACTATTCAGCTTGTATTTTATTTTCTGATTTTTTTTGCCAATATGTAAGACAAAGCATTTATTTCTTGAGATTTGAAGTTGCCATTTGTTTGACCATTCTGATACATAGTCGAGGTCTTTTTGAAGGTAGCAGTATTGTCTGTGGTGTTCAATAGCTTCACATCATCAGCGAAGAGAATGCAGTTGCTCTTAATATGATCACAGAGGTCATTTATGTAGAGTATGAAGAGAGTTGGTCCTAGAACACTGCCTTGGGGGACACCACTGTTGACAGGTACCGAATTTGATAGGACGCTCCCACTTATCCAGTTATGCAGTTGTCCAGAGATACCGTAAGATTTTAGTTTTAGGAGTAGTTTGTTGTGTACCACTGAATCAAAGGCTTTACAGAAGTCTATGTAGATTGTATCTATTGCTTTGCCCTGATCGAATTGTGTAGTCCATATGTTTTTGCAGTGTAAGAGTTGCAGATTGCAGGATAGTTTTTTTTTTAAACTAAATTGTTTTTTAGAGAGTAGGTTGTTTGTCTCCAAGTGGAGGATGATGGATTGGTTAATAATTGATTCCATGACTTTATAGGTGATGCAGCATCAAGAAATTGGTCTGTAATTTTCAACTAGGCTGGGGTGTCCCTTTTTGAAGATGGGAATGACTGTGGCTAGTGACCATAGATTTGGCAAGGAGCTGGTCCTGGAAGATTTTTCAAAGATTATGCTTAGAGGCTCGGCTATAGAAGTGGATATCTTTTTTAAGAAGTAGGTACATATTCTGTCCGGTCCAATAGATAGAGATGGTTTAGATTGCCTAGTGTTTTTTCAACATTGTCTACTGTAAAATTGATATGTATTAGATCATTGTAGTTGTCTGTGGTTCGACTAGGAAATACTGGGCATGATCAATTGCTGTTTACAAATACTGAGCCAAAGAATGTGTTAAAGATGTTGGCTTTAATGGTGTCATCGTTGCAGTCTTTACCATTAGGTCCTATCAGGGGTGGGATGGACCTTGAGACTTTTAGTTTGTTGTTTACAAAACTGTAAAAGGCATGGGGGAATTGGTGCGTAGAAGGTGTTCCTCTTGTTTAATGTGATAATTGGTGCATTCAGTCTTTATCTAGTGGCATACATTTTTGTATCAGCTTTTGAAGTTGGCAACGTGATCAGATTTGTTTTTCCACCAAAGTGATCTCTTTTTGGATGGAAGCTTCCTTATTGTTATGGGTAATCTGTTTTTTTCTGGTTTTTGGAATTGTTATTGGTACATATAGTTTGATGACTCTTTTGACTTCAAGTAAAAATATGTTGTAATCGTCTTCAACAGTATTGCATCCAGTGGATAGAAATTGCCAATCAAGGGATGAGAGATCATTGTCTATAAGATCATAGTTGCCTTTTTTGAAGTTATAATTGGGGATCACACCATTGTGTTGATTTTTGTGTAGATGTATGTTGAGACAAAAGTCAATCATATTGTGGTCACTGTTGGAAAAAAGTTCTTTAATTTTTATTCTGTAAATTGAATTCAAACTATTGCAGAAGATGAGATCGAGGCAGTTGTTAAGTCTAGTATTGTTGGTTACTAGTTGTTCCAGCATTGTAGAAGGCTGCATGTTTGGGTTCAGTTTTACATTCATTTAGGGTCCAGTTAATGTGAGGTAAATTGAAGTCATCAAAAAAGATAAAAGTGTGTGGGCAGGATGTTGCCCGTGTTAGTAGTGAATTTAGCTTGTTTACATGTTCGATGTCATAATCAGGAGCTCTATAATGTAATAAGAATCGAAATGTGATATTTAAGGACAGTTCACAGATGATGTTCTCAGGAAGAGCAAACTCTTGGGTAATTTGGATGTTTTTTTAGATGTAAGGAGTTTTTATAGAAAATAGCAACACCACCTCCTCTACGGATTTCACGATCTGATCAGTAAACATGATAGTCTCTTAATGTGGTAATGGAGTCAGGGAGAGATGCATTGAGCCATGTTTCACAGACAAATATGATGTCAAATTTAGCCATATTTAGTAAGAGGAGAAATTCAGGTATTTTATTTACAAGGCTTCTTGTATTGAGTAGCTTGCAATTAAGGCCAGTTGTAGTTGGAATTGAGGTAGTTAGGGGTGTGAGTGCCTAGTTTTGAGTGATGGTGGGTTGGATGAGGTAGGGTTGGATGTGGAGTTGTGGGTTGTGTGACTTACTTTTGATACAATCAGCACAGTAGTCAATGTAGAGATCCTTCTCTCCATTGTCTAGATGTCTTTTGAGTTCCTTGTGGAGTTCACAGGAGCTGATTCTTTGCAGTATGGATAAGTCTGGTCTTGAGCGAAGTTTTTTGTGGTTGGGATTGGTTTTTGCAATGGCATTTATTGTATGAATGAATATGCATTTGCTGGACTCATTTTTGCAAACAACTCTACAAAATTTTGGGGCCACCGAGCCATCATTGTGTTTGGACTCAGGGACATCTCTGGTTACTTCAATGATATCTTCAGGAGAGACGTTTGTTGTATTGAGTTGCTTATGATATAATGAACTTTGGTGATATCATCTGATTTGTTGGTGTCTTCAAGATCAAATAAGATGGCATTTGGACATTTCTGATCACGTTCAATGGTGTCTCTGATGAGTGAAGAGATATCATTTGTGGAATTATTTGATGGAATAGTAATTATTTGTGATCGTGGTTTGGTGGTTATTTTTGCTTGTAGTTGCGATTGTAGTTGAGGTAGTAGTTGTGGTAATGGTTCTTGGGTTGGGATTTGATTTTGAGCTGATAGGTAGTTGCTTATCAGTGCTGTATTTTTTTTTTCAAGAGAAATTAGACTTTCTTGTATAATTGTTTCAAAACGTGTTGCTAAGCATTTTTCTCTTGAGTGCATGAGTGATTCTATGCTATCAACTCTGTCAGGCAGGGTACTTGGTTTATTTATCTTAGGAAAACATAATGGACAAGGGAATGTATCTGATGCTTTTAGGAGATCACCTAGGTCTTTGTTTAAGTTTAAGCAAGCAAGGTGGGCTTGATTGTCACATAGGTAACATTTAATTTATTTTTACTTTCGTTGATGGTTTTAAGACATCTGAAGCATGTACAGGAATTTGGGAGGTCATTGGTAGAGATATTATTATTTTTTGTTGTTGTTTGGTAGTGGAGGATTTGGAGTTTCTAGCTGGCATGGTCAATGACAATACTACACTAAACAATTACAATAGCTAATTAATGTGATAGGTAGACAGTTACTTAATGAATGTTGGTAATTAATAAATGTTAATTGATAAGTTAGAGAACAAATCAAAAGTAAGGTTACTTATTTCTAAAAAACAATCAATCAACTTATTACTAAGAATCAATCAATCAATCGACTAGATAATCAATGATACAGTATTAAATCTCTATCAGTTCAATGAATCAGTAAATTAGTGATCATTTAACAATTATTATACTATTATATGATAAATCAATGATTATAGACAAAGCATTATCTATAAATATTTGGTCTTGAGGTACTGAAATAGTGGAGGTAGTATAGTATTGGAGGTTTGTGATGTAAAGTTCCTTTGTTTTTCCTTAAAGCCATGTTTTTTTGTTTTTGTTTTGTTTTGCTTTTGTTTTAAAGAGGAACCATTGTTGTTTGATAGATTTGAATGGAGAAGATTTGAATGAGCTCACCAATCATCTACTTGGGAGTTTGGAAAGGATGAGATTTGGGTGGGGGTTTAGTGGAGGTTGTCCAATCAGCTGAGTGGGAATTTAAATTCAGGCTGACTAATCAGCTGGGTTGTTTAAATAGAGCTGATTTATATTGGGACTATCAATTCTCCATGATTCTTCTTTGTTCTCTCCAATTGGTGGCCATTTAGAATTATTTTTGGTGATTTGATTTAAATGGAGACTGTAGACATTATTCCAGTTCTTCCATCATCGTAATTCACAATCAATCTCAGTTTCAAAAGGCAGTTTTCCTGAATAAAAACCTTCTTCACACGTCTTCTTCTCGTCTAGTCCCCCTTTTTTCTCTTTTTTTCTCCTTTAATCACTCTTTTCTCAAGCTGCCATTTAACTTCCAGAGTTAGAGGGTAAAAACATAAATTAAGCCGCTGCCGCTTAATCTCCACACTCACCCCTTTGGCTCTGGAGTCTTCGCTTTTTAAGTTGTTTCTGACTCGGGTCCACAGTAAATCTTTGAGCTGTTTACCTGCTCCTTCCTCCCACTGAAAAATGCACCGCTGATCTATAAGAAGCCAAGGGAGACACTCACCCGCAGCTGGGTAGCTTCTAAGCTTGCAGTTGGCAGTTGCCACAAACCCACAGCTCGTTCGTTCCCCACGTCGGCTTCCCTCTCCCGAGATCAGGTAGATTCTTTAGACCAGGTAGTTTCTTTTCACTAGGCAGCTTTTTCCTCTCCAGGTAGCTGAAAGGGAAGCTGCTCAAGACCACCACCAGATCTGTCATAAGAACATAAAGAATTATTCTGGGAAATATTTGTTTTCCAGGAGTAAATCCATGCTGCAGATTTATATACAAAGACTGAATGCTATGCAAATCAATTTACTACTAAGCAGGCCCAGATATGATTCAGTGTTGGATGGATGCCTACCAGGGAATATCATAGCTTTATGCTAGAACTAAACCAAAAGAAAAAACAACTTCTCAGAAAAGGTGAACTGCAAATCACTTCTGTACTCTTATCAGAAAAACTTCAGGGACTGTTCATGAAGTCAGCAGAAGTTAACCTTTATTTTTTTAAAAAAAGCTACATAGAAATGTATACCTGTGAGTCAAAGGTGATATTCAGCAGTTTCTGACCAGTTCTGGAGAACTGGTAGTGGAAAATTTGAGTAGTTCGGAGGACCGGTAAATATCACCTCTGACTGGAAATTTTACAGTATCCTTCCCTGCCACATTCACCAAGCTATGCCCACAGAACCGGTAATAAAAAAAGTTTGAATCCCACAACTGCTGTGAGTATATCTGTGGTATACATATGGCCGCTAGTAGTAAGAATACAGATGTCAGGGGAAAAGGATTGTAGAGATTGTGTTTTCTTGTTCTGGCAATCCCTAAACCAAAGAATTGTTCTAATGCTGTTGACACTGCTATAGTGATCAGCTAATAACATTTGGGGCTGGAGGATGGGCAAAATAGAGATTTATGGGACTGTTAAATGTGGGATGTAATCCCTGCATCATGCTTCAGGATTTTACAAAAACTCACCTGGGCAGATTGGATTGTTTTTGTACTTAGTAGATGCAGTTGGCCTATCACTCCTTTATTTCATAAGTTTGCAGCGTTCTCATGTTCAATCTTTTATTATTGTTATGGGTCCTTCATATTACTTTTGGTAATGAAAACATTTCATACTTAAATGATGTATGTGAACTTGGCAAACTTGTTCTGAGCAGCTTGAAAACATGTTGTTGCATTTTTGCACATGAGTATGTTCACAATACTAGAAAACTCTAGTATTAGATTAAATTCTTTAATTTAATCTTGGGATCTTTAACAGCAGGAAGATGGACTATCTTCTAGAGATGCAGTTCACTAGAGGGAACCTAATGTTATTTCCTTTGCAAAAGGACTTTTTTTTTTACTTTTGAAATATATTTGTACTATAGGTTGATACATTTTTCATTCCTAAAATCCAAATGACAATCATAAATAGGCTGAAGATAATCATAATAAAATCTAAGGAAGTTGTGTGCTTTTTAAAAAAGAAAGTATAAGCAATCTAATAAAAGCATATCCATTAATTAGACACTAATATTTTCCAGATGACCAATTTTTACTAAGGTGATTGGTTGATATTTGCTCTCGTGGTTAATTAGAGACAAGGTCAGAGAATGCTAATGTTCTTTGATGAAAGTTTAGTTCAAATACAAATCAACTCAGAGAGTTGTCTCATCTTTCCATCAACCTCTGTTAAATCAGTTTGATTCTTATTATAACTTTATAATTAAATGCCCTTCCATCATTAATTTAGATCATATATAGCAATAGCACTTAGACTTATATACTGCTTTATAGTGCTTTACAGCCCTCTCAAAGCAGTTTACAGAGTCAGCATATTGCTCCCAACAATTTGGGTCCACATTTTACTCACCTTGGAAGGATGGAAGGCTGAGTCAACTTTGAGCCTGGTGGGATTCGATCTGCCAAATTGCAGTAGGATACTCTAACCACTGTGCTACTGAGGCTCCTAAAGATATATGATATCCTAAGGCCAATGTGATAGAACCAACGGCAAATTCTGTGTAAACAGAACAAGAACCAGAACCTATCAAACCACATTTGTGGTTTAATAGCTTCTGATTCCTTGTCACATGAATAATGGTTAAAATTTTGCTGTAATGAAATCTTTGATTTTATGCAATTAGAGATATCCTTCATTCCAGTAGATGTACCATTTCAATATTCAACAAAACCAACCAGTTATAAATGCAGATGGTAAGGTTTTCTATGTGACTTTTCTCTTTATATAGTCAACATTTTTAAACATGTGCGTGCATTAATATTTCTTTCAAAACAAGTAATGTTTCATAAAACACTGTGTGGGAGGCAGACAAAACAATCTTAAAAAAAAACTCTTTGGAAGATTTGGAATTTATATTTGATAATTAGCTTTGTTTAATAGGAGCCCTGGTGGCACAGTAGTTATGGCTGTCCCATACATACCACAGGTGTTAGAAGTCTTTATTAAGGTTTCCAAGCCTGAATTAGTACTCCCCTGCAATTCCCTTTGCCAATGTCAGCACCACCCCCAATATGTTAAACAGGCTACTGTCTCAAGAAAAGACAGTATCACAGCACAAAGGTAAGGTAAGTCCACAAGGCAAAAGCAAGTCCAGAATTTAAAAGGCACCATCTGAAGTTCAAGGTACAGAATCCAGACTGAGTGTCAAGGCAAGAATCATCCAGGCTAAGAAACAGCAAGGAAACAGACACATTATTTCCAGTGTTGTTTCATTCCACTCACTGAGCTAAAGAACCTCACAGGTAGTCCAGTTGACTTTCATTGTACCTTCCTTCTCTCAGCCCTATGTGATCTCGGTTTGAGAGAAAGATGCAGTTATTGTCCATCTCTGCTGCTCAGCTGCAGCTGATGCCCTTTCCACCTGAAGCCTCTGAGCTTCCCAGCTACAGCGAAGCTTCATCTCTTGCTGTGTCTTGCGGGCGTTTCTTCCGGCCCTTATTGGTGCTGAGCGACTGGGAAACATGCTACTTCCACTCTGCCTGAGACACCAGCTGGCCCAGCTGAGAGAGATGAGAGAGAGAAAGAGATGAGAAAGAGAGATGAGGGAGAGAAATACACACAGAGAGACATACAGAGAGAGATAGGAGAGAGAGATACAGAAAGAGATGAGAGAGAGAGCGGGGAGGAAGAGAGAGAGGGAGAGAGAGATACTGAGAGAAAGAGAGAGATGAGAGATCCTGGTGTTTTATTTTCTGTGGAAAATGGGTCCAAATGGCTCTTTGAGTGTTTAAGGTTTCAGAAACAGGCGGCCAAGCTAAATGGCTGAAGGACCCCATCCTGTCACTGGGAGTCCAGGCGCTTCAGTGAGTGGCATGCTGGATTCATTAGTGGTGCATGGGATTTAAAATTATGAATTTAGTGGTCCCTGAGGTCTGTAAGATTGGGGACCCTTGTTATAAACCACTATGAGATGCTAAGAGCACAGTATATACTAAGAAACAGATAAAAATAGATAAATCAATGAACCTTACCTATTGCATAAAAAGAATGGCTAAGTGACACAGTAACATACCTTCCCATGTAGGAAAGTAGTTAGAAATGTTATGTAGGAGGCAACATGCTGACCAACTAGTCCGTGGAAGGAATTTTGATATCTACTTTTTAGAAGTAATTGGAGGCAATGGGAAAATAGGTGTGGAAACCATAGGCAGTTTTTCAAGGTATAATCTCACTTCTGAAACCACTGTAGCAGCAAATCAGTGCTAGATTTTCAAAAGGCTGTACTTTTGTGAGCATTTTTTTATATAAAAATTGAATATCTCCTGGTCAATGGCCTATAACAATGGACAGTGCAATTTTCTCTGTTATGAAGATGTCATAAAGTCTGATTGTCTTGTCAGAAATCATGATGCTATATGTATCAGAAGGGGCTTCAAACAACACATATATCATTTCTGTGTGTGCCCATCCTATCAGTGTTTAAATTACTAAAAGCCAAAGGTTACATCTTCCTTATTTTTGTGATAATTTTAGATGTTCCTCAAATGAGGAACATGACTTATAGGTCTTATGAAGGTCAGCTCACATTACTTCCCAAATCAAAGCAACAATTATTAGGGGTAGATCATTGCCCTGAACATGGTTTATGAATAAGAGAATTACTTTAATTTTGTTTTCTTCAAATTTAATAGATTTTTCTCTTTTTAAAACACTTATATTCAGAAAAATCTAAAAAACCTGTTTTTAGTTTTTATTTATTTTTTTATTAAATTTATATGCTGAAACTTTCACCAATAATGCAACATTTTTGTTGATGGATTGGCACCCAATCAAGTAACTCTTCTATTCTATAAGCTGTATGCTTGCATCTAGTAAAATGTCAACTTGATATAGTATAAATACAGGAAGTAGGAAAAAGTACACAAATAAAGATAAACAAAGTACACAACTAATAAATCTTTCAAAAATACAGAACACATACATATTATGTATTCTATATATATTTCCTTCTCTGAGACTCCTCTACCAGATCAAGGAATTTTTGTGAAATTTTCTGCACATATAACGTTGAGATGCGATTAGGGGTAATTTTGGTTGTATATAGGAAAGGGAGGAAACAATTTTCTGTAGGAAGACAAGGTATTTTAAAAACGTCCCCAATTGCAGCAGGCAGCATAAAAGCATATCATAAATTTAGATCCTTATTTGTTTTGTATTTTGGAATATTTTCCCAATAAATACTATAATTAAGCCTAGCAGAAACTACATGATATACTGCATATTTGTTTAAACTTTACAAAATTTATACTGGTAGTTTGCTGCTGGTAGGTCCTCAAAACTTATTGGATTTTAATCTTATACCAGTACTAATATTTGATTGTTGTGGTGGTTTAGTGGTGAAGGAGCTCACCTCCCACTGGAATGGTTGAGAGTTCAATCCTAGGTAGTAGCAGAAGTCTCTCTCACCTATGGCCAAAGAAAAGAAATGTCTGCTGTGAACTTAGTATTGCATCACAAAGGATATCTGGCTGGTAAATGCTCAGCTCCTTTCAGTTGCCCTGACTCTACCCCATATTAAGTGATTATAGGGACATAACATACATGCATATAGCATACATGCATAATCTATATAGTAATTATATGTTATGTTTTGTCATTAAATGTTTATTGTGTAGTATGGATATTTAAATGCAAGAAATCTAAAGATCACTTTTTGGCACTGTTAAGTAAAACAATTGAGATATAAGGTTACTAAGAGTACTGGGAATTACCTGGGTAGAATCCTAATACATTTTATGCAACTAGAGTGCTCTAGGTTCCCCAGGGAAGAAGGATGAGTATTCAATTAATCTTCAGTGTGTATGTGACCTAATTGAAGGAAGACCACCTTCAATGACCCCGTGTCTCTTGTTCCATTCTCTGAGTGACAAACAAGTGGTAGTAGTGCTTTGATTCCACAAAGAGGCATAAGAACAAAAGAAGGCCTATTCATCAACAAAGATTATGTAACTCTGAATGAGAATGCATGGATGGCTTAGCAGAAAACAGACACAGGTTTTTCATTAGCATTTGCTTTGTTTCTCACATTCCTGAAATAAAGCCCAACAGATGTGACTGTATTTGTAGAATAGGCAGCACACACATTAGAAAGAAAAGTCAAGGCTATTTAATTGAAACATATGGGATAACAGCAGTGACACTTGACAGGTATCTGGCACTGTTTGATGGTTTTCTTTTGGCTTTCAGGATGCTTATCAGAGTAATTTTCCAGTATGAACAGTATAGCAAGCCAACACAATAGGGCTAATTGATCAAGTCTCCTTGATTTGAAAGCTGATGTTCTTGAATATTTTAAATTCTTCCATATGATACTTGATATTAGAAGACCATGAAAATAATAACTATCATTCCACTGTACAAATAATAAATATGGTGGTCCAGACAATAGAAATATTCAATACCTTAAAGAATAGCACAGACTGCTAAGATTTCCAATAAAATGAGGACAACAAAAGTATATAGGGAATGTAAATAATTTCTTTGCAAACATTAAAGTAGAATAAAGAATATATGATAGAACTTCATTTTTTTAAGGAATTCCTTCAGGGGAATGATGTAATTTTTTTCTACATCAAAACTTATTAAACTGAACTAATTCTGCAAAGTCTACAGGAAGGTGCCTTATTTCAGATTGCTTTTTTATCCAACTAGGATGCATCTTTGTATTGGAAGTCCAGGCTCTTCTTTTAGTCATGTTTGGGCTAAAAACTTAATCTGGATGTTTTTGCATACAAAACATCTGCTTTGATATCACATAATGATTCTGCTGAACCCAACTCATTTTCTAAATGAATTTCTAAAAACAAACCCTAGGAAAACAGAATTCTAAGCTAAATATACATTTGGTCTCCAATGTGTTCTTAGGATACTTTTCATCTTCTGGTCTGATCTAATGATTTAAATGACCTTGGGGTCTAGTAAACGACAAGTGAAATTAATACTAAACTTTTCCTTCCTTAGAGAAACTTATTTTATGGAAATGTTGACATAGAGATGTTTGCAAGTTTATATATTGTGAAAAAAAGCAATCATATTAAGAACCAAAGCAAATGAAAATAGTTGAAATAAAGTATTTGTTTTGCATATACAAATGAATTGATTGTTGGGTTCCTCAACAAAATAAAACCAGGTTACAGGCTATATACTTTTTGTTTGCTAATAGAAAAGACCAAGAAAACATTGTAAATCATACTATGACCTTTATTGCTGGAATGCTTGTGATAATACCATTTGGGGTGACCTTACCAGGGCACCTGTGCTTATATTAAATAGGATACTATTTTGTTTGTAGATACCATCATTATCAACAATGCCATTTATTGTGCTCATGTACTCCCTTCTTTCACATCATTAGGAAAGACAACAATCTGCTTTTCATTATCTGTGTCCTTGCTAAGGTCACATTTCTAGCTGCTTGTCTTTGCTTACAAATGCACATGTTTACCCACTCCTTTCTTCATGTCCCCATTATTAAATTTCCACACTTTGTAAATGCCCCACTCTTCAAAACAGCTGGGACAAAACGGTGGTGATTCAGTTGAAATAAAAAATAATTAAGTATAGCAAATATATTTGTTAAGAAACAGCTTTTCTAAGCAAGTTGTTCTCAATAGCTTAGCATCTCACATGTTTGGTTTGATTCAGTTCCACTGCTTTAGGAAGGTTACTCTGTCTTCATCTTATCATATTAATATAATCAACCTCAACTTCGGTTGCTGGTACATTAAGATTGATCACACACTATTTTTAACCCACCTCTAGCAATATCATATAAAATTGATTTTGTTACAAGAAAAAAGAATATACAAAAAAAAAAGAAAAATATAAAGGTGAAAATATATTTAATCTTGCAATAAGATCCAACCCAGAAAGCCTGTCACTACCATACCTCAAACATAACTCTGCTCTCCAGCCAATCTTTTCAAAGTTATATCACTTTTCCTGTTTTTGATATGAAAATTGATTTTCAAACTGAGCATGTGTATTTTATTTCTAAATATAGAAACATCTAGGTTTTAGAAGTGTGCCCTACCCAGCTCTGTCTGTTCTTATTAAAGCATTTTTCAAAAACAAAAAAATTAAAAGATGTATGTGTTTTGTTTTTGTTTTAGTGCAACTTTGAGATGTTTGAACTTCAACTCCCACAGTTCTTAGCAATGATAACTTTGGATAAGGAATCCTGGATGTAGAAGTGCACACAGCACAAATTTATTCAGGAATAATTGGAAAAATTGATCTAGTGTATTATGGCATGAAATCTTTTTTTTAAAATTTTTTTTAGAGAAGTTATGTTTATAGAATTGTTATACAAGTTGCTCGGTGGTATTCTCTTGACTTTAATGCTTGAAGCTTTACACGTTTATATATTAGTTCTCCAAGGTATTGCCTGCTTTATCACAAGTTTGTTTAATTCTTGCAAAATGCAAAGATTATTTTGGCACATTCCAGTTAGAAAGGGGTTCTGTTCTAACTCCTGGGCACTGAAGTACTCATCTTGTGATTGTCTGCACTAATTGTTCAAATAAACATTAACAGGAGAAAAATGTTTTGGCACACAACATATAACTCAGGGAATATTCTATCTTTCACAGAAGCCAATACACATACCATCACACATGTAAAGATTCCTTTCTGGCTTTCCTTGCCAACTGAGAAAGAAGTTCAATGTGGTGAGATCTTAATGAGGCTGCTATGTGGAATATAATCCTGGGTGACTGAACCTTATTTCTCAGTTTATAGAAAAAGTGAACTTTTTATACATGGCTGTAATATTATTTTAAATATTTAAAAAAATATTGTAATGATTTTGGATTTTTATGGTTAATATTTTACATCTGGTAAGTAATAAATGATTCACTCATAATTAATATTGCTGCTTCAGTTTTTGATCTGACTAAACTTAGAGTTTTCTTAGTAGTGTACAAAGTTAGCATCCACCCGTCTCTCCTAGAAGAATAAAATATTTTGGAAAATATTAAAAAAGGCAGAATATTATATTTTCCTAAAGGAGAAACGTGCTCTTAGAAAGCAGCCCCACCTTTCTTAAGAGCCCCACCAGGACTGGACCAGCCTATCTACAAGGCAAAAGACCTTCAGCTCCAGGATTACGGGATGAGCCCTCACTCAAGATCCAACCAGGACAAAGCCGTTAAGACACAACAGAAATTGACACATCACCCTTTCAGAACACCAGCCTCTTCATTACATCATCACCTTCCAACCAAACCTGGGAGTCTGACTACAGCCAATAGAATGCATTTCTTGCACAAGAACAGGAAGTTCAAGAACAAAGACCAAGAGAGGGTATGAATACCTCTCTCTCAACTTCATGTGGTCAGCTGCACCAGAACCATGTGCTTGATGGTTCCGCTCCATTAAACCATCTTTCCAATCAGCCTCCATGTTCCCAGTGTCTTTCTCCCCACTTGGAACTGAACCAGATGTATATTTCTTCCAACAGTAGAAATAAGCAGCACAAGGCAAGCCATTTTGATTTCTTTAGATTGTTAAGGACAGAATTACTATATTAAGGGCAGAATTACCATATTAAGATTTAAAAAGACATCTGTAAGATATTCCAAAGACAACTTTTAGAGGTAGGTGGACAACTTTTTGCCCAATTTTAAACCATATGTGCAAGAGGTAAGTTCTGATATCTAATACAAGCTTTCTCTCCATTGATTGCAGTGAGTTGCTAATGAGATAGAGAAGAGATTGCCAGAATGCTTAGTGGTGAGCAGTTCAAAATATACCCCAAAATAGATCCTCCTTTTTGACTTTGGCTTTACCCACTGCTGGCTTTAGCTCTGCACACTATTTGCCTCCCAAAGAATTATCCTAAGGGAATAGTCATGGAAACAATTGTCCTTCCCTGGTATACTGACTAGAGCAAAAGCTGTATAAAGTAAGCCAATAAATAAAAAGGGTTGGATTATTTTGCTTCACGAATAGTTTATTCTTTATGGTATCAGGCAAAAGAAGTTAAAGGATTAGGATTCTGCTACATGCAATAATTCAAAGTTACATTTATATTCATATGATCTTTCAAAGCAAATACAAAGGCAACTACTTATTTAACTTTTAGCACTATTACCCTAGATGAAACCACTTATAGCAAATAGCTTGATTCACCTTCTCACATTTGTATCCCTCTTAAAATCTTGTCATGCCGGGTCCCTTATTCCAGGTAAATTAAAAAGTCTTTTTCTCTGTTCCATTTTTAACTGACTTCAAGTATATTTATTGCTTGGGGGTGACCATTAATTTTGCACTGAGGAGCTGGGTGTTTCATTACTTTTATACCATTTAGTTTTGCTGTAGTCTGCAGCCCCAAGATTAATAAACATATATTCTGTTCTATCTTCAGTCTGATTTTTCCTTCTAAAGCAATGACCTTGATGTATTAGTCAAAGCTCCAGTTTAAATACCTTTCTCAAAATGGAGATCAGAGCATCCCTCTATGTATGTGTGGTATATAATTTGTCCCTTGTGCAATATAGACCATGCATGTGGAAGGAGAGTACACAACATTCACTACTATCCAATATAGACAACCAATTGGAAATGGGAGACAAGGCAAATGTTAATCTTGGCACAATTTCTTCTGAAGATTTGAAAGGTAGTAACTTTAGATGAAGGTCAACAGTTGTTCCTGTTCTACAGCATGGTGCACATAAACACAGATTTAGGTTACAAGAAGACATATTCTGAATGCTAGGGAAAGAAATTTCTAAAGTAAAAGTATTTTCAGAGTGGAATTACTTAGAGAAGTTGTTCTCCCTTTTACTGGATATGCTGAAATAAAATTTAGATTGCATCCCTCTAGGATGCTTTAATTTAGAACCTTGCAGTGGTAGCAACTTGGGCTTGATGTCTAAACTGAAAAGCTATTTAGAGCTTTGTTTTCCAAGGGTAAAAAAAATGAGAGGGGGATGGTCAGAAGTTGATAACAGTTATTTGAATATACTCCACATTTTCCAATATTTTTGCCCTTGAGCCTGGTTTTCTTCTTGCAAATGTTTTATTATCTAGATAAAGTTATTATGATTTGCTGACCATTTTTAATGTGTCAGTTGTCCTACTTGTTTTAAATATGATTGTTGTAAATTGTACTCCTTTTTCTGATAGGCCTACCTGGCTTGGTTGGCTGCATTGTTTCATCTTAGATTGTTCTTCTCCATTATATTGGTCATTTATGTATTGATTGTTGGATGTATGATAAGGGAAGATGTTCTCAGATATGTTTGTGCTTCCTTCTTAGTTCTGTCTTTGCTTTTGTAGACTAGATTTGTCTTTGTGTTTGTTAATGAGTAATGTCTCAGAATGTTAGGCTTCTAGAAATGCTGTAATGTTTTGGGATTTCATTTGATCTAATGTCAATTGAATCTGTGGGGAAATTTATCTTGGGTTCTGATAGCTAACTGATGTTCTTAATCTTTTGTGTGTTTATCTTCCACAGTGACTTTTCCAACCCTTGCTTTGTATGCTGTAAATAATTTCTGCTCTGTCTTCTTTTGTTGTGAAATCTTTGGGTTTGCTTATGAAGATTTGGAAGTTTTTGTTACTTTGTGGGATATTGTATTGGCTAATAGTTGAAGTAATCTGTTGATGGTTTCTGAGATATTATCCTTTCATGAACTATATTGATTTTGTTCTAATTGGTAGCATGGAAAGGCATTTTATATGAAATTATTTGCATATTCATTAAAGAATGTTGTAAAGATAGTTGGATATTTTGTTTATAGTACTGGACTCCTATGATGTGCTTTTTTAGAGAGATAAGAATACAACCTATATAAGGGCTGTCAAACTCATGGCCCACAGGCCTGATGTGTCATGCGCTGGCCACACCCATGCCTGATTTAGCGAAGGGGAAAACTGTGATACATCATGTGATGATACTGTGATGACACGAGTTTGATACCCTTGACCTAGATGGAAACATGTAAGAACTGTTATTTAAGCAAAAGGGCTAAAATATTTTTGTAAATCCAGAGAAAAGACATAACATTTGTAAGCAGCTATTTTAACTCCATTCAAATTGCTGAAAGGAATTATAGTATGAAGGGAATTACAGGTGGTAGTTCTTAACTGGACAAATGATTTCGATCATTCTGAATGATATTCAATAGTCCCATTGAAACAGAAGGGACTGAAATTACTTTTGACTAAGCTGATTCCCGATTATAATAAGTTAGATCAATGATGGCACACCATGTGGAGTCAGCATATCAAAAATTCAAAAAATGTCTAATTTGACTTTGCTGTATATCAACTCATAACAAAGACTTGCTTTGGATAGTGAGATGGAAAGCAAATAAATTTGATAAATAAATACTTACATAATTGTAAATATTTTTCCAATTTGTTTTTGTCTCTAAGAAAAAAAATGACTATCCAAGGCAGCTCCAAGTTGTACAAGGCCTGGAAACTTCAGGGAATGCTCTTGCACAGCCTTACAGTCTATGAAAAAGTCAGGTAACCACACAACATTCTCAGAAGCTTTTTGTGGGTTCCAGATGCTGTGTGAGAGCAGAACCTTCCTATACAATTTCCAGAGGGTCCAGAGGCCATATGAGGGCACATCATATTCTTGAGAAAACTCTGAATTCCCTGTAGAGGCTGAATGTAGTGTGTTCTTATATGGCTTTTGAATTGTTTGGAAGTCTCATGAGAGGTCCCTAATCTTGTGTGGCCTCTGAAGCCTCTGAAAATTGTCTGACAACTTGTGTAGTCTCTGAGATCTCAGAAGATCATGCAAGAACATTTTTCAACCTATACAGAGAAAGCAAAAACAGGGTCATCTTGCACAACTTCCAAAGGGTTCACATGAGAGTACACCACATTTTAGTGTGGCCTCTAGGCATGTCGCCAGAAATGGGATAGAATGTCATGGATTTGCTATCATTGGGTTAGAGCATGATTAACTTAATCAGGTTTATGCTCTTCATTTCTTTACCGCTTAATTGCTGAAATATTATTCTTATAAGACAGATGGAAACTTATAATAGGCCAAAATACACTTCCAGAATAAATAAGAATAGTTGTAGTAATAAGTTGTTCTTATTAATGTGATTGTATCAAGAATAGACAAAGTTACACAATATGCATTTTCATTCTTTCTAAGGAAAGTGCTACATGCAGTCATATAGGATTATAAAAGAAAGTTTGATTCTCTGAAAGACACAGAGATTACTCCACTTTATCAGCCAAGAATGAGAGGGTGCAAAGAACAATACAGGTGAACAAATACATTTTATCTATTCTTTTTGGTTTTAGCACATACCCACAATCTGATTTCTAAACTCTGGAAATGGTCCTCACCAACATAAAAAGTATTGTAAAGAGAGTAATCTCTAACTTAATTTAAAATAGATGGCAATGAACCTTTGGCATTTTTAGGACAAAGATCTCCAGTAGCCCAGAATGATTTGATTCTCCAAGGATGATGCCCAGTGTCGGATAGATAAATGTGATGTATTAACTGTCTGTATGATAGTGTCTGTTCCAGAGTGGTTAATGTTTTCTCTTTGGAAGACATCTCTTTTTTCCAAGGGTTAGGACAAGTTTTTATTTCTTTTTATCTCTTTATGTGACTGCCTGGAATGCAGTCATGCTGTGAATGTTTCAGATTTGTTTGATGCTCCCATTGTGTCAAATAGATATACATTACGCTTCTTTATCTTCTGCCAGGCAAGACTATCTGTATCGGTATTTGAAAGCATTTCCCCCTACCCCACCCCCCAACTACAGCTGTCTTACATATTGGCAAAAAAAAATAATCAGAAAATAAAATACAGGCTGAATAGTCAAGACCTTGTTGATGATCCAAACTCTGTCAAGGATCTTGGAGTACTCATCTCTAATGATCTAAGTGCTAGAGCCTGCTGTAACTACATAGCCAAAAAGGCATGAAGCGTTGTTAACCTAATCTTACGTAGCTTTTTCTCTGGTAATATTACACTACTAACTAGAGCATAGAAAACATTTGCTAGACCAATACTCAAATACAGCTCATCAGTCAAACCCGCATTACGTATCTGATATTAACACAGTTGAGAAAGTCAAGAAATATTTCACAAGAAGAGTTCT
The DNA here is from genome assembly GCF_049901715.1 of Pseudonaja textilis. Classification (NCBI taxonomy): domain Eukaryota; kingdom Metazoa; phylum Chordata; class Lepidosauria; order Squamata; family Elapidae; genus Pseudonaja; species Pseudonaja textilis. The sequence continues at coordinate 33,671,682 of NC_141996.1, forward strand.
CCACTCCTCTACTCTTTTCAGAATACCTTATGCCACCAGACTTGAAATTCTAGACCTAGAAAACCTAGAACTACGCTGCCTTCAGTCAGATCTAAGTATAGTATATAAAATCATACATTGCAATGTCCTACCTGTCGATGAATACTTCACCTTCAACCATAACAACACAAGAACACACAATAGATACAAACTTAAGGTTAATTGCACCAAACTTGATTGCAGGAAATACGACTTCAGCAACAGAGTGGTCAATGTCTGGAATATTCTACCTGACTCTGTGATTTCTTCCCCAAACCCCCAAAATTTTAACCTTTGACTTTCTACTATTGACCTCACCCCTTTCCTAAGAGGTCTGTAGCGAGCGTGCATAAGCGCACCAAGGTGCTTACCATCCCTGTCCTATTGTTTCTTTTATTTTTCTTATATGTATCTATGTATTCATAACTATGTTTTTACTTATACCTATTATCTTGTAAGCAATTGACAAACCAAATAAAATAAAAATAAATAAATGAATCATGTCCGTCAAAAAACTGCCTTTTGGTGACTTGTTATTATCACTGTCAAAACAGTCATTCACAATCATACAAACATGTATAATTAAGGCATTTTAGTGAAGCCTGAACTGAAAGGTTTTGTAGCCATTTTTTTGTTCTTGAAAGTGTCCCCTAAAAGCACGTACGATTACTTTCATTGACATGTTTCTAACTTATGTTCATTAGATGGCAAGATTGTTCCTGTCCAAGGAAAGGCAATGTAATAGGAAATATAAGACAAACTTTGTAGATGATGTGTATTTGTGTCAGTGTGTATACACAGAGAAACATATATAGTTCAGCAGGTTTGCCAAGTGTATCTTCAAAGATTGAGTGGCAGTGACTGGCAGTGCTGAATTAAGGCTCACTGGTGCCCTAAGCACTGACAAATCTTGGTGCCCCTCTCCTTTGTACATATTATACAAATGAAGCCTTTATATCAAATGGTAATGCAAAATGAAGCTTATAACTAATTTACAAAGTTTTTTGGAGATAGGATGGTATTCACTCATGTTTTTAAAGAATTACAGCTATATTGAACTATAACTAGTTAAGCTACAATAAACAGATGTCTACATGTGTAGCATTTTACATTTTTGTCAGAGATTAAACTTTGCAAAACCTGTGTAAGGAGTCTAATAAGAGCTGGAAAAGGTATTCTAAATGTGACTTTTACTGAACAATAAAGTCTCCAAATACCTGTCAGTTTACTGAACACCTGCTTTACATTTAAGCAGGTAGTATTCAAGTAAATTTGACTGCAGTAATTGATGCTGAGCCTTTTCTTCTAGTTGGCATTTTTCAGCAAGTACCATGTTTTACCTGTCAGTTATTTAGAATCACACACTTCAAACTATTATTAGTTAAATATGTTGTTTGCCAGTCAAACTTTGAAAATAATATTAAAGATAGTACCCAAAGCCATATACTACCTCAGTCACCATAACTGACAGCAGAAAAGTGGTTTGGAGATCAAGGTAGTTGAAATTATAATGGATTTCTAATTCCCCACCCCACCCCATGCCTATTTGTGAAAAAAAAGTTATACTGTAGACATGTAGTCTCAGGGTGAATCAGTGTTAGATGCAGGACTTACATGTGTTGTGTAAGAACAAAATTGGGAAAAAGAAGTCGCGCGTCACAAAAGCAACTTTTTACACATTGAAAAGCATAAGAGCTCATTGTGCCTCAGACAGCTATTCAGTTCTATTCAATTTATTTTATTTTGATTATTTTCCAGGTACAAAATGACAAGAATCTCATTACCTGTCAGAATATACATACATTTAAACACATATCTATCAGAAAGACTCCAAAATCCCATAGTTGCAAGAAGATTCAGAAGATTCTATTGAATTTTAAGACAACAAAGGCTTTTCTCCAGAACTATAATGACCTAGAACCACAAAAAAAATTTCTTTATAAAAGGTGTGAATATCCGTGGTAGGGAAAGGAGCAAATGATGACATATGCACAATGACATCATTGTATAAATGCAATAGATTATATCCTTATATAGTCTGATGTAATTACATAATAGCAATATTTGTATGATAATATCATTTAAATGTCATTTGGCATCTGATTGGCATGATGATGCATGAAATCTCCTTGCTTGTGTTCACAGATTTCAGAAGAAAAATGTTTATAAGATTTATTAATATATAATAATATATTAAAATGTGTTCCATATTGTAATCAAAATATGTGTCATATTTAGATATGTATAATATCTAAATATGGGTGCAACAGACACCAAATGCTACTTTTGCAAAGAAGCTTAAGAAACAATGGACTAACCAGTTAGCTGCTGCAAGAAGATTGCACAAACTGATGACAAACAATGGCATGACAAAGGAGCAATGATGGTGTATTGGAATATCTGCAAGAAGTACCATTTCTCTACAGCTAAGAAAAAAATACTCAAAGTAATAGAAAATTAAGAAGCTAAAATATTCTGAATGACTGGGCAACCAATCAAAATAATAATACATGTTTACATAATAATAATGATAAACCTTAAAATAGAGAAAGTAATAGAAAATGAAAAAGCTAAATTGCTCTGGAACTTTAGAATTCAAACAGACTGGCAACTGTCACCATTCCAGACTTAACAATTGTTGCTGACTTGCTTGGCCAATAGTCTTGAGTCCTGTAGCCCATTTTTCACCAGATATCTAAGAACTGCAACTCAAGCATGGACCTTGTTGACTTGGGTGATGACTGATCTGATAGCCCCATATCTGTGTCAAGGTAGTGCCTTACTATAAGTGTTTTACAATTTATTTCTAGATATAAACATAAATTGGTGGGCTTCATAATGGCAATATTGTATATGTAGCTAAACTACTTATTTCCATTTTCTTTTTTTAAAAAAACAAACTTTATTGATTACAAAACCAAAATATCAAACAAACACAACACACAGAAGAAGAAAAAAAAGAAATAGAAAAAAAGAAAATGATTAAAAAACTAACAATTCTACTATCGACAGTCTGGTTCCTTGTTTGTTATCAATATTGGTGATAAATTTACAAATACATCTTATTGCGAATATATAATTATGATTTACATTTTATGTTATTTACTAATATATTTTCTATTTTTGTTCTATCCAGTCATACCAGCATTCCCAGCTTCTATAATATTCTGATGTTTCTTTTTCCTTAAGTGCTAAGGTTAACTTGTCTATCTCTGCACAGGCTGTTATCTTCTGTATAACCATCTCCTCTGTTGGTATATCTGCTTGTTTCCAACACTGTGCAAAGGTTATTCTGGCTGCAGTAAGAATATCCAGTATTATATATTTGACATTTTTAGGAATTTGTCTATTAAATATCCCCAATAGGAAGAATTCTGGTTTTAATTCAATTTGCTCCGCCATTATTTCCTCTAACCATTTTTTTTTATTCTATGCCAGTATCTTTGGGCTTCAGTGCAGGACCACCACATCTGAAAAAATGTTCCCTGTTTCTTTTTACATTTCCAGCAATTTGTATTCATGTTAGGAGACATTTTCGCTATTCTCAAGGGTGAGAGATGCCATCTATAAAACATTTTATAGGCATTTTCTTTATATGCTGCTGATCTTGTAATTTTATTATTCCTTGTCCAAACCTTTTCCCATTCTAATAATGTAATGCTATGTCCTATGTTTCTGCTCCAAGCTATCATGTTGCCTTTGACTACTTCCTCTTCTAATTCCGTCTCTAGTAAATAATTATACAATTTAGTTATATATTTTTTATCTGGACCTAATAAACTTTTATCTATTTGTTGTGCCTTAGTATAAATTCCAAAATTTTTCTTGTCCTGGCTATATCTATTTTGAATTTGCAAGTAAGCCCACCAGTCTACTTGTAGCCCCTGTTCTTGGAGATCTTGCCATGATTTTAAAGTTCCTTGCACGTCAAGAAGGCCTTTGTATTTTATCATTTTATTAAGATCTAGATTATTTGGATGTATCATTGCCTCCATCATTGAGATCCAAATTGGGATTTTAAAATAATGTTTTTTTTTATTTTGTTCCAATTAGCCAATAAGGAATCTCTAATTATATGTCTGTGGAAATACTTCTGCTTAATTTTCCCAATGTCCCATGCCATTCCCTCTGTAAATCATGACCTTCTAAAAATAAGATCCTTTTATTTGACAGATTTACCCACTCTTTCAACCAGAGGAAGAAGGCTGCACTATAGTATAATTCCCAATTTGGGAGTGCCATACCTCCCCTGCTCTTCATATCTTACACTGCCTTTAGGTTTATCCTCGGTTTTTTCCCTTTCCAGATAAATTTGGTGATTATCTTGTTAGGTACCACAAAGTAATTTTTACGTATTTGTATTGGTATTGTTTGGAATAAGTAAATAAATTTGGCAGAATATTCATTTTTATAGTGGCAATCCACCCTAATAAGGAGATTTGCAATTTAACCCATATCTCTAAATCTTTTTTAACTTGCTGTAATAATTTATTATAATTATTTTCCATTAGAGTTTTGCATTGAGCCGTCAACCAAATTCCTAGGTATTTAACTTTTTTTACTATTTGTAATCCCATTGCCCTTTACAATTTTAGTTTTTGTTTTTCTGTTAATTTTTTAGTTATTAATTTCATTTTTCCCTATTAATTTTAAGTCCTGCAACTTCCCCAAATTGATCTAACTCTTTCAGTAATTCTTGACCTATTTCAATTGGTTCCTCTATGAAAAATACCATATCATCCGCAAATGACTGGAGTTTATATTCTTCTTTTTAAATTTTTAGTCCTTTTATTCCTGGGTTCTGTCTAATTCGTGTAAGCAATGTTTCCAAAGATAATATGAAGAGCAGGGGGGATAATGGACATCCCTGCCTGACTCCTTTCTCTATTTTTATTGAATGCGTGTACTCTCCATTAATTATGATATTAGCCTTTTGTGAATCATAAATTGTAGTCACGATGTTTTCAAACTTAGTGCCTAGATTCATATTGTAAATTTGTTGAATTAGGAATTGCCAATTTAAATTGTCAAAAGCCTTCTGTGCATCCAAGAATACAAGGGCTGTTTGTTTTTCTGGGTGGGCTTCGTAGTATTCCAAAACATTTAATACTATCCTTAAATTATTCCTGATTTGTCTATTAGGAAGAAATCCATTTTGATCTTTATGTACATATTCATTCAATATTTTTTTCAATCTATTTGCTATAACTGTAGTAAATATTTTATAATCAGTAGTTAACAGGGAAATTGGTCTATAGTTTTGTATATGTCGTGAATCTGAATCTTCTTTTGGAATCAATGATATCAATGTCTCCTTCCATGAATCCGGCATTCTTGCTGCTAGTAGGATATCATTGAAGTAACCAGAGATGGCCCTGAGTCCAAACACAATGATGTGTTTCAACTACAACTGGCCTTAAATGCAAGCTACTCAATGTAAGAAGCCTTGTGAATAAAATACCTGAATTTCTCCTCTTACTAAATATGGCTAAATTTGACATCATATTTGTCTGTGAAACATGGCTCAATGCATCTCTCCCTAACTCCATTACCACATTAAGAGACTATCATGTTTACTGATCAGATCGTGAAATCCGTAGAGGAGGTGGTGTTGCTATCTTCTATAAAAACTCCTTACATCTAAAAAACATCCAAATTACCCAAGAGTTTGCTCTTCCTGAGACCATCATCTGTGAACTGTCCTTAAATATCACATTTCGATTCTTATTATGTTATAGAGCACCTGATTATGACATCGAACATGTAAACAAGCTAAATTCACTACTAACATGGGCAACATCCTTCCCACACACTTTTATCTTTTTTGGTGATTTCAATCTACCTCACACTAATTGGACCCTAAATGAATGTAAAACTGAACCCATACATGCAACCTTCTACAATGCTGTAACAAACCTGGGACTGGAACAACTAGTAACCAACAATACTAGACTTAACAACTGCCTCGATCTCATCTTCTGCAATAGTTTGAATTCAATTTACAGAATACAAATTAAAGAACCCTTTTCCAACAGTGACCACAATATGATTGACTTTTGTCTCAACATACATCTACACAAAAACCAACACAATGGTGTGATCCCCAATTATAACTTCAAAAAAGGCAACTATCATCTTACAGACAATGATAATATTCCTGCCATCACTTGTTCTAAGTCCTCTTCTTTAGATTCCATTATATTTTGGAATCTTAGATATGTTCTGGCCTTATACATTTCCAAATATACCAAGGAGTCGTCCATTTCTTTACTCACATTTCTTAATTGCTGACCAACCATTTCCAGCTTCTTTTCCATTTTTTTCCATTCTTTTCTCAACCTCCTTTATTGTTGATTCATTCCTTTCTAGTGCTTGCGGTATTGTTTCAATTTTTTGATCCAGCTTTAGGATGTCTAGTTTCATTTCTGCCTTTAAGTTTCCCATCTCTTCTTTTAGTTCATTTGAGTCAGCTCTTGATTCAATATGATTTTTTTACCACTATTTCCTGCAGCTTCAGCATGGACTCTTATAAAGTAAGAAGGGTCGATTGAATATTGGCATTCATGATGATAGGTTGTTTTTCTCCAGATAAAGTTTCTTCCATTGTCTTTTGTGCCATCACTGAGGTTGATGGCATTGAAGTTGTTTGTATTGAATGGAGGTGCTGAAGCTCGCTCTGGGTTTCTTGCTATCTCCTCTTGCTGTTGGAGTGACCCTTAGGGGTGCATGCATCTTGTAGAGAAGTGTGGCAGTGTGGGGAGACTCAAGTTGTGGTGTGGAAAAGGCGATTCTCATCACGACATAGAGAAACCCTGTGGAGACCAACAACAAGAGACTGTCAGCAATGGTGGTCCTAAAGCCTTGATCGTTGCATACAAGAGGAAGCAAGTGAGTGACAGACTGTGGTGAACAAAGAGTGCGAGTGAAAGAATTTGCAATCCTGATTGAGCATTGAATATTGGAGTATCTTAGTCAGAGCGAAGCCCAAAAACAGAGGCCAAAGCAGATACAAGCGGCGGTGAAAGGGCTCGTGAGACAGAAGAGGGTAAGGATGCAAGCGATCGGACAGAGAAGATAAGAGAATCAGAGGGATCTGAGAGACTGATAATAATTGGGGGAGAGAAAAAAAAAAGAAAGAACGAACAATAATTTAATTTAAGGGAACTTTGAAGGATTTGAATTGTGGACTTTGGGGAAAATTGGAAGGACAAACTTGAGATGGGGGGAGGCTTGAAGTAAGGAATTAAATTACAACTTTAAATATTCCATGAACAAAACTGAATAATTTACTAGTCTCCTTTTGGATTATTGGACTGGAGCTGTAGTAAGTGGAGAAGATTTATTAAAGAAAGAGACTATTTGAATCTAAAAATTGACTTGTTAAACTATCAAACGAAAGGAGAAACGACTACAGCGGAAAGTGTGGTGAGATAGTGAAATCAGAGACATTACTCAGCAACTCTGTACTTCCAGTGCGCTCGGTGAAAGAATCTTGAAGAACTGAACAATTATATTAAGACACTTTAAGCTTTTAAATTTGAGGATTGCAACAATTATTTCTTGACACCAACTTAACTGATTTTTGAATGTGGTAAATGTAATTTATATATATTTAATTGATACATTAGTAATATTGTAGTTTATATTTGGTTATAACACACATAAAAAGGGAGATGATAATTAATTATTTAGGTATAGATATTTGATTATAGTTGATTAGATTGAATTAAATAATTAATTATGATTAATTGTGATTATTATAGATTAACTAATTAATTATTGTATAGTAAGGTTGATATAGCTATATTTAGATTTGTAAGTATTTGAAATATTATTTTATAACACTATTGTGAGATTTGGGATTCTATAGCATTTATAGGTATATAGGTTAATATTATTTAAATTTAAATAGAGGAATTTGATATATTATTAAGAATTACAAATCCAGATATTTGATTTAGAAATTAGCTGTAAAAGTGTTCTGGAATATATATATATATATATATATATATATATATATATATATATATATATATATATATATATATATATATATATTTGTTTTCTGAGGTTCTCGGGTATTTGTATGTGGATCTTTGGTTGTTCGGGTTTCTCCACGTAAGATTCAAAGTGTCTAGGCACGTTTCGATGAAGTCTCATTCATCATCATCAGGCGAGGCCTGATGATGATGAATGAGACTTCATCAAACGCTGCCTAGACACTTTGAATCTTACGGGAGAAACCCAACAACCAAAGATCCATATATATATATATATATATATATATATATATTGATAAGAGAGGTTAATCCTGCAGCATATATTATTTAGCGTAGTGGCCATTTATAGTTTATTTTTCTTAATAGTGAATGTTAATTTGGGACAACATATTTAATATAATACAAAAACAAAAACAAATTTTACAAGAAATGACCTCTGTCACTAGTACAACGCTGAAAACTGGAAAGAAGACTTCTTCAATACAAACAATTTATTTCCATTTTCAGCAGACTGGTGCACAGCCTTTAAATAAAAAAGGAGCAAGATTATCTCAATAGAGTCACTTTTTCTTGAAATAGAGGTCACATATAAATATTCAAATGAATAAATAAATAAATATATTCCCCAATAGGTTTGTCATGCATATTCAAGTGTCTTCAAGATAAATTAGTGAATTGGATGTTAGAAGAAAGTAATCTAAATGGAGGAGAAAAACAAATTCAAAGAAAGATGTTAATATTGAAGTGAAGTACATTTTGGGTGGGCAATTTTAATGTTGCCTTTATTGATTTAAAGGGAACTTCACGTACAATCCCTGCAAACAGACTCAAGGGAAAACAGCACACTTTCCTCTAATAACTGACATATCCTTGTTTTGATTATAGAAGTTAATAATTCATGAAAATAATTCAATGGAGGTTCACTGCAGCACTCAGAATGTCCTTCTCTCCCTACAATTCTTATTGAAGGGACTGGAGCAAGGATGCATTTGACACTTACGTTTTTCAGTTTCTATATTAATTTCTTGTGCCAGCTTTGTTAGAATTGGAATTTCATCCCCTTATGCTTTCCAAAAGACCAGTCTCATTCTTTTAGTATGAGAATGATATAGTTATTTTCTGTGTATCTTAAATGGACTTGAGACAGTATCTATGGGAACGCTTTCTCTACCATAGAGAGAGAAAGTCTAGTCAGTAGTCATGACAAAACAAAAGATGACACATTTTCCTGAAGACATTTGATTTAGTGCCACTTCTAGAAAAGTAATGGTAGCTACATTGATTAGTTCAAAGTATTCAAAAATGAGGATGTGCTCTGAAAGATTTGGCTAATTGGAATAAGCATTTAAGGGTTATCTGCACTCAGGCTCATGGCGACACAATATGATATTTGTTATGCAAATCAAAATGGTAATAATCACATTTAAGCTGCAACAAATCTTTATGAAGGAAAGATAATGAGCTTTCTTGTTTATTATGCCCAGATCGGTAATTACCCTAATTTGAGTCATCTCAAAACTATACACCCTACATTTTAAAGAACTTTGAGGATTTAAAATATTCCTGTGTTTTCCCTATTTCCTTGCTAAGATTAGAATCAGTTTTATTCGCATGTGGCCTTAGAATTTTGGCTTAAATGAATTTTTTTGCAAGCTCTCAGACTTCCTTGATCTTCAGTTAACTTCAAGATAGCTTCAGTTGAGCTAAAATTTTATTTACATCTACAGAACAACTTAAGTGTCCTGTTTTTACTAAAAGCCCTTTTCAACTATAGTACTTCTCCCTTGCTAATATGTCCAGTTTATAGGAAAGCCATTACCTTCAATGGATTTCATGTTTTGTCATCACTGCTGGAAGGGACATTTAAGATTATTTACTGGTAAGAGTTCTTTTTCAGATGCTTCTTCACTATCCCTTTTATGCAACCTTGCAAAATAGCCATAAACACTTTGTTATTTAACTTACATGGAATATGTAATATGGAATATGGAATATGGAATATTTGGTTTAATCTGAAATGTAGTAACTCCTAAACAAGTGTGTCATTTCAGAGATATGACCTATGTTTTCAGTCTGTGTTTAATTTTCTAATATCTACATTAGCTAAATCTCTGAAAACACAATTTAACTTTCTATGTTTTTTTTTCATGGATAGATGAGGAAACAGTGGTCCTGAAACAGAAGGTGATCACATAGAATAGACATATCCAAAGAAAAGATGGCAGAAAAATAAAATAAAATAAAAAAGTTACAGTTCTACCCAACTGCAATCCATATATTTTTCCTATGGACAAGAGATTTGCTGAAATTTGCTATACAGAGTAATGAATACATGTTAATAAAACATTGGACAAATTGCTGAAAGATAGTCACTGATTGGTGAGTTATTCCTAGAACATTACTTATTGTTTTAGCATGCATCCAAACTTATATTTAGTTTAATCTAAAAAAAGGAACACAGCTCTGCTTTCATCATCCTAGCCATGTCAAACTGTACCCAGAAGAATAATGCTACTTATTTTCTGGTTTCTAAAAGAAGAATGTGAAAGATGCTTCAGATGGGAGTTTCTTATTAATCAACCACAACAAGAATATTTTACACAAATAAGCAGTCCATGTGTGTATTTTAGATAACTACATTTTTTAAATATTGAAGGTAAGCATATTTCCCAAATCAAATTATATTTGCTTAATCTTTCTTTGGAATAGATGTTAAAGAAGCCACTGAAGCAAGATAAGCTGTTTGGCAAAAGGTCACATATCTTTGGAATAGTCTCACTGCTATGCTTCTGGGCAAAGTACAGCCTCATTTATCTGAATGACCTGAAACTTGTCAGAAGGATAAATGGGGATACTATTTCTATGAGTTTCATTTAGTCAGTCTCAATGTCTGTAACAAAGAGATTTTGAATAATCTAGCTGTAATAAGGAGAGACTACATAACGTACGACTTGTCACACTTCACAGGTTTCTAATTTTTGGACTTCCTGTTTTGTTACTTTAACCTGTGCATAGTGAGGTTAAAAATAAGAAAAAATGCCATTATGGTCCTTCAAATAATTGAAGGAAAAGCTCTTTGGAGCTAAGAGTTTCAACTTGGGTTCATACAGCCTGCTAAACCATGTGCACTGCAACATTACAACACTGCAACACAAACTGCTCTGTACTAGTAAGAAACATCACCATCTGAATTCAAAAATGGGTGGGCTTTGCATTGTGATTATCATTAATACATGTTTTATAATTTTGGTGCCCTTATCCCTTATATATTGAAAGATAGATGGAACAAGTAATGTTCTTGTTGATAAATATTAAATATATCATGATGCTTATAGCAATTATTACAACTTAATGTATTGATCCTAGTTTAAGTCTGGTTTAATAATAGTTTTTACCCCATTCTACTTTTGAACTTCTTCTGCATACCTTACTTTTAGGTAACATCTTGATCTGATTAAATATTCTGTGAAACTTAATAGTGTCCACATGTTTTGAGTGATAACTAATTATCTTTTGCTTCTTAAAAATATATTATTTAGAATTGGCCAAATTCAAAATACAGTACAAATATTAGAAATAATAGATTTCAGATAAGTTTTGACTTTTGGTGTCTATTTCTTGGCAACATTTTTGGAATTAGTATGCCATTCCCTCCTTCCTAGGAATGAGAGTGAGGTCCCTCGGCCGAGTTTGGTGCCCAAGACAGAATTAAAATTAACATCTTCCAGTTTTTAATCCAGTGTCTTCAACCAATACATTAAACTGGATCTTTAGAAATATTGTAATTAACAAGTTGTATGCAGGGGTGAGATTCAATTTTTTTAACAACTGGTTATGTGGGTGTGGCTTAGTTGGTGGGTGTGTCTTGATGGTCATGTGACTGGGACGTCTCTCACATCGAGGGGTGCTTCTCCTCATCAGGCCTCTTATGACAGTGGGGATGCTGCAATGGTCGTAAGTGTGAATAATGGTCATAAGTCACTTTTTTCAGTGCCATTGTAACTTTAAATCAGTGGTTTCCTGGGAGGTGGTGGGATGTCTTAGGGAGGTGCTAAGAGGCAAGGGGGCCGATGGGGATGCTAAGAGGCAGCAGGAGGGCGCTGGAGGCAGGCCCCTTATAGGGCACAATTTGGGAAAGAAAAAATCTCACTGCTGCTGTGTTCAAGGCGAGGCCCCACAGGACCACCCCATTGACTTGCACACTTTGGTGCAAGGGGCTCAATGGCGTAAGCCTGAAGGGCCTCACACCAAATGCAGCATTGGGAAAGGAGAGCAAACCAGAGTGGTTTTGTTCTCCTTTTCAAACATCCTACCACCGCTGCATTTGGGGTGAGGCCCCGCAGGATCACCCCATTGAGCCCCTTGCACCGGAGGGACCTGCCCAAGCAAATCCGAATGGAGCGGTGCACCAAGTCAGTGGGGTGAGCCTGAGAGAGGGAAAGAGAGAGAGAGAGAGAGAGAGAGAGAGAGAGAGAAGGAAGAAGAGAAAAGGGACAGAAAGAAAATGGGACAGATAAAGAAAGGGAGGGAAGGAAGAGACAGAAAGAAAAACAAATAAAGAGAGAGGGAGGGAGGAAAAATATAATGAGATATCTATTCTACTCCAGTCACCTGCTCCAGCAGGGTTAGAAGCGAGTATGTATGTGTGTGTGTGCGTGTGCGTGCGTCTGTTCTCTTTGTAATTTACCAATACATTTTGGTTTTGCCTTCTTCAGAATTGGCACTGTAATACATTGGGGAAAAGTAATTTTTTAGGGTGGAGGTCTGGTCCAATGGATCCTGTTTAAAGCCTCAACAAAATGTGAGAGCTTCCCGATAATCTTGGCCATGTTTCGTCCACAAAACTTTTAATTAATAGAAGCCAAAGATGTTTCAATGTGCTGGCAAAGATGCTGGCAAAGATGTTTCAATGTGGAAAAGGGCCTTTAAATTAGGCCTCATTTCAATCTGATGCATCAGGTCTCCCTCCCTCCCTCCCTCCCTCTCTCTCTCTCCCCGCCTCTCCCCCCCTCCATCCCCCCTCTTTCTTTGTCCCTTTTTCTTTCTGTCCCCTTTCTCTTTCTTTTCTCTCTCTCTCTTTCCCTCTCCCAGGCTCACCCCACTGATTTGGTGCACTGCTCTGCTTGGACTTGCTTGGGCAGGTCCCTCCAGTGCAGTGGGCTCAATGGGGTGGACCTGTGGGGACCGGCACCTAGAATGCGGCAGTGGCAGCGCATTTGAAAAGTAGAGCAAAGCCAGAGGTTGGTAATTTTTGCTACAAAGAACCACAAAAGCTTCTGGGCTGTGCACAAGAAGGGATACACATGTCAATGCAATTTAGCAACATAAAATAAAGAAATACAAATAAAACAAATCAACAAGAATTCTGATTAGCTTCTATTCACTACTAGAATCTAATCAGAGATGTTTTGCCAATTCTAGTCCAATGACCTGCTCCAGTGGGGTTAGAAGGGTGTGTGTGTGTGTGTGTGTGTGTGTGTGTGTGTGACTGTCAAAACTCCAAAAACAGGTCAAGTAGTTCTGGGGAAATAAATTAGAACATTTGCTAAGCAACCGGCCATTAAGTGAGGGCCACTTTTATTTGGCTTGCCAGTCACCAAACCACGCCCACCTACTCACGTGACCAGCAAGCCACACCCACCCAGTCACGTGACCAGCAAACCACACCCTCAAATTAGGCCACACCCACAGAAATTTGAATCCCGCCCCTGGGTGGGGGACATTGAGGATGAGTTTGTAGCACCAAGGAGGTGGTGGACTGAAAAAGTTTGGGAACTACTGCTTTAAATGGTCACTAGATGAACTGTTGTAAGTCAAGGATTACCAGTACAAAAATACAAAACTTTTTGTTTGCAAAAAGCTGCCCTAAATACCAATCATTAGATTAAAAATACCTGCAAGCTAGAGTTACAAATCAGGCAGGGTGCCAGAGAACCTTGAGAAATTAAAATAGTTAAAATGCAATAATAATTATTAGCATCCAACTCTTGCTCATAAAGTGAAACTCTTTAGCAGAGAGGTCATTTAAGATCACCAGAAAGAACACACCCAAGAGAAGCAATCCTTAAATCCATTTGCACCACTTAAAGATACCAGATGGTGTCACTCACCTCACAAGATATCCAAAGGAAATCATCCAGCTTTAAGGAAATATCACATGCCCTCCAGAAAGGCAGTAAAAAAAATCAGTGCCAAGCTTGTATCCTGCCTCTTGGAAGTACACCCCAAAAGGACAGTGCCAGGAACTACTAAAGCAATGAAGGAAGATTCCCTCCCCAGATAGAAAAAGAAACCATGAGGCAAGAAAAAATTCAAACACAATACAAATAATTAAATCATAACAGTAGCTGTTGCTTGTTAAACCAATTACCAGAACAAATAGACACAGGAACTAGCCAGATTTCCTAACCCAGATTCTTTTCAGGAACAGAGATTAACTGTTTACCTTCCAAACAAAGTTGAATAGGGAAAATATCCCATCAATAAACATAGGATTAAACATCACCAAGCACAGAATTAAACTTTACAAAAACCAGCAGAAAGGATATGTAAACTCACTTTTGAATGTCAATCTTTTCACATTTACGACTGTTGCAGCATCCCCACTGTCATGAGAGGTGAGGCAAGGAGAAATGCCCCTTGACATGAGTGATGTCGAGTTGGCCACACCCACCCAGTCACATGACCACCAAGCCACACCCTCCAACTAAGCCATGCCCACAGAACTGATTGCTAAAATGTTTGAATCCTACCCCTGTGTGGATGTGAGCAAATAGGTAGAGGGATGCTTTTGAATCCTTTGGGTAGCTCCTTAGGAGAAAAAAGATGGAAGAAATAATTTAAAGAAACAACTCAAAACCTTCCCTAATTACTTCCCCATACCTTGTGTTAAACAGGCAGGAAATGTCACAAATCATGATACTGTGACCATTAAATGCTGCAACATTTAAGTGCAAACCAATTGCCAATCATGATCATGTGACTTCAGGGATCAAAAAGATAGCTGAAATTTTGAAGACTTATCATAACTATCACACTTTCAGCACTGTCATAATTTTGAAAATTCACGGAACATATGGTCATAACTCAAGGGCTAGCTGTACATATATGCAAGCAAATAAACATTGATGACTGAATGAGACAGAAGATATTTGAAAAAACATTTGTTTTAATTCTAAATAATTTATGTTTATTATGGAAACAATTCAGATTATTAAAAATACTGATTTGCATAACCATCAATAGAATGTGTAACATATGGTCAATAGAACAATTCATACTGTATTCAATGTATTCATAACATTTTAGCATTTATATATTGTTAAACAATATAGATGAGACTTTTTGCAGTTATATTTTTGTTCTATAAAGGTATGCAAATTAATTTCATACTATGAACACCATAAAAAGTGCAATGTTTAAAAATTAATCCATATAAAAGCTATATATAATCCAGATAATGAAAATAAGAACATTTTTTCTTCTTATATTCTAACAAATGCCTTATACTGTATATTGTTAAGGAATGCTTACATAATTTAAAGTGATATGTATATAGATAACAATATTAAAATTCATTTTACAACAGTATATTGTTATTGTATAAATGGGAATATATGCAGCACATGTCTGCCAGTTATCAGCTAGTTCTGTCAAGTTTAAGCTTTGATTTATAATAATAAGGGATCATTCAAACAACCAAATAATAAACAACTTTTACTAATATTCATATATTAGAACCCTCTTTGGGTATTTAGAGAATAGTAATATATTATCTTAATATACTATCAAAGTTATTGTCTTTTGAGGTAAGCAAGCTTATGCAAAGTTGAGAAATCAGTGCTAAGCCAAAAAATAAATAAATAAATAGACGTCTGACAGACTAGCTTAAATTATAATAAACTGATTTTCCCTTTATGCATAGAGTGAAATCATTTCTTCCATTTTCCCAAATGTAATACCTTGAACTTCGATTTCGGAAACCTATTTTTCATTGGCTTATTCAATCTGTTTAATATTTCCGGAATTGGGTTTTCTGTCGTAGTGTGGAATAATTCTAGGAAGAAGAAGACCTGGGTTTTCGGTCAACAACAGGACATCATCTGTACCTACATTCCTAATCCATGTACCTCTAATGTGTCTACAAGGATTCCTTACACATTTATCCATAGATACACCATTAAACAACAAAAGGGCACCATACCTTCTTACATTACATCTTCTTCAGTTTTGAACCATTTTCCATATATCTTCTGTATTCTTACATATGATTTACTTTTTAAAAGGTTTTACAACAATCATTCTCTAATATGCTTTTTTCCCCATTCCTAATTTTCTCATTTTGACAAGCATTCTTCTTCATACTTCCCAGAAGTATTCATTGTGTTGGGAGACTAATGCCTTCTGCATAATCAGGCTTGTACTTTCTCTTTCTATATTCATTCCATTGTCACTCTTTTTTCTTCTTCTTACTCTGCCCTTTAGAATATTCCAGTACCATTTTATCAATTACAGCATCTTTCAGTCTTAAATCAAAGTCTATTAGCTCAATTTTGCATTTGAATTTATATTCATTTCTTTACTACGAATGGATTTATGCTTAACCTAGCACTTGATCAACACAGAAAAATATAGTTAAATCACTAGAGCTAGGGCTGAGCAAATCTTTTGAGGAGACTTCACTCCACTGGATTTTGAGCACAAATCACTTTTTGTCACTAATGTAGCTTCTGTGAATGTATAGAAACTGTTCTTCGTAATAAGATGTAATGTCCTAGTCCCAACATTATGCAATGGTGGAGCAAAAGGTCTTTTACCACACTGAGGCAGAGCAATGTACCTCTGCGAGAGGAAGTTGTATACCTCATGTACCTCATTGTGGTACAAATGTACCTCATTGTGGTACATTGCTCAAGATCCACATATGCTAGAAATTACATCAATTATCTAATGCTTCATTAGATAAAGCATTCTGACACTGAAAAAAATATCTTCTCTTTCTTAAACTGTCAATATGCCATTTGAGCTCAGGTTGCCATACCCAGAAATGGACTTTGACAGATACAAAAAAATATATGCAGTGCAAAAAAGTATATGCAGAACAAATCTATTATAGGTACCTCTGCCTACGAACATACATTTAACAACTGAGGGTGCTGAAAAAAGGAGACTTACAACCCAGTCCTTACTCTGATGACTGTCTCTTTGATCATGTGATCAAAGTTTGGTTGCTTAGTTACTAGTATGGATTTACGATGGTTGGAACATCCTGGGGTCATGTAACTACCAACTGAGAGTCTTCTAGGGGTCTTCCAACAAGCAAACTCAATAGAGGAAGCTGGATTTGCTTAAGGATCATGGTCTGTAGAGATTCTCAGTCATCCAGGCCATGGTTATCTCAAAGGTGCTTTTTCAGGAGGCAACAGAACTTTTTTGTTTTTTCTTTGAAGGCATTTTGTTTCTCATCCAAGAAGCTTCTTCAGCTCTGACAGATTAGTGGGGAATGTAGATTCCTTGCAGACAGCTGGTCATTTGCATTCTTTTAGAGGGTCATTGAAGCACTTGGAAGTTTATCTATGTCCTCAGGGTCACCTGAGTTGTGCTCCTGGTTCCTGTAGTCTGCAATTTTTTCTCTGGAAATCCATTCCTACTCCCACACCATTCAAAGGGTGTTCATCCAAAATTGTACAGCTAAAAGTCTGTAGACATTCTCAGTTTTCCAGGTCATGGTTGTCCCAAAGGTGCTTTTTCAGGACACAACTGGACTTTTATGTTTTTTCTTTGAGGGTGTTTTGTTTTTCATCCAAGAAGCTTCTTCAGCTCTGAAGGATAGTGGGTAATGGAAGGATTTCTATTATATACTTATATTATATATAAATCCTTCCATTCCCCACTATCCTGTCAGAGTTGAAGAAGCTTCTTGAATAAGAAGAGAAACATCTTCTTTTTTTGCCCATAAAAGACATTTATGTGTTTGAAGACATACATCTATTAGATTTATTATTTACTGTTAATGTTTCTCCATCTTGGTAAATTCTAAGAAAAAATTTAAATTTAAATTTTATTTTACAACATATTAATTTTTCAATTGAACAGTGTGTCATCTGGGTACATACAACTTGTGTGCATATTCATATTTGATATACATCTCTTACTATAATGTCAATAGTTACATTCATAAGAAAAACTACTCATCCTTATTTATCTTATCATTATAGTAACCTTACTGCATTTTACCTTATATTCATTTAACTTCTTTCTCTATTTTCCTACCATTTATAAAATAAATTCCATATCATATAATATTCCATTTCTTCTTGTTCTTTAATTGTCAATGTTAATCTGTTCATTTCTGCACATTCAAATATTTTCATAAACATCTCTTCCTCTGCAAATACAATTCTAGCTGCTGTTAATATATGTATAATTAAATATGTTTTTTCTTTACTATAGTTTTCAGGTAAAATCCTTAACAAAAATATCTCAGGTTTTAAGTCTCTATGTTGTTTTATCATCTTTCCCAACCATGTATATATTTTTGTCCAATATCTTTTAGCATCTATACATGTCTACCACATAGGGTAATATGTTCCAGGTGTCTGTTAGCATTTCCAGCATTTAGCTGATTTATCTTTGAACATCCTTGCCAGCTTTGCCGGTGCAAAATGCCATCTATAAAACAACTTATACAGATTTTCTTTATACACTGTTGACATTGTTAATTTATAATTTCTATCCCATAGCTTCTGCCATTTGTCTAATTCTATCCCATAACCAAAGGTTTTTCCCCCAAGCTATCATCACCCCCTTCACTTGCTAGAAATGAAACATCTTAAAAGAAAAAACAAGGAAGTCCAATGCCTCTTGAAAAAAGCAGGAGTATTTAAGGATCAGGGCAAAAATGGTTGTAAAACCAAGTTTACTGACCTCATTGCTCTGATCCCAACAGTGGTCATAAGTAAAGCACTACCTGTATAACATTTCTTATCTAAAATACAGGACTAAATCTGAGCATGGTTGGATCTAGCACAGCTCATTACTGAAGATTGCTTTATGGGTGAGCTTTTGTTTTATTATTATAAAATGAGCATAATATCATAAATCTAGAAAACAGATACTTTGCTTTGTTGAACAGTATCCTCCTTCTAGCCAATGTAGCAATAGCTCATTTATATAACATTGGACTTTTCATTCTCCAATTGTGGAATAAATATAACTAAACTGTCACTAAAATTATATAAAAGTAATAAAATGTCACAATTGGTAATGAAATACCATTGTTGTTCTTTTGTTATTTCTTCCTATAATCTCAGTATGGCAGATAATTTTTTTACAACTTTGAAATGTATTTCGAAAAGTACATTTTGTCTAACTTGGTATTGATTTCTTTTAAAAAGTATTAATGTTACTGCTACCTTGTTCTGCATTTAGAAAACCTGAAAAGAAAGTAGCTGTCCAATTTATTATCTAGAAATATTCAATCCCCTATATGTATGTCTAAAAACTGAAAGCTGCCCTTTGGTATTTATTGCAATTATTTGCACTCCATCATAGTACAATGAATTTTTTAGGAGCAATTTACAATAAAAGCCAATAAGTATTATTCAAAACCACCCAGATAGCAAACTTATTGGGCCCTTAGAACAGTCATATTGTAGCAATAGGCATGGAGATAATCTATCTGCGCTAGTAAGACTCAACTATGATTTGATATCATATAATCATTCAATACAGCAATGGCCCTGGGAAGAGCTAATATGATGGTTTTAGTTGCTTTCCTCTCTTTTTCTTCAGTGATTGGTTAGTAAAAACTTTATGAACAGAGATGGAAGAATCTAGCGATTCTCATAGACTCTCTTTGTCCTTAAATTTTCAGGAAATGTAGATAACTTAGTCTAATGCATTCTTTTCAGCACTCCAGTTTATTCAATCTGAAGTATTGCCTATTCTCTAGTCTCATATTCAGTTTGTTTTTTTAAAGGAACATTGATGTCAAAGATGAGCATGATATATTTATGTCAAATGTTGCTGTCAGTCCTGTCCCTACAATGATATTCATATCAAATGAAAACAAAAACAAGCAAAAGTCAAACCCTCTTAGAAAATAAAAAAAAATGGAAGTCACCTGAAAGTCATTTGCTTGCTAGGGAAATAAATTGAAAGTCAAGGACCTAAATTGGATAGTTCATTTTTCCCTCTTTTTAAAGATGCCATTAAAGTCTCTGTGTATATATTTCATCTTTCCAAAGATTTACTAAGCAATAATATTGCTTCATCAATTTTGCAATTAATATAATCATCTTGCTCTCCTTTGACCTGTGAGAATATTGATACGACTAGCGGAAAGGGAATCAAATGAAAGCAATTTAGATTATTATCTAAGTAAGGTAGTCTAATCACTTCTCATCCTCCATAAATACTGATTACTTCATTGTCAATTAACAAAATAATATGTATCTCTTACTCCTGTAATTTTATTCCATATAAGTATATGGTAGTATGGTGGTATATAAAGTACCATGATGTATATTTTGGGGTAATTTAAAAGTCCACTATTATTAAATAAATGTAGGCTATATTCTATATTGTTTACAGAGAGGAACATGCTGACTTTAAGACTGAAGAAGAATGGGGTTGGTGGTTTTCTTAGGTTTTTGAATCCTGCTGGTTCTTAAGCTTTTTGGGTTTGTGTGAAGATTAGGTGTTAAAGAGGAAAAATGTGTACATTAAACTTTACAAAACACAGATTTATTTCATTAGATTCTGTAGCATAGCCATCAGTCCAGATGAACTACTTGTGGACTCTAGATCTCCTTTTCAAGGGGATGAGGTGTGACCCCAGAATCTAGTCATGGCAATTATCAATAAGCAGAAACCCCACCTTCTAGCTTATTTTTCCCTATCCTTTTCCACATAAATTTTTCAGCTAAGACTTCCTGTCATTCCTGGCCTGATCCTGAGGTGGCAATAAACAACTGATCAACCTATTGATAGAACCTCACTTGAAACTGACAGGTGACTTCCCTGTTAATGTCACATAATGTTAAATAAAAATATAAATCTAAAAGTAAGTGATTATGTTAACATTCTCTCCTTTCTTCTTTCCTGTAATACACACAAATATACACACAAATTCCCTAGTGTTTGACAGAAAGAAGCATAAATTGATGCTTTCTTTTTCCCAATCTGATATGAATCTGATATGAAGTATACATCCTTGTGGTACTTTCTTTGTATAATTGTAAGAGCTGCAACTATAAAGATCTGTAAAGTTTATAAATAATAATTTACTGGAGGATTATGTATTTATTTAGCCTAATCTGTAGGTGAAATTCTCACATCTATAGTTGAGCATAATAAATTGCATAATAATACAGAAAATGGAGATATGAATACTGCTTCATTGTTTTTTAATTTGAAGAAAAAGAAAGAAAAAAGGAAAGAAAGAAAAAGAAAAAGATCAAATTATCTAGCAAGTTGGGTGAAAATTTGAGAAATTTTAGTCCAACACAACATATTGCAATTCTGTTACATAATGAAAAAGGCAAGTAGCCTAATTTAATTTTTTCTTGACATGCTATTTTTTTGAATGTAGGAATATATTTCTTAGAGGAATATTTGTTTAAAACATGGTTTAAATGAGCCTTATTTTTACTGAGACATGGTATTTTTTCTCAGACATAGATTTTTCATTCCCATCATTTTTTGTGAGAAGGAATCCAAGTTTTCTTTAAAAGGCTTATTTTACATTCTTCTGTGTTTTTTCACTATGTTCAGCTTTTGATATACCCACCTTCTGTAAGATGCTATAAAAAAGAAGACAATCCACCAAATATCTCTCACAAAATATTCCCTCTATAGGATATTAAGAATATATATTAATGCTGATTCTTATAATTCCAGTTTATTAAAAAAATATGCATTTCACAACATAATGGCAGCAATATTGCATTCAGCCACCAAACATTGTGAATCTATGGCAGCAACTATTAAACTGAATATCAGAAGCAAAGTGAGTGACAATAGAATCTATTAGACTAGAAGCAGGACTCCCGGGGGAAGGGATGGAATCACTTTTTTCAAAGAATATTTACAGCTCAGGAAGACAAAAGATATAAGAAGAGAAAGCTTTATTATAGAATACCCACAGGGAATCCTGAGGTGCAAAGAAGCCTTTTAAATGACTAATTTCTATGATTTTTTGAACTCTTTCACTATAGAATTTCTCAGTTCTTAATGCTACTGCCTAATATGAGTGCTAAGAGAAGGCCTTACAAATTCTGCTTCCTAAGCCACTATTTGATTTTAAAGAAATGGTTTTAAAGGTATGCATCATTGCATAGAAAAAGTAAGACAGTATTATTTTAAGCTGAAAAAAACCCAAGATTCTCTTTATAGAGAGTTTTAAAACATTCCAAATCATTGCACAGAATATCAATTTATCCCTGCCTGCACAGAGCCACAGTGGCTCAGTGGCTTAAAAGTCACCCGAGAAGGTTTGTGATCCAGCAGTTTGAATCCTAACACAGCATGATGGAGTGAGTTCCTGTCACTTGATTCAGCTCCTGTCAACTTAGCAGATGGAAAGCATGTAAATGCAAGTAGATAAATAGGTACCACTTCCATGGGAAGGTAACAACACTCCATGTTTCACCACATGTTCTGTGCTGCGGCATAAAATCATGCTGGCCACATGGCCATAGAAACTTTGTCAGACAGTGCTGGCGCAATGACCTAGAAACAAATATGCACACAAATTCATACTTATAATCTTTTGAAAGCATCAACTCATAATATTTTGTAGTCTTGTGCATGATTTAAAAAAATGAGATCATAGCAATTTTGATAGATTTATTAATCTTTCAATACTGCATCCATATTATCATCTAGTATATCTAGATATGTAAGCCACAAGGCTGCACCCTGGAGAGATATGCAAGCTGTGGGCCTGCACCCTAAAGATGCAGCTGATTGTGCAAGGTGGTGTTCAATGATCTGAAAAGCAGACCCTGCACTTGCAATGATATGCCAGGAAGAAGAAGAAGATTATCATCTAGTGTATTCATCATTGTGCAAGATTATATGATTGCATGCCCTTATATTTTCAGTTATTGTTTTTTTTCTCCATCCCCAAGTCTTTGGTTGCTTGATTAAATTCAGAAGTCAGGCCACCTAGCTATAAAAAAGCAGGACCCTAGTCAATCCCTGCTCTGTTGCCTATAATCTGTGTAACAGACCACTTGCCTCTGAAAATGCCAGCCAAAGTTGCCAGAGAAACATCAGGAAATATGTGGTCCTCAGGGACCACCAAACTCATAATTTTAAATCCTGGGGACCACTAATATGAATTCTGACTTACGGTGGCTTGCTGACATTGGTGGCAGAGAGAAAGAGAGAGAGAGAGATCTGATCTAACTGATCTCTCTCCCTCCCTCCCTCCCTCTCTCTCTTTCTCTCTCTCTCTCTCTCTCACACACACACACACAGAGGCAGGGGTGGGATTCAAATTTTTTAACAACTGGTTCTCTGGGTGTGGCCTAACGTGTGGGTGTGTCTTGGTGGTCATGTGACTGGCTGGGCATGGCTGGTATGTAAATATTATAAATATTTATATAAATATTGAATTTTTTTTATAAAAAAAGAGCAACTTTTACCCAAAATCAGGCGGAGCAGGCAGGCAGATTGAGTTGCTCACAGAATCACAGATTCATTCAGAGATCTATCTATCTGCCATTGGCTAGCTGAGTCTGTCACATAAAATTTGCTTGCAAGCAAACTAAAAACAAGCATGCAAACTCACAAAATTAACTCACTACATACCATATAAGTAAATATTAATTTTTTTTATAAAAAAGAGCAACTTTTACCAAAAATCAGGCAAAGCAGGCACGCAGATTGAGTTGCTCACAGAATCACAGATTCATTCAGAGATCTATCTTTCTGCCATCGGCTAGCTGAGTCTGCACTGCTTTAGTCCTAAGGAAGGTTTGGCTCTGCTTAAAAGCAGAGCCAAAGATCTAAAGATTAGCTAGAAAGCAAGAAATGCAATGATTTCCTGCTTTCTAGCTAATCTAAATCTCCTGGCACAGCAGAACAGCTGATGGTCAGAAAAAGGAAAAATAGCAATTTAGCAGGCAAGTTTGTCAGGTAAGGAGTGAGTGGACGGGGAGAGTTCCCATGGGCCATGTGGGCGGCGCAGCCTTGTGTTCCTGCACAGCCTGGATTAATTGCTTTGGGGAAGGGTGCTCTAGGGGTGACATTTCTCTGCGGACCACCAAAATTTTCTTGCAGACCACCAGTGGGTCACAGACCATTGGTTGGCGACCACTGCTCTAGACCACTAAAACCTGAAGCTCTACCCAATAGGTACCAGCCATTAAAGCTTTCATCAGTATAAGTTGCTGCAGACATATGTACAAATAATCCAATAACCAAAATGAGACCTAAATAAATAGAAATAAAGAAACTTATGTGTAGATCTACTTTTGAGAATGCTGTTCAAAAATATGAGTGTGAAAAATACTATCAATTGTATTGATAGTGAAAGGGCATATTGACATGAATCAATCTAACCTTTGCTCTTTGCTTCTGTTAAAGAAGTTGCTTGTATTATTTTGCTAAGGATGGGAATCATTTGTTAGGAATTCATTCCGTAAGAGAATTGTACCCTTTTCTATCTGGTTTCTCACCTCTGCAATTTAATTCAGAGCTAGACACATCCTTGAAGACAGTTCTCAGGAACATCCCGCTCCATAGTTAGCAGGGGCTGTCTAGGAGCACAAACACACAAGGACAAGGGATACTGTGTAAAATAACAAAGTATGGACAGAACACAGACAAAGAATGCTCCATGGATAAGGAAGGGCAGAGCATGGGCAAGACATTGCCCACATTAATAATGAACCTTTCTGATTGGATAAACTTTGTTTCTATCAGTGTAAAATGTATATAATACTCTGAGCCATTTTTGCAGAGTGTGGCTATTCCTTACATGCATTTTGTCTATATGTTTTGGACATAGTATTCACCCAGACCTTTTGCTTTGGCCAAAGAATAGAAAAAAGCTGTTTTTTGTTTGTTTGTTGCAAACCTCATCTTGAGTCTCACTCTGTGTCATCTCAGTGGCTTGGGGAAATTTCAGGGACCTTACATTGGCAAAGAATAATATGCTGAAAACACAATATTCTGTATATGCACAGAAAACAAGGAACAACCATTTGTGTAACAGATGAATGAGATTTGATTTTTTCAATGGCTTGCTGAATGAGGTTTGGCTGTTTAAAAGAGAATATTGTCAAATGTGAAAGCATAGAACAGTCTATATTTTCATCTATTTTTAAATAAAATAAACATCTGATATGAAAAATATTCATGCCTGCTGAGATGTTTGTATTTAAAAAACCTTTACAAATAGAAAATGAGCACCATTGCCCATTGAATTAAAATTGCATTTTATTCACTGATCATGGAATTTTCACCTTAAAGAAAGCTATGAGAACATGATCCTCTTTTTAGTTATTGAAATCAGTGCAAAAAGAACATTGGTAACTAACTCAGTGTTTATAGACTACACAGTTCCAATCCCAGTTTGGCAACTCTTCTCAAAAAACAAATGTTAGGAGAGAAACTCCCCAACTCTGACTAGAAAATTTCTCATGGCTTTGGTCATGAAAAAGGATTCTTAATTTAGGATAAATGTCCTCATACTCATATTGAGGAAACTCTGGATATGATTTATTCCCATATGTAGTATTGCATTCATCATTAACACAACCTTTTTTGAAAAGACAAAAAAATGAACTATGAATCTCAGGTGTTCATAGTGGATTAGCTCATTCACATTCCCAGAGTTATTTAGTTTATTTCTTTGGGAGAGTTGATGTTATAATAATGTTTCTCAACATTAGCAACTTTAAGTAATGTGGACTTCAACTCTTAGAATTCCCCAGCCAGCATGATGGCTGTAAAATTTTGAGAACTGAATTCCACATATTTTACATTTGGTAAGGTTAAGACATTATAACGTTCTAATTATTTGCCATTAATTGATTTCTAAATCTTCAAGTCTTCAAATTCAGAAGGCATATAATGCAGGCCCATTACTGTAAGATTATTCAGAATGATAATGGGTGAACTCTGAAAATAATTCACAAGAGCAATCCCATTTTTATATAGGGAATGGAAGAGACTTCAGAAGAAACTTGAGAACTAGGGCGAACATCTGCTCTGTTAATGTACATGTAAGTTCTTTTCCATGTTAGGACCTTTTAGCACAGTTGCCCTGTCAGCTGAAAACAAGTACTATTTTTGGACACATTATTTTATTTATTACCATGAATAAGAGCTTTTCTAAGGGATGGAACTCAATAAAGTATTATTTAATATTTTCAAAAAGAATTAAAGAGGCTGTTAATTTTTATTCATGGCATGGAATAAGTGTGATGGGTTTATATTCTGAAATATTTTTAAAGTTTAGAGGATTAAAGTATGTGGCTAAAATACAATTATCAAGAATATTTATGGATAACTTCAAGGGATTCACACACGCAATATAAAATAATATTTGTGCTGGGTAAGGAACCTTAGATGAGCATTTTGGACCTCTCAGGGTGGCATTATAATACATTTTTCATTGCTTTCCCTACAACTCTATGGCAAGTCATGAAATCTAAAATAGAGGACAATATAGAAAATTAAGTTGCTGGATCCTCTGCTTAAATGAATAGATGACTTGGTTCTGGAGAAAGGAGAAATGTATAAATTCACATATAGATTTTCAACTTCACTCCAAAGGTAGAAAATAACAATAACAATAGCAATAACACTTATATACTACTTTACAGCTCTCTCTAAGCGGTTTACAGAGTCAGCATCTTGCTCCCAACAATCTGGATCCTCATTTTACTGACCTTGGAAGGATAGAAGGCTGAGTCAACCATGAGCCTTTCAGAATCGAACTCTTGGAGTAAGCAATGAGCCGTGAGTTAGCCTGCAGTACTGCATTCTAAGCACTGTGCCACTACAACTCATAGTGAAAGGTAGTGAAGGAAACATATTGCTTTCACTACCTTACATGAATCAGATATCTGTTGTGAAGTAATATACTTTAAGATTTATATATCCAAGTCAGGAAATCTAGGGCCAAGGGTGTTCTATTAGAAAGTATTTTCTAATATTCAGTCAGAGTGTGTTCCTCTAGATCAAATCCACTGTTCTATTATCTTGCCCATATAAAGAAAGAAGTCCTGACCTCCTTCTGTGTCACATGAGGTATTTGAAAAATGTTCTTATCGCCCCATCAACCATCTTTTCTCAATTTCTTCAATTGCTGTCCATAGGACTTAGTTTAGTCCCTGATCATCCTCATTATGCTTTTTAAAACTTATTCTAATTGTGTTGAATCCTTCTTAGTATGATAAGAGCTGGAAATTGAAGAAGGGATCTCACCAAGCAGATAACAGATAACAGATAATCAGAGTTGGAAGGGACCTTATAGGTCATCTAGTCCAGTGGTCGCCAACCAGTGGGCTGGAGACTACTGGTGGTCCGTGAGAAAATTTTGGTGGTCCACAGAGAAATGTCTTCCCCAATGCAATTAATCCAGGCTGCACAGGAACAGAAGGCTTACGTTGCTTGCATTGCGAACAACATGAGGTAGTGAGGGGAGGGCAGAAAGGGCAGGGGGGGAATTGCCCCACTCGCCCCATGTACCTGGTCACCAGGCTGCTTCTTTTCACTGCTTTCTTCTTCTGTTTTTGGCTGCACGCATGGAAAGTAGCAAAAGTCTTTCTTTCTCTCCCCCAAACTCCACCAGAAATGAGTCTTTGGGACCTTGCAAGGCATTCTGCTCCAAGAGGCTGCTTTGTCATGACAAGTCTCACAAAGACTCATTTCTGGTGCAGTTTGGGGGAGAGAAAGAAAGACTTCTGCTGCTTTCCTTGCTTGAAACCAAAAGTCTCTCTCTCTCTTTCTCTCTCCTCCCCTCTGAGAACGGAGCTGGAGATGGTAAAGAATGATCGATTGGTAGGAAAATGGGGTGGGGAATTTTCCTGCAGACTTTTGGGGAGATTTTCCCAGGGTCTCTGGTCCATGGGATTTAAAATTATGAGTTGGTGGTCCCTGAGGTCCAAAAGGTTGGTGACCCCTGATCTAGTCCAACCTCCCGCCCAAGCCAGAGACCCTACACCATTTATAACAAATGCAGTCCAACCTCTTCTTGAAGGTCTCAAGTGATGGTGCTTCCACAAGCAGGATAAAGAACAATTATTTTCTACAATAAAGAAATTATATTTTTGTTGAGGCATCCTACAAGTTAAACATTAGGGTGAGGGTTCACAAATAAATGAGGGATGAAAGTTCAGATTATAATTTCCAAGATTTTGTATTTTAGCCCTAATCTTTGCATTAAAAACATCTTATGAGTCTTGTGTAATTCTCTTTCTTCTTTGTGCCCTACAGTGATTTTATTATGTGTGTGTATGTGTGTGTGTGTGTCTCCCTCTCTCTCTCTCACACACACACATACACCTCTGTCTCTCCTATCTATCTATACTCTCTCTTTCTCTTCCTATATATAGCATCTCTGTCTATATTTCAATTTAAATATGAATATAAATTAAAAGGATCTCTGAAAGTTAGATGTCTTTGCTTTCCCACATAATATAAAGTCCAATATAATTAGGTGCAATAGATTTAATTACTAAACTATCCTTATGCATGCCACAGCTACTTGTGATATATATGTCCAAATTTTAATCTTTGTAACATCAATGAATGGCTTTTGATTCCCTGATGATATATCTCAATAAATAACAACACTCTCAAAGATACTAATAATAGAGATGCAGCATCAAACTATTAGAATAACCATCAGCATATTTATATTTACATTTTTCAAAGGCTAAATAACCTGAATTACAAAGTATACATATACATTATTATAGACCAGGAATTGTTTACAACTGATATGAGGTATTGATAAGGTACAGAGGAATTTTTGTGCTTCTTCCAGATTCCTCTGTACCCTATCAATATCCCATATCAATTGTAAAAAATTCCTGGTCTATAATAATGTATATTTATATTTAATTTTTAAATATAACAAATATTTAATTAACAAAAGAACTCTGTTGTCTAGTCTTTGTTATTTGCTCTTGATAGCAAGAAAACAGTAATGCACTGTAAATTGCCAGATTTAGTAAAATTATGGTTAGTGTTTTTAGGTGAGTTTTTCTACCACAGTACAAAGGCAAATTTCGAATAATTTTGCATTTTATTTTGTTGCAATCATCCCATCTCCCACAGATATTGGGAGCCAGGTAAGTGGCTCCTTTTGGTGGTTATGTTATGATATTTGGTGCTATTTTATATTTTGGATTTTATATTTATTTATTATATATTATTAATATTATATGGTTTAGATTTGTTGGTTTGGTTTTGGTTTACTGTTTGTTTTTGCACTGTACAATACCCAGAGTCATATTATTTGAGCTGGGTGGTCTTAATAAATTTTTATGGCAAGATGATTTTGAATTTTATTTTGAACTTCTACAATATTAGCTATCTCATCCAATTTTGCTTTACTTGTAAATATGAAAAGCATCAAATTGATCTGTTTGTCATTAGTGAATACATTGAAGAGAACAATCAACCAATGGAATAATTTGCCCTCGGAAATTGTGGGAGCGTCATCAGTTGAGACTTTCCAGAAGAGATTGGACTGCCATTTGTCAGAAATGGTGTAGGGTCTCCCGCTTGAGGGGGGGTTGGACTAGATGACCTACAAGATCCCTTCCAACTCTGATTATCTGTTATCTGAAGAATAATGGATCTAGGAACAAACTTTATTACATGTACTTGAATATCTCTTGGCCAAATAGTTGAGAAACCACCGTTAACATATTTGGTGTATGGTTTTGGAGCCAGCTATATATATACTTCATTGTACTTAAGACAATGATTGCTTTATGTTCAGATAGATTTGTCTAAATATCTTCTTAAGCAATATAAGCTACTGGCAATTACCACATCTTAAAGTAATGAAAGTATGTGAAGGCACTATAAATTTCTTTTCATCTTTCTTGAATCTGTCATTTTTCAGTTTCATGGGATTGTCTAGTTTCTTTTATAGTTCCTCTGCAGTATTTGATAGTCAGCACTAGAAATGATTGATGGTTTTTCTCATGATTGTAGGTTTTATTTCCATTGCTAATGTATTGGGAGTAAAGAAAATCCTTCAACTTGAATACTGTAAAGATACATTGAGAAATAGGATGAAAGCTTGTCACTGAAGCAGACAGGCAAATAAACTTTTTTTAAATTAGATTTTGTAGTTTTCAATATAAGTAAGGATTTTTCATTACAATCTTTAAACTATCAGTTTTAAGCATTTTTTATTCAATTGTGTATGCTGTTTAATATTCATTTGTGGTCACCACCATTAACATTTGCAGTGATAAAGACAGATTGTGCCTTATGATATATAATTATAGATCATGTTAGTAGCAATAGATTCTTTCAAGAAGTTTTTTTGGGGGAAAGGGAAAATTCAATTGAGTGCTGCTAAAAATACATTAAAAGAATGATACATCTTCTAAATTGTAAAATAAGTTTTAAAATTGTCAATAGAGATCACATTTGCTTTGTTTTTAAAGATGTAATGAGCAAATGGTATGATATATTTGCCCGGGCAAAGGCAAAATAAATCAGCTGCCCACCTGTACGTTTTACTCATGATTAAATACTAATGGCTATGGTTATATATATTTTTAACATAAAAATGTATTGTTTATATGGATGCAAATATATCTTGAGCAAAGCACTTAAAAATAGGAGTATGTTTCATTGAGTGAGAATATCACTTTCCTCATTATACATTTTAACATCATTCTACATCTCTTACCAGAGGTAGATGTCACCATAACTTAAATCATCATTCACAGTGTGTAGTATAATAAATCTGTAGCTGCATATTTCTTGCACGTGGTTCAGACCTTTCCTTCAAAGAGGGATATGATTTGCCAAATAAGGGTAGCCAGTTACTTGGAAATTTGTTATTATTTTCTTCATTGTGAAAAGCAAATGTGGCAAGAGAAGTATGAGAGGGACATCTTAGTAGCTGGTCACTGTTTTTTCATCTGTCCACAATGCCCTACTGGAGGGAGCAGGAGCTGGAGTTATGGAAAAATGGAGTACAGTAAGGATAATAATAAGAACACATAACCATGCCCAAATGTTATACAGTTTATGAGATATGAAGTAGCTACAGAAGTGATGTAATCTTTCTTATGGTGTCAATCGAATAGCTTACTGGTGATGTGGCACCTGTTATAGCCCAGGTCTCAGATTCTAATGCTGTACCATGATGCCCATGTTTGATAGCATCCTTAGGTAATTCCTGGTTTAGAGTTTCCTTAGGCTGACATTCCATTGGTTCAGTTGAAGTAGTCTCTTCAGAGTTAGTCCTGAGACATGACAGTACCAAGAAAATACTGTCCCATAAATTTCTTTTAATTTATTCTTGCTCTGTCATGCATTTGACAAAAATTATTTTGCAAGATTCTTACAATTATAATGCAAGAATCTGAAATTTTGAGTAGATTCTTTATAAACATCTTTACATAATATTGTCATTATTAAAAAAAAACTTTTGCAAAACTAGAGGTAAATATAATTTATTCATAGGTTATACAAGAATTAGATAATACACAATACCTAATGATTTTCTGTACATATAGATGTGCAAAGTGTGTGTGTGTAAAACTCTATTTCCCAACAGAAGATAATGCATTTGCAACACATATTTTCCTTATGTGATGTTCTTTGCAACCATTTTCTTAGAGAACAGAAAAAAAGATGGGTGTCCAGAGCCCTTTCTATCTGAAATGATAAATTATTTCTTGTTTTTCATGAACAAAATTCCAAACCACACCATTCCTGAGTTTCAAACCCAATGTTGGTGTCAGGGCCAAATAAAAGATCTAAAATAGCAAATGATATTCTGGGTTCTCCATACTCTAGAGAACTTCAGAGCTTCTTCACCTCCATCCTTGTTTACATGTTTGCTTTATTTAAACTGGCATTGCCCAAATGATTTTTTTTTTACCATTTTTAATCCAGACCATTTTTTTATATATTTACTTAATCTATAGCCAATAAATAGTTCAAAAGCCGAGAGAATCCCCAAATGAAATGAATGAGAAAAATGCAGTGAAGGAACTAAAATAAGGATGTTCCCTTTGATAAAATAAAGCTTCAGCTGCTCCTTTTCTTAGCTCTTGCCATTGCTGGCCAAAAAGAGATAGAGCATAATATAAAGCTTAGCACAGCTGAGCCTAAAATCATCTGTTCCCACAGGAAAATATTAATAAGGTGATATTCAAAGCAGTACAAGTTGAGTGTTTGGAAAGGATTTAGTTGACAAAAGGAACAAAAGAAAATTTTTTTTCTGCACACTTGTTGCTCATTGACCTGCTTCCTGTCTTTGATTTCTGGCTCCTTTAAAGCCAGTCACATCTTGCTAGCCCACTTTGCCTGGTGAACAAATAAGTAGTTTTGCAAACATTTAGCAAGGCAACAATTTAGAAGGGGAAAAATGAATTTCAAACCAGGTAACTGTAAGGAAAGGAAATATACAATGGGTAAATCATGAAGTGGGTTGCTGGGCTATGAATAATGTCAATAATTTATATATACAAGTTTTTATAACAAAGTCACATTATTTTTTATTTAAGAACTACCCATTTTTCTCACAGATGGATTCTGGCATAGAAAACAATATGTAAACTTTTAAAGAGCCACCCAATGTTAAAAATGGATTAAAAGTCAGGGGAAGACTTCAGAACTTGCCAGACCCAAGACTGCATACTCCTTTGAGTACTCCAAGCAAAGGTGCACATCCTTGTTTTTATGCCTTTATGGAAGATAAATAGAATGGGACCACACCCATAAGCTCCATACTTAAGACCTTGGTCAATTGTCTGAATGCCAAACTTAAGCTCCAAGTTGGACTTTTCTTGCTTAGTCATCTGCTGTTAGTTGATGAAATCTGCCTGCCTTTTGTTGCTAATTGAGCATCATGTCAGTTTATGATACATATATTGAGTGACGTTCTGTCTTACAGAACCAAAGTTAATTGGCCTATTGTTCTATGGAGACGATGTCACATGGTTAAAATGATTAATGACAACAGATGCTCCGGTCAATAAGTGATGAACTTACATATATGAGCTGGCCTTATGATGTGATGCTGCTTTGAGTGGATTTTTTTTCCTGTCTAACTGTATTAATTTATAAAGAGTGTGTAATTTTCCTTGTCATGCAGTGAGAGGTGTTTGGCAATAAAGTCTTATGAAATTAGAGATTGTACTTACCTAATAAATTTGCATGCAGAAATGCCAAATGGTTTCCTTTCAGGTATTTATGGACTTTGACAAGGAAATCAGGATACTAATACTGAAGTCAGCAATAGCTGGGCTTTGCACTGGTAACTCCAATGAAATGTGGCTCTTTTTTTTAATTAGATATCAAGGATGTGAGTATTATTACACTCTTAGAGAAAAGAAGCTTTTTGTGTTTTCTTTTTTCTTTGCAAATCCAAAATAACAGACCTCAAAACAGTTGAGGATTCCATTTGGTTAACAGGCTAGGAATGGAAAAGGTTGCAGGAGAACTGAGTGAACAAATGGCTCCCTGAATGAAACATTGAAAAAACATTACACTGGCACATGTGAGAAAAGGAGTGGTATTAAATGAACAACTTGCTTCATACATCTTTTCAGAATCTTAAAAAGGCCTTTGTTAGCATTGAAGTTAGCATTTACTAAACAGGGAGTAAGAAGAAGCTCTAAGAGAATAGAAAAATAGTAGAAAGATACAATTGTTGAATAAAATTTGAGTGTAGAAAAATAGAGCAGAAATTGATACAACATTCCAAAACTGAAAGTGAGAAGCTCGAAGATGTTCTTATAGATTGGTTAGCAATGAGGTAAATTAAGATTTTAAAATTAAAATTAATTCCAGCAGCTCAGTCCCATGTTGCTTAAACACTAACTACATTTATTGTAGGATAAAGTTCTCCTCTTTTCTTCCTTCCCCACCCCATCTGCATGATAATATGATAATGCGTGATAAACAAGAAGAAATTTTTGCACATGGAACAACACTATTAGCACACTGGCAACCCTCTGGGAAATGCAAGTCGTTTGAGAGATTTGTGCAAGGCTGCCACATAGTCATAAATGCCATATTTTGGCATTTAACAAATAGAACCATAGCTGTATATATGCATATGCCTTTATAACCGGAGATGACACACTGAAACTATCTTCCTTGACTTTTAAAATTCATTATTCAGATGAGTCCAGATGTTAAGTTAAATCCCTAGCATCTTTGTAAATACAAATCACTTCAGCGTTCCTGAGCAGAAAGAAAAAGAAGACTTTATTTTTATGAAGGTCATCTTGGTTTTTTTTCATGGGTTTCTGTATTATTACATAGTCTGTCCCATGTGTCCAACTCTGTAGAATGGAAAGCAATATTCTCTGCACATATTTACAGTTTCACTTGGGGCTCATCCACATCTGAAGAAAAAGAAAGCCTTCTGTCATCACTCTTGTCCCCTTTGCCAAAGTTGATCCTTTTGAATGTCAATTAAACAGTCATAACGACATTTAAAACTTCAGGCTTAACAGCAATATTGGCCAGTGGTATCTCGCACAAAATGTTCAGCAGACTTGTTTTTGTAAACAAGGGCAGATGTGTTTGTTTTAATAAACTTTTGTTCAGAAAAAGAGTCCATTAAGGAAACAAAACTTTCCCCAAAGTTCACCAAAGTCCTGCCTAGCTCAAGAAGATGAGTTTGATAACCTCAAGCCTAGAGCAAACACTGATTTATTCAGAAGATATACACTCCACTTTAAATAAAAATAATAAAGATGCCCCATATAGACTCCTAACCTGCAGTATAGGTCTTGCATGTCTCTTCCTCTACCACTTTATATGTAGCTCTCAGTTTTGGGATCAGATAATATAAAAAAAAATTACATTAAAATTAAAGTAAGTTATTTTAAATACAGATAAAATGGTAAGCAATAGGAAAATAAAGAGTGTTTATCAATAAAGCTTTCCTTTGGGATAAATGGAACTCTTTAAAAAGAAAAAAAAGTATTTGGGTTTTTTGAAAAAAAGGGGGGGACCAAGGTGAATAATGGGGTTTCACAAGTCTGTAGCTACAGAGCCTAACGTTGATCATGTCCTTGTAGATTATAGAACTTTAGGATTTTAGCTGGATTTCTCATTTGCAACCTTGCCTCTCTTGTTGATACCTTTGTAATATTATAATATAAGCTATAAAGTCACAAAATGAATTAAAGCCTAAAAACAACAATGACATCTCGTATTCATTTTTAGTGAAACAAGATCAAGGGTGGTCAAATGTTTTACAGAAAAGGAATGATCTCTTTTGCATGAGCACAATGGGATAAGAGGAAAGGGTCCAGCAATTTTGTAGCATAGCAATGTTGACTCAGCTGACTAGAGATAGCATGTAGACTTAAGCATATTCAATTAAAAAAAATGCTGAGAACCTATTTTTCAGGGCTCAATCTACCAACATTTTGAATCAATACTTCTATTCAGAATAATTACAAGGTGACTGCAGTCTGTCAAATGGAGAAGACAGCAAGGTCTGCAAAACATATCTTTAAAAGGATAATATGCTTACATTCTTACCACAAAACTTGAAGAGTAAAAAAAAAAGCTATCACGAGAGCTTCATACAACCACAAATATCCATATTTTCAAAGCCAGACCACATTGAAATCTATTTATGGCAGCCTAATTGTCATAAGCATACCCAAAGGCTACATAAAGACTACACAAAATGCATCTCACTTATTTAAGGGGAAAGTACATTTAATAATAACAAAGGCATTTATATTTTACAGGAAGAAAGCCCAATAACAAATTCTGTTTGTAAATCTGACATTTTCCCACTACTTCTTACATTCCTGAACTTAAGGGGTTGGTAATGGTGGAGGAACTGTTTAGGAGAAAAGATGGAATAGATGCTCTTCCTGAGACCATCATCTGTGAACTATCCTTAAATATCACATTTCGATTCTTACTCTGTTACAGAGCACCTGATTATGACATCGAACATGTAAACAAGCTAAATTCACTACTAACATGGGCAACATCCTGCCCACACACTTTTATCATTTTTGGTGACTTCAATCTACCTCATATTAACTGGACCCTAAATGAATGTACAACTGAACCCATACGTGCAACCTTCTACAATGCTGTTACAAACCTGGGACTGGAACAACTAGTAACCAACAATACTAGACTTAACAACTGCCTCGATCTCATCTTCTGCAATAGTTTGAATTTAATTTATGGAGTACAAACTAAAGAACCCTTTTCCAACAGTGACCACAATATGATTGACTTTTGTCTCAACATACACCAAACAAAAATCATCACAATGACATAATGCCCAATTATAACTTCAAAAAAGGCAAGTATGATCTTATAAACAATGATTTCTCATCCTTTGATTGGCAATCTCTATTCACTGTATGCAATACTGTTGAAGACCATTACAACATATTTTTACTTGAAGTCAAAAGAGTCATCAAACTATATGTACCAATAACAACTCCCCAAAGAAACAAACAAACAAAAAACAGATTACCCATAACAATAAGGAAACTTCAATCCAAAAAGAGATCACTTTGACGGAAAAACAAATCTGGTCACATTGCCAACTTCAAAAGCTGATACAAAAATTTATGCCACCAGATAAAAACTAAATGCATCAATTATCACATTAAACAAGAAGAAAACCTTCTATGCACCATTTCCACCCACGCTTTTTACAATTTTGTAAACAACAAACTAGAAGACTCAAGGTCCATCCCACCTCTGATAGGACCTAATGGTAAAGACTGAAACAATGACACCATTAAAGCCAACCTCTTTAATACATTATTTGGCTCAATATTTGTAAACAGCAATGGATCATGCCCAGTATTTCCTAGCTGAACCACCAGAAAACTACCTTGATCGAATACATATCGATTTTACAGAAGACAATGTTGAAAAAGCACTACACAATCTAAAACCTATCTATTGGACCAGATGGAATATGTGCCTACCTCTTTAAAAAGCTCTCCACTGCCATAGCAGAACCTCTAAGCATAATCTTTGAAAAATCTTTCAGGACCAGCTCCTTGCCTAACCTATGGTCACAAGCCATGGTCATCCCCATCTTCAAAAAGGGAGACCCCAGCCTACTTGAAAAATTACAGACCAATCTCCTTATGCTGTGTCACCTGTAAAGTCATGGAATCAATTATTAACCAATCCATCATCCTACACTTAGAGACAAACAACCTACTCTCTAATAAACATTTTGGTTTCAGAAAAAAAACTATCCTGTAATCTGCAACTCTTACACTGCAAAAACATATGGACTACACAACTTGATCAGGGCAAAACAATAGATGCAATTACATAGACTTCTGTAAAGCCTTTGATTCAGTAGTACACTACAAATTACTCCTAAAACTAAAATCTTATGGTATCTCTGGACAACTGCATAACTGGATAGAAGCATTCCTGTCAAACAGACAACAAATGGTCAAAATTGGGAGTGTCCTATCAAATTCTGTACCTGTCAATAGTGATGTCTTCCAAGGCAGAGTTAGGACCAACCCTCTTCATACTCTACATAAATGATCTCTGTGATCATATTTAGAGCAACTGCATTCTCTTCACTGATGATGTAAAGCTGTTTAATACCACAGACAATACTGCTACGCTTCAAAAAGATCTTGACCACGTATCAGAATGGTCAAACAAATGGCAACTTCAAATCTCAAGAAATAAATGCTCTGTCTTACATATTGGCAAAAAAAAATCAGAAAATAAAATACAAGCTGAATAGTCAAGACCTTGTTGTTGATCCAAGCTCTGTAAAGGACCTTGGAATACTCATCTCAAATGACCTAAGTGCTAGAGCCCACTGTAACTACATAGCCAAAAAGGAGTTAAGAGTTGTTAACCTAATCTTATGTAGCTTTTTCTCTGGTAATATTACACTAATAACTACAGCATACAAAACATTTGCTAGACCAATACTCAAATACAGCTCATCAATCTGGAACCCACATTACGTATCTGATATTAGCACAGTTGAGAAAGTCCAGAAATATTTCACAAGAAGAGTTTTCCACTCCTCTACCCGTTGTAGAATACCTTATGTCACCAGACTTGAAATTCTAGACCTAGAAAACCTAGAACTACGCTGCCTTCGGTCTGATCTAAGTATGGTATATAAAATCATACATTGCAATGTCCTCTACCTGTCAATGAATACTTCAGCTTCAACCATAACAATACAAGAGCACACAATAGATACAAACTCAAGGTTAACCGCACCAAACTTGACTGCAGGAAATACGACTTCAGCAACAAAGTGGTCAATGTCTGGAATACTCTACCTGACTGTGTGGTTTCTTCCCCAAGCCCCAAAAACTTTAACCTTAGACTGTCTGCTATTGACCTCACCCCTTTCCAAAGCGGTCTGTAGGGGGCGTGCATAAGCGCACCAACGTGCCTATTCTCCCTGTCCTATTGTTTCTTTTATTTTTCTTATATGTACCCATTTCATGTATTCATAATTATATATATACTTATACCTATTATCTTGTAAGTGATTGACAAATCAAAATAAATAAATAAAATAAAAAATAAAAACTTTTCAGCTGAAATGCTAAAAATACTAACTGCTAAAAATAACTGTCTGAACCAAATACCGTATTTCCCCATGTATAAGCTACCCCTTTTTTCCAAAATTTTCAAGCCCAAAAAGTAGGGGGGTGGCATATACAAAGCAGGTACACTTTTTATACGTGAAAAATGCATAAAATAATAAAGTAGGAATAAACTGGTTTTCCAGCAGTATGCTATACTTTTTTGTAAAAATTGTACGTGATGATACGATTACGAGTGCGAGTACGCGATAGAAATGCATACGCTAGGCATCGGCCTGAATGCTTCGCTCCTACTCTCGTTCCGATGCGTAGATTGCTAGCGTCGCCCGCACCGCTTTGGCGTCATGACCGAAGTTGTAGATCTAGACGTCGAATTTTGTTTCTTTGTAAATTTTCTTTCTTCATAACTTGTTTCTCTAATAAAATATTTTTCAAAACTTCACAGTCCAAAAATTGGGGGGGTGGCTTATACAAAGGGGGTGCTTATACATGGGGAAATACGGTACATCAAACTGTAAGATACATTGAAATAAATAGGATGTAAAGTAAATTAGATCCAATGTCTTTTTACTGGTTTTATCACTTCTTTGATTCTCAGAAATGTTGGTGTTCATGTCCTGTTCGTGACAATTCAAGTACAGTAACATGTTTATTAGAAGGACTTCTCCATTTAATAAGATTTCGTGTCAAATAGGCAGTATGATGTCACTGTCTATTTGCTTTCCAACCATTCTCCATCAGGAAAAAGGAAAAAACTACTGTGAAACCAGAACACATTTAACTTTGCTCCAACTGCAATGACAGTAAATGCCATCCCAACAAAGAGCCACCAGATAAAAAGACAGATACATTAAAGACTAGCTAGACTGATGTGGAGTATATTGAATACTACTGGATTTTCTTCCTCCCTGTATGTTAGCAACAGGTGGAAGGGGAAAGAAAAGCAAATATGTTTCTTTTCTTTGCTTCTTGTTAACAATGCTGATGACAGCTGTGTTTATCAGTCTGTAGGCAGTATGTGCATTCTTGAGTATCCCAAAGCTTTTTCAAATCATTTCTATCATTGTCAGTACAGGGTAAGCCATTATCACTAACATCACCAGACTGGACATAGGCTGAGGCTGAAACACAATGGTTGAGTCTCTATTGTTTATTGAAGCTTAATGAGGTTTTGCCTTAGACATGGTTTGTTTTGACCATGGCTGGAATATAGAAGAATTTATAATATTTCAACAATCTTTCTGTAACCCCCTAGTTAGATCTTTCAAGAAATAGGGAGTCCAGGAAAATTAAAGCAGAGAAATAGATGCTTTAGACACTGCTATTCCAATGGAACAAACAAAAGTCTTGCTGGGAATTTATATTAGATTATTTCTTTATACAAATTATATGACTGAATATGTAAATTTATATTTTTATTTGTTTGTCAGACTGTATATAAAAATACTATATTTTCTATATTGTTTTTTAATCTGAAAATTTTAAAGATTAATTTAAAATTTATAAACAGACCATAAATTTTCTGCCACTGATTTCACCTGCTTGGAGAAAAATATTTGAGCTTGGCTTTAGTAAATTGCATTTTTATAAGAAAATAATAAAAAATTGTTTAAAAAAAACAGAACAGGATGCATTAGATGAACATTGATTACTTATGTGGAAAAGAACACAATTTTATTGCAATTTGTTATCCAAATATATTTGATGGCTATCTGCCAAATTTAAATCTTCTCAGTTCTAAAATCTTTCATTTTAGAATTGAGCATCTGCATAAAAAACAGCCAAACATCAAGCTAGAGGATTAGAATCTGTGACCTTCACAAATAAATTTATAATGTTGACATTTACAGATGAATTTCTTAGGTTAATTAAATGACACTCTGTGTATGATATTAACCTCAGCTGAATGTGTATTTTTTCAGTCTTTTTTTTAAAAAAAGATGTGCTAGAAAGTCCTTGTTTGATCCTGGTGTATCCTGCTTACTTTGCAGTATTTTCAGTTCCTTAGATTCCAGAGTTTATGAATGGATAACAAATGTATAAGTGGGCTCTTAAGAAGGCAATAGAAAACGATAATATCACTAAGAAAACTGCATGGGTCTAGTCATCAATTTGGACTAGATTGCATTTTTAGTTTAATTTTATTTTGACACATATATTATACAGAGAAGAATTTTGGTAACCATTTTACCATAGTTTCATCTAATGTTATGCCAAAATCTATATTGCAATTTTTCAATATTTTCTTCCTTCTCAATGAGGTTTTTGCATTTCTACTTCAGTTTCAGGATGCATGAGAATTTCTTTTTTTACTTTTCGTTTGGATGTTTACTTTGCTGTTGAATGGGGTGAAAGGTGAAACAAGTGACAACAGGTGTCCTCTTTCATAAACTTAAATGAGAACTAATAGAAAGAAAATTGCAAGAGACATTTTCTGCATGTCCAGTTTCAAACAGTTTCCAAATGATGGGCAGTGGAATAAGCGGACAGTTGGTAGGAGTAGATAAAAAAAATACAGGATTTTCCCCATAGGCACATAACAAGTTGCAAAAGATTCAGGTTGAAAGCTTAGAAATGCAAAAAGGGTAGGGGAGATGTGGTATAACTATAGCAACAGAAGATGAAAAACCATTTAACAGAACCTGCTAGAGTGACTAAAGTTAAGCAAAATGATAGGAATGAAGGATAGTTGAGAAAGAACAAAGCTTTAGCAGAAATAAAAAGGTTTAATGTTATAATGCCTTTAATGCTAGGTCAAAAGAAGAGGCAATACTTGGCTCAAATGTGAAGAAAAAGTAAAACGAAAAAGTGGGACAGAAGAAAATTCAGGGAGCTAATGTATGTTAGAATTCTACCCTATCTTTTCTTCAGACTTCAAACTACTTTCATTAGGATATTCTTTTATTTTATCCTCTCAGAAGAACTCCGTGAAGTGGGTTGGGTTGGAAGCTGTGACCACAAATCATCCAGTTAGTTTCCATAATAATAGTGGATAATAGTGGACCAGTACCAGGGTCTCGCCAATGTTACCTCAATTCCACACTAAGTACACATAGAATAGTTTCTATATATGCAGGTAACCCTCAATTTACAACCACAATTGGAACCAGAATTTCCATTGCTAAGCAGTGTAGTTGTTTACTGAATCGTGCCCAATTTTACAATCTTTTTTGCCATGGTTGTTAAGTGAATCTGGCTTCCTCCATTGACTTTGCTTATCAGAAGCATCCTGAGAAGATTTCAAAGGACAACCACTGTAAATACATGACAGTTCCCAAGTGCCCGTATTTTGCTTACCTGATCATAGGGACACTGAAATGATGGTGATGCAGATCATTTGTGAGTAACATTTTTTCAGCACTGTATTAACTTTGAAAGGTTGTTAAATAGTCATAAATCAAGAACTAAAGATAAAAACCAAGGTTACATGCTGATATGGAGTAAGTTTAACTGATCAAAGCAGGGAGAGATGTTAACTAGTTTGTCCCATTTTCATGTTGATAAATGGAATCATAAGGCATCTGCAATATAAATCAATAAAGATTCCTCGTTATTTCAAATACAGTCTTATAAGCTCCTTTGCTAACATGATGTTGATTTTTCAGCAAGATAAAACATATGAAGGGAAGATTCAGCTGGGGCTTTCAAACAAACCCTGCATTCATGTAATGTGTGCAAGCCAGCCAATGCACTGGCAAAGATCCAGAATTTTTTATACATTGCTTTTATATATTGGGGATTTAGTTGTCACAGAAAAATCTATTCCAATTACTTCAAGTTTTTCATGTATGGTCTTGTGAAAAACTTAGTGGGATTTTACTTTCATTGACTATTGTGATTCACTATGGTAAGCCATGTTTTTCATTATAGAAGTACTAATAGCACAAGCCATGATTTATAAACTACAATGACTCAGTTACACATTCAGCAAAGCCAAAGCTGAACTAAAATCCATAATAATGCAGAGTGTTAATATAGCCACTGCAGATATTTCTCTGGCTCAGACTTTTTGAAATTACGGTCACTATAAAAATTAAAAGGTTTAAACAAGAATCAGGATTAAAACCAGATTTTATTCAAAATAAAATTTCATAGAGGGCACTGTACTATTAACAGTATCATTTAAAGTAGCCACTAGAATTTAATATAGTGGAAAGAATCCAGCTTTACCACCTTACAATATTATTCATTGAAAAGACGCACAGGATCTTACAAAAATAATCTAATTACAATAAGTTCATTATGTACTGCTTATTTTAATAGTTTCATTCCCAGAGAAGGCTCTTGAGACATAAATTCTGTTAGTCTGGAAAGATAATAATACAGGATTTATAAATGAATAATAACAGGAGAGAGAAAAATGTTAATTTGAAAGGTTGAGCTCTTTCAGCTAGTTTTAGCTCAAATATTTGGATATAAGCCAATTCCTGAAAGTTGGGAGGAGAGCCCTAAACAATATGTTTATGATTGTGAACTATGATTCAGCAGCATCTAAAATACCATCAATGTGCTTCCGAAGAATTAATACTAGGGAAATCTTCCCAATTTTTTGCCAGAAAATTATATTTGACTATGGCTCAGTACTTAGAATGTATACCCTCATTGGCTGTGCTGGTAATTGTAATAAAACATATATGAAGGGCACTATATTAAGGAAGGCTGTTCTGAGAAACAGAAGACCAATCTTTAGATGACTCTTATTTCAACACAATTTTTTAAAAAATTCAATCCATATAAATCTAATATCAAATTTCAAGGTTACTAGACGTGTTTACACTATCAAGCCCAAAACTTGTTCCTCTGGCTTTTCATGCATTACACCAAATCATATTCTAATTGGGAACCGTCTATTGATCTCTAGCTTCTCAACATTCTTATTAAGGCATGTCTTAGCTAGTGGTGGGATTCCAATTTTTTTAC
This sequence comes from Pseudonaja textilis, assembly GCF_049901715.1. Lineage (NCBI taxonomy): Eukaryota > Metazoa > Chordata > Lepidosauria > Squamata > Elapidae > Pseudonaja > Pseudonaja textilis. Next base: position 33,715,399 of record NC_141996.1, read on the forward strand.
TACTGGTTCTGTGGTGGGTGTGGCTTGGTGGGCGTGGCTTGGTGGGCGTGGCAGGGGAAGGATACTGTAAAATCTCCAGTCAGAGGTGGAATTTTCCGGTTCTCCAAACTGCTCAAAATTTCCGCTACTGGTTCTCCAGAACTGGTCAGAACCTGCTGAAAACCACCTCTGGTCTTAGCTGGAAGATAAATGTGGAAGTTCTCAGTAGGTAAAAGTGGAACATATTTACTTGTCATCTTCTAAGCTACTTAATCATGAAATCACAGCTACAGTTTACACATCATACTAATTATGGTTTATTAAGCAAACCACAATTGGTTTGGATCACACAATACTGACTGGCAGAGGAATTCTGGGGATTGAAGTCCAGAAGTCTTAAAGTTGTGAAGTTTGGAGACCCCTGCCTTAAGTAGAAACCAAACCTTATTATCACTTAATGTGTGTGAACTAAGTTCCAAACGCAACACTGGCAATCATTGTCCCACTCTTCCCCCTACAGGATTGAGCTGCTAAATAACAACACAAATGTGACTGTGATTCCTCAGTGATTTCATATTGCAGAATATTTTGATTGTCTAGTTTCTCACTCTGTTTGATGAAAGAGTTTGCTTTCAGAATATTTTTCAAAAGATGAAACAATTGCATTGAAATTCTCATGGTCAACCATAAGGTTGCTGGTTTTATCTAGTAACAAATAGCCAAAGATGTGTAAAATGCCCTGTATATTTTTTATTTATTTACTTATTACTCCAATTCATATAACTACCCAAGTCATATGACTGTGGGAGGTTTACAAGCAATTAATAATAAACTTTCTAACAAAATCTCAAAGTAAGAGATCAGATAAGAGCCCTTCTTTGGGCTCTTTCAGATTGAGAATATATGCTGCAAGAAAACTGCTTGGGAATATAAAGATGTACAACCGCAGTTTAACTACAGTATGCTTTAAAAGGATCACAATCAATTCACAAGAAATTCCCAAGAACTCTGAGAAAAATATAAAAAAAACCCAGAAACCTCTTTCACAGAGGAAGAAAAAGAGCTGCCCAAAAACTGCAGTCTTGTGTTCCTCTGTTACTGGTTTTAATGTAGAAGGGTTACTTCTTTTTTTAAGGGTTCTTCTGCTTTCTTTAACTTTTGCTTTTATCAGCTCAGAAGACATGGATGATTTGGCAGCATATGAATGATAACAGTGATAAGAAATAAATATTACTAAAGACTGGCTGAATTAATGTGGATAATCAACATTTTTTATAGTTGAATTCCAGGTACTTGCTTCAAAGAAGCCATTTATCAAATGTTTCATCTCATCTGGTTGTTGTTTATTGTTGTTTTAAACTCTAACTTGGAGGCCCATGGAATGAATTCTGGTAAAGCTATTTAAAATTTTATACCACGTATGGTTTAAGTTATCATTCTTAGCTCCTTTTGTTAAACCTTCATTTATAAAGCATTTCAGTAGCATACAACTCCTTATGAAATTTGCAGTCAAACAGGTGAGACAAATTGATATCTTTTAGCAACTTTCTTTTATTTTGTGACTATGGGAATATTAAAAGATAATGATAATGTGCATTGCTGTTAAACAAATTGTTTGCTTTCACTTGTTCTCAGTCTGTCAGTTTGGATAACAGCCATCAAGGCACAAATATAAAACTTTACATTTGTGCCCTGATGGCTGTGATCTAGACTGACAGATTTTATAAAACTTTATGTGAACTATAAGATTGGGATATAAACATTCTACTTTTAGTTGTTGAAGGACTTATCAGAGATATATCTGACATTGGAGGCATGTCTGCTTCAGATTTTATTCATGCCATGAATATTTCAATGCTGATATATTAACAAAGTGCTAAAATAAGGCTGTTCTTCTAGGAGCAGCATGAGCATATTCCTAAATAAAAGGCAGCTCCTTCAGAGAACCCTATATAGAAGAAAATATGCAGCTGTCCTGAATCAGTTCTGAATCTCTGTCAGTAATCTCTCCCAATGACATCTTTAGATGTTAAACAAACACCTCATGTTGAGTTTGAGCTCCCCTCCTTCACAAGCACAACTAGAATTGCCGACTCAGGAAGAGCTCAAAGCATCATATGGAGCCAACATACTATCTTTGGTCCTGGGTAGGGTTGCACCAATCTGGTGGTCCTTCTGTATTTCAATTTTTTCTTGAGGAACAGATGGCAGTTGTGGCTGGGAAGGCCTTTACTCAACTTTGCATTGTGTGGTGGTTATTTCCTTTCTTACAGTTACTCCTGGTTATTTCCTGTATGGATTATTGCAGTGTGATTTACATGGGATTACCCTTGAAGAGTACCTGGGAACTACAACTGGTGAAGAATGTGGAAGTGCAAGCAGTCCCAGGTGTAACTAGGGTTGCACATGTAACACCTCTGCTATATGAGCTGCCTTGGGTGCCACTTTGCTTCTAGGTCCAGTTCAAGGTGTTGATTATCACCTTTAAAGTCCTTCATGGAGTGGGCCCAGGTTATCTGTGAAATCTTCTTATCCCAATTACATCAACCTATCCTACCTGGTCAAGCAGGGAGGCCTATTGCAGATCCCATTGGCTAAATAATTTTGAATGGTGGTATCCAGAAAGAAAATCTTCTCTGCCATGGTACCTGCCACCTGGAATACCTTATTCCCTGAGATAAGGTGGCTTCTACTCTTCTGGCTTTCTAAAAGAGCATTAAGACCTGGCTCTGCCAATTGGCATGAGGCTTTAACAGGGATATGTAAGCCTGGTGATTAGAGATATGAGGTTATTCCCTCTGTACCATTTTACAAAGTTCAATGTTTAACTTTGTTTTTAAGTCTTTTTAAAATCTGTTTTTATTTAGGCATTTATACTATAGCATTTTATTGTAAACTGCCCAGAGTTACTTAAATGAGATATGTGGTGCATAAATTTGATGAATAAATAAAATAGTTCTCAGCCCTCCTATGTGATCCAGGTTGATCAGTAGTATCAAAAGCCACTAAGAAGGGTCATGTCCATCCATTCAACTTCCATCTCCAGCACTCTGTCTGAAAATAATCTAATTAATTTGCTTCTTTCAATGCCCAGAAGGATGTGTTGCACATAGATCTGGCATTCAACGTGAGCTTCAGTTCAGTCACTGGCCCTTGATTTGTAATTATGAAATTGGAAACAGAATTGAATGCACACTTCCAGTGCCTGGTCCTTATTATGTCCTTGTAACAACTCATCTCCCATCTTCCCCTCATACATCCTTAAGAACAGTTTCCCAATATCTATACTCTTTATAGTTCCATGGTGTAATTTTATTACCCTATTTATGTCAGCCTGTTTCCTGAAGAATCTAAATAAAAGTGATGTTTTTATAAACAGAAATAGTTTAATTCAAATTGGCTTTATTTTTGCTAGCTCTTTGTGAAAGCCTATAAGTTAGAGAAGACTAAAAGACAGATAAACACTTTCTGACATAGACCATGTAAGATCTGACAAAACAGGATAGTTGAGTCATATTTTAAGCATTTTCACTGGTATATTCTGTACATTCCATCACCAGTACTAAATTTCATTATTTAGGTTATTGAGGTGACAGCTTCTGTGATACTTAAAATGAAAAAGACAGGCACAGAAATGTTGTGTCAAGCAGAGAGTTGTACCATATTATAAATCCTTCTGCTAGCAGACAAGAAGATGAATATCAAGGGTAGTGTGATCTGTTCAAGAAGAGTCTTGCCTACAGATGTGTCATAACATAACATCACTCTTGACTGTTCCGGATTAATTCATGAGCCGTTCAAGTCAGAGATGCTGCCATTCAAGACACAGCAATTTATGTAACAATCTTTTAAAACTGAATTGGAAAAAATCCTAGCAATATATTGCTATGTTTTATAGCATTCCTATACATTTATATTTTGTTCAATATTCTGAACAACAGAAAGCAAAAGTCTCATTCTCATTTTCTTTAAGACACTTAAACCATAGCTGTATTTCTGTTCTTAAGATTGAGAAACTCTTACAGGATTAATTCAAAACTATTACCATCATGTCCTCAATAGTAATTAAAATAAGGATATATTTTATGGAATTGTATAAGACATAGCAGGAAAAAAGAAAGAAAGACACTATTTATTCTAAGTATCAGTTGATTAGTATCAACAGTTGTCATTCTTCTGCAACCCCACAATTCCTTAAAGCTTATTATTTGTTTTATCTGACGAGTGTTGCCTCCTATAGATACTGAATAAAGAATCTTTTTGAGTTGTGGCAGTTCAGCCGAAAGCACTGTCAAAGGGTAACAAAAGAAGCATGTCTTCATGTTAGAGGCACTCAAACCATCTGTCTATAATACATGTGAATACTTAATTATCTTGAAAATGCAGTCAATGCATAATACTTAATGCACATAATTATGAGATGTGCAAGAGACAAGAATGCACCTTGCATAATAATGCTGCTGCAATGCCAAAACAGGAAGATTTGGGGCCCATCTTCATGTACCCTCATTTCAACATAAAGATACCTCAATAACAGATTTAACACAATGCAGCATATACTTTATCCCCAGCACATAGCAAGGCCAGCTCATTTCATTTTTTTCTAATTTGATGTAGAAATAGAATATCCTTTCTTTCCCAAGAAAAAGCTTGCCCAATGCTAGAATTGCTACTTTTGATTGGTTTGGGCAGATCCACTCTCCTCTAGCTCTTGATGTTTTCATCCATTGGCCATTTTCCTCTGGATAGCAGAAATAAACAGACCCCGATATTTGTCTATATACAGTAATAACTAATGGGAAGAAAGAACTAGCTATTCTTAAATGAAATAATAGTGGAGGAATTGAGGTGATTCATATTTATGCCAAAGTAAGACTTTTTCATTTGTAATTACAAAACCTATTTAGAATTGCATCCTCAGAAAAAGCAGCAACATTTTCCTTTTAATACAGTGCCTAGAGTTTCTTCTTCCTTCTTCGCTGCCTTGGTGAGAGCTCCGTCGCTGGGCAGGAGGGCCTGCCTGTCAGCTGCACTGGGCGTCCCAGGCGAAGCTCTTCACACTCTGCCCGGTGCCAGGCAGGGATGGTGGCTGGGCGCTTCTCCCCACGTGGGGTTGGGCTGCTGTCTTGGGCAGGGGAGGCTTTGTCGTACTGGTAGTAGGGTGTCATTTTTAAAAGAATTGGCTTTGCCTTTGAAGGTGAAGGGAAGGTGGTGACAGGAGTGCCTGAATCCGAGTGTCTCCGCCGGGCTCCAGTTGCAGGGAGGAGCCCTGGCTGGCTGCCTGTGGCTGCACCAAACGCTGCGGCATTGCTCTAAATGCCACGGCAGCAAGGGAGAAGGGAAAGCAACGGTGGAGGAAGGTATCCTGATATGAAGTGCCCCACCAACGCCAAAGTCAACGCAGGCAGCACCATATCTGGGTATGCAACAAAAGTACTTCCTAATGGCAAGCCCCCCTGCCACCCCCCCCATTTCTCATGTTTAATATAGGCCTTAATTTGGGGGAGGGGCTTAATTTGATTTTATGCCAATAGAACATGCTGGGCCTTCCTATTGGTGGAGGCCGTATTGTTGGAGAAACACGGTAGGTATCATGATAGAGTTTATTAACTGGTAGACAAAGCAGGATTTATAGAACATACCACGAGCCATGGTGATGCAGTAGTTAGAATGCAGTACTGCAGGCTACTTCTGCTGATTGCTGATTGCCAGAAGTTCGGCAATTTGAATGTCACTGGCTCAAGGTTGACTTAGCCTTCCATCCTTCTGAGATTGATAGAAGGAGGACCTAGTTTGTTGGGGGCAATAGACTGACTCCATAAACTGCTTAGAGAGGGGTATAAAGCACTGTGAGTCTAAGTGCTATTGCTATTGCTACTTAGGACAGAAATTTAGTATAAGTACAATATAAAACATTATCTTGTCAAGGCATTACTATTATTAATATGGTATCAGGCTGCCATATTGGTTGTGTGCTGTGGACAATATTTTTCTCATATGGCATTTTTATTCCAGAAGAGAATCATAGTATTGTAATTTTCAATGTGCATTTTTCATTGCACTATAAAAATATAGTATTTCTAAAGGTATTACATTTAAATGTTGCTACCTCCATTTAGATGGATGGTGACCTATCCATGAAATTAAATAGTCCACAGCATTATAGAATTATATAATGCTAAAATATTCATTGTAAAAGACAGCTATAAAATATCCATAACATTTAAGATCTTTCTAATCAAGCAATCATAACTATAAGACATTAGCTATAATAATCATGTAATAAAAACCACAGTTCACCATTAATGGATACCAGCAACATTACATTCAGCCATCAAAGGCCCTCTAGAATAATTAGGCCATTAACCTTTTCTGGAAGGAAGCCATATTGGAGATAAATCTGACTTTCAAGCCAGAAGCAGAATGTTCACTCCATTGAGAAAATAAAGGAGACTTGGTCAGTATCTGTAGTATACACTTTTAATGAACTTCTTAGAGAGTTAACAGATTTTACTGTAAGACTAAAATGACCAAGGGTTTACATTTTAAAAACATCTGTCACAGACTGATTATTATTACAGCCTATAATATTAACTTTCTGAAATGTCAGCTTACTAGATATCCACATTCATTTTATGTTTTGTATTTCTTCTACTTTTCTTCTACTTTTTAATAGTGTATAACATAGCTGATAACAACCTATAATCAATCTGCACATTACTTACCAAAATTAGAAAGTTACCCCACTTAATAAGAATAAATCACAGTGTGAGCAAATAGGACCAAGGACTTTTTGAGCAAAGAAGGTAGAATTTCACTAAGTAGAATAGCACTGAAATAACATTAATCACAAGTACTTCTCAATAAATGCAGTGAAAACCAAATAAATAATTGTAGTTCAACTATCATTGCCATATCTTTCTTTGATAGTGCTGTTCCATGTGCTGCTTCATCTGTTTATACTTGGTTGAGTAATTAAGAGTCTCTCTTCACTTGGGTCAATGATATTAAGGGAAAGATGCTGAAATCCATTAACCTTTAATTGCCTCCTAGCCATTATTTGAACACATTTCTTCCCAGAAGCAATTAATTATAGTTTTATCCCTTCATTTTTAAGTATTTACATTATTACTTTCTTTTTTTAATGCTATAATAAGAAAATGGCAGGTATATAAAAAAGTTAATTTCCTAGCCCGTTTGCAATGAGTTAAATGTTTTAAATAATTCTGGTTCAGTATGGATAGAAATAAAAACACACCTACTTCTTTCATCTTGTAGTTAAGGGGCAAATCTTTCTGAAATTTTCAGAAAGAGGTCAGAATTCATATCCCTTCTGTATTGTGGAAACATGCCTCTATACATGAATTTCTGGGAGTGCTGGACAGGTTGTAGTAGAAAGCCCTTTCCTCTTCATTTTTCTCTTTCTAATTAATAAGCTTGTTTCTCCTTTTTAGCATATCTCCAATCTTTTAAATTTCAACTCCATTTTTGTAAGCTCTTCTTCAGTGATGGTATTCAAAAAAAATTATTACTGGTTCTGTGGGCCAGGCTTGGTGGGTGTGCCTTGGTGGTCATGGCAGTGGAAGGATACTGTAAAATCCCATTCCCTCCCCACCCCACTAACCTGCTTTCCAGCTCTGTTCTCCTGTGCAGGGCAACAAAAGAAGACCCAGCTCGTCAGTTGTGATTCGGGAGGCAGAGAATAGATGGGTCGAGGCCAGTCAGAGGTGGTATTTTCTGGTTCTCCAAATTACTCAAAATTTCTGCTACTGGTTCTCCAGAACTGGTCAGAAACTGCTGAATACCACGTCTTGTTCTGACCCAAACCTTGTTCCAAGGAAACAAAATGAAACAGAGGTAACAACAAAACCTTTTAATGATTCTTTATGAATTCTGTTCCTTCACGGTTAAAAGGCTCTTTCAAACTAATTGTCTCTGATAAGAATGAGCCTTACCAAGGTTGTGCAAGGCTGCCAAGAATACTAGATAAAATTACTAAGAAATATTTCCAACACCAAGAGTCTCCAAACACCAACCAAGATACTCTGAATGTCCACAAGGCTTGAGTGCAAAAACTTTTTTGCTTCCTGCAAAGAACTCCAGTTTCCCACCTGACTTTTATCTCTTAAGAGAGGTGCCATTACCTTGCAGCCTTACTCACGAGTCACCCATGCTGCTGCAGCTGGTCTTTCCTTTGAGCAGCCCTGCGTGCACACGCATTGGGCACAGGCTCATTGGGGACCTCTTCATCACTTCTGCCAGCCTCCATAATCTTTGAAGGCAGCATTCCACTCCCTGATGGTCCTGGCCCCATCCCTGCGTCACACGCAGGCCCCTCATCTGAGTCCCCCCTCTCTGAGACCTCAGTCATCTGCACCTGCTGCCGGCGAACCACAACACCTCTGCTCTTCTTCCTTATTCAGTTCTAATTGTTCTAAATATACCTGGACTTGAATTACCAGCTTTGTTAGAAGGTTGGAAGGTTCCTTTGTGGTGACTGGTTTAATGAGACCTACAGGAAACTTTGGTTAGATGCCTCTGTTTAAGGTACAATAATCTTGGAATTTGATATGTTGTCCCTTGAGATTTCCCACTCTTCAGCCTAGAGAAATGCTCTGCACCCTGACATCATCCATCATCCACCTTCCTGAAGGTGAAAATAAAAATAATTCTTTCTATAAAAGTCTTCTTATTTTTTTCTGCTGAAAAGAATTTAGAAAACAAGAAGATAAAGAAATTAAAATGTAACTGACTACCTGTTTCAGTTGAGATACTTACTTGTCTATGTCAGGTTCAAAATAACAATGTCAGTAAAGTTGAAAGAAGAAGGAAAAGAGAGAAAACTACTCAGGGCTGTCTTCTAGTGGCCACTTAACCCTACTTCTATTTATATGTTTAAATGTAAGGGGTAAAAAGTTGGAAGACTCTTATAAAAGTAGCTGCAGTTCTCTCCTGAACAAAGAAGTCAATTTAGCCATTTCTATAAATTCATAGATCTTCAGGATCCATTATTGCAGAGGTGTTCTTCAGGAGGTTCTGATTAGTTCTGGAGAACCGGTAGCAGAAATTTTGAGTAGTTCAGAGAACCGGCAAATACCACCTCTGACTGGCCCCGCCCCATCTATTCCCTGCCTCCCGAGTCCCAGCTGATCAGCTGCGTCTTCTTATGTTGCCCTGCACAGGAGAACAGAGCTGGAAAGCAGGTTATTGGAGTGGGGAGGTAATGGAAATTTTACAGTATCCTTCCCCTGCCACACCTACCAATTCCCACCACACCCACCAAGCCATGCCCACAGAACTGATAGTAAAAAAATTTGAATCCCACCACTGCATTATTGGTATTTCAGTAGTCTTCCATCTTTGTACATAACTCACTACCGTGTTACCACATATAAAACTGAATGTTCATGAGCCTTTTCTACTTCATGCATAAGTTTTTATAAGAAAAATTCCAGTTTCATCTGAACGTCAATTTTTAAATTTTTTCTGCTTCACTATGTGTATTTCTTTCCAATATCTTCTTCCTTTTTCACAAATCCATCATGCATGATAAAATGTCCCTTCATGTATTTCATATTCCCAGCAGTGATTAGAAGTACCTTCATACATCTTAAATATTCTTCATATCCTACAGCCTTTTAGAAAGAAACTTTAGAAACATTATTTCCCACTGAATTTAAGAATGAAGTGATCAAAATAGTTCTAGTGACATCATGAAGTCTTAGCCAATGCAAGATTTCCTCTTAACACATATTATTCTTGTCAGAATTATATTTTTTGTTAATTTTCATCAACAACACCATATCTTATAAACTGTTCTAAATATAACATTTCTCTCTATGTGTGTATGTGTGTGTTTGTATGTAATCTCCATTCATGCATGCACTTTATGTTAAAATGCACTTAAAATCAAATCTAATATGGATTTCAGGTCCTGGAGTTAATGATGGAAAAATGAGTAGTAATTTATCATCCAAGGCTTTTATGTACATTCCTAAATCATTCACAACTGAAATCCTATTATAGGAATGCACACATTCACAATAAATAATACACTTTAATAAACATACTATTAAAATAAAATATAAGATTATAATTGGATCTCATCCATTTTGCACTCATCTGAATTGAATTAGTGGATTTAAATTATGTTTCATGTTTGCAATAGGGGTAAATATCTCTAGCTTGGATGTAGGATGAGGATGAACGTTCGTTCTCCAAGCTTATGGGTTGGTTTTTAAACATTTTGTTACCAGGCTAGATGACATCTTCAGTGGTGTTTAGGGGATGTCAGTGTCAGTATTCTTCTGTTTATAAGGGTTTCGTGTGTGGGTGTATCAAGTTAGGGTCTTGTTTTGGGTCTTGTGATGGGGAGATTACTTCAGGTGAAGGTCATTGGAAGGTGAACTGCTGGTCGGGGGGCTTGTGTGAGTTGGTTGAGGGTCGGTTCTGTCTCTGGTTGGCTGTGAGTTTGATTTGGATTCTGAGGGGTTTGTAGGCTGGTTGTAGGTCAATGTGTCTGTTGATGGAATAGCTTGTGGAGTGCCATGCTTCAATGAACTCACAAGCATGGCGAGTGGTAGCATGGCCAATGCTTTTTACCTTTTTAATGCTTTGCTTGCTTTTTAATGCTTTTTATGTTGCTTCAATCAAAATGGTGCAGTTTGGTGTCAGTGTGGGCAGAGATTAAGGATTTGTTATTACATACATAATATAATTATAACACTCATGCCTTAGCTTCTCCTTTAAGTTTATTAAAATTTGTTCTTTAATGCATCTGGAAGCCAAGTCATGGCAACTGGACTTTTATTCTTTTTTATTTGAAATGTTTTGCTGCTTATCCAAGTAATTTTTTCAGAGACTGAAGAAGCTACTTGGATAAACAGCAAAATGTTTCAAATCAAAAGGAAAACAAGTCCAGTTGCTATGACTCAGCTTCCAGACAATTCTACCCAGATTAATGAGAATTTTCATTGACATATTCTGATAATATCTTTATATCATTAACTATATTTAGTTTTCCTATGAATCTAGAATCCCAACATCGAGCAGTGATTTCTTTCAATAGTCTTGCTTCTTTCACTTATTCACTTAAGATTTTCTTTCCCTTGATATGTGTTACCAAACTGAGGAAAAATAATTAATATAGATTCTAATCATATTAGTTACATCTACATTTCATTAAATGTGTATAAATCAATTTTAATTTTTTGTCCTGCCCATATCTCTCTCTCAAAGGACAAGTGAAGCTTTTAAACACATTCATGGAATATGATCTATGTTAAAAATAATATTAGGAAGGTTATATCTGTCATTTCCTTGCTGATTATGTTTGTTTTTCAGTGTGAAAGATTATATACACAGTTTGTAAGAAGTCTGATGTCATTGGGGATACCATCTCATTACCAAAGTAATAAGGCAATTTCTGTTGCATCTTTTTAAACCTTCCACTGCTATCTATGAAAGACTATACAGAAAAAACTCTCTAGATATTTTTCAAACTCCCAGGGCTAACATACTAAGTGAAAATAAAGTTGACATATTTAGCTAATCTTGCAGAACAAACTGAGCTGTTATATATTAAGGACTTTAAGCAGACACTAAACACAGTTCCATGCATTTTGCAAAGGCTTTAGTTAGATCATCTTCAATGTTGTATCAACTTATTTTAAAAATGTACATTTTTATCACCCTAAACTCTCTATAAAATGTTTTTCAAATAGCTCTTATTTGTTACATATCTTCTGAGTATAAGGGCTATGCTCTCTTTATTTCCAAAACATATGTAATATTAATTTGTGCAATAAGGACCAAAGCAATTGTAAAATTCAAGCAAAGGTTACATCATCTGATGTAACCAACTGGAATTTGACTCAGCCTTTCAGAGGTCAGACATAAACTGTTGAAATGACAGCGGAAGTAAGTACTGAGTCAAATTTTGGGCATGGTGGACCCAGAAGCGAAGCTGACTACAGCAGTTCCTCTGGTTGTCATAGATATTATACTCTGTCACCTAGCACTTTTACAAGAATTTGGCAGTTTCTGAGGCACAATTCTCATTACCACTTTCCCCATTTTCACTTATTTCTGCATCCTGCACACACAACACACACCCTCTTTATCTCTGCATTTCTCTGTTTGTCTCTCTGTGTGTTTCTCCCCATCCTCTATCCCTACCAAACACAAAACTAAAACTTTGGCAAAATACATGGATTAAAAAGCAACAACTAAAATGAAAACAATAAACAAAAAATGAACACATAATACACGCAAGAGCAACACAATCAATCTATTTGTCTTTACAGAATAACACTCTGAAGGGAAAAGTATTTTGGAAGTGCTGTGACAGAGAAGTGCATTGTTTCATACAGGGAACTCAAAGCATGTGTACATTATTGAATCTTGCGAGATGTGCAGAGATTAATCTTTACATGGTATTTTAATATTTAGTTTTGGTGCCTTAAATAAAAATATCGATCCAACTATTATTTCAAATACTTCAGGTGAGGGCTTGTTGCCCATTTTAACAATGGTCTGTACTTAAATAAACATGAGAGATACTTTATTTATACAGTATAATGTCAAAATGTAATATAATGTTTCTTAATTTATGTAATAGTGGAATTGAAACTAGAAATGTAGGAATTGGTTAGCTAATTAATAGTGAACTCCTTATTTCAGCTATAAAACTTCCTATTTCAGACATCAGTAGCAATATAGAAATAAATCAAATTACACATTGTACATTTATTTAAAATACTTCCCCTCATCCCTGAAATTCCCCCTATATTTTTTATTCTTTAAACTATTTTCAGAATAGAAGTTTGATAATATTTTCATAAATAATGGTGACATTTGAGTATGGCATCAGTGATAAAGACTTCTGGACAGGCAGTGGATTGAAATTAGGTTTATTGTATTATATTTCTTTATTGATATTGTACTATAATTCAAAAGCAGGAAATTAGAGAGCTAGGTTAAAAATGTATCTTTTAGTACTTAGTTTATTATACTTTCCTGTCCAGAATATGCAAGTGCTGGTAATTACCTGCTGTTGCTTCTTTGTTGAGTGCCTTTTGAACAGTTCTTATTGCTGGTAAGCAATCATGTAGCTTTATCCTGTAGAGTGAAGTATTTCTATAATACAAGCTAGGTTTCAAAAACTGGTAATGGCTTTTAGCTGCTATTGAAATGCTGTTCAAAACAGATCATAAAGCTTAAAATCTAAAATTTTCACTGTTTACTTTGCAAACATAATATTTTCATAATATAAAGGTACATTATATTGATAACAGAAGACATAGCAGAGAAAAAAAGAAGAAGAAAGAAAGCTACTTTCAAAATCGTGAGTTGCTCTAACTGTGAATTGCACAACAGGTAAATAATTTACCTCTCATTAATTAAGCAATTTTTGATGATCTCAACCATTCTCTCCAAATGTGCAGAGGATCAATTATAATTTATTTCTAAATTGACATGTACCTAAAGATATGCAAAAGAGAAGCAATTACACTGTCAATATTCTAGCAACTGTAATTAGCTGTTCGCATTAGTGAGACTCCATTTTCTAGTATGCTAAGGGTCTGTAATTAGTGTAATTTAGATAATATTTCAATTACATAGATTGAGTCTATTATCTCTTCTAATATGAAACAAAGTAGATTTGCTAATTGCTCTTTTAAAAAGCCAGCCATCTCTATTCAATTTCCTTTTGTGTCCCTCTGCTCTCCTATATTTTAAGAGTTTTTCATACTATGTAAGACAGTGACTTGCAAAAATGTGCGCTATAGCTTTGTAAGGATTTTTTTTACATACATTGAGCAATACTTAAAGCATTTTCACTCAATTTATTTAATTGGTCAAGATATGAACACCAAAAATGAGTGGGCTGATGAGTGCATAATTTCCAAAGAAGCAAAATGGCATTTTAGCAAGGTGGCAAAATATCTCTCTCACTTCAACTAACTAAAAATGATCTCTATATTATTTTTCCATCCAGAAATGCTGAAGTGTACAAGTCTACCATTCACTAATGTCAGCTTATTGCAGGTAAATTGCATTCTGCATTTATTCTTCAGTCCCATTAAATAGTGCTAAAATTTCCTATCAGATGCTTAACACACACTCAACTAGTAGAAACCTAATCTATATTATACCAAATTGAAATGCTAGACTTATTCAAAATAAGGCAGCAAATTCTGAATCTGATTGGGATTGAAGGATCAGGAAAAAAATCAGTATCAAATATCTCCAATAAAACTTCAAAACATAATGAAAAAATAATATAGTTGCATATTTTTAAAATTATGTTTTCCTGTCAACTGCATTTTACACGGACATTTCATAATGAAATATATTTGTAAATCGAACAATTGTCTTCATTCTAATATTTCTTATTAGAAACCAAATAACCTAGAATAAAATAAGTTTATTTTGGGGGAAAAATAAGTTCAGAATTTCATGGCTTGAGCATAGTATTCAGGTTTACTAAGCTGTTCTTGTTCATATTAGTATGAGTGTTAGTTATACTGAGCATCCAAAGTTACATTATGTATCCCACTTAAGAAGGAGGTAGAGAATTTCTCCATTTTTATACAATACATCCTATATTGTATTTTTAATTACCATTAGAAGGCACTGTGTTACCAGTTTTACCTTTACTGGAAATTGTCAGATATGATTTTAGTAGATGTTCTTTAGCTATGAATTATGTGGATTTCTGAATAAGGGTAGGTGGTACTCTAATAGGATTTATAGTATGATAAAGTGGTGGGTTAAAAAAAAATACTACTGGTTCTGTAGGTGTGGCTTGGTAGGTGTGGCAGGGGAAGGATGCTCCAGTCAGAGGTGGTATTTGCTGGTTCTCCAAACTACTCAAAATTTCCACTACCGGTTCTCCAGAACTGGTCAGAACCTGCTGAATTCCACCTCTGGTATGATATCCTCAAATTAAGAGTTCCAGCCAACCATTTTCTATTCTAAGCTACTCTATTTCCAGATGTTCTTTCCTATTCTCTCTCCACACATCATTCAGTTTTTTTATTTCTTCTTTTTTCCTTTCAATATTCAATCAGTTTGTCAAAGCAATTACATAATTTTAAAAGATGGTTATGATTCTAAGTATGCACCATACTTTCAACATTGCATATGTTATTGTAGTTATTGGGATGTGTTAACACAATATTTTAAACAACAGAACTCTAATTGTAAATGCAATGCATGAAGAAAGGCTGAAATGGCTAATAAGAAAGAAAAAAATGAGCCAGGGTGGTTGCATCAAACACTGATTATGTCTGAAAAAAGAAAGAAAATGAATAGTCTAAACAACAACAGAGATGGACAAATAACTTCACCTAACAGCATCAGAGACATAAAATAATAAAAGGAAATGGTCAAGTTTTGTAGAAACAGCCATGGAATTGACCTTTTCTTTTAGATAATCCACTCCTTCAGAAGTCTCTGCAAATGTGAGATTTTCTTTTCTTTTTCCCTTAATTTTTAAAATATTCTTTAAAAGAAAGGTTGTACATCTTGATGGAATAGCTGGGTCAAGAGTTGGTGTCTTAATAAAGATTCACCTGCTCCTCCTTCAATGCAGCCAGAAAGTACCCTGGCTGTACACATCTTGGATTGAACATTCTGGGCCATTTAGCGATCAAGAACAAGACAACCTGTCCATTTCTTTGGGATTCACTGGCTCAAATTAATTCCTATAGATAAGTATAGCAATCACCACAACTGCTTTTGCCTAGAAAAAAATGCAATTCTGTCAGCTCCAGGTGCTGTCATAATCCTGAGACATAAAAAATCATTAAGTCAGAATCAGTGGGAGTTTCAGGTAAGGAGCACAGAGTACTGGTGGTGGGAGGGAAGAGGAGGCGCATGAAGATGCAAGATGAGTGGAAGGAAGGAAGAGGGTGCATAAAGAGGGTGCCAGGTGCATATGAGTATAGGGAAACCATAAGGAGAGTGCTGGTAGGTAAATTTGTGAGAGCCCAGGGAGGCCCAGGAAAGGAGAATGCACAGGGAGAAGGGCATTGTGCATGAGAGGACAGAAAGGCTGGAGGTGGGGCAGATTTACTGAAGTGATTTACAACCTTCCCTGCTGACTTTCTTGTTGACTTTGCTTGTGGGAAGCCAAATCATAATCATGTGACCACTGGTTGATGCAACAAGTCATAAATGTGAGTTGGTTGCCAGTGTTGCAATGGCCAGAATTTGAGGACTGGTCATAGTTCTTTCTTGCAGTGCCATCATAACTTTGAAGGGTTGCTGACTGGTTGCAACTTGAAAATTACTGCAATGGATTAAAGGATTTTGATATTCCAAATGTACAAGCATCTGACACTCCTCCAATTTTCTCTTGCCTCTTATTATTATGCTGAGGTATAGACTGCGAACTTTTGTGGGCAGTTTTAAAAATGTGTCTCTCTATCTCCACTTGGGCTGTTTGGAAAGTTTGGCTCTACACTGATCAAAATGAGGCATGTCACAAATCCACAGAGACTAGCCATGTGCCATAAATAATTATTATGTTGAAAATGTTGAAAAAAGAGGGTTTCTGGCTGAAAGCAATTTTTCTACTTTATCTAAACACCTGTGCAGTCACTAAGAGGTTATTGAATCATGTGAGAAATTATTGCTGGAATACTCCTCTCATACCCTTAGTTAAGCAGTACCAGGTGCACAATCAAAACAAATAAAAAAACTCTTGCCAATGTTATACAACACTATAGTATACTTACTGTACGTCCCACTGGCTCCATTGGATGACATGCGTAGTTATATTTTAAATGGCTAGTTTCATGTTAATTTTGGATTCTGCTGGTTCCAAAATTATTTGGATTTTTCTTTTTTAATGGGTTGTTCAGCAATTTAATATATCAGCTGTACTCTAGTGCTTGCACGTGTATTTCTGGCCAAAGCATGAATTACTCTTCAAAAGCTCATATTTTTGGTTCAGTGATTTCATGGTTGTGTATTTATAAGAAAGTGGAAGTTTCATGTGAAATATTTATTTAAGTAATTCCATGACTGCTGTTCTGTCACAAGGGATTCATCGTAAACCACAGACTAACACTGGTATTATAATATAATGTTATTTATTAATAAGGAAGCACTTTGGTACTACTAAGTGTGATAGGCTCCCGAAAAGCACTTTTGCCAATTTTCATTTTAAAATTGCTATCCTGAGTTAATCAGAAATAATAGTACTGGGAGTTACTACCAAACAGAGAAATGGTATTTAAAAGAATAATTAGCAAGTTTATTTTCTTCATATTGAGGACAAGGAATGGCCATGGGAAGAGTACTTGTTCTCAGCTTCATCCTGTTTTTGATGAGACCATTATGCCTGCAATTTCCTTTTGTTGTGAAATTATCCTTTATACTAATTTTTTCATTTTGATATTCGGATGAAGAATATCACCTAAACCAGGGGTGGGATTCTACCGGTTCTACCAGGTTCTATAGAACCCCTTGTTAACTTTCTAAGAGCAGTTCACCGACAGTTAGAAGCAATCTCCTCTTATTTTTTTCTACCCTTATTACATTCTTGGCAGACAGCCTAGACTTACTGTCTCTGGAGCTTTGGGTGTTTGGCTTTCTTAAAGGGGAAGGATTGTTTTAAGATTTTTACACTGCTGTTGGGAGGAAATGCTTTCCTGGACAATCAACACTTTGAAGAAATACTTGAATAATGAAGCAAAGCTTTTAGTGACAGGGAACCAAGATGAGTGACATTCAGCAAGGCTTCTTGGCTAGCTAGAAAGATTGACATAATCTCTGCTGGGCCCTTTTGACCAGGGCTGCAATGCGGGCACCCCAGGTCAGGTCCTCTTTTAGGGTAACACCCAGAAACTTAAAACTGGCCACTTGCTCCACTCGGTCTCCTTTGATAAGCAAGGGCTGGATGTCTGATCTGTTCCTTCTATAATCCACTATAAACTCCTTGGTCTTATTGGTGTTGAAGACCAAGTTGTCGTCTCCACACCACGAAAGCAATTGGTCCACTTCATCTCAGTAGGCAGACTCATCCCCCCCCAGAAATAAGTCCCACTGTTGTATCATCTGCAAATTTAGCAATAGTATTACTAACGTGAGTGGGAATGCAGTCATGCACGTAAAGAATATAGAGTAAGGGACTCAACATGCAACCCTGTGGTGTACCAGTGTTAAGAATAAGGGCTGAAGAGGTATGATTACCTAATCTGACTCTCTGTGAGAGGCCAGACAGGAAATCCATAATCCAAAGGCAGATTGAATTAGACTGCCCAAGGTCCAGAAGTTTAGACACTAGTCTATGTGGAAGAATTGTGTTAAATGCATAACTAAAATCCACAAAAAGCATCCTCACATAGCCCTCCTGCTGTTCTAGATGAGCCAGAGCAGTGTGAATAGTGATGGCTATTGCGTCCTCTGTAGATCTATTTTTTCTGTATGCAAACTGGTTTTTATCAAATGTATGCGGAAGACCAGAAATGATGTGCCAGCAGACCAATTTCTCAAAGCACTTCATGATTATAGGAGTGAGTGCCACTGGTCTGTAATCGTTGAAGTTATTGATAGGGAACTTCTTTGGCAGCAGAACAATGGTGGAAGCCTTCAAACAAGATGGAATAGTGGACTGGGATAAAGACCGATTGAAGATCCAGGTAAAGACTCCAGCCAACTGATTAGCACAGTCTTTAAGGACTTGGCCAGAGATACCGTCAGGACCGGCAGCCTTTCTCGAGTCCACAGCCCTCAGAATGCTCCTCACCTCCTGTTCCTCCACAATGAGGTAGGGGCTACAATTGGCTGGTAGTTGTGTTTATCTGTCTCTGATGTCTAGTTATAAAGTCATGACTGATTATTGAGCTGATTAAATTGATATAAATGACTTTTTGAAAACTAAAACAAATATAATGCTAGTGAGTATTTATCAGCCTATTAAGTCCATCTGGAGTATATTAATGCATTTGGACTATTGCCTCTTGCCTGACCCCACCTTTAAATGGGTATAATATGATGGCAATGCAGATTTTATAAAGATATATTGCTGATTATATTTTCATTAAAAGACTTTCACTCAGACTGATGTCTAATTTTCTCCTAGGCTAATCTACAAATGAGTACTTTGTGTCTGATGAGTTTATTGTTAAGAGATTACTTTCCCTGTTCTCCACCTCATTTGTGTAGCTGCAAACCTGAGATGAAAGTTTGCCCACAATCAATTCTTAGTTTATATTTTCAATTATGGGTTCATTAAAAAAGTGTGATACAGAGCAGCATGAGATTCATTTCAGTACAGTAATTGGCACAGAAAATAGATTAGATCCTTAGATTGCACTTCTATTTCTGAAGCAGAAGAGACGATTATGTGTATGTATATGGAAATTCTTGCATTCAGCAAAGGCTTAAATGCTGATGTGTGATACTCCTTACTAAGTTGGCGTGGGGAATCAAAATTACCTATCAAGTCTAAGGATGGGTGATTCAAAATTCTGGATTTCACTATCTCCATGTGATTCCAGAAGTGGTTGATGTAGACCAGAGTTAGTTTGGTTGTTAATGGTTTTGTTCTGATTCTATTCAAAACTGACTTTATTAATGGTCATCACAATATCTAATGCTATCAATTCTCATAGCTGTGTACTATGTACGATTTTAAGAAATATGTTTTTGTAGCCATTGAGATTCATCCTACATTTAGTTTCAATGCAAGATCTCAGTTCTGACATAGTGATATGTGAAGAAAAAACCATGCTACAGTACATATACCAAATCTGTACCAAAAATCTCTCCCTATCTACATATTCCAAATCTGTAATTATCTTTAAATGTATATATTTAATTTGAGTTTAGTTCTGTGGTAGAAAAATATGTAACAAACAACATGGATCATGCACAGCCATCCTTGCAGTCTTCCTATGTGACATGGAAAGTTCTATGTACAGGTGAAACTCAAAAAATTAGAATAACATGCAAAAGTTCATTTATTTCAGTAATGCAACTTAAAAGGTGAACCTAATATATGAGATAGAATAATTACATGCAAAGCAAGATAGTTCAAGCCATGATGTATCATAATTGAGATGATCATAATTGAGCCTGCAGTAGCTGAGGCGACAGACACTGCCGCCTCAAGATGAACACCAGCCCGGCATTCCCACCCTTCAAATCAGCCGAAGAGACGTGGGAATCATACAAGAATCACTTCATCTATTTCCTAGATGCTATCGACCTCGCAGATGCTGCGGAGCACAGAAAAAAATCTTTCTTTCTCAGTTACTGTGGAGCTGCGGTTTTTGACACCGCTACAGCACTGGTTGCCCCTCGCTCTGTCAGAACCATTCCCTGGGAAGAGCTCCAAGAGATTCTTTCCAACCACTACTCCCCTAAACCTTCCCAGATAGCTAGAAGACATGCCTTCAGAATCAGAAGGCAGGCTGAGGGGGAATCAATTAGCGAATACATGGCAGCCCTGAGATCAGCTGCCTTACAGTGTGGGTTCAGAGACTACCTAGAAGACATGCTTTTGGATCAGATTGTCTGTGGGGTCAGGGACCTTAGGCTTCAAAGACGCTTACTAGCCAAAAAAGACTTAACCTTGGCCATAGCAATAGAAGAAGCCCAAGCTGCTGAGCTCTCTGCTCAATCAGCCGCTGAGATTCAAGGAACTCCTATCAGGCAAGGCAGCTCCACTATCCACTCTGAGGAAGTTTCCCTAGAGGAAGACCCTGTAGTCACAACAGACATAAACCGCCTTAGACAGCAAAAGCCCCCACAAGAAGGAGCGGGACAAAGGAACAACTTCACCCCCAAGCAACCTCCCATTTGTCTGAGCTGTGGGGTCCCCACCTTAGGGCATCCTGCAGGTTCAGGAATGCTACTTGTCTGAACTGTCAGAGGAAAGGCCACCTAGCTAGAGTCTGCCAAGCAGGGAGAACCTTCCCTCAGAGACCTCAGCCTACTGCTAATTTTCAAAGGCAAGTGGAAGATTGCTATACTTGCTACCACGCGGACCACACTTCTAAAACCTCTAACAAAATAAGTATTTTGTTTTTTTAGAAGGTAAGCCTTGCAGAATGGAGGTGGATACGGGATCAGCACACTCGATCATCTCCTGGGAGACCCTGAAGAAGATACACCCCAGAATTTCCAAAAAGAAGCTCCAGAAATGCCACCTGACCCTACGGGACTACCAGGGCAAGAACATCCCTGTCCTCAGGAAAGGCAAGTTTTTAGTTCAGTTCCAAAGCTTTAAAGGCCATTTGCCTTTGCTGGTAGTTAATGGTGCCCTCCCCAGTCTGTTGGGACTAGATTGGTTCCCTTCCCTTGGCTTTAGTATAACTGGAATCCATGCTGTCTCAACCTCTGAAGTAGACACCCTATTCACAGACTATTCTGATGTCTTTAGCAATGAATTAGGTTGCTATTCTGGCACCCCCATCTCGTTCACTGTAGACCCCCAGGCAATCCCCGTTCGCCTCAAGCCACGCAGGGTACCCTTTGCTATCCGCCCCAAATTGGATTTAGAATTAGACAAATTGTTAAAGCAAGGGGTATTAGAACCAATAGATTTTGCTAAGTGGGAGACCCCCATAGTCACCCTACTCAAAAAAATGGCAGCGTGAGAATCTGCGCTGATTACAAGACCTCCCTCAATCGTTTTCTGCAGGTCAGCGCATACCCTGTCCCTGTGATCCAACACCTGTTACATACTTTTGAACCTGGCACCATTTTTGCCAAATTGGATATGTCCCAGGCCTACCAACAGTTTCCTGTTGATAATCAGACAGCTGAGCTGCAAACCATAGTCACCCATAGGGTTGCATTCAAATGCAAGCACCTCCAATTTGGTGTTAGTGTGGCCCCAGGTATTTTTCAGTCCCTCATGGAAAGGATCCTTCAAGGGCTTCCAGGTGTAGTTCCTTATTTTGATGACATTTTGGTTTCAGCAACAAATAAGTCTCAACTCATGCAAAGGGTTAGGGGCAGTCCTAGACAGGTTCAGGCAGCATGGCCTCAAACTCAAAAGGGAGAAGTGCACCATTGCCACTAAGCAAGTGGACTTTCTAGGGTACAGGATTGATGCCTCTGGTATTCACCCAATTGAGTCCAAAGTCAGGGCTATCCATGATGCACCC
The DNA here is from genome assembly GCF_049901715.1 of Pseudonaja textilis. Classification (NCBI taxonomy): domain Eukaryota; kingdom Metazoa; phylum Chordata; class Lepidosauria; order Squamata; family Elapidae; genus Pseudonaja; species Pseudonaja textilis. Next base: position 33,737,508 of record NC_141996.1, read on the forward strand.
ACACCATCCAACAAGACGGAACTCCAAGCCTTTCTGGGGCTGCTGAACTTTTACGCTTCATTTCTTCCTCATAAGGCATCCATTGCAGAACCTTTACACAGAGTTTTAGACAAAGAATCCCCCTGGCATTGGGGACCTAGGGAAGCCCACGCTTTCAAATCAGTCAAATCCTTACTAACATCTGATGCAGTTTTAATCCAATTTAATCAACAACTCCCCCTAGTCCTGGCAGCTGATGCATCTCCTTTTGGTATTGGGGCAGTTCTGAGCCACAGGCTCCCAAATGGCTCTGAGGCACCAATCGCCTTTTTCTCAAGGACTCTCTCTGCTGCAGAAAGAAACTACAGCCAAATTGATAAAGAGGTTTTGGCTGCAGTGGCTGCTGTTAAAAAGTTTCACGAATTCCTATTTGGACACTACTTTGAACTCATAACTGACCATAAACCACTTCTAGGACTTTTGTCAGGGGACAACCCCACTGGTCCTGTCACCTAGGATGACCAGGTGGACTCTGTTCCTGGCCGCATATTCATACAAATTATTGCATCGCCCTGGAAAAAACTTGAGTCACGCAGATGCCCTTAGTCGCTGCCCCCTGCCAGTTCCAGTTGAGGACCCCGCACCCATTCATGCCATTTTTGAAGTCAATGAACTCAGTTTACCTATTACAGCTGAAGACATTGCAACGCACTCAAAAAAAGACAGGGTAATTGCCCAGGTTCTGGACTGGGAGGGGAAGGGGTGGCCTGAAACACAATACACTCCTGAATTCATATCATTCAAAATTCGCAAGCAAGAGTTGTCATGCCTGCAGGGTTGTTTGTTATGGGGAACAAGGGTGGTCATCCTAGCCACTCTCCATGTACCAATCTTAAAGGTCCTTCACGAAGGCCACCTGGGCATCGTGAGGATGAAGGCCCTGGCCCGCAGCTACGTATGGTGGCCAAGCATGGATGCCCAAATCTCCAGCTGGGTAAGCTCGTGCCAACCATGCCAAACTACCAGGCCAGCCCCACCAACAGCCACCCCTACCAGGTGGGAAAGTGCTGGGGGGCCTTGGTCTCGCCTGCACATTGACCTGGCTGGACCAGTACACGGGCAGACCTTCTTAGTCTTAGTAGACTCTTATTCCAAATGGATTGACTTGGCTCTACTTCCTTCAACAACCACTCAGGCAATTGTTAAAGCACTGACCCGTTTTTTTTGTCACCCATGGCCTCCCTGACACAGTGGTGTCTGACAATGGTCCCCAGTTCACATCTTGTAAGTTCGGGATGTTCGCTGCCAACTTGGGTATTAGACACATTCTCACAGCCCCTTTTCACCCAGCTAGTAATGGGATGGCTGAGAGGGCAGTCAGGTCAGTAAAAGAGGCACTTGCTAGGTTTGGCCAGGAAGACTGGCACTTCAAATTATCCCGTTATCTTCTAAGCCAGCATACAACCCCGTGCACCACAACAAACAAATCACCTGCTGAACTATTAATGGGGGACCACCTTGGACAGGCTACACCCCCATTACAGCCCAGACACCCCCTTGGGGTCTGACAGTTTGGTCAGAGACTTTGCCCTGCATGATCTGGTATATGCCAGGAATTATGCAGGGGACCCGTTGTGGGTACCTGGACAGGTTGTGTCAGTTGCAGGGCCAAGATCCTACAGGGTCCTCCTAGATGACGAATGCATGTGGTGCAGACACATGGACCAGCTGAGGAGGAGGTGGAAAGGCACAACCGATGGCTCCTGCATCCAGCCGAGCGGCCCAATCTACCCAGCAAGCACCGAGGATCCAGCCTACCCGACAAGCGCCAAGGGGCCAGTCTACTCAGCCAACCCAGCCAGCACCGAGGGCTCCCTGCTGGAACCGATCTACCCAGCCAACGCCAAGAGATCCCTGCAGGGCCCAATCTACCCAGCCAGCGCCGAGAGCTCCCTGCCGGACCCGATCTACCCAGACAACGCCGAGAGCTCCCTGCCGGACCCGATCTACCTGGACAGTGCCGAGAGCTCCCTGCCAGGCCCGATCTACCCAGACAGAGTCAAGAACTCTCTGCCGGGCCCGGTCTACCGACGGAAGGGTATGGACTCCCAACCAAGTGAGCCGGTCTACCGCCCCAGCCGAATGACGTGCCCAAAATGAACTGAATGAGGAAGCCTACCTGATCCGCTGCAGGGCCCTGCAGACCGAGCCCACTCTCCTGCAGTCCCCAGGGCACCCCCAGGAGCGGAGGACTTCACTCCAGCTGGAAACTTCCCTGAATTCAGGCGGTCCTACCGCCAGCGTAGGCAACCGGCCTATTTGCAAGACTACGCATGCTCCTGGCCGGGGGAAGGGAGTGTTGTGTCCATAGAACTGACTGAAGTCCCCAACCAGGTCCGCAGTTTGAGCGGGAGCGCCCATCGCTCCCATTGGTTGATGCCGTTTGACAGCCAGCTATAAAAGGAGCTGTCAAATGGCATCAGCTGTTGCCGCCAGCTGATCTGCCTTGTTAGCCTGGCAGTTGCGGCAACCCTTTATTCACCGAATAAAGCCCTTTGAAAACGAATGCTCTGAGTCAGCCTCGTATCTCCGCCATTCTACAACAATATATCTATAATATCTCTCAAGAATTTTTGCTTTAAAAGTTGCTAAAATCTCCCACTATTTTTCCAAAATACTTTATTTTTATTTATTTGTTTATTTGATTTGTCAATCGCTGCAAGATAATAGGCATAAGTATAAACATGAGTAAGAATACAGGAAATAGGTATGACTAAATGGGGACAAAAGGACAGGGATGATAGGCATGATTGTGCACTTATGCACACCCCTTACAGACCTCTTAGGAGTGAGGTCAATAGTGGTCAGTTTGAGGTTAAAGGAGTGGTGATTAGAGGATGTAATAACATAGTCAGGTCATGCATTCCAGGCACTGACCACTCTGTTGCTGAAGTCGTACTTTCTGCAATTAAGTTTAGAGCGGTTTACATTGAGTTTGTATCAGTTGTGTACTCTTGTATTGTCGTGGTTGAAGCTGAAGTAGTCATTGACTGGTAGGACATTGTAGCAGATAATTTTGTGTATTACGCTTAAATCCAACCATAGGCAGTGTAGTTCAAGGTTGTCTAAGCCCAAAATTTCAAGCCTGGTGATATAGGCTATTCTGTTGCAAGCAGACAAGTGTAGTACTCTTTTTATGAAATACTTCTGGACTCGCTCAATTGTATTAATGTCCGATATACAGTGTGGATTCCAGACTGATAAGCTGTATTTGAGTATTGGTCTAGCAAAAGTTTTGTATGCTCTAGTTAGCAATTCAATATTTCCGGAGGAGAAGCTTCGTAAGATTCGATTTACAACTCTTAATGCCTTTTTGGCAATTCTGTTACAGTGAGCTCTGGTGCTTAGGTCATTTGATAGGAGTACACCAAGGTCCTTAACAGAGTGAGGATTGTCAATGAGGTCATATTCACCTAGTTTGTATTTGGTGTACTGATTTTTTTTTTACCAATGCGTAGGACAGAGCATTTGTTGGTCTAGATTTGGAGTTGCCAATTGTTTGACCATTCAGAGACATAATCAAGGTAATTTTGAAGGACAGTAGCATTGTTGGTGGTGTTGAATAGTTTTACGCCATCTGCGAAGAGGGCGCAGTTGCTTATAAGGTGATCACAAAGGTCATTTATATAGAGTATAAAGAGTGTGGGTCCTAGAATGCTGCCTTGGGGGACACTTCTGTTAACTGGAGCAGAGTTTGATATAGCGCTCCCTATTTTTACTATTTGTTGCCTGTTTGACAGGAAAGCAATAATCCACTTATGAAGGGATTTGGAAATGCTGTAAGAGTTTAGTTTTAATAGTATTTTGTCATGTACCACTGAATCAAAGGCTTTTCAGAAGTTTATGTAAATTGCATCTATAGCTTTATCCTGGTCAAGTAGAGTAGTCCATATGTTTTTGCAGTGTAGGAGGTGAAGATTGCAGGACAATTTTTTCCTGAAACCAAACTGTTTTTTGGAGAGGAGGTTGTTTGGAGGGTGATTAATTGGTTAATGACCGATTCCATGACTTTTCACATGACAAAATGCAGTGAGATTGGTCTGTAGTTTTCAACCAGGCTGGGCTCACCTTTTTTGAAGACAGGGATGACCATAGCTAAGGACCATAGGTTCGGTAAGAAGCTGGTTCTGAATGATATCTCATATATAATGCTTAGGGGTTTCACTATGGTAGAAGAGAGCTTTTTAAAGAAGTATGCACATAATCCATTGGGTAGTATCACATTGGGTAGTATGCACGTAATCCATTGGTAGCATCACTCTGGATACTACCTCCTTTCTTTTTAACTCCCCCGTCCTCCAAATAATACTGTGAATATTATTAACTAAGATACATTATTTATAAGATTTGGTTTATCATTTTTTGTCCTGAATCGGTTAAAATCCTATACGCAAAATGTTAATATAATATAAGCAAACAAATACATTCAATTAAATATCCTGATTGAAAGCTATTATATTATTTCACTTTTGATCATTTATTTCAGACCACTTAAAGTTAAAAGCTATTTAAAACTGGAAAAAGATTTAACTGCTTTCCTATTTACAAATTTATATGGAAACAGACAGGCGTGTTTGGAAATGGCTTGTGCATTAGTATGATTTAAAAACACTCAGCTTTTTAAATAATTAACAACAATGGTTTTATGGACTCCTTTATGCTTTAGTTTTCCAGGAAATGCAGCATATGGAAAAGACTACAACTTTTGAAGCAGCCAATTAGTCATTTAGGCACTGAGGCATTTAGCAAATGGTTATGTAAAAGGAGTAAGATAATAGAAAAAAAAAACCCTTCTCATTATGGTATACTTTCTTTTCAGATTGTTCCTTATTTCATTAGTAAGGCTAGTTTCCAATATGCTTGTATATGTAGCAGTGGTGGGATTCAATTTTTTTTTACTACCAGTTCTGTGGGCATGACTTGGTGGGCGTGGCAGGGGAAGGATACTGTAAAATTGCCAGTCAGAGGTGGTATTTGCCGGTTCTCCAAACTACTCAAAATTTCCACTACCAGTTCTCCAGAACTTGCTAAATATTATCTCTGATGTATTAGGCACCTTTACTAGGCTAAGCAAAAACATCCCTTCATGAACTGAGAATGTTCTTCAGACACCAACTCAGTAGCAAAATCTCCTTTGGCTTGGGGATCGCTGTTTTGTAGTTTTGATTGACAATCTTCAAAAAGAAATGTTGGTACCAAAGGTCAAAGATAACATTCAGTTTGTGGTAAAATGTCATGAGAGGTAGCTTTTAAAAGGTTTTTGAAACAGGTTGGAAGTGATTGTGTAAAACAGAACTAAGGAATATATATGTAGCTGAATTTTGTTTAAAACACCTATTTTTACATAATGATCTAGCTCAGAGGTATCAAACTCCTGCAGGAGGCCATCGCAGCACAAAATTGAGCTGGGAGGACCACACACACACACACATACACACACACACACACTTTTTGCTGGCAGAGGCACCATAGGCCAGTCCTTTGCTGTTTCCAGTGTGACCCCACGGGCCAGTTCTAAGCACCCAGCAGGCCTTGAATTTGATACCCCTGATCTAGCTTGTTTCATCATGAACCTATCTTTTCTTTCTTCCTGTTAGAATATAAGATTATCTAATAGAAACAATGACAGTTGTTATTTAAAACTGTATCATTGTTGCATCAGCCTTGATCAGAGGTGGTATTCAGCTGGACTGGTTCTGGCATACTGGTAGTGAAAATTTTGACTGGTTCGGAGAACCGGCAAATACCATCCCTGGCTGGCCCTGCCCATCTGCCCCTGCTCTTACCTCTCACCTCTCCCATATTCTGTTGTTTATTAGCTCAGCTGATTCGCATGGCAGAATGGATTTGTGCATCTCAGTGAGCTAAGAAACAGCGGTAAGTTGATTTTAGACTCATTTGCACATGCTTGAACCATGTGTTTGGTGCACCTCAGAGGAGTTAAGAAACAGCTGCGCACGCGTGAATCACGTGTTTGGCATGCCTCAGCAGAGGTAAGAAACAGCTGTTGGTTTATCTTAGTCTCATTTGGGCATGCAAATCGCATGTTTGGTGTGCCTCAGTGGAAGTAAGAAACACCTGTAGAGATCAGTCTTAGACTCATTTGTGTGCACATAGAACCAAGGTAAGACAAAATTTGGAAACCCACCAGTGGTCTTGATGCTATAGTTTGGAGGAATCATCCATAGTAGTTTGAAAAGTGAAGCAGTTTGAGAATCTTTGGAATGACCCATCAGCTGAGAACTGCTTATTTGGCCTTACAGCATGCAAAGAAGCTGACCTTATCTAACTTTACAGGGTTTTGTTCTGACATAGTATTGGCTGATACACTAACCATCATCTTTATTATTTTATTTTTATATTAGTTCATCTAAATTTTCAGCGGCTACCTAAATGGAGAGAATCATTTGATATTTCAGAATTAAATATAAAATTATCAAGTACTTTTTTCTTCATAACTTACCATTATTTTCTCTTGATAGTTCAGGCAACCAGTCAATTACTTCTTACTTTAAGCAGCCAGCTACTTCTCACTCTGTCTTATTTCACTTTTCTTTCCCATTGTTTGTGAACTTCCTTGAGGCTTTCTGCTGCTAATATAAAACAAAGATCAACTGATCCTACCTTTCCAGGGACATTATTTTCATACTTTTTCACTCTAATTCCTAATAGCAGTGCTATTGGAGTCAGTGTAAATTCAGTAGTGGTGCAGTGTTTCTGGGTATAAATTATACAGAATTACAGTGTGGTGAGAAGAATAGCAGCAAATCTGAGACAGGACAATAATAGAAACAACATAGGCATTGGCAATGACAAGAAAAAGGTAGACACTTATTGTGTAAGTTAGGATAGCCATTAGTGTCAGTGGCCAGGTGGAACAATGACAGCAGAAGTACTTGTTTAATCTACTGCCTTAGGGAGTCAATATGATATGGCATCTAGCCCTCAAAAGGAATGTGTGGGTATAGCAAATGTGTTGCAGTCTCATCCAATTAGCACATACATTGATGAGTTGGGATTGGCTGCATACACATATAATTAAATTCATCATTAGGGTGAACAGTCTAGCTTATTTATAGTTGTCAGCAAATTAGGAATTCTAATGGGTTGGGATAGAGATTATATATGTCCATCACCCTTCCATCACTCCTAGTCTCTTAATAGACTATCTTCAATGTGCTATTTTGCTTTCCTGGCTGCTCATCTACTTCTTGTTGTTAGTTGCAAAGTTGTGTCCAACTCATTGGGACCCTATGGACAGCGTTCCTCCCAGCCTTCTTGTCCTCTACCATCCCCTGGAGTCCATTTAAGCTCACACCGACTGCTTCAGTGACTCCATCTAGCCACCTCATTCTCTGCCGTCCCCTTATCTTTTTGACCTCAACTGTTCCCAGAATTAGGCTCTTCTCCAGTGAATCCTTCCTTCTAATTAGGTGGCCAAAGTATTTGAATTTCATCTTCAGGATAAAGATGCTTCTGGACTGCTTCTAAATAGCAAACAGGGTTGATTTCCTCAAGGACCTTTTAGTCCAAGACTCGCAGGAGTCTTCTCCAGCACCTTAATTCAAAGGTCTCAATTCTTTGGTGCTCAGCCTTCCTTATGGTCCAACTTTCACAGCCATACATTGCAACTGGAAAAAACATAGCCTTCACTATACACACTTTTGTTGGTAGGGTGATGTCTCTGCTTTTTAGTATGCTGTCTAGACTTGCCATAGCTTTCCTCCCCAGGAGCAAGCGTCTTTAATTTCTTGGCTGTAGTCCCCATCTGTGGTGATCTTGGAGCCCAGGAAAATAAAACCAGTCATTACTAGTCCCAATCTAAAAAGTCCTCTACCAGTGCCTCAATCTAAAAAGTCCTCAGATTAAATAAAGTGCAAGTAAATCACATTACCTTGCTCTCTGGATTTGTTCAGATGATACAATATATGGAAAGTAAAGATAGGAGAAACATGATTGCTAATCGTTGAACAAGTTAGGCTATATAGAGGCATCCAACAACTAGGAGCAGGCCCTCAATTCATTGCCAACTTAATGTCAAAACATAGTGTTTGACCTCTAATCTGATTCATATACATGCACACACACACACCTTCATTAAAATATTATTTTTTTTCACTGGTAGAACACCAATTGTTCATATTGGCCAAGGGAAAGCATGAATTCCATGACTTCTTAGTTTATATTATCTGGCACTCATGGCTCACATTCCAAAGAATTCAAACATAAAGTTCATTAAACTGTGCTGGTACACCTAGCTTCAGATGTAAAATCCAACTAATAGCTTTTTCTTCTATATCAATATTCAGCCCACGTACTGTATAAAATTTCATTTCTTTCTGAAACGGAATTTTTCGTCCAAGATACAGCTGATGACAATATGAAAATTTCTATGTCACTAAATACCACTTAAGATAATTCCTATGTTACTAAAGATAACATAAACAAGTCTTGTTACTAAATAAATCTGTAAAGTATAATTGCTTCTAAAGAAATATTTTTTATAAAATAAAACTAAAACAAACATGTTGGAGTTATACTATTGACTTCAATGAAACAAGTAAACAGTTAGATATGGTATATCTTTCCTTTTCATGGTTCTTATTTAGTGACACTAAAATAAAGCATGCTTTCTTAAAGAAAGGAACCTGTATCTTGTTCTGGTTAGTAATGTCTAGCTAAGAGGAACTCAAGCAATATGCAGAGTAAACAACAAAAGTAATGGAGGAACAGTCACTGTAGAGTAGTACTGAAATCAGAAACAGCAGGATACCGCCAACCACATCATCAATAGATCATGTCCTTGTACTATGCCTTTCAATTATTTACAGGCTTGTGGAAATAATGTTGCTGTTCAGTTTCTTACATACAGGGATCTTCTAAATAATTTTGCAAATCTGATTGTGATCAAGATTATCTCCATCACTAATTGATTAAATGACACTATGATGATGTAATTATTATTTAAAACATTTCTAACACATCCAGGGGTTGGGATTCTACCAATTCGTACCTATTCGCTAAAACCGGTTGTTAACTTTCTAAGCAGTTCGGAGAACTACTTGTGAGAAGAAATCTCCTTTTGTTTTTTCCACTTTATTGGCCTGATCCTATAGGGAAAGCATTCCTTACATTCTGGTGTTGTAACTGCCTCTCCATTAACATTTATTGTACTCTTGGCAGAACTAGACTTCCTGTCTCTGGAGCTTCTCTGGAGTTTTTTTTCTCCTTTGCTAGTGCTTGCTTGTGTCCCAAGCCCGAAACTGACATATGTGTAGACATTTCACTTAGAAACCTGACAGCTTGATTTTCTTAAAGGGAAAAGGTTGTTTTAAGCTTATTACACTGCTGTTGGGAGGAAATACTTCCCTGTTGGAGTTAGCACTTTGAAGAAATAATTGAATAATGAAGCAGAGCTGCCTGAAAGAAGCTTTTAATGACAAGGAACCATGATAAGCAAGGCTTCTTGGCTAGCTAGAAAGATTGACATTCAAACGTGAGTTTACATACCTTTTCTGAGTTTTTGGTGAAGTTTAATTCTGTGCTTGGTGACATTTAATCCTGTGTTTATTGATGGGATGATATTCCCTACTCAGTTTTGTTTGGAAGGGAAAAGATTAATCTCTGTTCCTGAAAAGAAACTGGGTTGAGAAATCTGGCTAGTTTCTGTGTCTATTTGTTCTGGTAATTGGTTTAACCAGCAACAGCTACTATTGTGATTTAATTAATTTAATTATTTTTATGATTTAATTAATTTTTAATTTGTATTGTGTTTGAATTTTTTCCTGCTTCTTTTTCTCTCTGAGGAGTGGGGGTCTTACTTCACTGCTTTAGTGGTATCTGGCACTGTCCTTTTGGGGTGTACTTCGAAGAGAAAGGATGCAAGCTTGGCACTCATTTTTTTACTGCCTTTCTGGGTGGCATGTGACCTTTCCTTAAAACTGGATGATTTCCTTAGAATATCTTGTGAGGTGAGTGAGACCAGCTGGTGTCTTTAAACGGTGCAAATGGATCTAAGAATTGCTTTTGCCGGGTGTGCTTTTTCTGGAGAGCTTAAATGACCTCTCTGCTAAAGAGTTTCTCTTTATGAGCAAGAGTTGGCTGCTGACAATTATCATTGCATTTTAACTATTTTAATTCCTCAAGGTGCTCTGGCACCCTGCCTGATTTGTAACTCCAGCTTGCAGGTATTTTTAATCTAATGATTGGTATTTAGGGCAGCTTTTTGAAAACAAAGAAGCTTTTTGTATTTTTGTACAGGTAATCCTTGACTTACAACAATTCATTTAGTGACCATTACAATGGCACTGAAAAAAGTGATTTATGACTGTTTTTCACACTTGATTACCATTGCAGCATCCTCACAGTCACAAGAGGCCAGGTGAGAAGAAGTGCCCCTTGATTTGAGTGATGTTGACTTGACCATGCCCAGTCAGTCATGTGACCTGGCCATGCCCACCAACTAAGCCATGCCCACAGAACCAGTTGTTAAAAAATTGGAATCCTACCCCTGAACATATCCATATTACAAGAGGAAGCCATTCTGATACAAGATATGGCAATTCAGTCTACTTCCCAATTCCTTGTATATTATTTTAAAGTCATTATTTTAAAAAGAAAAATATAAAATAAGGCATGTGTGTTTTGTTGTCAAGTGGAGTAGAACAAAGCACTTATCAACTGATTGGAATTAGCACTTGATTAGAATGAGCTCTGTACATTCACAAATTGAGTATACTGCTCTCTTGTTGAAAATCGTCAAAACCATCAAGATAATCTTGGACAGAAATGTTTGTGGTAGAACGATCAAAATAATCAAGATGACACAACTAAGACACAACTTGTGATAAAGTGCTGCTTCTTTTGTATATGTACCCTCCCTGTAACATCCTTAGCCCCCACCTGGAACATATTGAATTTGTATGAAGAAGTGAGTAGCATGAAAAAAAAGTATGGGAAAAATCACATCAAAGCAATAATTGGATCACAGCATTCCACAGAGGCTTCATAAATTGATGACTGCCTTTTTACAATCATCCTTGATGGTTCCTATTATCCATATCATTCAATGAAATGCTTAGTTTGCAAGCAAAATACCTCAATAAATAATCTGTACAGTCCAACTTCCAATATTTCATATTTTCCTCTCCTACCCTCTTGTAATCCAACAGAAGCATGAAAGCATTTATACCTTTCTAGAATTTTGCACCAGAAATAAACTACTCTGCAATTAAGTGAATATGTAAAGCCATGTATTTCTTAGCAAAATTTGATTCTTTTCCTTTTCCTTCTTTTCTTAATGAAGTTTTGCACAATTTTACAAGATAGTTTCTAGAACATGTGAATGGACAGAAGCCAGCCACTACTGCATATCTTTTGTTCAGCAGCACCCAGGAAGGACTCCTATGCAAATTGCTATGTGAAAAATGAAATTAGTAATACTTTATGGTCATTATCATGTTATTAGTCTTACCATGGGCATAATGGGTAAATATACTTTTCCATATATATGTCTACTTTGAAAGAGAAACTGTATCATCTGCACTCCTCAAAATCCCAGTTGAGTCAGTGTGTGCTTCCAAGTAGGTAAGCTGTGTTAAGTAGGAAAAATTTCTGTTTCCTTATTGCTGTTGTAAATATTTTCTTATAAATATCAGTATTCCTGGGTAAAAGTGTTTTTGAGTAGCCCCAGATATTTCAGACATAATGACTATATGAGTAACTGTGTTACTCATATTACTGGCTTCATTTCTGCCATAGTGAGTATGCTTTTATTCTCTTTTACAGATTTTATAACTCTAGACATCCAATTACATTTTGTTTTATGCTAACATTACTGAGGACAAAGGAAACATTCCATTTTGGGCTTAATCATGCTGTGGGTTTTCCTACTTACCGAACAAAGAGAAAAAAAAGTCTTTTCATGCATGAATTTTCATTTTCCCCCAGTGACAGATGAAAGGTTCTATGTACATCTTAATTTTAATTATTGGCTATTTTAATATTTGAATCATATGCATCGTTGCAGAGGCAAATCTTGAAAGAGAACAGAAGTTAAATGGCATATATAGGGAGAAACTATTTCTAAGAAAAAGTAACAGGATTAGTTCAATTAAAAAATGAAATTTGAATATTAAATTAACTTTTTAAGATTTGATCTGAATTTGCATTTTACTTTGAAGAAATGGTTCTATTTAGTTTAGTTCACTAAAACTATATACATATATACTCCACTAAATCTCAGATGAATCCAAAGACATGTGATTTCAAACTAATGCATACAGGTAATAGAAATTCAACTGAATCATCTTCAGATTGAATTATTTATTTCAGCCAAAGTTTAGCACAATACATGAAGGGTATATTAAAATGGAGAAGAATAAATTATTTGAAGAACTGCCTTGGTGGCAATGTTGCAAAGCTCAACAGTACTGGCAAATAGTATTCATCCTGAAATATTTTTTATTAAATTTTGTGAAACCATCCATTTCTTCAATATACTGAACTGTCGTTGTTTATGTAAATAGATATAAAGCTTCTATATACTGTTTATTGGGAAAAATCTTCAATCCCCTTTATGCAAGAATGACTGTCCAAATTGTGGGAGGATGCTTTGATGCCTAGAATAATTTTGTGTTAAAAAGTAAAACTGATTCAAAATTCAGTTCTATTTGGAAACCATGTTTAGACTAGTGTCACACAAGAAACTCTACCACATCCAAAATTTAGATTTTAGATATTATTATCTATCTATCTATCTATCTATCTATCTATCTATCTATCTATCTATCTATCATCTACCATGTTTCTCATATAATAAGGCCGGGTCTTATTTTTTTTGAGCCCCCCCCACAACTGCTAGGACGTCTTTTCAGGGGTGAATTAATTTCTCCCCCCCCCACGCACCCTCGCCTAGGGTGCCCCGCCGGCAGCTATGCCTCGCCACCAGTCACTCCTAACAGCCAATCATGGTGGAGTGCAGAGGGCTCCCTTACCCCCACCAAGCACCTTTGCTGCAGATCTGGGTCAGCGGGCAGCGGGGATGTCCGCTGGCAGTGTTTCAGCTGCTTCTCAGGCCTCCATAGCTCCCACGGTTCCCACCGGTGCTGGCACCTCTCTCACCAGCACCATCTCCAACAACAGCATCTGAGTCGCTCCCGCTTTTCCCCTGTCCCCGTAACAACAGGAAAAAAAAACATTTTGAGGTACCTGGGAGCACCACGGGCTGCGTTTTGGTTTAATCCCGAACAGCTGGGTGGGTGTGGGAAGAGCCGAGTGAGCATCTCTCCTGCTGCTACCCTTGGTACTCCAGCCTCAGACTCTACACGTTTCCAAAAGTCCCAGTGCGCAGCCCATTCCTGCATTCCAAGCGCGCCCAGGCCAAGCTGCAGCTGTCCCTCTCTCGCCAGCGCCATCTCCAACAACAGTGGCAGCAGAGGCGGGATCTATCTATCTATCTATCTATCTATCTATCTATCTATCATCTATCTATATGTATATATGTATATATGCATATATGCATATATGTATATATGTATATATTTGTTTTCATAGATTTTCACAGGTACAGGTATGCAGGTCAGGATGTTACAACACAGCCAATGACCCAGGAGATTACAGCACAAGACTCAGGATGTCAAAACAATAGAACTTAGAAGGTCATCACAGAGCCCATTACACAAGTCGTTACAACACAGGAGGCTGATAGATACACAGCCAATACCTCAGCCACACATGTTCTTATGAAAAAGCCAGCCAATCTGCAAACATCAACTCCATCAACCAATCACGAAATGACAACACAGCCAACCTCCCCACCATTATTGTTCAGGTATTTTCCCACATCATTATAGTTGTGCTTTTAAAGTTGTAGCAACGTTTCAGCAGAATCTCATCTGCCATCATCACCTGGGCACAAACAGATCCCCGCTGATACCTCCAGCTCAAACACACCCCAACCAGGCACCCACATGAAACCTAGCTTCCTAACAAATGATAGCTGTCCATTTACTCAGAACCAAGCCGCACTAAAAGCCTCCAATACAGGAAACTCAATGTTGCCAGCCAATCAAGACAAAAAAAGCTACAAAACAGACAGAAACACCAATCAAGCAGAACACAGCAAGCTCCAAGACCAATAAACACAGACCAAGATTCCCAACCAATCAGGACGAAGAAAAAACCATTTTTGGCACAGCAGTAGGCTAGCCCCAAATTTAAAACTGAAACCACTGTAAAAGTCTGACTCACAGATGAACACAATACGGAAGCCTGATGATGCCAGATGAGATTCTGCCGAAAGGTTGCTACAACTTTAAAAGCACAACTATAATGACGTGGGAAAATACCCGAACAAAGCTGAATAACATACATGTAAGTACCCGTGAAAACTTAAGAAAATACACATACACACACACACACACACACACACACACACACACACACAAACATAACAGTATTCTCATAATGGATTGCTTACTATTTATAGGTTTTATTCTTATCAAATTCAATAAATTCAAATTCAATAATGTTAATCAAATATTTTTAAATTTCAGTAAAAGCATTTTGATTACAAATGTGTACTTATAAGCTTTAATTACTTATAGTGAAACTATTAGTGATGCATTAAAATATACTAGCCATGTTATATTTTAGATATGTTGATTATCTACATGCATTTTACTGTTTCTGAACCCTATTCCAAGTGGTAATAATTTATAAAGGCCTACATGGGACCCGATCATCTAAGCATCTTCTATTCCTAGTAGAATCAGTCCATCTAAGTCATGCTGGGGGAGAACATACTAACAGTCCCTAGGTATTCAGGAGAAGCGAAAACAAAAATAAATGCTTTCTACTGGATCCCTTCAATAGAAATCAGTTGCCTCAGTGTTTAGCTCTTTAAGATAACCCGAGTTATCTTAAACTTGATTATTCAAACTTGATTATTCAAGTTTGACTGGAATTGTACTTCGTTGATTCAGGCTATAGCAACAGAATATTGAAAGCTGGTATTTTATCTCCCCTTCCTATTATACCTCAGGAGTTAGGGAGAAGCCAATTTGAGAGGTGTTTTTTTTTTAATTTCTACAACTCACAGGCTTAAAACACTTTTTAAGTGTCACTGCATACTTCTAAGGTTATCTATCTGACTCTTCATATTCATAAATAAAATTAGTCTCCTTCCCTAAGGCTGGTTGTTTCTAAGCAGGCATTCAGCGATTGGGGAATTGATGTATAAACAAAATAGAAGGAGGAAAGAAGAACCTTTTCTCTAGTGGAGTGCAGGGAAACAAGCTAGCATGTTGTCCATTGCATTGTGGCAATGTTGCAGCAGGAAGAAGGAACATGGATAGCACTTGCTGTGGATTGAAAAGGCCCCTTGTTCCTGAAGGTAGGAGGAGAAGGTGGCAATCCAGAAAAGGATTAGTAGTTAATCCAGAAAAGGATTAGTGGTTGGAATGGCTTGCAAGAATGTACATTGAGGGCATGCTACTGGCCATGAACTTATTCAAGGTTTGCTTATATCTGTGGATAGGATGGTATATTTTTTTCTGAGTGGACAATCGTATCTTTCATGGTATTATTTTATTACAGTATGAAAATATTTTTTTTTATTTTGATGTGAAAACACATATTTTATTGCCTAAGCATATAGTTGATTTTACATGTTTCTTAGTAAAATGCAATAATGGGTTTTTTGCTAATAAATCTGAATTATTGCAATATCTTCTCTAATGATATCATTAGGCTTTGTTTTGATTGACAGTGATGGCAATAAAAATATTGTTTGAAATATTACTGCTATTCTCTGTGTATTTAACAGAATAATAAGAGAAGTTGGAAGGGACCTTGGAGGTCTTCTATTCCAACCCTCTGCTCAGGCAGGAAACCCTATACAATTTCAGACAAATGGTTGTCCAATCTCTTCTTAAAAAATTCCAGTGTTGCAAGTACCCTAATTTCTGGAGACAAGTTGTTCCACTGATTAATTGTTCTGTCAGGAAATTTCTCATTAGGTAGATGTTGCTTCTTTCCTTGATTAGTTTCCATCCATTGCTTCTTGTCTTGCTTTCAGGTGCTTTGGAGAATAGGTTGGTTCCAGAGGTGGTATTCAGCAGGTTCTGACCAGTTCTGGAGAAACAGTAGCAGAAATTTTGAGTAGTTTGGAGAACTGGCAAACACCACCTCTGACTGGAGATTTTACAGTATCCTTCCTCTGCCACACCCACCAAGCCACGCCCACAGAACTGGTAGTAAAAAAAAAAATGAATTCCACCACTGGTTGGCTCCCTCTTAAAAGTTACTATAATTTTATTATTTTATTTCTTATTAAATGTATATGCTGCCTCATCTCACCGTCAAGTGGCTCTATCATAACAGGTAACTATAATGATTGATTATGTGTAAACATCTAAGTATCCTGGAAAAGGCAGCCTTTTTGTTTCTTAATGAGGCCAAGTATTTTTTTAATGATTGATAGAATGTAAGAATTAAAAAGTTAAAAATGAGGCCCTTTCCAACTCTAGAGTTCTATGATACATTCCTCTCATTTGCTTTTTTCTCTACCACCATTTCACATTTTATATATACAAAATACAGCATGTCAGACACAATTTGCCTTTTCTTTATTTCCCCTAAATACTTATCCTCTGAACTACAGATGGCCCAGAGGTATCAGGAATCACTAAGAATTTATTCATGCTTAGCAGAAAAATGTCTTCTAACTAGTTAATAGCAACATAGAAATCTTGGTAGAAAACAAATATCTAATACCATTTCTTCATTTTACGATCCACCATTGGGATTCCTTCCAATATGAATTCAGTACTCAAAATTCAGTTACATGCAAGTTAGATGTTTCTATGTCTGTGTTTCTATGCAGGCATATTTTATCCATGAGTGAACCAATCACATTTTGGAAAGAGAGTTAGTTTTCTCCTTCAAAACCAGCCATATACAACTTGTACTAATTATGAGATTGCAATGTGGTATTTATGATATTGCTATCAGAGAGAGGAAGGGAGGGAGAGAAGGGGAGAGAGAGAGAGATGCATGCTATATCTTCACTCATTCCACTTTCTGGATACATCTATATGTGTTGTAACTATCAGCAGTATCTATGATTGACTGTTGATGAAGTGTCCTTAAAAAATTCTTTCTTCCACTGTGGGTATCTTCATCCCTATGTCCGCTAAGGCTATAACTATAGTTTGCTATACTGCCTTTAACTGGCATATTATCAAAAGGCAGTTCTTTTTTTTTCTGTTCTGCTTTAACTGATGGAGTTCCTAACCAGATTTTCAGGTTAGGTTTACAGTTACAAATATAAAGCTGCATTAATTCTACTATGGATGGATCAAGCTGTCAGCTTCACTTTCAAGTGTTTTAACATTCTGTCTCATTTATATAAAAAAGTTGCAAGTTCATCTCTCACAAAAAGTAAATGAACAGATGGCATTCACTTCTAACAAAACATGTTGGAATTTACAATATGAAAAATATTTATTTTTAATAAAAGTTTTATGGCTAAGTGTTATGCAAACTCACACATTGTGATTTATTTGGAAAATGATTTAAACAATCCAAGGTTCCATGAAATATTAAATTGACAGCTAACAGGTTTACATGCTAAAACTGACAAATGTATTCATATCTAGCAAAATATGCACACTGAGAGAGTGAAGGCATTAATTAAACCTGATAATTTCTTCCCATATATTCTGTGTGGCAATTTGTCAGCTATGGGCCAAGTTTAGTTTACTTGATAGTGATTATTCTAGGTAAATCAGCAGTGGAAACATTTAAAGAAAATATAATTTGACTGCTATTAAATGACTGAAAGATACAAAAAGTATGAAACCAGAAAGACTTAAAAAGTAAAAGATAAAATCTCCCTTGAGTTGAGATTGGTTCTCGGTGAGAACCTTGACATCTTACTATATTTTCCTGATGGAGGTGACTGGCCACTGTTTTCTACTAAATTTCCCAACCTAGATTACAGGTGGTATAGAAGTTTAATAAATAATAACAATAAAAAATAAATACATTCAAACAGAGCCTGGGTAATCATCTGACTGGGATGTTTTAAAATTTGGAGTTAACCAATATCTTGTGACCTTCTCCAACGTTATGTTTTATGAAGCTTAAAAAAGAAAAGCATAACAATATGTGTCTCACTGCCTCTAATTCACCGTATTTGTATTGTGTACATTTGAATAACAGAGATGTTACTGAAATAATTTTCAGGACAAGAAAGCAGGGCACTGAATTTAGCCAAATGGTCTTCAGCTTACATACAGATCTTAAGATATTACATACAGGTAGCTGGCCAATATGAAACCTATTTTATCATTTTAAGAACTATTTTCCTGATTTTCTAGAGATTAATTTCCAATACCTTGCATCCAGTGAGATAAAACTTGAAAAATTATATAAAGGTTTCCCTTACTTTCATCATTTTTTCACACCACGATGACTTAAATCTCAATCTTGGAGATTTCAAGATATTATCAATCCATAGGAAAAATTACTCTGATGCAAAAATAGAGTGATAAAGATTAATTTGCCTTCAGAGGAGCTACAGGAGACCTGTGATGCCAATGGTATTCAAGTGTTTTGTCCATTTGTTTTAGGATTGTATCTAAGGCACCTATTATTATTGAACTTTGCTTTATTTTGCTATAGTTATACTATTGCAGGTCTTTGTATTTTGTTATTTTTCTCCAATTCTTTCTCTTCTCTTCTACTGTTTCCAAGTACTAACACATCCACTTTTCAGACTTTTTGGGCATTATTATTGTTAGGAATCTGTCCACCAATTAGTTGGGTTGGCAATATATAAACCAACAATGTATGTTCGTAGCTTTAAGACAAAATCACTGTATTGATTTATACTATATTCCGATTGGTTGATTATACTGCAAATTACCATAAGAGGGAGCCAGAGATCATAGCTTGCTCTCTCTGACATTCTGACTCTCTGACATTATGTATCACTGACATTCTGATATTGTTCATAGATTACAGAAAAAGTTCAGGATTAGAAATTTAGGGGAGATTAAGCATTATTTGGGTCTTGATATAGTGAAAACGAATAAAGGTTTTAAAATTTCGCAAGCCAAGAAGATTAGCCAATTATTAAAATGCTATAACATGGATCATTGTAAATCTGCTAAGACACCAATGAGTAAGGAATTTACATATAGTGATATCAAAAGTCCTATGTTTGATAAGGAAATATATCAATCCTTAATCGGTAATCTATCATATCTGAGTAATTGGTCTAGACCAGATATATCTTACAGTGTAAACCAATTGGCTAAGTATAATGCTGAACCAAATGAAAGGCATTGGCAAGCAGCTAAGTGAATAATTAGATTTTTAAAACACACAATCCATTATTCATTATATTTAGAACCAAGTAATGAATTAGTGTTAACTGCATATGCTGATGCAAGTTTTGCTACTGATATAATGACTCGTAAATCAACATCAGGTATAGTGATAATGTTGGGTAATGCTTTAATAGGATAGAAGTCTATTAGGCAACAACGTATTAGTTTATCCATTATGAAAGCAGAATTCTCATGCTTATCATTAATGTGTACAGAATTGATATATTATAAACAATTGCTGAAGGATATTGGAATTACTGTACGTGATCCGTTTATTGTTTATGAAGACAATCAATCTGCAATTAATATGGCTACTAATTTAGCTGTTAAAACAAGGTCTAAACATACTGATTTGAGATATTTGAATGTTAGACAGTTTGTTCAAAATAAATTAATTCAATTACAATACTGCATGACTGAACATAATATTGCAGATCATTTCACGAAAGCTCAAGGTGCAATTAAGCATAAAGAATGTTGTGAGAATTATGGTTTAAAGATGTAATGTATTATATATTGACCTACCCAAAGGAGAGAATGTTAGGAATCTGTCCACCAATTAGTTGGGTTGGCAATATATAAACCAACAATGTATGTTCATAGCTTTAAGACAAAATCACTGTATTGATTTATACTATATTCCGATTGGTTGATTATACTGTAAATTACCATAAGAGGGAGCCAGAGATCATAGCTTGCTCTCTCTGACATTCTGACTCTCTGACATTATGTATCACTGACATTCTGTCTCTATGACATTCTGTTGCTATCTAAAGTTCTCTGTTGTATTTATGCTGTGCTTATACTTTGATATTTTTGTTTACTGTAAATGGCAAAGGCAACTGGTAAGAAGACTTTGGAATTGGATATTCTTTGGACTGTAAAACATATATGATCTGAACCGTTTATTGGACTGTACTATTTCTTAAAGTAAACTTTAACTCAATTTAGTGTATCTGTGTGTGGCTGAATAATTATTCATAATGACTCTCATAAATGTTTCCATGTGCATATCCTTGTTACTCAAGGGTTATTCTGTACATATCATAACAATAATGGTTCATTGCAGTCATCCTGATGTTCAGACTGGATTTGGCATATTTATCCACCCATCAAGTGATAATAATAGAATTCGGCTTTGTGTGAACAAAGGATTGGCCTTGTTTAATGGTTTTGGGCAACTTATTTCAACCCATGTGTATCCAGTTTACTTTGCAGATGATAAATCAGTAGAAACATTTTCTACTAATTTTTGAGGGGTATTATAATAGCAAATTATTTTCTAAACTAGAATGCGCAAAACATAACAAATTAGTATAATGCTTAAGATTCTATGCTACATAGCCTGCCATAAACTAAATGACAGCTGAAACAGACAAGGGTTGGGCAGATGATCTTGATATTTTACTGCCGCTTTCTTGTACTGTCAACACTGATATAATTTCAGATCTGTTTCATCAATCCTGATTTGCATATATTCTTTCTTATCTGCCACACTAATGTTTCAGCTAGTCCTTTTGTTTACTTGCTAGCAAATAGATTCAAAGGGTGAGTTACTGATGCTTTTTACTAAGCATTCAGTATCCTTAACTCTATTAAGTTGCTCCTGTTAGGTATATATCTGCTGGATTTTCTTCTTTTATTTGTTTTCTCCCAGTTGTTGAGCTTTTCTCAGGATTTTGGGATTGTTTCAAAACCATCACCTTACAATCTGCAAATGCAAGAAACAAGTATGATTATGTTTACTCTAAAGCAGGGATCTCTAAATTTGGCAACTTTAAAACTTGTGGACTTCAACTCCCAGAATTCCTCAGACAGCATGGTTGACTGAGAAATTCTGGAAGTTGAAGTCCACATGTCCCAAATTTGCCAAGTTTGGAGACTTCCGTTCTAAAGGAAGATTTGTTTATTATTATGGGAAATTGATTATAATTATGGAAACACACTGATGGGCTCCATTTAACTCCAGGATAATTCTATGTAAGTATAGAGACAATTGACTATCCTGATTGTTTATCAAGTTGTTTTTTTTTTAAACAAAGGAAAAGGAAATGTTAAAAAAATAGTTGGAAGTGAAATGACTGCTATCATCAATGTAGTTTTGCTATGTGGTCATAAAAACAATGACTAAAGCAAATTAAATAAGTCCTTTAAAAGCACATGGCCACTATGTCTTTTTGTTAACTGTGTGGAAATATTTGTCTTACATGTTAGAGTAATTATTCAATATTTCCAAAACAAAATATTGCCTGGCATTTGGTAACATCTCCAAATTTACTCTTTTTCAACTTTGAAATGAGGCTCTCCAATAAAAAAATATTCAACAATCCTTATATTAAAGAAAAGTGAATTAAAGTTTAAACTACTGAAAATAATAATATATATTTTCAATGTTAATAAATATTTGACCTTAAAAATGTGTCAGGCAAAATGGCATTGAGAAATATGTTTCCTTAGTTTTGTAATTAAAGGAATTGCTAATGAATCATTTTATTACTAATTGTGAAAAAAAACTTGAAATTGCTATAATGCCTCACCATTTTATTTATATTCATCTTTTGTTCAACTCATTGCTCACCATGGATTACACTGTATTTCCACAACTATGCTATAGTTTGTTATAACTCAGCCTATCACTCAATGAATGTGGGTGAGTAGGAAGCTAGAAAACAGGCTAAGTACAATATGTTGTGAGTTGGATTCTATCAGTTTTCTATGAACCTTTCAGAAAGGATTCTGCATAACCTACTATTCCTAGCTTTTATTTTCCCCAACCCAAGAGTAAGTAAATCAGTGCAAAAAACATGGCATGGCATTCCCCCAAAGAGGTTAATTTTTGGTCTTTTGAAATTAAATATTTTCAGTAATGTGGAATGTCCACACATAATAAATCTATGGCAAATTTTGAACTTCATTGGTTCACAAATACTATTTTCCAAACCCTATTATAGAACAATTTCATCCAGCAGTCACAACACTGATTTTATGTCCACTATTGACATTTGAACTCCTGCCAGTTCTTCAGTTATATCACTAAGAAAAATGTCAAAGCTATGGAAACCCCAGGTATGTTCATTTTGCTGACAATGGACTCTATTTGTAAAATTGGCAGTGTTCCCTTAAAGCATATCACTTTTCCATTATGTGCAAAGTATTTTAATCTTGATCTCTAATCACCCATAATAATAATATTTACTGCAGCACTGAATCTCAAGATCCATTATTAAACCATTCATTCCATTATCAAATGTCTCCTTTATCCTAGGAGCACCAGAAGTTATTAGGCCTTTAAGATTTTCTAACATAAAAAATCCTCATTATATATTTCAGTTCTTGAGTTACCAGCAAAACCAATTTTGGATTTCACTCCACAATCAATATTTTTATTTTGCTCTAATGGGTTTGCTTCCAAATTACTTGTTGTGATCTGTGTAATGTACCATGATGTAATCATTCATAGTTTGACTTCCCTTCAAATCATAGTAACATTCCTGAAGCAAAGATGCGGGTTAGGCATTAAATATCGGCCTATTATTTGTATGTTATGTTATGTATGCTATGAAATTGGTGGGAAAATTTGTTTGGTTCTCATGTACAGGCAAATTTACTCAGTTCATAGTCCCTATGATTTATATGTTATATATATCTTACATGCTAAAATTCACATTGTCAAAATTTTGGATTCAACCACAATTCAAAAAAAAAGTATGTATACATACATGCACACAAAAACACAAATACACACACATACTAAGAAACTGTACATATGACTTACATAAATATTGAAAACATACACAAAAAATATTTCAGGAAAAATAAATTGCAAACGGCATGTGCATCATGCAATAAAATTGACATGAAGGGAAAGGGGTATGAAAATATGTGCAGATATGTGCTCATACTTTTCCACAAACTGATATAAAATGGAATTTAAAATGAACCAAATTCTGGAAAAAGAAGATAAATAAAATGGAGAAAATAAAGCTGGTATATTTCACTAACCCTGGTACATAATACTATGCTATATTCTCTACTTCTGAAATTGAAATAGACTGCAGGTCAATATATATCAGGATCAGAAACAAGAATATAGTTTATTCAAAATGGTTGTATTATTATATGGTTGTATCATCCATCCATCCATCTATCCATCCATCCATTTATTCATCCATCTATTCATTTATCTTCCAAGCCCAGCAAGCAATTTGTCTGTCAAGCCCTAAAAGGTTAAATCAAGAAACAATTAAGAAGTATACATACTGAAATAGTGTTTGCCACTGTGGAGTCCTTTTATTCTAAGCCCAAACTAAGAAATAATTCCAAACAATTGCTGAAAAGGTCATTTACTGCAAACAACATATATTGCAATCATCATCATCATCTGAAAAATATATTTCTGTGTTCATTGCTTCAACTATCATAGTGTTGTAATTAATGGGCCAAACAGTTATAAATATTTGGTAGGACCATAAATTATTTTGATTTATGTGTCTTCCCCATGCTTGAAAAATATGTGTTCTTTGATATTTTGAATCCTTCAAGTCATATTGAGAAGTTACAGGTGTATGTTTAGCAAAAAAGATACAAATTTCTTTTCACTACATATCATTTATCAAAAGCTGCTCTGTGAAGAATATGAAAACCTATGTAGCTTAACTGCATCTGATGCAGCTCTGCCTTGTGGAATACCCTTCCTCTTGAGATCTGACAAAGCCTCCATACTCTTTTGGAAGAACAACTATTTCCCCTAAATGCTGGGACAGAGTTTGGCTGGAATCTGAAGATGGTGCTGTTGGTTGCATCAGAGTCGAATTGTTATGATACCAGGTTTCTGATTTTATTGTTTTCTTAGTGTTTTGATTTTCTATTCCTGCTGTGAGTAGTCCAGAGTTGTGTCTCATAACATGGGTGGTCATGGAAGACAAATGAATGAATGGATGGATGAATATTAAAAATGATAACATAAACTGGCATTTTGCTTTGCATCAACTTGTCATTGAAGGACTAACTGACTTACTGATTCTACAATGCATATATAAATTCATATCAGATAGGGAGTCTAGTTATCCTTAAGAAGGTTCTATGCACTTTTAGTAGCTACAGGTCCCAGCTTGCTTATTCTTACACTAATGAAATAACATTAAGACCATAGTGTTAGATTTTAAAATGTATTGTATATATAGATATTTTGTGCAGCAGATTCTTCATTCACCAGCTTCCAAGGCAGCTGTAACATGAGCTATTGGTGTAGTGGTTAAGGCATCAAAGCAAAAACCAACAGATATCTTAGCCAGTTATGTTGACCCAGTGACTTCTTTCAGATTTAGAACGAATACAAGGGCAAACCCCTTTGAGAATACGCTGCCAAAAAAACTGCAGAGGGAAATTGCCAGGAATAAACTAACTTGAATGCATAAATAAAATTTTGTTAGCAAAGCAGATACAGATCTATCATAGTGATATATATAAATGAACCAATCTCTGAAAAAAGACAAAAGGCCTCAATAACACATTAAGAAAATCTCTAGCCTTCTAAATATAATTTGATTTGTACATTATATAGGCATTAAAACTGGCTCAAAAATAGTTCTCATTTTAAGAAATATTTTTAATTAAGTATCCAATGAATAGTGAAACACAAGCAATTTCCACTTATCCAATGTCTTTGTCCTTTGTAGCAAAAAACAAAAACAAAAACACAACAACAACTAGTCCTATATGTGTTTTCATTTGACTTGAAAGTACAATTGACTAGTATTAATTGGGATTCAATGTCTCATGCAATTCTTAGGAGTAAGTTATAAGGCAATAAAACTATGCAGAAGCTTAGATAAGAACTAAAATTATATTTGCCACCTTCCTCTGCCAGAAGAAATTTCATTATAGGAAAGGTATCATCAATTTTATTCAGAGAGAGATAGTTCAAAAGGCATAATCATCCACCTATATCTCTGTGGTGAAAAAATAAAGATAAATGCATTTTCCTAAAGAAAATTTAGAAAAAAAACACAGAACATAAATTAAGACCATAAATAGTAAATAAAAAATACAGAAAGTTTTGGTTCAAAATATTGACTGTTTTGCTAATTACAGTATATTTTTAGCTGCTTACTTAAAAAGCCATCTGCAAGAATGTTTGTTTTTACATATGAATATTTACTAAAGACTAGGAATTGTGCAATATCTTTAACTGAATATTGATTCTTCCTTGGTAAAATTATAAATACAAGGTTTTTAACCTCAGATTAAGTGCTTTTTTCCCAAAAATTAAACTGATTTTAAATCTCCATACACCAATTACAGTATTGATTTCAGCTGTGGGACAAGGCAGAGCTTTCTATATTCTTCAACACATCTCAACAATAAATCAATAATAAATAAATAAATCTCAACAAATAAATGCTCTGTCCTACATATTGGCAAAAAAGTCAGAAAATAAAATACAGGCTGAATAGTCAAGACCTTATTGATGATCCAAACTCTGTCAAGGATCTTGGAATACTCATCTCAAATGACCTAAGTGCTAGAGCCCACTGTAACTACATAGCCAAAAAGGAGTTAAGAGTTGTTAACCTAATCTTATGTAGCTTTTTCTCTGGTAATATTACACTAATAACTACAGTATACAAAACATTTGCTAGACCAATACTCAAATACAGCTCATCAATCTGGAACCCACATTACATATCTGATATTAGCACAGTTGAGAAAGTCCAGAAATATTTCACAAGAAGAGTTCTCCACTCCTCTACTCGTAGAATACCTTATGCCACCAGACTCGAAATTTTAGACCTAGACAACCTAGAACTATGCCCCCTTCAGTTCGATCTAAGTATAGTATATAAAATCATACATTGCAATGTCCTACCTGTCAATGAATACTTCAGCTAACAACATAAGAGCAAACAATAGATACAAACTCAAGGTTAATCGCACCAAACTTATTACAGGAAATAAGACTTCAGCAACAGAGTTGTCAAAGTCTGGAATACTCTACCCGACTCTGTGGCTTTTTTCCCCAAACCCCAAAAACTTTAACCTTAGACTGTCTACTATTGACCTCACCGCTTTCCTAAGAGGTCTGTAGGGGGCATGCATAAGTGCACCAACGTGCCTACTGTACCTGCCCTATTGTTTCTTTTATATATATTTTTTCTTATATGTATCCATGTATTCATAACTATGTTTTTACTTATACCTATTATCTTGTAAGCAATTGACAAATAAAATAAATAAATAAATCCCTGACTTCCAAAGGAACAGCAGGAATGGAAACTGCAATGAATGAATGAATGATTTGTATGAATTTATGAATGATTGGGATTCTATTTTTGTTCTTCTGTTTCCTTATCCTGGAAGATTTTACGTGCAATTCCTTATACTTCCATTTAAGCTTAGTATCTGTAGAAATGTATATTAAATTTTTTGTGGGGTTTGGGGGAAAGTTGGTAGAAATAAACTATAATTACAGCCAAACCAATCATATGATTTCTGCTTTTTGAATAAATAAAAGATTTATTTTACTCCTTAGAGCTGATGCTGTTCAGAGAATAGCAGAAGATAAGGAAATGTAACCCACATTAGCCATTTTGGAATGCTAATAATTTTTAAGTTATTTTCAAATGATAAGGAAAAAGAAAAAAAAATGCTAATTGAGATAGCCTAACTGAAACAAGATTAACTGACAGAAATAAGTTGTATTCAGAACTATTCCTGTTTTTTTCTTCTCATTCACTGTTCCCATCACTTTTCTTCTTCCCTTTTCTTTTTATTTGTCACAGCTTAACTAGATGCCATACACCTTACAGCCCCACATGGCCTCATGGCTGTTTTCCTTCTCAGTTATTTTTGTAAATCGCTTTAGTTTTCTAAGTCTAAGCAATCCTTTCCCCAAATGACTCACCTCTGGGAAAAGCGTTAACAAGATATGTTATTTGTTTCTGTTATTTCCGAAAGTTGACATAATCAGCTTCCTTGATAATATATAATCTCTCACACAAATCTGACTTAGCTTGCAGCTTTAAGAGTATTTAAGGAGAATATTGTTTGGTCTACTTTTTTAACCATTGTTATTATTGTTCAATCATTCAGTCACTTCTGACTCTTCATGACCTGATAGCTATCATTTTGTCATATTTTTCAGACTCATATGTGAAACAACACTGCAACTTTAGCATCGTCTATCATTCATGTGCAATTCTCTGTCCTTTATTATAACAGACAGTTACTATCCTGTGGCTTGCCTCCCAGCAGGAATTCAAAGAAAGAAGGGAGTGAATCTTGCTACCATCTCAGTTTACCAAGCAGACACAACTGTTTGTTTCCATTGCAAAATGAATTGTTTTTTCAGAGTTGTGCAAGCCTTTCAGTCATTATTTTACAAGATAAAAAAAAAGAATACATATTCATTTGTAGGCACAGTAAATGTCATTGGAAATAAAACATCTTGCAAAAGTAATATGCAATTTTCCATCTTCATTTTAAAAAATTGTAGCAGATGACTTGGAAGCTACAGTGTGAAAAACAAATGTTGAAATGTCACTGTTTTGAAAGATGGACATGATGCTCAAATAAACAGGAATTGTCAGCATATTCGAGAATCAATAATAGCAACTTTTTAACTCATATTGCAAGCAACAAGAAAAAAAGGAAGGTAAAAACATACAGAACAGTAGATGGAACAAAGATAGGGTTGGGTCTTCCAAGTGTCTATTAGATTCTTCTTTAGCAGTTTGTAGGAATTAAGAAGTCAAAAATGCTCTTGGCAGGAAGTTTGAGGAAGAATTTTAGAGGGTATACAATTAGAACTTGGAAGAGAAGCAATAAGTAATTCTGGGTATTGAAGTTTCTCCCCTGGCCAACATAAAGGATATAATTATTAGGAAGTTAAGAGAAATATTGCAGTATAACTGAAAATGAGAGAGTTCATCCCATGTATCTCCCACCTAAGAACTTACTGCTGATCACCACTGATGCTGTTAAGTTCTAAAATAATTGGAGGGTAGAGTGTTAAGTTTGAGCAATGAGAGGCTGAACCAGAGCATGAGTGCAACAATACTTTATTATAACAATAAAGGGCTGACCGTGCTTGCCACGCCTGGAACTGGCTCGCAGCAATCAGCAACTGGTTGGACCCCGCAGCCTGCTTTTATAGCTGGCTGCTGGAGAGAATCAACCAATGAGGAAGGGGGAAGAACGCCCACGCAAAGTGAGTGGACCTGAGTGAGAACTCCTAGAGTCCTCAGGACATAACACCCCTTCCCCCCAGATGCGAACATGCATAGTCCTTGAGGTAGACGGGGGGTTTGTGTTGGCGCCCGGAACGGCGCAGCTCGGGAACATTGTCTGTCCGTTCAGAATCAGTCTGTGACGGTTGAGCCGGCAGCGTGTCGCCAACGCGCTCTCAGGATTGGGCATCCTCGGGACTCACAGGGTTGGATACTGGGGGCGAGTTCCCGTGGGCTGGATCAGGCTGGTCAACTCTTGGGGCGCTGTTGTCCGAGTTCGGGCTGACTGGAACGACTGTTGGTGCGGACTGGACGTTGGGTGCGATGAGGCTGAGAGGTGGATGGGGCGGTTCCCCTTCGTCTGGTGACTCTGGATTTCTGCTGGCAAGGGTGCTGTGGCGCCTCCGCAGTTGGTCTATGTGCCTCCTCCAGATGCGACCATCCTCCAGCCTGACCCTATACGATCTCGGCCCGGTGATGGCGATGACCTCGCCTGGAATCCATAGTGGGTCCCCAGCGAAATTCCTCGCGAATACAGGCTCCTGTAACATAAAATGTCTAACCCCCGAAGTGGAAGCGAGGGGAGAGTCAGGGCAGTATTGTGGGTGCAATCTGTCCAATACAGTCCTCAGGCGCCGGCCCATCAGGAGCTCCGCTGGGGACTTATTGGTGACTGAACAGGGGGTTGAGTGCTGGCTCATCAGGAACCGTGAGAGCTTGTGGTGCCAGTCATCCCTGCTGAACCTGGCAAGGGCTTCTTTGGTGGTCCTGACGGCTCTTTCCGCCAACCCATTACTGGCAGGGTGAAATGGGGCTGTGAAAATGTGGCGGATGCCCAGGTTGGCAGCAAAACGGCTGAACTCTATTGATGCGAACTGTGGGCCATTATCGGAGACAATGGAGTCGGGTAGTCCGTGCGTAACGAACAGGCGCGTTAACACGTTGGTGATTGCTAGTGTGGTGGTCGTGGATAGCTGTGCTACATCAATCCATTTGGAATAAGCGTCCACGACCACTAGGAACATCTTCCCATGCAAGGGGCCGGCCAGATCGATATGGATTCTAGACCAAGGGCCGCTGGCGCTCTCCCATCTGGTAGGGGTGGCAATGGGGGGAGCAGGACGGGATTCCTGACAGATGTTGCAGGAACTTACCCAATTGACAATGTCCTCGTCTAGACCCGGCCACCACACATAGCTGCGTGCTAATGCTTTCATTCTCACGATGCCAGGGTGTCCCTCGTGCAACGCCTCCAGGACTCGGGTACGCAGCGAGGTCAGAATGACCACTCGAGTGCCCCATAGTAGACAACCCTGCAAACTGGACAGCTCCTGCATGCGAGTCTTAAATGGTGTTAATTTGTTATCAACGATGCCACCCGGCCACCCCCTCCTCACCCAGTCGAGCACCTGGGCGAGCGTTTGGTCTGCCTTGGTTTTGGCAGCGATGTCAAGGGCGGTGATGGGCAGGTCCAACTGGGTGATCTCGAAAATGGCGTTGACCGGAGCGGGGTCTTCAGCCGGAGCGGGTAAGGGGCAGCGACTGAGAGCGTCAGCGTGGGACAGTGTTTTGCCCGGGCGGTGAATAAGTTTGTAGGAGTAGGTCGCTAGGAAGAGTGTCCACCTTGTCATTCTAGGGGAAAGGACCTGAGGGGTCTGTTTGTCCCCGGCCAGTAGGCCCAGGAGGGGCTTATGGTCCGTAACCAGTTCGAAAAAATGGCCAAAAAGGAATTCGTGAAACTTTTTCACGGCCGCAACAGCTGCTAGGGCTTCCTTGTCGATCTGGCTGTAATTGCGTTCCGTGGCCGAGAGCGTCCTTGAGAAAAAGGCGATGGGAGCCTCGGCGCCATTGGGAAGTCTGTGACTAAGAACCGCCCCAATTCCAAAAGGGGATGCGTCTGCTGCCAGTACTAAAGGAAGGTTAGGGTCGAATTGGATAAGCACTGCCTCTGACGTGAGTAGTGATTTGACGGCGTTAAACGCCTGGTCTTCTTTGTGCCCCCAGTGCCACGGTGACTGTTTGTCCAATAATCTGTGAAGGGGTTCGGCTACTGAGGCTTTATGGGGCAAGAAGGATGCGTAAAAGTTCAGCAGCCCCAAGAAAGCTTGTAGCTCCGTTTTGGAGGTTGGAGTGGGAGCCTCGTGGATTGCCCTAACCTTGGACTCCAGGGGGTGAATGCCAGAGGCGTCAATTTTATAACCCAGAAAGTCCACCTGTCTAGTGGCAATGGCGCATTTTTCTTTTTTTAACTTGAGGCCATGCTGTCTGAACCTCTCTAACACTGCTCGCACTCTCTGGAAGAGTTGGGGTCTGTCCCTGGCCGAGACCAAGATGTCGTCGAAGTAGGGTACTACACCAGGGAGGCCCTGTAAAATCCGCTCCATGAGGGACTGAAAAATCCCTGGGGCAACACTTACGCCAAATTGGAGACGCTTGCATCGGAAGGCACCCCTGTGAGTGACGATGGTCTGAAGTTCCGCTGTTTGGTTATCAACAGGGAACTGCTGATACGCTTGAGACATGTCCAATTTAGCAAAAATACTGCCCGGCTCGAATGTGTGCAATAAGTGCTGAATGACGGGCACAGGGTAGGCGCTAACTTGTAAATATTTATTGATTGTTGTCTTGTAGTCCGAGCAAATTCTCAGGCTACCATCTTTTTTGAGGGGTGTGACAATGGGCGTCTCCCACTTGGCGAAATCTGTTGGCTCAATGACCCCTTGTTTTAATAGTTTATCCAATTCCGCATCTAGTTTTGGCCGAATAGCAAATGGGACCCTACGCGGTTTTAGTCTGATTGGGACTGCCTGGGGGTCAACTGCGAATGAGATGGGGGTTCCATTATAACACCCCAGCTCCTCGCCGAACACATCTGCGTAATCAGCGAATAAGGAGTCAGTGTCTAAGGTTGAGACAGCATGGACTCCTGTTAGCCCTAGGCCGAGGTGGGGAAACCAATCGAGCCCCAATAAGGTGGGTAGATTGCCGTTAACTACCACTAGAGGTAGGTGACCTTTAAAAGTTCTAAAACTGACAAAGAACTTGCCTCTGCCGATCACAGGAATGGTCTTCCCTTGGTAGTCCTTCAGGCCGAACTGGCATCTTTGAAGCCGGGTGGTAGATAGGCTGGGGTGGAGTCTCTTGAGGGTGTTCCACGAAATTATTGAGAGCGCTGACCCTGTGTCAACCTCCATGTGGCACGGTTTACCTTCTAGGGAAACGGAGAGAGAAATTTTACTAACAGTGTGGCAAGTACGTTTGGCAAGGCGGTGCGTGCGACAGTTTAATACTTGCCTCTGTGGTCCCGAGTGCGAGGGAGGGAGTCTGTGTGCAGCGCTTTGGGGGTTTGGCAGACTCTCGCGATGTGCCCCTTTTATGGCAGTTGTTGCAGGTGGCTCCTTTAAACTTGCAGGTGGCCCTTTGATGCGATCCCCCACAGGCTAGGCACAGTGTGATGTGCCTGGGTGGACCGGTGTTTTCTTGTTTGGCCCCTACCTGCGGCCTTTTGTCGTAGGCGAGGCGGTGGACGTCGTTTTCATCGTTGAGGGTTTCCTCTGCTACCACCTCCTCGGAATGGACTGGGAACGATGCCAGCTTGGCGCTTGGGCCCTGTATTTCGGTGGCTGAGTTCGTTGCCAGCTCGGCTGCCAGGGCCTCCTCGACTGCTTGTGCGAGGTTGAGGTCTTTTTTTGCTAGAAGGCGCCTCTGTAGGTTGAGGTCCTTGACCCCACAAACTAATTGATCGAGGAGCATGTCCTCCAGGTATGTTCCAAACCCGCAGTGCAGAGCTGCTGTTCTGAGGGCGGCCATATATTGATTGATGGTCTCCTTACTCGATTGCTTCCTCATACGGAAAGTGAACCTCCTGGCGATCTGTGAAGGCCTGGGAGCGTAGTGGTTAGTGAGGATCTCAAGCAACTCGGACCACGGGACGTTTTTCAACTCTCTTGGAGCTACGAGTGCTGCGGCAGTATCGTAAACGGTGGCTCCGCAATAGATTAGGAAATAGGATTTTTTCCGATGCTCTCCCGCATCCGCCAGGCCGACTGCATCGATGTAATGATTGAAGCGGTTCTTATACGATTCCCACTTCTCTTCGTCTGGTTTGAACGCCGGGAATACTGGGTTGGAACTCATGGTGCTGGAAACGGCTGGGCTACCTGCGGAAAAATCTCTCTGGGGACAACGGGCGCTCGTGGGTTGCAAGTGATATCAGCTCTGGAGAGGTTTTTTGCTACCCTCTCTTTCTCTCTGGGTTAACCACGTTGGCTGTTAGCCGTTGGAGGTGTCTAGATTCGCGCCAGCGTGGGCATTAGTGACTTACTACAGCGCTGTGCTGTGTCTCTCTTGGTTTGAAATTCAAATGACACCCGTTTGAATTTCGCGCCTAATACTGAGCGGCTGCGGCTCGCAGCGCTTCACTTTCCCTGTAGCTGGGCTAACAAGCGGCTACAGACGCTTCTAACTTTCGAACCAGACCGCTTTCTCTGGCTGCGGATCAGCGTTCGCTCTTTTGTTGGCTGACCGCTCTCTCTGGCTGCGGGTCAGCGTTTCTCTTGTAGCCGGCCGATCGCTCTCTCTGGGCTGCGGATCGGTGGCTAGTGACTCAGCGGTTGCATGGTGCTTCTGGTAGCCATCCCATCCTCGTCGCCAGTGTTAAGTTTGAGCAATGAGAGGCTGAACCAGAGCATGAGTGCAACAATACTTTATTATAACAATAAAGGGCTGACCGTGCTTGCCACGCCTGGAACTGGCTCGCAGCAATCAGCAACTGGTTGGACCCCGCAGCCTGCTTTTATAGCTGACTGCTGGAGAGAATCAACCAATGAGGAAGGGGGAAGAACGCCCACGCAAAGTGAGTGGACCTGAGTGAGAACTCCTAGAGTCCTCAGGACATAACATAGAGTTTGGCTCAGAATATTTCTCAGCAATCTAGATCCAAAAGGAGAAGTGAATGACACATATAGCCTTTCTCCATGGTCAGTGTACATACGCACATATTTGTTTGCTATATTAAAGAAGATAGAAGATAAGTATTTCTTCATATAACATTAATGAAGTAGTTTATATTCTATATTTCAAAGCCTGAGATAGATAACCAGTGCACATTTTTAGTCGGTCATAATTGATTTAGTGAGTTACTTTTAGCTCTTTGAAGAAGGCTTTAATACCAGCAAAAGTGGAACACAAGAGGAAACCAGCATCAAGGTGAATAAACTTAATTACAGTGAAAATAGGTGCACTGTTGGAAGGCTTGAAGGATCAGATTAAGGACAGATTGTTATGGAAAAGCTAAATATGTGGTCACTAAAGATCAGCCCTGATTTGATTGCATGTCAATCAATCAATCAAGTGAAAATAGAGGTTTCACCTAAAACAGATAAGACACAGGTCACAAAATGCCAGTAATATTTAATTATTATTTTCCCCCAAAATAGCTGCTCCACTGTTTTTTTAGCTTTCTTAAAAATATAGAGGATTACAAACTCATAAAAAGGTGATCTTAACTGCTTCTCAACTACCAAGATAAGTGTGATTCCCAGAACAAGGAGCAAAGAAATATTTAAAGGAGAGAAAAGAGTTAACTCAACTCATTTAGTTGTAGCTCTGCCTCTCAACTGCTTCATTCCTGCCCCCCAATAGCATGTTGTCTTAACAGAATATTCATGAAATATAATGCCAATCTTATTCTGGCTGCAACATGCAAGTTATGTGATTAACAGAATTCTGAGGCTATCCAAGGAAGGAAGGAAGGAAGGAAGGAAGGAAGGAAGGAAGGAAGGAAGGAAGGAAGGAAGGAAGGAGATAAAGTATAACAATAACTATATCTACAGATATTGGTAGACCCTGTTGTTTACCAAATATGACATGGTAACATAAAAAAAACCATTTATGATAAAATGGATGCAAAATTTGTAAGCAATCATTCTGATGGTTACCAAATGGATTATTTCCTCCTCCATCTACTCCAATCAATATTATCAAGAGTTAGCAGAAGGAGAAACAATAGAATTCAGCATGGAACTATCATTTTCAATGACTATTTTTGATTGTCTATCTGTTCTTTTAATCTATTAAGGAAGGAGGGAATTTATATTGTTAATGTATTTATGAATAAACTTGAAAAATACAAAGCAATCAAAAAATAAGAAGGGACCTTCAGAAGGATGACAGAATATGAACTACCAAATTCATTTACTAGGATGTAGGTATAAACTTAAAAACTGTATGATAAAATGGATGCAAAATTTGAGAGTAGACATTCTGATAGACCAAAGGAAAGACCTATGGGGAAAAAATCAATACAATTTATTCCTTACTATTTTAAGAGAAAACTGCTATATACTATAGATAGAATACCATATAACTCTGTTTACAATTGCCAAGATAGATCAAGCATTTAACAGAAATGTTGGAAACACCATAACTAGGAAGGATAATTTTAATGTAATAGTCATGAAAAACAAACAAACAAACAAATAAATAAGTGAATGAATGAATGAATGAAATCATTTGAACATTGCTTTTTAGGGCTAAAAAACAACAATTAATAAAGTTTGGCAAAGTTCAAATATATAAACTGTGGTAGTCCATGGTTGGAGATAGAAATAGAAGGGAAGGATATAAAATTTACTTTTTGTCTTTTCATTATGTTTTCTTAATTGAAATCCAGCAGGGTTTTTTTTCCTGTTCCCTTGCTTTTTCATTTTCTTTTTGTTTCAATAGTTTTTCCTATTTTCTTTGTACTTCAGTATTCTAGCAATAAATATAGAGATAAAGCAGAAAAAAATGAAGGTATTTCTTCCAACCATAATCAATGGCTCTTAAACCAAGATATATTTTCCACAGCAAATAGTTGCTTCTGTGAAATCACTGCATGCCAGGAGCAAAAAAGAAAACCCCAATGAATCATTAATGACCTTTGAAATGTACGCTGTGAAACATCCTCCAGGAGAGAACATTTTTCCAATGTCATTATGATTGAGGACAGGTGCAAAGAATGAAACCAATCTGCAAATTTTGTAATTCCAAGCAGTCAGTTTAAAAAATGTATGGTTGCTGAGAAGGAAAAAAACAACAACACAAACTTCTGTAATCTCAATGACTCATAACAGAATGCATAATAATTCTGACTGACAATTTATATTTGTGAAAATCAGTATCAATTCATTTTTCTTATCAAGCATAGATTCTTCATACGTAGTGATCATTGCCAATTTTATTTCAGTTTGGCTAAAACATTAATCCAAAATCACGGCAGCATAGCTCCAGGAGTATTATACAAAGTAATTATATGAGGCCAGGGAGGAGAATATCCAACAAGAAGAATGAAATCTTTCTTTTATAAAGTAGTGAATTTCATTTCTGGAAATCAAGCATTGGGCTGCAGTTCTGAACCAACTTCAGGCGACTTTAGTAATGCAAATGAAACAATATCTAACATCAAGTCCAGTTACTATAGTACTTTGGACATCTGTATAAGGGATAAAAGATGGCAGTTACATGTATGCAACATATGTTAAAAGTGGGGAGAGGTTCAGATGTTAACAAAACGAATGGAAATAGAATATCAAATAGAATTGATTGAAGAAAATGGGTTTTAAGATTGAGAAGAAAGTAAAATGTCTAGATATCCCTATGACAAATATGAATTGTATGTTATTTCAAAATAATTATTTTATTTTTATTCATTTGTTTTTATTTGTCAATTGCTTACAAGATAATAGGTATAAGTAAAAACATAGCTATGAATACATGGATACATATCAGAAAAATAAAAAATATATAAAAGAAACAATAGGACAGGGATGGTAGGCAC
The DNA here is from genome assembly GCF_049901715.1 of Pseudonaja textilis. NCBI lineage: Eukaryota > Metazoa > Chordata > Lepidosauria > Squamata > Elapidae > Pseudonaja > Pseudonaja textilis. The sequence goes on from NC_141996.1 coordinate 33,773,990, forward strand.
GTTGGTGCGCTTATGCATGCCCCCTACAGACCTCTTAGGAAAGGGGTGAGGTCAATAGTAGACAACCTAAGGTTAAAGTTTTTGGGGGTTGGGAAAAAACCACAGAGTCAGGTAGAATATTCCGGACATTGATCACTCTGTTGCTGAAGTTGTATTTCCTGCAATCAAGTTTGGTGCGGTTTACCTTGAGTTTGTATCTATTGTGTGCTCTTGTATTGTTATGTTTGAAGCTGAAGTATTCATTGACAGGTAGGACATTGCAATGTATGATTTTATATACTATACTTAGATCGAACTGAAGGGGGCATAGTTCTAGGTTGTCTAGGTCTAAAATTTCGAGTCTGGTGGCATAAGGTATTCTACGAGTAGAGGAGTGGAGAACTCTTCTTGTGAAATATTTCTGGACTTTCTCAACTGTGCTAATATCAGATATGTAATGTGGGTTCCAGATTGATGAGCTGTATTTGAGTATTGGTCTAGCAAATGTTTTGTATGCTGTAGTTTTTAGTGTAATATTACCAGAGAAAAAGCTACATAAGATTAGGTTAACAACTCTTAACTCCTTTTTGGCTATGTAGTTACAGTGGGCTCTAGCACTTAGGTCATTTGAGATGAGTATTCCAAGATCCTTGACAGAGTTTGGATCATCAATAAGGTCTTGACTATTCAGCCTGTATTTTATTTTCTGATTTTTTTTTGCCAATATGTAGGACAGAGCATTTATTTGTTGAGATTTGAAGTTGCCATTTGTTCAACCATTCTGATACATAGTCAAGGTCTTTTTGAAGGGTAGCAGTATTGTCTGTGGTGTTGAATAGCTTCACATCACCAGCGAAGAGAACAGTTACTCTTAATATGATCACAGAAGTCATTTATGTAGAGTATGAAGAGGATTGGTCCTAGAACACTGCCTTGGGGGACACCACTGTTGACAGGTACAGAATTTGATAGGACGCTCCCAATTTTGACCATTTGTTGTCTGTTTGACAGGAATGCTTCTATCCAGTTATGCAGGTGTCCAGTGATATCATAAGATTTTAGTTTTAGGAGTAGTTTGTCGTGTACCACTGAATCAAAGGCTTTACAGAAGTCTATGTAGATTGCATCTATTGCTTTGCCCTGATCTAGTTGTGTAGTCCATATGTTTTTGCAGTGCAAGAGTTGCAAATTACATGATAGTTTTTTCCTAAAACCAAATTGTTTATTAGAGAGTAGGTTGTTTATTTCTAAGTGGAGGATGATGGATTGGTTAATAATTGATTCCATGACTTTACAGGTGACGCAGCATAAAGAGATTGGTCTGTAATTTTCAACTAGACTGGGGTGTCCCTTTTTGAAGATGGGGATGACCATGGCTTGTGACCATAGGTTAGGCAAGGAGCTGGTCCTGAAAGATTTTTGAAAGATTATGCTTAGAGGTTCGGCTATGAGAGTGAGTAGCTTTTTAAAGAAGTAGGCACATATTCTGTCCGGTCCAATAGATAGAGATGGTTTTAGATTGCACAGTGCTTTTTCAACAATGTCTTCTGTAAAACCGATATGTATTAGATCATTATAGTTGTCTGTGGTTCGACTAGGAAATACTGGGCATGATCCATTGCTGTTTACAAATACTGAGCCAAAGAATGTGTTAAAGAGGTTGGCTTTAATAGTGTTGTTGCAGTCTTTACCATTAGGTCCTTTCAGGGGTGGGATAGACCTTGAGTCTTTTAGTTTGTTGTTTATAAAATTGTAGAGAGCACGGGTGGAATTGGTGCATAGAAGGTCTTCTTCTTGTTTAATATGATAATTGGTGCATTCAGTTTTTATCTACTGGCATAAATTTTTGTATTGGCTTTTGAAGTTGGCAACGTGACCAGATTCGTTTTTCCACCAGAGTGATCTCTTTTTGGATTGAAGTTTCCTTATTGTTTTGGGTAATTTGTTTTTTCTGGTTTTGGTAGTTGTTAATGGTACATATAGTTTGATGACTCTTTTGACTTCAAGTAAAAATATGTTATAATGGTCTTCTACAGTATTGCATCCAGTGAATAGAAATTGCCAATCAAGGGATGAGAGATCCTTGTTTATAAGATCATAGTTGCCTTTTATGAAGTTATAATTGGAGATTCCGTCATTGTGATGATTTTTGTGTGGACATATGTTGAGACAAAAGTCAATCATGTTGTGGTCACTGTTGGAAAAGGGTTCTTTAATTTGTATTCCATAAATTGAATTCAAACTATTGCAGAAGATGAGATCGAGGCAGTTGTTAAGTCTAGTGTGGTTAGTTACTAGTTGTTCTAGTCCCAGGTTTGTTACTGCATTGTAGAAGGTTGCATGTGTGGGTTTAATTGTGCATTTGTTAAGGGTCCAGTTAATATGAAGTAGATTGAAGTCACCAAGAAAGATAAAAGCGTGTGGGCAGGATGCTGCCCATGTTAGCAGTGTATTTAGCTTGTTTGCATGTTTGATGTCATAATCAGGGGCTCTGTAACATAGTAAGAACCAAAACGTGATATTTAAGGACAATTCACAGACGATGGTTTCAGGAATAGCAAGCTCCTGGGTAACTTGGATGTTTTTTAGATGTAAGGAGTTTTTATAGAAGATAGCAACACCACCTCCTCTACAGATTTCGCGATCTGATCAGTAAACATGATGGTCTCTTACTGTGGTAATGGAGTCAGGGAGAGATGTGTTGAGCCATGTTTCACAGACAAATATAATGTTGAATTTAGCCGTGTTTAGTAAGAGGAGAAATGCAGGTATTTTATTTACAAGACTTCTTGCATTGAGTAGCTTGCATTTAAGGCCAGTTGTGGTTGGAATAGAGGTAGTTAGGGGTGTGCATGCCTGCTTTGAGTGATGTTGGATTGGAATTATCTTTTAACATGGAATGAAAACAGCTTGCTGTTTACTTTGGATGAAAGAGTGGATGTTGTAACTCATGACCTGAGATTTGGAGGGCACTGGTGTTTGTAGCATGAAAAGCCAGCGTTAATGTAGAATTTAAAAATCATTATGTTGCACGTGCCATATTACTTTTTATTTTAGGTTAGTTTGTGTTAATTTTTACTATGTTTATTAAAAACTTCAGGAACACTATTTTAAAAAGAAAAAAAAGAGAAATTTTTGACAAAAGATCCTTTTATCTGATAAACTATGTGGACCTTTTTGCTGTTAAAAGAACTAAAAATTCCAAAAAATCTCATAAATTGTAGAAAGGGACAGAGCTTTCCTAGGGAAAAGACCAATGCTGGATCTGGCTTCATTCCTATGTGCTTCTAAACTGCTATAGATGTTCTGGAAATGAAACACCCATTGTCTCTCAAAAGTATCTGTAGTAGAATTATTTTCTTCTAAAACTTCCATATCTTAATATTGCTGGTGTGAGTTGGCTCAGTGTTGATTTAAACAAACAGCTTTCAAATATCCTAGATAGACTGGAGATATTCACAGGAGAAATTGCAGATACTCGCAGGAAAAAAATGCAGTAAACAAAATAACTATGCCATAAACCTTTTTCTTCCTTTCATAGATTTAATAGGATACTTCTTGTTGTGCATTCATTTTTCCAACCTACTAAATCCTGTTAATATCTAGTTTCCCTGGGGATTTTTAAAAAATCCTGTTCAGATCCATAAATCTATTGTTTCCAGTGCTGAAGCAATAATATTGTATTTGGCAGATTAATGGAAATATGAGTTACAGTAACAGTTTTGAAGCATTTCCTTAATTTTCAGCTATAGCAATATTAGTTCAGATTTGGCTTTTCTATACCATTCTTTACTAAAGCCATCAAGGCTTTATTCATGTAGTCATGTCTAACACTTGGAGATTCTATGGGCCAGATCTCATGTTATCTTCTGACCCTTCACTACTTCTTTGAGTAGTTCTATGCTCCGGCTACTGTCATCTTTGATGATACAAGGACTCTTATATCAGATTCTGAATCAGTATCATGAGATTTGTTTTTTTTTAATTTGTTTATGATAGTTCCTATCTTTTTCCTATGATAATGGTAGTTATTATTATCAAATTTGTTCGAGGCCTGAAATCCAATGTGTGTTTACATGGAAGTGTATTTCAGTCCAGTAAAATACACACCTGGCTAGTAAAAATGATAAAGGAACCTATAGATTTAAAACTGGAAAATTTTCCAGTTGGGCATCATACCGGATAAATACAGTAAAAGGAATACATATTTAATAAATACATGTATTAATAGCGGCCAGAATAGTGTTTGCACAACATTAAAAGGGCAAGGAGATCCCCACAGAAGAAAAGATAATAACAAAAATTTTAGAATGTGCAGAAATGAATAAATTAACATTTGAAATTAAACAAAAGGAAGACATTGAATATTTTGAGATATGGGATCTGTTTTATTGATGGTTAAATGAGGGAAACAGGAGTTAGAACTTTAAAAACTACAAGAGAAAGATTAATTTTAATATTAGGGTTGACCACTGTAATTTATTAATTTTAATCAATTTTGATTAGTATTAATAATTAATATGTATCAAAATTATGAGGGAAAAGCATGTTATTATAACATTATTATTAGAAAATACTATTATTATTACTAAGATGAATAATAGTCAAAAAATTGTAACCAGACAACATACTGTTTATATGTATTTTGAACATGTTGCTCTTTCTATTCATATTAATAAAAATATTAAAGAAAAAAAGGAAGTGTATTCCACAAAATCTTAATGAGACCTACATCTGTATACAGTACATCTATTACTTTAAATCCTTATATATTGCCTATCTTCCATACAATAGACTAAAATATAACAATTAAAGTTATTTAAAAATGGAAATATTAAAACAACAATTTATTTAGAGAAGTAAAATAACAGGCAGTAATATTCCTGCTTTTAGAAATAATAGAATAGAATAGAATAGAATTCTTATTGACCAAGTGTGATTGGACACACAAGGAATTTGTCTTAGTGCATATGCTCTCAGTTATTTAAGACATGTCTAAAAAAAAATTACTAATTTCCAGAAGACACTTAGTAATGACACAACCTTTCCCATAAAAGATTTTGAAATCTTAGACATTGACAACAAAACAGCTGTCTCGAACCCCATCTGAAAAGATTAGGAAATTTTGGAACATCAAAATGTGCTGTGTACTATCCATTACTCCTTGTCACCCTAACAATAAGCCTTGATACTGATATTAATTTGACATAGATCTTTATATTGCTTATTTATTAATATAACCAATAAGCAGAGGTGGTATTCAGCAGGTTCTGACCAGTTCTGGAGAACCAGTAGAGGAAATTCTGAGTAGTTCAGAGAACCGGCAAATTCTACCTCTGACTTGAGATTTTACAGTATCATTCCCCTGCCATGCCCACCAAGCCATGCCCACAGAACTGATAGTAAAAGAATTGAATCCCATCACTGCTAATAAGCAATTAATAATGTTTGTCTCCTGCTTAGCTTCAAAGGCTTTAATTTATGGTTAGCATCCAGCAAAAACTAAGAACATCCATAATCATAATATAACATAACAACAGTAATATAAAATTTAAAAATAATAAAACACATATGGTCCATACTTTTCAAATTTATCTTAAAAATAAGCAGATCTGTTGAAATTCCAAGTTATGAAGAAGTACAAAAATATTCATCAGGCTTTAAAGTAAACCAACCACTTTGTACTGGCATATTGGCTGAGATTGATCACTTGATTATTACATTGATGAACAAAGAATGTGGGATTCTGGCCGTTTGCCTTTGTTTTAGCAAAATCTGTTTTTGCACAGTATAGTAGATTCCATAAAGGCAGGCAGAACCAGCGTAACAATGCATTTACTATACTTATAAGAATGTTAATTAATAAAAAGGTAACTTGTCAAAATTCCTCTCCTTGGAACTAAACTTTCAGTCTAGAGATTCAGTCTAGACATTGCACCCTCGGGCACTAATCCCACTACAGTTTTTGACAGTGAAAACACACTCCCTGATGTGGTTATTGCTATCTTATGAAAGGAAAGTGTTTCAGGACTTATATTAATGTAAGTAACGCCCTGAGAAGCTGCTATCAAATCGTCTTGTGATTGTCTCACGATAAAAAGAAACTGCCCACAAAACCAGCACAAGATAAGATGTAAATAATTTGTATATGCTATTGCTCTTTGCTTTTGATATTCTTTGCTTTTGATATTCTTTTCAACCCCTATTAATTTTATAGAATGTTATTCTTACTACCTGTTCTATGTTTAAAGAAAAAAAATCTTGTTTAGGAATAAAATATAGAATTCCTTTTCAAGTTAACCAGGAATGCAGTTTGTTCCTTAGTTTGACTATAGGATACACAGGCCATAAATTAAGGGGGGGACTCTTTAACTTTAAAAGCCATGTGTATAATTTTTTGTTGGTTTTATAATTGCAAAGTTTGTTCTTTTCCTTTAATACAGCTACTTTTAAAATATTCTGAAAACAATGAGCTTAAGCTATAATGACTATAAATACATTTAAATAAATCTGATTCGTTAGTGTTTATTCTAATAAGTTGCTGCTCATATTCTGATTTGGCATATATAATTTAATTAAAGTACATTTCTTATTTTTGAACTCTTCATGTGATGAGTAGCATGGCATCTTTAGTGATTCTCTCTCTCTCTCTCTCTCTCTCTCTCTCTGTAGAAGGAGAGCATTGTAGGCTGCACTGCCTAAATTTGGTTGTAATAAAAGATTTTTTTTGTTTATAGTTTTATTACTTTCTGTTTGCATATAATATTTAGCTTTTAGTGGTGAGCAATACAGAGCTTGGTTTCAGATGGGTCATCATATAAATATTTTGAATAAATAAAAACTCCAGGTTATGGAACAGTTTATTGTTTAGAGTTCTTGGGGCTTCAACCTGTCATCATTTTGTAAGGTTTTAAGACAATGTCTTAATGTCTTTGGGATGCCTATTGACTTCTGATCTATTTTTATTTGATCTATTTTTTATTGTTTTAATTTAACTTAGGTGGTTTAATTTGTTCAGGTTGAGATTTGCTTATTGGTTCATATATTCTTCCTGTTAACTACCCAGACTGCTACCTAATATGTACACCTGCAAATGCATAAACACACAAAAATAAAATTTTGAAGGCATGCTTTCTTGGTGATTAAAAATGTTAACCAGCATGCATGAAAGTAAGTGTAATTCTAAAAAATTGCAATGCTTGTGCTTACACCAGAATCCTAAAATGATGCTTTGCTTGGCCAAATGAGTTCATGTTGTGAGATAGATAAACCTCATTTCCAAAGAGGCCAATGGTTGTATTTTCATTGCAGAAAGCTTGTTCATTTTGTTTTTACACAGATGCTGAAAATTGCTAATTTATTGGCATGCTTTGATATGTTGATACAATTTTTTTTCCATAATTAAATAACTACACAAAAAATATGCCAGCGCGCACAACAGAGAGTAATATATAAATTTTTTTGGCTGACACTATTTAGCCTGCTGTTCTAGCTAAACAATAATAAAAGAAAATAAGGGCATAACCAATGACATATATTAGGAAAAGATCCAAGACAATTAACTCTGTTCCTGTTGTAATTTTTGATAAAATAGCGTATAACAAAAAATGATGGCAGGTGAAAAGAAATCTGCATAAATAACAAGTTTACCAAAAACAAGAAGTTTGCAATTTTATGGTTGCAGAAAGCAATGTTACAGTTAAAGAAAACTTTACATAGCTGTAAAAGTTAATGTTAAGAAATACTATTACTTTCATGAGCAATTAGGAAACAGTTTAAATAAATTGCATGTCTAAACCTACGGAAATTACATAACCTAGAAAATAGTACTCAAAGATAATAATAAAAAACTAATAGTAATAATTGTATATTGCACATAGTTATAACCCAAATATGCAGGGCTCCCAAATTACACTGTTTAGGAAACTAAGTTTTAAATTTCATGAAAGTGCTGGCCCCCTCTTTTAGGTACATTGAAACATTAAAAACAAGAGGGAGTGATGAAATGAGGGTTAATTTCATACCTACTGCTCTTCTAACAATGCTTGAACTTTTTGCTTTATAGAATCTGAAATAATGGTGGTATTCTACTGGTTCACCCGGTTCTGCTGAGCTGGTAGCAGCGATGAGCAGTGGAGACCGAACCGGTTTTCTCCACCATTCTACTGGCTCTGCTGTTGGGCCCACTCCCATACTCATCTTTATCCTCTGAATTTGAAGTGCAGCTGCTTTGCACAGCACAGAAGAGTGCTGTGTGGCAGCTGGAAGCGACCAGGATTGTGCAGGCTTGCAGGAGGTGAGTTAGAACACATCTGCGCCTGTGCAAACGCCTCTACTCCTGCACAAATGCCTCTGCGCCTGTGCAAAGTGTATGTTTGGCGCACGCATGCACGCAAAGTGCACACAAACCTCCATATATATGGGGTCAACAGTATATGCAGTGTTGTGTGTCAATATCTGTAAAGAAGTGGCCCCAATGTCATGATTCAAGCATCATCCTTTTGTGCACATGTTAGCAACGTATGTATTTTGATTGTCAACCACCAACATGCATATGGACTGCAGAACTTTGGATGTTTACCATGATAGCAAGCCTCTGCTCCCATAATAGTCTTCAGGATTATTTTCCACCTGGTTTAAGGTAGCTTTATTTTTAAGCCAGCTTTTTCAGCCTATATTTATTGGTGCAAACACCTGTGAGAATGATACACTATGAGATGACAGTTGCACTGACAATAGACTCAGCCACTGCAGTCCCTTCCAATCTCAGTGTAATACTTTCCAGACTGATTCTTATTTTTGTATTGTTTAAAAATTGTATAATATCATAACGTAGATCAGACTATCAAACTATAGTGCTTGTGAATAATTACTGTACAGCATGTTATGGCAGAAGGGAAATAATAATATTTCTAAAATGTCAAGAATAATTTAGGTTCTGACCTTCATCTAACCTGAGCCTTTTATTATTACTGTTGCTCTTATTCATTCATTAATATTTGATTAGCTTTTACCAATTTTAAAAAGAATATCTAATATTAACTAAAAGTATGTGAGAAGTTGCACATCAAAGTAGAAATTGGTAGCAAAATAACTGCCGGGAAAGCAAACTTTTGTGATGATGTCTAAAGAACTAACTTACAACAACAGTTCATAAAAGATACGACATGCCAAGGATACCTGGATGCAAAATTCAGACAGAGCATTTCGCTTCTATGAACAAAGTTAACAGGTTTCCTTCATCCTGCCTTTTCCCCCTTTTTACATCTCTTTCAGATGGCTGTAACAGAATGAGCAGTCAGAGACAGCCAAGAAGTGTGTGTGAATGACCTGGCTGTCACTGAAGACTATTTAGTGGCTGCCTTTGCATGTTTTCACTTAAACCCCACGAAGAATTTTACAGAGGTGCTCATCAGATTGGGCTTTTCCCGTATTGTCCCTACTATTCTTCCCTTGAGAAACTGTTGGAAAATTTAGAATAAATCACCATTTATTTTTTCTTCCATAAATTTTCTGCTGTTAAATTGTGCACCAGTAACACCTGTTCTTGGTCTCAAGGGGCCTTTCTCACAATGTCTCATGCCCTGGTCGCCTCTGAGATGGACTGATGCAAAATGCAGTGTTGTGGGCAGTTTTATTGTTTAGACCTCTCCCGCATGAGCTACATTGGTTACCAGTTTGTTTCTGGGTCCAATTCAAGGTGCTGGTATTGACCTTTAAAGCCCTATATGGCATGGCACCTGGTTAGTTGAGGATCACCCTTCAGCAATTTCATCCATCCCACCAGATCTCACATTTGACAGGTCCTATCTAGAACACCTTTTCTGCCATAGAGACCATAATATGGAATCTTCTTACTCCAGATGTAAGATAGGCCTCCTCACCCCTGAGCTTTCAAAGATCCTCAACACCTGGTTATGCCAGAAGGCCAGGGGAATCCAGGGGACTAGTGAACTTGTGATTCCCTTATTGTTAACATCCCTACTCCCTTATTGTTAACATCTCTTAGTCTCTTTTCCTGTTTCACCCCTGCTTTTAATAATTTCTAATTTGTTTTAATAATTATTATATAATAGTCTTATTTACTGTTTTATTGGATTACTGTGGGCCACCCAGAGTCACATTCCATGAGATGGGCAGACATAAAAATTTCAAGTATAAATAAATACAACTAAATAAATTTTCAAAGGGGTGACTTGTTTTTAGGTTGAAAGGTCTTGGATTCCTTACTCTCTCTCCCCCAATGTACTGTGACAGAGATTATGCAGTATCTTTTAATCATAAACCCCTTTCCGCACTATTTAAACTATATTTAAAACAATGTGATTTCATTTTAGATATTTTTTTCTAATTTCATATGAGTTCATATGAGCCTACAAAGCCTTATGTAAGGTCTAGTAAGGTTTACATATGTGCCACCATAAAATAATTTTGGATAGATTCATACATTGTACCAAGCTATTCCCCCACCACAAAAAAAGCCACATAATGGCTTAGCATGATGTAGGTGTTTCATCTTGTTTATCTACTGAAGAGATTGCTGCTTTTGAATATGATAGCTCATAACAAATGGAGAAATGACTTATGAAGAATAGATGCTAGTCTATTAAGCTAAGAAGGCAATTGCTTCTTTCCCATATATTCAAAGTAATGCATGCTTTTATTTTTAAATGGAATTAAGCTCAATTCATTATTTTAATAAAATAAGGTAGAATCCAAAAGGGTGCTAGACTGATATAAACAGGGGTAGGATTCTACAGGTTAGCACCTATTCGCTAGAACTGGTTGTTAACATTCTAAGCAGTCCGGAGAACTGGTTGTTAGAATAAATTACTGGCCTAATCCTGCAAAAAAGGCAGGAAGGAAACGTTCTGGTGTTGCTTACAGAAACTGCCTCTCCATTAACCCTTATTACATTCTTGGCAGGACTAGACTTCCTGTCTCAGGAACATCTCTGGAGATTTTTCCCCTTCCTTTGTTGGTACTTTGCTTGTGTGGAGTGACCATTCAAAGTTACAATGGCACTGAAATAAGTGACTTATAACTGTTTTTCACACTTACGACTGTTGCAGCATCCCCAGTCATGAGAGGCCAGGCAAGTAGATGCGTGCCTTGATGTGAGTGATATTGAGTTGGCCACACCCAGACAGTCACATGACCACCAAGCCATGCCCACCAACTAAGCCACGCTCACAGAACCAGTTGTTAAAAAATTTGAATCCCACCCCTGGATATAAACAATCCATACAAGCCTGTTTTAAAAAAAATAGGTAATCACAAATTTACTTCTTTACTTCAATTTCTTACATTCCCTCTTTCAAAGATGACCTTCAGCTTGTTTTAAAAATTTAATGATTTTCTGTCATTCGCTTTCTAGATATAGCAATTGTAGTACAGGCATTGCTCAGCTTTACAAGCATGTACACTACACCAACTATGCTGAAAATATTTAATATCAACATAAATAAATCTTGTACTGAATCTTGTACTAGGTCAACATAAATAAATCTTGTACTGAATTCAAAGTGCAATACAAATGAGAAAACTGATGACAGGGAGATAGCTGGCATCATTAGGATAAGTAATACATTTTGGGTAAACTGGACGTTCTGTTGTTGAGTTAATAATCTTACTGGACTGTTTACATGTGTACATTAAAGTCATGGCTTCACATATAACAATGTATTTTTTACAAACAGAAAACAATGACCAGTGTTCTCAATACACTGTAGTAACCTTCATTATGATAACCTTTTTACACTTCTGATTGTACAGGTCAGCTATCCATAGCACATTCAATTACCACATGACAGTGAAGAATGTATTAGCTAGAAAAAAAAGAAAAGAGTCAAACAGGAAGACAATGTGCATTAGTTGTATGAACATGATATTAATGTATAGAACTCAAAGAAGAAAATCTGAACAAAAATGATTGAAAATGTACACACAGTTTTACAAGAGATAAGAATTCAGAGATAAGAATAATCTAGCATTGTGCATATACTGAGGACCACATACTTATAAAATACATATAGCTACATACAGATTTATATCAGAAAAAGATTCTGTCCAACTGTGAACATATCAGAAGATTTTTTAATTGACATTTTTGTAGAAACTTTTTTTCCTGTTCAAAACTGTAAGATTAATTATTGGGAATGAAGTTAAAGTGAGCTATAGTTAGGGTCAGAATAAATATTGGGAGGCATCCCAGTCTCCTCCTGATATTAATGATTTGTTTTAAAATGTTTTTTCTGTCTTCTAAGCATCAAATGACTGGCAGTATCTACTGGCTCATACCACATGTCTTTTGCAAGGAAGTTTTAAAGAATCAATTCTATATAAGGTTACTGACTTACTTTACAAATAGGTAAATCAGTCTAAACCTATGTCCAGGAGCACTGCACATATTCATACATTATTCAGTTACAAGTATATCAATTTTGTGCCCCGTTGTTCATATTTTACATGCATGTATTATCAATGTCAACATTTGGCATGTAACCTACTGCTAAAGCTATGTGAATTTTCAATTCAAAGATATAATTTTAACATGATTGAATCAAACCATTGCCCTCTAACTTAATATTCAAAGTGCATTCTGGAATCAAAGTTAGGCATCAAACCTGATTAGATGAGTCAGTACACTTTTGATCATGTGCAAACTTTTTTTCCTTGAACTGAATTATCCAATCACTTTACCCTGAATTAATATCTTACTATAATACTTTGCATTAGATTGATACTGAGACATACACTCAAGTGCTTACAAGTAATTTATTCATTTCATATTCAACTGAAATAATAATGAGTATAATAATCCCCAGTAAGGCACTAACATGAAGTGGTTGTGGTGCTTGTGTGCTTTGAGGAAGATGAGAACTACAGTATGTCAGAGGTTCAATCATACTTTATAGAGATTCATACTGGATCTGTAATCACTCAGGTCAACAAGGATTCTGTGAAGTGTTGGATTTCTTGGATAAATGGTGACAAATGGGCTACAGGACTCAGGACTGTTACCAGAGCAACCAGAGCCAACAAGAACAGAACCATGGGAACAAAAGTTGTTTATACATCAAAATATACAAAAACTGGGCACTAAAAATAATATTCTGTTATCTCAACTTAAATCCAACAAGAAGAGGATATCTGAAAAGAAGGCACCAGTTTTGGGAAGAACGATATCCAGAATCAGAAATAACAGAACAGTGGCTAGCAGATTAATGTTGACTTCTAATATAAAATAAAGTATTCATAAAAGTAGATTTGGAAGAAGTGCAAAGATCTGTTCAGAACTAAAAAGATGCCTTGCGAGATGCAACTCAATGTGTAGAGAGGAACCAGGTGGAGTCAGCAATAAAGGAAACCAGCATAGGTACTGAATTGTTTTAATTCCTAAATCAGGTAGTCTCTACTGAAGAAAGTAATAGAAAACAAAGAAGCTAAAATACTCTGGGACTTCAAAATTCAAACCAAAAGGCACTTGAAACTCTCCAAACTTAATAATGATCAAGTAAGAACATGTCTGGATAATGAACATGAAAACAGAAGAATAGCTGAGAAAGCACTACAGAAAATCACAAAGGTCTATAAATAGAAGTAGAACGACCATGGCAAAAGGAGATAAAGATAATACCAATAGTAATACACCCCTTGGGTGAAATCCAAATAATCTGGACCTCCACCTGAACACCATTGGGATTGACAAAATCAGTAACAATCAACAGCTTTACTTAGAACAGCTTTCATATTGTATCAATACTTTAACCAAATCAAACATGTGCCTTCCCCAGGTCCTTGGGAAGAACTCGATAGGTGAGTAAAAATGAAAAATGCAGTCTAAACATATTGCTGGTTGTGTGACCAATCATCATCATCATCATCATCATCATCATCATCATCAGCAGCAGCAGCAGCAGCAGCATTGATAAGTTTGCTATCAGTCAATAGCAGAAGGCAGCTTTACTTGGAACAGCTTCCATCCTGGGACAATATCTGTAACACTGTCAAACATACAGATTTGGCTATTCCAGGTCCTTAGTAAGGACTCGATAGCTAGACAAAAATGCCAAACCCAAACCCATCTGGCTGATTATGTGGATGATGATGATGATAATGATACTGTTTTTTTAAAACAAAAAATTAAAAATAATATTTTTAAATGTTTAGTTAACTGTCTTTTATGTTTAATGAATAAGAGATAATAATAATAATAATAATAATAATAATAATAATAATAATAATAATAATAATAATAATAATTTTAAATTTCACATAAAGCAATTAAGGACAACAAATTAGTCTAGTTATTGTTGCCATTATTCCTGCAAAGGAAGTCTACTGAAAAGATTATAAGTCTATTGAAAAGTAACTGATAAAGGTTTTATTATAGCCTTTTCTATAGTCCAAGCATTTATTTGCTTATTTTCCTTTTAAAATATAATCAGAACTATAGCTACACATATAGCTAGGATTTATAAAGGAGATAACTTTTAATGATTTTAAGTTAATTAATGGGTATTATAGAGGAGTAGTGATACTTCTATTTTTCCTTTCATTTTGTATAATGACGGCTGGTGGATAAGAATGCATTGAAAGGTGATTAATTTGTATATAATTGAGAATGTCTTCTCTTTAATACACAGAACACATTCCCATTGTATTTTTCAGTAAAGATAAAATGTTTAGCTAGTACAGTAATTTTCTAAAGACATAAAACTCTCTACATTCAAAGTAGAACAATTTATACAACTGTATTTATAAAGTCTTTCATTGCTCTAAAAGGGCAGGTGTATCATCTGAATATAAATTTGATTTAAAATGAAATTCAGCATTATAAGGAATATTTTCTAAAGGTTTACTTTAACTGCTGAACAACAGATATAATGATCACTTGATTTCTGAAACATCACTGAAATGAAACATGAAATAGTATATATTTTGATTTAAAGAAATCATAGGAAATTTCAGACTAAAATTTATAGGCTGCCATTCAATGTAGCTGAGTGAGAGCCTCACTGAATTCAGTAGAAATTAGATTAGTGGGAATTAATTACAAGACTCTTTTGGTGTGGTAAAGTTCTTTATGCTGTGCCCTGTTCAAAACACAGGGGAAGAGAATAGTGGAGTGGGCTGAAATAGGAACAACTATCACATTTCCTTTGTACTGCCTTTTTTGTCAATCTTTGTAATCCTTATATGTTGGGTCAATGACTATGGGGAGATATTATTGCTGTGTTGCCTTCTGGTATGATCTAAGCCAGCAGGTAGGAGCAGCTGGCCATACGTAGCTGATCTGGGGGGTGGGGGAAACACTAGGCTAGGGGTTGGATCTGGTAAATACTTATATTGAGGATCTGTGAGAAATTTTAAGGCATTACACTTATAATGTAAAAAGGGGAGAAAGGGAATTTGATAGCCACTTCTTCATTGTTATCAAGAAAAATATAGTACATTGAATGGTTCGGGGTTCGAGGATAAGAATAACAGGACAATCAGAATATCTAAGGGTAATGGGTTGTTTGTAAGCTAAAGAAGTTGATGAAAATTGGGGGAAAAGGTAAAGGGTGAACTAAATTAACTAAGGCTGGAAAAAAACTTCTGAAGCCATACTGTAGGTGCACCACCAAATTTCTTTAGAAATTTATCATGCTCTGACGAAATTCTTGTTGTATGGTAATGGTACTGTAAGATATCAATATAAAAATAGAGGTAAAGGAATTCCTGTGGATTTTACTCTGCTAGTTGTTGCTGATTATAGAGGGCAGTGCTCACGTATTGACAAGATCAGTAGACAAAATTTTTTCCCGTAGGTGATTAAAGGCAGATTTGAAGTAGGGCTTTATTGAAAGAAACTGAATGCTAATGCTGTATCATTCACCTTAAAGGCAAAAACATCAGGGAGCAGATTTTGACATTTTGGATGGCTTTATCTCTGAAGTGTAAACTATCAACTTTGCTTTTAAATCTGGTTCTTCTGAATAAAAGAATATTATAAAACCCTTTGTTGTGGATATGAATAGCATGAAATGAAACTTGATTTTAATGCATTACGTTTTTGGAAGAAAAAAGAAATGAGCATCCACAAGTAAAGCATCCCAATTTTGATAACTAAAATAAGCTATCAATGGCAGGTGGTTAAGCTAGGTAACTCACCTGAGATACTGTATATAGCTGGATGTCAACAGCATATTGATGATATCTCAGTCCATAGTGGCAGATGATCTCAATCCCACAAAGGAAAAGACAAGGGCTGGGCATCTCACTTCCTATCAACTAAGAGCAGCCACAGAGGAAGAAAGTAAACCAGGACAGCACAGAGCCAACCCACAACGCCCAACCCTTGAAGCCAGTATCCAGTAGGATACCATAATTAATGGTATCAAAGGCCCCTGAGAGGTCAAGCTGACTAAGGATAAATACTCTATTCCCATTTATGACAATTGCATTGTCTCAGTGTCATATGATCACCTTTCCTAACCTTCGCAGCTGGCTTCTGATAAGTAGAGTTAGTGTGGGAAGCCAGATTTGCTTAATAACCACATGTTCATTTAAGAACTGCAGTGATTTGCTTAACAACTGTGGCAAGAAAGGTCATACAATAGATCAAAACTCATTTAACAACTGCCTTGCTCAGCAATGGAAATTTTGGACTCAATTGTAGTTGTAAACCTGTAACCTATTCCTTAGAAAACTTTATAACTAGTAACCCAAACTTAAGAAAATCTTGCTTTCAATTTTAGTTGGCTACCAAGTGCTTGATTCAGGGCCATCTTGAGCCATAGAGCAAATTTATCCCATAATCTCTCCAAATATGCTGTGATCAGAGATATCCAGGGGTGGGATATGACAGGGTTAACTACCGGTTCGGTGATTTATGAGGTTCAGTGATTTATGATGTGCTTCCCTGCCCACTGCCCGCGCGTGCCTGTAAATCGTCATCAGCATGCTGTGTGCAGAGAAGCAGCCTTTGAAACAGCCCTCTTTTCCTGCTTTTTTAACAGCAGCGGTGCCTCGCAAGGCAGCTGAAGTTGAAAAATCAGGAAATAAAGGTCAGGTAAGAGCCCGGGTGGGTGGGTAGGCAAAAATATCAGAAGACATAGAACCGGTTCTATGTCTGCTGCTCTTCAGAGCTACCGGTTCTACAGAGGTGGACAGAACTGGTAGAAACCCACCCCTGGAGATATCAGTTCAAAATTTCTGATTAAAAACCATATCTTCTGATTAGTGGAATCTAATTCCTTTCTTCCCACCATAACAGTTTATATAAATGATTAAGGTGAGCATTTTGTTCCATGCTTAAAGCATTGTGCTTTGCAATGTCCGGAAATTCTAGAGAAAAACTGTGAAAAATACTGCTTCATTGAGACCCAAAATCACAATGTCTGAGTCTGATCTACAGTCTCTATCTCTATCCATCATATCATATCATATCATATCATATCATATCATATCATATCATATCATATCATATCTATCTAATCTATCACCTATCAATTATATATCATCATTTCTTCATGTTTTGGGAAAACTAGTTCTCTGTCACACTGTGCTGTGCTGTGCTTTACTGTGCTGGAGATACCACCAAGCTCTGGATATCTGCAGGTGACAAATATAAAGCCAGTCTGCTCTGTGAATCTTCCTTTCTAGTTCTACTTTATTTTTTTGGGAGTTCTTAGTTGCACTTCTTTCATTTGGGGATCCTTTCTTCTTTCTTCAACATCAAGTTTCTTTATACATGCATAGCATTTCCGGACACACAAAAGCACAGAACACAAACACCAATCTCCTGGGGACTCACAAATCTACCGTTATAAACCTTGCATTAAAAGGAAGACATACTTGCTCACAGGTGTTCTAATTAATTCAAAAACCTTTTAGTTGTCTACAGAATGATTTGTTAAGTGTGCCACAGAAGATGTTAACAGAATTCTGACTCAAAAGTTGTAAGAGACAAGGAATAAAATTAGAACAGTGAAATGTAGCTCTTTTCCAGACAGACATGTGCAGGCCTGATTTTTGTTCTTAACAGATCATTTTGAATAAATGAATGTAAGAAAGAAAATTTATTGTATGTTTGTTAGAGAAGGTATATGATAAAAATAATTGGCTTGATTTATGGATTTTTTTTGCATGAACATGGTTGAATATTAGCTATTGAATATGAAAAAACAGTATGTGGATTAAAGCATTTCTGAGAATGAATTAAATGTTTAGCAATTGATTTGATATAGAAAGAATGAGACAAGCAAGTTTGATACAATAAATACAGAAGGAAACATTAGTAAAATGTGTTGCTTGAAAATGTACATGAATGTTTATATTAATGTCTGGGAATCTGAATAATTTTCATGAAATATTAGAATGCTTACTGCCCATGTAGCAATTCAAAAACATGCAAAAAGGAGTAGATAAATAGGTATCGCATTGGTGGAAAAGTAACAGTGTTCCATACACTTCAGCTTATAGTCATGCTGGCACATGACCATGGAAATGTCTTCAGGCAGCTATGTCTTCCTAAGCTAAGAAACGGAAATAAGGACATCCCCTATATTTGGACATGACATGTCATGACATGATCAGAAGTCATCCGAACAACAACACCAGCAGTAATTTACATCACACAGACAGTACTTAAAACCACAGACTATGACTCAGCAACTACAGCCAGCCAATCTACAACCCGAAATCAGATCAGGACTCAGAAAGGTATTTAAAGGCCAGTGTCGCCCGGACAACCACAATCCAAAGTATGCTGAAGATGTTTCCTTGAATGGGGATAAAACTTTTGCAACCAAATCACCAAGCTCAGAGCTCAAACCAACAACATAATAATTATTATTCTCTTAATATATGTGATATACTACCATGAACATTTAACAAATGAAACTTTACAAATAGTTCTTGACTTACGACTACAATTGATCCCAACATTTCTATTGTTAAGCAAGACATTTGTTAAGTGAGTTTTGCCTCATTTGTAAAATGGGCACCCTTTCTTGCTACAGTTGATAAGTTGGTAACATGGTTGTTAAGTGAATCTGGCTTGCCCATTGATTTTGCTTGTCAAAAGGTTGCAAAAGGGGATCACATGACCTTGAGAAACAGCATCTGATCATAAGTATGAGGCAGTTATCAAGCCTCTGAATTTTGAACATTATGTTTGATGAACATAAAAAAGTAGAAAATTTTGGATTGTTTAGAGTATTTTAAAGATTGAAAGTTTTTTCTTTGGGGATTGCTGGACAGTTGGAAAAAAATTGTAGAATATTGTTGTTGTTTATGATAATTGCAGCATGATTATTGTATGCCCAAAGATGGAAAGATTCAGCACTACCCATAATGGAGGAATGGTTGATGAAGATGATGGAACTTGCTCAGATGGCTGAATTGACTTATTTGATTAGAAGAAAGACTATGTTTATTGTTGAGTGGAAACTCCTCTTTGACTACTGATGGTTGCTGAAAACATTAAAAAATGAACTTGTGATTTCTAATTCTAATTATTAGAGAGAATACATTATAGAAAGAAGAGTATTATGTTGCAAATAAAGATACCGGTAAATTTATAATTGTACTTATAACTGCTCTAAAGAAATTTGGAAGCTACTTCTTTCTATCTTTTCCCTTTCTTTTCTGTTTTTCTTTTTTCACTTTTTTCTTTTTCTTTTCTTATTTTATATTAGCCTGTATCTTTTTAAAAATTAATAAAAAGATATCAAAATTGTTGTCAAATAAATCAATTGTGGAAGATACTTTCCCAAGTATTAGGAAAAATAATAAGATATATCATTAAGAAATAGCATTATAAAGCATGCTAGTCAGATGAAAATAAAGTCCATGATTTCTGCAAAACAAAGAAAAGTAAAAAAAAGAAAAGAAATATTTTTAGCTATTTCTGCAATTTCTAACAACTGAAAATCCTTATTAATTAACGAACAGGGACCAAGATTATACCATCTGGGCATAACAGGTAGACTGTTTTGATAATAAATAAAAGTAAGCTTTAGCAGTAAACAACTATTTGTTTCTTAAAGCAACATAAAACAAAACAAAAGCATAGATTGTTAAAAAATGAAGGTCAGAACATATCCAACTTAGACAAATGCTACAGATACTAGCATTTCTAAAGCACATACAAAACACATTGAAAATTAAACTCATAGGAATATACATCTTGAGCTGATATTTTCTAATCCATGCTTCTATGCTTTAAAATATTTCTCAGTTAATCTTTACCTGCAAAGATACTAAGACAGATTATAGAGTGAATGATCTAAAAGCAATCTAAAAATGACCTGATAATTACCAGATGTACTATAAGCAAGGATTTATTAAAAACAAGATTAGCCAGGCTAATTTTATTTCATCACTGATCAGGTAACTTTGGTAAATTGAGAAATGCTTAAATATAATAGTACCTATATTTTAACAAAGTATTTGTCCAATTAATTAATAACATTCTAATTAATAAATACGGTAGTTAACTATGAGCTGGATATGATAATTAAGCAAGTATAGACCTGACTCAAAAATTATATTCAGTGAATATTTATCATTAATTCCTTCATAAATAGAGTACAGATAGTCCTCAAGTGGCAACTGTGACAGGAACTACCATCACTAATGATGCGGTCATGAATTGTGACATGATGCAACTTCATCACTTAGAGATATTTGCAGTACCTATAGCCATTGTTAAGGATTGTAAATCATTAATCAAGCAGTTCTTCAGAACTTCCTGCTGTTTTCAGCCACCAAAAATAGTGGAGAAGCTGGCAGGAAGTTGCAAGTCTGGGGCAGCTTGCAAGTGGGTCAGCAGATAGGCATGTGGCTGCTGCTGGTTGAGAGAAGGAACAAGAGAATGTGCAGGTGACCAGGAAGGGTCTATATGAGCATGGTGGGATTGGGGGTAGCTGTTTCTGGATGGAAAAGGGTGTGCAAGTAGTTGACAATGTGCAAATAGCCAGACAAGCATAGTACAAGTACAGTGAAGTTTGAAGAGAGTGTAGGAGATTGCGGGGGGGGGCATGGCATAAGTGTAATGGACATTGGGTGGCTGCTTCTGGATGATGAAGAGTATATGGAGATACACGAATGGCCAGGGTGGGTCAAGGAATGGAGAAGCACGGCATAAGCATGATGGAGCTTGGAGTGGTTCCAGCCAGATGGAGAAGGTTGCACAAGGGTGCATGAATGGTCAGAGATAGTGTGTGAGTGGCAGGGGAGGCATGTCACAAGTGGAGTGTCATGCCCCTGTCGGAATCTTATTCAGAGCGGGAGGCTGAGCAGCTGACAGGGAGTGGGAATGTGGCTCCGTTGGCTGTGGAAGAAACTAGAGAAGGGCAAAGGCCAGCTGGGCAGAGCAGGGAAGAAGTAGAGCAAGGGAGAAGGAATTCGGAGGAAGACCCAGGCCCACCCCCTCTTCATCCTAGGGCATGCAGGGAAGAGCGGAGAAGGGAGCAACATGGGTTACGTGGCTTATGGGAAGGAAAAGGCCCTGATTCCCTTTATTAGCTGCAGCTGGGAACACAATGTTTAAAAAGGGAACCTGCACACAGCAAAGTTGTTAGGAGAAAATTGTGAATTATCTGGTGTCATCGAGACTTATCTGGTTCCTGGCATCTTCCCAACTATGTGTGTTTTGCTGGGCTTTCAAGTCTGCAATTCCTTCTCCTGTCCTGTCAAGTTCATTACTGCAATGTGGTTTGTGTGGAGTTTTATTTACAGTTTGTATGTATTTTGTTTTCAGACTGAATTTCCTCCACTTAAAAACTGCTCTTGGGAGAGGTTTTTCTCCAGCCAAAGGTAACCTGGATATTGGGGGCAAAGTTGGAAGTATTAAAAGGGACATTTCTTGCTTATTTGATTGTGCTGCCTTTGTGCCTTTGAACAGGTGCTTAATGAGTGGTTGTTAATCAAAGACTACCTAAATGACATAGAATCTGGTGCTATAAAGTTTAGATCTTGGCCTGATACTTTTAAATTTTTATTACTGACTTGGTTTTCACACTTATTAGATTTGTATGTGACACAGAACTAAATGTTATAGGCAACAGGTGTCAAAGTTGTTGCGTCATGCAATGTATTGTGACGTATTGTGATGTTTTTTGCCTTTGTCGAGCCAGGGTGGGCATGGTCTGCGCATGACTTATCCTGCCTATAGGCTGCCAGTTTGACAGGCCTGTTACAGAGAGTACCTTAGAAAAATATATACGTTTCAAACATGTTGAAGACTTGTTAGAGACATCACCTGAAAATGACAGGCTGATATTTAACAAAAATATATGCCGAGAAATATACAGAATCAAATGTACAAATATAAACCGGGCAATCCCTAGCTTGTTTTGTGGGAAAGTAATGATTGCAAACTGAACATGAGTTAGCTGTGGGATATGAGATTTACCTTTCAAGGGCTTCCTTGTGTAAAACTTACTTCCAGTAGGTAATTTTTGAGCTTTTAAGCACCCTTAACATATGCGATGACCTTGAAAGCAGTTCAGAAAGAGGGTTTTAGATTTAATATGCAACTCAGGATATATTGGTATGTGCTGGACACTATTTCTTGTTACTTGGCAACAATTTCTTTTCTCTTAGTAACAGAGTAGAGCTCTTTGGAAAAAAAAATTGGGAGGGAGGATTGAAGACAAGCATGAAGCCCACTCATATTTCTTTGCCACCAGAACATTCAATGTAGGTATACTTAGAAACAAAGGAAATTGATTTTTATATTCATTTCTGGAAGCAGAAGGTGCGAAACAAAAACCTTCTATATAGTTTACTGAGGCATTTTAGAACCCGGTAAAGATAACATCTTAATGCAAAATATATTCAATTAAAGGTTAATCGCTGATTTTTAAACTTAAAATGTGGAGAATATGTAAGTGAAGATAATTACAGAATATAATAAATTATCTCTGAAATGTAGAATAAAGACTCTTTTTAAAAAAAAAAAATCACTTAATAGCACAATCATGTTATTTTAAATATAAATAGCATTTCACAAAATATATTGCACATCATCTCTTACAACAATCTTTTAGATACTACAATATGCTGTTATTTTCAGGTGTGATAGTGAGCTGAGATCTTCAAAACTGCCTCTATTGTTTCCAATTCATTCCTGATAACGTGTTTCATTTACTCCTGGTTAAATCCAGTCATATTTACAATGGGTTCATTTACATTAATGGCATTTATCTTAATCCCTTAAATTATATCAGTGGTTTAAGCCTGTCTTGTTATGTATCCAATTCATATACAGCTAAATACAGTTTTAGCAATTTACTATTTATTTATTTATTTGGTGATTGCAGCAGGCTTATATTTGATAAACAAAGAAGAAATGGAATATATTGGGCATGTAAAGTTTAACTGTGATTCAGTTTAAAGTAGTACATTCATTCAGATTGTCATTGTGATCTGATTTGAAACAATGATTCTAATCTGAACAATTGATTTACTGTTCTGACTTAGAGCGTAGAAGCAGGTTTCACTTCAATCGGCTAAAAATAAAACAGCCATTTATGATCTGGATCAAAGTACTACAGTCCTGTTTTGATGGTTTAAACTAAGCTACTACTTTGATTTGGTTCTGTATTTGAAGAGGCTCATTGATTGAAATTTTATCAAATGCTGCTTGGAAGGTTTGTATTGCATGAATATATATATTTGTCGTGTACAGAATTTCTTTATCTTGGCTATAGGTATTAACAACATAAAATGCAATGAGATATACAAAATGTCACGTTCCAAGAAGCTTCCACGCTACCACAAAACAATAAAATTGCATAAATAAAATAAACATTGCATTTAATTTAGTATGGTAGCATCTGGTCAATTAAAAATACTTTTTAATAGTCAGAACTTTGTCTGGTGCCTTTTGCAGCAGAGATCTTTTAATTAATAATGAATAAATACTTTAGGAAATAGTACAACCAAGGACACTTCCAGTAATGATCAAATCAGTTAACAAGTTCTGATATGATATCAGTACTGAAAATATATAACAGTTGTAAAGATCTATTTCTTTTTGATATCTTTCCAAATATTTAATTAACATTTTCAACTTCATCAAATATGATGACAATATATTTGTATCAACATTTTTATGTTTTATGTTAATATTTCATAATTCCAAATGATATTGGATACACAGCAATGAGATTGTTTAAAATTCTTTGTTAGTTATTCCTACTATTATATTTTTTAATAAATTTTATTAAGTTTCCAAATTTTAAAAACATAAAACTTTATACATTGTTATCAACATCAAGACATCTTTTGCGTCTCCTCACATTTTTCATATTCCTACTATTATTATAGTTGAATTTCAATTCTGGAACTTTCCTTTCTGCAAAAGTATGAAATTTGTATTAGGATATTTTAAGAATAATGTCTATTTATTTCAAGCTTCATGGTCTTTCCAATCCCTCATCCAATAATCATTTTAGCATATGCATATGTCAAAGTTTTCTATGGAAAAACAAATCATGAATTTTTAAAAAGTGATTATGGTCAGTGTAACTATAAACTTAGAATTCACCTGTACTCTTTTTCTTCTCAAGTTTCTTAAGTGTTTGCCTTATTATAACTTATTTATTTGAAGAGATGTAGCCAGCTAATCTTCATAAACAAAGCAGTTGATTAATCTGGATTCAAGCAAACATATTACTTGTGAAAGCATATTGATTATTAACTACATTAGTTGAAGAAAAATTGTGCTCATTACAGATCCTTCCTAAATATTCTCCAACCACCAAACTAAGAATGTAGCTAAGATTTTTCTTAGGAACTTTTCTCATCTAACAACTTACTATCTAAAGAGCTGTTTGGTATATTTCCTTATTTTTTCACCGTTTTAATGCATTCCATCCTTGTATTATTATAGATCCTGCACCTGTTCTTAGGCATGATTTGATTAGGCATGAGAAATATATTATAATAGCAGGTACATTAATACACATAGCTGATGCATAACAATAATGAAAGATTCCTAGTTCAGGGTAGCAATGTGATCAATACATTAAGCTTTTTAAATCTCATAATGGCTTTCAGATTTTGCAAAGAAGGTTTTGGAAAGTTTAGAACCACAAAACCTCCTGTAGGTAGCAGAAGTACTGAGATAAACAAAGCTTCAGTGATATACCTTACAGTATGTTTCACAAAAAAGAAGGTTCCAGGTTTTACTCTGACATACTCTGTTAAAAGAATGCATTGTGAGAGGTATGCAAAAAGTTGGTAAACAGTCAAAATAGTAATGTTAAAATAAAAGGAGTAAGAACAGGGGTGGGATCCGACCAGTGTAACTACCAGTTTGGTGATTTTACCTTTTGCTGAGTACGCATGTATATTGTCGTCAGCTAGCTGCCTGGACAGCTGAGCAGTGCTGCGCGTAGATGTGCAGCAGTTGAAACAGCACTTTTTTCCTGCTTTTTCAACTGCAGCTGTTTTGTGCAAAACAGCTGCAGTTGAAAAAGCAGGAAATAAAGATCAGGTAAGAGCCTGTGCGGGCGAGTGGGCCAAAAGATCAGCAGACAAAGAACCGGTTCTATGTATGCTCTCTGTCTGCTGCTCTTCATAGCAACCAGTTCTACAGAGGTGGACAGAAATGGTAGAATCCCACCCCCGAGTAAGAACCTTATTACATGAACTTTCTAATTAGAAAAATAAGAAAATTGAACCAGCAAAAACCCATAAATTTACTATCTTAGGGCATTTTTAAAAAGGCATGGTTTTCCTAGGCATACTGAAGCACTACAAATCCTTTGGAGATGTCCATTTAAACATCAAATTCAGGGACATCTAGCCCTAACTCTACGGAGTTTTGTCTCCCAACCCCATTGGGATTTTTCCATGTATTTTACAAGAAAGGTAGAAAGTGCAAACTCAAAAGCCAGCTCCTTCCTAACCATACCAAAGCTCTATGAATGCATTGGCAATGTCCATTTATATCTCCAAATTCAGGGAGACATAACAATAACTCTGAGTGGGTTTGCTTCCCCAATGGGATTTTTCAGTGTATTTTACCAATAAACGTAGACCAGGGAAACTCACAAAGTGAATGCCCGCCTAAGCATTCTGATACATTATGAATTCCTTGGCCATGTCTATTTTTCTCTCTGAATTCAGGGACAAGTAACCCTAAACCTAATAAGTTTTTACTCAGAATTAGATTTTTCGATGTATTATACTAGGAAAAGTAGAAAGTGTGAACACACCAAGTCAGCCCCTTCCTAACCATACCAAAACCATTGGCAATGTCCATTTTGCTGTTTGAATTCATGGAGACCTACCCCTACCTCTAGCCCTACCCCTAACTGGATTTGCCCACAATGGAATTTTCCCATGTATTTTACTAGGAATTATAAATAAGGGAGCATCAAAAATTAAGCAGCTCCTAAACCTACCTTTGTGTTCTGAAACCATTGGAGATGTTCATTTTTCTCTCTAAATTTATGGAGACCTAACCCTAAGTAGATTTCCCCCAAATGGGATTTTTCCATATATTTTACTAGGAAATGTAGGTAAGGTAGGCTCACAAAGTCAGCGCCCTCCCAAGCATAACTTTGTGCTCCAAATCTATTGGTAGTGTCCATTTTTGTCTCCCAATTCATGGAGACATAACCCTAAGTGGATTTGCAAATGATTTAGAACATCACTTCCCCTCCCGCCACTCACAAAAATGCCGCTGTAGGTATACAACAAAGTTACACGCTATTATCATAAATGGACAGTGTAAGTAATATGTACAACTATGTAAAAAATACATTGAATCTTTGAAAAGAAGTTGTTTCTATGGTCTTTTTATTTTATGCATGTATTAAGCACCTTTATTTTATTCCTTTTATTAAGCAGATTCATTTTATGAAATATATTAATGTTTATTTATTAAATGTTATTCCATAGTTACTAAGACAAATACAACATAAATGAAACCCAAACAAAAATTAGAAACACAGCAACACTATAAAATGGAAAGAAAACAAAAAGATGGCAAAACCCCTTGAGGGGAAAGCTTTTCAAATGTTACTATTTTCTAATTCCTATTATTCCAGCCACCTAGTAAAATCAGCACTTTAGTCCAACTAAATCCAAACAGATCTATTGCCTGCTGTAAGTCTCTTTTTAAAACAAAACAAAGATTGGCACTCTTTGCTATACCCATGTTTAAGCCTCTGATATGATAGTTGATTTATTGATTTATTGAAAATATTCCTAGGCTGATTTAAGAGGCAAAATCTGTAAGGACACCACAGCATGGGAATTGTCCAAAGACAGAATATGTTTGCCTGCAGTTTGGATTGAATGCTTGCAAACCGTTGCCAACATGCATCAGTATAAAAGGAAATTCATGAATTGGCTTTGAATCAACATAGTAGGTGCACATGAGATGAGGATCTTAAATAGTAAGAGTGGATTTCACTTCTGCACAATTACAAGTTCCACTGAGAAAGGAACAAGTAGTATTTGTTCTTGGGCTATTCTGTGGACTGTTTTTAATAGACTCTAATCTGGGGGGAACCATTTCAAAACATCTTTCTATATTTGTCTGATAAGTCTGAGGTGAAGCAAAGGCAGCTGTGAAGCTACTGATAAACATGTAACCAAAGACTGAACAAAAAACCCAATAATCTTATTATCCTAAGATTAAGAAAAAAGTGGATTCTTTTATAGAGGAATACAGCTCCGTTCAGATCTGTTTTTCAAAGTATTTTCTGTACCCTTAAATACATACAAGATACCAGTATCTTTCTAGCATAAAGTTAAAAAAATATAAAAAAATAAATATAAAAAAATATAAAATATAAATTAGAAGTTTTTCTTTACTGAAATAGCAAACAGAAAAAATAGTTATTTACAGATTAAAAAATTGAAAAAAAAATTGCTAAAGAAAAACTATTCGTACAGCTATGCTACTTCTTTTACCCAATTTTAACCTACAACCTTAACATGTTGTTAATATTTTTATATATTAATATTAAAATTGTATTTTGGGGATAAATTTAATTTAATGTACGAATAGATATTTCTTAAAATTACAAATGTGATCTTTTCATTAATACTTAAGTATCCTTAAAGGAGAAAAATATTTTATTAACCAAGCAGAGACCACAGAAGCAATATTTTAAAAGTCACAGATTTTATTTTATGCTAGATAATGTCTCATTTATAAAATATACAGTACTGTGAAAATGGCTACATTACAAGCCAGTTAAAATAACATCATAAACATTAAATTGTTAAAAAGTATTATTTCTATTTCATACCATCAAGATGCAAAATAGATGAGAAAAAGACATTCACAACTAGGATCACTAGGACAAACTTCAGATTTACTTCTTTTTATCTTATATAAATGTCCACTTCTAAAGAGCCTGGAGAAGAGCAACCATCATGATATGAAAAGTTGTCCTGCAATATAGGCAGCCTATTTGTTGAAGTTAGATTCCTGCCTCTGGCGTTTTAACTACTCAGGGATATAGTTATAATGAAACGTGTAGATGATCTTGACGAATGGTAGGGGAATGATGAAGGGAAATGGTGCTATCCAGGTAACAGACAAGAGAGGCAGGAACCCCCAATGGCTTAATGGTCCGAGAAAGAAATGCAAGAAGCACCTGCCCTAATGGATCAAGCACTTAAAAGTGGTATTGGGAAATTTGTACTTTTGGATTTGCAAGATTCTGTTAATGTACCTTATAATAAAATAGAATTGTTGTATTTTCTGTTTGGTTTACTTGGGAGGGCTGACGATATTAAAGACTCACATCTTGGAATCATAGAAAAATAGTTATGGAGGAAGACCCATTTGTCATCTAGGCCAACAGATTAATTGATGAAGAAACATGAGGGTCTGAGCGTTCTCATAGTTGTCCAAACGCTACTTGAAGAGTTCCAGATGGAGAGAAACCAACTTCCTTTAGTAATAATTTCAGTAGTTTAACTGCTCTTATCATCAAGACCCATCTCCAAATACATATTTAAAATCTACCTTCATCTAATTTAAACCCATTAATACTAGAACTCTTCTTCTCAGAAGAGAAGAAGAAGAGAAGAAGTTTCTAAAGTGATCTTTAAAAATAGGTCTTTTGTCTTTTTGATTTAAGAAGAAAATGTCTCTTTTCTGCATATAGATTTTATGGGACAATACAGGATAAGGCTAAATACTAAATATGGAAAAATTAATGTCTAGCCCATAAGGAATGCATTTTGCTTCATGGACTAATTGATTTGAGGATATGCTACAATTTATATCAGTGCTGAGCAGCCATAGCTACTTACCCTCAAACCCATAAAACTTAATTATGAAAGCTTATATGATCTTCCAAAAAATAATGACTCCAAGTAGTTTAATTATTCATTCCAGTAAAGGATTAAAACACAAAAACAATTATAAAATTAACAAAACAACAATCAATGGTTCTTCTCTTCCACTCACCACTTCCAGCCACCCCGAAGATTTTAATAAAAAAAAAGATTTTCACAGCTTTCTGAAATTGTAGCAGAAATGGGTCAGTCTTATATACTGAAGTACACTTATCCAGAGGAAGGATATTGAGAATGTACATACTTGGATCCCTGATGCTTATATTTCCTATAGGCTGAGAGTTGCAAAGCACATCTCCTGTTCGAGCACAATGAATGGACAAAAGCCACTCGCAGAAAGCAGCCTCATAGATTACCATGTCTTAAATCCTGGGTGTAAATAATAAACCAGTGCAAGCGCCAAAGTGGATGAGTGAAACATGATGTAACTATTATTATTTCATTCTGTATCAACTATATCTTGTAAACTACATGAAAAGTCTGTAAGAGCAATTCCAGATAGAACAATAACAACATCCAATATTATGAGGTGATAGAGACATGAATAAGCTCTCCTGGTCCAATAGTCCTTGCAACTACCCTGGGCATCGCAAAGAGGATAATTTCATATAAATGGAAATAAACTTTGATATTAATAAATAATTTTAGAATAGAAGCATACTTGACATACCTTACACACAAGGGTGATCAAAATAGTCTTTCTTCCATACTCAGGTTAGAAAATTATGACTGAAAGGATCCATTTAATGCTGCTCATCTTGCCTTTATTTCCAGTACTAACTTCTCCTGAAGAAACATGGATTCCTTTCCAATTATATGAAACTTTGACTAGACCTCTGCTTGGCTCATTATTTTAAAGGGTAAAGCCTATTCAGTTGAGGTAATTTTATTTCTGGATTTCACCATTGCATATACTGCATATTATTTGTATTCAATATATATAAAACATTAAAACAATTAAAAATGTACTGTTACTAATATACAACATCTGTGGAAATCATGTCATCTATGGTGTGTTAAAGCATTTTCTTTTTAAGTTAGAATCTATCTTTTTGTTTCTGATGCTTTAAGATTTGCTAATCAGTAGTGATTACATTTATGACATTGCTGACTTGAATAAATGTTAATCATTTTTTCATAAAGTCCAAGGATCTGTCCAAGTAGGCAGTCTGCTTAAGAACCCTTTCACGATCATTTAATTTATTTCAGGAATCAGAACAAAAATAGAACAACAAATAGAATAAAGGAAAGATTTATGTGACTGAGGTTTGTACTTCCTCTTTGTTTCAATCATTTGTTCAAGATTCCCTCTTGTGGCAATATTTGGAATCATTCATATGGTGTCTCTTGAACTTCATTTTCAGCTCAAAGACTCATCAATGTCATATGATTCACTGCCATAACCTGAATGTCTACCTAAGAATCACCTGATGTTCTTTTCTTTACAGCTAATTGCACTGATATTTTAATATCTGTACATTTACCCAAGGGTTTCAAGGCTCAAACATAACTTAAGAAATATGAGTTAATGTATTAATAGAAATATTTATTTTAAAAAGGAAAGATTATCATTCAAAAATATACAATTCACATTCAAAGACACATCATCATTATCATCTTGTATTGCTTTGTTTTAAATAGTAGTATATTCATCTACGGCAGGGGTTCCCAACCTGGGGTGCTTGCATCCCCTGCGGGTGCGAGACGATATTCCAGGGGGTGCGAAAAAAGTCCAGGTAAATAATAGGATATTGGCTATATGTTGGCATTTTTATTTATTATGCAATGGATTAACTTTGTTTTCATTTTAGAGTTAAGTATCGTTATTTAGTGGCCATCACATACATAGCTGAAAAGGTTCAATCCTATCATATATTTAATGCATTCAGTAGTTCCTAAACTCTAAATTTCAGGGGGTGCGAAGTTCGAGTGAAATTTCTTTAGGGGTGCGGGGTGAAAAAAAGGTTGGGAACCACTGATCTATGGTATTAAGTACAGGCTAGAATAGACAGAGGTGAAGAATGCCAGACTGTATCGTTGCTTCTTAGCTATAAACAGTTATATAAGGCTGTTAGTGTTTTTCAATATTAATGTGTTTTATGAATTTAACTATTTGAAGAATTTAATGCAAGATAATATGCACTTCGTAAATCAATAGGATTTTTGTCTTCATTGTTCCTCCCCCCATTTTCTGCTTTACAAAAACTCTGACATCTGTACATATTTTACTTTTATGTCGGTGAAGTTTTACAAGGCATAATAACTTTTTACATGCAATATATATTACTGAGGCATGTGCCAGCAAGCAAATGAGATGATGGATTAAAATAGCAAAATGCTACCAACTGTAGAGATACTGCTTGGATATTTGTAGATGAATCTACAATTGTACATTTAAGAAACAAAGCAGTTGTGTTCATTGTTTCATTCATAATATACTGACCATCATGATTTATAGTATATCCTTAACATTCTAAGATGTGTCATATCAATTTGTTAATAAATAATTTTCATTCTTATAATGCAGGATGGTATAATGTTATTTCAACACCAATGTTAAAATTTTCATATGCAGAAATAGCTACATACCAGGTTCAGCGTAGAGTTCTTTAATTTAAAGATTATAGCAAAAAAAAAGAAAGAAAGAAAGAAATTGAGAGAGACAAAAAAATTACCTTTCTAAATCAAAGTATGTTAGAAGAGACAGAAAGCACACAGAACTGACATGTATCAGGAAAAGGCTGTCATCTATTTTGCCACAATATAGTGACCTATTCTTTTTGGATATTTGGTTTGGTAGAGATAACTGCTAGTAGATAGAACCAACTAATTTCATGACATAACAAAAAACTATTAAAATAAAAGCTTCTATGAAGTAAGTCGGACTAATTACAGCTGTAAAAAACCAATCAACTATAATTAATTATATACTGCTAAGCACTTTAGCAAAGTGCTGTTGGAAAGAAATTGCTGATTTTCTAGGTGTTTTTTTTTTATACACTGTAGTCAACTAGGGGCTTCTAGATAGTTGACAAGCAGGGTAGGAGATAACAGCCCCTACAGTTTTGTCCACAACAATAGAAATTCAGTGTAGTTATTGATAAAATTATTTTCCATAATATAGTGGACAAAATTGACCCTACCCCTGATGAAAATGGGGGCATTTCCCATTAAAACACATTAACTACTATAAACATGTAGTATGCACAACGTTTCATAGTACTTCCCAGAAAACATTCAAGAAAAGTCCTCTAAGAAGCCTATTATTATAAACAATGTATAAAATACAGGTTTTGCGAATGTTATTGCTTACTAGTTGCATGAACATTCCTGATACTTCAATTTCCTATAACTTCCAAAATATGATACCTATTGTATTAATGAATAATACACATCTCCCTGTTTTAAAGTTCTAGCATCTACATGTATAAAGAGTATTTACTATTAAAATAGTTTAATTCTTTGATGTCACAGTAAAATTTATTTTTACCATTATTCAAAGAATTGTACAGTAGTATTAAGAACCATCCAGTCATATGTGTCCATTACTATTAATGTTAACAGTTTAAATGTCTATAGGAATAGGAATATTTCATATAGAATTAGAATTGTAAAAAGGAATGTCATTTATATACACTATTTTATTGAAAGTTCACAATTTATTGTGATCCAAAATGCACACCTGCAAGGCATCAGTTGATACATGGTCCCAGCTGTAAATAAAAGGAAATTGTAATAATAGTAATTTATTCCACTTACTATCCTTTCTGAATTAGTTTTACTCTGCAATACACATCTCCAAATAAATGTTAACCTATCCACAGAAATTAATTGTCAGTGGCTGCTGAGAGAAGAAACTTGTTGGTAATCAAGATGGTAATATTGGTAATCACATCCAGGAAGACCATATGAGAAGAGGTTAAAACTCTTGTTTAATTATACTTTTGAAAACAGAAAGAGGAACTGATCATAGCCTGCAATTTTTAATGAGGAAAAACCTGGATAATTGCATTAGTAATACATTTGTTTAACTTCCTTTCAGGAAAAAAAAGAACCCCAACATTATGTTCTAGAGCAGCAAAAATGTAATTCCAACTCAGAAATAGAAAAACGACAGAACTGAAAAGACTTTTTGGATTAAAAATGAGCTGTGGTTTCAGACTTCAATAAGAACCTAAATTATAAATGGTCACATATATTGTGAATATGATGTTCCATATGCATCCAGTTATATCTGAAGCTAATGTGGGAAAGGATAGACTAGAAGTTGCCTTGATTTAACCAAAACCAAGAGTTGGAATTTGTATCATGGCATGTAGAACTCATGGATAGCTCAAATGTGAATTTGACAGGGAAGTTACCAAGAAAAAATAATAATTTAAAGCTTCTCTCTGCTAGAGAGACATTCCCCGAGGATAGCCTCCAGCATGAATTTGAAAGCTCAGAAGACTACATCTCTGGTCCCAGTGATTGCCCCAAAGTGGATCCTACGTTATCTTGGGCCATGTACAACTTCATTTTTCATAATTTAAAAACGTTTTTTTAAAGGAACTTATTTAATACTGCCACTGAAAAATGTAACTCCTTGATATCTACTACTTTTGATATGTCATTGCTAAATGAAGTAATTATCCTAAACTATAATACTATTTATTTGGCTTGGCACAATGTATAAACCAACAATTGGTTGCATGGCATATGTAATAAATGAAGACTAGAATTGCTTTTTACAAAACTATGACTAAAATAAATACTAACTTTAACGTGTGAATTTAGACAGAACATAAAAAAAAATCGTAGTTATGGTGCACAGAAAAAGTTTTCTGTTATGAAGAACTGAAGTTGGTGAAAAGCACATTCTTTATTTACTGCAAAGGAAGTAAAACAGTCT
The DNA here is from genome assembly GCF_049901715.1 of Pseudonaja textilis. NCBI lineage: Eukaryota > Metazoa > Chordata > Lepidosauria > Squamata > Elapidae > Pseudonaja > Pseudonaja textilis. Next base: position 33,808,191 of record NC_141996.1, read on the forward strand.
GATGCTTTTATTAACAATTTGTACTTGCTCTCCTTATTTCTTTTCATATAATAGAAATAATAATTTCTTACCAGTACTGGTGAGAATGATTTCTTTTACTGAAGCTCAGTTACTACAATAATTACATTTAAAACATATTGAAGAATAAGACTTGATATTTGATAGCCCTCTTTCTGGCCCTATTCCCATTGTAATTCCATACCATGACCTATACTTCATTTTAAAAAGCAAGATAAATTGCTTCTCACTCAAGCAGATAAGTGCTTTATGCACTGGTCCAATACAGACAAGATAATTGAACAAAATTAGCATTTAGAATATGGATGTTAAGGTGACAAATGGTGTATAAGAATGGCATGAAGAGATAGAATTGACTATCTACTTAGAACCCCAGGGCTGAAGAAAACAAGGATGCCTAGAATCACTTTTATCTCTTTTAGCAGAAATCATGAAAGTTTCCAGACTGAGCACTGATAGATCCAAAGAACTGTGGATGCAGAATAGATAAACAGAAAATTGATCAGGCCCAGAGAAGATAAATCAGCATGAAATAAAATGAAGACAGGTGTCAATATGTTGTATAATCTTTCAATCACTAAGAATACCAAACTAAACACCAACAGAATTTCATATTGTGAAATGATTTACAAGTAATATAAAAATGAGTGCTTCTCAATGAATGGCTTAGCATAAAGGAAGTGTTTCAGGAAGCAGACACCATTGTGTGATGTTGTATGATATCTTAGGCAGCAAACAAATATTTTTAAAGAAATGCAAAAGTACTGAAGTAGCATTTAGGTAAGGTCAATTTATACTATCTAATGATGGTGTGGTCCATATTACCAACATTTAGAAGACAATCATGTATTGCAGGCCAAAAACAAGAAGAACTATAACAGATCTTGCTTTTGAATCCCTATGAACCAGATTGCATTGATTTAACCAGATTTAGTAATTAATATTTCTGGTACATCCAAAAATATTGAGAGAGAAACAAAGAGAGGAGAGAGGAAGATTAACAATGGTATGGAAAGAAAACCAGAGCAATGCCTTGTATGCTGGCAACTTCTTGTCTAGTTTTTTTGCCCCTAGCAGTGAGGAAGACATCACAGTTCTGAATAGGTAGACTCAGCTGCTTTCACATATAGCCTAATAAAATATTGTGTCATAATTTGTTGTTATATCTTGGAGTTTTATGTGTGAAACTTAGCAATAGCACTTAGACTTATTTACTGCCTTATAGTGCTTTATAACCCTTCCTAAGCAGTTTTACAGAGTCAGCCTATTGCCCCCAACAATCTTGGTACTCATTTTACTGAATTGGAAGGATGGAAGGCTGAGTCAATCTTGAACTGTTCTGAATGGACTGAGTAGTGAGTTAGCCTGCAGTACTGCATTCTAACCAATGTGCCACCACAACTCTTATGTCCCAAAGGTGTATTTTTAGGAGACAACTGGACTTACCAACATTTGAAGACATTTCACTTCTCATCCAGGAAGTGTCTTCAGCTCTGACAGGATAATAGGAAATGGAGCTGAAAATGCTTCTTGGATGAAAAGTGAAAGTTTTCAAAGAAAAAACAAGGAAGTTCAGCTGCCTCCTAAAAAAGCACCTTTGCGACAACCATGACCTGGATGACTGGGAGTCTCTACAGACTCACAGCTCTTAAGGACTATTCAGCAATCCATGATTAAGATCCTGCCTTTCCATTATATGGCATGAGTTCTTATATGAATGTCATTGCAAATTATTCTAAAGCATTTATTGGTTTCCAGATAAACTGTGCTTAATAATTGCTCTGTCACTTAAATTAGTTCAAATATGCTTTTATTCTTAAAGAACTAAAAATTCCATTTTTTTTAAACCTAGTGATTTGGAGCCTGACATTTCAAGCAACACCAGCCTACTCTACCTTTCATTCTTGGCTTCTAATTCCTTTCATTCATGTATTTGCCTTATAATTTAATAATCATATACAATTAATACACAACAAGAGCCGTGGTGATGCAAGAGTTAGGAGGCAGTATTGCAGACTAACTCTGCTGACTGCCAGCAATTCGGCAGCAACCTTGCTGACTCAAGGTTGACTCAGCTTTCCATCCTTCCAAGGTCGTTAAAATGAGGACTCAGATTATTGGGGACAATATGCTGACTCTGTAAACCACTTAGAGAGATCTGTAAAACACTGTGAAGCAGTATATAAGTCAAGTGTTATTGCTATTCTTAAATTTTCCAAACGGTAATAAAGCATTAGACATTTTCTAACCCATGCTTTTGCACTGGAGATACCAGAAACAATATCCAAAATCACATGGCCAATCAGGGAACTCTTCCTCTTGGCTGTGCTTCTGTTCTGTTTCCAATAAAGGACAATATTTGTAGCTCAACTTGAGCTGAGTTGAAATGAGGGGTCCTTGATTCTCTCTGAGCTTACTTGTTCTTTTACAAATGTTTCATTATCCTAACTAGGTAACAACATCAGTGCTAATAAGGAGTGCTGTTTGCTATCAGTTTATATTCTGATGTTGTTTCTGTCTGTGTGGATGGGGACAGTCTTAGAGATTCTTTGGTTGGGCTGTTTACTGATGGCTCCTTGGCAGTTTTACTGGGTATTGCTTACTTTATTGTTAGTCTGAAATTAACCTTGGAGTTAATCTATCCAGAGTTAACCTATGCAGGCTAAGTCCAAAAATGCCAGGGAATTTCTAGAAGCCTGGCACTCTGACAAATCAGCCATCAATAGACACCTAGACATTGACTACATCTATAGACTATGCAAAAGAGATAACCAACAAAGAGAAAAAGACACCAGCACTTCTCCACCAGTAATCAGCATAGGTTAACTCCAAGGTGAACTTCAGACCAACAATCAAGTAACCAAGACCCCAGTCAAGAAACTGCCAAAAAGCCATCAGTAAACAGATCAACCAAAGAATCTCTAAGACTTCCCCCATCCACACATATAGGCAAGAAATTATAACCAGAATATAAACTGACAGCAAACAGCACTCCTTACTAGCACTGATGATGTTACCTAGTTAGGGTAATGAAACATTTGTAAGAAAACAAGTAAACTCAGAGAGCACTAAGGACCCTTTCTGTTCTGTCTCTATATCTTGGAATCAGATATTTGCCTTTCTATTTTCTCACCCATTATTTCCAGTTCTCATTGCCATTGTCTGGTTGGTTCCACCTTGTTGTTGTTGCTGGCTCCCTTGAGCTATGCTCTTTAATCTTACCTATAGTCTGTTGATAATCTTCCAGGGTTCGGGTAGGAATGCTCATTCAGTTAACAATTTATTAGTTCTTCTCAACCTTGAAGTCCATTTTGTCTGGACTTCATCTAGGACAACTGGAATCCTGGAGGTTTAAGTCCACACATATTTTAAACAGAGATGGTATTCAATAGGTTCTGACCAGTTCTGGAGAACCAGTAGCAGAAATTTTGAGTTAGTTAGGAGGACTGGCAAACACCACCTCTGACTGGCCCCGCTCCCATCTCTTCTCTGCCTCCCATTGAGTCCCAGCTGATTGGCTGGATCTTCTTTTGTTGCCCTGCACAGGAGGAACAGAGCTGGAAAGCAGGTTAGCGGGGTGGGGAAGGAATGGGGATTTTGCAGTAACCTTCCCCTGCCACGCCCACAAAGCCACGCCCACAGAACCGGTAGTAAAGAATTTTGAATCCCACCACTGATCTTAAAGTTGCTGAGGTTGTGGAACACAGCACTAGTAATTTGAAATAATGTAAAGGACCATAACTTCTTTAGTTGTTATTAAATATATTACATGAAATAATATGTATTGATATGCTGGATGTTATTCTCTATTTTTTATCATTTTTAATCAGTTTGATGGAGAAGTAATTTAAATTCGGTGATATTTTTTCAGATAATTTTCATTAAGAATTATCAATGGAATGAATAAAAATAAATACAAACTACAAAAATACAAACTGAAAAGGAAAAGTTCAGAAAAGGAAAAAGGCACGGAAAGAGAAAAAGAAAGGAAAAAGAGGAAGGAAAAAAAAGTAATTCTGTGCATTTCTAATGAATCAGATATGGGCTTCTTGGACCTATCTTAGTTCTAAGCAAGTGTGTACAGAGTGAAAATTTTGCTCCTCGTTCTTCAATCATTGCCCACTGCCTTACAGCCTCTGTGCTGTCCCATATTTCAATTAAATTCCAAAATAAGATGGACAAGGGAACTTTTTGGATTTAGAATCAGATAGTAATGGAAAGAGGTGGAGCAAAAACAACAACAATAGCAAAGTTCTCTACCATCACCAATAAAGTAAATTGAAAAACAAGTGAATACAGCAGATATTCTCCACCTGGAAAATAAAAAGGAAAAACAGAAGCTTTGTTTTCAGGGAAATAAATTTGGGGTAGGCAATATTTTTTATCGTTCTGTGGTTTTTCTGCTTCTTCTTCTTCTTCTTCTTTTTCTTCAGCGTTTGTCTCGCGCTCGGGCGAGGTCCGCTAATGTCCTTGAGTACTGCTTCCACACCTCTCTGTCTGCCACGTGTGTCGGGTCTGCCTTCGCGATCTCTAGATCGGCCTTGATCGTGTCCATCCAGCGTTGTTTAGGTCTACCACGCGGTCTCGCTCCTCCGACAGTCACCTTCATGGTTTTTCTGCTTCAGGTGGCAAAATAACATGGCTAATCTTGGGATTGGAGATCCTGATTTTTTATTTTTTTTTGGTGGGAGGGAGAGGGAGGTCAGAATGTTATTTACTGTTCTGACACAAGTAGCAACATACGGGCTAACATATTCAATTCATAAGAGTAATGAAACTTTTCATTTGGAAATTCCCAATTTTTGTTTCTAGCACATAAATAATTCCTTTCTTGTGAACAATTCCTAATTCATTCTCTTCAAGATAAGTATATTGTACTACTTGAAAGTAAAATTACATTAGTAAATGTTCTATCTTTTTTCATTGCTAGTTGGATGCTTTTAAGGAAACATCTCCAGATTTATTCCAAAAGGCATTGAAAATTTGGTTATTTTCCCATTATTCTTGGTTATACAATGGTGATGGTGCCCTAAGGTTTGGTTTTATTTGGTATGGCTTTATTATTTGGTATGGCTTTTCTTTTTTGTGTGTGTATGTGCATCTCTTTGACCTTTTGTTTTATTGTGCTATCTTTTTATAGTTTAAATCACACGAGGACAGGGAATGTTTGCATTTAAAAAAATATTTACACAAATAAATAAAATTTTAAAAACCATATTCTTTCTCTTTTGGGAGTTTATTAGCAGGTCAATCTAAAGTACATAAGGAACACACACACACACACACACAAATGTATACATATCAAAGATGGGACTTGAAATTGGGCAATGTTTCTATATAAAGAGAAAAATTTCAGTTATTTCTTCAGGCTGAATATGTCTGCATTATATAAGTATATGTTGTGTTGTTTATATAATTTAGCAATTTTCTCAGAAAAGAAGATAAGGACGTTATCTTGGCTTTTGGTTTAGGATTGCCAAAGAGGATATGTGGTCAAATTATTTTTTCCCTTTTTACCTCTATTATAAAGTCAGTATGAACTGTGACAATTTGTTTTTATAAAGATAAGGTGTTGACAAAGTACTTGTAAGTGATTTATTGATGACATGACCCACCTACCCTTAATTAGATCCATTGCATGTATGCAGCTTTTATTTTAACCATCACCCACAAGTAAAGCTGAAATCAATCATCTGCTCTTTAGTATGCTTTATTCTTAAGGTATAAAAGGTTTCTATGGTATCATTATACTTTAGATCGCTGTATGAAAGTACCTTAAATTTTGGACACTTTTCTCTGATAAGGAAATATTTCATTTATAAAAAACATTTTTTTCTAATTGGTAGAATTTGCAAGAGGGATCTGAATTTTAATAGAGATGACTTATCACATGTTGAAGGAAGTGAAATACAATACACTGATAGTTAAAAGAGACATTTTACCTCAGTGAGATCAGAGTCTAAATGTTATCTATTTATTCTAGTGTCTGATTACTCAACTGACACAGTTATGCTTTAAACTCTTGCTGCTTCTACCTTTTCTCTTTGGTGTCCACTTCTCATACTCTTATTTTTTTAAATGAAAATTGGAGATTAGAACACAAATCAGCAGAGAATAAATGGCTAATGGAGTGAGCATAAATTGATTATGAGGATTACTAGTAGATTCAGAGAAATCATGCCTTTATTTTTATGAATGTCATCCCTTTATTATATTTGCATTTTGTTATTGTTGCAACACACATGAAATTTCATTAAAGTGAAATTTTGATTGACTTCAAACTGTTATAGGAGTATTGATCCAAGATGACATGACTCATTCTACACATTTATTTATTTATTTGATTTGTCAAATGCTTACAAGATGATAGGTGTAAGTCTAAACATAGCTATGAATACATGAAATGGATACATATAAGAAAAATAAAAATAATCAATAGGTCAGGGACAGTAGGCACGTTGGTGTGGTTATGCATGCCCCCTGTATATATAAAGTCAGGTGACCTTTTAAGATCGGCTGATTGTGAAACACTATAAATTACCCAAATACTGATTGAGTAATGAGAAAATGTTTGTGCCAAATTGGAAGAGTGCAAGGACAATAATCCATAGGAATATAGTAAGGCATTTTATACTGAGTAGGAGTTTAGATGCATTAGCCTACACATATATTGTGGCAATTGATTGGCAGTCATTCTCCATGATTTCACATAGTTTCACAATTTTTTTTCCTATCTGTTCTATATTAGCATACTCCAAATACTCTAATCTGATTGGTCAACCATACTGCAAGATAATTGGGTAACTAAACTGCAATGATTGGTTCATTATGAATCAACCGCGATTGGCCGAGCCGATCACGGGGGATTCAAAGAGCTGTCATTGGCCAGCGAGCCATGAGCAATCCCTATATGAAGGGCTGCTGCAGCTCCAAGGTCTTGTACAGATCTATACATTAAATAAAGAGCTAAAATGTCACACTGGTCTCGAGTCTCATTTCCCGCGATCTAACACTGGCGACGAGGGTGGGATTCTGAGACAAGAGACCAGCCGAGCATGTGACTACAAGGCCACCCTCAACCATGCACTACAACAGAGTTCATATCCCGTCCCGGTGGTACAGCACCTCCTATACTTGCTGGGGGGAGAAAAGGTCTTCGCAAAGCTCGACCTGGAACAGGCATACCAGCAGCTGCCAGTCGATGCTGAAACAGCAGAGGTGCAGACTATTGTGACCCACCGGGGGGCATTCCGTTGCAAGAGACTCCAATTCAGAGTCAGCGTAGCCCCAGGGGTGTTCCAGAGTTTAATGGAACAATTACTACAAGGAATAAAGGGGGTGGTGCCCTACTTTGATGATGTCTTGGTCTCGGCAAAAAACAAAAACCAATTGGGAAACTGCTTAAGGGAAGTCCTGCACAAAATTTAAAGAGGCAGGACTCAAAGTAAAAAAAGAAAAATGCCAATTATATACAGAAAAAGTAGAATTCCTGGGGTACCTGATTGACAAAAATGGAATCCACCTCACCAAAAAGAAAATAAAAGCCATCAAAGAAGCCCCCAGACCCCAAAACAAAATGGAGCTGAAGGCTTTCCTGGGACTTATTAATTTCTACAATGTTTTTTTGCCACAGAAGGCAACGATGGCAGAGCCTTTGCATAGTCTACTGGACAAGACAGCCACCTGGACCTGGGGCAAGCGGGAAGAAAATGCATTCCGGAAAATAAAAGACCTGCTAACATCGGAATCAGTCCTCATACAGTATAGCGAAACACTACCGCTGACGGTGACCTGCAACGCGTCACCATTTGGGGTCGGAGCCATCCTGAGCCACACTCTGCCAGATGGAAGAGAAGTGCCAATCGCCTTCTTCTCCAAGACATTGTCCAAGGCAGAGAGGAATTATAGCCAGCTGGACAAGGAAGCGCTAGCAGCGATCACCGGCGTAAAGCAGTTCCACGAATACCTATACGGTAGGACTTTTTCCCTTATCACTGACCACAAACCTCTACTAGGAATTCTGGCAGGGAACAAGGCCACCCCAAATATATTGTCACCAAAGATGACAAGGTGGTCTGAGTTCCTTGCCGCCTACAACTATCAACTAATACACCGACCTGGAAAAAGCATCTCACACGCAGATACACTGAGCCGCTCCCCCCTACCTGACAGGCAGTCTACCCAAAAAATTTCACAGGGGACCCGCTCTGGGTACCAGCCAAAATAACCCAGGTGATGGGGCCCCGATCATACCGGCTGGAAACAGAAGACAGGAGGAACTGGAAACGCCACATCAACCAATTAAGGTCAAGAACCACCACCGACAACACGGACAGCACACAAACACCACAAATAGAAATAAATAAAAAAACTGGAGAGGGGGGGAGAAACCCCAAACACTAATCAGAAAGAAGGAGAAAATTCCCCCAGAACACAGCAACAACCCGAACACCCCCAACCAAAACTAATAAACAGAAAAACAAACCAGCAATACTCACCAGCAGACAACTCTAGAAGAAGGCAACCATCAGCAGATGAACCACACGAAGCCTCGCCTGGAAGAAGCAGCCAAGCCAGCTCAACCAGCCCAGAAAGACCAGGAGAGAGCAGCGAAGCCGACAACTCGACCGACCCAGGTAGACCGGGTGGGAGTTGCGGCAATAGGCCTGACTCAGCCTTCCAGGCGGTTCCATCGAGAAGGACGAGAGCAACAAAGATCCTGTCCGAACCAGCCAAAGACCAAGCAACAACTGAGCTGCGCAGGTCACGTAGGCACGTAAGGAGCCCCGCCTACTTACGGGACTACGTTACGTAGGACTGAACCAAGAGGGGAGGGGTGTTCTATATTAGCATACTCCAAATACTCTAATCTGATTGTTCAACCATACCGCAAGATGATTGGGTAACTAAACTGCAGTGATTGATTCTTTATGAATCAACTGCGATTGGCCGAGCCGATCGCGCGAGATTCAAAGAGCTGTCATTGGCCGGCGAGCTGCAAGCAATCCCTATATGAAGGGCTGCTGCAGCTCCAAGGTCTTGTACAGATCTATACATTAAATTAAGAGCTGAAATGTCACACTGGTCTCGAGTCTCATTTCCCGCGATCTAACACTATCAATTATTTTTGAGGAAAGAGAAATTACTTCAGAAAATGTTTCAAATAGAGTGTGATGTTCTTGTACTTACAGTATTTAATAAGGAGGCCACAGGCCATGTGAATTGCTGTTTCTCATTTTACGCTCATGTCTTTAGGGGTCTGCTGCTGACATGACTATACAAGAACAGTCAGTGTAACAAAGCATTGTTTTTAACCACCCCTTTCAATCAGGCATCTCTCAGAAGATTGGATTACAATTTGTATGATTCCCAACCAGCACATTACGTTTTTGTGAAATTTTTTATGATACAGTTCTGGAAGTGACACTTCAGGAGACTGATGCTGAGCTATGCTTTGACACGCACACAGAGACTCTGGGAAATCATTTAAAAACTTATCATAACAATGGATGGGCAAAGCAGTACACTTTTTAGCAGAACAGTTTCTAAAATTGCTCAGTCATGCAGCTATACAGATTGTGCTGCTGTCACTGTTTATTATAATAAATTGACCTATTCCCTGGCTGAGAGCTCCTTGTTCCCTCTCTTTAACAGTGGACTTGATCTTCAACTCCCATCTTCCTCAACCTGATGCCCTCCAGCTAAATTGCACTACATCTTCCAGAATCCTTGATGAGCATTAGCATTAGCAATGCTGGATTCCTCAGCATTTTAATCCAACACATCTGAAATGCATCACATTAGGGAGCACTCACCTGGTTTATTCTAAAATGTTCAACACAGATGCCACATTTAAGAATGATCTGTGGGAAGCAGAGTTAGACACAATTCAAATATATCAACTGGGGTGAATTTTACAAAATGCCAATGAATACATTGTAATTACTTTTTAATGCTTCTTAATCACTTTAGTGTTGAGAGTGAAAAATGATAGGAAATTCCCAATACATATCCTAAAACTGATATTCATCCACACACTAATGCTTGGTCATTGATGTCATTTAAATCTTGTTCATATTGCTCTTTTGCACGAGAATATTTCCATTCTTTGCTTTGTTTTTAAAATGTACACTTGCAAAACATGCATACAAATTCTATGTTGGGAGATGTTTTATACTTTGTGGGCAAAAGAATTAATGGACAGTAGCATTCATAATAAACATAATGTACAGGTGAACTTACAACCACAATGGAGCCCAAAATTTCTGCTGCTAAGCAAGACATTGGTTAAGTGAGTTTTGTCCCATTTTATGACCTTTCTTGCCATTATTGTTAAGTGAGTATTGCATTAGTACATTAGTAACATGATTATTAAGTGAACCTAGCTTCCCCATTGATTATGCTTATCAAAAGATCTCAAAAGGTAATCACATGAGCCCAGAGACACTACAACCATCATAAATACGAATCACTTGTCAAGCACTTTTGATCATGTGTTCATTTGATCTCCCGCTTGGGCGGGTGGTTGGACTAAATGACCGACAAGGTTCCTTCCAACTTTGATTATCTGTTATCTGTAATGGTCATAAGTATGAAAAATGGTCTTGTCACTTTTTTCAGTGCCATTGTAACTTTGAACGGTCATTAAACAAACTGTTGTAAGTCAAGGACTACATGTACCTTATTTTGGCAATTATGGCAATATATGTCAAACTCACAGCATCATGTTGCTGTCACATGACGTTTTGCAACATTTTCCCATTTCTCAGAGCTGGGATGGGTGTGGCCTATGCATGACACATTCGGCCCATGGGCTGCCAATTTGACTGATATATGGTGAGATCTTATAAGATGTTTCAATGTGTTATATCAAAATAAAAATTTAAACTCAAGTGGTACAGCATCACATATCATGAACCCTACCAGATACGATACATTACCTAATCTCATCTGGAAAGGCTGTTTGACAGTCCTTATTGATGATTAATCAAAGCATTTCTTTAACTTCTAGTAACAGCAAGGCTTGACTGTGCTGAAAACCAATATTTTGAAACAAATCCAATTCTGGCTACTTTTGAAATGAGCCAATAAAAATGTATTTTTGCTGCATTTTTAAAATCATCATCTTAAATACAATAAAAAGAATAGCTTTTTAAGCCACAGTGCTTTTCTGAAAGTTAGAAACATGTATTTTTGCAAAGATTAACTTGAAACACATAAGCATACATGCATGTTATGTTAGATTTAAGAGGAAAAACTATTAACAATACAGCTTGCTGTTAACACAAACTCATCCAAAAGCAATGAGCAAAATGAACTAGCGAATGAACGAGTCTGAAAGGAAATACAGCTAGCAAAAGAAACAAACAAAACCCTTCAAACTTCTTTATGCAAAGGTTTAACTGATGAGGTGTAGCTGAATACATACATACATTCATAGCAAACTTTAGCCATCTGAACACTTTCTGCAAAACATGGTCACTTAGATGCCTAGTAACTGCTTTAGGTATGCATAAAGCATACTTTGCAAGGGTAAACATCAGTCTTTAGTAAAGGGGACATTGATTACATGTCCTAGCCAGAGGCCTTTTTTCAAGGACCATGGAAGCTGATTTATTTGATGAAAAATTGATCTCTGAGCCTACAAAGTGAAAGGTTAGGAGAGAATGCAGATAATGGAGTTATACTTCCATATTACTGTAGGTTTTACAGATTAAAAAAATAAAGATTAAGAATTTCAGATTAGTTCAAAACCCAATACCCTATTTTTATTTCATTTTGCATTATTTTTTAGAAACTGTAGGGTCTGAAGATGTTAAAATGACATCTAAGATTCTGAAACCTTAGAAGTCTATTATTGCTTGATGCATTGTCTATGTGACCAAAAAAAAGTTGACAGCTATTCCTGCAACATAACTCATCAAAAATGTTTGTTGTAAAACTTCTGGATCCCAAGACCCTTTGAACCCTTAGAATGGTAGTGTTGGAATGGTAGGTTTTCTAGGTCAACCCCCTCCCCAGTGCAGGAATACTCAGGCTATCCTGGGGAAACAGCTATCCAACCTTTCTTTGAAAACCTCTGGTGATATAATACCCAAATGCCCGGGGGGCAAGCTGTTCTTCTGCTTAATAGCACTCATGGATAGGAACTTCCTTCTAATTTTCAGTTTGTATTAATCTGTTTAAGGTTCTGCTCATTGGTTCTTGTCCTATTCTTGGGCACTTCAGAGAATAAATCCATAACCTCTTCCCATACTGTCCTTTGAGTATTGGAAGACTCCTAATATATCTACACCTTTAGCCTTCTCTTCTTTAGATTTAGCATATCTAGTTCTTTTAATCATACTTCAGAGCATCTACCTTCTAAGCTCCTTATCTTTATTAGTCCTCTCTGTACTCTCCCTCAGCATCCGTGTATTGTGGCAACAAAAGTGAATACAGTATTCCAGGTCCGCTCTGACCAATGGAGAATAGAGCAGAACTATCACTTCCTAAGATTTATTGATGCTGCTCAGGACTATAATGGCTCTTTTGGCAGCTGCACTATACTGCTGGGTCATTTGCATCTGACATGCAGATCTTTCTTACAAGTACTATTCAAAAGTACAAGAAGCCAAGTACTACTCATCATCCACTTGTACATCTGATTTTTCCTACTCAGGTGCAGAAGCTTTCAATTCTCACCACTGAACACCAATTACATTTCACATGAAGTACTTACCTTTGTTGAAGCAGCAATCTTCATATGTTGCACTGAGGTGCATACTAATCCACTCTTAGTTATATTAAACTTTGTGGCCAAATTGCTTCTTAGCCAGAAAGGGCAACCACAAGATGTTAACATTATTGCATTGAATTTCATAATAAGATATATTTACATGTAAAACAAAATATGTTTTATTTTATTTATATATTTGCTAACCTTGTTTAGCTGTATTAAACAAATGTATACAATTTAATCAAAACAAAAACAAGATATTATCCAAATTAGTCTTCCTGTGTCTGATGGGGTTTGCAAAGGGCTTAAGAATTAAAGTCTGAAGCAGTTAGTTTGTAACTTCAACATGAGGTATACAGGCAGGAGGTTGACAAGATACAGAGCAATTTAGAATATTTTACTGAATGAACTGAAGTGGTAAAACAATGGATTGTAGCTTAGAACTTTATGTTGACCTAAATAAAAAAATCAACAATTTCACCTCTTTTCAAATCTCTGAAAGTCAACTAAACTTGGATTTTGAATGGAAAAACCATTGAGCCTTATTCCCTTTAAGTGATAGCAATCAAAGGCTAAGACTTATACCTATAAAATTATACTGTCATAAATACTGTATACAGATAGCCTTTTTCATTAACACCGAGATGGTGATTTAATGGAGCAAATACTATTAGGAATTAGTTTTCTTTCCAATTGTTTCCAGGAAAATCATTTTTTATTTAGTAGAATCTAAATCCAAAATTGGGTAATTATATCAAAATATTGCTGTTCTTTTTCAACATAGTAAGGCATAGTAATTCACAAATATGAGAAGAAAGACAACCTATGTACTTGCTTTCAATCCAGTTTACATTCTTAGTCTTTAGAGTATTTTCTGGGTATTATTTCTCTCACAAATTTGTTAGGAAATGTAACTACCAAGCCAAATCCCCAGAGACTTCCAGAAATAAACAGACAGGTGGTTCAAGTCAAGCAAACTTGAAAAGTAAGCTTTGACTGTAATAGTCAGGCCCTTTAGTGTAAAACAGGCAACCTTGGCCTCTTAACCCAAATGACACGTCTTCCACAGCAAACCATGTGACCATCTCCCACTGAGCCTGGCTGCACTAGTGTTGCCATAAAATTGACAGACAAACCTAACAACAGGCCTCTCAATTTCGAAGGCATACAACTCCAAATGACAGTTTAAAAATACAATTGCTCAGACTTGCCTGTTTCAAAGCATATTGTACCATTTCAAAAGGGCTGTTAGGTAGTTTTTTGTTATTGAAAAATATGCTGTGAGGAAGGACTAATAGCTATTCAAGTTAAGAAAAAAGACTATATAATGCGAGGAAGATCTTGCTAATCCAACCCTTTCAATAAGCTTACAAATGGAATTTGTTCCCAGCATTTATTCTGACTGAAGCAATTCTTTCAAAAAGGAACAATAAAGGTTCACTTAAATTTAAGTCTCACTGTATCCATGCCTTATTACAGTTATGTTTACAGGTCTACTTTAATATTTCTGTCACTGTATATAGATAAATAATATTTATTTCAGTCATTAATCAGATAAAAGAGAACATATATAAATTTTATGGTAGTTTCTTGGGTTAGAAAACTCACTATTGTGTAATTCATTTCGGGAGAGGGAGTGATTCTACAGTCCCAGTCTTGGAGTGCAAAATCTAGCATAATGAGGGCACTGGAAGCCCAATGCTATGGTTGTTATTCTATGACACCACAGACAGTTTTATATATACAGTATATAGTGCTTGTCTTCAAAATCATAGAAGGCTATGTTTAAGTTGAGGACTGACTGGACCACAGGCTTCTGTTGTGCACTTCATCTTCATCTATAACTTATCTGCAAATATAAACTAAGTACAGCAAAAATCATCTATATAATGATCAGAAATTCCTGACAATATATATGTTTCTAATTTTTGCTTAGAACCAGGTTTATATGCATTACATGTTACTTGTTGACATTGTAGGAAAAAGGGTGTCTGCTGTCTTAGTCAACAGTAGCAAAAGAAAATTAGAAAGAACCTGAGAACAATATGGTACATATGTTACAAAATAGCATAAACTTTCAAGAACATCATTGGAGAGATGGAACGGCTAAATTGGCTTAGAATTTAAGATGAGGTGAAAACCTTGCAAAAATCAAATTCATCAATGATCCATATTTCATAGATTTAATAGAATGCTGAATCCTGTCCTCTTATGTAGATTCTTTAGGCTGATTTATTCATGAAAACAAAATAATATTTGGCAGCAGTTCAGGCAGATTGTTTCCTAATTCACTGGATTATAAAAATAAGAAAAGGGATACTACAATCAAACTTGCAAAATTCTATTGTGATAGCCATTCCCAATGAAATTATTTTTAGCTTTCATATGGAGTTTATTTCTTGATCTGGTCTACCTAGTAGAAATGTCATGAATTGAGACACAACCGGCTTGGTTGTCTGGGAAGTTTGGACTTGCTATTCCAGAGGAAGTAAACAAGCCACTAAATTCTGTAAGTGTGGGCCAGCTGTATATTTCTTATAGCAGATAACCCTCAAAAACACTTAACCAGCTTTTTCCATCAGATGCCCTCCAGATGAATTAGCATGGAAATGTGGGAGTAGAAGGCAAAATCTTTGGAGGACTGAAGTTCTTTCTGAAACAAAGGAGCTTGTGTGCAATTTAACCATTTCCCACCAGTTTCAGATAACCTTAAACTGAACAATAGATACAATTTATCAAATCAGGGATGAGTTCAGTAGAAGTAGAGTGGGCAAAATTTAGTGGTTATCATCTGATCATTTCAGTCTTTGTCATAGGCTTAAGCAACTCTTATTGACATTGATGACCCTGAACATCAACTCTTCCTACTGTGTATCTGTATATATGTCTTACTTGGGAAAGGACATTTTAAATATTGTTTTAGGAAAGGTCACAGGCACAATAACGATAGAATATTTGTAGCTCAGGGTTGAACTGTGCGGTCCTTGCATATACGTTCTCTGAGCTTGGTTGTTGTCTTGTAGACATTTCATTAGTCAGCTAGGTAATATCATCTGTGTTGATGATGTTTATCTAGTTTGCTAATGAAACGCCTGCAAGAAAACAACCAAGCTCAAAAAGCACCAACAACTCCGAAGCACAATATTAGAAGGCACAGCTCTAATATTAAAGAACTGGCTGTTTTTTCAGGCCCTGGGCTAAGGTGGATGAAGCCCTTTGTGGAGTGCCTGTGTATGTTTTTGAGTTGTTGGCAGACTTTGGTCTTTTTTATTTAACGGTGTTATGTCCTTGGGGCTGACACCAGTTCCCCATCAGGTCCGCAATTCCTGCGGGGGCGTTCTTAGTCCCCATTGGCTGGCTCCCTTCGACAGTCGGCTATAAAAGCCGGCTGCTTGGTTGAGCCAGCTGCTGTTCGCTGGTAGGTCTGCTGTTAGCTGCAGACGCGACAGCCCCCTTTATTCCTACGAATAAAGTGTGTTATTACTGAAGCTCTGGTGTGGCCTCCCTCATTTCCCGAACTTAACATTGGTGACGAAGGTGGGATGTGGCCAACCAGCAGCTATACAAGAGCTAAATATCACGAATCTGAAGCGCTGAACCGCAGCCGCAACGTTGAGAGCTCGGTCAGCCATTTGAGAAGGAATCGAAGCGGAGCGTGTAGCTGCTCAAGAACACAAACTAGCTACAAGAGAGTGGGTGCTGAGAGCCTCAGCCGCCCAACAGCAAACTTGCCAGAATTGCATGTAGCGAAGCTCCAGCGCGACGCTCATGACCGCTAAATCTAGGCGCGAGATTCAAATCGCTGTCAGCGCGCAGCTGCAGCATCGCCGCCTCGCCCTTGTAAGGGCGCGAATTTCAAACAGACGTCAGTTATAGCGTCTGTTCCCAGCCGCCAAGGGCTGCAGAGAGCAAGAAAAACCCAGAGAGATTCCACGAGCTGAATCACCAGACCGAAATTGCACTGCGAGCGCAGCTGCTACCTGTACAACCCAGAGAGAACTCAGAAGCTGAACACTCGTTAAAAGCACTACAAACTGTAGCTGCTACCCTTCCAGGGCCTGTATTCCCAGTGAGACTTGTTTTACCTGCCACAAGCTGAACCAGTCATGAATGCGAATCCGGCGTTCCAGCCATTCAAACCAGACGAAGATAAATGGGACTCTTATAAGAACCGGTTTAACCATTATATTGATGCTGTGGGTCTGGCTGACGCTACAGACAACAAAAAGAAGTCTTTCTTCCTGAACTACTGTGGGGCCACCGTATTTGACACGGCAACAGCACTGTTCGCCCCAAGAGAACTCAAGAATGTCCCATGGTCTGAGCTACTGGAGACCCTCTCCAATCATTATTCGCCAAAACCGTCACAGATTGCGAGGCGCTTCGCCTTTCGCATGAGGAAGCAAGCGGAGGGAGAAACCATAAACCAATATATGGCAGCCCTCAGAACCGCAGCCCTGCACTGTGAATTTAAAGGCTACCTTGATGACATGCTCCTGGACCAACTTGTCTGCGGAGTCAAGGATACAAGACTACAGAGGCGGTTGTTGGCAAGGAAGGACCTCAACCTCGCACAAGCCATCGAGGAAGCCCTGGCTGCAGAATTGGCAATACAGTCAGCGGCTGAAATACAGGGAAACACCCCCAAAGGTAATCCAGTCCCTGTACATTCTGAAGAGGCAGTGAACGAAGAAGAGCCCATCGAGCAATCTGAAGTGCACCGTCTCAAACCATTCAAGCAACCACAGGTAGGAACTAGACCGAGAGAAGGCAACGTACCTAGGCACACCCCGCTGTGCCTCTCCTGTGGGGGTCCCCATGCCAGAGCAACGTGCAGGTTCAAAAGTGCCACCTGCAACAACTGCAGCAGAAGAGGACACATTGCTAGGGTGTGCCAAGCAGCGCACGTGGCTCCACAAAAGCCACCATCTTACACCCCCTCGGGGCCATCCAGGCAAGTAGAAAATTGTTTTACGTGCTATCAAGCTAACCATACCTTCTTAACACCCAATAAAATTAAACTCTCCATTCATTTAGAAGGTAAACCCTGCCCAATGGAGGTCGATACCGGGTCAGCGCTCTCGATTATTTCATGGAGCACGCTCAAGAAAATACGTCCCAGCCTGTCCAGGAAACAGCTGCAGAAGAGTCGCCTATCCTTACGAGACTACCAAGGGAAGAACATTCCAGTAATCGGAACAGGCAAGTTCCTAGTCAAATTCAGAACCTTTAAAGGACACCTGCCATTAGTGGTAGTTGATGGTGCCCTTCCTAGACTTTTGGGGTTGGATTGGTTCCCCTCTCTTGGCCTTAACGGGGGTTCATGCTGTCTCGTCCTCTGACACCGACTCACTGTTCTCTGATTACGCTGACGTTTTCAGCGATGAATTGGGGTGCTACAAGGGCACACCTATTTCTTTCTCAGTGGACCCCCAGGCAGTTCCCATCCGCTTGAAACCGCGGAGAGTGCCATTCGCTCTGCATTCTAAGCTGGATGCGGAACTAGACAAATTGTTAAAACAAGGGGTAATCGAACCCACGGATTTTGCTAAGTGGGAGACACCTATTGTCACACCCCTCAAAAAAGATGGTAGTATAAGGATGTGTTCAGACTACAAGACCACAATAAATCGCTATTTACAGACTAGCGCATACCCAGTGCCAGTAATCCAGCATTTACTGCACACATTCGAACCCGGAACGATATTCGTCAAATTGGATATGTCACAGGCTTACCAACAGTTTCCTGTGGACAACCAAACGGCCGAATTGCAAACCATTGTTACCCACAGAGGGGCCTTCCGATGCAAGCGCCTCCAATTTGGTGTGAGTGTCGCCTCGGGCATATTCCAGTCGTTAATGGAACGGATCCTACAGGGCCTCCCTGGCGTGGTTCCGTACTTTGATGACATCTTGGTTTCCGCCCGGGACAGAACACAGCTTCTCCTCAGAGTTAGAGGGGTGTTGGACAGATTCAGACAGCATGGCCTCAAACTAAAAAAAGAAAAATGCACCATAGCCACTAAGCAGGTGGACTTTCTCGGGTACCGAATAGACGCCTCTGGCATCCACCCGGTAGAATCAAAGGTTAAAGCCATTCATGAGGCACCCACGCCATCGTCCAAACCAGAACTACAAGCCTTCCTGGGCCTGCTGAATTTCTATGCATCATTTCTGCCGCACAAGGCATCAGTGGCAGAACCACTGCATAGACTCTTAGATAAAAATGTTCCATGGCACTGGGGACCCAAAGAGGAATACGCCTTCAGGGCAGTCAAGTCACTCCTCACTTCAGACGCTGTACTGATCCAATTCAACCAGAACCTACCGCTAGTTTTGGCAGCAGATGCCTCGCCTTTCAGAATTGGGGCCGTATTAAGTCATAGACTACCCAACGGGTCCGAAGCCCCCATTGCGTTCTTCTCTAGAACATTTTCAATGACAGAACGCAACTATAGCCAAATCGACAAAGAGGCCCTAGCTGCTGTAGCCGCTGTTAAAAAATTTCATGAATTTCTGTTTGGGCACAACTTCGAACTGGTTACAGATCACAAAACGTTGCTGGGACTTCTCTCCGGAGAGAAGCAAACACCACAAGTCTTGTCTCCCCGAATGACAAGATGGACTTTATTCCTGGCAGCGTATTCATACAAGTTAGTGCACCATCCAGGGAAAAATCTCAGCCATGCAGACGCCCTCAGCCGGTGCCCGCTACCAACGCCTGTGGAGGATCCGGCCCCAGTCCACGCCATCTTTGACACCAGTGAGTTCAGAATTCCAGTCACTGCGAGAGACATTGCCTTCCAATCCAGGAAGGACAAACTGATCGCCCAGGTCCTGGACTGGGTACGGAGGGGGTGGCCGGGCAGTAACCCTTCTAACGAATTTTCACCCTTTAAAGTCCGCCAACAGGAACTTTCCAGTTTACAGGGTTGTCTGCTATGGGGGACCAGAGTTGTCATTCCAGAATCACTATGCAGACCCGTCCTGAAGGCATTGCACGAAGGGCACCCCGGCATTGTACGAATGAAGGCATTGGCGCGAAGCTATGTATGGTGGCCGGGCATGGACGACGAAATTGCGAAATGGGTAAGCTCCTGCCGTCCCTGTCAAGAATCCCGGCCAGCACCCCCAGTAACCCCTCCCACCAAATGGGAAAGCGCCAACGCACCATGGTCTCGTCTACATGTTGACCTGGCCGGCCCATTCCATGGCAAAACATTCCTAATAGTAGTAGACTCATTTTCTAAATGGATCGATGTGGCACTCCTACTCTCAACCACCACACGAGCAATCGCCCAAGCACTGACTCGTTTGTTCGTCACACACGGTCTCCCGGACACTATTGTGTCGGATAACGGTCCTCAATTTACGTCCACAGACTTCAGCCGGTATGTCGCCAACCTAGGCATCTGGCACATCCTAACGGCTCCCTTTCACCCCTCGAGCAATGGGTTGGCTGAAAGAGCAGTCAGGACAACCAAAGAGGCCCTCGCCAGGTTCACCCAAGATGACTGGCACTCCAGACTCTCTAGATTCCTTATAAGCCAACACTCGACCCCGTGCACGGTCACAAACAAGTCACCAGCAGAGCTACTGATGGGCAGACGCTTAAGGACAATACTAGACAGGCTGCACCCTCACTATTGCCCAGATACACCCATTGGGTCTAACAGTAGGGTCAGGAGTTTTGTCTTACAGGATCAAGTCTTCACCAGAAATTATGCGGGAGACCCGTTGTGGGTACCTGGCAGGATCGTGGCCATCACGGGGCCCAGGTCGTACCATGTCCAGTTAGAAGACGGGTGCATTTGGCGGAGACACCTGGATCAGTTGAGGAGCCGGCAGAACGAGCATGCCACCACCGACCCAGAGACTACAGCATCATTCCAGGCATCGCATCCGGCACCTAGCTGGGACACTCAGAGTAACCTGCCTTCACCAACCGAACCGAGGGAGCAGACGGCTGACCGTGACCATCCTACAGAATCAACATCCATCCCCAGCAGTTCCTCTACCGCACCGGGAGACCGCAGCGACTCGACAACCCGGCCGGCGACTGGCGAGCAAGGTCGGGTGGCTGGACAGCTACCAAGGGACCAAATCCCCGCTGTCCCGGACTCTGTGCCACCCGCTCCTACACCCGAACTAAGACGATCAGAGCGGCAACACAAACCGCCTTCATACCTTAAAGACTACTCATGTTCGTATCTGGGGGGAAGGGGTGTTATGTCCTTGGGGCTGACACCAGTTCCCCATCAGGTCCGCAATTCCTGCGGGGGCGTTCTTAGTCCCCATTGGCTGGCTCCCTTCGATAGTCGGCTATAAAAGCTGGCTGCTTGGTTGAGCCAGCTGCTGTTCGCTGGTAGGTCTGCTGTTAGCTGCAGACGCGACAGCCCCCTTTATTCCTACGAATAAAGTGTGTTATTACTGAAGCTCTGGTGTGGCCTCCCTCATTTCCCGAACTTAACAAACAGATAATCAGAGTTGGAAGGAACCTTGTAGGTCATCTAGTCCACCACCCCTCGCCCAAGCGGGAGACCCTACACCATTTCTGACAAATGGCAGTCCAATCTCTTCTTGAAAGTCTCAAGTGATGGCAGTCCCACAACTTCCAAGGGCAAACTGTTCCATTGGTTGATTGTTCTCACTGTCAGAAAGTTTCTCCTTATTTCCAGGTTAAATCTCGTTCCTTGATCAGTTTCCATCCATTATTCCTTGTCTGGCCTACAGGTGCTATAGAAAATAGCTTGACCCCTTCCTCTCTGTGGCAGCCCCTCAAATACTGGAAGACGGCTATCATGTCTCCCCGGTCGTTCTCTTCACTAGACTAGCCATGCCCAGTTCCTGTAACCATTCTTTGTATGTTTTAGTCTCCAGTCCCCTAATCATCCTGGTTGCTCTTCTCTGTACTTTTTTTAGAGTCTCAACATCTTTTCTATAATGTGGTGAACAAAACTAGATTCAGTACTCTAGTTGTGGTCTTACTAAGGCTTTATAGAGTGGTATTAGTACCTCCCTTGATCTTGATTGTATCCCTCTGTTAATACAATTTAGGATTGCATTAGCTTTTTGGGCTGCTGCTGCACACTGCTGGCTCATATTTAGCTGGTTGTCCAGTAAGACTCCAATATCTCTCTTATAGTTACTGCTGTTGAGCCTGGTATATAGCACTTAGACTTATATACTGCTTCATAGTGCTTTACAGCCCTCTCTAAGTGGTTTACAGAGTCAGCATATTACCCCTAACAATCTGGCTCCTCATTTTACTGACCTCAGAAAGATGGAAGGCTGAGTAATCCATTTCCCTCCTGATTGTTCATGTCTCTCTAGGAAGCCACCTGTAGTTGGGTTGGGATAATGGTGAATGAATTCTTAAGAGGAAGAGGTGATTTTACTAGCTCTTAGCCATCCAAGAAGACTAGACAACTTTTGTCTTGTCTAAGCTTCTTGGGAAGGTATTGGTTAGCAACATTATAGGTCTCTGAAGGAAATGGATTATCTGGATTCTATTCAGTCAAATTTCACACCAGGAATTATGTCTTCATCGAGGTACATGTAGTATTGTTAATTATTGCTGTAGCCTGCTGGCAGCTGACAAAGCTGGCAACAGAGTTGGACAGTAGTGAGGAGGATGGGGAGGAACCTGGGCAGGGCCTGGAGGCTGAGGAAGATCTGGAGGAGGGCACTGCATCAGAGGCAGAGATGGGGCCAGGGCAGGCTGGCAGTCAGCATCTGCCTTCAGACTCAGACAGCAGTGAGGTGGGGAGCTTATGGAACCGGTTCCCAGCTTGTGAATGCGCAGAGCTAGCAGAGGAAAAGAACAATTGGGAAAAGCAGGATCAACTCAGGCCACACCTCAGAGATTATTGGCCCCTCCCATAGGACATAAAAGAGGAGTGAACAGGATGGGAGCTTTTGCAGGAAGCAATTCATTTGCTCAGAATACAAGCTTTGAAAAATCGTGTTGACTCTGTGTCAAGTTTGGTTTTGCCCTGCATCTGGCAATTAGATCTCTGGCCACATTCCAAGTGTGATAAGGTGGGTGTTTATCAACATTCCCCTGAAAGACTGTATGTGAAGCCTTGTGAATGAATGTAATTTACAGCTGTGGAAATAAAAGTGGTTTTGTGAGGATTAAGATTGTGTTCTAAGGAAGCCTAGGTCAGAACAATTATGTCTTCATGGGGGTACATGCAGAAGTGTTGAAAGTATTGTTATTACTCAATTTAGCTTCAGAAAACTGTTTTGCTTTGTACATGTAATCCTAACTCACATAATTTTAATCTAAATTTTAGTGAAACAAATGGAAGAAACTTTATTGTTTATTATTATTCATTACAAAACAACATAAGGTATCAAATTTTTCAGTATTGGACAAGAACTTTATTTTTTATTAAGCTTTTCACTTTTTAAATAAAGAACTATACCTTTTTCAGTAAGCAGTAGTATGATAATTAATGGGAAGCCAAGTACTCCCCCAAATTATACCATCTGGTATAATTAGTCAGCTTGAAGGATAGTTAATGAAGTATATTATGCACAATTAAATGCGTGCATATATATATTTACCTGTGAAATATATGCATAGATTGGTCCATAAGAAGCAATGTAATTTTTCTTTCTATTCCCTGTCCTTTTTCTTGAAACATTTTCATCCTCAGCTAGTTTTATGTTTGCTGACATGTTGGAAAACAAATGCACAGAAGAATGAGTTTTCTAAATGTCATGAAGGAGTTTGATAAGTGACATTAGGGAGCATTAAAAACAAGCCATATCAAACTCCAACTGGATTTGAGGTCTTTCTGTGCATGCAAAACATATACTGATGGAGGAAAACCCTTATTAAAATTCAGCTATTCAAGTCTATTTGAATGTGGAGGTTCTCAGCCATGCATCAACTATGACAGATGCCACCATTTCCTGAAATTCATTCTTTTACATACACTCATTAGGGGTGTCTGAAGAATTCATCTTAATCTGTTTGTCCACTGAGAGAAATGAACAGCTGTTAACTTTTCCTTGCAGACATTTTTGAGCTTTCCTCTTAGCCAACTGTCAGGGAAAAAACCTTAACATCTAACATTTGAAATTTTATAGAAGCTCTAGCTATCATTGCATCAGTATTATTTTGCAACTGTCCCAAAGGGGTTGACTGTTTACAAAGAAAACTTTGAAAGAAGCACTCAGCAACTAACTGAAATGCATTTCAGTGCCCCCATACCACACATACAAATTACATATGCTCTTTCAAAACTATTTATTTTAAGCATTTGTGAATCATACTGGCTCCTACCAGGGCATCTCTAAACTACTTACTAATATCTTCACCAGACTCTCTTCCCAACCCCTGGGAATATTCCCTTCAGTGATACAGGTGGCCTCCTCAATTCTTCCTTGGAGAAATTATTTTTGTAATTTCTCAAAAAAAAAAAAAGTGACAACCACTTGACCTTGACCAGATGGTAAAAATGAAGTTTGTGTTATTTATCTCAAAGTTAGAGAACTAGAAGAATATTGAAAGGCACAAAAGGAAAAAGCACAAAAAAACAAAAAGAAATGAATGACTTCTGATTTCAGCCCACTGCTCTTCAATCTTGATTTATTCTTCTCACATAGGCTATAATGAGATTTCTGTGGGTAGCATTCTTCTTTTCTTACTTAGCATTTGGCCATTCCTATGGGATGGGTCGGGGTGGGATTCAAATTTCTTATCAACCGGTTATGTAGGCATGGCCTAATTTGTGGGTGTGGCTTGGTGGTCATGTGACTGAGTGGGCATGGCTTGTATGTAAATATTGTAAATATTTATGTAAATATTGAATTTTTTTATTAAAAAAGAACATCTTTTACCCAAAAGCAGGCAAAGCAGGCAGGCAGATTGAGTTGCTCACAGAATCACAGATTCATTCAGACATCTACCTTTCTGCAATCTGCTACCTGAGTCTGCACTGAAAAATAGAAGCTTCAGTCCCAAGGAAGGTTCAGCTCTGCCTTTTAGATTAGCTAGAAAGCAAGAAATCCAATAATTTCCTGCTTTCTAGCTAATCTAAATCTCCTAGCACAGCTGATGATTGGGGGGGAAAAAGGGAAAAGAGCAACTTACCAAAAATTAGGAGAAGGCACAATGCAGGCAAGTTGGATAGTGCATGTGCCAGGCAAGGAGTGAGTGGGTGAGTGGGGTGGGGCCACCAGTGGTGTGATTTTCCCATTCTGCAAACTGCACAGAATCAAAACAAGTGGTTCTAGAAAACCATTCTGATCAGGTAGAATCCCACCCCTGGGATGGATGAACAATGACATAAAGCCTAAAAAAGAAAACTTTCCCCTTCTTTCCTTAAAAGTGTATCTGAGATGGAGACTTTCTTCTTTCTTTCTCAGTTTTACCCAGGTTTCCTTTCAGTGCATGTATATTACCTCTTTAATTATGTCAGTGAATTTATATGGCTTCTTTATTTTCTGGGAATTAAAACACAAAAATATAATTGAGTTATGCAGCAACGATGAAATTATTCTCTTAGAGTTGTGAAACATGCATTCATAAATTATGCTGTCAGAAAATGAGAAGGCATTCCATTCCCACCAACATTTTTTCAAGACCAAAAATAACCACCAGCAAAATTGAAACAGCATTCTGATTCCTTTTCAAAAGTTAGCTGTGGCGTTTGGAAAAGACTAAGCTGAAGTCTTCACTCTGGTCCATGTTTCCAGTGGGAACATGGACCGTTCCTATTGGCTGATGCCGTTTGACAGCCGGCTATAAAAGGGAGCTGTCAAATGGCATCAGCTGTTGTCTGCCAGCTGGTTGCTTTGTTAGCGCGGCAGCCACGGCAACCCTTTATTGTTACAATAAAGTAAAAGCTGAAGTTCACTCTGTGTTCGCCTCAGGCTATTCTGCTGCTCTACAACACTGGCGACGAGGGTGGGATACATATAAGAGGCAACCGGGCAAAGAATCGCTAAGCGAAATCACTACAAAAAAGAGCCAAAGTCACTACCAAGCTGAATGTTACTTTAAGAGCTTACTGTCTCTATTCGCGAGTGCGAATTTCAACTTTCCTTGGAAGATCTGGCACCGCTGAGTCGAGATGACTTCAAACCCTGCATTCCCGCCTTTCAGACCGACAGCAGAAACATGGGAATCCTACAGAAACCGATTTGACTGTTTCCTAGATGCCATAGACCTCGCTGACATTTCCGATCATAGGAAAAAGTCCTACTTTTTAAGTTTTTGTGGAGCCACAGTGTTTGACATTGCTATGGCATTATTGGCTCCACATTCAATTAAGACTGTTCCATGGGAAGAATTGCAGCAAATTCTTTCCAACCACTATTCCCCTAAGCCATCCCGAATTGCCAGGCATCATGCTTTTAGGAGACGGATTCAGGCTGAGGGAGAGTCTATTAGTGGGTACATGGCTGCCCTACAAACAGCTGCCTTGCATTGTAGGGTTAGAGACTATCTAGAAGACATGTTATTAGACCAACTAGTTTGTGGAGTCAGGGATTTAAGGCTACAAAGGCGTCTAAAGGGGATTTAACCCTTAAATTAGCAATTGAAGAGTCTCAAGCTGCTGAACTATCAGCACTTTCAGCAGCAGAAATTCAGGGAAATCCAATTAGCCAGAGCAGCTCAGCCATCCATTACGATGAAGCCTCCACAGAAGAAGGCTATGAAGAGGCTAATGATGTTAATCGCCCCAGGCAGCAAAAAAACAGTCAAAGGGAGAACAGGCCAAACCCCAATCTACCTCCATGGCCTCAGCCCATTTGTCTAAGCTGTGGGGGAAGCCACCTCAGGGCATCCTGCAAGTTCAGGAATGCCATTTGTCTAAAATGCCAGAGGAAGGATCATTTAGCCAGGATCTGTCAAGCAGGAAAGACTTTCACCCAAAAGCCTCAGACAACCCAACATTTCAAAAACAAGTTGAAGACTGTTTTACCTGCTATCAAGCCAAGCTGACTAACAAAGGCTCTAACAAAATCAGTGTTTTTGTTTCTATAGAAGGGGAACCTTGCAGGATGGAGGTTGACACAGGCTTAGCACTGTCCATCATTTCATGGAGCACCTTGAAACAACTATTCCCAGAATGGCTAAGAAGAAGCTTCACGGCTGCTAGTTAACCCTACGTGACTACTAAGGCAGAACCATCCCAGTCATCGGAAAAGGCAAGTTTTTTGTTCAATTTCAAAATTTTAAAGGTCACTTGCCTTTAGTGGTAGTGGATGGTGCCCTCCCTAGCCTGTTGGGGTTAGACTGGTTCCCTGCCCTTGGCCTCCATGTAAGTGGAATCCACTCTATTACAAATGCTGAAGTGGACACCTTGTTTAATGACTATGCTGATGTGTTCAGCGAGGGGCTGGACTGTTATTCAGGAACCCCAATATCTTTCAACTTGGATCCTCAGGCAGTAACAATCCGTTTAAAGCCTCGAAGGGTACCTTTTGCAATCCGCCCCAAATTAGACATGGAGCTTGACAAATTAATTAAACAGGGTGTATTAGAGCCTGTGGACTTCGCAAAATGGGAAACCCCAATAGTGACACCCCTGAAGAAAGATGGTAGCCTAAGAATCTGTGCAGATTACAACATCATTGAATAAATATTTACAAATCAGCGCTTATCCAGTCCCTGTTATCCAGCACCTACTACATTTTTTTGAGCCAGGAACCATTTTCGCAAAATTAGACATGTCACAGGCCTATCAACAGTTCCCTGTTGATGACACAGCCACTGAACTACAAACTATTGTAACGCACAGGGATGCTTTTAAATGTAGGCACCTCCAATTTGTCATAAGTGTGGCCCCAGGGATTTTCCAATCTTTAATGGAAAGACTTCTTCAAGGATTAGCAGGTGTAATTCCGTATTTTGACGATATTTTAATATCTGCCCCTGACAAGTCTCAATTACTGCAAAGAGTCAGACAAGTCAGACAAATCCTCGATCATTTCAGGAAGCATGGTTTTAAGCTAAAAAAAGAGAAGTGCACTATTGCTACCCCATAGGTAGAATTTTTGGGATACAGAATTGATGCCTCTGGTATTCACCCAATCGAATCCAAAGTAAGGGCTATTCACAAGGCACCCACACCAACTAACAAAACTGAGCTACAGGCCTTTTTAGGACTTCTTAACTTTTACGCTTCATTTTTGTCACATAAAGCTTCCATTGCAGAGCCTCTGCACAGACTCTTGGATAAGCAATCCCCCTGGCACTGGGGACCTAAGGAAGCCCATGCTTTCCATGTAGTCAAATCATTGCTCACATCCGATGCTGTTCTGATCCAATTTAATGAGCATTTACCTTTAGTTTTAGTAGCAGATGCTTCTCCTTTTGGCATAGGTGCTGTTTTAAGTCATAGACTGCCTAATGGTTCTGAGGCACCCATTGTCTTTTTCTCCAGAACTTTTTCCCCAGCTGAGCACAACTATAGCCAAATTAACAAGGAGGCTTTGGCTGCAGTTGCTTCTGTCAAAAAAATCCCATGACTTTCTATATGGACACTATTTCGAGTTGGTTACGGATCACAAGCCTCTGTTAGGCCTTCTGTCAGGCGATAGACAAACTCCTCAGATTTTGTCTCCAAGGATGACCAGGTGGATTTTATTTCTGGCTGCCTATCCTTATACACTGGTTCATTGAGCTGGCAAGAGTCTCTGCCATGCTGATGCTCTTAGTTGCTGCCCCCTGCCTGTTCCTGTGAAGGATCCTGCACCAACTAATGCTGTGTTTCTGATCAACAATCTCAAACTTCCCATCACCGCCCTTGATATCACTGCCCACTCTGCCAGGGTCAAGGTAATTGCCCAAGTCCTTGACTGGGTGGGAAGGGGGTGGCCTGCAATTCCTTATGCTCCTGAATTCGTGCCTTTCAAAACTCGCCAGCAAGAACTGTCTTCTTTGCAAGGCTGTTTACTTTGGGGAACTAGGATAGTTATCCCTTCCAAGTTGCAAGCCTCAGTTTTAAAGGTCCTGCATGAAAGGCATCCTGGCATTGTCAGAATGAAAGCCCCAGCTCGCAGTTATGTATGGTGGCCGGGCATGGAAGCTCAGATTACAAGTTGGGTGAATGTTTGTCAGCCATGCCAAGTTACCAGACCTGCTCCACCCACATCTAATCCAGGCAGGTGGGAAGATTCTGGGACCCCTTGGTCCCAGTGCATATTGATCTGGCTGGCCCCTTTCACGGGCGTACATTCCTGGTGATGGTTGATTCTTTTTCTAAATGGGTAGAGCTGACTTGATGACCACCACAACTTCAGAAGCCATCACTAAGGCTCTATCTAGGATATTCTCTACTCATGGCCTCCCTGACACTATCGTGTCTGATAACAGCCCCCAGTTTACTTCCTGTGAGTTTGAGGTCTTCCAAGCTAACCTGGGAATCAGGCACATACTTACAGCTGCTTTCTATCCTGCCAGTAATGGCCTGGCTGAAAGAGCAATCAGATCTACTAAGGAGGTCCTGGAAAGGCTTGGGCCCATAGTTTGGTACTCTAGGCTTGCTAAGTATCTTCTAACCCAGCACACAACTCCCTGTGCCACCACTAATAAGTCCCCCGGCATGGGTAGATGTCTGAGGACTACTTTAGACAGACTCCATATATATTATGCCCCGGTCACGCCCCTAGGATCAAATAGCCAGGCAAGGGAGTTCACTGAAAATGACCAGGTCTATGCCCGGAATTATGCATGTGGATGCCTGGGAAGATTGTGGTGGTAACCGGTCCTAAGTCTTACAGGTTCCAACTGCAAGACGGACGCACCTGGCACTGCCATATCGATCAACTTAGAAGGCATTGGAGTTCATCTGCAGATGGCCCTCAAGACATTCCTGCAACAGAGAAATCACCAGCGCCTGAAGAAATTTCCCGTGAATCTGACAGGAACGCAAACCTACCTGAGCAGCCACCTGTCCCTTGCCCAGAGACGCCTGAAGCTGAGACGCCAGCTTCGTCAGCACCAGAAGTTGCACAACAAGCAGAAAAGTTCCTTCCAGCAGCAGCTTCGTTAGAACCTAGAAGATCTGGCCACCTGCGCAAGTGCCTGAGTTATCTGAAGGACTACGCATGCTCCGTTCTGGGGGAAAGGAGTGTGGCGTTCAGAAAAGACTAAGCTGAAGTCTTCACTCCCACTGGAAACACGGACCGTTCCTATTGGCTGATGCCGTTTGACAGCCGGCTATAAAAAGGAGCTGTCAAATGGCATCAGCTGTTGTCTGCCAGCTGGCTGCCTTGTTAATGTGGCAGCTGCGGCAACCCTTTATTGTTACAATAAAGTAAAAGCTGAAATTTGCTCCGTGTTTGCCTCAGGTAATTCCGCCGCTCTGCAACATTAGCCTTCTCAAATGCTTCCTGGAATAACAAGAGGATCATGTGATACTGCTGAAATTTTTCCCTGGAGTGTATAACATACAAGTAGAACAGTGGTGGGATTCAAAAAAATTACTACCAGTTCTGTGGGCGTGGCTTGGTGGGCATGGTAGGGGAAGGATACTATAAAATCTCCAGTCAGAGGTGGTGTTTGCCAGTTCTCTGAACTACTCAAAATTTCTGCTACTGGTTCTCCAGAACTGGTCAGAACCTGCTGAATACCACCCCTGAAGTAGAATTGCTCTAATCTCATGGTTATGGAGCTTTACTGAGTTTGCTTCTCTATCCTGTTCCTTCTCGGGGTTCTTTTTTCATAACCCAGTTTTTTTAAAGGCAATGGCACCTTCCCAAAAATTCGCTATATTTGGAAACTCGCACTTGCATATTAGACTTAGTTTTTCTTTAGTCTTACTTCCATTCCCAAGAGTTAGTCTGCCTACTAAGGTCTTGATCTTACTCAGATCTTTGGAGCCCTATAATAGTTTCCCACCTCATGAGCCTCTGCTTACTTATCACTCAGGATGTGTTGTCACCCTTTGCAACACATTGACTTTTATAATTGGGGTCAGTTACAGCCACTTGGTGCTGACCTTGACTGCAAGGTATGTGCTCTTAGTCTTAGTCTCTGTTTCTCTGTTTATAGTCACTGGGCAGTTTCCTCCTAACTGTCAAGGCATCTGCTGCTAGATTCTGCTGTTGTTGGTACTGTCTATTAAAACTGTTCCTACTACCTGCTTTTGTTTTTCAAGTCTCCAAAACCTTCAAGCTTCCTAATCTTCAAGCATAGGGAGAGTTCAGGGAATTCTTTGCAAATGAGGAGAGAGCACTAGCCTAGGCGAACAAGCAAGTAAATGGATAAAGCTGTGCTACAATTATAGTTCATCTCAAATAGTATGAGTCGATGCCTCTGCCACCTTGTTTATATGCAAATATAATTGGTCTAGTGATTTTTCTATGGATAAAAAAGATTGTGGAAAAACATATAATTCCAGACTAGAAGAAATTTTGCCCAAACAAAAGGTAAAACAATGTAGAAGTATGAAGGCCTATATATTCCTTGTACTAGAATTATAGCTCCCCACCCTCTTTGGTGATTAATTCTAATATATCTAAAACTTTTCATATTAAGAATTCATAATGTCACTTCCATTGGAAACATTTCATTCTAAAGGCTCTGCCGAGACTTATCCTTTGCTTTAAAGCCAAATACTTTATAGCCTTTACCATTTATCACCAGTAAAACTGCACTGCAATTTCTTTCTATTTGAAGTGAGCATATTCCATCATAGCATTTGCCATTTCATTTGGGAATGCTATGGGGAAAAAACTAGCTTCTCTTCAGGGCCGTTCAAAATGACTGTGACATTTCAAGCTTGTACAGAAGACATCTTACCAGTTCCAAATGAAGTGACTCTAAGGCTTCTTAAGGGATATTATCATTTTCATTCACCCATACTTCTTTTTGGCCTTAGCTTTTTCATTATATTGTAGCGTTGGATAAAAAAAGGGATAGCTAGTTTTGGCATTTGTAGGAAATGTAAATGTTATTCTAATTAGATTTCAGCCCAGAATTTAATACTCAGCTTGGTTTGTACAAGACAAACTTTCCTTTGGTATCTTTGTAGTTTAGTAAATAATCATAAATAAGATTATTAAATTTAGCTAAAACAATATCCAATTACTGTTAAAACAACTAATAAATATTTTGATCATATTTTTCAATGTATTTCCTTTCCTCTGTTGTAACTCTTTCAGGTATATTTGATCTTGAAGATAGTTTCAGACCAGTAGATACAGATGGAGTGAAACTTGATCCACTACTTCCTCCATCAATTTTGTACTTACAACGTATTATAGCAAGCTTCAGTATACTCAATAAAATTGTATCTCCAAAGCCAGAATGTTAATTATTTCCTCAAATAAAAAACCCATTAGCCCTGTCAGCTCTAGTATATTACAATTGATTTGATGGCCAATCTAATTTTTTCAAACATTGCTCAACAACTGATTTTTCAACTCATAGCACAGCAAGCTTACATTTATTTAATTTTTCTTAAATTAGTTATTCTTTATACACATTGTCTTTCATTGCAATTAGATTTAGAATATACCATTATATTTCTGTAACTAGGATCTCCACAGACCCCCTCAATTTTACAGTAGTATCTTATCTGGAATTCTAGCTTTGAGATTGACTTAGCAGGAAGTACTGTAAGAAATTGTTGAATTCTCTTTTACACGTAGTAGAAAGAAAATGAAAATAAATTATTTTATTTATTTGAGGGTAAATTATGTGAGGTTTTGGTAAATTTTTACCAATGGGGATGAGCCCTCAAAGCACGCTCAGCCATTGGTCAGCTATTTTACAAC
This sequence comes from Pseudonaja textilis, assembly GCF_049901715.1. Classification (NCBI taxonomy): domain Eukaryota; kingdom Metazoa; phylum Chordata; class Lepidosauria; order Squamata; family Elapidae; genus Pseudonaja; species Pseudonaja textilis. The sequence continues at coordinate 33,840,673 of NC_141996.1, forward strand.
TATTTTGGAACTGTAACAAGATAAGCTATCAACTTTATAACCACATAAGTAGATAAGAGTTTTTCCAGGATGATCTGTGTCCTACCTGATCCTTCAGGCTCTTCCACTGGTAAAAGTTTAATAGATTAAGAATAAGTATTAAAAAAAAACTAAAGCAGCACTCAAATCTGAGGATTAGCATTCTTTCATTTCTTCTATTTACTTTTGCTGAATATTTTATGAGATATTTCATTTCTTGAGATAGAAGCTGGTTCATTTTCTTTCTTTGTGTGTCTGCTCACAAATAAAATGTTGCTGCAGAGTGTGTTCTGTGTTATTCTGCTAACTTTCCTTTTCTAATTAAATAGTTTTTACAATGATAGCTTTTTCTGTGGATGTTCACATAGAAAGAAATAACTTTAATCACTGAGTAGGGTTGGCCCATGCATTCCAAGCCACAGGCTTGCCTGTATTACCCTGTCATTATCTGCCATTCTTTCTTTCAGAGCAGACATATTAGTACAATATTTGATCAAGAATGGTGCTGGTCTCCCTGCTGAAAAGCTCTGAACATTCCTTTCTCCCTGGATCTCAACAGACCAAGTAGTGCCTTTAATTGTGGACAAGTAAACATTTGTCTGATGGCTTGAGAATTTTGTAACTGAAATGAAACAGAAGCTGTCACCACAGGTGGGTTAACAGCTGCTGCCAAGTATCTCTTCATCTTTCAATCTTAAAGAAATGCCACATAGGAAAGAGGATAATTTTCCAAGTCACAGATGCTGGTGAAACAGTGGGAGAAATGAAATGTTTTACATGAAATTAAATTACTAATAATATGCATTAAATGCAGTGATGAAGTAGTATTCTTCCTCTAAAACACACTTATCTTCCCATTTGCCCCACTAATGGGTACCCACTGTTGCCTTTTCCTATTAAGGAAATGCTTATTAATTATAAAAAAAACACATCAACTTGTAAATCATCAACCCCGCCACCTCCAAACAAATGCAGATCTTTGCTTCTACTATTCCACTTGCTCAGACTGAAACAAAAACAAACAAAAAACATCAGGAAAACAATTAGGCAATGGAGTAAATCTGCCAATGGTTGTTTTGCAGGCTTTGATGTTAACTTTATTTTTTTACCAATGCAGTTCATATTTATAGACATTTAAATTTTATTTCTCATAATGAATGCAATTCAGTCCATTGCTCTATTTTAATATTGGCTGTTTGCAAGTTTTTGACATGAAAGAACAAATGTAGTCTTTCTTCTGCAGCAATGTGTGCTTCTAATGTCAGCAACTTTCAAATCAGTGGGAACGTCATTACATATATCTATTAAAAATATAACTATTTTTAACTAGTTACCAAGAAATAAAACTTTACACAGACTACAACGGAGCTATATTTTCCCATTTTAACTATTACATTCAAATTATTACCCTACCATAAACTAATTAGAATGCAATGAAAGTGGACAAAAAGTTCAAATTGTCCAGAACAACAATGCTGCAATATTGAACATGATAACCAGCTGTCTCAACATTTAATCATACAGTTCAGATATTGCATTTATTCCTGTAAAGATTGGATATATCCAATTTTAAAAATTATTCTTCAAGGTTTTTTTTCTTATCACACCTATCATTCTCTCAAACCCGTGTACCAGGCAATTACTTTTCACGAGAAAATACTTCTGCTTTATTTTAGCTAATCTCATTTTTAGCTTCTATTTTTTATCTGTCATGTTCATCTTGTCTTTAATCTCTGACCCACAGGTTCAGATCATTTATATTGATTTGATACCTTGCTTTCTGTCCACATATATTCTAGAAAGTAATATAATTCTAGATAGTAGGATTCAAAGAAAAGAAAAGTGAAAAGGTACCCCATTAGTAAGCATGGAAGGATGTTAAAATTCATTCATGCAAAGCTTTCAGCATTCATAATATTCATTTCTCCTCACCAGTTGCCACCTTTTTGCCCAGTCTCTTTTAGTCAATCAATCAGCTCATCCCATTTTCTTCTGAAAGTGCTTAAACAGAACATTCCTTTCTTTAAAACATGATCACCTAATTTTTTTGAGCAAAGGGATAGATATTTTGGGGACAAGGAGACTAATTTGGCCACCACAGAAAGTAACCTTATCCTGAGCATGCATGTTTCCAGAGCCTCTTAATCTCAATCACAAATACAACTTCCTTTAAAATCAACGCCAATAATACATATGTAGCTTTTTGTGCAACCTGGGGTCTTACTGAACACCAGTGCTTTGAGCATAAAACTGAGGAGACTGGGAAAAGCATGAAAAGCTTAGGAGTTCCATAGGAAGCCCCTGGACCTGGACCTCAAAAATTTCTTATTTTCAGCATATTGATTGATCAATTATGTCTTGTTAAGATGTTGTCTATGATGATCTGCCCCTATCCTAGTGCTTCATATCTTCCAACAATGTACCTATTACAGTTAATCTTCAACTTACAACCACAATTGAGCCCAAAATTTCCATTGTTAAGCAAAACAGGTATTAAGTGAGTTTGTTTAACAACCTTTCTTGCCATAGTTATTAAGTGAATCATTGTGGTGATAGTAACTTAGTAACACAATTGTAAAGTGAACCTGGCTTTCCCATTTATTTATTTTATTTTTATTTATTTTTATTTGTCAATCGCTTGCAATATAATAGGTATAAGTATAAACATGAGTAAGAATACATGAAATAGGTATGAATAAATGGGGACAATAGGACAGGGGCGGTAGGCATGATTGTGTACTTATGCATGCCCCTTACAGACCTCTTGGGAATGGGGTGAAGTCAATAATGGATAGTTTGAGGTTAAAGGAGTGGGGGGTTGAGGATGTAACAACAGAGTCAGGTAGTGCATTCCAGGCATTGACCACTCTGTTGCTGAAGTCATACTTTCTGCAATCAAGTTTGAAATGGTTTACACTGAGTTTGTATCTGTTGTGTGCTCTTGCATTGTTGTGGTTGAAGCTGAAGTAGTCATTGACTTTGTTGTGAGAAATCCCATTGCAAACAATTGCTATAGCATGCTAGTCATGCAACATTGGTATTAGACCTGAAAGAGTATTGATATAGTGTAACTGGTCAGTATCTTTAGTTGCTGATGCTCATTAAAAAATAAACAAACATTCCTGCTTTTTTTCCTGAATCTTTCCCCTCATGAAAGAGGTTGAAACTGAAGTAATCATTGACTGGTAGGACATTGTAGCAGATAATTTTGTGTACTACGCTTAAGTCCAACTGTAGGCGGAGTAGTTCAAGATTGTCCAAGCCCAAAATTTCAAGCCTGGTGATATAGGGTATTCTGTTGTGAGTAGAGGAGTGTAGTATTCTTTTTGTGAAATACTTCTGGACTCGCTCAATTGTATTAATGTCCGATATACAGTGTGGATTCCAGACAGATGAGTTGTATTCGAGTATTGGTCTAGCAAAGGTTTTATATGGCCTAGTTAGCAATTCTATATTTCCAGAGGATATTTCCTTTTTAGTTTACAAAACGTAAGGACATAACCCAGGGCACTGCAACCACCATAAATATGAGCCACTTGCTAAGCCTCTCAATTTTCACCCAGTGACCATGGGGATGATGCAATGCCATGCAAAATATGAAAAAACAGTCAAAAGTCACTTTTTCAGTGCTCTTGTAACTTTGAACAGTCTCTAAATGAAAGGTTGTAAGTCAGGGACTACTGGCACCATTTACCTCTTCTCTTAAATTTAGCATATTCAAGGAGAAATGCTTACCTTCCCTTTTTTTCATTAGTTGGAAAATTGGTGTTTAGCTACATTTGCTAGTCTGCTTTAAATGCAGGTAAAATAACTTTAAAATGGAGTGATTAGAGAGTGAGCTTTACATTTTGTTTGAAATTTGACAGAAATGTAAAAGATAGAGATTGCAAGCCTTTATAATCACAACACAACTACTTTGACTAATTATCTGGTTGCTTTATTTTTTATGAATTTATTTTAGAAAAAGTCATTTTACGGTGATTACATAATGCTGCTGTATTGCACGACCTCCTGAACAAGATAATATACACTACAAAATCTAATCAACAACTACTTAGCAGCAAATAAAAAAAGCTCTAATCCTTTGCTATTGTCTGAATTTTGAACCCCAGATATAATATTCCTACTTCTAAACAGTGTAAGATCACATGCTAATTATATTCAAAAGAAGGAAGATGGGATTCATGATCCCCATGGATACAAAGGATTTTAGTTAAAACTAAATAAAAGGAAACGAGGATTATGAGCCACAGAAAATAGTGACTTACCTCATCCTATCACATTCTTTTCAGGATGTGAGCGCTTCTGATGAAAGAGTCAAAATAAACACACAGAAACCCAGTAAACCTGTCCCATTTACAAGAGCAACAATTCTGGGAATCCTGGTTAAAAACTCAGCTTTAGATAATACAATTGTTAAAACAAAATTCTCTAAATAAAGCTAGCTGGTCCATACAAAGGCAGATGATTTTGCAGCTCAGTGGCTTAAAAGGGTTATATGGTATAGTCTCAAGGCCTTAGATGAGAAAGGATTTTCTCTGATGATTGTGTGGCAGGATGAATCCCTTTAATTAACATCTCAACTCTGTATGTGTCTGAACCAGTTCATATCCTTAACTTAAAAAAGCATGTGGCAGTATAGTTACAAGATGATAGTAACAGTAACTTGGTAGCATAGCAAAGATGTTGTCATCTTGTGGGACCAAGAAAGTATGTCTTTTCTGGCACAGCCTCTATCCTCTCTTCCTTTAGCATCATCCCAGACATTCATATGTAGCCAGACTCTTAAGCCAGTGTTTGTAGCCCTATAAGTAAAATACTTTGATTTAAAAGGCATTATAAAAGACAATTATTGAATCTAGACAAAGCTAGCTGAACTTTGAAACCTGAAGGACTAAATGCTCATAGGATTCACTGCTTTCAGTGGTATCTAACTAGAAATAACTTAATCTACAAGGACTATAATATTATACAGTTAAGAAAAATATTGAAAGATCTCATAGATTAGCTTGAAAATATCATTGAAATTTGACCCATTCCCAGAATGAAAGAGACATCCTATTTTCATACATTTGCAGATGCTTACTGCCCCTTTTTATATGCTACAAACTTGAGAAGGTAAGAGATAGAGGCATGAGTAACCAGTGGAAGGACTAGTCTCCAAACTGATATAACTTCCATGATTTTTTCCAGTATGCAGAAGGGAATCTTCTGAACTTCTAAACATGAGTCCAATATATAGAATCCAACATATGGTTCATCTATTCAGAATATTATACATTACAAGTTGGAAAACTAATAAAAAAAAACAAGCAGAGGGAAAAAAATAGCCATCAGAAATAAACAGATATAACTGACAAAATGATGAGAAATTCTCTGGAATGAGAGAGATTCATTTCTGTGTCTTTCCTAGGTAATAAATCACAATCCTTCCATTTTGGCTCAGTCAGCTTGAAAACAAATGGCTTGTGGCAAATGCTTGTTCTCTGTATATGATATCTACTATTTGTTATTTCAAAAAGTAACTGGAGAGGAAAGGACCAATCCTTTGATGACATTCTCTCCAAGCAATTGCCAGGATAAGTCTCAGCAGCCTCCTGTCACCACAAAAATGCTTGGCCTAGATCAAATGAAAGTTGGTGTTAAGGGAAGCCTGTTTACCAGACTTTATTAAGCCACAGGAACAGGCAGGCTAATATGTCTATATTATAAGGCAGACAATACCTTTCAGAATCCAAACAAAGACATTCCTATTAAGAACCCAGACTCAGCTGTTTGCTAGGGAACAGAAGGTGTTAGCTGAGAATGTCAGTGCCTGCAAGGAAACCTATGATGCCCTTTAAATTTATATCCTCCCCCATCACATCTCACTAAGTACATAGCACCTTCTTTCTGTCCATCCTCTTAAGGGCTACCACTGCGTACATGCTGTGATCCAAGACTGATAAAAACATAGGCATTATAAAACTTACAAAGAGTGGGGCTTTTTGTCTCAACATTTAACAAATCAGCATTTACTAAAAATAACTCCTGCCAACTGAGAAGGCTTCAAACTTGAATAAATGAACCCAAGCTGGTGTCCTGGCTATGAGTCAAACATAAAAGGCTTTTTTAAAGTAGCATTATTCCCCCGGAGGCTACATCACATACATATAGAGAGAATTCAGCCTTTCATCATTTTTTACATTTAATATATCCATAAGTTACAGCAATACAATAGGCTAAGGACCAGCTACCTCGATTCTTGTTTTGATGGCAGAAAAAAAATCAGTAAAATTGCAGAATAGATGAAGCAGAACACTTACTGTATCTGCTAAAAATTAATTGGCTCCTGGCTGACAGTGGGTTCAAATATACTACTATTCCAATGTGAATAACAACCAGTTTCTACCCTGTGCATTGGCTTGAGCCATCTGAACCAGAGGTGGTATTCAGCAGGTTCTGACCAGTTCTGGAGAACCAGTAGCTGAAATTTTGAGTAGTTCGGAGAACCAGCAAATACCACCTCTGACTGGAGATTTTACAGAATCCTTTCCCTGCCACACCCACCAAGCCACACCCAGAAATAAATGAATTTGAATCCCACCAGTGATCTGAACCAAAGAGCATTCATCTTCCATTACTGGGATTTTTCTAAACCAGATATTGCTGGTCTGCGATTCTCATATTCTTTTAACTATTCCAGTGCTGCAGTTGTTAGAATTTAGACTATAACAAAGACCCAAATTATATATTTAATTTTCATAATATTGGAAAACTGCATGACAATATTTTTAGGTCAAAGCAAGCAATGTCCAAAACTGCATGATTCTAAGTGCTATTTTCATGAAATAATTAAAAAGGACAAGGTGATGAAGTCATGGATTAAAATCCCACACCCCTCTATGTACAAGTGATGTCAAAATACTGTCTGAATGATGATACCCACCAACTTGGTTCCTTTGGCTCCCCACCATGAACACCCCTCACAAATCTCTTTTAATTATCCTACTGCAAAGCCACATTTCTTCCAACCATGCTTGTGCTTTACATTTTTCTTATCCAATTAGACAACTTAATTTTTTTTCCTGTTAAAATCATTTCAGACCACTGCTTAAGTATATTTAGATCTTGTTAAATTTTCATCTAAAATACTGGTACTTCTTCCACTTTTGTATTCTCTGTACTTATTATTTTATTCATAAAATTTATAAAATTTAGCTCTATCAAAGAAGGAAGCAAAGTTGGTCTGGCATGACCGATTTGGAATAAATGATTCTGACTCCTGTTAATTCTAGCCTGACTATCCAAATGCTCATAAACATGCTACCTGATAATCTTGTCTAGGAAGAATATCAAGCAAATAGTGAACAGGTGAAAATTTCTGGCCAATCTCTGTTGGATCCAGAAACAAATGATCTTTCTAAATGATCTTTTAAACTTGGGAAAGAGAATCTGGATGCATGATTTTGTTCAATGTCTCCAGTGAAAGAAGAAATTGCTCTTCAACAATGTTCCACTAAGAGGGCATTCCATTAGCAATGAAAGGAGGAGGAGGAGAAGGAGAAGGAGGAGGAGGAGGAGGAGGAAGAGGAGGAGGAGAAGAAGAAGAAGAATTAAAATTAAAATTAAAATTATTTTATTGGCCAAGTGTGATTGGACACACAAGGAATTTGTCTTGGTGCAAATGCTCTCAGTGTACATAAAAGAAAAGATACATTCGTCAAGAATCAAGAATAATAAGGTAACACTTAATAATAGTCAAAGGGTACAATAAGCAATCAAATCATACTAGGAAACAACAGTCAAAATAAATTGTAACGATGCAAGCGACAAGGTTACGGTCATACAGTCACAAGTGGGAGGGGATGGGTGAAAAGGAGTGATTATAAGATAAATAGGAATAGTAGTGCAGACTTTGTAAATAGTTGGACAGTGTTGAGGGAATTATTTGTTTAGCAGAGAGATGGCATTCGGGAAAAAACTGTCCTTGTGTCTAGTTGTTCTAGTGTACAGTGCTCTATAGCGTCATTTTGAGGGTAGGAGTTGAAACAGTTTGTGTCCGGGATGTGAGGGATCTGTAAATATTTTCACAGCCCTCTTTTTGAGTCGTGCTGCATACAGGTCCTCGATTGAAGGCAGGTTGGTAGCAATTGTCTTTTTGCAGTCCTAATTATCCTCTGAAGTCTGTGTCTATCCTGTTGGGTTGCAGAATCAAATCAGTTATAGAGGTGCAGTTGATAGACTCAATAATTCTTCTGTACAATGCTTATTTATTTATTTGTTTGTTTCGTCAAGCAATTATAAGATAACAGGTATAAGTATAAATATAGTTATGGATACATGAAATGGATACATATAGGAAAATAAAAAAGAAACAATAGGACAGGGATGGTAGACACGTTGGTGTGTTTATGTACACCCCATACAGACCTCTTAGGAAAGGAGTGAGGTCAATAGTAGACAGCCCAAGGTTAAAGTTTCTGGGGTTTGGGGAAGAAACCACAGAGTCAGGTAGAGTATTCCAGACATTGACCACTCTGTTGCTGAAGTCGTATTTCCTGCAATCAAGTTTGGTGCAGTTTACCTTGAGTTTGTATCTGTTGTATGCTCTTGTATTGCTATGGTTGAAGCTGAAGTATTCATTGACAGGTAGGACATTGCAATGTATGATTTTATATACTATACTTAGATCAGACTGAAGGAGGCATAATTCTAGATTTTCTAGGTCTAGAATTTCAAGTCTGGTGGCATAAGGTATTCTGCAACGAGTAGAGGAGTGGAGAACTCTTCTTGTTAAATATTTCTGGACTTTCCCAACTGTGTTAATATCAGATACGTAATGCGGGTTCCAGACTGATGAGTTGTATTCAAGTATTGGTCTAGCAAATGTTTTGTATGCTCTAGTTAATAGTGTGATATTACCAGAGAAAAAGCTACATAGGATTAGGTTAACAACTCTTAATGCCTTCTTGGCTATGTCATTACAGTAGGCTCTAGCACTTAGATCATTAGAGATGAGAACTCCAAGGTCCTTGACAGAGTTTGGATCATCAACAAGGTCTTGACTATTCAGCCTGTATTTTATTTTCTGATTTTTTTGCCAATATGTAAGACAGAGCATTTATTTGTTGAGATTTGAAGTTGCCATTTGTTTGATCATTCTGATACATAGTCGAGGTCTTTTTGAAGGGTATCAGTATTGTCTGTGGTGTTGAATAGCTTTACATCATCAGTGAAGAGAACACAGTTGCTCTTAATATGATCACAGAGGTCATTTATGTAGAGTATGAAGAGAGTTGGTCCTAGAACACTGCCCTGGGGGACACCACTGTTGACAGGTATAGTATTTGATAGGATGCTCCCAATTTTGACCATTTGTTGTCTGTTTGACAGGAATGCTTCTATCCAGTTATGCAAGTGTCCAGAGATACCGTAAGATTTTAGTTTTAGGCGTAGTTTGTTGTGTACCACTGAATCAAAGGCTTTACAGAACTCTATGTAGATTGTGTCTATTGCTTTGCCCTGATCGAGTTGTGTCATCCATATGTTTTTGCAGTGCAAGAGTTGCAGATTACAGGATAGTTTTTTCCTGAAACCAAATTGTTTATTGGAGAGTAGGTTGTTTGTCTCTAAGTGGAGGATAATGGATTGGTTAATAATTGATTCCATGGTTTTACAGGTGACACAGCATAAGGAGATTGGTCTGTAATTTTCAACTAGGCTGGGGTGTCCCTTTTTGAAGATGGGGATGATCATGGCTTGAGACCAAAGGTTTGACAAGGAGCTGGTCCTGAAAGATTTTTCAAAGATTATGCTTAGAGGTTTGGCTATGGCAATGGATAGCTTTTTAAAGAAGTAGGCACATATTCCGTTCGGTCCAATAGATAGAAATGGTTTTAGATTGCGTAGTGCTTTTTCAATGTTGTCTTCTGCGAAATCAGTATGTATTCGATCATTGTAGTCATCTGTGGTTCGACTAGGAAATACTAGGCATTAACAAATACTGAGGCAAAGAATGTGTTAAAGAGGTTGGCTTTAATGGTGTCATCGTTGCAGTCTTTACCATTTGGTCCTTTCAGGGGCGGGATGGAACTTGAATCTTTTAGTTTGTTGTTTACAAAATTGTAGAAACTGTATGAACAGCTCCTTGGGCAATTTGAGCTTTCTGAGTTGGCACAGAAAGAACATTCTTTCTTGTGCTTTTTTGATGACGTTTTTGATGTTAGGTGTCCATTTTAGGTCTTGTGATATGATAGAACCTAGAAATTTGAAGGTTTCTACTGTTGATACTGTGTTGCCTAGTTTTGTAACAGATGGTAGTATGAGAAAGTTTCTTCTAAAGTCTACCACCATTTCTAGGGTTTTGAGTGTTTCTTTCCTAGGGTTTTCAGTTCCAGATTGTCCCGGTTACACCACAAAGCAAGTTGTACAGCCTCCTGTCTGGATGAGGATTTGTCGTTTTCTCGAATGAGACCAATCACTGTTGTATCATCTGCAAACTTCAGTATTTTAGCAGATGGATCATTTGAGATGCAATCATTGGTATATAGGGAGAAGTGAGAAAGCACACAGCCTTGAGGGGGCTGTGCTAATTGTACAGGTGTCAGGTGTGATTCTGCCTAGCTTCACTTGCTGCTTTCTGTCTGTTAGGAAGCTTATGATCCACTTACAAGTGTGTTCAGGTACCGCTAGGTGGTTTAGTTTAGTTAGAAGAATGTCTGGAATGATGGTAATGAATGCTGAACTGAAGTCTACAAAGAGGACCCTTACGCAGGTATTTGGAGATTCGAGGTGTTGTAGGATATAGAGCCATATTAACAGCATCATCTATTTGCTCAGTATGTATAGTGCATGGGATCTAACAGTGGATCCATGATGGTTTTCAGGTGGGACAGCACTAGCCTTTCAAAGGCTTTCATAACTACAGATGTTAGAGCAACTGGTCTGTAGTCATTCAGTTCCCTGATGGAGGGCTTAACTAAAGTTTCCATTTTAATATCATCCTTGGATTTAAATCATGAAAAATCAAGGATGCTGCAGATCAATTTAAGATGATGATGGTACTGGTACTGGTACTGAGGAAGATTATGATTATACAATAAAAAACTGAATAGTTTCACATACCTGGTAGTGAAATTGTAATAAAGATAGGAAATGAATTGAATGCATGAATATATTTCTCTACAATTCTCATCTGTATTAAAAACATTTAAAGCAAATTGTATGTGAGACTGAATGAAACATCAGATTTCAAAGCCATGTTTTGAAATTCTATCAAGCCATCCATTGTTTCCATATCACTTTGTGGTTAATGTCCCTTTTTCTGTCCTTCCCCCTCCCCCAAAGTTTAAAAGAATATTGGCATATTGCCAAAGGAGATGAGCTTTAAAATTAGTTGAAGTAAGGCTAGAATCCCTTACTCAGCACATTAATTGGTTACTATTTTATTGTATACTGTTGTACACTAAATTGTTCTGGGACATCAATCATGCAAGACTGATGCTTGGGATCATAAGCAAAGCTTATATCAAATCTAGAAACAGAGAAAACAATGGTTGTTTACTTCATGACACCTAACCCTAACCCTTATTATATATTTTTCCTTGAGTGAGATTTCATGTACATTGATTCAGACAATGCTCAGGATGTTTATCTATCTGCCTGTTACTTCCCCATGATTATAATTCAACATCTGCAATGTTTTATGACACTGCATTATATTTCTATTTCTATACTATATGCATTTTATCTGGTCAATTTTTGGTGATATTCATAATCACCACAGAACTGAGATAATATTCATAATTAAATTAGAGATGCTAATACTCTATTAAGAAACCTAATCTATATTTCATCTAAGTTTCCTCGCTCCAACTCTTCAAATTTGAAAGAAAAGGATGAATATTTCAGTAGCTTCCACTCTGGTGATATCACCATATTGTTAGCCATGACCCCTCCAATTTACAGGAAGAAAAACCTATTTTTCGGAACATTGCTTAACTATAAAAGGATTTTCAGTACCACATTTCAATCTGTGCAGCCACAGAATGACTTACACTGGAAGAGAAATAAATATAAATATATAAAATGCATTATATGACTGCAATTTATTAAAATTATCAAAGCTTTACATAAAGATTAGCCAAATTATACACAAGAAAGATCCAAAGGAAATGAACTAGTAAATTGTTAACCAGAAACTGTTTTCTTTATCCCATAATAAAAAATAGAGTTTATAAAAGAGATATCTGAGCAGAACTGAGCCATTAATCCAGTGCTTTGCTTGACTGACTATTTCTATATAATCTAGCTGATGTTTTTATTTCTACAGAAAGAATGCTGCACCCAATTCTTAGCATGGAGAAGTTTTAGGGTATCAATCCTTACCCAGTGTTATTTTGGAATGAAGACAGAAGAGACTAATGCTTTGTATGACATATTGTTTGTTTATACATCACCATATGAATATTTGAAGCAGTTCCAAAGTGCCCCCAAATCCTCCAGATCTGCCACTTCTATGGTAAATATCATTGTCATGTCTCTTTCAGCTGTTGCTTATTCATGCATAAAGGTAAAGGGTCCCCTCACACTGCCGTGCTAGTCGTTCCTGACTCAGATAACAGATAATCAGAGATAATCAGAGTTGGAAGAGTTGTAGGTCATCTAGTCCAACCCCCCACCCAAGCGGGAGACCCTACACCATTACTGACAAATGGCAGTCCAATCTCTTCTTGAAAGTCTCAAGTGATGGCGCTCCCACAACTTCCAAGGGCAAGCTGTTCCATTGGTTGATTGTTCTCACTGTCAGAAAGTTTCTCCTTATTTCCAGGTTATATCTCTCCTTGTTCAGTTTCCATCCATTATTCCTTGTCTGGCCTACAGGCGCTTTAGAAAATAGCCTTCCTCCCTTTGGCAGCCCCTCAAATATTGGAAGACCACTATGATGTCTCCCCTGGTCCTTCTCTTTACTAGACTAGCCAAGCCCAGTTCCTGCAACCATTCGTTGTATGTTTTAGCCTCCAGTCCCCACATCTCCATTTCTAAGCCAAAGGCCCAGCGCTGTCTGATGACGATTCCATGGTAATGTGCTGGCATGATTAAACGCTGAAGGCGGATGGAACACTGTTATCTTCCCACCAAGGTGGTGCCTATTTTTCTTCTTGTATTTTTACATGCTTTCACACTGCTAGGTTGGCAAAAGCTGGGAAAGTAACAGAAGCTCACTCTGTTACACGGTGCTTTCTGACCTTTCTGATCGACAAGCTTAGCACCTTAGCCACTGAGCCACTGCGTCTCCTTATTAATGCATATACATATGCATATACATATACTCATCAGGTTATTATCTTTCAAATAACAATAACAATACAATGCAAAGTATTTCTGAGCATCTTTTCTGTGCCATAAGCCATGACATCTTTTTCAATCTAGGCAATCATCTTTCATATATTTATTTTACAGTTATCACTTATTTTCTCTACATGACCAAACAAAATACTGCTTTATCATTTATTGGTACAAAATACTGTATTTGTAACATACATTCCCTTTTATTATTCAAGCCACATTCATTCATTTTTTACATCTAATTATTTCTTGTATTATCAAATATTATCAAATCTTTAGTCAATGTTCTACTAAGGTACAGAAATTCTTCTATTCGCTCTAATTTTTTGCCACTAATGAATAGGTAACTACCCAAAAACTAGATGGAAAGAAATCCAGTCCTTCAATGTAATGATTTAATCATCATACAAAAGTATGCACAAATTCACCCTTCTCACTAATGTTAATACCAATATTCTTTATAAATTTATTATAAACACATTAAACCTTCTTTAAACATACCTGCTCAGTGCTGAACCATTTTCTAAGCATTGTATTTATTTTTATTCATGCTTTATTTCCATTATGTTCCATTGCATTAGGAACCAATCTTTCTATTCATACAAAGCAGTTCATAATTCATAATAAGTCACTTTACTTACTTTCTATAAATCAAACAAGCAGAATATTTTTTTATTTCATTCATACAATTTTTAAAGACCTGCCATTTTCACCTCTTCTCCCTTTTCAGCCAGAATTCTATCAAATACCAAATACCAAGGATGCTTAACGAATTAATTCCCAGGTGGTGGGAAACAAAAAGAAAAGAGAAAAAAAACCAATAAATTTTTTAAACAGCTCAGTTTTTACAACCACCATTCAACCTTGGAATGATATTGATCAGCCCTTGAATTACACCAATGAAAAGTTCATAAGCAGAGTGAACAACATATCATCAACTGAGGACTGTAAATCCATGATAGCCTTGTCTTTTTTTCTTAAAATCTAAAGACATTGCTTTGCCCCATGCTCAATAAATCAATTATTTTTCATGTGAAAATAAATAACATTTTGGGGTATATATAATTCAAAATCTTACCCCAACCCTTAAATTATAATAATTTTGCCAGAACCACATTAACAAACTATGGATAATATACCAAAACAAGTTATTATGGATCAAACCCAAGTCACATGTCCAGGTAGTCCTTGACTTACCTGAACAAATTCATTTAATGACCATTCCAAGTTACAACAGCACTGAAAAAGTGATTTATGATCAGTTTTCACATGACCATTGTAGCATATCCATGGTCATGTGATCAAAATTAAGACACTTAGCAATTTACTCATACCTAAGATGATTGATTTTGTCCCAGTCACATGTTCCCCTTTTGCAACCTTCTAACAAGCAAAATCAATGGGGAACTAAGATTCAATTAACACCAGTTTGACTAATTTAACTACTACACTGTACCTAATCACTACAGTGATTCATTTAACAACTGTAGCAAGGAAGTTCATAAAATGGGGCAAACTCACTTCTTTCAATTAGCAACAGAAATTTTCAGCTCAATTGTGGATATAAATCAAGGACTACCTGTATAAGAACTATATTATTTAAAAATGATCATCCTCCTCAGTAATAAAAAATGCTGATTTTGTTATACCATATTTTGTCCTGATTAACTTGAATAGTAAAAAGGTTTCTTTGTTTATTATTTATTTAATTTTTATGCTACCTAACTTCCCTATTAGTTGACTCTGGGTGGCTTACAAGTTTTAAGATAGGTAGAAAACAATTAAAATATTAAAACTATATGGATTAAGATTTTTAAAACTACTATATATTTATTTAAAAATATAATATTGTTCTTTCTTTTTCAAATGAGAGGACATTAATTTACTAAGTATCTTTCCTTTGTGCAATTCAGTGTATATTGTGCATCAGGTATATACAGAAAATTAAGTTTTTCTTTACAGACTTTAAAGCTTTTTAGTCCAGAGGGTCTCCAACATCCTGTCCATCGACCGACACTGATCTGTGGCATGACAGAAAACGAGCTATGGAAAAAAGGAAAGCCCTTATCTGCAGGATGCAGGCAACATATGAAACCACAATCCCACAGGTCAGCAGAAAAACCTTCTCCCATGAAACTGGTCCCTGGTGCCCAAAAGCTTAGGGGCCACTGTTCTAGTTCCATGTAGTTGTCTTTTGTGGACACTCAAAAGTTCTTTAATTTTCCAAATGTTCTTTAGAGATTTTTCATATTTTTATATAATTTTATAACCTTGAATCTTTAATAATGATATATTGAAACACTAGCTTTTTTTTGGTAACAATTGATAGCGTTACCACATGATTGGATATTTCAATAGCACCTGTAGGATCCATATTACATTAATTTATTTCATCAGCGGAGATCAAGATACTAAAATATAATAAAGTTGAGAAAAAATTAGAGGTAGAGTGAATAAAAACTACAGTCATACAGAAAAGGAAATAAATGTCATTGTAAAAACTCCATTGTAAAAAATGTTTATGTGAATGAAATAAATTTAAATGTTTTAATATTACAATCTAGGAAAGGACATAAAACCTTATTAAAATATCTTAATTATATGATTCACAACTAAAGTAAAATATATTCAAGACACTTGTAAAACATTCCTTAGTTGGACTGTGCTAATTAATAAAAACTATTTTTTTAGAAATATTAATTATTGTTATTAAAAATATCTTTGAGCATCACATATTTTTTGTTCCAATTGTTTTGAAGTTTAGCTACAATGTCAGCAAATTTTGTGAGTTCTAGTCCTGTTTTAGGCATAAAAGGCTGAGTGCTAGCTTCCTCAATAATTCTTACAAATTTACCGTCATATTACCAAAAGCAGTAATTATAGTCTGATTATGTTTTTTTTTATATTTAATGCTACAGTTATTGTTCAAAATCCACAAGCTGATGCTCTAATAAATATTTACATTCTGTTTTGAATTTATGTTTTTTCCATGAAAATATTTTGCATTCTCATTAAACTTTATATTTCATATTAAATTTGATACCTCTTACTATCAAATTTATTATTTATGCTTTATTCCAAATTACTAAAACTGCATATTTTATTTGAGACTTCAATAATCATTCAACAGACAATTTTGTATTGTAGCTTCAAAATAATCTAAACCATCACAGCAAGTTCGTGCATGTCTAATACTTTCTCATTTGGTTCATTTGATGAAGCTGGTTCAGGAATTATCCAGTTATTAGATAATCTCAAGCGTTATGTTGCTATTTTTTAAAATGACATTTTCATATGTGAAGCTACCCTACACATGCAGTGTTACCAAATAGATGTTTTAGACATTGAAGTGTATTGTTTAATTTCCTTTCTGTTCACTGTGCATTTTCAGAATAGCTTTTTGAAAGCAAAGTGAGTTCACAAAATTATGCAGGACAACGCTAAGGCTTGTCAGAGTTGTCATTCTGTTTGTGGCTTAGATACTTTTAAGACACTTGATTAACTTTTCATGCTATAACAAAAGAAGGAAAAAGAAAAGAACAAATTTTCCTAAAGCTTGCAGCCAAGTTAAAAATACTCCAAATGTTGACTCCTTTGTACACTCTTACAACAAAGGGCATAAGGGCAAAACATTTGTTGTACAATAACACAACAAGAAATAAATAAAATGCAAATATCCTATGCTTAAATTCTATCCTTGTATACTCTGTAGATTGAATTCTTCAATGAGTCATATATTTTAATTGAAAATAAGTCAACAGCCAGCATTACACTGATGTGAGAGACTGTTCTCCTACAGTACTGAAGTGAAATAATCTAAGCCTTAGAGTAATGTTGAAAAACCATTCCATAGCAAAGGATTATAAAGTGTTTCTTCAAGTAATATTTTTGGAATTTTCTAGACATATTAAGATAATTAATAAATGAGATCCCAATCTGCCTCATCAGTTCTTATTATGATAAAAAGTTTGGATAAAATAATAATAACCAGGTATCCCTTCTCCTCTGCCTACTCCTCCTAAAGAACAAAGTTTTCTAACTCAGTAGTTTTTATAATATGTGTAAATACTTTGGCTTAAAAATAAAGAAGTGCTGTGAATGACAAAAAAATTCAAATGAACATTGTCCCATTCATAAGTGAAATTAATATTTTTTTCCTGATGGATTACCTTCAGTTTGAATTGGTTTTCACCCATACTGTACAATATTGATTCATAGAGAAATATTGTTTCATAGAGTAATCCTGAAAGTGGATGCTTTTTAATATTTCTCTACAAGATTGCATATTTCAATTAATTAATTGGAAAAGTATTTGCCAAGTATATTCTTCAGTTCTGTTGACACTGGCATTATACATAACATCAATATTTCCTCAGTGGAAAATTCTGTTAGCCATTTTGTTTTAAAACACAACCAGATTTTTAATGGACAGGGACAGCATTAAATTAATAAAAAAAAAACACAATATGATGAATATGATGTATTATCTGCTCTGATCCCAGTTTTTTGTATGTTTATTTTGTGTGCGTATTACCTCGATTCCCATATTTATTTCTCTGAGCAATCTTGATTTTCTGCTAATCCAAGATGATGAATAACATCAATATTAAGTAAATGAATACATTTTGAGATAGTCTGGGTTTGTGTTGAGAGTTTATTTTTCAAAAATGTACATGGATTGAATTTTAAAGGTTTTCTACCAACTTAATTTCACTGTAAAAATGATGCATGACTAATAAGCAAGTGGCAGCAATCTCAAATATATACTTTAATTTCATGGTGTGATACAGTGTTTTGCATAAATCACTTCAAATTATTCATGTTATTTATTTTATTTATATACCACAAATATTTTGCTATCTTATACCCAATATCTTTTATCTGGGTAAATCTCAGTCACTAACACTTGGTTAGAAGTAAGAAATAAAATACATTATTCAAAGCAGAGAAAGAATAAAAATGATGAGGTTGTTGCATCAAAGTGTTGGGCTTTCTTAGTTCTCCCCACCATGGTGTTTGGAGGTTTTTTTCAAGTTATAATCATCATTGCCAAATCTTAATCTATACATGTAGACTGGAATGTAGACATTTTCCACACACTAATGTATAAACATACATTTTCTTTGGTATTTATTTTAGCTATTTATTTTCTTTGAAACTGTCAGGGCATTCTGAAACGTGGTCTCTGCTGACAATAATTATCTTATTACTTCCTAGGCATGAACACATCTCAATCTAAGCTAGCAACTCAGATAACAAATAAATGGTCAATTAAACTCTTCAGGGAGAAGTGAATTGTCCTCTTTGAAATTCTTAGTAAGCATTTCCAGAGAACAACATATTGCCCTTCCCCAGCAAATGATCCATCTAACTGAAGTTATATACGCAAAAGTGGGAAAATCTTGCTTCTCAGCAGTGCATACTCATTCCAACAAAAATGTCAGTAAAAATATACTGTTCATTTTACTGGAAGCGCAACACATATGGAACTCCTTGGAGCAGCACACACAGATATGCAACCTGTATTGGTAGGCTTAGTAATGAGTTATTCATAGGGAAAAATTATGGGGAAAAAAGACAGAATAAAAAACAGAGTGGGGTGAAACAGACAGTTTGTCAAAACTTAAAGATTAGTAAAGGGACTCTGATTTGCATCAAAACTATGCACCTAAGGTGAGCTGCAACCAGTGGTGGGATTCCATTTTTTTTACTACCAGTTCTGTGGGCGTGGCTTGGTGAGTGTGGCCGGGGAAGGATACTGTAAAATCTCCAGTCAGAGGTGGTATTTGCCGGTTCTTCAAACTACTCAAAATTTCTATTACCGGTTCTCCAGAACTGGCCAGAACCTGCTGAATACCACCTCTGGTTACAACCATTATGCAGTTGTAATACACAATTTTGAGAATTGAAAGAGAGACATGTAAAAGAAATAAAGGTTGTCTGTTAGTTGCTTGTCAATACCGCAGTTTAACATTTGGAGCATTTTCCCTAGTGCATGATGGCTAACTTTCTGGATTCAGTGTGTCAAAAATTTAGAAAATGTCTAACTTGACATTGCTGGCATGTCAACCCCTCCCTCTTAACAAAAGAGAAGCAATTCTTTATATATTCATTTATTTTTTAAAAAATAGAGTCTAATCATGTGAAGGCCCTAGAATCTGTCATGTGCCACTTCAAGCGGTGTTCTCTTTCTATTGACAGGTCCTAAGGCCTACCCAAGATAGATCCAGATTGCATGAGATCTTTTTTTTCTTGAAGTCGCTTTAGAAAAAGCTTTTCCATAGTGTCTGCAAACATATCTGAAAACAAACATTTCTCATTCTTGTGTAATTGTCAAAGGCTCCAGAGCCCATGTGAGAATAAGCCGTCTCACATAACTTCCTGAGGCTCTATAGGCCACACAAGAACAAACCCCATTCTCATGTGACTTTCACTCAAGAATAGGGTATGCTCAGGGGTGGGATTCAAAATTTTTAACAACTGGTTCTGTGGGTGTGGCTAAGTTGGTGGGCGTGGCTTGGGAGTCATGTTATTGGCTGGGTGTGGCCAACTCAATATCACTCACATCAAGGCATGCATCTCCTCTCCTGGCCTCTCATGACTGTGGGGATGCTGCAACAGTTGTAAGTGTGAAAAGTGGTCATAAGTCACTTTTTTTCAGTGCCATTGTAACTTTGAATGGTCACTCGACATCAGCAAAGGAGGGAAAAAACCCCCAGAGACGTTCCTGAGACAGGAAGTCTAGTCCTGCCAAGAATGTAATAAGGGTTAACGGAGACGCAGTTTCTGTAAGCAACAGCAGAATGTTTCCTTCCTGCCTTCCTTACAGGATTAGGCCAGTAATTTCTTCTAACAACTGATTCTCCGAACTGCTTAGAATGTTAACCGGTTTTAGAGAATAGGTGCGAACCTGTAGAATCCCACCCCTGGGTATGCTTTTGAGAATAGTTCTTCGGTGTTGGTGAACATTGGGGTGTCACCCAAAATGTGGTAGCATGTCATCTTTGACATATGTGTTTACCATCACTACCCTAATGTCTGAACTACTAGTGGGATTCATATCACTTCTGATTATAAGGGCATATTCCTGCATAGATTTGCAAACAATATGATGAACATCATTTATTATGTTAATTACTGATCATCAGTGTCATCAGAGCATCAATTTATTTTGTTATAGGCTAGCTAATCATCCCTGCTTTCACTGTGATAATATATCTTTTCTATCATGAAAAAAGTTTATAAAGGAAGGGAGCTTTTTAATGTTTAATCTATTTAAAGAAACTTTATTTTAAATTAGAAAATATCTTTCCACAGCAAAGAGCTAAAGGTGGATTCAGTCAGAATTCCTTATATACATATGAAATAAAAGGTTGGTATATAATCTCTTTGATCATTTCAACTTCTAAATGAGTTTCTCAGCCAATGCAATTGCCCAGTTCTCCACCTATCCAATTTTACTGCATAAAGGGATATTTAGCTTCTGTTTTTTCTCAAAAGATAAATCCAGAAGGAACATTATAAATACTCCATTTCATTTAGACGTGTTCTAACTTTAAAAGTAGTTATATATTGTCCTAATACACACACACACCCACACCCACACCCACACCCACACCCACACACACACACTGCATGTAAGTAGAATTTTCACTGTATTGATTTGTAATCCATACAGATATAATCTTGGATGTTTAATCTACAGCCAAGTCCAGAATTAGTTTTAGTACTTAAGAGCTTTTCTAAATAATTTCAAAATCAATACTGATGTATTTTATTTCAAATATCAGTCGATTGTGAAACCAGCACTGTCTGTAGCAGATGGGGAAAACAAGAAAGAAATAGTCTGAGAAACACAATCTCGTGGCATTCAATGCACTCCACATATGTACACACTATAAATGAGCAGAACCTGAAGTATAATGGTGAGACATTACTTATGTCTGTTGGATGGAAAATCTATCTGGTTCAGTTCCACGCTGAGAGAAAGATGTTGGAAACAAAATGGAGGCTGGAGACTGATTGGAAAGAAAGGCTTATTGATGAAGCAGAATCACCAACCACATCTGATTCAGAGACAAAATAGAGTTGAAAGTGGGTAGTTTTTATACCTTCTAATTCAGAGACAAAATGGAGTTGTAAGTGGATAGTTTTTATACCTTCTTTGGGCTTTGTATTTGAGCTTCCTGTTCCTGTGCAAGAATATGTCCTTTAATATTATATTGGCTGTTGTCAGATTCCTATGGATCATGTAGGGGTTATATAGCTGGCTGTATAGACAAAAGAGGAAATGCAAATCCTAGGTGCGTGTCTAAACTAATCTGGTCAACCTCTGGCTTATTGTTTATCTGAGTTCCCAGGTTTTTGTGACTTTGAAGTTTGGACTGCCCTAGGGATGGTGCAATGAAGGGGCTTGTGTTCTGAAAGGATGTTGGGCAATTCCTATTGTAGTTAATGTCTTCCGTCCTGTGCTGGATCTTGCATGAGGGGCTGCTTCCTAATCCTACCATACTGCCAAAGAGTTTTGAAATATTCTGTCTTAAATGGATTTCTGCCTGCAGTATTCGCTTTGCTTATGAATAGAGCTATCTAGATACTTGTCTTCCTCTTTCAATAGGTTCTTTATCTCTTAAGTAGTGGCATCTGCTGTAGGCTATTAAGAAAGACTTGGCAGCTGCTTTCTGTTTTTAAGAGCATTTTTCTTTTAAGGAAATATAATATTCTGCCTTTTTAATATTTCTCAAAACATTTCATTCTTCTAGGAGGGGTTACTTCCCACATGTCATTTTAATGAAAGCATGCTGATGAAACTTGCTTGTGGTGGATCTTTGCCCAGGTGAATTATAAATGCTTAAAGAGAGTAACTGTCATGCCCCTGGCGGAGACTGACTCTGAGGAAGAGGAAGAACAGCCAACAGGGAGTGGGAGTGTGGTGGCTCCAGAGGTCGTGGAGGAGGCTGGGGAAGGGCAGAGGCCAGCTGAGCAGTCAGAGGAGGATCCAGGCCCATCCCCTATCCATCCTAGGTCACTCAGGGAGGAGAGGATCAGGGAAAAGTGAGGTCTACTCAAGAGGAGATTACTATGATCCTCCTCATGGCTTGCAGGTGATGTATATAAGTTTGCAACTGCGCAGTTAGAGTTTGCAGGAGTCAATTTAGTGTTCACCTTGAAAGAGGTTTATCTTTGCTGGTGTTCTTCCCATGGACTTTTCTCGGTTATTTTCCTGGAGTTTATGTTTAGTTATCTTGGCTTGCTTCGGAACTCTCATTAATGCGGTTTGTTTTGGTTTTCTGTTTGCCTCATTATTTACTTTTGTGACTTTAAACTGTGCCTAATAAAACAGTGAAGTTAAGTTGAAGGCCTTACCGGACTTTAATATATGTTTTGGGTTTGGGGTTATTTTGAGAGACTACAGGTCATCACAGTAACAGTCTTAGATGACTCTTCTTATGTATTAATGTTTGAACAAACCTGTGTTCAATTTATCCTTCTAACTAAAATTATAATGCTTAATTGGGTCTATTATAAAGGAATATGGAATAGAATCAGCAGAAGACCCAAAGACAAGGCAAGGCATAGGTGAAGCAATCTCTTTCAATTACTATCCATAGTATAACTTGGATTGTTGCATAAAATGGTGGTTATCCCATTCCCCAAGTGAAAAAGAATTTAAAATATAAGTTCAGGGGGAAAAAATCCTAAATGGTAAGTAAACTCTCAAACATGTAAGAAAAAAACCTTGCTAAAGCAGCTGATTTAAAACAATCTTATTTTTTCCTTTTCACATAACAAACATATGCAATATATCTTGCTATTTCCTATCCTCAGAGAATACTGAATATATTGGAATTATTGGGAATACAAATAAGAATACAAGCTATGCTGTATTTTTAGAAACTAATCAATCACAGAAATGTGTAACATTTTCCCTTTCTGTAACAGCTGCTTTTGACAAAATGAAATCCTGTAAAGACATATGTTGGAGAATTATTAAGCAGTGGAAGTTTTCACCAGAGGTTTTCAAATAAAAATTGGATAGTCATTTGTCTCAAATCATAGAGTAGAATTAGAATTAGATTAGATTAGAATAGAATAGAATAGAATAGAATAGAATAGAATAGAATAGAATAGAATAGAATAGAATTCTTTATTGGCCAAGTGTGGTTGGACACACAAGGAATTTGTCTTGGTGCAAATACTCTCGGTATACATAATCATTTGAGGATTCCAGCCCTGGAGAGAGATTTTGATTGGAAGATCTCTAATGTACTTTCCAAACTATGATTCTATGATATAAGCAGCATGTTTTCTGGATAGTCCAGGTAGAGTGCTTTTCCACTTATGGGAATTTCCCTCTTATCCTGTCTCTCATCTCCTGACTCTTCCCTTCTCTCACATGATGGCAAGGTATCTGTCAGCCTTCAAGATTTTTCTCCCTTTGCTTTGCTTCTTTTGGCTGTCATAAGGGGGGAGGAGGGGGGAATGATTATGGGAAGTGAGCTGGAGGCGTTACAAACCAGAACTGTAGAAACTGGGGGGGGGGGTACATTCTTGCTTAGGTTTCTATCCTATGTCAAGGTCAACGGACAGAAGCCTCATCACCACCTGGAATCGCCCACATGATGATATACACAACTTTTAATTGGATGAGCCAATTGAACTATTGGGAGTGGGAATGTTGCCATTACTTTGTATATGTGATTTACATGCCCATTTTCTCAGATTCAGAATTCTTTTGTTGCTACCACTTGATTTCCAGTAAAAGATATCTTTTCTCTGATTAAAAGAGTCTAAGTATTTCTTTCTTGGATTTTGAATGGAGCACCAGCTGACAGTATCTTAATACCCAAACCAGATTATTTAAAAGTAATCAGAGGAATAATTTTTGCCAATTCAATGAGTTGTTTTTCCATTTCTGTGGAAGAAAATTTAGAATGGGAAGCAAGTACCCCAGTTTTTCTATTCCCTTATTGGCTACTGAAAGGTATTTCAAGCTTCCCTCTTTATCACCCATCCAAGCCACAGACAGCATCAATGAAGACACTTAGGAGGTGGTACTGTAGCATACTGTAAATCACATAAGAGGAAATATTCTTATTTATAATTCTTGCTAAAAACAGGAATCTTTATTGCAGGCTTCATACAAATGTATCCTGAGATACAGTAATGAAAACAATGTATTGTTGGTTGGAGTTGGGTAGCACAGACTGAAGATTGGTAGCGAGCAAGCTAGATATAGATAGATAAAAGTTGAATTTAATTCAACTTTTCTCTTTTTATGTATCTGGATATACATAAAAATATACATATATGTTGTGATTGGAAGGTCCAATCCTGTTAGGAACTTTGAATCTGATGACTGTTATATCATGGATTGACATCAGAACCAGGGAACGTTACTCCCTTTAGTTTGATTTGATTGTGAAATGACTGTTGAATTTCAAAAGGGAATCTTAACAGTTTTGCTTGCAGTTTTGAATGAGAACGTTACTCCCTGTAGTTTGATTTGATCGTGAAATGACTGTTTGAATTTCAAAAGGGAATCCTAACAGTTTTGCCTGCAGTTTTGAATGAGAATGTTACAAGGGAGGACATTTGATTTGCAGGACCGGCCTGAACCTTCAACCTCCTCGGCTTCTCAATCAGGTTATCAGCCGGGAAGTCTTCAGGTGAAAGTAATAATTTAGATAATCGCTGGGTGGATATCAGAAGCAGGCGTCTCCTGACGAGAGAAACCAACGGGAGCACAGGAGGAGGGCAGATCAGTAATGAGACTAATTAGCTGCTGCTCTATAAAAGGAAGAGGAATGACTCTGCATTCTGTCGGGAACAAATTGTCTGCAAGAAGAGCTGAGGACTTTGACTTGGAGAATTTGGGTCTGAAGTATTTTTGTTGGAATTGGATTTGTTGGAACTATTATTTTGGATTGTTTTGTCGAGGCTGGCCACAGTTGTGATCGGTGGAGACTTCTGGTTGCTGCCTTTGTTTGCGAGGACTGCTGCTTTCAGCCTTATCTGCTTACTTTTGAAGATGGGACATAACATTTCACAGCTGTGATCGGTGGAGACTCCTGGTTGCTGCCTTTGTTTGCGAGGACTGCTGCTTTCAGCCTTATCTGCTTACTTTTGAAGGTGGGACATAACACATATATATCTATTATCCACCATTATATATTCATTTGTAATTCCTCATTTTTTTAAAGAATTGCTAGTTTATCTCACTTTGTCTTTTAAACATTTAGTCTTCCTGTAAATAAAATTTTTAACACTGCTTTCATTATATCCCAAATTGTATTTAGAAATACCTTTGTAGAATTTGTGTTTTTCTCCCTCCCTCTGTGTGTATATTTGCATATATGTGTGTGTGCTTGCCTTGGTTTAAGCTTTCAAATGAAAGTATATTCATCAACAAAAACATTTTAAAAGTAAATATCATTGGGACATGTTTTGAAGATATGTGAATTATTCTAAATTCTTTCATAATGAATCTGAAACAAATCAATAATCATTATTTGAACATATAAGTGATTTTTTTTTTAAAGTAGCAAAAAGTAGTATCTATTCTTATAGAACCTTTGAATCCTAATATATTATTGCACTGTACTTTTACTTTTGGCATGTTGGACTTGAATCTACATTCCTACTGAGAATGGGAAAATGACTATTAAATCCCTTTGCTTTACAAATAAATTCTTCTATACAAAAGACAAAAAATATTGTTGGATGCAGATTAATCATTTATATATTTTGAGATAGATATAGCACTATAAAGATGCATGATAAGTGTAAAGCAATTTTATTTTATTCTGCCATCTGTTTAAATTGTTTGACATTTTATTGTTAACTAAATTTGTTGCAAGGTGTTTTGTTTTGTTCTTGTTTTCCAATATTGTATTCAAAAATTATATAATTTTATTATGGGGTACCTCTTAGATAGATTAATGAAAATTATTATTTTCATGTGACTATTACTTGGAATGCCTGCATTAAATCTCACTAACTTCAGTGGGCTTGTTCTGAATGCCACCCATAAATTCTACAAATAGGTGGTTCAGAAAGGCCATTATATAAATGCATCAATACAGTATATTTGAGTACTGTTTTGTCCATGTTCTCTTACAGTAGCATTATTATAATACTATCTTATAATGTTCATTATTTTGGTATTTTAACACAAAACGGATATCAACATCTTTTAAACTAACCAACTATGTTCCACCAGATGATTCAGGAAAATCAAGTCATTGGACATGACCAAGCAGTATAATTTGTGTGCTATTGAATTGTATTAATCTACTTATCAATCTACCATATCATTCATTTTGTTGTTAGCCTATAAATTTTAATATATTGATATCCTAAAAGGAAGGCAAGGGAAGAGAAGAGAAAAGAACAGTTGGAAGGGGACTAGTTTCCTTTTAGTTTATAATTAAAGACTAAATCATTTAATCTATTGATATAAAAGGAATGGAATGAATGGAATGGAAAGAATAGAATAGAGTAGAGTAGAGTAGAATAGAATAGAATAGAATAGAATAGAATAGAATAGAATAACAAAGTTGGAAGGGGACTAGTTTCCTTTTAGTTTATAATTAAAGATTAAATCATGGCTTAAATATGTCATTAGAAGCATAGGTTTTATCTATATATTTATATAATGTATAAAGCCATCCATTTCACAACAGTGACCTGGGTGCCATACAAAGAATCAAACAGTTACAAACTGTAACCCATAAAGTGATCTTGGTCAGGAGGTAATAGTGGGGGTTATACTGTTCTTTTTTTTAAAGTTTTTATTTTTTTAAGACAAACACATACAAACAATACATAAAATCATAAAACCATCTTCCATTTTATATACATACAGCATGTCAGTTGGTTATGAATCTCTTGTGCAATCCTTTCATAGTCATTACTCACAGTTTATATAAATTTCACATTGTCAAACTAACATATGCTTATATATTTATCAATTATTAATCATCCATGACTAAACTATTTATTCCATCTTTTTATGTGAGATATCCCATATTTTATTTTAAAATTTATATTGTGCTTTCATTCAATGATTATATATGTCTACATTATATTTTATATCAATCTATTAAACTTCTATATCAAAATTATCTATTCTATTACATTACCATGTCTTTTTATCCAACCATTGATAAAACAAATCCCACATCATATAAAATTGTTTATCTTCTTGTTCTCTGATTTCAAATGTCAATTTACTCATTTCAGCATAGTCCATTATTTTCTTAATAACTTCCTCCTACATAGGTATTTTATCATTTTTCCAATTCTTAGCAAATACAATTCTAGCCACTGTTAAAACATTTATAATCAAATATTTCAGCTCTTTGTTGTATATTTCAGGTATGATTTCCAATAGAAAGATCTTTGGTTTAAAGTCTATATGTTGTTTTATCATTTTTTCCAATCATGTGTGGATTTTAGTCCGATTTTTTTTTTTTTGCATCCGAGCATGTGGTAATATGAGCCAGGTATCTGATGACATTTCCAACATTTATCCGATTTATTCTTAAACATTCTTGCAAGTCTTGCTGGGGGTAGATGCCATCTGTAAAACATCTTAAAAAAAATTTCTTTATATGCAGTTGACATTGTCATTTTATAGTTTTGAGACCACCATTTTTCTAAGTCAATCCCATATCCAAAATTTTTCCCCTAAGCAATCATCGTTTCTTTAACTTGTTCCTCCTCCAGTTTAAATTCTCATAAATGTCCATACAATTAATTACCTTTTCATCAGTACCCATCAAAATTTTGTCTAAATCAGTCAGCTTATCATAAATACCTTCTATTTTAGAATCTTTATCAAATCTAGATTGTATTTGCAAATATGAAAACCAGTTCATTTTTACACCTTGTTCTTCCAACACTTGCATAGATTTAAGTTCACCCTTTTCATTCAATATCTTACCATATCTAACTGTTTGTTCCTTTTTATATATTATTGGATAAGAAAAAGCTTCAATGTAGATATCCATAGTGGAATTTTTAAGTAGTATTGTCTTTTTATCTTCTCCCAATTCAAAAACAGTGCCTCTCAAATATAATGTCTTCTAAAATACCCCTGTGTTTTAGTTCCCTTATACCAAAGGAAAGCATGCCATCCCAACAGCAAGTCATACCCTTCTAAGGTCAATAGTCTACTGTTCCTTAATGTTATCCATTCCTTTACCCACATTAAACTTGTTGCCTGGTAATATAACTCCCAACTGGGCAAGGCAAACCCTCTTATTCTTGCATCTTGTAACAGTTTTAGTTTTACTCTTGCTTTTTTACCCTGCCAAATATATTTTAACACAATTCTATTTAAGTCTTCAAAAAACTCTTTACCTAATCGGATTGGAATTGTCTAGAATAAATATAAAATTCTAGTCAATACATTCATCTTAATTGTAGATATTCCCCCAACCAATTATAGTTGTAGTTTTTCCCATTTTATTAGATCTGTTGCAATCTGCTGTTTGAGTTTAACATAGTTATCCTCCTTCAGTGTGCTACATCTTGGTGTAATATATATCCCTAAATATTTGACCTTGTTTGTGACCTGTATTTCTAAAGTTTCTTCCAACTTTATACTGTTCTAAAGGCAAGAGCTGTCACTTCATTTCAATGAAAAAGTGCTTAGCTGTATTAATGATTACCTATTTTTACACTGCATTGATATGTGGTAATCCAAAGGCTCTGATGTAAGCTCCTAGTGCATGGCCAAATGTCTTATTTCAGAAGAGTCCAATGTCACCTAGAAAATGGCTTCTGAAACTCAGAAGACCCTACAATGAAAGAATGCTTAAGAGAGTGGAAAAATAATCTTGAACAGATTTCTGGTGGGAAGTGACATCAGACTGATTGTATACACTGCTAAAATTATATTTAGCACTTTATTTTAGGAAGTCAAAAGAAAAAAAAAGAAAGCCCAAGACTGTTATTTAGCTTTTAATCTATCTTTCAATTCCAAACTTTATGGAGCAGTTGTGCCTTCTCAATCTGAATGATTAAATGATGTATCCATTAGATAATTTCAGGTACATATTTTTGGAATAATAAAAAAGAAAACTTAATGGATCCGATGATTTTTCAATACCGAGTTCTTTTTTCAAGATAAAAACATTGACAGACAGAAGATAAATAGCCCTGTAAACTTCTGAAACTAGAATAATTTTGTTTGCTTAAGATGCATAGGAGCACAGGTTACCTTCTTATTTAAAATACTTTTAGCTGACAATTCAGTCATAATGAATAAATCTAGAAATTCTTAGATACAAATATTCAATGAATCTGTTTTTACTTTTGTAACCAAAAACAGTTCTTCCAAAAGCCCCTAAATATATCATGGCCTGGATCTATGTACTTCTAATGTTCTCCTTTCCCCATACACATTAATTAATTAATTAATTAATTGCAAATTCTGTTGAAGAAAAACTCATTGGAATAGCTATTTACACCCAAATTTGGAATCACCCTGAATTGGTGATAAAACTTTTAAATCAATCAATCAATAAATCAAGGCTGTAGTTCCTTCTATATTCCCTTAGATGAGAGTATATCTCATTTAATTCAATGGAGTGTACATTTTAGGAGAGATATTGTAGAAAATATTATACAATACATATATTATCTTCCAAAAGCAGCACAATAACTGTTTTTGTAGTTATCAAACTAGTATTTAAACATACAAAATATATGTATTTAAAGAAATACCTTTAAAACTCTTGGTCCAGTAACAACATCTTCAAACTAATATAGATACTATTCATGTTCAGTTACTACTGTCTCCTAGCAAGACTTTTTTTCTTATTACAACCCTGTAATTCCTTTTATTGAAGTAAAGTCAGGGAGACTGAATGCACTTGAGCATTTACTGGCTGGATGCCCTTCCTGATGCCTATGCAGAGTTCATAGCAGATATTTTCTTTTTGTGACCTGATAGAGAAGGATTTGTTGCTACCTAGGTTTGAACTCTCAACCTTCCAAGTGCAAGCCAAGCGTCTTTACCTCTAGGTCACTGCACCACTTCTTAGCAAACTTTATATCTGAAAAACGTCTCTATGCAAGGTTGGACTTTATAATTGAAATATGATTTGTTCCTAAAAACTTATACTTTTATTTTTAATCTTAGTGCTACCTTATTTCTTCATGGTAAAAAATTCTATCAGGACACTAGGAGTCAAAAATGGCACATAGTTACCTACCATGTTATTTCTATCTGGATTTTTCTTTTACAAGTATGTGTCAAATCATGGATAAAAGTAATTTATTTTAATCTTGATTTAATGCCTGATGAATTTTAAAATGTGTATTTTGAGATATTTTTAGAACTATAATTCAAAATGAATTTTCAGAAGGGTAGTGCCTTGTGTGGGTTTGTGTTGCCATAAAAACAAATAAAGTCTTGGGGTAGTTTAAAAATCATTATAAAGTTTTCTATTTTCATATAATTGCCTGTATCTTATCAAGCCTGACCGCTCATCAATTTGTTTCTAAAAAGTGACAACAAAAATGATGGGGAGGAATATTTTAACCTTCCACTGAGTTTAGAGTAGCTACTTTTAAATAAAGAAATTGCTAAATAAGTAATTTTCAATTCAACAATAGAATCTACATAACTGCCTGTAACTTGAAGGCTTCAATAGAGGATGTGTCCACAAAAACACATTCCAGATATACACCTACATTGGGCTTGGGTTTGACTATAAAAAATCATGGTTTATGTTTTGTGTTAAAAGTAAATAAATGAATATTTATTCATTTATTTATTCATCCATTAAACAATTTTTATGCTGCCCGATTCCCCCTTCAATAAACCACAGTTAAGGGAAACTGTTCTCAAAGTGGTATGTTACGCAGACTGCTTACCTTAATACTGATGCAAGGATGACTATATGACCAGCCTTAGTCTTTCCAAACTGACATTGAAAAACTTCAAATAAACAAATAAACAAAAATCAGGAGCCTGATCTCATACAGTTCACATAGAAATGTGTGAACAATTGCAGTGTATTGTGCCGGTTAATTAAGTTACTTAAGTTATGCCCTAAATTACACTGAAAATACTGGAGATTCTGGCATGTATGGTTGTGAGAAAATCCACATCTTATAAAGCAGGGTTACAAAGTCAGATAAATATAGTGCCAAGCGCTGCTTTTTCAGCATTTTAACCACTCTGAGTAATAGCTAAAGAAAATCTTTTGACATCTATGTTTATGTCCTGTAAAAAAGTACAAGTCAATATAAAATAAACAGCAAGCACTGTAGACATTAATTGGTTTTCCAAGATGAAAACTGTAGACTTGAAAACCCGTGAATATTCTTGGCTGGTTGAACAAGAGTCTAGACATCATTTAATAAAAATCCACTGAAATCAAAGGCATTTTACAACATTTTTACCCACTTCTCCATATTGGAATGCCGTAAAACATTTAACTACCTTGGTAATAATTTCAAACATTCTGAATGATACTACTTTCAGAAATACATTAGAAAAACTTATAAAAAAATAACAGCTTGCAATGTTTACTACATGCCAGGATCTCAGAATGCCCACATCATCTATTATTGTAGTTTGCAAAATGGATTTGTGCCAGCATCCACAAATCAGGGCTGGGAGATCTGGCAATAACTTTAAATCAGCTTTCTTCGACCTTCAGATAAAGAATCAGATTATTTATTGCTTCAAGTATTACTATACTGACACCAACTTGTAAGGCTGGGACTGGTTTAAATAAGCTGTTTGCTTCTTCATGACAGCAGTCATACTGACATTTCCCACCCTCAACAGATTAATCTCTATTAGCTGCTAGCAAGGAGCAGAACCACTGAGATGACTGGGAGTAAAATATCCTGGTAACAGTTGGAAAGAGGTGAATGTCAGGATTAAAAACAATCTTTAGAAGGACACATAATAACTGTAAACAAAATAAATAAATCAAGCATTGTAACAGAAGAGAAGGAAAAAAAACTTGGGAACTAAATCTCAACCTTGTCTCATTGGAGCCAATATTACATTAGTGCCTGCTTGCGATATCTCTTGTTCATTGAAAGGGAACCCAATTGTTTTGTAAGGCATAGAGTAGCTTATAAACAATTAAATATGTACATCCAAGCTTAAAGGAAGTCAGGCAGGGACAGCAACAGAGCATATGGTCTTGACCATAATGATATGTGCCATTCACAAAATACCTTCTAGAATGGGAATGGGAAGGATCTATTCCCAAAGCTAATTCTTATGATCTTGCAACAATGTGATTTTTAGTAGGTATAAGATATCCAGATTGCAAAAATAGATTACCATCTAATAGTTGAGTTTTGCAGCTCAGATACATTATACCTAATGTTCGGGGCAGAATATACAATCAGATTGTATGCTTTAAAAATGTAAGTGATTTTGTGAAAATTAAAATGTATCAATATAATTACAGCCAAAGATTTACTACTTTGTACACAATTAAAGGTAACAATATGGCAAACAAACAAACAAATCTTATCAAAATTCTATTGCTTATGTCTTCTGATTTGGAAAAACTAAAATCATAGTGATACTGAATATACAAAAATGTTTTTGAAAGCATCATTTCTGCATGCAGGCAAAAGGAGAGAGAGGACAGCAATCAAGGGATAGGAAAATGCAAAGACAGAATTTGAACTTTTCCAGTACTGAGATCAGACACATTTTATGTCAGAACTGCCACAATATTATACCAGAAGCTCTAAGTGATGCCAAGAGAATACAATAGTGTTAAACTCTCAACATATACAATGATGCCTTCAAGGCTTAGGATCTTCTACAAGCCATATGCTTTTCTACACTGATTTGAGGACACCTTTGAAGTATTAAGGTGATGGACAGTGAAATATTACAGTGCAAAATAAGTCAATTTAAACTGCATAGATCATCATTTATGTTTTGCTCTATGCATTTAATGAACAAAGATATACAAAACTGTAGTCTGCGTGCATTTATCCGGGAAGAGTTCTCAGGTCTAATAGTAATACTGTACTGCCTTCAGAATAAATAATAAAGCTACACACACAGGGCTTCAGAAGAGTGCTTTGAAGGGTCAGGAGATGGTCACACAGAAATCATTTGCCATTCCTTAAAGTACCTTCATCTTTTTCCGGAATTGTATGTCTGCTCTCTATGGCTGCAGCATGTTCTAGGGTGGGACGATATATTTCAAGAGCTTCAGACAGATATTATATGCTGCTATGTCTTTATTTATTTATTGAATTTATATGCCACCCATCTCTCAATAGAGCAACTCTTCGCCAAAGCATCTTTTTTTTTCAAATCAGAAGTGCTGCATAGCCTTAGTAAGAACTTATTGAATTGTGTTGTAAGGAAAACTTTCTTTGAAAAATGGAATATATTTAAAACATTTTTGTGATTAGAATGCCAAGCAAATATCTAAAGTTTATGGATGTGTTTGCCAGAATATTGTTCATAAGACGTCACATAGAGATTCCATTGGAACTCTCTTCCAGCTTGCTAAAGGAAATATCTTAGAATAGCCATCCACTATTGTGTGCCTTAGAACTAATTAAGACTTGCAACATATTATCATTCCTTGAACTCTTGGCATTTAATTTGATGTTTTATTGGCTGATAGATTGCATGTATAAATACTTTCCACTAAGAATGATTATGTTTGACTGGCACTGGAAAGGAGCCAGCACGATATAATGATGAAGTTATTGGGCGAGGAGCGGGGAAAGTTTTACTCCATTTTCAACCTTGGATATTCATGAGGCTTTGGGTCAGTCATTATCTATCAGTCCAACCTAAATTGTAGGTTGATGATTCTGAAGAAAGGGCTTGTACCATATTTAGATGTAATGTAAATATTGGAAAATTATTCCCTGTACACTCCTTGTCATTTAGAGTAGAGTAAGCATTAGTCACCCAGTTCAGCTAGTCTGCATAAATCTTCATTTATTTATTTAAGGCCAGAAAACTTCAAAATAATTAACTGGCAAAAAAAAAATTGGATAAAATCAGGCAAAAGCAGGAAAAGAGAGAAAGGGAAAAAGGGGGAGGGTGGAGGGAGAGGGAGAGAGAAACAACAGGTAAGTTTTTACATTATTAATATATTTCTATGAAAAGAACACAGAACTTTCTGGAGCCACTAAAACCCATATTATGGATCTATCTATCTAACATCTATCTATCATCTATCCATATATCCAGCTGTTCATATACATTCTAATAACTGGTATAGTCAACAAATTTTAAAGATGCATGCATAAAATAGTTCATCAACCATGAATATCAGTTCATCTGTTTAATACTTCATCTACTATATCAAAGTATAAACACTAAAGTTTTCGGGTTCCATATATATTATGGAATACCCCCTAGCCTATATCTTACTATTGCCTGGTTAATCAGAAGAACTGAAAGTTCTTCAAACAATGAAAAATTCAAAACTATTTTAGATTCATTTTCTTGCATATATTGGAGGCTTCCAAACTGAAGGCATCTTAGAAGTCTTAGGATGGTAGAACGAAAATAAAAAATGGAAGAAATAAAAAGGATAAATACCAATATTTCTCAACCTTGACAACTTTAAAACGTGTGCATTTCAACTCCTAGAAATCTGGAATTACACATCTTAGAGTTGCCAAGGTTAAGAAACACTGATGTATATAAATGCACATAACATTTATTCTTTTGCACACTTTTGTGAAAAATGTAGTAGAGCCATTGTTCTCTCTCCATTGAACTTAAGAACCAACATGGCAGACATGTTGAAGATTGTTCTATTAATTCTTATTTTGTTTATACAACTGTTTTTAAAACATAATGTGGTTAAAATAAATATAAAATGACAGCTAATTTCAATGTATAAAGTTAAGCCAGTTTTTTATGTTGAAAATATAGCAAGTTCCCTTCCTGAAACTTGACTGTCTGAACCATTCTTAAAAGTATCTGTATTCTCATCTAACACAAGGTGCATCATGTTGACAGCTATACTAGGAATGCTTCCCTAAGCACAGAACTTTATGCTATTACTGTAAAGCATAAATATTTCATGTATATTCATTGTGTTTGTCAAACTATCAAGCCTTGTGTGGATTTTAATCTAGCCTCCAAAGTACCATTTGAAGCAGAATTACTAATCTTGTCAAATGCCTGTATTATAAAATTGATATGTGCAGAGGAGCAAAATTAAAATTATATCTGAATTATGTTGCTGTGGTCACAATTTTCACAATTCAAATCAGTGTATTATGTAATAGTATCACTTTTGCTGAATTCACTAATATGGATTATGCCATGAAAAGGATATTTATCTGGCTTTCAAGAAATCTGATTCATTCTCTAACTTGACACCTAGGGTGTGGTGGACCTTCAGACTCAGTCTGACAAAGTTTGGATCATAGCTTTGAACAGGTTCATGAATCAAAGCAATTAATTAGAAAGATAGTTCCCAAACATTTCAGATCCAACTAAAAGCACTTGAGGGATTTGATTGTCCTTTTCCTTTTGGATTCTTACAGACAGTGTGAACTATGAACTTCAGTTAGGAAGTTTGAGTAGTATCCAAGGAAGGTTGAGTAGTATCATAGGGTGTCTGATATGATTAGCTGCCCAATGACCTTCATCATCTAATGAAAGTGTGCCTGTCAGAGTCATTGGGGAAATGGAACATTATTTTATTTTTCTGTTTTTCCTGACCTTGTATTTTTCACCCACCCTGCTTAATTGGCTTATTTAATCCATGGGCAGAATTCATTTGCCTTTGCTTAAGTGTGTGTAATCTAGCTGCTTCTTCATACAAATTAAATATCCATTTTCACTTTGTTGGATGTTGCTATTTTTAAAATAGCAACAACCAAACACTTAGAATTTGTTTAGCACAAATCTTCCAAGTCTGGACTATACTGTCTGTTTTCAATTTGGGGGCAATGTCACCAATTCTTATATTCATTAACTCTAGACTTCATGGTATAACTTAGGTTTATCAAACAATTTTACAGCTCTCACGTTTATTAATAGCTAAAAGTTTGCATCCTGCCATGTTCACTCATTCTGGAAATAAAACTTTCCAGAATGAGGAGACTTTTATTTGGTATATACTGTAATTTGAGCTATGATATTCCATGTTACTTTTATCCTCTACCTTAACAAAAGCTCAATAATCTTTTAAAAATTAAGAAGAATTATTTTAATTTGATCAGGACAGATATTCTCAGCACTGAAAGATTCTCTTGGCTCCAAGTTGATTTTGTAGCTTTTCTTAAGGTGCATGAACTGCAAATGGTTCTTAATTATTAATAGTAATTATTTGTTTTCTTTTAAATAGGGACTCGTCTTCACATGCTTGTCTTTGTGAACCCAGTGAGATAAACACATGGATGGGCTGTTGACTTCAGTGAATCAATAAATGTGTGTGTGTATCATTTCTACTCCCAAATACCAGCCTGTCAAATCTGCTACTTGCCGTAATCCAGGGATGGGATTCAACCAATGTAATAACCGGTTCAGTGAGCGCGCAATCAGCTGTGCCACGCAAAGCAGCTGAGCTTGAAAAAGCAGGAAATAAAGGACATCCTAGAACCCGTGTGGGCAGGTGGGCCAAACAGAAGAACAGAAGATTGTCAGAGTGAACCGGTTCCCTCTCAGCTGATCTTCGGAGCTACTGGTTTGGCAGAACTGGGCCGAACTGGTAGAACTCCATCTCTGCCTTAATCTGATCCACCTGGATGCATTGTGGCAATTTCAATAGGTAATCACTACTCTGCTTCTCCTTTCCAGCCTGCCCCTGCTGGCCTGCCTTTCTTTGTGTCCACAGTGCTTCAATGACTCAGGTGGGCTATTGACAGCAACTGTTTATAAATCCATCCATGTTTCACTTTCTGATACTAAAATGCCAAGTGGCCAAGCCTGGTGCTGCCAAAAACTTTTGCCAAACCTGTTCCACCAGAAGACATCACTTCAGCTCCAATAAATTGGCACTCATTTTCTCCTTGCATCAGAATCCTGGCTTCAGCTTGATAAAAGCTCCCAAGATGCTCAACATGATACAAGTAGAGGGGGAAGCTTCTTTAAACAATAGTTTTCTCTGTGTTAACATGAAAAGCCTTCTGACATCTGTGGCAGTTATTTCCTCTTTCCACCTTACTTACTCTTTAATGCCATACTTTCCCCCCTGGGGTAAGACAAGAAACATTATTAATATAACTGACATTTCTGCCCTGCCCTAGCTTTTTCATTGAGCCATACTACTCACTACTTGAAGATCTGTCTCTATTTGCATTTACTGGAAGGCTGAGGTGTCTTGATAGGCAAGCTTTCAAATCACATCACATAGACTATTGTCAGCAAGCCACAGCCTTTGCAGATTATGCTGCACTGAGTCATACAATTGGCATCCTCCAGAGCATTGCCATAAGTAGCTTGCTTGCATGTGAAATGTGGCAGCAAGGGAAGTAAATGGACAGTGAATGATATATGGATTTTTATTATTTTTAAAATCTTAGTTTAGGAAACCCCAGGAGTTGCATATTCCCAAGGAACTGCAGAAAACTCCCTGCCTTAAGGTTCTGATAGTAGGACACTAACCCCAGATTTATCACAGGATTTACCTGTGGGAAGCTTAAAGTGCAAGCCATCAAAGAAAAGATGAGAGAGGGAGCAGTCAGGCAAGCCTATTTTCTGAAATGAATAATGGAACTTAAGCTGTGAATGGGTGGGTATCTCTCTATGGGGGAACTGCTTTGTG
The DNA here is from genome assembly GCF_049901715.1 of Pseudonaja textilis. Classification (NCBI taxonomy): domain Eukaryota; kingdom Metazoa; phylum Chordata; class Lepidosauria; order Squamata; family Elapidae; genus Pseudonaja; species Pseudonaja textilis. The sequence goes on from NC_141996.1 coordinate 33,878,775, forward strand.
CAATTGCTTATCCTACTTGTATTAATCAGTGGCTGAAGTGTACCATAGCTTTTGGCTTTATTCAGTTTCTCATATGCCAGTTTCTTGAATATGGTTACAACATCTAATTTTCCTTTTTCTTGGACTATTACAGTTTTATTATTGTTTTACCAACTGATGTGAGAGTTCATCTTGCGTATCAGTACCTGCATATGTTCTTAGGCCTGACCAATTCAATAATATGTTATTTGAAGTCAAATCTGAGGCCTGGGATCTTAAAGTCTCTCTATATTACAATAAGTGAATGTATGCCAAGCTGATACAAACAGGCATACTGCTTTAAAGAAGGATAGGGAGCCATGATATCAATTGTTCCATGGTAGTTTCTTTCTCTGTGGCCCCTGCACATATTATTATATTTCACTTTACTGATCTATTACTCCATAATTAACTATTATTGAATGATATTGGTAGTAAACTGCAAAATTGATATAAATAAGTCAGACTGTGTTGAGGAATCTTTCCCCATAAGGACCAATTTTGTCATCCAATATTTTCTGGCAATTTAAAAAGAATGTTATTTCTGAACAAAACTATATCAAATCACAAAAGCAAGTTAGAGGATCATTCTTCCATGTCCTACCCTAAAGACTTTGCCAATATAGCCTGCCCAGAAGACATTATGTGAAGTTAGGGATGATCAGCTTATTTCTAAAAATACTTCCTTTTCTAAAAGTTTTGTATAAGTTTGTTAAAACAGCCTTAAAAAAAAGAATGCCTTCATTCCAAGCTCTTTGCTAATCTTTGGATAATATAAAAGCAGTGTAGTACCCATCCCTCAACCCTGCTCTGCCTTTCATAGAGACATGAATATCAGCGATATACGAGAGAACTATTTCCTAAACGTATTGCAGTAAAACCTTTGAAAGGATTTATTTGTAATTAGTGTGCTAAATGGGTTCTAATTTATCTTCCCTGCAATTTTCAAGCCATTTCAAATATTTTGAAATTTTCCTATAATACACAATGGACAGTATTTCCATTTCTATTTCCAATGGACAGTTCTTCCCAATCAAATCTGAACTGACTTGAATTGGGTTGTCCTTGCATCTTCTGTCACCAACCTGAAATACATCACTCTTTCTTTGTATCTCTAACTCAAATATATTTGTTTCTTTTTTTTTTTATAAATTTTTTTATTATTTTTTAACATACAAACAAACAGACAAAACATAAAAACATCAGCTCTCCCGTATTTATATACAAACAGTGAGTCGGTTGGTTCATCAGTTTTGTGCATTCACTTCGTAGTCACAATTGCAATTACCTTATATAATAACTCTTATTGTCAATGCAAACTTATATATCATCATATCATTTTCTTTAAGGTCTATTAATGATGCCCATTTACTCTGAAGCAGAGACCCTTAATGTGACAGAAATGTGCTTTTATAGCATGGCAAGGATCTTCAAACTTGGCAAATTTAAGACTTGTGGACTTCAGCACACAGAATTCCTGAGCTAACATGACTGGAGGAGGAATTCTGGGAATTGAAGTCCACAAATGTTAAAGTTGTCAAGTTTGAAGACCCCTGTAGTATGGTCTTGAGTTCATATAGCACCCTGCCCATACAAAATTTTTTTCCCAAACTCCAAATTTAAAAAATATATATATTTCATTTGGGTTTGGGTTTGGGGGCCTCTTGGAATTCAAACAGAATTTTTAAAGAATGCATATTGATAAAAACAGCAGTACTCATAGGGTCTTGCTGCAACCTAAAATGAAACATTCTAGTAGAAAAGAATGCTTTTAGAGGGATTCTGATCTGAAAGACAGGAATGGCCATTAGAAATGGGCTGTGAAATATATACTGCCTTTTTAAGGATACTAAAGGTTTTGCAACAAAATAAAAGGTAAGGCCTTGAGTTACTTCTTCCTTTCCCTTCAAGCAACAGGTAAATAAAACCAGATAAATTGTTCCCCCATTTCTGTTGACATATTATATGATTTTCTCTTCCCCAAAGGCTATTAACAGCAGAAAATTTGAGTGGCAAATGTCTAACCCAATTTACTATTTTATCTGTCAATATATTACCACAAAACAATAAACAAGGAGTTGGGAGAGATTGATGTACTTAATAAATTTGACATAATGAGGAAATAAGTAGATGGTTTTACAGTAGTGTTTAGTGTGGTAAAATATAATAGAAACTGTGATTTCTTTAGAGAATTCTTGGAGAGCAGACAGCTCTTTTAAATCATCTTATATTAAAAACACTCACAGGACCTACTAAAAGAATTTATAAGAAGATTGCAATAGATCTGTAGAACATTGGAGAACAGAATTCCCTTTACTGTTAATTCATATTATTCAGAAAGTTAAGATGCATTCTTCGTTCTCTTGACAAGTATTCCTCCATGCATTCCATGCAAAGGACCAAATATTTTGGTGACTCTTACAATTGAATAGTCCTTGATCTTTCAGTTGACAATGAGGAGAAACAGAAGATGACCATCCTTGCATCTTGAAAGACAAGATGCTGCAGCTGGTGAAAACAAACATGATTAATAACAAAATGTTATTGTTTTTATTGTTAAATGCCCTGACCCTTTTTGGGAATGGGTAGCATCCAAACAAATTAAAAAAACAAACAATTTTGTGAATTTTTCAAGTATTCTCCATAAGCGTATTTTAACAGAGTGAAAAAAATCCCTTTATTGAAGTGGGTTGAATGATTATTAAAATTTGTATCTTCTTCTAGTTATGTTCCTCATTTAAATATTTATTTTTTATTCATATTTTTCAAAAGTCTCAAGCAAATATATTAGAATGAGGAATATATTTGTTCTGAAAAACACTAGTAAACAAAGGTGAAATGTCTGTGTTGGTATCAAGAAATAAAACTATGCAATCAGTAAATAGCAGGCATCAAAGCACAGGTTGGGTGCAAAGTATAAGCATCAACCTTGCTTTAGCAAACTTCAACTGAGAAGCTGCAACCTTGAATAAAACAGGGGGCAGCTTAATGAAGTGTTTTTTTTCTTCTTCCAAATTGCTACAATTAGGAAAGGAAGGTCATCTCCACCCTTTAAATCAGGGGTCTCCAACCTTGGCAACTTTAAACCTGGAGGACTTCAACTCCCAGAATTCTGGGAGTTGGTTCTCCAGGCTTAAAGTTGCCAAGGTTGGAGGCCCCTGCTTTAAATTACACAATAAAATGACCAAGGGCTTTTTAAAACATCTTTTTGTAATTACTTAATTAATCCTAGTAGCAATTATAAATACATGGTTTTCAAAATACCTTCCTTTCCATCCACCCGCCAAAGAAGAATACATACATACATACATATCAGTTGCACCTCGGCTCTTAAAAATATCAAAAAAGTAAATAAAATAATGTAAAGACTTTGATAAGTTTGCAACTCAAACTGATGACAAGGACAAAAATCAAGGCAGATAAGTTGTATAAAGTTCCTGTGGGAAACAGACCAAAGGCAGATGGTCCAGTGATTGAAACTGGGATTTTTGGATGGGAAAAAAACTGCTATAGTTTCCATTTCAATAGAGCTACTCCTGGCATCCTAACAAACTTCCTCTGTTTTAACCTTACTCCCACCTCCCCACCCCCAAAATAAAACCCTTGCAAAGCCTTTGACTCTGCATGATCTACCACTGAGTAATCAGAGCTGATGTATCTGCCATTGCAATTACTACAGTTCATTGTGCTTTGCCTTAAGAATGAAAAAATCTGCTACTGAACATCAAGGTATTTTGATAACTTATTCCTCTTTTTTCTCCAGCTGGAGATATTTGACTAGAAGTTTCCAGATGAACAGCTCCTAATCCTTTCAATTAAAAAGGATTCATCCAGCCATCCTTCTTTAATGGTTTTTCTGCAGAAATAGCAACAATAACAACTTAGTGAGAAGACACAGAAGGAAAATGACATCATATATGCTCTCATACAATTACTTGAAACAATAAGATAAAGTTGTTAAAATACAAAACAAAACCAGCCCTTAAGCAATCTCAACGTATTTGTTGGTGTTTGGCTATCCATTTAATTGCAATGTTTTATGGTGACTCTGTTTTGGCCACAGCAGAATATAAGTGATCATCCTTACCCACAATGAAGTATTTTATAGATAGGTTGGATAGACAGCTGTTGTAGACAGTCTGAATTTTTTTTTTTTGAATGGGTCTTTTTAAAAAATAAATAAAACTTTATAATACATGATTTTAAAATTACAAGATTTTGTTTTGTGACATTTTATACAGAAATGTGAGGAAATTAATTTCAAATTTAAATTAGAATCCTTTATATATCACAAATTCATAGCAATTAATGTATTACAAAATATTATATAAACATTAATGAACAAAAATTCAACTGTTTGCCGTCAATGATTATTTATTTTAGTATGATTTAGTAGGACACAATTGACCAATTTCTTCTATCCTCACTGCCATGATACATAATTCCATGGATTTTATGGCCATTGATTTGTTGTCAGCAAGGAGACAAAATCTGTCAGGGTACAGCTCTGTTTATGTTGATAAACATTTCAAGGGGATATATCTGTTTATGTTGATAAACATTTCAAGGGGATATATTGTAAACTTGTAATGAAATTTTAATTGTGTTTCTGACAATTAAATACACATGCATAAAAATAAGATTTATGGAGCATGTAGGCAGAAGGAAAAAAGGGGTTTTCATTAATTTAAATATTCAAATGTGTGAATCTTTCCGAGCTGATTAAGGGGTCCCTGCCTTTTCCAATTTTTATTTAATCTTATTATCTATACAATAATTCAATGTTGCATGTCCCAGATAGAACTGTGAAATAAAGAAAAAATTGGTCTAATAACAGGTTACATTATTTCATTATCTGTTGCTATGTACCTGTAGTGTGTGTGTGTGTGTGTGTGTGTGTGTGTGTGTGTGTGTGTATTCTTTCACAGATTGTCAAGTTCCCAAGTGGAATTGGTTACTGATGAAATTTCATATCTATATGTATTTAAGTTATATGTATATAAATAAGGAACTTGCCTGATTCATGAAATTTCATGAGCAAGGAAAGTAATAAATGTGTTGAGTTCAGAATATATTCCTACATGTTAAAAAAAAAACACCACAAAGGTAAGGCCTGTATTTAAAATGTCCTATTCTGGTTAATTTATAGGTCATTCTCAATTATTCAATACCCCTGGTCTGGGAAATTATTGACTTCAAAGATAAAATGTGTTAATTTTACATATTTTGATTAGATGAATTAGAAAACAGGTGATAAAGGTGCTGGTTGGCTAAAGTTTTCAATATATTCCACAATAAAGATTTATACACAGGTGAGTATATTTGCCTACAAGGGAGGAAGGTGTCTAATGATCATGATGCCTTGTCATGATCATTGACGAAGTATGGTAGACCAATGAAAACGGTACCAATATATAAATGTATCTTCACTTTGAGAACAGGAAGGCAGATGACTATGAAAACACATGGAAAATTTGCTTAGTTCCTATAAAGCACTTGGTGCAAACGTATCACTTCTTCCACTCGTATTTAGATTATTTCCCTTTGAACTCTGGGGGAGTCAGTGATAAGCATGGGGAGAGATTTCACAAGGATATCACAGGCATGGAGAAAAGATACCAAGGGAAATAGAGTCCTCCATGCTTGCTAATTACTGCTGGAATCTCCCCTGGGATGATCCTACTGCAGTTCACAAGGCAAAAAGACAAAAAGTGCAGCTTAGATACCAAATAAAAATGGAACCTTGTTCTTTAATCTGATGTTAGAACTTGTCATTTTTTCATGCCAAAACCATGAAAATGTTACATGAAAAACCAATAAACAAATGAAAAGTTATATTGCTGGTATCAATAAAAATATAAATTTATAATGACCGATGTGGCACCATTCTTATTGCTATATCACATTTTGCAGAAAGGTGATGGAGCATAATCGCACATCCCCCTCGCAATTTTGAATTATTCTGATGCAATTTTGACCTGAAGCTACTGTTTCTTAGAACCTGGGGCCAATTAATACTCAGAACTTAATTTTCCTTTATTAGTGACCCAGTACTGCAAAAATTAAGCTTCTTTCATTTCTGAGGCTTTCTCCTTGTAGACTAGTGTTCTTGGAGAATACATTTGAAAAAGTTGTAACCTCGCCCCAATAGATGTATATCATTTATTTGTTTTTTTTTATTTATCACATTTTAAAAGCTGCTCATCTCATCCAATTTTGTGATCCCATCTCTACTGGGATTTCATCTAGTTGTGCTACTGAGACTGATTTGATCACATTGATACATGACTTATACTGAAAGTTGGATTAATATTGCAGGTGTTATAACAGTTCATTTAGTGACCATTCAAAGTTACAATAGCACTGAAATAAGTGATTTAGGACTGTTTTTCACACAACCATTGCAGCATTCCTATAGTCACAAGATCAAAATTCAGATGCTTGGCAATTTGTTCATATTTATGATAGTTCAGTGTCCCAGGGTCATGTGATCATGTGATTTTGTGACCCTCTGACAAGCAAAGTCAATGGGAAGTCCAGATTCACTTAACAATAATAATGTTACTAACTTAATAAAAGCAATCATTCACATAACAATTGTGGCAAGAAAAGTTGTAAAATGTTTCACTTAGCAACATAAATTTTGGGCTGAATTTTGGTTGTAACTCAAGGACTACCGCACCTATACTTGCCATTATATCCTTCTAGATTGTTTTCCTCTTCTGCAGAATTCTACATTAAATTAAACATCAATTAATACATTTATCTTTTTATAGTAATCCTCAATTCTACATTTCAAAGAATCAATGAAGCATTTTATGAATAAACTAATCTGTAGACCTGGAAAAAATGTAGCCATTTATGTAACAATCTAATTGTGTTATAGAAGTCATGAATTAACAAGATAATGAAAACATGGTGGAATGGAGTCGACAGACACTTTCCTTCACATTGAACAGGTCAGAGTCTTAATTTACAACTTGAGAAGATTTTTGTGTTCTTCTTTTCCTTCTTTCCTAAAGGATAAAAAAAATCACAAAATTGAAAAAAGGTTAATCTTAAATCAGTCAAGGATTTTTCCTAAAGTTAAGCTCCTGAAAAGCAGGACACAGAGGCAAAAATCATGTAAGCTACTAACCGAGTCACTATAACAAAACATCTCTATCCACTGCACATTGCTCAAATGGCTGATAATCCCTTCATCTTTCATACAGCTTATGCTGAGATTTCATGACAATCTAATTGACAGTTAAATCTATAAAACTGTACCACAAAAATAATTTACAACCCAATGGAATTTGTTTTCTTGGCATTGTGCTTTTTTAAGAAATAAATTAACTTCATTCTTTAGTCAGGTATTTTTAAATTACTTTATTATAGCTAGTCTTCAATTTAAAACCACAATTGAGCCAAAAAATTGTTGTTAGTGAGACATTTAATAAGTGAGTTTTACCCCATTTTTCTTGCCACAGTTGTTAAGTGAATCATTGCATAACTTAGTAACCTGGTTGTTAAGTGAATCTGGCTTCCCCGTTGACTTTGCTTGTTAAAAAGTTGCCAGAGGTGATCACATGACTTCAGCACACAGTAATGGTCATAAGTATGAAGCATCTGCTAAGCATCTGAATTTGGATCACATGATCATGGGGATGCTTACCAAGGTTGTAACTGAAAAATGGTCATAAGTCATTGTTTCAGTTCCGTTGTAACTTTCAATGGTCACTAAATGAACTGTTGTAAATCTACCTCTATAATTTAAGATGTTTGTATTGTATCAGAAGTGTTTGTGTTTTATTTTGTATTGTGCTTACCTGCCTTAGCGTCTTGCTCTTGTAGACAAGAAGATGACTAAAAACAATATCTTTATTATATTCCAGAACAGGGGACCACAATCATTTCTGAACACATACACATATATACATTATATTTCAGAATTTATTCCTGATCCTTCACACCGTATTGCAGCACTATCTCTTGGTAGAGAAGGGTTGAATTATGTCTTATTTCTAGCCTTTATAGTGTCCATTAAGGTTGGATGCTTGTTGTTTACATTCTTATCTATTCAGAAAAATCCACCATGTTGGGTAGACTCTTCCTGCCATTATCTGAACTTGGATGCTACTTGTCCTATCAAAATAAAGAAAGAATACATAGTGAAATAGTACAATAGAAGATTCCTATAAGCATAAAAATAAGATAAAGTATTGGTGAGACAGACAAATGTTTTATAGAAGAATCAACACATTCTGGAAAAAAAACCCTCTTCTCATACCTCATCCATGCTTTCTAAAGTAATCTCTATAGATAAAGCCTCCTTCTGGCATCTTAAAGGAACATTCAGGAGGGGATGGCCTTCAGTCCTAAATCTTAGGACACATTTATGTTCCAAAGCTGAGAATCAGAGTATCCAGTGTGTTTTGCATTGACCCTGCTTGGAAGTCATTAAGAACTTTAGAGGTTCAGTTTCACTGCTTGACCTTCAAGGAAAAATACTATGATTAAACTTTGGCAAATTTTTTTTGTACAAAAACTAATGCCACATTGAAACATTAGCTCTTTTTATTCTCTTAATGTAGTGGAAGGTCAAGTAGATACAAATTAAAGGGAAGTTTTTTAAAAAAAAAGAATGAGAAGAAAATGTTTCTTTTCAGCTGAGCTATTGCACACCTGCAGCTTATTTTCATGATCAAGGGGGGGAAAACCCTTTGAAATACTAGGGTAGTAATGGAAATGCTGACTGATTTACAACAAAAGGTGCTAGTGGGGGGAATTATATGTTATGTTTTGCCGTAAATTCTATTAACACAATGAAGCTATCTTAATTAAACTGCTTTTAAACAGAATAAATTATTTAAAGAATCAAATTCTTTAAGTCTTCAACTGTGGTGGCCCAACAACTGGCAAATCATGGTCTCGCTCTGTACAATTGAAAGCCGTAACCAGCATCAGAATGGCTGTAATTAGCTACAGCATATATTCCAATTAACAGGGGAATTCCTTTTGCCTTGCTAGCAGCAACTGCCTGTTGAGAAGCTTTTACATGGCACTTGACTCAGTGGAAATAGGCTTTTTTCCTCGCCTATTTTGGCAGAGATATACCCTGGATTAACTGTCTTCCTGTTCATTAATGGGCTAACATGTAATTTGGCAAATAAAAGTAAGGAGTAGGACAAAAGCCAAAAATTCTCACAGTAGATATCAGTTTGAGATCAATACTTTTTGTTTTTAATTGTGTATTGTACAATAGATCATAATCAGGTTTTTAAAAAGCTGGTATTCTCTGGCATAATTGTTTAGTCGGCAAACTGGCAATAATTCAGAATCCTGGCAAGCTGAATCTGATTAAAAACACACTCTGGGACAGTTGCCTTTTCACCCCTTCTGACGCTTAAGTATTTAGACACAGTAATCACACCAGAGTATCAGAAAAGCAAATATACTTTAGTCAGGAGTGTCAAACTCCCGAAGTCATGGCGTTGTCACGTGACGTGTCATTACTTTTTTCCTCTTCACAAAACCTGGCCTGGGTGTGACCAGCATGTGACACATCTGCCCCACAGACCATGAGTTTTGACAAGCCTGCTTTAGGTAGATAGTCAATCCCTAAAGCTATTTATGTGAAGCTCTGAAGTTGTTGTGAGGGTCTTTGGATCAGTTTTGTAAGGTAGGACAGAATGCTGAAACTAGTTTTATTACTTAAAGTGGGAGTGTTAAAACTGGGCATTCTATCTCTAATTTCTTCTTAAATGTCCAGGGCTCATATCAAGGGCACAATGAGCAAACTAACTATAAACTCCTAGTTTCCAGTCTTAACAGGTACACAAATTTTAAAAGCCATCTGCTTCCCTTGTTCAACATAAAAAAGTATTGCCTGTTCGTTAAATGCAAGATGATTTCTTCCCATTTATTCTCTGTAAAAAACAAAACTTTATAGTATACAGTAATGTTATGATTAATGATAAATATTCAGAACAATAGAATGAAATTCTCTCTGAAAATCACAATCATGTTAATATTTTGGTGTCCTCGTATTAGATGATCATCTAAGGATATGCTCTTATTTTAAGCCGTTAACTTTTCTAGATTCTTAAACTCCGAGTGTGCAAGTTTGCAGGATCCAGATAAGTCTACATACGTATCTGTATATTCACTGGTGATTTGATTAAGATGACTTTGAACTATGAATTTGGGACTGGAAACACACATTCTGCCAATTTATCCATCCATTTAAACTGATATCGTATTATATGCAGAAATATCTATATTTTCACTAAAGAAGGTAGATCAGTTTTTTTACAGAAAGCTATCTTTGTCTGAACCAAAGCATTGGTTTACTCAGTCTAAAGATGTACAAGCTGATGCACAAGGCTGCAGAATCGCAAATCAAGAGTATACATATTTCAAAATATTTTAAGTGATAAATAAGTGCTAATTCATCTTATGTGTTTGCCAGAGACTAAATACATAGTCCTTATTTTTAATAAAATCTCAAAACAGTATGCTGTCATTCACAGGTCTACAAAGTTTTTCTGTATACATATTATAATATTATGTTCCTTTTCTTTCCATTTTTAAACAAATAATATCAGTACAATTCTTCATACTACAAAAATTATTTGTCCTATAAGAGAAAATAAAATATATTTCTTCTGTAAAATAAAAACCAAATGTTTTTTGGCAAAAATGCAACTAATAGGAGATCAATTTCAAGGGCAAGCAGCTATGAATTCGATGTCATTTTTCTTGGGACTGCTTTCTGGAAGAGCAACTGGACAAGTTGGTAATAGTATGAATACATTCCATATATTGACATGGACTTTGTTTTAGAGAGCATCTGTTTTTAAAATCAGCACTAGAAATTTAATCAACTAAATTAAAATAAATACACTTTCTACAAAAATAACTTCCTGCAGTCAACTTTTCTAAAAGATGAACATTGACTGGTATTTAAGATGCCGAGATAAATGTATATAGTTAGGCAATTACAAAGAACTGCTTAAAAAAAGATAGAAGAAGCTTAAAGCAATATTAGCTCACTATATTGATAAATGGATATCCAAACGTATTAAGCCCTATCCCAAAGTCAGATTAGAATGTGCAGTGATTTCTTCCTAGAATATAATCATTTTAAGACAACATAAAAAAATATTTTAATGCAGCATTATTCTGAGTTCATCTCTTAAAATAGGGTGATTCATTTGCCTCTCTTTGGTAGAAGCAAAATGAAATATTATTTTTAATGAATGCTATATAGAACCTAAGAAGTATTGACATGTTTCATCTCAATATTAAGCCAGTCACCTTTTAAAATGAATCTCCAAGCCCTGAAGTCTAATACCGTCCAACAATACTAACTTTTCCTGATGAAATAGGAAAAGAATAGTACAGATGTTCTTTTATAAGTTATAGCATAATTGTAGTATTTGTTTCATTACATGAAGAAAATAAAAATCCATTTCAAAGAGCATGTTATATAATCTTTGAAAATTGAATTTTATCTGCATGTATACAATATTAGATAAATTTACTTTATATAATTGACAATTTTGGGGAAAAATATTAATAAATGTTTCATATAATTTTGCAAGAAAACAATGTAATTCTGGTGCTTTAATTCATTTAGAATTTTTTTTTACCATTCATAATTAAAGAAGCAGTTAAGAACCACTGTATGAGAAATCCAACTATAAAAGGTAACGTATATATCTTCATAACGTATATATCTTTCAGGTTTACTATATGAATCTGAATAAATATTTTAAAATTGAAAATGTATGTCCTTCAATAAGAGATCCAATTTGGGTTAGTGGTTGAAATCAGGGAAACCATGAGTTCTAGTCCTGCTTAGGCCATGAAAGCCAGCTGGATAACCTTGAGCCAGTCACTCGTTCTCAGCCCACCTCATAGGATTGCTGTTGTAAGGAAAATAGGAGGAGGAAAGTGTGTTAAGTTTGTTCAATTTATTAAGACCTGTTAGGTTTTACACCATTTTCCCTATATTTTTATGTAAACATGTTAACATAAATTCAGTTGTGTTAAATAATTGTTTATCATAGGCCTGTAATAAAATATTATTCAACTCAACTTTAATTTATTCTACTGATGAGAGAAAATCTGCTCAACTGTGTGCAAAGACTTTTCAGTATCACTTTAAAATTTAAAACAACACAAACACACGTGTAAGCCTTATAAAGCACCAATTGTAAAATTAAGGGAATAGCTGAAATTCAAAGTATTGTAATGTCTTAAATTCAAAGTATTGTAATGTCTCAAAACTAATTTGTTTGATAAATTCACTGTCATTCAACTGACAGGTATTAAAATAGCAGCTTCCAGGTGGTTTTGTGAATGGCTTTATTTGTTAATTAAACCTGATTGAGCTATGATCTGTTATATAAGAAATGTCTATGCTGCAGATTTGAGTTTGTTGAAATAATGGTGAAGAAACCAAAAATAATTAAGTCTAAAAATGTAATTAAGTGCTGAGATAAACGTATACTCCCATTGGGCAGGATGTGCAGCAACAAACACCAGGGATTAATCATATTTAATTCATTCATTTATGTTCTAATTATAGTTTACACTAATTATTGCTTTTACAGAAGGGTATATTTTTATATAATTGAGGCTATAATATCTCATTTTAATCTCCTGCTACAATAATATGGTCAGAACTGATATGGTTTAAATGATGAAAATACTCATGGAATGTGGCAGAGACATTTAAATTATGACCATAACTTAAATATTCATTATAACTATACATTAAAAATAAGAAGTAAAAATGAACACTGACTTCACTGTAACATATAATTTCCCTATGACTTCCCTGTAAAGAGAACAGTTTATGTATAGGAATAGCCATCCCTTTAACCCTGCTTGAAGCTTAGCCAAGTACACCAGATTTTACACAAAAACTTGACAAGGTTTTATCTACCTAGTGCTGTCTCCATGTTTAAAAAAATGTCAGCTTTTAAAGATTTGAAATAGGTTATAATGTGTTGTTGCTTCCAAGTTCTCTAAACCCTTTCATTTTAGGGTGACTAAATTCAACTGAATGTATTCTGTTGGCTCACTAATCATACATGGGTCTTACATTTGTGTGTTTGTGTGTTGTGTGTGTGTATCTCAAATACTAATATAAGACTCAAGTGTAGGATTGTACATATTCTTGTGATAAACTTAACATTATTTCCATTTTAATTGCACTTTAATAGTTGATAACCGTATCAATACAAATTACAATATAAACCTGCGGTAGTTGAACAAAGAAAAACAGCAAAACCTAAAAGAAATTAATGATGAAACAAAAATAGAACAGAAACTAAGAAAAAAATTGTATTAGTCTTTATTGCTTCAATAGTTGAGAACAGACTGAATCAGCTAGAAGAGCAGAAGTTATCAACTTTAGTGTAAACAAAAAATGGTACTTGAAACTTTTTGATTTCTCTTGTTGATATAAAGTAAAGCAGAATATAAAATATTGTAGCTGCCCAGATTTTTTAAAATATGGTTCAGAAAATAATTGTTTCTTGTCTGCGACTTCCACAGTAAAATCTGGATAGATATTTTATTCTTTTAGAATTACATTTTAGACAATTAAACTCAGAAATTTTTGTCTAAATCTATGGAAAGTCTCATCTCTTGTAGAAACGAAATTCATGTAGAAACTGTACACTATCTGAGTAAGTGCTAGATCCTGATCTTCAGGTAATGAAATTTTAATTAAGACTTAAAGGGTAGAGAAAGATGTCAAAATAAAATTTCTATAAATGTTGTCAATTGAATTGGATTAGGGATATTTTCAATACCAATCACATACTTTTTTCTCTGAAATACTGAGCTTCCAGAATATTATTCAAATACTGTGACAGCCCATATTGTCCTGGATTTTCGTTTGTTCTCCTAGGTTATATACTTTATCTTGGATCTCTGTATGAGTCTTATTAGTCTCGATAGTTATTGTTTGAAAAGAGAGAGAGAGATTCTTAGATTGGCTTTGAAATGTTTAATTGGCAAAGCATCTTGTTTAATAGCTGGAAATTCTTCCTTGGCTGCTTTGGAAAGTACAGATGGGAGAGACATACAGTATCTGGAACTGCAGCAGGAGATTTCTTGGCCCTAATTCACCTATTTAGAGGAAAGTAATTGGCCTCAGGGAGATATTACAATGTAAATAGCCTTAATTTATTTGTTTGATGAAATACTATCCATGCAGCATAGGATTTTAAATACTTTATAAAATAGGAGAGAAAAATAAATGTTAGCTCACTATACACAGAGAAAAGGAACCATAAAATCATGTCAATCAAAATGTCAACCAGTTTTTCTTTTATACATATTTTTGTTTTCTATTTTATTTTCTTAATTAGTGTGGGTATTTTTTTCTTAATTAGCAGTTATAAAATATTGCACAGTTGGAAATAGTATCAGTTTTAAAGCTATATATACACAAATGAGTGGTTACCGTTTGGATGAAACATTGATATCTTACTGCCTTAACTATTGACCAATACAAAATATTTAAATGAGCTTAATTTTAATGTGAAGTTAAAATGGAATTTACAATGAAGCAGACTTTATGCATTTATAATGGAACGATTAATGTATCAAATATGATATAGTTATATCACATTTCATGTCTGCAGGAAAAAGTATAGAGATTTTTTTCATTCATTTAGGTTCCAGATCAGCTTTACTGAAAGAGATATTTTTCCAGCAAATCATGGGAATACTGCACAACTTCAAACTTACACCCCAACAACTATATTCAGTGGTTCTTCTCAGTGCTGCAACATGATTTGAGAAGCAGAGGACCTGAACAGCCAGTCTGCTCATTGACAGACAAACACATACAAATACAAGATAAAATTGGTGAAAATGTGGCTTGCATTTATCATTGTAGCTGCTTAGGATCTTGAAATGCATTACTGATGGTTTACTTTATAACTGATATCATGTGAAAGACAGAACTACTGTATGATAAACTAATGTGACATTATATTAAAAGTGATTCTTCCAAAGTTCTTCCATAGCTTCAGTCAATAACTTTGCTGATGGTTTGCATCTATCTTTAGGAATTAAATGGAAAATAATATTAGAATCAAATAAAGACATTTGACAATTACCCCAAGATTTAGAGTAAATTTAATCCAACTTAGAAATTATTTAGCACAGAATATCACAACACAATTTTGCTCATCATAATAAATAAGTTTCTCAACTTTCAATGCAATTTGAGAAGCAAAAGTTGCTACATATAGTAGTATTTATTTGCAGAATGCTGCCATGTTAGTGAAATTTACTATTCCCTAATAATGCTATAGATATGAGTGACAATATTCAATATTCTTCACCATTCAAAGTTTTGCATGACCAAAATCACTTCAGATAATTTCAAAAGACATTTCTAGCATTTTGATATTCTTTTGCATATGAGATTATGATCTGGCATTTCGTGTTACATATACAGACAGAGATGATATAGAGACAGACAGATATTGGTGTGGAATTGAGAGAATCTTCATTAAAAAGAATTGGAGGAATCTTGAGAAATAAATTTTATCATACATTAATAAGGCAAAGCAATATTGCCAAGTATTTTTAGAAAATGATCCAATTTGTAATATTTCTTTAGAAAACACATTGCATAATATTTGATGGAATGAAATAAAGTTTTATTTCTCAAATATTCTTCCAACATTTTCATATATTACCTAGGAACTTCAAATTTGTAATTTCACATATCAAAAATATCATATTTTTCACTGGAAAAAAGTGTAAAGTTTCCTTCCAAAATATGTATATCATATACATATATGATCATAACAATGCATACCAACATTCAGCCTGCTAACTAGGTTAACATGGGTTTTATGTTTTATGGTTGACTACTTTCACGAGTATGCCACTCTGTTAAGACATATTTTAAAATGCTGCCTGGACACAGCATATTATGTGAATACAATTGTATTTTTGATAATGCAAGCTTGACATTTGTTATGTAAACCAGGTATATGTCTATTTAATCTGAAGTAAGAGCTACGTTGCATGGGAGATCTTATTGCATTTTATTTTTTATTAATAAAAAGCAAGTATTTGCAGCATGGAAAAATGCATGTTATTCCTATAAAATTCCTAGATATATACTGGAATAGTTAAGCAGTAGAAATAACTTCAAAAAGATTGTGGAAACTCTTTAAAATAATTTTGTTTAAAAAAAGTTGTTTGGTATTTGATTTCCATCAAGATAAAGGATCTTGACATTTCTAGGGAATGGAGAACAGAGACTTTTATTCATACAAAACCCAGATAAATTCCTTGATTCACCCTAACCAGCCTATAAAATTAGCTGTCAGGAACTCTCAATGTAAATCAAAGTAAATTACGTTTGCTCAGTGTTGTTATGTATAAACTAGCACTACTTTCCCTCTAATACTACAACATGTGAAGAATACTTAACACTTATACACAAATAAGACAACTTTTAAAAGTTATCTCACTAGAAAACGCTGCATGAGATTTCATATTGTTGCAATATGAGGTCCTTAGTGGTTATCACATTCTAGGCAGGTGTCTCATGATCTGTCTGATTAGACATCAGAGTTCTCCCTTGGTGTTGTTTCTCAAGGACATTCGCCAAGTTTGCATAATGTTGTTTTTCTTTTGTAGAGTTTTATTGCATTGCATGGCAATTGATAAAAATTCAACTAAATAAAGTATTCAGAAATTCTTGACAGAAACAAAATTTGATAACCCTTTTGCTATTAAAGTTTTCCTGATGAATTATACTGTTATTCTATGCTGCATCATATGTAAAGAAAGGCAGAAAAATGAAATCCATTTTTATATAGATACACAGTCCATGCTATAGAAAATTTAAAAACAGTTAATGGATTCTTCTTAAAGGAACTATTTCGTAAATATATCTCAGTCATCCAGCTCATGATTGTCCTGAAGGTTTTTTTTTCAAGAGGCAACTGGACTTTCTGGTTTTTCTTTGAAAATGAAACCAGAGCTGAAGAAGCTTCTTGGATGAGATGCGCAACTTCTTCAAAGAAAAACCAGAAAGCCCAATTGCCTCTTGAAAAAGCACTTTGGGGAGTACTTCACAAATACTATTTTCAAATTGGATGAGGATGGATTCTCATGTAAGTAAATGACCAAGTAATCAAATGATCCTAAACTATACAGTGGAAAGGAGAATAATTTGCAATTTCCTCAACAGAGAGTGGAAAGCAGATCTACTTATTGCTTGCGAGATCAATAGAGAAACAATTTCAGGTTTTTTTTTTATGATCCAATAGAAAATATACCTTCTGCACTTATTTGTTTCTGTGAGAAACTGTTAAGTTACACTTGCAAATGTAATTTTGCAACAGGTGCAATATGATAGTTTGAATTTAGACTCACATAGAGAATGACAGAAGCAAAAGCCTGGGCACGGCATTGACTGGATAACATTTTTGGCAAGCTCTTATTGATCAGCTAGAAGAATAACACTGATTGACTCATTATCTTCAGCTGAACCCAGAATGCTGAAAACAGAATCAGTTGATCCATTTCAACCACTTAGAATTGGAGAATGGAAAAATTCCATGCACACTTATAAAAAAATGCAAAGGGAAATTATTTCTCAGTAATTATACATAGATTTGTTTTGGAAATGGACAATTGATTAGCTAAGAAGAACTAAAGATCAAACATAATTCTTTAAGGGTCATTATCATTTTTATTTATCAATCTTTTAGACTGTAATATGTGATCATGTAAATGAAAATTAGAATAGAATAGAATACTTTATTGGCCAAGTGTGATTGGACACACAAGGAATTTGTCTTGATGTAAATACTCTCAGTATACATAAAAGAAAAGATACATTTGTCAGGATTCGAGAATCATAAGATACAGCACTTAATGATAGTCATAGGGTACAATAAGCAATCAATCATGCTAGGAAACAGTCAATATAAATCGTAAGTATACCAGCGACAAAGTTACGTTCATACAGTCACAAGTGGGAGGGGATGGGTGATAAGGAGTGATGAGAAGATAAATAGTAATAGTAATGCAGACTTTGTAAATAGTTGGACAGTGTTGAGGGAATTATTTGTTTAGCAGAGTGATGGCTTTCGGGGAAAAACCTGTTCTGGTGTGCAATGCTCTATAGCATCGTTTTGAGGGAAGGAGTTGAAATAGTTTATGTCCGGGATGTGAGGGATCTGTAAATATTTTCACAGCCCTCTTTTTGACTCGTGCTGTATACAGGTCCTCAACTGGAGGCAGGTTGGTAGTAATTGTTTTTTCTGCAGTCCTAATTACTCTCTGAAATCTGTGTCTGTCCTGTTGGGTTGCAGAACCAAACCAGACAGTTATAGAGGTGCAAATGACAGACTCAATCATTCCTCTGTAGAACTGGATCAGCAGTTCCTTGGGCAGTTTGAGCTTTCTGAGTTGGCACAGAAAGAACATTCTTTTTTTAAAAAAAAACAAATTTTATTAATTTTAAAGACAAACAAAACATCATTAAACATTAAAAACATAAAACTTTTTTCCATTATAAATCTTTACAAGGCAGGTAAAACATTATTTTATATCGCATACTTCTAATTTACCCCATTTCCATATAAACACATAAATTCCTTTTAACAAATTTCTCATTATTTCTCTTTACTCTTATTGAATTACATTTCTTTTCTATATTTATCTACTATTAAGTCATCATATTTATATTTCCCTCTGACTTGTTTACAATTATTCTCATCTAACATTCCTCCGAGATTTTATTAATTCTCAAAGAAAGAACATTCTTTGTTGTGCTTTTTTGATGACATTTTTGACGTTAGGTGTCCATTTTAGGTCATGTGATATAGTAGAACTTAGAAATTTGAAGGTCTCTACTGTTGATACAGTGTTATTTAGTGTTGTAAGAGGTGGTAGTGTGGGAGGGTTTCTTCTAAAGTCAACCACCATTTCTATGGTTTTGAGTGTGTTGGTTCCAGATTGTTCCAGTTACACCACGAGGCAAGTTGTATAACCTCCTGTCTGTATGCGGATTCGTCATTGTCTCAAATGAGACCAATCACTGTTGTGTCATCAAATTAGAACAATTTATCCTAAATTTCAAGTGCTTCTAATGAATTTGAATTTCATTTCTAATGAAAATTAGAACAATTTATCCCAAAACGCAGATGCTTTGACATAGACCTATACAATTAGAAATGTTACTTTAAAGCAAAATAAAGGTTCTAACTAATGCATTAGATTTACAGTACAACGATTACAGTTCTGCTGATTGCAGCAATACTATTATGAACAAGGAAAACCAGATGCTTTTCCTTTTTCTAATTTCAAAGAAGTCTCTATTGATGTTTCCTTTGTGATTGGCTGGGTTAGCTAACAATACAACACAGTTTTTAAAATATCTTTTCTCTGGAAAATTTTTTGGCAAATATGTGTGATACATCAATATTTCAATCTAAAATTGAACATCAAAACAGACTATTTCTGTGTTGATATTTCACAAATAAAGGAATTTACACTTTATATCTTACTGGATTACAATTTTCTTTTTATATATACTTTTACTAAAAGTCTTAAATATGATAAAGACTAACACAAATTAAAATAAATTAAGAAACAAAAAATAAAGAAATGAAACAGCAAGAAGTGCAAGAAAATAAAGAAGTTGAAAAAAGTAGATAAAGAAGTGGCTTCTGATATTCTTCTTAGCAGTTATATAAAAATATATTTTAACCCCTCTAAATTTACAGCATATTACTCTTGTTTTTATAATCTCTCCTATCTAATCATAAAAACCAGAGATCATAAGTTTTTCAAAAAGTCCATAAGAAGTTTTACAATTTTCTAAAAGAATGGAAGAGGATTCAAAATATATTGTAAAACTTTTGTCATTCCACCAACTATTATTTTGTGTAAAATAGTTTAAGTGTAGTATAAATGTATTTTGTGTGTGTGTGTGTGTGTGTGTGTGTGTGTGTGTGTGTGCGTGTAGATAGATGTAGATATAGATATGCACACACACAAACACAGTTGGTTTTATGGGGACATTCTCCAGTTAGAGACATTGACAACCTCTGTTTAGAGTTAAGAAAAGGATAAAGAATTGCTGGCATTCTGTCTTTCTCAATCTGGAGGGTATTAATCTCCTCTTTTCTGATACTTTAGCAGCCCAAGTTCTTTTTGATCTACCATTCCTAATATCGATCTAAACTTCTTAATCCATCTCAACTTCATTCTTAATTAAAACAACAAATTTTCAAGAATTAGCATTGCCTAGATCCATCTTACTTTGTAACCCTTTTTGTATCACAGTGCTAGTGACTCTTACTTGCTGTTATGTCTCTTTTTCTTCCTTTGTCTCCCCCGCCTCTTTTTTTTTTACTATTCAAGGTCTTCCTTCTTCTCTGAGAAACATCCTTCTGTGAGACAATAAACTACCTACCACATTCTTTCTCACCAGGACAAGGTATTCATTAGGATATCTAAGTTACATTTATGCCCCTGAAACAGATTCCCAGGAAGGCATGGCCTTCTGTAACTTGTCATAATATGCTAACCTAAAATGAGATTTTGTTCAATGTAATCTGCAAGACTAGCCTATGCAATTGTATTATGACTCAGTGTGTGATTTTAAATTGGGCAATTCAGACAAATCAAGTAATTGAGACAATTCAGTAAATCATGAATTTAAAAAATGATGGTTTAGACCTTAGTGTGAGTATAGCTTGACTCTTGATAAGAAACTATGTTAGGAGATTTTGTTTTTCTTTATGTTTTTAAGGTGCCTTTGGCAGTTGACCTTTCATAACATCTATGATTATATTCAAGCTGTGCCAAGAAGGCAGTTGTATCTTTCAGTAAAAATTTGGGTTTATCAAAATATCTAGACATTTCATGAGAAAACACAAAGTATGGGTAATTTGTACTAGGTCTGGCAAAGATTGGATCTGAAGATTCAACTAAATCTTCAACTTTTCTAATTAAATTGAAACATCAAAACAAGTTTGTTTTTACCAAGTAGATTTGGAGTGATTCCAGATGCTTCTAAAGTTGGTTACAAAGAGACTTCTTAGAAACAATGATGGGATGTCAGCAGAGCTGTTGACCGTAGCAGAAAAAGGAAGCAATGAAGGCTCCTTGGAATTCTTCTCCAGAACACAAGGGAAGTCAGGATTGCCCTGTATGCTCTGTACAGAGGCTCCTAATGAAATGAAGGACCAGAGGATCGTGGTCTACAGTAGGTTTTAAAGCTCTGCGGGCTGGGGAAGTCATCTTGTCTAATCTGTAGTTTAATGCCTTCAAACAGCCCCTGGGATTGTGTGCTTTCTGACTTTACCACCTTAGGTAATTGTTTCTTAGTGGCTTTTTCAATGATAAGACAAGTTTCATTTCATCAGGTGAGTTTCCTTTTATGCTTGATGAAAGAAGTTTTATGCAAGTGTAAGTACTTCCAAAAGGAAAAAAAAAATTTTTTTGAATGAATATTAAAAGCGTGACTAGAATACTAATTTTGCAAAGTTATAAATGGATTAAGTAGCCAGATGGACTTCAAAGAATATTTTCTGAGAATTGTTTAAAATCTTACCAAAATACATACAAAGACTTTGAAACCAACTGTAAGAGTTAATCCCTGGGAAGATGTTGTTGTTTGGGGGGGAGGGAACCATAAGAGAGGATTTTGAATAAAGGGAGCCAGAGAAAACTCAAGATTACAGTTAGAGGAGAAGAGACCCATTAAAATAGTTGACTGTGGAAGAATTCAAGGATATTTGGTAATAATGCACTCAGAAATTATTCTTGTTGTTTGCTATTATTAAAATTATGTTAAAAGAAACTACAGAAGAGGAACAGAAAAATGGGCAAAACATAAATTTTTATTTTATTTTATATAAACAATCCATCTTTCATTTAAACAGTGTGTCGTCTGGGTACAAATATTTTGTGCAATAACCATTACAATTAGTAATCAATTAGGGTCATGAATGCTTCTGACTATGACCAAATTGGGTGCCAACCAAAAAAATCCACAAAATGTTTGACTCTGCTTATGAACACATCCTCGGGTGGCGATCAAATACAGCTGTGGCAATTTTCCCTGCCGCAGCAATTTCTCCTTCTGCGCCATTTTGTGTGTGCGCGTATGCACAGTTAGTCTCACTTCTAGTCACAACCAAATCGGCTTGTGACCAAAGTCCTGGAATGGATTATGGTTGTGAGTGGAGGTTCCACTGTACTCTTTTGTAAGCAAGCCTGAAAAGATCAGTTGGTAGGGAGACCTGGAAGGAGAAATTGGATAATTTCCTTGTACCAATGGTAGCACTGCTTGTAGTTGTATAGCACAATGTTCAAAAATAAATGTTTCTATTAATTATTTTGATTCATTATATTCTGAATGATGATTCTATGAGCATTTCTGTGAGAAGACTTTTGCAACCACTGTCATGCAAGAGATAAATTTGCAGTACTTTCCCACAGACAAAGAAACACTGCCATATGGTATTAAATCACTTCAGATTTCTTCCTCCCATATGGAAGGAGGACATAACTTACAGAGGTGATTATTTTTCACAGTAAACAAGTACTATTTACTATTTAGGTTAAGTAGTAGTCAATGTTCTTCTTCT
Source organism: Pseudonaja textilis (assembly GCF_049901715.1). Classification (NCBI taxonomy): domain Eukaryota; kingdom Metazoa; phylum Chordata; class Lepidosauria; order Squamata; family Elapidae; genus Pseudonaja; species Pseudonaja textilis. The sequence continues at coordinate 33,901,439 of NC_141996.1, forward strand.
TTCTTGAAATTTCCTAATATATGGAGTCAGGAGGATATACAGTATATAGTTGCATCTGATTTATCTTGTTAAAAGAAAAATCTCTTGAAGATGACAGGTTATAAGAATATATTATGAAATGACTATATTGAGTATTATGTGAGATTATTTCTACCTGTAAGAGAAATGTCTTCACCATTTAAAATCTTTTGAGAAAGAATTAAAGAGGGTTTCCTTTTTGACACAAACAAAATTTAAAAATCTGTTCTCATTCCTATGGATGGTACATGTCTTGGATCCTCTACCAAAGGCCTGGGACTAACAATGCATTCTTAATAGTGCATTCTTCTGAGTGCAGAACTCTGACATTGGTCTTGGGATCTGTTGGATCCACTTTCCCAGCTTCGGATTCATAGCCCTGAGTACTCTTACCACTACTGGACCATGTTGGTCTTTACTTTACACTTCCTGTCTAATTCCTCCTTCAGGCCTAGATACTTCTTCAGCTTCTTATATTCCTCCCTGATGTTGGTATCATTTAGCACCACTGCTGTATTCTAGTCCTCGTCTATTATCACAATGACTTGCTAATAGCCAGCTAGTTATTGGCATCTTCTAACGTACCATCTAAGGAGATCAAACCTGTCAATCCTAAAGGAAATCAACTTTGATTGTTCTTTGGAAGATCAGAAACTGAAGTCAAATACTTGGGCCACCTAATGAGAAGAGATGACTTAGAAAAGATATTGGAGAAGTTTGAAAGCAAAAGGAGAAAAAGTTGGCAGAGGATAAGAAAAGTCCAATCAATTTGGCCAATAACTTAGTAACTTAACAACAACAAAAATGTACTATCTTCTGCGCTGAGCCTTGGTAATCAGTCTTGAGGATTAATTGTAGCTAGTTTATCCATTATCTTATATCAGCTGCTGTGCTCTGAAATGTACTGGGTGGCAATGACTTTTCAGCTACAGATGATGGCTGCACATTTAGTTGTTCCAATTGTTCTTCTAAATCTTTTCGAGTCCAGGATGTAATATGTGGTTGATCTACTTCAAGTTGTGAGAGTAGTTTCTTCTTCACAATATTGAAGCATTGAATCACTAGCTATTTCTCAGTTAGTATGAATATAACAGAATTGGAAAGGACCTTGGCAATCTTCTAGTCCAACCCCCTGCTCAAGCAGGACACTCTATACAATTCCAGACAAGTGGTTGTCCAAACTTCAGCAGTCATGGGTCTCCATCACTTTTAACTTAAAAGCCTCCGGTGATAGAGACCATGACTTCTGAAGGCAAGCTGTTCCACTGGTCAATTGTTCTCACTGTTAGAAAAATTCTCTTTATTCCAGGTTGCTTCTCTCCTTGATCCATTCTTTACTGTCTTGCCTTCTGGTGCTTTGGGAAATAGATTTACCCTCTCTTCTTTTTGGCAGCCCCTCAATGTTTAATGTAGGTCTTCCAAGAGGTATGGTTTGTTTAACAGCCCACTTATTATCATGGTTCCCCAAAATCTGACGTGGTTATTCCAGGCAATGCCTGAACTTAGTTTAAGTCACTATGATCTCCTGCATCAAAGGACAGCTTTCTTGAATAGAATAGAGTAGACTGGAGTAGAGTAGAGTAGAATAGAATACCTTTATTGTCATTGCATTCCACGAATACAATGAAATTTGAAAGCTACTCCAGCAGTGCCCCAAACACGACATCACAATCAGACTACAGAGTATTTAAAAATTAAACAATAATAATAATAGGACTGAATCACAAATGTACTACCTGATTCAAGACAACTACTGCCTTGGAAAAGAAACTGTTCTCAATCCATTAGTCCTCATTCTAACCACTAGGGTAGGCTAAGCAGCTGCCAGATGGATGGATGGATGGATGGATGGATGGATGGATGGATGGATGGATATATGTATGTTTGTATGTATCAAGCTGGAAAACATTCTTAAAGCTGTCTTCCATTTTCCTCACAACTACAAACTGTGAGTTATGGATGGGCTCAAAGTCACCCAATCAGCTTATGTTCCTAAAGAATTCACTGTTGTCTTTAGAGCAGCACTAACTCATATACATTATGGCATAAACAAAATAAGGAATATGAAATAAAGTAGACTAGATCTATTGAGTGTTTAAAAAGATATCAGAAGACTTGGTGCTTCCCACTGTTCTGTGTTAATACAGAATCACATGTGTGATAGACGATATAGAAATTTGATATTGATATGTTGTGCAACTATGACATATTTCACTTTATGGCTTTTCTGTAGTTTAAAAAATTAACAAGAAAAAGAGAGAAAACAAATGATTTCCAAAAACTGTGGCAGAAGCAATAGAAAAGGGTTGCTTGCCTCCCCCTGGTATTTTTCATTAATTCTCACACCTTTCTCAGCTGCACAATAACTGCGGATCATAGAAGCTGCACAGCAGTTAAAATGAGGAGAAGGAACTGTGATGTTCCCTGTGCCTGTTTTGCTGAAAGGTTGCAACTAGTCTACAGAACACTGACAACTGTTCAAATAAAGAGTTGTCTCTTTTCCTTCAGTGGGGAATCTCAACAATTTCATCCTAAAGGCTGCAGACTCATAAATATTCTAAAATATTTAAAAGCAACAGGTGTGACCTAAACCTTCACTGCCCCCTTCAAATAGGGGCTAGCCTCCTAAAAATATTTTTGTCTTAAAAAAAAAACCAAGTAGATTGACTGATGCTATCTGCAGCTTTTTAGAGATTTGCTAGCATAGTAGTCCTTTTATGTCATCCTTTTGACCTTCTGAAGTGCAATTTCACCACATGGTTTCTCTCTCCATAGTAATCATGAGATTTCCACTTGTTTTTAAAGCAGTGTATGTCCCCCTTTTCTAGAAACAGGGTTAATGGTGATAAAGTTCATGCAAGAGAGGACAAACCTTTGCTTAAAAATATTCCTTGTAATGTGTGATATCCAGCAAATGCTGGATTTAAAATAAAAGTAAACTTTGCTTTGAAGTAAACTTTGGGCTCCTATCATGAACATATCTACATAGTTTTCTTGGCAACAATGCAGAGTAGTTTGTCAGTACTGCCCTTTTAATTTCAGTATAATCTATAAACTTAAAATATTCTGTATAGTGCTCACATATCTAAATACTAACCAGATTTGTCCCTGATTAGCATTTTGAGTTCCAACTTGCTCAACTATAAAATGAGATCAGTTAACACCAAGATTGCCATTAACAGTTTCCAGAACAAACAGTTATTTGGGATATTGTGGTTCCCATTATAAATATTGTCTTCCTATTTAAACTGCACTCATTATAAATTTGCATTATTAATATAAATCAGCAGGAGCCAATTTTGTGTGATCTATGTACTCTGTTGCCTTTTTAGTGATGCATAAATGGCTACGCTGAATACAAAATATGTTCTATAAATATTAGCAAACTTATTACTAGGAAAGGGTAGGACTACCAGTTTTCAGTTCTCCCAAAGAATTAGAAGTAGAAGTAGAATTAAGTTTTCTTCTTCTGGAAGAAGAATACTCTTCCTTCCATCAAAACCACAGCCTGACAAGCTTCCAATTAAAATGCCAGCTATAAATTGCAACATCAAATCAAAAGTCTGCGCTTATCATAATATCTGATTTTGTGAACAGATACTTTCCAATCCTAACAAATGGCATTGAAACTCTCATTCAAAGTATAGTAGTTGAATATATGTATAAGACTACCCATCATAGAGACTAAAGATTTCTTAATTATAGAAAATTATTTTTAAAGGAATTTTTCATATGTCATTTAAAGAGTTCCACTTCAACCTGTTGACTCCATCAAAACTTAACATTTTCCACCCATAAAATAAATTCTTTGACTGAATTTTGTATATAGTAATAGCAATAGCACTTAGACTTATATTCTGCTTCATAGTGCTTTACAGCCCTCTCTAAGAGGTTTACAGAGTCAGCATATTGCCCCAACAATTTGGGTTCTCATTTTAATGACCTTGGAAGGATGGAAGGTTAAGTCAACCTTGAGTGGACAGGAAAGAACCGCTGGCAGTCTGCAGAATTAGCCTGCTATACTGCATTTTAACCACTGCACCACTACAGCTCTTTCTTATCTGGGCACAAGCAAATTTGACCAAATATATATGCATTGATTTAAATATATTTCCTTTGCAGTTAAGACACATTAGAATAGGTTGTGCATTTTAAGGCATTATCCACTACTTCCATATAGTAGAATTATGAATTTTACTTGCATACTTTCCTAATGCATTGAATCTGATTTTACTTCAAATCAGCCCTGGACATTTTCTTTAAGAAATGTAATATTGCACATTAAGGCTATGAGTGGCAAAGTCAGCACACCATCTGCAACATACACTACCCATAGTTAAGCATACAATACTCTCATAAAGCAAGCTCTGTTTCCATCTCTAGGCCAAACACTCCCATCTTCTTTGTTGTTCTCCTGAATAACCTTTCCATACACAAAACAAAGCATTCCAGCAAGGGGTATGTGGAGACAAGGTATAGGCTAGCCTCTCTGCATTTAAACCCCCTCCCTGACAAAAAAGGGGGGGAGACTAGAATCATGGACTATTCACTTTACAATCAACTATTGTTCTACTAGCCTATTTTAACCATGGGAAATACCTTTGTTGCTGTGGTTAACAATGAAGTGGAATCTAAGTAATGTGGCCAGGTTCCAAAATGAAAATATCTATTATACTTCTAAATGCCAAGTTATGCAGCAGATCAACTTATATCTGATATTATCAGATATCTCTGATATTATTTCCTTACAACTAATTTACTGAGAAAATTGGATTTCAGAGTTTTATCAGGCAGATAGCCATTGACTTTGGCTCCTAGTTCATTGCATTTGTGAATGTCCTGTTGAAAAAAGACTAACCTTGGTCAAAGTCACAGTTAAAGCATGCTTTCCTTCCTGCATTGCTTTAACAGACAATGATGCTTGATATATCATAAATCAATTCAGCATTTGCGGATTAAGCAAGAAAAATGATTACCTGAGTTTGTTCAAGTATATGATACTCATGCTAAATAAGATTAAAGTAATATGATCTTCTGGAAAACCTGTGCCAAAATAGTAAAAAAAAAAAATTCATAAAAAAATTCATTCATGAAAAATTTAGAAAAACTAGTTGTGAGGTCATGTAGTGTTCTTTTCAATGTACAATGTCAACAATAAAATCAGATCACATGCAAAATCACATTCCAATCAGAAATGACTGCTGGTTCTTCTCTGATACTATTTCAAAATGTAATCCACATTTAAATACGTGTATACATATAAATGTGAATTTGAGAAGAAAAAATATGGTTTGTTTAGGGAATGATTTGAAAACTAGCTGTTACAGTTTGTAAGCCATAGCTTAGTGGGATAAGTGATTCAGTGAATTTTTAACAGTTAAATAAGCATGGTTTTACTCAGTCTACAAATTGAGAATTGTAGGTTCTTAACTTTAATATCATAGAGTTCCTTCTTTTATTTAGAACTGCTGGGTTTTGTTCAAAATGTAAAGACAGAGAAAATATTTAAATAAAAATGTTTATCAGTTGGGTAGAATTAGATGACTGCTACAAACAGAAATTCAATCTCTATAAATCTGAGAATCCACAATTCTTCAGCCAACACATTTATTTTCAAATCAGTAATGGAACTAATTGAATTGAAGTAATCTCAACATCTCATCATGTTGTCCAAGTTGGCAAAGCTACAGTAAGTAAGAAGCTTGGAAAATACAAAATGGAAGTCATGTTAAACCTTGCTTGTTACCAACAAGTGTGACAAAAAACACTCTTATTGCTAATGCTAAAATAACATTTTCCTACAAGACAGCTTAGTTTCTGAACATGGAATGGGACAGGGTGCATTCTTGCTGTTGGTAGTAAATTGTCAAATGCAAAATTTACATTGCTAGCAAAAAGTTCAAGGTTTAGAATGCTATGTTGATTGAAATATAGAATGTACATAAATGCTTTCATTCCCTCAATCAGCCATGAAGTTCACTAAGTGATTTTGATCAGTATTCCTCATCTAGTACCCTGAAGATTTGTTAGAAATGGATGTCCTAAAGAGTTGGAGGAAGACTGTGATAAACCAAATTTACCAAATTGGTGTTGCTTCGGCAATAGTGCCATCACTTTCCCTGTGAAAAACCTATTAGACCTTTGTTTTGCCATGTATTAATTCACTATACCATTGCCAGATCTGTATCAAAGCCTGACATTTACACATTTTCCACGTTCAATTTCTATCACTATGTGGAAAAAAATCAAAAATATTTAAAGTCACGGGAGTGTCAAAATATACAAATACCAGTCATATTACTACATTGTCTAAATGCAATGTGGTCCTGTTTAAATAATTAGTCCTCTACTTAACACTGGCTTTTGTTCAACCACAAACTAAGATAAAGGAGGCTTGCAAAGAAAATGTATTTGTTTTCAGGAAAATCTTTTGGTTTTGCTTATAGATTTATATCATTGCACTAGCATTGTGCATTCACAGGATTGGGGCCAGTAAGTTCTTCTAGCATATGATGGACTGGTTAACGGCTTCAGGTTTATCCAGAAGAATGTGTTCTCCTGGGAGCTGAGATCATGTATAAATAGTGGCAGCATACTCTAGATATTTCTAACATTTGTCCCATGTTGGTAATTGAGATGCTACTTGAAAAGAAAAATAGTAGAGCAGCTGTTGCAAATATTTCGTGTTTCAGTAGAACATCCTCCATTTCACCTCTTATGGCAGCTAGCTCTGTGTTCCTTAGCAACCTTTCCCCCCTGGATCTTTCTATATAAGAAAACAACTTGAACTTCTTGCTGCAAAAATGTTGTCACTTAATGCATGCAAGTAAACAAACTATTTAGAAGCCTCACTAAACATGTCAAGGAAACAGTCACTGAAACAGTTATGCAGGATGTGATAAGCAGAAAGCAACATGAATACATCTGGTTTTCTCCTGCCTCTGAACAGATTATGATCCCAACTCTTTCTAATTAGTGAAATAAATACAATGTTAGAGACAAACTTGATAAGGCTAAATTTGAAGCAACTGGTATTCAACTGTAAGAAAAATTACTTATAGACTGTTTTAGGACAGAAGAGCCAGTTTGAAATAGAGGTTAATGCATCAGACTAGAAACCAGGAGATTGTGAGCTCTAGTCCCACTTTAGGCATAAAGATAGTGGGGTGATCTTGAGCCAGACACTCTCTCTCAGCCTTTAAGAAGGAGTCAATGGAAAAACTACTACTGAAATTGTTCCATACTAGCAGGCTTGTAGGCCTGCATTCCTATTGGTCCGGAAAAGCCGGGCCGTGATTGGACAGAACTAAGCGTTCTGATTGGTTCTTATTCGGCTGCAGCGATTGGGTAAAACCAAGCGCGGCAAGCTCAAATGCATGTCATAGGCTGCCTAGCCACAGCCAGCTCTATAAAAGGAGCTGCCTCGGCTGGGAGTCTTGTCTCAGTATCAGGTTTCCTAATAAAGAGCTGTTGTCACTATTTCGAGTCTCGTCTCTCCTTGGGACCCACCACCCAGACATAACAGAAATCTTGCCAAGAAAGTTACAGGGGCAGTTATTAAGAGTAAACACTGACTCAAAGATATACATATACACACAAAAACAGATTAGGATAGGCTACCAGGACTGTGTAAACGCTGTGTCTGATCAAGACTACTGAAAACTCAAGACGTTGTTTCCTATTATTTTGAAGTGTGAAACTAATTTAGTATAATTCTAAAATGTGCAGATTACCATTTAAATAAGCCAAATCCCAAACTTGCAAGACTCCCCAGATCTGTCCACTTCATGCTTTACAGCACTCCTTAAGCCAGGGGTGTCAAACTCACATCACGGTTGTTGTAGTTGAGCAATGAGAGGCTAGACCAGGGCTTGGGTGCAACAAGACTTTATTGGAACAATAAAGGACTGAACGTGTTAGCCCTGCCTGGAGCAGGCTTCCAGCGATCAGCGGCTGGCTGGACCCTGCAGCTGGCTTTTATAGCCGGCTGTCGAGGGAGGCCAGCCAATGAGGGGCAACAAACGCCCCCGCAGCATGAACGGACCTGGGTGGGGACTTTGGCAAGTTCCAGGGACATAACACCCCTTCCCCCCAGATGCGAACACGCATAGTCACTTAAATAAGCGGGCGGTCTGTGCTGGCGCCCCGAGCGTCGTAACTCCAGTGAGTTACCAAGTGTCTCAGAGTCCGAGGAACCCGGTAGGGTTGGTGATGGGGTGCAGCCTCGCTCTGGGGTTTGCACTGGCACCGGTGTGGTGCTTCTGGTTGGCGATGTTGTGGTCCCGTCTACTGGTGCCGGTGGCAGACCCATCTGGCAGTCCCGGTCTACTGCCAACTCTCCTGGTCCGGGTGTAGGTGGTGCAGTAGCTCTGGCATGGTCTTTGATGGGAGCTTGGTGTGGCACCTGGGGGTCGACCTGAGCCCACGATCCGACACTGGCGAGGGTACCCTGTCATTTCCTTAGCTGATCCAGGTGCCTTCTCCAGATGCGGCCGTCTTCCAGCTGGACTCGGTACGACCGGGGGCCGGTGATGGCTACTATCACTCCTGGGATCCACAGCGGGTCTCCGGCATAGTTCCTCGCAAATACGAGTTCCTGCAAGACAAAATCTCTGACCCCCGTCATTGATGCGAGAGGGGCGTCAGGACAATAGTGAGGGTGGAGCCTATCCAACACAGTTCTTAGGCGCCTACCCATTAGAAGTTCTGCAGGGGACTTGTTGGTGACCATGCAAGGGGTCGAGTGTTGGCTCAGCAAGAAACGGGAGAGCCTGTGATGCCAATCTTCTTTGCTGAATCTGGCTAATGCTTCTTTTGTGGATCTAACGGCTCGTTCTGCCAATCCGTTGCTGGCAGGATGGAAGGGAGCCGTGAAGATATGTCGGATGCCAAGATTTGTGGCAAAATGGCTAAATTCTGTTGAGGCAAACTGGGGGCCGTTATCTGAAACAATGGTGTCTGGTAACCCGTGTGTTACGAATAGGCGAGTTAGAGCCTTGGTAACTGCTAGCGTGGTGGTTGTGGATAGTTGGGCCACATCGATCCATTTTGAGTATGAATCTACGACCACCAAGAAGGTCTTGCCGTGAATCGGACCTGCTAAGTCAATGTGTAGCCTTGACCAAGGTACGTTGGCGCTCTCCCACTTTGTGGGGGTGGTGACTGGAGGGGATGGTCTGGATTCCTGGCAGGGTTGGCATGAGCTTACCCACTTGACGATGTCGTCGTCCAGGCCCGGCCACCAGACGTAGCTTCGTGCCAACGCCTTCATCCGGACGATGCCCGGGTGGCCCTCGTGTAGTGCCTCTAAGACTGGTGTGCGGAGTGAGGCCGGAATAACCACCCGGGTGCCCCACAGCAGGCAGCCCTGTATGCTAGACAGCTCCTGTTGACGGGTCTTAAAAGGTGTGAATTCGGCTGAGAGGTTTGAGCCCAGCCACCCCCTCCTCACCCAGTCCAGTACCTGGGCGATGGTTTTGTCCGTCTTGGATTTGGTGGCGATGTCGAGAGCGGTGACAGGGAGGTCGAGCTCGGTGACATCGAAGATGGCGTGGACCGGGGCCGGGTCTTCTGCTGGAGCTGGCAGGGGGCAGCGGCTGAGGGCGTCTGCGTGACTTAACGTTTTTCCTGGGCGGTGGATGAGCTTGTACGAATAGGCCGCCAGGAACAAAGTCCACCTCGTCATTCTGGGAGACAACACTTGGGGAGTCTGCTTGTCCCCGGAAAGAAGACCCAGGAGAGGCTTGTGGTCCATGATTAGCTCAAAGTTGTGGCCAAACAGGAATTCATGAAATTTCTTAACCGCGGCCACTGCGGCTAAAGCCTCCTTGTCGATCTGACTATAGTTACGCTCTGTTGCTGAGAGCGTTCTGGAAAAGAAGGCAATCGGTGCCTCAGAGCCGTTGGGTAGTCTATGGCTTAATACGGCGCCAATCCCAAAAGGGGAAGCATCCGCGGCTAGTACCAGTGGAAGGTGTGGGTCGAATTGGATGAGGACCGCGTCAGATGTGAGCAGTGATTTGACTGCGCGAAAAGCGGTGTCTTCCTTGTGTCCCCAGTGCCAAGGTGCTTTTTTATCTAAGAGCCTGTGTAGAGGCTCTGCTACTGATGCTTTGTGAGGTAGAAATGATGCATAAAAGTTCAATAATCCCAAAAAGGCTTGTAGCTCGGCTTTAGTGGTTGGCGTGGGTGCCTCATGAATTGCCTTGACCTTGGACTCTAGGGGGTGGATGCCTGAGGCGTCAATCTTATAGCCCAGAAAGTCCACCTGTCTAGTGACAATGGCACATTTTTCCTTTTTTAATTTGAGGCCATGCTGTCTGAACCTGTCTAACACTGCTCTGACTCTCTGGAAGAGTTGGGGTCTGTCCCTGGCCGAGACCAATATGTCGTCGAAGTAGGGTACTACGCCAGGGAGGCCCTGTAGTATACGCTCCATGAGGGATTGGAAAATCCCCGGGGCAACACTTACGCCAAACTGGAGACGCTTGCACCGGAAGGCACCCCTGTGAGTCACAATGGTCTGCAGTTCCGCCGTTTGGTTGTCAACGGGGAACTGCTGATACGCTTGCAACATGTCCAATTTGGCAAAAACGTTGCCAGGCTCAAAGGTATGCAGTAAATGTTGAATGACCGGGACTGGGTACGCGCTAACTTGTAGAAAGCGGTTGATTGTTGTTTTGTAATCAGAACAAATTCTCAGACTGCCATCCTTTTTGAGGGGTGTGACAATTGGCGTCTCCCATTTGGCGAAGTCTGTTGGCTCGATGACCCCTTGCTTTAATAATTTATCGAGCTCTGCGTCCAGTTTAGGCCGAATGGCGAATGGGACTCTACGCGGTTTCAGCCGGACTGGAACCGCTTGGGGGTCAACTGCAAATGAGATGGGGGTCCCCTTATAGCACCCCAACTCATTGCTGAATACGTCTGAGTAGTCAGTGAATAAGGAGTCAGTGTCAGAAGCTGAGACAGCATGGACTCCTGTTAACCCTAGGCCGAGGTAGGGGAACCAATCAAGCCCCAGAAGACTGGGGAGGTTGCCGTTAACTACCACTAGAGGCAGGTGGCCTTTAAAAGCTTTAAAATTAACAAGGAACTTGCCTTTGCCGAGCACTGGAATGTCTTTTCCCTGGTAATCCCTCAAGGAGATCTGGCACTTCTGGAGCTGGTTTCTGGATAGTCTGGGCTGGATTTTCTTGAGGGTGCTCCAAGAGATGATTGAGAGCGCTGACCCCGTGTCAACCTCCATACGACAAGGTTTACCTTCTAATAGAACGGAAAGTATTATTTTACTAATAGAGTGACAGGTGTGGTTAGCATGGTAGCAAGTGTGACAATTGAGTACTTGCCTTTGAGGCCCAGAATGGGAAAAGGAAGGAACCTTTTGTGCTGAGTTGTGCGCGGCCTGGCAGACTCTAGCGATGTGGCCTTTTTTGTGGCACTGGTTACAGATGGCACCCTTGAATTTGCACGTAGCTCTCGAGTGAGGTCCTCCACAGGATAGGCATAGGATGATGTGTTTGGGTGCGCTGTTGGTTTCTAGCCTGGCTCCTGCCTGTGGTTGTTTAGCATGGGTGAGGCGGTGGATGTCTGTTTGCTCGTTAGGGTCGTCTTCGTTGACTACCTCTTCTGAATGAACGGTGGCGCAGCTTTGTTTGGGAACGGGGCCTTGAATTTCAGTGGCGGACTGGGTTGCCAGCTCTGCTGCCAAGGCTTCCTCGACGGCCTGGGATAGGTTGAGGTCCTTCCTGGCGAGTAGTCGCCTCTGGAGGTGAAGGTCTTTGACCCCGCAGACGAGCTGGTCGAGGAGCATGTCATCAAGATAGTTCCCGAACCCGCAGTGGAGGGCTGCAGTCCTCAAGGCGGCCATATACTGATTGACGGTTTCCTTTTCTGCTTGCTTCCTCATCCGGAAGGTGAAATGCCTCGCGATTTGTGAGGGCCTGGGGGAGTAATGGTTGGTGAGAATTTCTAGCAACTCTGGCCAGGGGACATTTTTTAACTCACGTGGAGCGACGAGTGCTGTGGCAGTATCAAAAACGATGGCTCCGCAATAGCTGAGGAAGAATGACTTTTTTCTGTGCTCCCCAGCATCAGCCAGACTGATAGCGTCGATGTAGTGGTTAAAACGATTCTTGTATGACTCCCATTTTTCTTCTTCCGGTTTGAAAGGTGGGAAGGCTGGGTTGGAGTTCATGATGAGGACTCCTGCGTGATATGCTGTTGAGAAATCTCTCTGGGACACAAATGGCACTTGTGCTCTCGTTAGTCTAGTGACTTCAGCTCTGGAGAGGCTTCATAGACCTCTCTGCTCTCTCTCTGGGCTACAATTGGGCTGAGCTGCAACGACTGTTGGCAGCGTTTTGAAATTCGCGCTCCTGGAGAGCGTAGGCGGTGCTGGCTTGCCGCCTCTGATAGCGCTTTGAAAATCGCGCCTGCGTGTGTGTCAGTAGCTCGGAATAACAGCACCGCACTGTATTCCGGCTAGAAATCCAAACGACAGCCGTTTGAATTTCGCGCTCTTTTGTGCTGAGCGGCTGCGGCTCGCAGCGCTTCACTTTCCTCTGTAGCTTGCTAACAAGCGGCTACAGACGCTATTACTTTCGCTCTTGCTGACCGAGCTCTCCAGCGGCGCGGCTGCGGCTCAGCGGTTATTTTAGTGATTTCAGCTGTTGCAAATTGCCTCTGGTAGCCATCCCATCCTCGTCGCCAGTGTTGTAGTTGAGCAATGAGAGGCTAGACCAGGGCTTGGGTGCAACAAGACTTTATTGGAACAATAAAGGACTGAACGTGTTAGCCCTGCCTGGAGCAGGCTTCCAGCGATCAGCGGCTGGCTGGACCCTGCAGCTGGCTTTTATAGCCGGCTGTCGAGGGAGGCCAGCCAATGAGGGGCAGCAAACGCCCCCGCAGCATGAACGGACCTGGGTGGGGACTTTGGCAAGTTCCAGGGACATAACAACGGTGGCATTACATGATGTATCAGGACTTTTTTCCTCTTCACTAAACCAGACAGGGGCATGGCCAATGTGTGATACATCTGGTCTGCGGGCCAGGAGCCCTGCTCTCAGCAGTTTACAGAGTCAGCATATTACCCCCAACAATATAGCTCCTCATTTTACTGACCTCAGAAGCATGGAAGTCTGAATCAACCTTGAGCTGGTGAGCATCAAACTGCTGGCAGTCATCAGAATTAGCCTGCAGTACTGCTTTTTAACCACTGGCCCACCATGGCTCCTAGCAAACATGATCTGTGTGAGGATTCAGGGCATGGCACAAAGGCAACACAGTCAGACAATCAGCAGGAATCCCTTTATTAGCTCCAACTTTGCCCCCAATGTCCTGGTTACCTTCGGGCTGGATAAAAACTCTCCCGGAACAGCCTTTGGCTGCAGAGAATCAAGTCCAAAACATAGTCAACAAAAACTGTAACTATAAATCCAATCAAGGCAAGACGAGATACTTAGTCCAGCAGGGTAAGAGAAGGAATTCCAGACATGAAGGAACTGCAGTAATTCAACACAATTGGGTGGATACCAGGAATGCAGATAACCAAAGTCAACACAAGATAAACTCACATTTGTTCCCAGCTGCAGTCAGCTTGCATCTCTTTTAAACTCTCATTCTTAGGTGTGGCTAATGAAGGGAATCAGGGCCCTTTCCTCCCCTCTAAGCCACGCAACCCACATTGCTCTCTTCTCCGTTCCTCCTTGCATGCCTTGGGATGAAGAGGACGGTGAGTCTTCTTCTGAACTCCCTCTCCCTTGTTCTACCTCTCCCCTCCTCTGCCCAGCCAGACTTTGCCCTTCCCCAGTTTGCTCCACAGCCAACAGAGCCATACTCCCACTCCCTGTCAGCTGTTCATCTTTCTCCTTGGATTCAGACTCTGACAGGGGCATGACAATGTGTCATTTATGCATTTTGCAGCTCACATTCCCTCCGTATGTTAAGCACAGCCTTTGTTATCAAAAGGCTGGCTATTATCATTCTACTTATATAGGTAGTTCTCCACTTAGGTCAACAATTGGGATTGGGATTTCCATTGCTAAACAATGTGGTTGTAAAGTGTGAAGTCATGAAGTACAGTCAGACTGTATCACTGAATAATGGCAATTTCAGTGGTCCTTTTGTCATTGCAACCCCAGGATGTGCAGATCATTAAATGGAAAGACATGGATGTTTTAGGCAAGGAGAGTAGGAAAATGCATTGGTGCCAAGTGGGTGAAGAGATATCTTAAGCAGGTGAAACGCAGGTGGTCTGGTGGGGGTCCAAGGCAGGCACTTCTGAGTTTCAGGTAGGATGATGGGAGCTGCGTGTAAGCCAGCAGGGCCTGAAGGCAAGTGCTATGGAGCACCAATGAATGGAGCCCCAAGGACCTGGATCATGATCACATAACCTCAAGGATGCTACAATAGCCATAGATTCACAGATTGGTTATATATTCCCCGCATTCAACACTCATAATTTTGAATGGATGTTGAATGAATGCACATAAATTGAGGAGAATCTGTATATAATTTCTGAAGTCTGTATACTGTGCCATAACATAGTGAATAGTCGCATGTAAACATTCTCTTTATAGAATTAAAGAAATTATTAAAGATTGAATCCACTCTTAAACAAGAATTTAGCAACAAGATTCACAATAGGCATAGTCCTGGAATCTATAGGAATCTTTAAAAAGCAGTCTGAAGCAATTGGATGCTTGTTTTCTTTATTCTGACCTTGTAGATTTTAAAAGAATTTTGGTATTAGTGCTTTCTTTTTCAACCTTATCCTTCAGCTAAACTGGCAAAGGACATATAACTATAACTGGCAGGTGGCACCATTTTGTGAGTAAAATTACATGACATTAGACTACCAGGGCAATTTGACAGATTGAAGTATTCTGTCCCATTAAGAGGACACTATCAAGATAACATCAGTTCATATTGCCGAGGAATAAGTAATAATGGAGATGATAAAAATAGAATCTAATATTGGGTTCTTTCAGTGAATATTGGGATGGAGTGCAGCCAACTGGAAAAAATACTTGTCTTAATCTAAAAAGTAATAATGTTTAATAAGTAATCTGCCTGTACAGCTTAATATGGATAACAGTTTCTGAAGTGCTCCAGCTCATGGGAACTCAACAGCCAATCTCAACATAGTGAGGTATCTAAAAGTATATTGTTGCACCCAACAAAAGTTGAGATAGGCTCTAATTTTTACTAGAGATTCTCCAGGAATAGTGTAGTCATACTTTTTGATCTGTAAATTCTAATTTCTGCTACTGTTATACTTTAGAACTTTATTTTTATTTATTTAATTTGTCAATTGCTTACAAGAGAATAGGTATAAGAATAACCTTGAGTAAGGATACAGGAAATAGGTATGAATAAATGGGGACAATAGGACAGGGATGGTAGGCATGATTGTGCACTTATGCACACCCTGTACAGACCTCTTAGGAATGGGGTGATGTCAATAATGGATAGTTTGAGGTTAAAGGAGTGGGAGTTTGAGGATGTAACACCAAAGTCAGGTAGTGCACTCTACGCATTAACCACGCAGGTGCTGAAGTTGTACTTTCTGCAATCAAGTTTGAAGTGGTTTATATTGAGTTTGTATCTGTTGTGTGCTCTTGTATTGTTGCGGTTGAAGCTGAAGTAGTCATTGACTTTGTTGTGAGAAATCCCATTGCAAACAATTGCTATAGCATGCTAGTCATGCAACATTGGTATTAGACCTGAAAGAGTATTGATATAGTGTAACTGGACAATATCTTTAGTTGCTGATGCTCATTAATAAACAAACAAACATTTCTGCTTTTTTCCTGAATCTTTCCCCTCATGAAATCTGCACTAACCCCATATGATAGCAAATGTTTGTAATAAATATAGATGATTCATAAACATTTCATAAATGGTGGTTTAGGCATTGACTGGGAAAGTTTGGTGAAAAAAAGTGACAAGTTTCAATTATCCAAAAATTCTATTGCAGAACAATTGCATTGAAATTATTTGTGTATATAATAATTGTATACACAATTATATAAAAAAAGAATAATTGTAAGGGGAGTTACAATTCAAAATTCTGCATTTTTGTCAAGCAATGCAAGTCAAAGGTGGGCGGAAAAGAATGTACTTTAAAGAACTGTAGAAATCAATTAAGAACTAAAAAGTTTGTGATTTTCTAAAGTCAGATGAATTAATGAACTATACAAGAGTGGAAAATAGCTATGAGATAGACTGAGAAAGGAAATATATTTTTGAAAATAGATGGTTATCTTATTTTCGCTCATTTTAAATAGGACTAAGTTAATGGCAATGATAATTCAAAAAGACAGCAAAAGCTAATTCAAAAGACTCCAACTGTGTTTCAGGAAAACATGGAGACTGGTCTGTAAATGTTCAGGGAAAGGGATTAAGACAAATTAAAGAAACAAAGTAAGAACATTTGAAGTCAACTATTTTTTGTTTTCATTGTTTTTTCATTCCAAAGAAGGGAGCAAAGTATTTAACAATAAATTACACTGGTATAAAATCCAAATTGGCCCTAGTTCTCTGTAGCTGTCGTAGTCTTTAAGAGCACTGGAACTGATAATCAAACTGAGTGGCCTTACTATTGGCAAATTATTACATTTCTTAGAGCAGATAACATCATATTTTAAAATAAAGTTTGAAATTGCTTAATTTCTTTCACTGACGATACATTCAGGCTACTGTTTAAGATGCTTCAGTGCTATGATTATGATGGTTTGATTCTAAACAACCTGAGAAAAACCCTGTCGGAACTGAAACATTAATCAAGAGCAGACTATTTGGTCTGCCACCTCATTCTCCTACTAGGTTGGGTCCTCACCCTTTCTTGCAATTTGCTTTTCTTTTTCTGGGTGGGTCTTCTTGATTATACATATACTTTTATGTTAGCATAGTCACATACAAAGATAAAATTAAATGTATGTAAACAAAGTTATACCATCAACATTTACCAACTCAGTAATGATTGTTCCATAGCAAAAGTATAGAGAATAAACAGAATGGGAAAATAAATATATTACAGTTTTAAAATGTACTTGATGCTAGTGGCTTAAAACATTTTATACAGTCTAATGGAAAGGATAAACAATACTAGACAAAAAAAATAAGTCTCATTTCACCCTGCCTATGTTGGGTTTGGCAACAAGTAATTTCACATTCTTCAGCTTCAGTATAAATATGAAAACTTCTTCAGTCATTTTCTTCTGAGTTACCTTCGTTAAAGCTGTGTAGCACCTTTCTTAGCAAACATTTGTCCAGAATTCATTTGAAGCTGGGCCAAGACTGGGAATTTGTAACTGCCATTTATAATATAGTTTTGTGCAAATCACTTCAATACAAAAAAGCACCACAATGTTTATTATCTATTGACTTGTTATATTAAAGATATCATAACTATTAATCCAGTTTTATTTTGTTTTCCTGCTTGTTTTTAAAATAAGCTTTTTGTATTCTTAAAAAGTTTATTGTCATATTTTCTGCTGTGCCAGATGTGGACGTATTGTACAAGTAAAAATGCACTTAGTAGATCTCTACATATTACACACTTTATTTCAAATCATTTCCTCAAACATTTTATGCAAGTTCCTGACACATGCTTGCTTTTGTAGAAAGAATTTTTTTCTGGAAAATTAAGTACGCGGTTCCACTTGATCATAAATCTATTAAGGTTACGAGGAGAATTTATAAATTTACTAGTGATTCTGGTTCAATCTGATTCAGTTTGCATAAAATACACAAAGAATCAAGAATTAGTCTTACCTCTGTTTGACTGAAGTGTGGATATATGTTAGGAATCCATCCCACTGTCATTTTGTTAAAGTTAATGAAACAAATTGTCCTAAATTTCAGCTAAAATTATTTTCCTTTACATGGGGACGTTAAAGAGCATTTGAATAATTATCTCATGTCACCAGCCTTCTTCCAACAATGATTAAACAGGTAAAAATGGCAAGTTTTTCACAGGTATTTGTACTTGTCTTTCTATGCCATTTTTGACATGTCAATAGTGTGGAATCTTCTTTGGAGGGTGTAGCATTTATGTCTCTCAGGATTCAGGGAAATAATACTGTATTTTTCTCCCTCAGTTTCCCACCAGCCCAAGATCTTGACATCTGCCACACGTTTCATGAAGTTCTGCAAAATCAACCAATGTAGCAAACATCCAGGGACTTGGAAGTTACCTGCTGTGCTTTCAGTCAAAACAACTAAGTTGATTTTAGAAGCCTTCTTCCTAGCTGATTCTCAGTTTTTGAATTTCTGAATCAGGCTTTTTATTTCTGAGTGTGAATGAATGGATCAGAACAAACTATTGGGAACAGATTTCATACATATAACTTTATTTGAAAAATTCATCAGTGTTAGTAATTATCACCTTTAAAGTAGAAAAGGTCACTGAGGTTTTTTCCTTTCCTTTATTTTACCTTTTAAAAAGCTTGGCACACTCTCAGTAATATCAGGCTGTTTGAAGAATAGCAATATGCTCTAAAGGTTTTCCTGAAATGTTATATGATCACATTTCATGAGCCCTTTTTTTCAATGCTGTCAGTTAGTTAATCGGTATTTTCTTCCCAAAGTAAAGACAAATTTTGAAGGAGGGACTTAAAAATTGCTAATATAGTTTGTTGTTTGAGCCTGAGAAGGTGAAGTCCTGTGAATATATGGCTAATGTTTTTGGTTACCAAAAAGTATTTAAAATGTTATGGGAATACAACATGAAATATTGTTTCATGTTTTAGAACATAAAATATAAGCAAAACCAGGGGAAGAATTCTTGCTTTACAATGTTTTCTCTAATTACATTCTCTGGCACTTGGCAGCGGCAATGAGCTGAAACAATGACTGTTTGTTTTTAATATGACATTCAATTACATATGATATATTGCTCTATTTTGGCTTTACCCAAACTTCTAAATGTGAATGACTACCATGGCCTTCATTGCAATCAAAGAGTTTTAATGGTGCTGCTGCCGAAAGATGATAGGAAATGTAATCGATTGAATCCGGAGGGTACCAAATTTGACATAGCTAGAGGGAAATTATATTTGGTTATTCCTCTGTATTAAATTACCTCTCAGAAACTGTTTGTTAATACAACATTATTTTCAGAATTTATTTCTAATAAAATCTATAGCCCAATAGGTGTTCTTACTGAAAACTAGAGATCAGTATGACTGTGATTTCTGATAAGCTAGTGAGGTTTGAGTACCTATATAAGACTGAATTTGTGAATAATAAGCTATGCTAGTAGTGTAATGCATATATCAATGTGAAATCTGCAACCTTTGTACTTGAATAATTTGAGGAACATAAAAAGAAAGCAAAGACAACAATTATCTTCCTTTTTAATAAAAGCTATTCATAAAGGTGAAAAAGCACTTAAGCAAATCATGGGATCGGCAACTGAAACCTCATTTTAAAGTGAACTGGCTGATCAAAAATGGTGAAAAGGCATCAATATTTAGAGTTTTGCAGCAATAATTCAGTGCCAAAAAAATAAACACAGATGGCTGATGCTTCATTTAACATCTTTATAAACATAAACAGATTTTACAAACTAGTTGTAGATTTCTCCAACATGGAACAAACTCAAACAGAAACATGTTGCAAGTTCAGAGCAGAGCTCTAGTCTTCAGCAAGCATCTTCAATAGACAGACTCAAGCTCAACATAGCTGTAGAATTGCAGAGCTTACTATAGAGCCACGCCTAGGCTACTTTTAGTTTCAGTTTCCAAAACAGTCCTCATTGACTAACTTAGTTGCTATGCCTGTTCATTGGCTGACCTTGTTACCAAGCTCTATGCCAGTTCACGAATATACTGACAATCAAGGTGCTAATCTAAATCAATATGCAATGTATTTGTAGAAATTTATGAAATATATTATTTCTCTAATCCAATTTCATCAGTAAGAATCACATGCAAGAAGAAGGAAGGGGGAGAAGGAAACAAATTTTGAATTGGAAAGACGTGAAAATTGGACAAACCAACAAGAAGATCAAGATTTCATTATTTTTTAATCACATGCCTCCTTATGTGTCATTGTAACTTTGTATGATGGCAGAAGGTCCAGAAATCACAATATTCCTAAGGGTTGTGCCAGGGGAGAAAGACCAAGGGTTCTTAATAGGTTCACCCAAAACCAAATGATGTACTCTGGGCAAGTGAATGATGAACTTGATGGCAAGATTAAGGGAAGTAAATTCAGAAGTCAATGAAAAATGTGGTTGGGGCCAGGGATCACTGGAATATCTGTGGACCACTGCAGATTTCCCCTGGGGATGAATCAAGGTAAAGGAAATAAGTCTACACCGTTATATGAAGCTCTGCTCATGATTATCTCCTTTTTTGTTTATATTTTATTTTAGTCCAGACAAGATTAAAATATAAAATGCAAGACTCCTCCCCCCCAAAAAAACCAAAAGACAAAAGACAAGAAACACCAAATAATCAAAACATTAGAAAGGTTCATTAAAAAAAAACCCAATAACACATATATTAACCCCTCTAGTTGAATAATGATTAATACATTACTACATTAGTTTCTCCCCTTACAAAACAGCCCTTCCCAGAATTTTTAAACTCCAAAATCAGGGGTCCTCAAACTCCACTCCCCCATGCAAATGGCAGGCAAGCACATGAAGCTTCATTTGTGCATGCACAGGACTAGGTTGAGTGCATTCATTAGTACCGCTTAGGACCGCTAATTCTATTCTGTGAAAATTAATCTGTGAGCCAGTGGTTTCTAGAATTTTGCTGAGACCACTCATTTTCAAGGTCATAAAACCTACACCAAAGAATGGAAGTACAACAGAAAGAAAAGGCAACGTGTTTAAAGACTTGTGGGTCTTGTGAATTAGTACCCTTACTCTAAGAAAAAAGTAAATATGGCTTCATCTGGGTATATAATGGTTTCTTATCTAGCTATATAACATCATGTATCTAAAAGTCTTTAGCTGACTTCAAGCTCAGTAGACATGACAAATGTCCAAGAATTTCTGCTAAGATAACCTAGTGGCTTGATCCTTCCTTTCTTCCCACTGCTACAAAAACAAGCCACCATACACAAGGATCTAACAATGATTACTGACCACTAGGAGCTCCATCAACTACTCATCTATCAGGTAATGTTTTGTTCCAGTGTCAAATTGCATAACTCCCTGATGGACGAGCTAAGTCAACAGGTGGTATATAACTGGGGTCTTCTAGTGGGACTTTAGGCAAATACAACAACTGCTGCTGGAATAGTTGCAGCCCTTCAACTCTGTTCCTGCTTCCCTGTTAGATAAATATGATAGGAATCCAAGCAAATGTTTTGCCTTTCTTGCTCAGTAACAGCTCTACATCTGTATCCAGATAACTCCTTTAATGACCATGCTGATATAGGAATTGCCATTAACTTAATGAGGGAGTGAACAATTCCCTTCTGATTCAAATCAGTCTGGATCTGAAAATTTACATGAATTTTGTGCCATGCCCTGAAATTTAATTTTGAGGAATCTGTCAAGCAAGTTAGAGACAACCATGAAATTTGCCATCTTGGTTGGGTTAAGCATTCAGTTTAAGAATATGCTGCTAATGTTTTAGCATGTAACTCAGGATGTGGGCTGAAATGCAAGAGTTTTAATTGTCCACTGCATAGAGCTGCATCCCCAACACAATTATTGTTTTAATGTAAGTCTGCTTGGTACTGAATGACTCAAAATAATGTAAAAGAATATAGGTGGAGATGGAATATGCCACTCTTCACTATCATATGTTCTTCTTGATTCTTCCACTTGAAAACTAGAGATCTCAAAAGTTAAAGTTGTGCAACTGAAAGACAACAAAGCTTAACTAACTGTTCAGAAAAAGTTGTGCCATTTCACTCTGGGCCTGTTGAGCTAATGGTTGTTACTCATTGCCATTTAAGACCATCCCCTTCCAAAGCATTGGTAGAATGTCATACTTGTAGCAAAGGACAGTTTTTGCAACAGCAAATATCCTGTATACTCCATACTTGGCCTTTTGCAAAATGAAACTTTTCCAAGGTTCAGATACTGAGAATTATAGTTGGCTATTCTGGGGTTCATCCATGTTTAGTGGAAGAAACTTTTCAACTCTTTCACGAGAGTGGTCCAACTGAACATTTTGAAAAATTTAAAACTTTTAGTGATCTTACCTTAGAGCAGGTATCAAGAGTTAAATTTCCCTGTGCCATACTTGTTAAGCCATAAATTGACAAATCAGACTTTCCACCTTGTACTACATGTGCCTTGGGTCTCATTTTCCATGCAATTTATACCCGATTTATCATGTATCAAAAAACTAGATGGGGGAGATGGGAGGAGCTTGCGCCGTGGCGATACGGTCTGCAATCGAGCTCCTCGATTGCAGCCGATATCTCCGCCACTGGCCGGTCCAACGGACCTACGCTGTCCCGTAGGGACAGCCATCGTGAAGAGCATATCCTGAGGATCCCGGGGATACCGCAAAATCCCTGGAGAGCCCGGGTGAAGCTCTTCTTGCCAGCGGCGGAGAGGCAGCCCCCATGCTGCTGAGGCCGGGCGACTCCAGACGGAAAGAGTTTGAGAAAGAGTTTGTCGGTTGGGTGAGAACTTCTTTTTTTTATTTAATTTTTTGAATTTGGAAAGTTTACTCTAATTATCTGAAGAAACCTGTGTGATTTTTGTTTTGTTTTTTGACAAAATTGATTTAGCGGCGTTTTTTTAGGGAAACGTCAAAGAGAGAATCCATTTTTTTTTCTTTTCTTTGCTTCCGGACTCTATTGTTACTTATTGGATAACTGGACTGTTTTCTTTTTTCTATATATTCATATGTTTTATTCTTCTTCTGGACTTTTTATTTTTATTTTTTCTGGGCTAGAGGCTTCTCTTGATTTTGTTTGATTTTTTCGGTTTTTGTTTTGTGTATTGCAAGCCGGCTTTCCCTTAAGAGAGGAGGGGGGAAAGTGAGAACTATGATACTTTGTAACACTGCCACCTAGAGGCTCGGAAATATTTAAAAAAAAAGAAAAATAGACTCTTCTTCTCAAGGACATCCCCGGATAAGATAGAGGAAAGCACTTTGTGGAATATTATTACAGGTGTCTTTCTGGATATACATGGCTCAGCTTTGAAGCTTGTGGGAAAGAGAAGGGAGTTATAATTAGAGCCTTGGATAATTAAATAGAGTGCAGTGTTGTTGTTTTTTTTGAGTTCTGCCAACCCCTTCACTAACATCAAGGTCCTGACTTTTAAGCTTGATTTATTTGCAAAGGGAAGCCTCTGAATTTCTTTTTGCTACTTATATTTTATTTTGATTTAACTGATTTTATTTTTTCTTTTGCCTATTTGGATCCTGTTTTCTCTTTTTCCTTTTTTTTTTTTTTTTTAATGTACATTAGCGGACTATTTCTTTTTCCTTTTTTTAATTGAGGTTTTTCTTTTTTTTTTTTTTTTTTTTTTTTCTGGCTGGACTAAGGTGTGGAATCTGAAGAAACTTATTTTTCTTGGTTTTTGTCTTGTTTTTTGTTTTTTCTCTTTTTCTTCTTCCCTTCTTCCTTTTTGGCTTTGTCTTGTTTATTATTATTATTGGGTTTTTATTTTTACTGTTACTTTTTTTTATGGTTTTTTTTTTCTTTTTTTATTGGACTAAGGTCAGGAAGAATTTGAAGAATTTTTTTTTTCTTTTTTTTTTTTCTTTTTTTCTCTCACTTTTGGCTTTTTTATTGTTGGCCTTTTTACCTTGGATTAAAATTTCATATTTTTTTCTCTTTTTTTTTGTGGATTAAAATTTGAAAAAACTTGAAGAGTTGGAACCACTTAAAATGAGTAAGAAATTTATATCTTCGGGTGCCTCTATGTCTGCTTCTGCCTCCCCACCATCTGGACAGCGTTCAATTCAGACATTGTTAAAGCAAGATAAAGAGAAAGAAAAAGAACAAGAAAGAGTATCCTTCCAGATGATTATGCAAGGAATTCAAGATCTTAAGGTAAAAATGGATACTATTGAACAAAGAACAGGTAGGATGGAACAGATGATGGAAAAATATGAAGAGAGACTCCAAAATGTTGAAGAGGGAGGCAAACAAAGAGAGGAGAAAATTAGATTTATTAAAAAATCTTTGAAGACACAAATATTGCAAGTAGCAAGAGAGAAGCCACTGAAATACAAAAGTAAAGAAATTTTGGTTTTAAAACAAATACCTAGAAGAGTGAGAGAGATGAGAAGAGAATACCGATTCCTGACTAAAAGGTTATTGGAAAAGAGGTGTCTTACAGGTGGTTGATTCCAGAAGGATTGATGTTTACGTGGCAGGAACAGAGACATAGAATTGATTCAATTGAGAAAGCAGAACTGTTTTGCGCAGAGGTTTTTGGAGGCAGAGAAGGAGGAGCAGGAAAGGAGGTCCCATCAATTGAATCTCAAGAGGAACAAATGGAGGTTGGAAAAGAAGAAGGTGCAGTAGGTGGACAAGTGGATATTAAAGATCAACATGAGGCAAGACCCACGAGAGTGGTTAAATCTAAATATAAAACATAATTATGGAAGAAAAAAAATTGATTACAATGAATATAAATGGACTGAACTCAGCTGCTAAGAGAAGGAAGATTTTCCATAAATTAATGAAATTAAGGTTCGACATAATTTGTTTACAAGAAGTTCATATTAAAAAGCAACATGAACAATTGTTATTACAACCAAAATTAGGAAATTGTTTACCTCTTTGACACAATCCAAGAAAAGAGGGGTGGTTTTATATATTAAAGAGGCCATTCCAGCAAAAATGATTTATACAGATGATGATGGGAGAATATTAATGGTAGAAATAATGGACAATAATAGAAAGATACTTTTGATTGCAATTTATGCACCGAATGATAAACAGGAAGAATTCTATAGAAAATTACATACTAAGACTGCCGAACTTGACTATGCTAAAGTAATTATGATGGGAGACTTTAATGGAATTGTGGATAATAGACTTGACTATATTGCAACAACAGTAAAGCATAACAGGAAAACTCTTCCTAAATCCTTTTTAAAATGATAGATGAATTAACTTTAAAAGACATATGGAGAGAAAGAAATGATAAATCTAAGCAATTTACGTTCTATTCAAATAGGCATCTATCATGGTCCAGACTGGATATGATTTGGATCTCAACAGATTTAATGTCTAGTATTCAAGAAGTAAATATTGAAACAAGTACTTGGGCTGACCATAACCCATTGACAATTGAATGGAAGGGACAAAGGAAAAGATCGAGATGGACATTAAATAATTCTATTTTAAAGGATAAGGAATTTATACAATGGATGGAGAAAGAATTGGCCTTCTTCTTTAAAGAGAACAGAAAAGAAGACACCTCAATACAGAATGTTTGGGACACAATGAAGGCCTATGTTAGAGGCTTGATAATAGACTATACAAGAAAAAGAACAACAGGAAAAGGCGAACTCTTAAAGCCTTGGATGATGAATATAAGGGACTTGAAAAAGAATTACAGAAAATGCCACACAGAAAAGATGTTAAAATGAAACTGGATATAACTAAACATAAAATGGATTTAATAGAGAAAGAAGAACTGGCACAGAAAATTAGGAATGCTAAACAGAATTATTTTGAGGATGCAAATAAGCCAGGTAGATGGCTAGCATACAAATTGAGAAAGGAGAAAGAGTCGAGGAAAATACCGCAGTTAATAGACGACCAAGGTAAAATTTGTTATGGCAGCAAAGAAAAAAAGAGATTATTTATGATTTTTATAAGCATTTGTATAAGAAAGAAGACATTGATGAGGAGAAAGTTAAACAATACCTACAGAATGCAAATCTACCTAAGATACCTAAAGAGATTGAAGAAATGCTAGAAAGTAATATAACAATGATGGAGTTAAGTTAAGCACTTAAGAAACAAAATAATGGAAAGGCACCAGGTCCAGACGGGTTTCCTGTAGAATTTTATAAAATCTTTCAAGAATCACTGTGTATTCCACTGTTAGAAGTTATGAATGAAGTTATGTTAAAAAAGATGATACCTAAAACATGGTCAGAGGCTTACATTACACTTATTCCAAAAGAGGAGGCGGACCTACTGCAAATCAAGAATTATAGACCGATTTCTTTACTAAATGCAGATTATAAAATTTTGCTTCAATATTAGCAGAAAGACTTAAAAAGTACTTGAATAACTTTATTCACCCAGACCAAAATGGGTTTTTGCCAAAGCGACAAATCAGAGACAATATGAGAGTAATTCTGGACACCCTGGAATACTATGAGGCACATCCTGAAAAGCAAATGGCTTTGATATTTTTAGATGCTCAAAAGGCATTTGATAACGTGAATTGGAGATTTATGTTACTTTTAATGGAACAGATGGGCTTTGCTAGAAGATTTATTCAGGCAATAGAAGCAATTTATAATGAACAAACAGCTAAGGTAATGATGGAGGGAGAATTTACAGATCCTATTAATATAAGAAAAGGCACAAGACAAGGTTGTCCTCTTTCTCCCTTGATATTTGTATTGACTTTGGAAGTGTTGAATAGAAATATCAGAGAAGATAAAACTATAAAAGGAATGAAAATTAAAAAGGAAGAATTTAAACTACAAGCCTTTGCAGATGACCTAGTCTTTATCTTGAAGACCCTATAGAAACAGCCTCGAAACTGTTGGAAAAGATAGAGGTCTATGGGGAGGTGGCTGGTTTGAAAATAAATAGAGATAAAACAAAGATTTTGTCAAAGAATATGTTGCTGAAACAAAGGGAAGAGTTGGCAGAACTGTTAAAAATTCAAGTTACAAACAAGGTTAAGTATCTGGGGATATATTTGACATCAAGATGTAGTACATTGAAGGAGAATAATTATATTAAACTTAAACAACAGATAGCTCAAGACTTGAAAAATGGGAGAACTTACAATTGTCATTAATAGGAAGGATTTCAACAATTAAGATGAACATTTTACCCAGAGTCTTATTTTTGTTTCAAACAATACCAATTAGGCTTGGAAAAGAATATTTTGAGGATTTAAATAAAATTGTTTTGAAGTATATATGGCAAGGTAAGAAAGCAAGAATAAAGTTAAAGCTTTTACAGGATGCTAGATTTAGAGGAGGGTTTGGACTGCCTAATTGGGAGTTGTACTACCAAGCTGCAAACTTGACGTGGGTTAAAGAATGGATAACATTAAGGAAAACCAGATTGTTGACATTAGAAGGTCATGATTTGTTGTTGGGCTGGCATGCTTTTTTATGGTACAAGGAACTAAAACACAGGGGTATTTTAGAAGGCATTATATACGGGAGTCTCTGTGGTTGAATTGGGAGAAGAAAAAAACAGTGTTATTTGAAAATTCCAGTTTGGTTATCGACGATAGAAGCGTTTTCTTATCCTATAATCTATAAAAAGGAACAAACAGTTAACTATGGGGAATTATTAGATGAAAAGGGTGAACTTAAATCGATGCAAAAATTGGAAGAACAAGGTATACGGATGAATTGGTTTTCATATTTGCAAATATATTCAAAGTACTATGAGGATTCCAAAGCAGAGGGATTTTATGATAAGCAAACTGACTTGGATAAGATTTTGATGGGTACTGATGAAAAGGTGATTAAAAATTGTATGGTTATTTATTGCAAATTAAGCTTGAGGAAGAACAAGTTAAAGAAACTATGATTGCGTGGGGGAGGAATTTTGGATATGGGATTGATTTAGAGAAATGGCAGAAATTATGGTCGCAAAATTATAAAATGACAATGTCTACAGCCTATAAAGAAAACTTGTATAAGATGTTTTACAGGTGGCATTTTCCCCGACAAGGATAGCAAGAATGTTTAAGAACAAATCCGAAAAATGCTGGAAATGTCATCAGAAACCTGGTTCATACTATCACATGTGGTGGACTTGTGAGGATGCTAGAAAATATTGGACTAAAATCCACATGTGGCTGGAAAAAATGACAAAGAAGCATATAGACTTGAAACCGGAGTTTTTCTATTGGGAATACTACCAGATACTTATAGTAAAGAGTTGAAATATTTGATTGTAAATGTATTGACTGCTGCTAGGATTGTATTTGCAAAAATTGGAAAAATGAGAAAATTCCATTGCAAGAAGAAGTTGTAAAGAAAATTTTGGAATGTGCTGAGATGAGTAGATTGACTTTTGAAATTAGAGAGCAAGAAGATAAACAATTTTATTTAGTTTGGGATCTTTTCTATCAATGGTTGAATGATGAAATATTAAAATATAAAAGTTAGATAATAAGGAATAATAATGACTTTATTTTCCCTTTCCTTTTATTGGTTTTTGATACTATATTTATATAATAGTTTTCTTTGTTTCTTTCTTTTTCATATTTGGGATAGAATTGGTATGATTATAAGATTTGTTTTAGAATAAAATATTTAAAATATAGTTATCTCATAAAGGCATGACCGAATAAAAGTTTAGTCAAATTTTTTTTTTTTTTCTTTAATAGAGATACTAGGATTTATAAATTTGTATTGATAAGAGTATTATATAAAGTAACTGTAATTGTGACTATGAGGTGAATGCACAAAACCGATGGACCAACCGACTTACGGTGTGTACAAAAATATGGGGGAGCTGATACTTTTATGTTTTGTTGTTGTGTTTTTTATGTTAAAAAAATAATAAAAATTTATATAAAAAAAAAAAAAAAACTAGATGGCATTTGGTAATAGTTAATGTTTAAAGGTATCCTACTTTATTTCCTATAATTGACGTATCCTTGATTATTTCCTATAATCAAGCTTGAATATATGCTTGATGTCTTACACTTGTTTTGTCTTCCAGGTTTAAATGTTCTAGAACCATAGTTGACGAAGCATCTCAATTTGCACATAAAAACTAATAAATTGGCGAGCTATCACACAGTCAAAAGCCAAGAACCATGAAAATAATAAACACTACTGAATTGGATACATAAAAATCCAAAGCACACTGAAGATGTCTGTTAGGAATTGATAGTCACCTAACAGTTGGGTTGGAAACCAGGATAGACATTTAATGCTGTCTCTTTAAGGGAATAGTAAAATTGTAATTGTGTGTAATTCCTCAAACAGCCATAAGATGGAGCGGGAAACCTGGTTTGGATGTTCTGTTGCTGTTAGTTACTAGGTGGTCGATGTTCTGTTGTTTGCTGTTTTTGGTTCCTACATTTTTCCCTATTGACTGTTGCTGATCATCGTTTTTCTTGGATTGCTGTGAGTCTATTTACTGAACTGTTTATGATACTGGACTTTGTTATTTGGATTATCCCTGGACTGAATACTGACTGCTTTAACCATGTATGACTCGGACTGCTTCTTGGATTTTGCTTAATCGTTTACTGGAAGTAAAACCTACATTTTACTATTCAGTGTATCTGTATGCTGGTTGTTTGTTATTCAACATCACTCGCACTATGTTTCCCTGAGTGCACTCATTCACCTAACGGGGAATTACCTCAACACTGGTTATGGGCCCAGGCCATGCCAGGGTCAGATAACAGAGAGTTCGTGTGAATACACAGTACCATATACAGACAGCTGTTTACTGTTTAATTGTGGGTTACTATCCTGGTAAAGATGGCACAAGACCCATTGTGATGACCCGTAGTCTCTCAAAATAACCCAAAACCCAAAACATATATTAAAGTCCGGTAAGGCCTTCAACTTAACTTCACTGTTTTATTAGGCACAGTTTAAAGTCACAAAAGTAAATAATGAGACAAACAGAAAACCAAAACAAACTGCATTGATGAGAGTTCTGAAGCAAGCCGAGATAACTAATCATAAACGCCAGGAAAATAACCGAGAAAAGTCCATGGGAAAAACACCAGCAAAGATAAACCTCTTTCAAGGTAAACACTGATTGACTCCTGCAAATTCTAACTGTGCAGTTGCAAACTTATATACATAGCTCCCAGCTGCAATCCATGAGGAGGATCATGGTAATCTCCTCTTGAGTAGACCTCACTTTTCCTTGATCCTCTCCTCCTTGCATGACCTAGGATGGATAGGGGATGAGCCTGGATCCTCCTCTGACTGCTCAGCTGGCCTCTGCCCTTCCCCAGCCTCCTCCACCACCTCTGGAGCCACCCCACTCTCTGTTGGCTGTTCCCCCCCTTCCTCAGAGTCAGTCTCCACCAGGGGCATGATACCTGTCAACAAGTATATCACTGATAACCCGGTTAGATGGAACAAACTATGTTTCCTGGTCTATGAAGTGCAGTCTACTTCTGTGTAGAGAAGGGTTATGGAATGCAGTTCAAGATCCACCAGATGTAAATGCTTGAGATCCAGATGATGATGAGGACAATGCCAAGAAGTTAGCTGACTTTAAATGGAACAACGAATGAGCTCTTTTATTATTGGACTAACACTGAGTGACCAGTAGCTAGTCCATATTCATGGAGAAGAGTCTGCTGCTAGGTTTTGGGAGAATTTGAAGAGGATTTATGTTCGTGACGGTGTAGGTGCACACATACATCTTACACGTAAACTGTTTAGAGCACGTCTGCTGAAAGGTGGAGATATGTTAGCTCATTTGAACTTCATGAAAAGAACTTTTCAAGAACTACATGAAAAGGAACTGATATTTTCAGAGCTGCATCAAGTTTACATCATTCTTTCATCATTGGATGAAAGTTATGATGATTACGTATCTTCACTGGAAGTCCTGACATGAAATGAACTGACATTGACTGACATAACCGGACGATTGTTAGAAGAGGCAAGAAGAAGGCTGGATAGAGACCAACTGAGAAAGAAACAACCACAAGAAGAGGATTTGTGTTCAAGTGCCTATACTTTTAGGAAATGTTATTTTTGTGGGGCTAGGAGACATATACCTAGATTCTGTAAGAAGGGCAAATGACAGAATACTGGTAATCACCAGAAAGCTAAGAAGAATGTTAGTTTAACTATGTCTAGCAATTCAACTGTAAACCATGATTGTGGGTAGTTGATAGTGGTGCATCGCAGTGCATTACTAAAAATAGAGAGAGGTTTGTAGAGATGTCTACGAGTAAGCAACATGTATCATTGGCAAACGAATGGAAATGAAAGCATCTGGTGAAAGTACTGTATATTGTTCATGTGTAAATGAGCATTTACCTATGTTATATGTACCTAAACTGAAATTTAATTTGTTATCAGTAAGGGCTTTAGTTAAAATTGGTTCTGTAGTAACCTTTAGGGGAGATAACTCTATAAAAGAGAAAGAGGGTAAAAGTGTTACTGCTACTTTAGAGAATGATTTATATGTTATACATGATGACCAGTTGCAGATGGCTAACTCGGTTTATAACAATGTTAAGCCACATGACGAATGTATACATTTACTGCATAGATGTCTGGGGCACATTAATTTCAAAATGTTGAAACAAACTGTTGAATTGTCAGAGGGAGTAAAATTAAAAACCTGTAGCAAGTACTTAAACTGTAATGCTTGTAGCCAAGATAAGAGCAAGGTTACCCCAGCAAACAGACTGAATGGGTTTAAGAACAATGAACCTTGAGAGGTTGTGTTTGCTGACATAATTGGTCCTAAGAAACCCAGTTTGGGAGGTGCCTGCTATGTTTTGAATATAATGGATCATTACTCAGGGTACGGTTTCTGCTATCTCATGAAAAACAAAACAGAAACATTCCAACATTTCTTTAATTGGCTAAGGTTTGCACAGAGAAAAATGAAACATAGGGTAATTATTTTAGCTACTGATAATGGGACTGAATTTATTAACAATAGATTCCAAACTATGTTAAAATTGGCTGGTGTCAAGCATAAACGTTCTGCACCTTACAGGCCACAACATAACTTGTTTGTAGAACAAAGAGGGCAAACGTTACAAGCCATGGCTCGCACTATGTTATCTGATTCAGATTTGCCTGAAACTCTGTGGGATGAAGCCATAATGTGTAGCAACCATGTTTTAAACAATGTGGTGAACACAACAACTGATGAATTACCATTCACTCGTTGGCATGGCAGAAACCCAAATTTAAGCTATCTACACACATTTGGAGCTCCAGCATGGGTACATATTCCCTTACAAGTAAGACTGAAAAGGCAACATAAAGCTAGGAAATTATTTTTCGTAGGTTATGAAGCCAACCATAGATCATTTAGATTTTGGGATCCAGGCACAGCTCATGTTTATTGTAGCACTAGTGCTAAATTTCTTGAGCACACTGGGTGGAATAAACTAGAACAGGAATACAACAATGATGTTGTAATTGACACCCAAGTAGTCCCTAAAGATGAAACAGTTAAACCATCAATAGCCATTAAAGAACAGGCACAGGAGGAAGTAGGAGAACAGCCACAGGAGGAGATAGAAAAACAGGAGCAAGTGGAACAGGAGAGTCCACCAGTAAGCCCTGTATTACCAAGATGTTCAACCCAAGTAACATGACCACCTGATAGATATCAGGCTAGTGTTGTATGCCAAGTGAATACTGTTCCTGGTAACTATAATGAACTGAAACTCTATCCTGCTAAGGATCAGGCTGCTTGGCAGGAGGCAATGGATAAGGAACTGAAATCCTTACAAAGGTTGGAGGTACATGAAAATGTCAGGTTACTACCAGGTAAACATGCCATAGGGTGTAAATGGATTTATAAACTAAAGACAGGTGTGGATGGGACTGTTACCCATAAAACCAGGTTAGTAGCACAAGGGTTCAATCAGACAGCAAACAACTATGATGAGGTGTTTGCGCCTTGTCTGAAGGCTACTACATTATGACCAGCATTAGTGTGGGCAGCTAAAGAGAAATATGTTATAAATCATTTAGATGTAGAGATGGCGTATCTGCATGCACCGTTGCAACACACTATATATTTAAAGAAACCGTTAGGTATCAAACATGATAATACAACTGATTGCTGGAGATTGAAAAAGAGTCTTTATGGCTTAAAGCAATCAGGATATGAGTGGAACCAGTGTATAGTTAAGGAATTAAATAATATAGGTTTTGTAGCTGGCATGGCTGATCTATGTTTGTTCAAAAGGGAAAATGATGGTGTAATTTCATGGTTGATATTGTTTACTGATGACATAGCATTAATCACCAAAACTGAGCAAGAAGCTACTGAAATAATTTCACTATTAGAAAAGAAATTGAAAGTAAAACAGTTAGGAAAAATTAAACGATCTCTTGGTTTAAAGATAGATAAAACTAGGGGAGGATACAAAATCTCACAGGCAGATAAAATTAACCAATTACTGAAGAATTTTAAAATGGAACTTTGTAAACTGGCTAAAACACCAATGAGCCAGGAGTTTAGCCATAGTGATGTACAAAGTCCTGTTTTTGATAAAGATATTTATCAATCCTTGATTGGTAGCTTATCTTATTTCAGTAATTGGTCAAGGCCAGATATAGCATACTGTGTTAACCAATTAGTGGGATTTAATACTGAGTCAACTGAAAGGCACTAGCAAGCTGCTAAACATGTGTTAAGATATCTGAAACAAACGATGCATTATGCATTATATTTGCAGCCGAAGGATGAACTAAGTTTAACTGCATATGCTGATGCAAGTTTCGTTACAGATGTAAATACACATAAATCTACATCAGGTACTGTAGTATTATTAGGAAAAGTGTTTATTGGATGGAGGTCTGTTCGACAGAAACATCTAAGTTTGTCAACAATGGAGGCTGAATTCTCATGTTTATCGCTATTATGTACAGATTTAGTTTATTATAAGCAACTATTGATTGATATGGGAATTGATCTAACAGATTCTATTGTTGTTTACAAAGACAACCAATCAGCAATACAGATGGCTTCCAATCTTGCTGTAAAGACAAGATCAAAACACACAGATTTAAGATATTTAAATGTGTACAAAGTAAAACGATTAAACTGGAGTACTGTATGTCAGAGAATAACATTGCAGATCATTTTACAAAAGCCCAAGGCCCTGTAAAGCATAAGGCTTGCTGTGTGGATTATGGACTTAAACTGTAAAGTGTCATATATTGTCCTTCCCAAAGGGGAGAACGTTAGAAATTGATAGTCACCTAACAGTTGGGTTGGAAATATATAAACCAGGATAGACATTTAATACTGTCTCTTTAAGGGAATGCTAAAATTGTAATTAGGTGTGGTTCCTCAAACGGCCATAAGATGGAGCCAGAAACCTCGTTTGGATGTTCTGTTGCTGTTAGTTGCTGTTTGGTTGATATTCTGTTGTTCGCTGTTTTTGGTTCCTGCATTTTTCCCCATTGACTGTTGCTGATTGTCGTTCTTCTTGGATTGCTGTGAGTCTATTTACTGAACTGTTTATGATACCGGACTTTGTTATTTGGATTATCCCTGGACTGAATACTGACTGCTTTAAGTGTGTATGACTTGGACTGCTTGTTGGACTTTGCTTAACTGTTTACTGGAAGTAAAACCTACATTTTACTATTCAGTGTATCTGTATGCTGGTTGTTTGTTATTCAACATCACTCGCACTATGTTTCCCTGAGTTCACTCATTCTCCTAATGGGGAATACCTCAACAATTTCTCCTCAAATGGGGATGAAACGTTTGCAGCCAAATTGCCAAGCTCGGAACTCAAACCAACAATATAACTACCAACCCAAAATACTAATATTCAAAGACATTTCAATTACTTCTTTACATTTATCCCTCCTGTGACCAAACAGAAAACCTACACAGGACTTTTGTAAAAACAGATCCATAAATTTATTATGATTTCTAGAGCAGTTTCTTCTGAACTGCTACAGTGTCCTTTTGCAATGAATAACAATGTTTTAATATAAAGAATGTTTACTTATAAAGCTGTTTTTTATGGGTTGATTGTTGCTTTGGTAGGGCAAACTTTGATTTGCACTTTGGTTTTCATATGTTGCTTTTCAATAAACCTGAATGCAAAGTTGACTATTGTTCCCACTGCTGATAAGAATATCTAAGAAGGAAAGATTGTTATTCTCTTTTATCTTGTGAATTTGAGTTTGTTACAGATACTACTGATTGTGTTGTATGTTTATCTGATGCTGGAAATGGATAGAAAAGAAGCTTGTCATACATAAGTACATACATACTTATGTAGCTGGTAAGTGAAGATAATATTATTACTATACAAAAACTGTAGTATTACTGTAATTTACAATTATGTAAAATGTTCACAAGATTTTATGCATAAAAATATTTATGTAACTGCATATCTGTACTGATGTAGCATAAATAATAGCTTAGAACTTAATAAAACAAGTTCAGACTGCTTCACTATTTTCTTCTTCGCCCCTGCTACCTTATTCTATCTTATCTACTGGCTCAGAAATGCTAACAGTTCTTTTCTCTCTTATTAATACTATTTTGCCCAGTTATCTAGCAGCTGAAACTCACTGAGGTCACTCTGCCACCATTTAGAATACAGAGCTGTGTTGTCTTCTTTGTTCTAGTTCTTCTTTGTTTCTACCATTTCAGGCCCCTTCCTGGATTTTCTCCCTGGTTGTAGATCCTCTGACTTCCAGCTCTGTCAGCCTTTGCTTCCCCTGCTCCATAACTTATCTAGTCACCTCTAGAAGCATCTCCTTCTAGACATAAGGGAGCCCCTCCCCCCTTCTACGTACCAGCTCTGACTTCTTTTATCCTTTTTGCATTTGAACTTTACTTGCTTGCTTATAGGTGCTTTTTAGAGGTTTCTGATTATTTTCTGTTTCTCTAAAAATGCCTATTTGCCTAAGCTGTGTAGTTGGCAGTCAAACCACTGCAGAAAGGAGGGGGGAATTTACCTTGATAATTGTATGCATCTAGTCAATAATGTGTTTCTATTTCAGAGCAGTTCATCCTTTAACAGTGTTCTAAAAATATTTTCTGATTATGACAAAAATATTATCTGCATAATAGTTCCATATTTTGGGTTGTATGTGTGGAATGGTTATTGCTTCAAAACACTGCATGACCATCTGCTATGAATCCTATAATGATCCCATAGAAGTTCCTCTTGTTTGTTTTTAAATCTGTCTACAAAACTAAAAATAAGTGGTGAGGAAAAAGCCTGCAAGTTTAATTATTGGAGGTATTTCATTTTTTATATATATTAAATACACAAAGATCAAATTCAATATACAGTAGCATTTAATACAATATGTGAGTTCTAATCCTACCTTAACCATCAAGTCAGCTGGGTCTTTCTTTCTCTCTGAACCCTAGGAAAAAGGAAATAGCAAATATTTCCAAAAATATTGCCTAGAAAACTGCAGGGATTTCTCCAAACCATTGCCAAAAGTTAAAAGTGACTTGAGGCACAAAAAAGAATAAACCAATTTAAAAACTGCCTTATATAGCCAAGCATATGGATGTCACTGCTAAGGGAAAATCTAGTTCTTGAGGAATCCCTGGAGAAATTTTCTGTCCTATTGATAACATTCATTTCTTAGTCCATAAATTTAGTGGACCACCAAAGGGTTGTGTGAATTGTTTATATCTTATTATGTAAATAATCATAGTAACTTAAATGATTAATGAGAATGAAAAATAAAATCCCTGAATAATCGTAAATGCCTCTTGTATACCTTGAGCAGAACACTATTTGAAAAAGTTGTAGTGAGCAGACTTTATATGCATTATTTCTGTTTCATCCCTATGTAATTTTTTGCTTGAAAAGGCTAGGGGGGGAATTCTTGCTTAAAGGACTTCCATTGTAAATATAAATAGTAAAGCTTCTTAATAAATTATGATACTTCTCAGAAAACTATAGTTAATATTTCAGAGAAGCAATAATATGTAAATTGTAGCCAAGGGGCCTGAATGGAAAAAAGGGAAGGTAGAGATGAAGACTTTTTTTAAAAAAAAAAATATGTTAATAAATTGTACTCAAGTTGAAGTCCTGATGGATACATCTCTATAGGGCTGAGGGTAAGAATGCATAAACGGTATTGTAGGGACTGTCTTCTGAAACTTTTTGGTTATTATTTCCCAGAAATGCTTACAGCTCTGGGGTTATCTAGAAGTCTCCCAACTTCTAAAGCTTCTAAGCCCTGCTTAGCTTCTAAACCCAGACAAGATCAGCAAGGGCCTATTCCACAAGGGGGGTGGAAAATGTAACTCCCAAAATAAAACTCCCACACTGTGGAAGATCATGTAATCTTTGGTTATATAAGTACAACTTTCTCATAAAGCTGTGTCACAAGTTTTATATTAGCACTTCACCTTTGAATTAAATGTAATACTATGTATTATGGATGAATATATATATGAAAATGGCAATCATAGACCGGACTATCCTGAGTCTTTCTTACCAGCTGCTTTCCTAGCTATTTGGGCTATTATACTTCATTTATGATACGCAGGTGGTTGGAATATATTTTTGTTTTGTATGAAGACAACAACATGATCAATTCACATCTTAAGTGCATCATGCAGAGTTTTTATGCATGCAAATTGTCTAATACTGACAGTTTAGTTAAATGTCAGCCAGCATTTCTAAATACTTATGAACAATTTGTGAGTGCCAACTATAATTTATGTTTTATTGACTGCATGCCTCTTGGACTTGTTTTCCTTCATTCCATCCCTGACACTTCCTTTTTTTAAAAAGAAACTTAACAGGAAAAATAGCAAAAATTTTGACAAACAAATAAAACTGCTATAAAGATTTGTTTTGCATTTCAAACATACACTATCTTATTACTTGTAGTAATATTTGTATTAAATTAAATTAAATATAAATACTATTTAATATAATAATATAAATATAATAAATAATATTAAACTATTACTACTATTTGTAGCAATTAGACCAGGGGTTATTTAAATGTATATGTTTCAAAGGTATCATCACATCAGTGCATTTATATTATTTAAATTGTTGCTTTGGTTGCTGGCTTCTAAGAGGTAATGCCATTGAAATACAGCTGGCTGAAACATTTAGTGTTAAGGTTTTCAGCAGATGCCCAAAGGTAAAAACAATAGTTATTTCCTGAAGCTGAATTATAGCACACACTGCAGCTTCAAAACCAAGGTACCATCCATAAATGTACTATATGGAGTATTTTGGAAACAACAATAATAACAATAATAATGTTTCACAAAGACTTAAGAGTATTAATTGATGCTTGCATTTTTAAGAGCTTTGCAACAGTTACAATGGAACCCCATTCCTACCTATCTAATGCTATACAATGTGTAATTGAATGACTGCAATTTTTGTTTTAATGTGCCACAAACTGATGTCATAGATCAAATCTATAACTTGTGCAACTTGCAAATTTTAAAAAGCTTTGAAAAGCTAGGCTGCAGCCTTGAAGCAATACGATTATTTGTGTTATGAAGAGCTTCTGAGCCAGTGACAACTGGCCACATCTGGAATGTTTAGAACATGTTGATATTATTGCAAAATATCTGCTACATTGGTGCACATTCCTATTCACAAAATGGTTGCCATGCCGAATATAGCCAATTGCAAAATACTCTGAGCTGCTTACAATAAAACCAACCAACCCCCCCAAAACCCAATGAGAATAAATATAAACAAGACCAGGGATAATGCATCTGAAGCTTACATACAATGCAACCAATATCCCTCCCTGTTACTAAGGGATCCCCACAATGTGAGGAAAGGAAGACAATAGCAGCCACTGGTAAGGGAATTACCTGCCAGGAAAGCTACAGAAGTACAGAAGCCAAGTTGCTGTTATTTTTCAATTTATGTTAAGCCAGTCATAAGCTAGTCATTTATAATGCATGAGCCTTTCCAGGTGGAGCAGCTGACCAACACAAAAAAGAGGCTACTGAAATTATGTTTGATATCTCTTGAAGCCAAAAGAAGACTGATGTATGGAACAAGTCAGGAGCCAGAGACAGTCCCATAGGAAACTCACAAAACCAAACTGGAACCACCAGATTGCCAGCATGGAATAAGTTATGTGAAGCCATTTGCCCAAGGCACAATAATGTGACTGATACTTCTTTCACACAGCAATTTGAGGCAGGATATTACAAAAAAAAACAATCTCAGCTTCAGTGAAAACTGGGATATAGGCAGAGGTATGGTTAGGACATGGTTAATAGATGGCCCTTGGAAGTGGGGGTGGGGCTGTGTGGATTTGCCCTTAAGTCCCAAAGGTGCTTTTTTAAAGAGACAACTAACTTTCTTGTTTTTCTTTGAAGACATTTCACTTCTCATCCAAGAAACTTCTTCAGCTCTGACTGGATGGTGGGGAATGGAAGAATTTAACTCCTTGCAGACAGCTGGACATTTGCATTCTTTTAGCAAGTCATTAAGGCCACCTGGAGGTTTATCTGCGTCATCAGGGTCACCTGAATAGTGCAAATGGGTGTGGAGCCTTATTGGAACTGTTGAAAGGATTGTGTTGTAGATTGGAGAGAGATTATATCCCTCCCCCTGTTGAGAGAGAGCTGTTCAATTTTGACATAGATGGTCTCTTTGACCCCTCTTTCAAACCAGCAATCCTCTTTGTCCAAAATGTGGACTCTGCCATCTTTAAAAGAGTGGCCTGTGTCTTTTAAATGGAGATGTACTGCTGAATCTAGTCCTGATGGATTTGTCCTCCCATGTTGTGCCATGAGTTTATGAAGTTGTTTTGTTTCCCCAATGTACAGATCTGCACTTGGCTCATTGCATTGTACTGCATATACCCATATACACATTTGCCCTTAAGTTTGGAATAACTCTAAATTATTCTAAACTAAATTTAGCCTCCCAGCTGGTCCAGTCTCAATGGACAGATGATCCCATGGTGAAGCAGAAAGTAATAATTATTCAGCACTCTTGTTAGAATCTTATCAGTGTATGCTTGGGGAGGAAATGGTAGCTCAAAATAAAATTTATTTATAATATTTTAATCTCATGTTCTTGTTGCTGTGCCACTTATCACTAGCCTTTAGGTTTACAACATCTATAAAATAACCCACGACACAATCTCATTCAATCTTGTAGCATACAAACCAGACCTCGCTAATGACTAGGGATATGCTCTATTATATCTGAATGGCACCTGAGTAGGAAAAGATTGCACTAATCACAGTTTCATTTAAACAAATCCATCAGAGGTGTCAAATTCGCGACCCATGGACCAGATGCATCACATGCTGGCCAAGCCCATGTCTGGTTTAGTGAAGGGAAAAATGTCATGATGCATCACATGACAACGCTGTGGGGATGTGAGTTTGACACCCCTGAAATACAACATAGAAACTGGCAGACAGAATTTTCCTTATATATTGAAGATTATCTTGTAAAGCAAGTTATATTAGAAATGAATTTATTCTTTATACCATATTATAGATGGCAAATTACAAGCCTTCATTTTAATTATAGATTGTTGCAATAAAAAAGCAAAAAGGAGAATTACAAACTCTGTGGAATTCTTTTGGCTATTTAAAATTTTGGTTAATATCTATATGAAGAAATGTGGCAAAAAAAGAATCCTATTTTATCTGAATATGGAATTATATCACAATAATAATTAGTATAAGAGAAGTAATTTAATTCTTAAAAATATATACTTAAATATGGTCAAGTTAGAATTCTTTATAAATGCAATTATTTGCTATTGGAAATCCCCCACGATTTTTCTTCTTTTTCTTCTTGTCCCTCAGATTCTTCTGATTCTGAGTCTTCTGTGTTTTTAAAATTTTAATTCTAGCCATGTGACAGAGAAGAAAATTACAAGATTAACAGCACTATGGAAACTATAATCAGGTGTCTTATTTCCCTTGTAATGACTGAGAGGTAAACAAAAAATCCTAAAATAACATCCAGAAAAAAAATCTAATTACTAAAATATGTTCAGATGAAGTATCATGTCCAAAATCATTTAAAAAATGAAATTTCGGAGGGAAGGATATTAATAGGATATGTGATTCATAACTCATAACTTAAAATATATGTAACTCATACAGTTTTCATACTTTTAAAATAAAAATACTTTTGATTATCACCATAATTCAAAACTATGGAGGAATACAAAATTAAAAAAAAAACCATGAGATTAAGATCATAAAACTAAATATGTTAAAAATAGTGAAGACAAAACATATTCAATTGAAAATCTATACAAGCAAATGCACAATTAGAATGTCCTTTCTCTGGTTGCACAGCCAACTTCTGGTGAATGAGGCTCGATCAATAAGATGTAAAGTATCTATTGAAGATTTCCCTCAAAGTAACGAATTAAGATACCTTGGGTTTTATTTTTTGGTATAATCAGATACATGTAAACAACATAAAAATGGGAAAAAAATTAAAAATTGTTCTGGTAAAATAGGGATTTAGATTTTAAATTTTTTAAAACATTTTTTTAAATGTTTTAGTTTAGTTTACAGTTAATCTTTGACTTATGACCATTCATTTAATAACCATTGGAAGTTAAAATGACCCTGAAAAAAAAGTGACTCCTGACTAGTTCTAATTCTTAAAACTACTACAGCATCCCCTCAGTAATGTGACTGCAATCCAGGTACTTGGCAACTACTTGCATATAATGGTTACAGCTTTCCAGAGTCATGCTATCACCACTTGCAATCTTCCCATCTGGCTTCCAACAAGCCAAATCAATGAAGGAGAGGGGAAATTGATTCATTTAATAAACATTTGCAAAAATGGCCATAAATTTTTTTGTGGGGGAGTGACTCACTTTACCCCACTAGT
Organism: Pseudonaja textilis; assembly: GCF_049901715.1. Taxonomy (NCBI): domain Eukaryota; kingdom Metazoa; phylum Chordata; class Lepidosauria; order Squamata; family Elapidae; genus Pseudonaja; species Pseudonaja textilis. The sequence goes on from NC_141996.1 coordinate 33,943,113, forward strand.
TAGTTGCAGGCCCTACTCTGGTCCTAGGTTGAAGTCTACCTATGTAACTTCAAGAATAATCAATACAATACTGATCAAGTGACTTTCTAGTCTTTATTGGTCAAAAGAAAGAAGCCATATTTGGTTCATAATGTTCCCTACATGTTCTAAGCACTGTAAGTTTGGCAGAAATGAAAAAGATCACAAGTCAGCTTTAAACTGCTTTATGGGATATTGGAGAGAGGAACTTACGGTGGTATAGAATGGCCATTAGCTAAACTAATTGGGGGCACAGCAGATGTTATCAGTACCGTGGTATTTCCCCAAGACTGCTCTAGTAGTATATATAGCTGTCATAAAAAAGATCCACTCTGTAGACTATCTACCTCCTTTTAAATATCTACTTTTTCATATGCTTTTACCTATTAATATTTTCTCTTTGAGGAGTATCACCTTAAGCACCATGAATAAATGTTCTTTATTATGTCTAACTCCTATTGTGTGAATAGTTCCCACCAGGTGTGGGGTTCAATTTTTTTAACAACGGGTTCTGTGGGCATGGCTTAGTTGGTGGGCCTGGCTTGGTGGTCATGTTCTTGGCTGGGCGTGGCCAACTCAATATCACTCACACTGAGGCACGCATCTCCTCGCCTGACCTCTCATGACTATGGGGATGCTGCAACAGTCGTAAGTGGGAAAAATGGTCATAAGTCACTTTTTTCAGTGCCATTGTAACTTTGAATGGTCATTCCACACAAGCAAAGTACCAATAAAGGAGGGGAAAAAAACTCCAGAGAAGTTCCTGAGACAGGAAGTCTAGTCCTGCCAAGAATGTAATAAGGGTTAACGGAGAGGCAGTTTCTGTAAGCAACACCAGAATGTTTTCTTCCTGCCTTCCTTACAGGATTAGGCCAGTAATTTCTTCTAACAACCAGCTCTCCGAACTGCTTAGAATGTTAATAACTGGTTCTAGCAAATAGGTGCGAACTGGTAGAATCCCACCCCTAGATCTCACTGAAAATGAATTGTTCTGGGAAGATAGTGGCAGGTTCCAAAATAATTCCATGATTTTTACTACTTATTTCTGAGAGATACCAACCTCCAAATGTTACTGTTGAAAGTATGTAAAGTAAGTCTATCATCAGAAAAATAAAACACAAATCACAAATTTAAAAAAATGTTGTTTGATGATAATTTGAGGCAGATGTTACATGGCAGAAATGTTATTTTTCAATATTCATGCCATCTTCATATGGACACTTACAAATAAACCGAATTGAATTCAGGAGGGCTTAGTTCAGAAGGTGAATGTGTATATTTGTGACCATCTACTTTATGTCCGCAAAAATAATTATATAATGTAGGTTGGATTCTGAGGTGACAGCTGAGAAAAAGACAACCAATATGCTCTGCTTGTATGTAGACTTAAACCTTGGACTTTCTGATCCAGTCCCGTTTTATCTATTATTTTATCTATTATTTATACATACTCCTTATACTTTTGAAATATTTTTGATATTGGTGTTTATCATGAAATAACCGCTTGAATGTGTGTGCATGCATGTATGTGCTGTCAAAATACTTCTTACTCCTCTATTAGTAAATGGGGTTGCACTCTGAGTTCCAAGTGAGGCAGATGGCTGCAGGATATTATATGTTCAGCAAAAAGAGATGAAAAATGATATGAAGAAATAAGTTTCCCACAGGAAATTAAAGTTTGTACACAGTGGCATATGCTTGATTACACCTTCCAAAGTACATTATAAAAAATGCACAACTTTATTTCCAAGAGCTCTTTGTGGATAAAAAAAAATGAAAAATTCCATTGCCAGTTATTCTGCTGCTGTCATGGTCTTCAATACCAACTATGGCATAAGCAGGCTCATGAGAGGAATAATTAAATCTAACTGAATTTAAACTGTAGAAGTTGGCTGCATTAAAAACACAAACAAAAAACATCAACATATATCAGCTACAACACCATGGACTAAGTTCTTGTCTTAAATTTCAACATGGCATTTGAGACAGAGCTAATTATCAATAACTAATTGACGGGTTGAATCTAGCACCAACCAGTTCTCAAATCTTAATGGCATCTGTTCAAGTATTTGTATTAATCAATGGCTCAATTTTTTTCTTTGCAGAGTTCAGTAAAACCACACATTAGTCATTCAGTATACAGCACAAGAATACATACCATCAAACTAGACTGGGTGTTAGCTGTTACAGGTGTTATGTCTACCTGCTCTGTCTTACACATTGGTACACCAAATACAAACTAGGTGGATATGACCTCGTTGATGATCCTCACTCTGTCAAGAACCTTGGAGTTCTCGTATCAAATGACCTAAGCACCAGAGCTCACTGTAATAGCATTGCCAAAAAGGCATTAAGAGTTGTAAAACTAATCTTACTTTGTAAATCTAATCTTTTCCTCCAGAAATATTGAATTGCTAACTGGAGCATACAAAACTTTTGCTTGATCTATACTCGAACACAGCTCTTCAGTCTGGAATCCACACTGTATATCGGACATTAATACAATTGAGTGAATCCAGAAGTATTTCACTAGAAGTACTACACTCCTCTGCTCGCAACAGAATACCATATATCACCAGTCTTGAGATTTGGGGCTTGGACAACCTTGAACTATGGTTAGACTTAAATGTTGCACACAAAATTATCCGCTACACTGTTCTACCAGTCAATGACTACTTCAGCTTTAACCACAACAATACAAGAGCACACACCAGATACAAACTCAATGTAACAGCTTCACACTTGATGGCAGAAATACGACTTCAGCAACAGAGTGGCCAATGCCTGGAATCCCCTACCTGACTCTGTTGTTACATCCTCTAACCCCCACTCCTTTAATCTCAAACTATCCACTATTGACCTCACCCCTTTCCTAAGAGGTGTGTAAGGGATGTGCATAAGTGCACCATCATGCCTACCATCCCTGTTCTATTGTCCCCATTTATTTGTACCTATTTTCTGTATTCTTACTCATGTTTACACTTATACCTATTATCTTGTAAGCAATTGACAAATTAAATAAATAAATAAAAAATAAAAATACCGTATATGCAGCTTTATCATTTCTCTTTATTGTAGTTGTTTCCTGTATCACATTGCCACTCGAGGATTCATCTCTATTGTTCTTGTGAGGCATTTCCTGTTTGTTGTATTACTTTCTCTCTAGTAAAATGGTTTCTGCACAGTGATGGCCTGTAGTGTGCTTTCACTAGTGATACCCAAAACTATTTTATCATGAATAAGTTCATCTCTCACAGAGCCATAGTCACAGCTTGCAGCTTTTCCTCTTAGACATGTGACTAAACTGTCTATTGCTTTACCTTCTTCTTGCTTACAGCTGCCAAATATAAACCTTTTATATACGACACTTCTCTGTGAATTCCATTCATTTACAGTTAAAAGGCTATGAAAACTAATTGTCCCTGATAAGAACGAGCCTTGCCAAGGTTGTGCAAGGCTGCCAAGGACACTAGATTAAGTTGCCAAGAAATATTCAAAACAAAAAGTCTCCAAACACAAAGGATAGTCCAAAAGTCCACAAGGCTTGAAGTGCAAGAACTTCTTTGCTTCCTGCAAAGAATTCCGGTCTCTCAGGCTGGCTTTTATCCCTTAAGGGAGGGCCCATTACCTTGCAGCCTTATCCCGAGTTGCCTGTGCTGCTGCAGCTGCTCTTTCCTTTGAGTGGCAAGGTGATACAGGAAACAACTACAATAGAGAGAATGATAGAGCTGCATATAAGGTAGACTTCACACCTGTAACATTAGCAGTTTGCATTTGTATACCACTGGAATCCCAATGCCCTGGGTGACTACTTGAGCAGGTCCACCAATGCAAAGACTATCTTTATACTAAATCAGAAAGTCAAGTTAATATTTCTATTTCTGTGATCTTGTCTGCTTATCACTGATGTCTGTGTTACTTGAATCATAGTAGGTGCCATTTTTCAGTTTCTAGAAACTAAAATTTGTAACCAAATCTAACTAAGTTACAAACTGGTAAAACTAAAATGGCAGCTTTTTTGCATTTTGGCTGACTAAATGCTGGTTAAACGTCATATGAAACACAGGTGGATGGTGGGGGCTAATATGTAGGGAGTTCACATAAAATTATGTGGAACCAGAAATAGGACCTCTGTTCATGCACTAGGATGCACTTAGCACTGTATAAAAATGTATTTATTTCTTTTTTCGTCCACTTTGCTTTCTTCACTGAAGGTGTATTTTGTCTCTAAAGATTTAGGGTTTGATCCAACAGACATCAATAACTGGAGTGGAAGTAGTGCTTTCCATTGTGAGAACAATCTTTCCTCAAAGTATTTAGTTTTTCCTATCAGTTGTATATGCTTGTCTAAAGTACTAAGCAGAATGCAGGACTAGAGTGTACGACAATGTTCTTGACTGACTTGAAAGCAAAACTGATGATGAAGTAAGTTATTAGGGTGTTGATTAAGTTGAGGTATTGGCAGCTGTAGCATCCATCATTTTTGTCCTCCTATCTCCAAGATGTTGCAGCAGTGACCTGGAACCACAGAACCACCTATGATTTCATTGGGAAACAACTGTCCAACATTTTTATTGTCCTAATGAAATAGGAAGTGGTACTATATCATGCAAAATATGATAATCAGCATAGGTAATTGCTTTGTGGTTTGTTTTGTTTGTTTAGTTGGTTGGTTGGCTTTCTTTTCCATAGAAGTATCTATATTTTTTACTTCTCCACAGTATCTCCATGAAATATTTTGATTTCTCTTTTTCTTCACTGAAATGATGTTTGGTAGAGAGATGTTTAATCAGTTTGGATAAATCCCTATGATCCGTTTGGCCAAGCCCAACAAAGGCAGAATCAACATTCAAGGATAATTTAGGGATTCTAAGTACTCTAGTACAGACACTGGAAAACTATATAATAAGGCTCTTATCCCTTATTATAAAATAAATCAAATTAATAAATATGCATGGCTAAAGTGCAAAATTTTGGAACCCAAATTCTATATTCCTGTTATTGTTTGTGTTTGTATTGTTATTCCAGGCCTCTTATTCTTCAAGCTGCTGCATTAATAGTTGTTATTCTGTTGTCTGAAGTGAGTTATTTATCTCCTGAAAAATCAAGGGAGCATGGGACTGACCACTTATAAAGTTAAAAGTATTATGTTCAAACCAAAAATTTTTTTTGGTTTAAATAGTTTGTCTAAACTTAACTGTACATGCTTAACTAAAAGAAAAAAAATTAAAATTGTAAATTTTGCAAATGCCTTTCCAATATAGACCCGCGTTAGGGAAAAATTATATTGATATTAAACACAAATGGTGTATCTTACTGAAAATAAACTGTGTTTTCTAATGCCTAATCTGTCCAAAAGTAATTACAGAATTAATTTATGGAACTCCAATATATGAATAGATATTGTTATTTCATTTTTTGTTTGAGGCTTTTTGGAGAAGTTAATTAAATTTTATGTATATATTTCTGTTAACAATATGGAAGTTAGAATTGAAAATCATACAATATTACATACAAAATTCATTGCCATTGGTTGTAGTAATAGTCACCAGTTGGCTTGGAAATTGAATAAACAAAATGAATGGAAGATAAATAATGCACTGGCTATTTGCCATAGCAAATTAGCAGAGGCAGATTGTATCTAGATGTGTCTATCACAAAACAGAAAACACTGCAATATAACAATAAAATGAGTCTATATCTGACCAATTTTACATTTATTCTTTTTTAAAAAATAAATTTTATTAAGTTTCCAAATTTTAAAAACATAAAATAAAATATACATTTTTATCAACATCAAGACATCTTTTGCATCTCCTCACATTTTTCAGTATGTGTATTTACTTATTCCTTTATCATTACATCTTACTCTTACTATAAATCAATATCTTTTATCCTTACTTCTCAATCTTCTCCATGGTATATTTACATATTTACATATTCCCTCATTCTTTTCCTAATTGCCATTTTATTTTATTTTTTATATCTAAACCACTCATACTAGGCATCCCAGGCCCTATAATAAATGGAATCTTCTCTGTCTTTTATTTTCATTGTTAGCCTATCCATTTCTATACAATCTTTTTTTTTTTTTATAACCATGCCTTCTGCTGGAACCCTTTTTTTCTTCCAGAGTTGCGCATAGGAAATCTTTGCAGCTTTAAATATATGTAACATAATATATCTATCTGATTTATTGCATTTTTTGTTATATACCTAATAAAAAAGTTTCCAAATTAAATTCAGTTTTCTGCTTTGTGATTTTTTCTATCCATTGTCAAATTGTATTCCAATATCTTTTCACTTCCTGGCATGTCCACCAGATATGAAAATAAGTGCCTTTTTCTTTTCCACATTTCCAACAATTTGGGTCTGAGTTAAACTTTTTCCCAATCTAGCGGGAGGAAGGTGCCATCTATAGAAGATTTTGTATTGATTTTCCTTGTATGCTGTGGGTGTAATTAGTTTGTAATTTGATCTCCACATTCTCTCCCAATTTTCTAGGTCTATATTGTGGCCAATATTTTTCGCCCATACCACCATTGTCTCTTTGACTACCTCCTCTTCCATTTTAAAATCTAGTAGAAAGTTATATATTCTTGAAATCATTTTCTTTTCTATTTCTTGTAGAATTTTATCTAATTGATGCTTTCCATCCAGAAACCAAATTGTTCTTTGTCCTTCTGATATCTCACCTGAATTTGCATGTATGACCACCAATCTATCTTTATATTTTGTTGCTGTAATTCTTGTCTCATTTTTAATCTTCCTTGTGTGTCTAATAGGTCTTTGTAATTTCTCTTTTTTCCCAGATCCATTGCATTTGGCTAGATTTGTGCTTCCATAGTTGATAGCCAGTTCAGTATTTTAGTATAATGATTCTTTTTAATCTTGTTCCATGTCCGAATTAATGAATCTCTAATCATGTGTCTCTGAAAATATGCATGCTGTTTACATTTCCCATCCCATAGGAAACTATGCCACCCTCTCTGCAAGTTGTGACCCTCTATCGACAATACTCTTATATTTTCCAGGTTGATCCAATCTTTAATCCATACCATAGCCGCAGCCTGATAATACATTTCCCAGTCAGGGAGTCCAAAGCCACCCCTTTCTCTTTTGTCCTGTAACAATTTCATTTTTCTCCAATCTTTTTTCCCATCCCAAACAAATTTACTTATTATTCGATCTAATTCTCTAAAAAAAGGTTTTATCCAATCTTATTGGTACAGTTTGAAAAAGATATAGCATTTTTGGTAGGGTAGACATTTTAATTGCCGTAATTTTCCCCAGTAGTGATAGCTGTAATTTTCCCCACATTTCCAATTCTTTTTTGATTTGTATTATTAATTTTTCATAGTTATCTTTTTTGATTGAAGAGAATCTTGCTGTTAACCAAATGCCTAAATATTTTACCTTTTTCACACTTTGCAGTCCCAATTTTCCTTCTAATTCTTATTTTTGCTTATCTTTTAAATTTTTAGTCAATAATCTTAAGGCCTGCAACCTTGCCAAATTCCTCTATTTCCTTTATTAATTTTACTCCCGTATCCTCTGGATCTTCCCCCCCGCCCCCAAAAAAACCTATATCATCAGGAAATGCCTGTACCTTATAATGCTCCTTTTTAATTAAAGCCCTTTTGATTTCTACATTTTTCCTAATGTTTTCCAATAAGTTTTCTAAGGTAAGAATAAAGAGAAGGGGTGACAGTGGGCATCCCTGCCTTACTCCCTTGTTGATCTTGAAGGTTTCTGTTCTGTCACCGTTCATTATTACACTGGCCATCTGTGTCGTATAAATTGTCGGAATAAATTTAATAAATGTATTGCCAAATTGCATGCTTTTTAACTGTTGTATTATGAACTGCCAATTAACATTGTCAAATGCCTTTTGCGCATCAAGGAAGGCCATTGCCAACTGTTTTCCTGGGTTTGCTTCATAATATTTTATTATATTCAATACCATTCTGGTATTATTTTTAATTTGTCTATTTGGTAAGAATCCATTTTGGTCGCTATGAATGATTGATTAAGGGTTTTTTTCAATCTTTCTGCCATTATGGACATAAATATTTTATAATCAACATTTAAAAGGGATATGGGCCTGTAATTTTGAATTAATTGATGGTCCGAATCTTCTTTTAGGATCAATGTTATGTATGTCTCCCCCCATGACTTAGGTAATTTTGTTGTCGTCAGTACCTCTTTATAGAGTTCTAATAATTGCATTTCTAATTTTTCTTGGAGCGTATTATACAGTCCCCCTGGGAGACCATATGGTCGCGGTGTCTTATTGTTTTTCTGTTTCAGGATGGCCTCTTGCAGTTCTCTTAATATTATTTCCCTATTTATCTCTTCTTTATCCTCTTCCGGGATCACAGGTAGCCCTTTTCCTTCTAAGTAATGTTGGATATTTCCCTCTGGTACATATTCCCTACTATATAATTCCTCAAAAAAACTTTTAACAATATGTTTTTTCTTTTCAGTTTGATGTTGTAGGGTACCATCAGCATCTTTCAATTGTTGAATTCCTCTTTTTTCTTTTTCTTTCTTAAGTCTGTAAGCTAGCCACCTTCCTGGCTTATTCGCGTGTTCAAAATAATTCTGTTTTATCTTTTTCATGTCCTGTAACCATTCATCTTGTGCTAACATGTTCAATTTATGCCTAATCATTATCCTCTCTGTATTTGCTGTCTTACTATGTGGTGTTTTTTCCAGTGTTTTTTCTAACTCCTTAAGAGTATCTAGTAGTTTAGATTGTTCTCCTTTTTTTCCTTATATCTACATGTATTATATGAAATTGCTAGGCCCCTGATACATGCTTTAGTCGTGTCCCATAGGTTTGGAATTGGTGTTTGTTGTTTTTTGTTTTCCTTTTACATTTATTCATTTTATGTATGTGACAGTTATTCTTGAAGGCTAGGTATAAGCTATCAGGTTTCTACTTTCAAACTGAAACTTAAAAATATTATAGAAACCCATATTTTTATAAATTCACAGAAGTGGAAGAGACTATATCTGTGAGTGTAAATCCCTGCTAAGTTCAGACATTCAAATTAATCTCAAGAAATGATTGTTCAACCTCGGCATGAAAAGGCTTCCACTTTCCAAATTTCAAGAAACTCCCAAATCCAGAACTCCCATTTAACATATTTTGATGTATTTGAGCAAAGTTTAACTACTATGCTGATACTTTAACTATACAAAGCTAAACATTCCTAGTTCCATTAATGTATCTTCATTGAAGCTAACATCGTTCTGATAATTCTTGTTGTCTCAAACATGTTCTGGATTATCCAATATGATATCCAAAATGTGACATGATACTTAAAAAAGAATGACTAACATAGATTAAAGTAGACCTATTATTTCTTATAATTTGGAAACTGTACACGGATTTAGTTTAAGCAGTCTAAGTTTTTATTTGACTTTTTTTTGCAGCAACATCACACTGCTGATTCATATTCATTTGTATTCATTTGTATTCAGTTATCATTCCAACATTTTTTCCCATATCCTGTTGTCAAGGGAGATATATCTGATGCTTTTCCTGTGTAATACATTTCAGTTTCCTCAGTAAAGAACTGTGATTTTTTTCCTAGTGAATTTAATTGTTACTTTCTGCCCATTTTTCTATCAAAATAATTTTGGATTAAATTTAATGCACTGTGCCACACAGTTTTACTATATGTCATCTGCAAACATCATCCTTCTAATTCTTTATCAAAGTTAATAAAAATATTGCTAAGTATGGACTGATCCTGTTCAGAATCCTGGGGCATTTGAATATAGTTCTTTGAGTCTTCCTTTTTCACCAATCACCAGTCATCTGCCACTTGTTACCTGATTTACTTCCTTTCTATAAATTGCACTGATGTACATTACCTTGATGATTCAACATTTGTGCCAATCCAAGTATCTGAGTCACAATTATGAGATGCAAGCAAGCAATTGTTCATAGTGAAACAGGTACTTTCATATACCAAAATGGAGTAGAGAGGCAGACCTTGAGAGGGTCACAAAGACTCCAGCCTAATCCAAAACTGGCTATCCTTACTTTCCATATTTCAATGAATCCCTCTTGCTCAGCAAACTTTGGCAGCAAAAGACCACACAATTATATTTTTTCAAAAGAAACCCAAGATGACATTTGCAAGCAGGTATGATCCAAGGTTGTTAAAGCATCCTCTCTGTTTTCTACTCTCTCTTATACTTTACTTGTAGTAATAGTGACAATGCGAGTGATTATAGGACATGATCAACTATATGATGCCTATGCAATAATTGTTAGGCAATTCTCACACATTTTAGGTAAAAATATTAGCCAGTAGATATGCCATAGCTTGGGGTATTCAAAAATAAGATGTTTGCCAAAAATATTGTATTAAATAAATATTAAGAAAGTGTCAGAGAATAACAGAATAGTATTTGCTTTCTTGCCAAAGAAAAGGTATACCAAATTACTGTCACTCAGTGCAATGACAGAAGATGGATCTTCTGGAATTGGCTGACAACTGTTTAGCAAGTTCCTAAATCATCAGGTCTACACCAAGATTCAAAGTATTTGGATCTTTAGATACTTTTTATATATTTTTTTCATTGAGAGGACAATAAAGAAAACTTGGAGATGGTTTTGTCACAACTTAGTTGACGCAACCAAAGATATTGATGCAAACTAAGATATCATCACTACTAGACAACACTTGAAAGACGGTTTGATTTGGGAATTTTGATAATTTATCTTTTTTCTAAATATATTCTTAATGAGATTTTTCTAGCATGCTCTTATTCACCTTCCTCTTTGCAGTTTAAGGAGCTCATATTCATTTATCTTGATACAAATAGCAATACAGATAAAAAGCTTGAAGTGAGAATGATAAGTTGCAAGGGTTCAAGGAGAAAGTGACTACATTCAATTTGCACAGCTTGTTTAACAATAACCTTTTTCTAGAGCATGGAAGAATTTACAGCATAATAATCCAGTATGCAATCTTTGCTAACAACTAAGTAGGAATGTGACAGAATTTTATATTTTATCTGCAAAGAGATAAAAATCAGACCATATCCTTATTTCTTCCTGCAGTGACACTATACTAGCGCACAGTGGAAAAGAGAGCTGAATTTCAGATTGACAAAAGCATAAGAGAACCTTATTATTAAAACCCAGCCAATAGATTCCTAAGATGTTGATTGAGCTTCTGCAACTGTTCTGTCAATATAGCCCATCTATTCATACCCTGAATTCTTCCCATCCTAGCCTGTAAAATTGCAGGCAGAGGTGGTATTCAGCAGGTTCTGACCAGTTCTGGAGAAATGGTAGTGGAAATTTTGAGTAGTTTGGAGAACCAGAAAATACCACCTCTGACTGGACATTTTAGAGTATCTTTCTCTTGCCACGCCCACCAAGCCACGCCCACAGAACCTGTAGTAAATATGTTTGAATCCCACCACTGATTTCAGGCATTGTCTAATGGAAAAGTGCATGGAAACAATCAACATGCAAGACATATACCGATTTGAACATTCCAATTTAAGACAAAAGCAAAGGGTCAGTTATAGGGTTTTGAGAGTGTATATACAGGCAGAGAAAAAAGTTTCATACCTACGCTTCTGATGCTGAATGTAAAGGAATATTTGATAATTTTAACAATTGCAAAAGCAAACTTTTCTTGCAAAAAGAAAACCAGGCTCAGAGTGGAAAATATTGGAGAATGTGGAGTATACTCAAATATCAACTGTTAGCAAATTCTGAGCATCTCTTTTCTTTTTTCCCCCTTGGAAAACAAAGCTAGTCAATTGTGATCATAAGTCAAGAAATTCCTATGTTTTCTATTCTACATTGTTTCTTTTTCTTCTCTTGAAGGCCCAAAGCCTCTTCTCTTTAGGTTTTAGCAAGGCTTCAAAGCCATATTTGAATCTCAGTTATATACCGAGCATATACCTGGCAGGTATAGAATAGGTGGTACCCGACTCAATAGCAGTAACTACGTGAGGGATATTGGAGTCCTTCTGGACAATCACTTAAATATGAGCCAGGAGTGTGCTGCAGGTGCCAAAAAAGCCAATACAGTCCTAGGCTGCATTATCAGAAGGAGAGGATCAAGATCACATGAAATGTTACTACTGCTTTATTGTGCCTTGGGTCACACTTAGAATACTGCATCCAGTTTTGGTCATCACAATATAAAAAGAAGATGTTGGGATTCTAGAAAAAGTGCAAAGAAAAACAACAAAGATGATTAGGGACTGGAAGCTAAAACACATGAATAATAGTTACAGGGTATGTCTAGTTTAATGAAAAGGCATTGAAGTGATATGATAGCAGATAGCAATATCTTAAGGGGCTGCCACAAAGAAGAGGGGACAACCTATTCTCCAAAATACCTGAAGGCAGAACAAGAAGCATCATCAAAGAAGCAACAAAGAACTGAGGTTAAACTTCCTGATAGAACAATTAATCAGTAGAACAGCTTGCATTCAGAAGTTGTGGGTGGTCCAGCACTGGAGGTTTTTGGACAGTCATTTGTCTGAAATGGTATAAGGTCTCCTGCTTGAGGGTTGGACTAGAAGATCTCTAAGTTCCCTTTTAATTCTGTTATGCTGTTCAGCATGGAGCTTGTTTTTCAACTGTCTTGTTGTATGGAATTGCTTATCAATGTTTTGTTTTCATATGATAAATTTTCTATCAGCTGAAATCTGACCAATTATAGCTTCACCTTTCTGCCTGTTACTTTAAACTTAAGCCAGCTGCAAGTATATGCAAAGTTATTTGCCAACATGACTACAAACACTCATAAACATTGTAGCTCTTGAATGCAGAGACTATCCATTTGTCTACCCTTTTTTTTAAAATGAAAGTTGCCAATGAAGGTTCCTTATTTCTTGTCCCTTTTTTAGGCTCTCAAGTCAACTCGGCACATTCTGTTTATTTAAAAAGAAAAATATGGATTCCTCAAACTTCACCACATTCTTCTGGCAGAGACTCTACTTGTTTTCTCAGTATTCTTCCTCTTTGAAAATTGCCTGCCTTTTATTTCTTCTACAGTGCATGCTTACACAACAGGAAATAATTATTCACAAAAGACAATTAGTAGCCTTCAAGACACACCCCTTATAATCAGCAGCTATTCCAAAAATGACCTTTAGATGCTTCACAGCTGTGCTCACTGTCTCTCAGAACATACATCTTCTCCGACAGTTCTTTTTTCTTTCTTGTTTCTTTCTCTTCTTTAACTCATTTTGAAAATTTTTGTTTCCTCTTCATATTAATAGGCATCTTTCCCTGGTATATACTTTTTGTACCAGTTTGATCCCATCAGAATATGGTTTACATACATTTTTCCCTAACACATGGAGTTTTTATGCAACTCTGCACTTTTGTAGACGAGTGAGTGTGTGCTTTGCAGCACAAATTTTACCAGTGTACAACCCAATAACTACAGTGCGAATCAGTTCAGGAAATGGTGATTAAATTAGTTAAAAGATAGAGAGAAATGTAAACACCATTTCTACCAGCATTGGACCAATCCTGAGAATTTCACAGGACACCAGCCAAAATATGGTAGTATCCACTTGATCATATACAGTAATTACAACAGTTACCACTTAGTAGGTATGGATGATAATATTTCCATATGACTACTAAAAAGCAAAGGAAATGAAAAGAATACATTTATTTATTTAATTTATCCAGAACAGCAATGGCCTATGAGCATAACCTTGGGAGATAGGAATAAGAGCCACAGCTTAGACTGCAGACAGACAAGAGGCAGCTGAGTTTGCCAAAGGAAAGGGGGGTATCACAAACATCTCAAAAGGGATCTTCCCTAATGTCTTGGATGATAAAAGTAAGAAGATAGAGATATACTTTGGGACTTGTAGGTTTCTGTTAATATAAGCTTATAGTAAAACTAGACCTAGTACTTCTGCATGTGCTTCTTCTAAGAACTACCTCAGAAGTCTGAGAAAGACTTTCTATGTTTTATGTTCCAAGATGGCTGGAGAACATGATATGTTCTGAAAATATCACTTTTTGCATATATTGTAATCTTGCAAATTCTTATAAATAAACTTGCTTTCTATTTCTTTTTTTTTCTTTTTTAATATTAGGACTTTGGCACCTGCTAATGAATTCATTTTCAAATAATACCTTTTAAACAAATTATATTAAAAAGAAACAACTAAAAGAATATAAGGCACTGGGAGAAACTGAACAAGGAGAGATTTAACCTAGAAATAAGGAAAAACTTTCTGACAGCGAGAACAATCAACCAATGGAACAGCTTGCCCTCAGAAGTTGTGGCAGTGTCATCACTGGAGACTTTCAAGAAGGGATTGGACTGTCATTTGTCAGAAATGGTGTAGGGTCTCCCACTGGGGTGGGGGTTGGACTAGATGACCTACAAGGTCCCTTCCAACTCTGATTATCTGAAATTGTCATATGGTGAAATGTTTCCAATGTATATCTTTAATCTACAGTAGTTGGCCTTGTAGTGAGGATTAAAAGAGTTTGTTTCTCTGAGAATTGATTGATTTGTAATACATTAAAGGGTCATGCATGTCTCATAATGAAATACTGAGATTAACCATTATTTAAACAATGTCCTTTTGTGATGATGTAAGCAATAGCAACAGCACTTAGACTTTAAGCCCCATAGTGCTTTATAGCACTCCTGGGTGGTTTACAATGTCAGAATATTGTCCGCAGCAACCTAGGTTCTCAGTTTACCAACCTTGGAAGGACGGAAGGCTGAGTTGACCTTGAGCCCTATCAGCATTGAACTCCAGACTGTGGGCAGAGTTGCCTGCAGTACTGCATTCTAACCACTGTACCACCAAGACTTACTATTGAAAAGTGTTTAATACAGCAAATAAATAAAATATGGGATGGTCATGGTTTGTAAACAAATTTTTAGCACATAGAAACATGCTACCCAGCAGAAGTACTAAGAGTGACCATTAGAGTAGGTTGCAATTAGTTTTTCCCTTACACTCCATATAACCTCAAATTAAATGCAATCATTCAGGATTTACCATCAGCTTCCATATTCTTTATGTCATGATGTTTCATACACTTGGCTAAATAATAAATTTTCAGCTCGAAGCCACTGTTTATGCCTCTGAATGAATGCAACAAATGAGCTGCCATGACTTCATTAAGTAAGCCTTGTGATGTGTATGCACTCAGAAGAAATTGCAAAATGAAGCCATGGTTTGTGGCTTCTTTGTTAAAAACTTCACTTTTTTTTTTCCTGAAGAGACAGAATTAAACTACCACTTGGCTAATGTTCCTACCTAAAGTGCAGGAAACCAAAGTGCCAGAATAGACAATCATCTTATTTTTACTGCTTGTTGAGCCTTGCTATTTCACTAATGAATGATTTTGCTTTTTCCTGTTCAGAAGCTTTTTGTAAATTCCTTATTTTGTCAATGAAAAATTTCACAAGAGGGAAAAAACTTAAACAGATGGAAAATATTTCTATAAACTGAGGCTGCCATAGCCTTACCAAGTTGTTATTCCTTAATAAAACCAAGTTTTGGAATGTTTATTAGAGCAATAATGGGATTGAGTTTACATAGATTTTAAACAGTTCCAAACTGATTTTTAAAAGTGATAAACATTCCAGGAAAATCATTGGTTGTTCTGAGAAACTGTTTCCAATGGTTTACCTGCAGTGATTCAAGGATTGCAATGGCTAACGGGAGGCAAGAGATGTAGTTTTTCCATAAATTTGCATCATAAAAGGGTCATTTCCATAATTTTCTTAAATAAATCTCAATTAGTTCCCATCTGAAAGTATAAACTCTCTTTCTCTCTGGAATTTCATCTTGGGGACCATTTTTTTTTGTTTCTGTTGCCTTTTGCTTTTCTTCAACTATTTTCAATATATGCAGAGAAAACAATTTTATGGTTTTCACTTTATTTTAGTTTTTTTGCATTTGCATTTTCTTCATCTTTAATTCTCTTTTACCAATTTTAGTCTGGAGGTCTTTGGAAAGTCTGATTATTTAATCTGTCCCAGTTATATCCATTATTTATATTTAATACATTTAATAGTAATATGGCCACATCTTCTCTGTCAGATAATTTTGTTTTCTTTAGTTTAAATTATAATTTTGCAAGAAGTAGTTGGCAATGGAAGCTACATCACAATTTGCTTCAGCTGCCTGAATAAGAGCTATCACACTTGCATTGTGTATAATTAATTAGATTTCATTGTTGTCCATCTAATGAAGTTGAAATCTAGAATCATCATTTAGGTCAGTGGCCCCCAACCTTTTTTGTACCACGGCCCGGTACCGGCATCACAAAATGATCCACGGACCAGTACCGGCATCAGCACACACGACCAAGGCAAGGCGAGCCGAGAGACCAGCCAGCCAGCCGTCCCCCGCTTCTCTCTGCCACCTTCAACTCCTCCTTTGTACCTTTTTTGTGCTTTTCGGGCTCTTTCTTAATCTCCTCCTGAGTAACGCGAGACTCCACCACCATCGGGATGGCTCTTCGTTCAAAGCCGCCCCCCCCTTGATGAAACTAAGGTACGAGGATTCCTTCAGCACCCAAATGCCGCTTTCCAACAACCGATGACCAACAAGCTCACTCGGAAGCACTTTCTCAAGCACCGTCGAAACAAGATGGCGGCACCCAAGCAACCAGCAGCCCGGTACAAAATGATCCATGGACCGGTACCAGTCCGGGGCCCAGTGGTTGGGGACCACTGATTTAGGTAATTAAAGTATATATTGAATTCTTTGTTCAGAACATTTGTTCAATCAATAAACAAAAGCATTTTTCACTATTACTCCAGATGCTATTTTATTTCTATTAATCCTTTTCTCTCTCTTTCTTCTTGAGTTATGTCAATAAAGTTTTGCAAATTACCATAACTTTTTAAACTTCTACTTCCTCTGTCACTGTGGAATGTACACCACAATCACTGTAATATTGGCTGATCTTGAATTCAAGTTGAGATTATGCTGTCATTTTTAGAATTATATCTAACTTCATACATTGATAATAATAATTGAAATTTCCCTATTTTTATGTGATTTTTCTTGCCTGCAATTGATCTGGTGCTTATCTTCTATGAAGAAACCCAGTCCAACTAGTGCTCACATAAAGCTAGATTTTTTTTTGAAAAAAAATCCTTAAGATTTACTATGATCATTTGGAATAAATCAATGCATCACAATGAATATGTAATGTTCTTTTGTAGTACATCTATTTTTAAAGGAAAAAAAAAACAAGAACCCTCCAAGGTTTTCTGAACAGAAAACCCAACTATTCCCTGTAATTAAAAAATAGATATTATATTGACATTTTATATATAAAAAATACAATATATAGATGTTTGCTGTGTTTTGCAGATATAGTGTCTCCCTGTGTCTATCTGTACAAAATTCTCACCCACACATGTTCCAAAGTATAGATCTATACTATACAGCAATTTCATTTACTCTACTAACAGATATACTATAATTTGAAAGAGCCTGCTTCAATTCAATTCAATTCAATTCAATTAAAAAAAACCAGGAGATTGTGCATTCTAATCTTGCCTTCGTCATGCAAGCCAACTGAGAGAAACTAAATCCCATAGTTGTCACTATCTTAATAAATTGCTAGTAGGATAAGTGTGTCACACTTAGGATTAGACAGGTATGCCACAAATAGATCCCTTCTGGTTCTTATGATAATACTGGCATTCAAAGTCATTTCTAATGTAAACATTAAAAAAACATTTAAGAATGTTTATAGTGGGTCTGTGTTTTCTGATATGAATGGCCAATTCCTCTCTTTCATTGTTCATTAAGCAGCATGATCATTCTTTGTGAGAAGAAAGAATGCATACAGATGAAGCCTAATGTATTCATTGTTTTTTTAAATTTATTAGCATGCCTATTAAGAGGATAGGTTGTTCCTCCCCATAAAATAAAAAAATAAAATTAACAAAATGAATTCATCCACCAAGACATTCCTCAAATGTTTTCAAATTTAAACTATTTTTGATCTACACTGATGCATGAATGATAAAATGACAATATACGAGGAGCCAGATAGAAGGATGTCAGTACATTTGGCTTCAAAACAACTCTAAAATAAAAAGAGATGGTGGGAAGTAATCTCAGGTCTTATTATAAGGTATTCATTTTGGCCAGTTCTTGTAGTACCTGGTTTTTATTGATGTTCCTTGCGAGTTAATCGATGCTTTACATTTTACAGTATTACTTTATGTTATTCATGTTGCTTTTTATGTAGTGCCTTGGGCTTTATATATCAAAAAGAGGTATACTTTATGGAAAAAATAGGTTAAACATTTCATTGCTCGTGTATTCACTTCATTTGCAGAATGTAAATAGAGCCCTCGGGCCTAAAACCAAGACCTCAGAGAGGTTTCTCTATCATAAATATTGGTTAAAGAGCATTCAAGACAGCAGACTTGTTCTGATGTCCAAAGTTGCACACACAGAACACAATACAACAGAACAGAACAAAGAGATGGAATTTCATTCTTCCAGGAAGCAATGGTCCACTGTATCAGAAGGCATAAAGCAACCTTATGTAGAAGCTCTGTAAATAGGAGATAAATCAAAATAACCGAGCAGAGTTCACCATGAACATAAACTGCTTACGGGGAAGAATAGCAATAACAGTGCTTTGGGGTGCTCTTGCAGGTGCAAAGTGATGTCAATAGATTGTGTGAACCTTAGATTATCACTCTAGATGACAGCAAAGAGGTAGAGTTTTCTGTTACCACCCAATGGTTGCCTTATCAATATTAATCAATTTTAATTGTTGCACTTCAAGCAGCCACCTTCCCACTCTGCTCCCATCTAGCAGGCTACATGAATCAAAGACGTAGTTTCTTCCTCTGTCCAAATATCAGCCCTATGGAAACATAACCAGTGGCGCTTTTTTTTACCTTTAGGTTCAAGACAGACACTATCTCTACCTTTATTATAATTATATCACTGTTTATTCAAACAATGATGGGAATTATTTTGCATAAACAAAGAAATGCCACAAGCATTGCTTTCAAAATGCATAAAACAAGATTCTGGAACTTTAAATTTGTAAGTCAACTGATAACAAGAGAAATAGTACCAAGGTATTTTTTGGATAATTCTTCTGTAAACTGGCAATTTGAGCCTGAAGATTTGAGGTACCTCCCTCCCTCACACCCCCACCAAAAAAAAAAGGAAGCATGAAGATCTGCTGGGGAAAACGTATTATATCAAAGATATAAAATCTTGCTTGGATCAGCCTGTAAACATAATAGTAAATCGTTTTTTTTTCTTGTAGTGAATGTAGTATCATAACCCAAAGTTAGGTCATTGTTAAGGGTATGTGAAGACATCTGGATTAACCTTGGCAAGGTGTTCAGGCACAACAACCCTTAACAAAATTTCTAGTCAACTATTCAATATGCAAAAATATGCACATGCAGCAATAAAATGGAATTAATAGAGAAAGTGCCAGAGAAAGCAAAGCAACACAGCCACTGTCTTTTGTTTTAGATCTGAAGAAGAGAGGGACTTGTAATTTGCAAAGCAGCTTCAAAGAAGGGCTTTGCTTTAAATTCCGCTGAACAATCCACCTCTCTGAAATTTTTCAGGGTTCTACTAATCACTGGCTATACTTCATCTACTAACAGAAGGGAAACATAACATGTTCAAGAATGTAAAAGCCCATTAAAGCCCATTATACCAAATTCTGTCCTTCAAATAACAAAAAAATCTATTTTGATCTCTGAAGATTCATTTCTAATCTTCACCTTTATAACAAAAAAATAATCTCAAATTCAAACAAAAGTTCCTTTTGACATAGTGAATATTTCAAATACATTCATGCTAGTATTCAATATTATACTAGATTTAACCTAAATATACTAGATTTAAACTGTGTTATACTAGATTTAAATTAAATTTGCAACAGAAAATTTTTTATATATAATATATAAAATTGTACATATATAATATTTATAATATTATATATTATAATAATTGCTAGATCTTGAGAAATTTTATATATTTCAGCTGGAAACTTTAAGAAAACAATAAACAGATATTCAGAAAATATTTCTTATCAATTCGTCAAGACACAGTTCATGAAAATAAACCCCTGCAATGTTACATAGGATTCTACATTTTAAGTTTTTAGTTGAATAACTACTCATATGCACAAATAATTGTGCTAGTAGCCAAGGAAGTGAATATTATCATCTCAACTTGGAAGATAGTTTTTATATGATCAAAATTGTTTTGAAATCTTAGTCTCTGAAACTGATGATTTGGAGAGATCCAGCAAATTTATAAAACAGCCAGCTGCATTCTGGTTACTATTAGCTAATAAGATACATAGATACCTGTTTCTATTTCCTAATTTCTATAAAACATTGAAATGCATTATATATGCATCATATGGATGCTCCAAGTAACCAAACCAAATCAAACTCATCAGCACCAAATACGATTCCAATTAAATAACATTTAAAAGAAAAAAACAGGACAGAGCATGCATTTTATCAGGTTAATTAATACACCATTTAATATTCATGTAGATCTATTCTAGTAAGAAAAGGCAATATTGGAGGGAACATTAAGGGAAAAAATGTAATAGAGAAAGGTGTCTATTGGGTGACTCTAACACTATTAAAATTCTTAGAAAAAGCTAAATAAAATATACATACTGCTGAACATCATGGGAATTTGAGTCTTTTCTGAAGGATGACTTTGAACTTGACTTTTTCATAACAATTGTGGGGATACAGGGCAACAGGTATTGTTGATTGCCAACAATGATAAATTGTAACATACTGAGCATTGTCTTGGATCCCAAAGCAATTACGCTTTGACAACTCACTGTGATTTGAAGGCTGTTCTGTTTCCATAGCAAGCTGACAAAATATGTTCAGTACTTGGAAAACCCTATCTACATTAGATGGCAAAGCCATTTAAGTTTGAATACCAAGGTAGATCAGATTCTAGCTACAAAATTCAAACTTTATTCTAATAAGTTTTGTTTTCGTGTAACAATATTAGTTTAGCTTCTAGGTTTTTTTACATAAAAATACAAAAGAGAAGATTAAAAGCATGCCCAATTCAAAGTTTCATGTGCACTAGTATCTAGGAACTAAAGTAATATAATCCATAACCTTTCTTTAGTTCAATATTCATATACCACCAGCCTGGAACATTGATATCTTAAATTCCCTAAAATTAGAAAGGTGGTTAGATTCTATTTCCTTGATGCAGATAATCTTCGTCTTACAAACATAATTGGGACTGGAAGTTCTGTTGCTAAGCAATGTGGTTGTTAAGTAAATCATGACAAATTTTATTAGCTTTTTTTGCTGTGGCTGTTAAGTGAATCACTTCACTTTTAAGCAAATCTAGCTTCTCTCATTGACTTTGCTTGTCAGAAGCCCCCTGGGAAGGTGGCAAATAATACTCACATGACCCCGAGATACTGCAATTATCCTAGATACATGCCAGATGCCAAGCACCTGAATTTTGATCAAAGGAATGCTGTGATATCCTAAGTACAAGAATGGGTTGCAAATCACTTTTTTCAGTGATTTTTCAGCCAACAGAACTTTGAAACTGTTGTTAAACAAATGGTTTCAATTTGAGGACTCGCTACTCTTTTGAGAAAAATCCATCTTTGCACCATTCTTTGGGAAATGTGAGAACAGGATGTCTCTTTTTCTAAGCTTCTTGCCTTTCTGGAATTAAGTGTAATGGCTGTGATACACAGCAGACTAAATTCCTTGTCAGAATGACACTAGGGATTTCAAAAGAAAACACATATTGGTACTTAAAACTTTCAACATTCCTGCATAAATGTTGTATGCCCTAAAATGTAATCTAGCCTCCACACAAGTCCTAAAACTAAATAAAGAAAACCCAATGAAACAAATGAGACAAAACCATTATATTTGTTCATTTATTCACTGAGGAAAATGAGCTGTTCCCACTAGACAGGTTAAGGAATATTTCTGCAAAGTATTTTACCATTTCAATACATTTTACTCAAAGTAGAAATATTTTGTCCTTTTCACCGATCTATTAATGCTGCCAGGTATTTATTGAACACATATTCAATTAAGTGCTAATTAGTAATAGCTTATTAAAACCAATTAAGCTGAGTTATCTGTGATGTTAATCACCTTAGAAGTTCAAAATTCAATCCAAATCAGTCTTTCTGCCCGAGAGTACAAAGTCTTTCCTGCAGAGATTTTTTTATTACCAATCATGACAAATTAATACTGAAAAATTGAGATCAAGAGAACAAATTAAAATCTTTCCCGACAAAGATTATAAACTCTACTTGCTGAGTTCAATTACAGCATTTGATAAAAAGAAAGTGTTTCTACTAGACTAGATATGATGTAACTTCGTTATAGAGTCAGTCAGGAAGAGGGCATAACTTTTTGTTCTGTAAGGTCTGGAGTAAATACAATGAAACTTAAATTACTTAGGATTCATTTTTCCATTGATTTCAAAAGGTTCAGTACAATGGGCTAAATCCAAGGTTTTCATACTATATGAAACTCCATGAACATTAGGGCTTGGTCTAGCTGAGAGCATCTGTCACATCTTGTTTAAACTCAGAAGCTAAATTGAGTTAGTTATGGTTAATACTTTGAAAGAAGAACTGCAGATGCTAGCTCTGCTTGCACATAATAGAACAGTAGAACCTAAAAGTTACAGGATTCCTCATACATAGTTGTCCAACATCTGCTTCAATATTTTCAGTAAAGAGGAAACAGCTTCCTAGGAATTTGATTCCACTGTCAAACTGCTGTAAGAAGCTTTTCTTCCCAAATATATCCAAGCCACGTTATTAAAGGAAATAATTATCAGCAAAGTTACCACCTTATCCAGGTGAATGTGTATCCATGTCCTCCTTCTACTTATATGGGACAAAAGTCAGAATCTGTGCAAAGGAAAAAAAAGAATACATATCTGACCCCAAAGCGAACAACATTCAGAAACCAGTGGGGAAGGTTTTGAAAAGTATCCCGCTTCTAATCTGAGGATCATCACTCAACAGATGGGATATGCTGGAAGGAATGACTTTCAAATGGCAATAAAATACTTGAATGTATTTTAGAAATTTTGATTGACATTGTTTAGGTCTCAAAGCAGGCTCAGGTCCACTGAAGGACTGTAGCATGGTTTTTAAAAAGTAGATTGTTTTATCACTAGTTTTTGATAAAGAGGTGCTATGCAAACTATCTTTACAGTATAACATAGAGTTTAGAACAGTGGTAGGGTTCAAATTTTTTTACTACCGGTTCTGTGGGTGTGGCTTGATGGGCGCGGCAGAGGAAGGATACTATAAAATCTCAAGTCAGATGTGGTATTTTCCGGTTCTCCGAACTACTCAAAATTTCGGCTACCAGTTCTCCAGAACTGGTCAGAACCTGCTGAATACTACCTCTGGTTTAGACACATTGCATACCTGGCATTTAATGGCTTTTACCTTGATATTTAATTTATTTACAAATTATTTTTTCACTTCATCCAAGTTATATTTCAATAAATACAAGGAAGAACAATCGAGATCTCTTTGTTCTCTCCTACTAGTTTTTTTCACTGTTTTGATTGTGCTCTTTCATTATATTGTGGCTAGTATTGCAAGAGTTTAATATTTTTATAGGAAAGATATGATTCCAGAAACCCAAATATAGTTTGGGAGAAAAAGAAATGAAATGCCAAAATATTGCTTTTGCTTGAAAACTATATTTGGTGACTAAGTAATGCGAGTGTAACATCCTTTTTGTGCAGCCTCTTAATGGCAAGGGAATTAATGCCGTTATTTTCTTCTCTGATCCTGAGATTATAACATGTGAAAGGAAATCACAGTGTGGTTTATTATTATATAATTCTCATAAGATACAATACTGGATAAAAGCAGTTGCATAGTAACTAAATCTTCCTATATTGCTATAACAGTGTGGGAGATGTATGTCACTGCAATTCTCACATGACCAAAGCAACGACAAAAAGGACCATCATTTCTGATTCTGAAAATCTCTTTTTATAACAGATGTGTGTAACAGATTAGCATTGGAATTGAAAATAATAGGAATTCATTTGGAAGAAAATATATCCACACAAACAGCTTTTCAAATCTGGTGTTTATAAATTCTTATTTTTCAGATGCACTGATATTGCATTGCTGTATAATAATATATGCTAATACTGAATGGCTGCAAAAATCTGGAACCAAGATTACTTACTATAAAGCAACCTTTAAAAAAATTGACTGAAAAAAATAATCTCCAGAAAGTATCATAAAGTTGTTCTAAATCTGAACAAGATATTGTACACTCATTATTTGCCTTATTATTATCCTTTTTAGTGCAGAATAGTTACCGAGGACAGGATTGCATTTATAATTTTAATTATACGTACAGAAAAGGTAATGATTATAACAATTTGCCCTGCAGTTATATCACTAGAAAACTTTTACTCTAATCTAGCTAAGATTTGGTCATAATATTCAGTGAAATTCATGTTTGACTCATGTAGGGAACTCTGATCAAATTATCATATCCTTTTTAAATAATCCCATGTAAATTTCAGTAAATTATAAATAGATCAATATAACATGGGAATAGATAAAATAAAATCAAAGCCTCAAAAAGAAACTGATAAGACAATCAGTAACAAGATACTAAATGTATCTCCAACAGCAATAGCACTTACACTTATATACCACTTTATAGTGCTTTACTGCCCTCTATAAGCAGTTTTACAGAGTTAGCATATTGCCCCCGACAATTTGGTCCTCATTTTACCCACCTTGGAGGATGGAAGGCCAAATTGCAGGCAGCCGGTAGTCAGCAGAAGTAGCCTGCAGTACTGCACTCTAACCACTGTGCCACGGCTCAATAAATTCAGGTTAAAGTGTAAAGATTTAAATATAAAAAAAATCATGCTTCATAAAGAACAAGCACTAAAAATGCTAAGCCAATATGAGTTATTTTATAAATTAGTGGATTTGTAGTCCCTGAACATAGCTTTAGAATAATCAGCCTTAATCATTTGATGTTTATTCATCAAACCTTACTTAAGACAAACCTTGCCAGACTGTATGATCCCAGCTTCTGCCTAATTTAGCATCTCTTGTTATACAAGCAATCCTTGACTTATGACCACAATTGAGCCCAACATTTCTGTTGCTAAATGAGATGTTTGTTAAGTGAATTTTCCCCATTTTATAACTTTTCTTACCACAGGTTACCAAAGGCTGTTAAGTGAATCACTGCAATTCTTAAGTTAGTAGCATGGTTGTTAAGTCAATCTGATTTCCCCATTGTCTTTGCTTGTCAGAAGGTAGAAAAAGGGAATCACGCAGCCCCAGGACACTGCAACCATCATAAATATGAGTCTGTTGCCAAGCAGCTAAATTTTGATCATGTGATCATGGCGATGTCAGGATTCTGGCAGTTGTCCTAATTAAATCATGAACCTCGAGCCAAGCTTCAAAATCTTCAAAGAATTTATTAGGAGCAAATATGTCGGCATGATTTGTATGAAGCTGATTTTGAAACACGTAATTCACTGTCACCCTTGGCCCTGGTTTCCCCCATCCTCTGGGTGTATCATAATTCATATTCTCCAGCAAAACACGTTCATAGCCAAAAGTCATCAATCATGTTCTCCAATTAGAGATTTGCATGGCAGAAATTCTGGTAGCTTAGTTATAATCTTTGCAAAATAAGAATGGAATGCACTTTTGGTTCCAAACTGCTGCACTGCTCTTTCAAATTTCTTCCCCCACCCTTCTGTTCATGGCAACTCTAAAACAAACCTAGAAATGTTTAAGAGTTGACAGGCATTACTGCAAGTGTCGTAAGTGTGAAAAATGGTCATGTCACTTTTTTCAGCGCCACTGTAACTTTGGTCACTAAATGAACTGTTGTAAGTCGAGGACTACCTGTATATGGTTTTGGTTTTCCTGGGCAGATATACATCTGAGCTTTCTATCTCTTTCAGACTAGCACTGTTTTATGTTTTCTGGACTTCAACTACCACATGAGAAAGACTATGGCATATGGCATTCTGAAATACAGGGTACAGCTTCCAGGTACAGGAACTCTGAGATATAAATAAC
This sequence comes from Pseudonaja textilis, assembly GCF_049901715.1. Taxonomy (NCBI): domain Eukaryota; kingdom Metazoa; phylum Chordata; class Lepidosauria; order Squamata; family Elapidae; genus Pseudonaja; species Pseudonaja textilis. The sequence goes on from NC_141996.1 coordinate 33,969,256, forward strand.
ATGTTCTAACATACGGTAGTTCTAACATACGGTATTCTGGCCAATGCCCTTCAGAGTCCTCTCTTAAAAGAAATCTATTAAGCTTCAAGAAGGGTACTTGGTAATCAGCATTTTGAAGATAGCAAGCTAAGCATTCTTCAACCTATTTTTTTATATATGACATATCCACACATAGTAGGTAAGCTTTGTGTCTGATTTATGTATGGCTTTAGAATTGCTTATATTTAAGAAAAATAATTGAGCTTGCTTGATCGCTTTGGTTTCCCTTAGAAACAGTTCAGCAGTTGCTTAGAACTTGTTGAAATCAATGATACTGAAAAAATATATAAAACTCTGGCTGGTTTGTGTTCTTAATTATATATCCTAATTTCATTCTTTGCTATACAATCATTCTTCAATTCTCATATTATCACAATCTTCCGGACTAGCCATTCAGGATAAGAGGTGACCATAGCTTTTAACTGTTCTTTTTACACTAAAAATAGAATCTTAGAAAGACTACTGAAGTCAATATTATTAAAGACTAAACACATTTCTGATAAATATGTATGAATCATTCATATAACCATGAGATAGTGTGAGTAATTTTTATAGAACTTACTTTCTGGTGAGTAACAGCATCCAGCATTGTTAAGGTTGATTAAGCAAATTTAATTGGCTGTGCTTAATGCATTCTTGCAAATGTGAAATATTGCAGTTAAGTATGGTTGTTAATCTTTCAATAATTTGTAAGATATAAAATAACTAACCATGAAGTATTAATCTAATAGTCTACTTGCAGGAATGACCTTTTCTGTTCCTGAGAGTCATGTGCCTTAAATACTTGTACTTTAACAGCTGGATAATTATATTCAGTGCCTATTTATTTAGAAGTAAATCTTACAAACTAAGTTTCCTCACAAGTAAAGTATATATATAAGAACAGTAGAAAACTTAATGTGCTTCAGTTATTTGTATTTCAGCTCTGAAAAGTCCAATACAACATGGCCAATGGCAAAGTATTGTAACAGTTATGCAACATACTAGCAGGGCACTACTTTGCTTATCCTGGTTTTAAGAATTAACCTTAAGTAATTACTGCAAGTTAGGTAATAATTACTGCAAGTTCTCCATCTTTCTTCTGCTTTCCCTTGCATATACAGAAAATGCACTCTTCCAGAGAAATGGGGCATGTATATCTGTCATACATTTAGCTTCTTCTTTGCAATGTATTCTGGTTAATTCATATCTGCTAATGGTACTAATGGTACTTACAGTATATTTTCCCAAAGTGTTTTTTTCAAAAGGCAACTGGACTTTTCTTTTCCTTGAAGATGTTTCACTTCTCATCCAAGAAGCTTCTTCAGTTCTGAAGAAAGTTTCTGGATGAGAAACAAAATGTCTCCAATGTCTTCAAGGAAGTTCAGTTGCCTTTTGAAAAATCATTTTTGGATGACTGGATGACCTGCCATAGGCACTTATATTTCTTTCATTATATACTGTGTACATAATTCTAAGTACAATTCATAATAAATCTAAGTCTTTTGTTACTATAAAGGCTTTCTTGTATTGCACTAGATGTTTATTTAGGCTGGGCTAGATATTACACTAATATTCTTCTGGGTGCCCATTATCTGATGCAGAACCAATTCAGGTACACTATTCCATAGGAGTTTCATTTATTATTTTTAAATGTTCTTTTAATTAAATAAGAAATAAATCGAAAAACAACTCATTAGCCTTTAGTACTATTTTATGACAAAGTGAACACAGTAGGCATTCTTGTAAAGCAAAACTAGAAAGCAATCTATGGCCCCATTGGAAATGTTCCCACTTCTGCAGACAAAAAAAAAACCTAATCTGCAGAGGTAAAGAACATTCTAAAGTAAGGAATATTCTGAGCAAAGAAGCCATGTCAGGGAGTATTTCTACTAGCTGATCTTCTGGAAAATGGATTAATTGGCAACATGTCCTACAGATGCTAATTTGTGGTTGGGGCCAGTCTCTTAAAATGTTCTATGTAAAGTACATCATACATCATTTCAAAAGTCCAAAAGTGCCCAAACTGTCTCAGATGAACACACATGGTTTAGACACTCTACACAAATTTGAATCATTATAATCTATGCCACCCTCATGCATCAAGTGTTCCTCTGAAGCAGGAGGTTTTCTGTGTCAATCTTTGAGGGCCCATTACACAGAAATTGTGATTTAATTCTTAACAGAGTATGATGTAAAGAGAGAAGTGAGATGAGCAAGTGGGCTTCATTATCTCTACGCTTTCATTATCTCTACTATTCAGACACAATCTCCTTCAGGGGGAAACGTTTTACAAGGGAAAGAGACTGGGAATATCACAGTGAATGTAAATAAAACCAATATCCTCAGAAGGTGAATGTTGTCCTTCTGTTCTCTTCCAGGTACAACTGGCAAATCCCTCTGACTGCACTTTAGCCAGAAGGGTCTGAGAATCCAAAGTAGGGAAGAAGGAGTAAGCAACTGCCCTGCTCCTTTTAAATGAGCACTGCAATGTATGCTTTAAAAATGGGGGGCTTAATTTGCAAAGCTGGAGCTGCCATCTTGATCTTTTTAATCATCCCCTTGCACAGACATACTGGATAGCTGTCTAGCAGCAGATACACTTTCTTGCTTATGAATAACCAATTTATGGAACTCTTAATTCTCTTTACAGACTTCCTTTAAATTGTTCTTATTGCTCATTACATTCCCTTTTTCTTCCTGTATAAATAGAATCTTTGGAGGTCAACATTTTTTAAAAAGTATTATTTTAATGATATAAAAGTGTTTTTTTTAAAGTAAAGTATATATAGCTTGGTTACGTTTAGGCAAAATGAAGATCATTTTCAGAGAGCACAGTGTTTTGCAAGCCCCAATGAACACATTAGTGCTTGAATTACTTCATGTGATTACAGCCACCATGGAGATGCTTTTGTTCACCCAGTTCTAAAGAAGTTAATTATAACACTAAAGTCGCCTATTTAGATGACAATCTTTCTTTCACACTCAACATAATCTGCCCTTTCTATTCACCTTCCTCTGATATCCCTACAGGTTCCCACTGGAGCCTATAGAATTTTTGTTTAGATAGAACTGTACTGACATAGTCAAAGCCACTCCAAGTGTACTAGTTGCTAGCTGTTTAGGAAATAGAAGTTGAATCAGCACAGGCAGCAACAGGGTGAGAATCTCGTACAAAGACAGCCTGAGATGGAGCAATATGCTAGGATGCCAAAAATAATTTCCAGAGTCTAAGGGTCAACAAATATAGAGGGTCCAACACAGAAATTGACAAATGAAGAGTCTTTCACCATTTTGATCTCGTGATTTATAACATTTTACACTGCAGTCCAGCTGTTGCTATGCTGATAAATCAGCAATGGCTTTATATATCACACAAAGATGGCTAGGTAATGCTATAAATTGCTATAAATCACAACTGAAGAAAAAGGCCCAGGAACTAGCTACAGAGAACTGAACGCTTTTCAGCTCAAATTCTTTGAGCTCAGCTAGAGTAAAGCTGCAAGCATCTAATAGACCCCTTGCAACATCCCTACTCAGGTATAGGAAGCTACCGAAATGTAAGTTACTGCACTTGATTTTTTCTTTCACAATCAACATAAGCACTTTTAAACTTAGCTGATGAAAGCCTGCATCCTCTGAAACTAGTATTATTTATGCCTGATTAGACTCTCTCAATTGTAGCTTTTTATCTATTAAGCAAACATTATTAAGGAATATCTCCTTCAAGATATTTGTATTCCCTTCTCAGTTGCAGCATTTCTACAAGAAAATAGCTCCCTGGAGTGCTCCAGAATTCCTAAAATGTGCCCACCAAAGGAGACAGTACATACTATTATGCATTATTTGTGCATTCCTCCAAATAATATTGATGTCACCAGGAAAAATAATATACAACATTAATAATGTTATTTCAGTTTCCATAAAATTTAAGAATCTTCATGTCAAAGAATTTTATTTTGGTTATTGATTAATTTTATTTAACATAAAGCATAGAAATAAAATAAAAGGTCAGATAAATAAATAAAACCAAATGGAACAAAAGACAGCATGAATGAAAATGTCTTTGTTCAGCTAAATCACTTGAACAGTAATAGAATTAACACAAAGGGTCATAAAATGCACATACTTCCAATGTTATGTTATGCTCTTCATCAGTTTGTGATACCATTCTCCAAATTGAAAAAAAGAAATGGAGATAAACCTGTCTATATTAGATTGATATATGTACATGAATACATAAATAAAAATATTGTCTGATTATGTTACATAAAATTACTTTCATATGTGAATATTAGGAAAAATAATTGAACTCTAACAAGATATAGAAAAGATATAGAACTTTGTTTCCAGAATTTGTTCCAACCCCTTTACCAGCAATAGCCATACAAATGTTGATTTTCTTCTGTACAATAAAGGGTTGATTTTGTGTGCAGAGGTGTTTCTTCTTTCCCTTTTGGGCTGCACTCATGAATGTTTATGCTTATATGTATGTTCAGCATCATGATGAAGTCTCTAAGTATTCCCGATTAGGAAAAGGATGGTTTGAAATGGTATAATTAGCAACATTCTGAGCAGATGCCCAATGACCCTTCCTTCCCATAAAAACACTCCCAGGGGAATTTTTTTTGAAATAAAAACCATTTTTGAACTTTTCTTTTGCTGGATTCTCCCCTCGCTCCTAGCTCCCATGCCACATATGGTTTACCTTATTTACTTTTCTGAAAGTTGTTCTCCTGAAGGACGGAGCTTCCATAACTTCTTACCAAGATTTGGTTAACTGAAAGAATAAAATGATCCATACTAGGAGAATTACAGAGATTGCATGTAATTTTTCAGACAAAGATTTTTTTAAAAAAATCTCAGGGGTGCAAAATGGGGCATACTAAACTGCAGAGTGGAAAAATGAAAATCAGGGAGGAAATGCAACTGAGAGATTTGCTTATTATACACTGTAAGGTATCATTACAGAGGATGCTTTCGTCCTTTCTTTACCTCACATAATTTAACCTTCTAGTTGCAGATGGTCATACAGAAAAAATGCTGACTTAGAAGATCTGCCTCTGAAGAATGAAAAACTAGTACTGATTCACCTAACAGTCCACAGACGATAAGCTAATTATGAGGAAGATCCAGAGCCTTCTAATTAGAATGAATGGCTTCTACTTTTTCCAGTTTTATGCTTACTCCCAGTATTTCAGACATAAATAGTTTCAAAAAGGAGTCTGAAAGGTTGTGGAAATCTTGATGGCACAGAATAAAACAAGATGTTCAAGCAGCAAAACAATTTCAGTCAAGTTTAACGTAGAAAAGTTAAGAGAGAAACCACTGTGATGTAAATTTGCATATCACATTATTTAACTGGAAACACAACTTTAAATGTCATGTATCACAAGAATCAAACCTTCTATATCACATAGTTCAGAATACTATGAACAAAAGGATGGGAGACAAATGGCTGTGTTGAAAGGAATCTTTTGAGCTGTAAGGGTTTACCTTTCCTGATGCAAGGAAGTGCTTCTCAAATATCTTCCTCCTTCTATGGGTATCAAGCTATAAATGATCCATAAATCCATTGTTTGTGCAAACTTTATTAATAAACACATGCTCATTCTTGGATTTTTATATACTACTGTATTTTTAATATTTCTTATTGCAGGTCAGGGAAAAATTATACTAAGCGTACAGTAAAATCATACACCCCATGATGTTAACATGTCAATGGGAAAAGCACATTTTCAAAGTTCCTGGATGGTGATTTATTTCAAAGCTGTAATGGGCAAAAAAACCCAAAAAACACTTGAAGAAGAGCCCCAAACAAGACAACAATCAGATTAAAGAAATATGAGTCAAGGCCAAAACTGTAATTTGAGATGGCATCTCAGACAAGATCATCTCTATTTATTAGGAAAATAATGTGGGAGGGACACCATGAGAAGCACATTCAGACTTGCAAAAATCTGTTACTATAAGTTTATAATGACAGTACCATTTGCTTTTATGCTTTTTGTTTCCTAGGGCAGTCTACCTCGGATGGCTAATAAAAGCACATATATTACTCATCTAAAATACCAACCTACAGATCTTGGTGTCTGGCAAGTTGGAAGATGAAAAACATTGATAGGATTAGGTGATACTGGACTTCTAGTATACTGTACTATCAGATTTAACGGGGGAAGAACCCATCAGATAAATTCTATTGCCAATTAATTAAGAAACAAACAGCAATACACCATCTCTGCTATATATTGCGTGTTTTGTTTTTATAGTTTTATAGAGAGTTGTTTTTGTTGTGGCAATTATAGAAATATGTTAAATACATAAACAAGCAAATAAATAAATAGAGTACAATAATACAAGTTTGCAAATCATTGATAATTTCAGAGGAAAAACTGTGCCAAAGATAATCAATACATTTTGTGAACATTTCAGCAGTGTCAAAATACACCATCAATTTTAATTTTTCAGTGAAAATGCTGACATATTCATTTTCTTCCCCTTATCCTCTTCTCTTCCATTTATTAGTTTCGTGTATTAAAGAGCCAAATCTGAGTCACTGTGTAGAATCTATTATTCTATTTTCATATGTGAAGCTTCAATTCACTTGTATCCCATGCAATCAATCGAGGAGGGAAGAAAAAAGCATTAGAAGAATATAATAAAGGTGGCCATACAATTTAAAGCCGGGGTGTTCATCATTTTAATGGATCATTCTTGTCTTTAAATTCTTGTGCTGGGGCCATATTCCAAATAGTTTCATTTTAGTTTTAGTTTACATTTAATTAAAATTGTTACATAATATGATTAGTTATATACTTAATCATTTTCTCTTCTTACATTGTTAAAAAAATAGTTTGGTAGAGATTTTCCAATGCCTCTGATTATCTTATTCTAGGCTTGTAGAAGATGCATGCAGATTGTATATCTCTGCCTTAAAATAACAAATTTAACCATTTAACAATCAATTAGCAGGCATTAGAAGCAGGGTGCAGTCAGCATGAGAACACACCAGGTTTTGCATGGCATGACAAGGGCTGCACTTCCAAAGTGTGTAAGTGGTGATGTGGACACCAGTATCCATTTGAGAAGCGTGAGAATGCTAAGGGATGGGTGGTATGGCATAAAATCTGGGAAGATGAAGACATTTTTCTAAAAAAAAATTGCAAGAAAAAAAAGGACACAATTTTTGGCTCCATCCACTTGAAGGCAGCTGTGAGAAATTTTCTTTTATACTATTTTGAGAAAAAAAAGTACTTTCACAATATTTGGCTCACACTGTTTTGATAAATCTAAATGCAGCACACATATGCTGTGCCACATTAATGTTAATGTATCCAAACTTCCATGGATTTCCTTTCTTTGGCCAGTCCTAGGGAACAGTTCCAAAATGTTCATTATGACCACTCCATTTATATTTTCACAGTGTGGTTCGACTATGAATGAGATAATGACCAGGTTCAGCAAGTTTCCTATCTTTGTGTTTGCAGACTTCAATACGGCACTAGTTGCAACTATGATTTAGAACTTTTGCAGTAAGCCACTATCCCAAGAGGTATCTAACTTATATTTTTACTTCCATTTTTCTTCTATGTATGCATTAATTCATGTCTGTGTGCGTTAAATGTTTATTATAATTTGGGACCAGTTAAAAAATGACATGTATTTCCTACAAAAAAAAATATCAAAAAATGTCTTCAAATTATTTAATATACGACATCTTTTCATTTTCAAACAAGCTTTTGGTAACAGTCCTACTGCTATCAGGAAAGTAAAATATGAAAATAAAATCTTTCAGAAGATTTTGTTAAAATTAAATTTTGAATTTTAAAAAGAGGTGGTTTAAGGAAGAGAGACCGGTGGAACCTGGAGGAGTTAAACAAAGCATCAGTTTAGAGTTCTTATGCATCCACAAAAGAACAAACTCCCCTTGGATTCCATTGACCCTTAGCTAATTATAACCAGGTGTTGATCATGAGTTGAGAAGATTCCTGGACATAGGCTTTTAGCAATAAATTACTATCTGTATCCCATATCTTTATGAAAATTTGATGATAGTGATCAGTCATCTATGGATCTATCTCATTCCTATGTCAAAAAATACCTTCTCTTCTGAAGCATCATGGTTCTTTGCTTTCTATACTCAGTCTTATATTTGGATATAAAGGACATCTTGCTCTTTGCATTTTGACAATTAAAATTTGTATCCTTAAATTCTTTTTACTGAAGGCAGTATTTCTGGCGCCTAGCATCGCAGTTTGGCATTGGCTTAAGGGCACGCAGATGCTATGTGCCCTTTGCCCATATTCTATAGTATACCATTCAGCTTTTACATTAATTCTAGGGTTTTTGTAGTAGTCAGAAATAAGTATTACAATCATTCTATTTCATGTCTGAAGCTCTTGGAAAAGAAATGACTCCAACAGTACAGTCATAATATATTTGCTAGAAACTGCTTAATTTAGGTCTTCAGTTTACTTCTTGTGTCTTCTCAACTAATGACAGCATAGAACAACCATTTATAGTTTTTCTTTGTGATGTGAGCCTGGCATTTTCTGAAGGAGATGGTAGCAAAATTGACTAGGAATGCAGTTATTTCAGCCCTTTTGACATCCTCTTTGACATCTAAATATCTATTTGGTTTTCTGTTTCTTCATATGATAAACATCACAAGCTAAATCATTTGATTTTTGCTGATCCTTGTTGTAATCGTCATGATATAATTGCTAGTTTTTCAGTCACCTGTTAGTTTTCTGCTCCTTTCTTCACTCCCCAAAGAATACTCCTATATATCCCATCATGGGATGTCCTTTTCCACTAGAAGGAAAATATACAATTTGATTTAGTTTAAAAGTAACTTTTTAAAGTTGAAACAAGATATCAACATCAGACTCGTTTCCAGTTGTGTGACCTGTACATTAGCACCTTTTTGTTTTTGTTTTAAATTCTAGTATACAGATAGTAGGAATGGTAAATTTCCAGTTAATGCCAATTAATCATGTGCTTATCCATAAGTCTTTTTACAATCCGTTTTTATAGTAATATTAAATTGTTCCAATTTTATAAAGCCATATATAATTATGAATTTATACAAGTAGATTTCATGTAATTATTTACATTTATGAATGTAACTTCATGCTTATAATGAAAGAACAGTTCATCAGTTTTAGAACTGCACCACAAATTTCAAAGAATCACATCAAAGTAATGTAAAATTCACAAAAATCAGCTTCTTTGAACACCTCTAATAGGTCCCCATTGTCGAGACCACAAACTGAATGGTCCGTCTTCTGTTGATTCAAAAAGGTCTACAATTTAACTCTGGAAGAGACATGGACATTCAGAGCCTGGTTCCTGTGCTTTCTCTTTATGTATGATTTCTATCTTGTCTGCAGTCAAGCTAACCATGCCATGTCTAGGAACATCTATTGTGACCCAGTCCCTGAAAGGTTGTAATTTCAATGTAAGATCACACTGAAATGTGATCTTACTGTTATGAAATGTGATATGCACAGATACATGGAACAGAAAGTTTGATAGGTAACATTTGCATAGTAAATTTATATATCACTTTGGGGTTGAATGCTTAATGTCTTTAATTTGATAAGGTAGACAAATACAGTCAGGAAGACATTGAAATCACTGGCAGAGTGGCAAGAAATATGACAATATTTCTTTCTACAAGGACACAATTTAATGAGCATTTGAAGTGTTCAGTGGAGTTTTCATACCACATACAACATATTAGATCTATTAGGTTATAGACATCTTATATATTTTATAGATAGTGGAAGGATGAAAGTTAGATGTAATATCACTCTTTTGTATACCATCCCTTTGAGTATGAATCATACATAACTATTTTTGAAGAGGAAAAAATTATGACTATTGATGTCTATTCATTGTGCACTATACTCATTTGTTAGACGCTAAGCTTTTCAACTGTAAAATCATTATTGGCTGTCATCTGATTACTATATATGATTACGCATGTGGTTTCCTGAGTTTTTTTCTGACTCTTAAATACATATTTTAGTACTCTGTGACATTGATAACAAAGATCTTTAGAGTGTATGACTACACAGTAGCCTATTCTATGGTGACTCTAATTTGCATCACTGCAGTGGTTCTGCATCACATTATGATTATCTATTCCGAGGGCACTTTCTTAGGCTGAGCTCACTGTTTTTTGTAGAAATATGCATGAACTTTAATTGCTAGAATTCCCCATCCAGCATTGCTGAATTGTATATAGAGAAGTCTACATATTTGGAAGGTGCATGCATTAGAGAATATTATTGGTATTAATATTTTCAAAAGACCTATTTGCTATGGTTATGTATATGTCCATACTTACTATGTGAGCATTTTGTATTTATGTCACAACATCACAAATACATAAAGGGTGCAGTTTGCATTATTTTGTCAGTTGCCCTAATTTTCTACCTTCTCTCAACCTTCAAAGTTCATACACAGTTTTTTTCCGTCTGCCCCAGAAAATGCCAAGGGTTGAATTGGAGGCTTTTCCATGCAAGAGATGTATTCTATGACAGAGCCATGATATATGAGCAGCTAGGACTGAAGAGCTGCTATTGAAGCCTAAACATTTATTACCCAAGAAATGTTAGTGAAATATCATGTATATAGTGAATAGAAAATTCATTACACCCAAGGTTTTTTCAGTCTTAGATAAAAGATTTGATTTCTGGAACACATTCATGATTGGAAGCTTGTAAACATCACCAAATTATGTGGCTAATATTCAAATTCAGGTTCCTCAAGCAAAATCAACACCCAGCACATGGAATACACATATTTCCTATTAAATTCTTACATCTTTTTTCAGGAATGTCTGTATGTGTGCTCCATATATGCATGCAGGCAAAGTAAGTAAGCATATTGCAGATTCCATCACTTAAAAATTTTGACTGGCAAAGTCCAAGGAAAGAGTCTTGTCCGCCATTGCCTCTACTCTCTGTAAAATTATCTGTATATGGATGTGTATGATGTGTATGTATGTATGTGTGTATGTATGTATGTATACGTATGTACGCACACATATACACACACACACAGTTCCAGTTTCAATATTCGGAGTCCATTTATGTTTGCAGATGCCTTCTTTGGAAATGTTTTTTATTTTACATTTATTTTGATCTTTAGAATACCTGCATTTGAAGTTCTGATAGTTGTTGCTGACATCTCCCACCAAGGGGGAAAAAAAGCAGCAAGGGAGGCCATGCTTGATTTCCTGCAAAACAGATGCATAGTGAGTCTCATGTTGCTAGCAGGGTTAACCTGGAGCCAATGTCTGAATCATTTTCAAATAGACAGAATGGATTCCAGCTGAGGCCCAGGGTTCATTGCAGGGTTAAATCTACAAAACCTTTAATGAACTATTTGGCTAGAGAACAAAAGTGGTCTTCTAAGACTTGTGGCTTTAGCTTCCCATGCTTATTTACATATCTGAATTGTATTGCATTGTTTGAAACCTTTATATTCTAGTGCAGAGTTGCTCCAATGTAGACACTTCAGGAATATTATTCACAGGAAAACATGGAGCAGGATGGTCATATAGGAGGAAGAAAGGAGGGAGAGAAAGGGGGGATCACAATTTGAAAAATTTAATCAAACTTATTTTTCAAGTGACTACCAATAAATGAATTGAACTGAATTCAGTTAAAGCTCAAATTTCATTGCATTCCTGCTCTAGGAACCATGCATTTTTCCACAACTATTTGTTTTCATTTATTCAGCAACGTGCAAGAACAGTAATTTTTTTGAAAGTGTTCTGGAGGGGAATATAAAAATTGTAAATAACTAATTACTGCTGGATTCAGCAGTTCCATAGACAAGGTAATACAACAATAAGTTGAATTCAAACATCCATCTGAAGGGGCTGAAATCACAGTGACATGCCAGCAGCATTCAAAATTGTATGCAGCCATCTTTTAAGTGACTGAAAACTTGGGGTTGTGCTGTATTTCAAACCTCTTGTTGAATGGGAACCAATAGAAATCTGTTGCAAATACCGACAATGCCTACACTAATATCAGAATATTATAAGCTTTACAAACAATATATCAAACTTTAGTGCTGCAGAAAAATAGAGAAAATTGATTGCTGGCAAAAAATGAACTATTAAAATTGAGCATGGTGTAGAGATGATGAGCATGATAAAAAAAAAATCCTCCTATTTATTATATATAACCCGCAAGTCATAACAGGAGAATGGCTAAAATTCCCAATTGATTATTATGTTATGCATGCCATGCTAAGGCCATTCAACTCAAACAATTATTCAGGATGTCATGCAACAAAAATAACAATAACAAAAGCTATACAACCTTAAAAAATAATAACCCTGTGTATAAAATATAAAATGTTGATCAAGCAGGATTATGAAACCACCAAAAGAGAACTTCACTCAACTGGACTCACACATTTAGATTAAAAACCCAGTTTTTTATGGCTTTTCTAAAGGCACCCAGAGTTGGACTATCATTGTGGGAGGGGAAAGAAAGAGATCTTTCCAGGGCACAGCGGTAGCCACTAAAAAAGCAAGGTCCCATAAGATGTTTAAATAAAAATACACAATATGTCCTCCCTATGGGAATAGATGGGGGATACAAATATTCTTGAAAGAAGGAGTTGTTGCAAATACCCTGATCTTATTCCATGTAGGGTTTTAAAGGCTATAACCAGCATTTTGAATAGCACTTGGAAGCCTATGCAACCATTGCAAGTCATCATTGACTAGCACCCTTTCTTCATAAGTAGCCGCACCCAATGGTGTCACTACATTCAGGACAAAATGAAGATTCCTGCACCATATAGACCTCATTGCAGTAGCCCAGTTTGGACATGGCTACGAGACTATCCATGAAACTGGTAAATAAGATACAGTTTTGCAAAAGCCCCCCCTCCCCACTGACTACATCTGCCACCTACTGTTTCAGCAGGTCAGTGGTGGTATTCAGCCATTTTGCACCGGTTCGGGCAAACTGGTAGCAAGGATTTGGTGTGGGTCGCTGAACCAGTGGTAACTTCAAGCCCCCAACCTGGTTGCCCGGTCACTGCTCACTTGCTTGCCCCGCCTGGCAGATGCTTGCTCAACCTACCCACCTGATGCTTGCCCGCCCAGTCACTCCTTAAGGAATTTCTTTTTTTCCCCTTCCCAACATCAGCTGTTCCGACGATCAGCTATGCTGGGATTCCCTTCACTTATTTACTGTTTCACCCAGGAGGCTTCCCTGAAGCCCAGGAATGCAAAAAAAACCCTGCCCCCTCCATTTTTTTGCCTTCCTGGGACCCAGGGAGGCCCCAAAATGAAGCAAGGGGATGCTGCATGCCCCAGGCTCAGTTTTCTGCCTTCCTGAGCCCTAGAGAAGCCTTCTGGGAGCAAAAACGCCCCCAGGCTTCCCTGAAGCCCAGAAGGTCCAAAAATAGGGGGGGTTTGCTGCAAAAAGCAAAAAAAAAAAAGCTACATGCACCCAGTCACATGGTCATGCCCCCTAGCCACGCCCACAGAACCGGTAGTAAAAAAATTGAATCCCACCACTGCAGCAGGTGTTGTGAGGCCAGAAGGACCTTCAGATTAAGTCTTAGTAGGACAGACATACTCCATCCAGATTCAAAGATGGAACCACTTCACTTGCTGGATTTGAGGGATGTAGAATCTTTAGGTACCCCATCTTGGTAGCTTGAAGTACAAGCTCTTTCTCAAAGTAATAGCATTTTCAGAAACACTGCTATCTTTGTTGTTTTTAAATAGTGATAATGATATAAGGCAGCCTGCATTTACAACCATCACCCCCATTGTCCCTCTTGCTCCCCAGATGATCTTCATGGTCTCTGCCTTCCTCCCCTTTTTTGGGCTCACTATCCTAACCAAACATCAACTGCATCACTTTGCAATGGAAATTCTGGCTCCAATTACTTTTGTTAATTGAAGACTGGCTGTATAATGTGTTTAAAACAAATAATTATAAAATTCTTGTTATTGTTAGCTATGAGGAAGAGGCTACATAGAAAAAGCAAATAACTCTTATGTGCTTTTTTCCCTTTTTCTTCATTAAAGGATTAGAGAGGTAGGAAGTGTGGTAGTTCCCTTCAATTTTCTGTCCAATTTTGGTGGCCTACTTCTAACTCAGAATTAAAATTTGACATGTTTCCAAAAGTTGCTTCATACATTCATTCATTTTTCAAACAAGGACAAGTATGGTTTGATAGATGCCTTTACAAAAATCCTCAGATTTTAATGGCTGCTGGAGAATCACATTTAGATTTGTCACCTACTTTGTTAGATTTTTAATGATATAACAAGTTTGCTATTTCACCCCTTTTTCCGTTATGGCAAGAACAGAATTATTGTGACTAAGAAACAGTTTTAACATCAAATGTTGGCATGCCTCAAAATATCTGCAGTAATTAACTTAATATTAAACCTCTTACTCCAAGGTCTTATTCAAGGGGTCTTCAAACTCTACAAACCTGGACATCAGAGACCCCTCATTTTTGTCTTTAATTTTACTGAAATATTCATATCCTGCCCAATAATGAACTCACAGTGCAAAGGCTGTAAATTTAACATGGAAGCAGATGCTTCAGATAATAGTAAATCTCATCTAGTGGTGGGATTCAAATTTTTTTATTACTGGTTCTGTGGATGTGGCTTGGTGGGCATGGCAGGGGAAGGATACTGTAAAATCTCCATTCCCACTCCACTCCAGGGGTAAGGTTACTGCAAAACCCCATTCCCTCCCCACCCCACTAATCTTCTTTCCAGCTCCATTCTCCTATGCAGGGCAACAAAAGAAGACCCAGCGGATCAGCTAGGACTTGGGAGGCAGAGAATAGATGGGGGTGGGGCCAGTCAGAGGTGGTATTTGCCGGTCTTCCAAAATACTCAAAATTTCCGCTACCAGTTCTCCAAAACTTGTCAGAACTTGCTGAATATCAACTCTGGTCATCATAGAAATTGCAAGGTGATATCTAAAATTTGTCCTGACTTTTCAATCCCAAGCAGTGCTCCTTATGCAACTTTACACTCTAATTCAGAAAGCAGTTTGATTAAAAGCATCCAAGAACCAGAAAGCTAGTTTTGGGCCTCAAGCCATTATAATCCTTCAGTTTCTAAAACCCTGTTTAGAACAGTTCTTCCCTGCAAGATTATTATAGAAGTTCAGAGCACCCAGTAGTTGGATTGAAATGTGAGAATTTCAGTTTTCAAGTGTAATGAGATATGGTTTGAATGTAAAAAGGTCAGGATGCTGTACAGATTTCAGATTTTATCACCAAAAACTGCTTTGGAAGATGCAGATCTATGAATGTTAGATTATCTGCAGCACCTTAGCAATGCCTTACCTTTCCCTAGAATTATACAACTGTCCTGCAAAGCAGTGCAACTACCTGAAGGTGATTCATAGAGGTGCAACATTTGTGCCCTGCACTTTTTAGGTATTATTTGGGGACCAACTCTGAAGGGCTGCACACGCCCATGATATAGCCAAATCTCCAAAATTAGAGACTGAGATTATCTGGTAAATCAGAAAATCTTTATGTGCCAAAGTAAAGTCCACAAATATTTCATACTATAAATCTGTGATGGCAATCCTATGGCACGCGTGCCAGAAGTGGCATGCAGAGCCATTTCTGCCAGCATGCGAGAGGTCGCCCGGAACAGACACACTGTGCGTGTGCATGAGCCCCACCAGCCAGCTGATTGTCGGGTATCTGCCACACAAGTGCGGGGGGTCGCACACACATGTGCAGAGGCGCACGGTGTGCATACAGGGGGTCATGCGTGCATTGCATTATGGGTGCAGGCACACATACGCGCATATACATACACTGTCGGCACGTGACAAGAAAATGGTTAGCTATCACTGCTATAGATTTTGGATCCCTAGGCATATAATTTTGGTTATCAAGTATCTGAGATTTGGTTTGCAATTTTTGTTGTCTTGAATGTGTTCTTTTCTGATACTAAATTCGTTAGGGTTTTTTTTTTTAACCTGCCAAATTAAAAGTAGAGTCCAGATAAAGAATGCTACATTACTATAAAAATTAAAATTCCAAAAGAAAACAGGCTCCCACATCTATAGTTTTTTTGATGTTTGTTCTTCCTTTTGTCCAAATCACATGGAAATTGCAGGGTGGTTTGTCAAGGAGATATAGAATTACATCAACATTCTTGTAAACAATATTGTAAATCAAAATCAAACCCTACTGAAACTTTACATCACAAATCTATAATACAACATGCACTTACAATGCAACAGAATTTAGCAGATTGATTTGTATCCTGCCTGTGTCCTATCATGTATTCTGCAGACATTGTCAGGTTCAGCATCTCAAGTGGTGAACTCCAGTTGTGTTTAAACTCTATAGAACAGTGGTTTTCAAACTGTTTCCTTGAACTCTCTGAGCACTTGATGGCATTCTATGAGACATTCAGAGCAAAAAAGAAATGTAAAAAAGTTTACTCAAATAAATCCAACTTGGCTTTTTGATCAGGAGTTCCAGGAAGTTTTTGTTCTCACTAGGTTCAGTGATTTGAAAAAATTTAGAAACCACTAACATAAAATGTAGTGACCTGTAGATGAACCAGAGATATTGAGCCACTCTTAGTCAAATATATCTGAGAAGATTCTGTCCATCGCAACAACATTTAAAAAGCCTCCTGTGTATTATACCTTGAGTTTTCCCATAAAAAGTGGCTTATAAATGCATTCAGCCAATAATTAAATAAACAAATAATTTATAATTTATTTATTATGACATAAATTTCCATATTATTTGCTATACTACCATGTATCACAATTTCTAAATCTTTTAGAATTATCTCAGTCAGATTTGAAAATGCTTTTTGGAACAATGTTTTCCAGTAATTATAAGTAAAAAGAATTATTAAAATAATGGAATTAAAAAATCCTAATTGATTAATTGAAGAAATTTCCTCCCTTCCCAATTTGACTTGCTTAACTGAAATTATTCCCCCACCCTGCCTTCCATCAAACAAATTTGTAATCCAAGTTCAAGACTTAAAGCTCCCTTCCATGGTTGCAAGAAGCAACCATAATCATTCATTTCACCATTCAGATCACATAAGGAACATTTAAATGCATACAGAAATATGAAAAATAAAAAGGAATAATGGAGCACTTCCAAAATTGCTCCCCAGCATCTGCCAAGCCATATTCCTAAGTGACTGACAAATAGTGTTTAGGGAGTGCTGTTTATATGATTCAAGAAAATAGTACAGAGCAGTCAATGGTAACCACTGAGAGCTCACTCTGTCATGAATCTGCCCAGTTTCCTTTTAATACCATTTGTATTGGTATCTTCATACTTACCACGTACCTATCACATCAAGAGTAGCTCACAATCCTGCAATAGTTTTATCAATTTTGCTGCCCTTTCAATGTATTTGGTGTTCTATATTAGCATACTCCAAATACTCTTATCTGATTGGTCCATACATACTGCAAGATGGTTGGTTAACTAAACTACTGTGATTGGCTCGCTATGAATCAACCGCGATTGGCCGGACCGATAGCGGGAGATTCAAAGAGCTGTCATTGGCTGGCGAGCCGCGAGCAATCCCTATATGAAGGGCTGCCGCGGCTCCAAGATTTTGTACAGATCTATACATTAAAATAATGACCTAAAAAGTCACACTGGTCTCGAGTCTCCTTTCCTGCGATCTAACATTTGGTAATAAATTGTTTATTATTTGTTAGATTTATATATGGTCTGTTATCAAAAAATTTTGATGGTATCCATGGCTCTCCCTCTTCCAATTTTTCCCCATAGCAAGAACCCTATAAGTTTAGCTTAAAGAAAGCACTTGGTCCTAAGTCACCCATTAACCTTCTACAGCTGACAGTGGACTAAAACCTGGGCTTCTCCCACCTCAGCCTAGCAGCTACTGCACTATATTAACATTAATGGGAGAAAAAACAAGTTATTCTTTGTGTCACTGTTTGTCATGCCCCTGGTGGAGTCTGACTCTGAGGAAGAGGAGGAACAGCCAACAGGGAGTGGGAGTGTGGCTCCAGAGGTGGTGGAGGAAGCTGGGGAAGGGCAGAGGCCGGCTGAGCAGTCAGAGGAGGATCCAGGCCCATCCCCTATCCATCCTAGGTCATGCAAGGAGGAGAGGATCAGGGAAAAGTGAGGCCTACTCTAGAGGAGATTACCATGATCCTCCTCGTGGCTTGCAGCTGGGAGCTATGTATATAAGTTTTCAACTACGTAGTTAGAATTGCTGGAGTCAATTAGTGTTTTACCTTGAAAGAGGCGTTCTTCTCGGTTGGACTTTTCTCGGTTATTTTTCTGGAGTTTATGATTAGTTATCTTGGCTTGCTTCGGAACTCTCATCAATGCGGTTTGTTTTGGTTTTCTGTTTGCCTCATTATTTACTTTTGTGACTTTAAACTGTGCCTAATAAAACAGTGAAGTTAAGTTGAAGGCCTTACCGGACCTTAATATATGTTTTGGGTTATTTTAAGAGACTACGGGTCATCACACTGTTTCCACTATCAGCATGTCTAAATATATGGTGCTTGGGACCATTGGTGCTAAACTGATGATCAGCAATCCTTGGGAAATAATATTCCCCAGAGCTTCTAGTATTTCAGTAACAACTATAGCTGAGAAAACAGCTGGGGAAACAGAATTTTGCCTCCCTTCCTTAAGGGTGACAATAAGTGGATAGAGAAATTCTTTGTTTTGTGACAGCATGAGTAGGAGGATAAAGGTGAGTTCAGGATGGAATAACAGATGAACCACAGAACATTAATTTCAGCAGCACCTCTAATTAAAGTGCAATTCTACCCTTGATTTTCACCTGATGCATAAGATGGATCCAGTAAATCTTTTTTCGCTACATGAGCATAAAACCTCTGTCTACCATTTATAAACTACCTAACAAAACTGAAAATTAGTGGGGAAAAGGGGCATCAGGCATTTAGATAAAGTAGCAATATTCCTATTGATTTACCTCTATTGACTCTGTATTCCTGTATTTCAGTTCCTGATTATTGGTTATTATTATGTCTATGTGACTTTTGTTTCTCTAAAACAAAAGTTCCTTCTATCTGGGAACCAGGTACGGTGCTCACCTACATAGTGAAAATATTAGTTGTTGATTAGCAAAACAGTCTGCACCTACTTTTCCTGCTACAAACTTTTTGCTCTTCTGAGGCAAAGCATATAGGACAGATGACAATGAAAAACAAAGCAAAACTGTATAGTTGCACTTAATAAACCATTATTATTTGATCTTCAGTAAGCAGGGAACTTTGGTTATTGTAACATAAGCACAATTTTCAGTATCTAGCAATAGGCTGGTTCCAACTGTAATCATAGTATAAGAATATCCATTGAACTCATTAAAAAGCCAGTGTAAGTACTATCATTTTAGTGGGTAAGCATGTTAACTCTTGACTCCAAATTTAGTTCAGGTAATCACTGTAAAATATCCAGATCGTACACAGTTCTTTCTCTGTTACTAATTTATCATAAGAACCAGTGACTAAAGATAACCTTAAACATTACCTATTTGATTTAGTTGAGCCTTCTCTTGGAGGGCTATTTTTGCTAGAGAGTCAACTGTTCGCAAAGGGTTATAATTTGCTCCATCTTTTTGAAAAGTCCAGAAAAGCTGAAGTGGAGTGAGAGGGAAAGACTTAGAATAAAGTACAGTACTTTAAACCCCTTTCTGTCTGGTTGTATCAAACGGTGCTCTTTTTGTTATAATGCTATTCCTAATATGTCTCTTAGCGCAAAAAGATCTCTTTGCAATTGTTCTCAGAGATGATTTTAGTTTAAATAAGGAGAAATTTTAAATGCATTAGGAGTAAGATATATTATAGACTACTGTAACTTTTTTTGAATTCACAAAAAAGGCATTTGTGTCAGCAAATAGTCATGAGTACAACCATAATTTTTTTTCTTAAACAATTCAGTTTTTTTTCTGTCTATTAGCCTATAAATGCATAACAGCAGCTGTCCCCAAACTAGGCCCTCAATCAAGGCACTCACATACACACATACGCACACACAAACTACATTTCCCATAATCTACATGACTATTGTTTCTTAAAAAGGATAGCAGTTATTATACTAGTCTGAAAGCCAATGTTACTGAAAAGTTACTCCACAGCAAAGTGCTACAATCCTTGTACATACATATATGCATAGACGAGAATGCACTTATATGCATTCTTTTTCTCACTGATCCCTAGGACTGGACATTTAGGAACTTTATGTAACAATACTCTTTAGAAATTATATTAGATCCCTGGATGTAGATTGAATGTCCACATATAGAGGAGCTGCAGATTTTGCTTATTCAATTAAATCTTTGTACAAAATTTACATTTTTTGCATACATAGCATGAACATGTTTGGATTATGTAGTGATTATTATAAGTGATTCATAGTTCCATTGGCTACACCAATTTCTAAAATTATAACGGAATATATAATGAAGGCATCAAGGGTGGGATCCGACCGGTGTAACTACTGGTTCAGTGACTTTACATTTTGCGCATGCGTGTATATCATCGTCATCTAGCTGCCTGAACAGCTGAGCAGCATTGTGCATGGGTGCGCAGCAGTTGAAAAAGCACTTTTTTCCTGCTTTTTCAACTAGAGCTGTGTCGCGCAAAGCAGCTGCGGTTGAAAACGCAGGAAATAAAGGTCAAGTAAGAGCCCGGGCAGGAGGGTGGGACAAAACAGCAGCAGACATAGAACCGGTTCTATGTATGCTCTCTGTTTGCTGCTTTTCAGAGCAACCGGTTCTACAGAAGTGGACAGAACCGGTAGAATCCCATCCCTGGAATGCATGTATTAAACACCATTATCTTATTTAGAAGAGAAAAAATAAACTTTAAATGTAGCACTTCTGCAGGACTAAATTAATTTTCCATCTTAAAAAGAAAAAGGGAGACTTTTTTTAAAGAGAAAATTCAGTTCCTATTTTTGCCTATTTTTTAATTCTGTCAAGATCATAAAATCAAAATCACTTTGATTTAAAAAAATATTTAACTGACTCCCTCAACTTAATAGAATGTCTATCCAACTATACTTATAATCATTAACTCCCCCACCCTCACTCCCACTTTTTTCAATCATACTACAAGAATTCAAACATCTCATGCATGTATGTATGACCTTCAAGGCATTGGTGAGCTCTATTTTGCAGGGTCCCTCACTGTTGTTTATGATAATTGGGGCTGTTAAGGATTGTAGTTCAGCATCATCTGAAAAAACATGCACTGCATATCCAGGCAACAAATTTTAAGAATGTGGAAGTTAATATGCTAAATATTTTATCACAGGTAATGGTGAAAAGTGACATGCATAAATTGGAGAAAAATAAAATTTTCTTAAATGGATAGAATCTCATCACAATATCATGGAAGTAAGCATCATGCAAAACCTAAGTAATTAAAAATAAAATAAATATCACTGGTAAGGACATCTGTTTGTTTTTTTTAAATTAAATGGTTTTAAATTTACTTTAAAATTTATTTCATCTTGATTTTTTGCACTAGTAAATTTTAGTCTACCAAGTTTATCACCTCCACCAGCAGAAAGCTCCCTTTATCTTTTCTCCTATTACATTTTTTCCTGATCATTGACATCCTCACTGCCGGCTGAAACCAAAGCTGAAAAGCGTACCATTGCATTAACAGGCATTTCTTTAATCCAACCCACCTCTCATTCTTTCTCCTCTTGTTTTCTTGCAATCTTAGAGGCAAGCTTCTCAGAATCAGAATCACTTATATTCCCTGACTAATTTTTGAGATCTCATTGAAGCATTGGAAGTAAGATTACATAAAAATAGTTAAAAATATATTTAAGATACCCAGTTTGATGTAATGGTTGAAGCCACCATGGTAGAAGCTGGGATGAATGTTACTGTATATAACATTTTATAACACCCTGCCAGGAACATTGCATGGACTTGCTCAAAAGCATCCAGGAGAAATCAAAGAATGACCTGAAGGTATAAAAAGGGGGGGGAAAGAACGCACACGTACACACACACACACACACACACTTTTTTTAAAAAAATAAAGCTATATTGTATAAATAAATTCCAGATAAAAGATAACTCATATAGACAGGTTTTGCAACAGTTAACATAAAAAAGAAGGCAGAAAAGAATAGGTTTATCCATTCACAACTTTAGATAGACAAGTCCCAATTTCGAACACAGCACTTCCAAAGAGAGAAGTTAAACAAACATTTAATCATCTTAGAGATAATCACATTACCTTTGTTTAGAATTTTAGATAAAGATTATGTTTCAGTTCAAGCATGACACAAGGTGCCCTGTGCATGCAGGAGATGAAATCACATCTTCATAAGTGAACCATATGACCTTTTAACTTGACAGTCTGGAATAAATAGCTTCTTAATTAAGGAGCATATTTTGACAGCCATCAGTGGTTGAGATCCAGAATTCTTCATGGATGCAACAGGACAACAGCAGCTTTTGTGCTGGCATTCAAAGATGCCCCTGAAAACTACAGAAAAAAGAATTAAATGAAGCAAAAACAGCTCAGCTTAGAGAACAGCACAAGCAATCTCCGCAAATTAAAATACTTAACATACACTTATACTGATCTATTGGATCCCAAGCATCTATTTGTTTGGGGTGAACAGGTTGAGGGTGGGAGAATTAGGGTTTATTACTAATAAATGTGTTATTTCTAGGAACAGAAAAGAGTTCTTTTTGCCCTGAGGAGGAACATAAAAGCAAATTTAATTTAATTTAATTTAATTTAATCGAATATATACTAATATATTGTAGCATTTAATATAGATGAATGTTCTTACATAACCATAATTTATCTATGTATTTTAAAAAGCCATATATTATTTTAATACTGAAGAATTCAAATATTTAAACAAAAGATCTTAAGATTCTTTTTTTGCATAATTTTAGGTGACTTTATTTTTAAGTACTTAAATAAATAAAATATAATCAACAGAAAACCATAACTAATACAAAAGTACACCAAAAACATCCATACTTTCACAATGTCCTCATTTAAAGTATGTTTGAACTTCAAGCACAAATATTTAAGCCAGAGACATCAATCAAGATTCTTGTAAGATATATAAGGTCACTAGACTTATATTTAGTTCAGAGGTGGTATTCAGCAGGTTCTGACCAGTTCTGGAGAACTGGTAGCGGAAATTTTGAGTAGTTCAGAGAACCGGCAAATTCCACCTCTGACTGGCCCCGCCAACCCCATCTATTCTCTGCCTCCCAAGTCCTAGCTGATTGGCTGGGTCTTCTTTTGTTGCCCTGCACAGGAGAATGGAGCTGGAAAGTAGATTAGTGGGGTGGTGAGGGAATAGGATTTTGCAGTAACCTTCCCCCAGGAGTGGGGTGGGAATGGAGATGTTGCAGTATCCTTCCCCTGGAGTGGGGTGGGAATGGAGATTTTACAGTATCCTTCCCTGCCATGCCTACCAAGCCACGCCCACAGAACCGATAGTAAAAAAAAATTGAATCCCACCACTGGTCTAGTTGATGTTCTCTTTCAATTTGATTAAAATATACAGCTTTCTGCTTGTTTTTCAAAGACAAAATCATGGAATTCTCATAAAGGTGAATGCAGGTTTCTTATACTTCTTGCAGTTACAAGACAGCTGTGGGGGTTATATTACTACCCTACCTTTCATTGTGCAATCATCCCTGCAGCAGTCAGCTCAGTGGAAAACTGCAGAAATGTTTATTCCAAGGAACCCTTTTTAGATCAGGAGAAGTTTGCATCTTAGAGAAGTTGCAAAACGTTATTAAACTGTTAATCCACCTTAAAATGAAGCACAGACAAGTAGATAATGAAAGCATTCTGCCATGGGTTAGAAAAAGTAGAATTCTTTTGCTAGGAAGAAAACATTTGGCTAAAATATTACTTGAAATTTGTTCTATCTTATCAATTATTTTGATAATTTGCAAATCTGAGAAATATAAGGTTGAGTATTGTGAAATCCTTTTGTCTCGTTACCACAAACAGGTGGAACTTACAACAAGCCTTGCAAGATTTACAAAAGAAAATTTGATATAATCCAAATATATCCTTATTTAGTATACATTTTTTGCTCAAGCTTCACCCTAACTTTTAGGAAGTTTTTGGTCACAACTTATTTAGTTTTATTTCTCCTGCTTAAAATGCTTTTTTATCCTGGAAATTTTAATCCTTTACAAACTATACCTTATATGCAAGTATTGATCTGAATATTTTGATTTTCATTACTGAATTGAACAACTGAATCAGGTATCTTTCAATTTCTTTAAAGATGTGATGCATTTTTGTTTATGTATACACATACTTTATTTAATACAACTGATTCTTAAACTGAATTTCATATCCATATGGAAGGTTCCAATTTGGTTGCAAAGTTGATTTAAATATTAGCTGATTCTCCATGATTATTTTAAATTGCATAATGGATTAATATACTTAGATACTCCAAACATTTAGACATAATTTTGCTTTTCATTTCTAAAGGTATAGCATTCAGAGATCAAAGTTTACTGGTAATAATTAATGTTAATTTTCTATAAAGCAAGTCTGCAAAGTTTGAAAATTCATATTTTAAAGAATCTCTTTACATTATTCACATGTCCTCTTTCAGCAAATCTATAACTGAGTGAATCGCATTGTGAGCATCAGATTAGTTTTATTTTCAAAATATCTGCAAACACACACTTTGATGTAGACATCTGTGAATCCTTCCTCATCTAAAGTATTGTGTTGTTGCAATATCATGACACATCAGTAGGAAGTCACGTACACAGAAAACCCAATACACATACAATACACATATAGGGCGACACTATTGGAACAGCAACGTGTAAAACCTGAGTTGGCTATAGCATAAGGTGTAGCCATATATGGCAATATTCCCTATTCCTGTCTAACTTCCTCATGTGTAACATAACCCCCCCCGCTTGCTGCACAATAAAAGAGAGGTGCGTAGTACTATCTGGGCTTCCTCTCACCAAAAGAAACCTTTGTGTCGCTGTCATCTTTGCCATCAAGAGGAGCCCGCCCAGACAGTCTGCCTGGGTGCAGGTTGTCAGCTGACTGATTCATCCCGGCAGTGGGACCCGCAACGCATCAACTGGTGACCCCGACGTGATCGTCTCAATGATACGTCCCCGACAAAGCGTGATTCTTGTCTAGGAATGCGCTTCCTTCACTCCTGTACTACGCACCTGGAATAGGCTCGCGCATCGTAAGTATGGGCTCCTCACTTTCTCAAGTTCAGCTTAAGCATAGGGATGAACTTCTCTCTTTAGTGAAGAAGGCAAATTATTTGCAGAAGGCTAACGGCACAAATGTATATCCTCTGTCGAAAAAGTATTTGGATGATTTTTTGAGTTATGTCCAACAACACTGCCCCACGTATCCCACGGAAGGCACTCTTAAACGTTCCTCTTGGGAACAGATGGGGAAATGGATGCATGAACCACCCAGGGCTCCGCCTCAGATTATTTGTTCTTGGCATGCCATTATGGCCGCCCTTAATATTCTCTTTCCTGATGATTCTATCCAGTCTTCCTCAGACCCACCTTCCGCTGAACTCTGTCCTGTTGCTGCCTCAGCACCTCCACCCTACTCCACCCCACCCCTTGACTCTTCTTCGAACCCCTCTTCTCCGTTGCCTCCTTCCTCCACGGCGACAGATCCTCCTGTCCGTAATGCCTTTCAATCGGCTTTGGCAGAAGGAAAGCTATCTGCAGATGATCTTTCTTGTTTCCCTATGATTCTTCAAACCCCCGCAGCTGGGGGTAATCCTGTCCCTCATTATACCCCATTGGAGTGGGCTTTGTTAAAGGAATTAAAAACTGCTGCTTCTAAGTATGGCATTGACTCCCCATATACCCGCCAACTTTTAGCCAACATTTCTACGCATCATCTAGTTCTTGCTTCAGAGTGGAAAGCTATTGCTTCTATGCTTCTCTCTCCCGCTTCACTTGCCACCTGGCACAATGAATTTCGCCTCGGTATTAACGCTGCTGCTGCAGCCAGACTACCAGCAGGAGTTACTCTTGATCATCTCTTATGCCAAGGTACGGTGCAAAACCCCGCGCAAGAGATCACTATGGGAGCGGGGGGGTATCCAATTATGAGGGAAGCTGCGCTAAACACCTTCAAGTGGCTCCCTAACACCTCTCAACCTACCCACTCCTTTACTTATATCCTTCAAGGGCCCTCTGAACCCTATACCTCCTTTATTGATCGTCTCACAGATGCCATTAGCAGGCAGGTGGATAATATTGCAGCTCAGAGCGAACTTCTCATGCATTTAGCTGTTGCTAATGCTAATGTGGACTGTCAGAAAATTCTTAAGCCCCTTCAAGCCTTGCCAACTCAAAATCTTGCGGATTATATTCACGCGTGCCAGGAAGTAGGCACAGAATCTCACCGCACTGCGGCTTTAGCTTCAGTTCTTTCTTCTACACTTGCTTTGTCCACCTCTCGCCCGAAGGGAAATTGTTATAATTGCGGGAAGCCTGGCCATTTTCGTTCACAGTGTCGTGCTCCGGGTGGCGGCAGCACCCCTCGTGGGCGCGGCCAGCCCCCCGGTTCTAAACCAAAAACTGTGTGCCTGCGCTGCCGCAATGGTTTCCATTGGGCCAGCCAGTGCCGCACCAATCCCCGCCCGGCTCAGCAACAGCCGGAAAACTAGTTTCGGGGCCAACAGCTAGCCCCACTCCAAAGGCTGTACCTACTTCCTTGCCAGTCCTTCTATCCGAATCCATTGTCTATGAGGATCCTGGATCTGTCGTCACCCTTCCTCTGACAGTAGCATTTCCTGTCCCTTCACAGCACCCTTTGCTGATTATTCCTAACTCCACCCTGACTATTGAAGGAGTGGTGGCAGCCCCGTTCCTTTATGATGATCAATCTTTAGCGAATCTTTCCCTGGCCTGCATAGGGGACCGCCCCTTCTCAATGGCCAAGGGTTCTATTGTTGCCACCCTTGTCATTCTTCCTCCCCCTTCTGATTTGTTAGCTTTGGATCGCCCAGTGGAAGGAAATAAGCCTATGATGACCGTCCAATTAAATGGTCGTCTCTTTACAGGGTTGGTTGATACAGGCGCAGACGTTTCCGTCATCCGTACCTCTGAATGGCCCCCTACCTGGCCAACCAAAGAATCTCCCTCTGTCCGGGGAGTCGGCGGTATTCAAACAGCAAAGGTCAGTTCTAAGTGGCTTTCTGCCACTTCTGCTGGCGTCTCCACTACTGCTTACATTCAACCTGTCATCCTTCCTCTTCACGTTAATCTGTGGGGACGGGACCTTCTCTCTCAATTTCATGCCATGCTAACCATTCCTTAGCCAATGGCAACTCTTACCCCTCTCAAACTTCAACTCAAATCTTCAACTCCAGTCTGGATTGATCAATGGCCACTACCTGTAGAAAAACGATCAGCCTTACAGGGTTTAGTCAAGGAACAACTTACTTTAGGTCACCTTGAGCCAGCACAAAGTCCTTATAATACTCCTGTCTTTGTCATAAAAAAGAAATCAGGGAAATGGAGGCTCCTTCAGGATTTGAGGGCCATCAATACCATCCTCCAACCCATGGGGGTGCTACAATGCGGCTTGCCTAATCCTAATATTATTCCTCATAATTATGACCTCATTATAATTGATCTGAAGGACTGTTTTTTCTCTATACCTTTGAATAAAAGTGATCGCCTCTTGTTTGCATTTACAGTGCCAGAATATAACAATGCTAAACCTACTGCTAGATATCAGTGGAAGGTTTTACCTCAGGGCATGCTGAATAGCCCAACTATGTGCCAATATTATGTAGACCAGGTTCTCACCCCCTTTCGAGAGAGCCACCCCTCATTTTTAGTATATCATTACATGGATGACATCTTGATAGCAGCTGAAGGGCCAAAAGGCACCGTACAAAAAACTATTCCTGAACTCACACAGCAACTCACCGCTGCAGGACTTCATGTAGCGCCTGAGAAGATACAAGCCCATTATCCTTCCAATATTTAGGCCGTAAACTCTTACGATCTACTGCTTCACCAGATCTTCCTCTTATTAATCTTCCCCTAGCCCCACACTGGTGCAACTCCAACAGTGTTTAGGTACTATCAATTGGGCCAGACCTTTCCTGTCTATCTCTACTAATGATCTTTCCCCATTATTTTCAGCTCTTACTGGCTGTCAACAGCCAGCCCAGAAAATTCCACTAACCAAAGAACAGAAAGATTGCCTAACCAAAATTAACCAAGCCTTAAGAGAACAGTGGGTTGACCGCATACACCCAGATGTACCCGTTTCTCTAGCCATCCTTCCAACATGTGCTCTTTTTACAGCCATATTATTACAAGTTGTTTCCTCCCATAGCGTATTGCGATCATTGAATGGTTGCACTTACCACACACCCCTCGTGCAACAATTACCACAAAACCCATGCAAATGGCCCTATTAATTCAAAAAGGCCGAACACGTCTCAAAGCCCTCATGGGCATAGAACCCAGCACTGTATATGTTCCTCTCAAACTACATACTTGGGAACAGCTCTTTCAAAATTCAGAGGATCTCCAATACGCATTAGCTGATTGGGTTGGATCAGTATCGTGTCATTTGCCAGCTGATCCTCGCATTCAAATTATAAAGACCGTACCCATCACTTTTCCTTCACCCCTCTCCACACAACCTCTCTCTGAAGCTTTAACCATCTTTACTGATGGTTCCAAGACCATTGGTGCCTGTACTTGGCTGGAAGATGGCCAATGGCATTCCTGTCGTACAACTCTTCAGACCTCAGCCCAAAAAGCAGAACTAGCGGCCGTCATCTTAGCCTTGGAAAAATTTCCTCACATCCCAATCAATCTTATCTCTGACAGCTTGTATGTCACTCAAGTAGTATTTCACATATATGGCTCTTATCTTTCCCCCTCTGTGGAGACTTCCCTTCTAAAACTGTTCTCTTGCTTACAGCAACTTATTACTGCTCGTCAACACCCTTTTTTTATTGCTCACATTCGGAGTCACCAGCACCTCCCGGGTTACCTCTCCGAGGGAAATGTCAGAGCTGATACTGCTTGCCAACAGGTTTTTGCTGCTCAAACACAACCTGCCCCCTTAACGGCAGGAGAAAGCCATGCTTATTTTCATCAAAATAAAAAGGCTCTGGTCAAACAATTTGGCATTACCATGGCTGAAGCAATTGCTATCATCCAACAATGCCCCACATGCAGTCTCCAAGCGAAAGCTATCCCTCAAGGGGTTAACCCCAGGGGACTTCAGGCATGTGATACGTGGCAAATGGATGTTACTCAATACCCTCCTTTTGCCCATGGAAATATCTTCATGTTACCATTGATACTTATTCAGGATTCATACTGGCCACGCCCCAAAGGGGCGAAGATGCAAAACAGGTAATCAACCACTGTATTCGAACCTTTTCAGTGTTGGGATGTCCAAAAATACTAAAAACGGATAATGGACCTGCCTACACAAGCTCTGCTTTTTCGGAGTTTTGCCATCATTGGTCCATTAATCACAAATTTGGAATCCCTTTCAATAGCCAAGGGCAAGCTATTGTAGAAAGGGCAAACCAAACGCTTAAACAAGCCCTTGATCGGTACACGGTGTCAAAAGGGATTAGCCCCCCCCAACCTCCCGACACTGCAAAATCTGTTAAATGTCTGTTTGTATACTCTTAATTTCCTCAACCTCACTGGAAACCCTCCCTCGTCTGCTGTGTCTCGTCATTTCACTAAACTCTCTCTCCCCACTGCAAGACCACTTGTCTATTACAGGCAACTCCCAGATCCAGCTTGGAAGGGTCCTGCTGAACTTATCACCTGGGGGCGAGGCTACGCTGCAATTCAGTTACCTGAAAAAGTTCTCTGGATTCCTGGTCGCTGTGTGCACCCTTGCCACACCTCCCCACCTGATCAGCCACAACCCAACGCAGACCCTCTGGATCTCCACTGGCTGAAGCTCCATGATGAATAACTGCTTCCTCTTCTTCACTGCATTATTTTCTTCCTTTTTCCTACAAACATTGCCTGCAAACCCCCTCAATCTACACCAGCCAGTGAAACAAACTTGGACAATATATGATGCCTACGATCGTGTCTTTTTTCCATCAGCAACACCACTCACCCATACACCTGGTGGCCTACCCTCAAAGCTGACGTCGGACAGATATTGGTAGGCCTCACCGCCTACACCAGCACGACCGAGACACCCACACCTTCTCCAGGATTTGTCCATCGCTATCGATTTTATATTTGCCCCGGACATAAGCAGACTCGCGAGAATATTCGCATTTGCGGAGGCCCCGCAGACGCCTTCTGTGCCGCTTGGTCATGTCTCTCCACCGGTTCTATCTCCTGGTCGCCACCGATCAAAGACAATTATATCTTTGCCTTCCAAAATGGTTCTTGGCATCAAGCTAATTGCCCCTCAGGGGGCATATGGACTCCATGTAATCCCATGTATATTCTGTTTTCAGTGGGAGGGAAAAGGCTGACTACACGGTGGGAGGCGGGTCTTACCTGGGGAATCCGGATCTATGCTGATGGGTACGACTATGGCAATACCTTTACCATAAAACTCGTCATTGAACGGCCCGCTATCCAAGTAGGTCCCAATAGAAACATATCCCTGGTAGAATATCGTCCAGGCCATACAGTTCCCCAACCTTTGTTATGGTTAATAAACTCTAGTTACCTCCTTCTCAATGCCAGCAACCCTGCAATTACCAATGATTGTTGGCTGTGTCTTAACGCAGGCCCCCCTTACTATGAGGCCGTTGGTAGCACCACCAATTTCACTGCCCAAAAATCACCTTCATCTTGTCGTTGGTCACAAGGTACTCAAACCATTGGTAACATTATAGGGACAGGATACTGCCTGGGAAATGTACCTAACACCACAAGTCATCATTGTAACCAGACTTACTTATGGCTCAATGGTACTTCAAGGGCACTTTGGAGTACCGGTAGGAATTTCACTACTGTTTTTCAGAATTTGTATTTTGTTCCAGACAACAATTCATGGTGGGCCTGTGACACTGGCCTCACCGCTTGTGCTCACAGCCCCACCATCACTCAAAGGAATGGTTACTGTGTTCTCGTTTCGATAGTCCCAAAAATAACTTACCACTCCGGCCAAACTTTTCTGCAGGATAACACCAATTTTGCTTGTCCTAAGAGAGAGGTAGTCACCACCCTTACCCTTGCTGTATTACTAGGACTAGGAGCTACAGGTGCTGCTACGGGAATTGCCGGTCTAGCAGTTAGTAATAATCAATACCAAACTTTGCATGCTGATATAGACAAAGATCTCGAACTTCTCGAACAATCTATTTCTCAATCTATCTCTTACATCCTTATCAGAAGTTGTTTTGCAGAATAGAAGGGGCCTTGATCTGTTGTTTTTAAAAGAAGGAGGGCTATGTGTAGCATTAAAAGAAGAATGTTGTTTCTATGCTGATCATACCGGCTTAGTACAAGATTCATTAGATAAACTAAAAGAGCGGTTGGAAATACGCAAAAGGGAAAGGGAAGCAGGTAACACTTGGTACCATAATATGTTTAATTTCTCCCCATGGCTCACAACACTTCTTTCCTCAATTGCCGGACCATTAATATTGCTCCTATTGTTGTGTGCCATGGGCCCTTGTGTATTTGGGAAAATAATGCAATTCCTCAAAAAACGACTGGCCATTATTGATACTGAGATTACCAACATAAACATGCTTGTAAAAATAAGGTCCGAGATCAACACTCCAGCAGAAAAAAGGTCTCTACTGGCATTCACTTCGGACTCGGAGGAGAACGAAGATGAATACCCAGAAAAAGGAGACGGCCCTCGCATTCTAATATGCCGGCAGGACTTGGACTCGGAGGAGGATTAGATCTTGCAGCATAAAGAATAGAGAGGTATCAAAATAATAAAAACAGAGGAGATGTTGCAATATCATGACACATCAGTAGGAAGTCACGTACACAGAAAACCCAATACACATACAATACACATATAGGGCGGCACTATTGGAACAGCAACGTGTAAAACCTGAGTTGGCTATAGCATAAGGTGTAGCCATATATGGCAATATTCCCTATTCCTGTCTAACTTCCTCATGTGTAACATAACCCCCCCGCTTGCTGCACAATAAAAGAGAGGTGCGTAGTACTATCTGGGTTTCCTCTCACCAAAAGAAACCTTTGTGTCGCTGTCATCTTTGCCATCAAGAGGAGCCCACCCAGACAGTCTGCCTGGGTGCAGGTCGTCAGCTGACTGATTCATCCCGGCAGTGGGACCCGCAACGCATCATTGTGTGATGGGGCTTTGTAGCAAAATAATACAATTTGCAAGCATTTTACAAACAAATGTGAAAATAAATTATAAATGTTTCCAAAAAGCAAAGGGAAAAATGTAAGACAGAAACAATCAAATAAGGATAGGAAGCTTCAATATTCAATAAATGCTGAATAACCTTTAAGGAGCAGAGATTAGAGATGTAGCACCTCTCTACTATTTTTAAAATCAATCTGATATTTTAAAGTTCCTGAAAAAAAAAAGAGTTAAAAAAAGTGTCATTATTTTATCAATTTATTGCTTCATATAATTCTTCAAATACCTGCAGGTTGGGTTTTTTTTTCTAGGCGCATGCAAAAGCTAGAAAAGAAAGGCAAAGTACTTTAATGAGTAACACAGTGGTGCTGTACTCTTGCTTAAACAAGGTCAATTCTGCTTTCACATAGTTGCACGCACCGTTTTATTTTTACATTACTGAATATTAGAATGGCATTTCTGCAAGTCTCTAAACATTCACATAGATTATATTAGAAAGAATAGTGCTACGTTATGTCAACTATTGCTTTTTTAAAAGAAGGGATATTTTACTAACAGAAACAAGTACATATTTTCTACAATTAAGTCTACTGTCACATAGTTGAAGAAAGTGGGAGGGGGTGATGTTAACTGAGTAGCTCTTAGTAGACAAAATATATTATTTTGATGTTCAAGGTTACAGAGTGTGGCACAGAAAGAATTAAAACTTACTTTGGGTTTGGTGCACATGATCTGGTGATGAAGAAAAAAGGGGATGGGTTGTAGCTTGGGACTGTGTGGGGAAGCCGGGAAGATTTAGTTCCGGATTTCCCCAGTATGTGCCAGTTACTATTCTAATAAAAGTGCTTTGAGATGGTGTGTGTCTTGGAGTTACTAACAGGAATGGATCTTCCCTGGAACGCTGGCATCTAGTCCCTTTTAGATTTTTTTTGCCAGGTTTTCACTTCATTACTCCAGACATGGTGACATGTATACTTTCTCAGATTCTCCAATCCAGTTCTACTGGAAACAATGATACTTTAATCACCAATTATTTGTGTTATGCTGTAGAGTGCAATTCAGTTGCACAGCAACCAGAATATAGAAACTTTTGACATTGTGATGTTTTTCAATTATGCTTTATTCAAACCTTAAATACATTTTTAAAAAACAGTTTTCAATTAATGTCTACATGGAATGCATGTGAATGGTTTTCATTCAACAATTTTGCAAACTATTTACCCCAGATTAGTACATTTTGTAAGTTCTTTTCCCTTGTATGTACAATTTAATTTTGGCATGAAATACAAACTACAAACTTTCCTACATTACTCTTGACTAGAGCAACACACATGCGCACACACACACACACACACACACAATTTTTATTAATTTTTTCCACATTTAAAAACAACTCATATACAATCTTCGCAGTGTTGTGACATCAATTTTTCTATTTAGGTCAATATACATCTATACATATTTACATTATTTTTTATTCCTATAGTCTAAGACCATATAATATTCCATATCTGTTCTGTCTTGCAATTCCAATGTGAGTTTGACCATTTCTGCAAAATTCATTATTTTCTTTATTATCATATTTTCAGTAGGGATGCTATCTAATTTCCAACTCTATGCATAAATAATTCTTGCCACTGTCAGTACATGTATTATGATATATTTGATTTCTTTCTTAAATACTCCTCTAAAAATCCCTAAAAGAAACATTTCGGGCTTAGGTTCTATTTGGAGACCAGTAATTTCCTGCAACCATTTCCTTATTTTGTTCCAATATGCTCTTGCTTTGGGGCAGGACCACCACATATGAAAGAAGATACCTTGTTTGTATTTACATTTCCAACATTCTGGATTCATGTTTGGGTATATTTTAGCCAATCTTGCTGGTACTTCTGTGTTTCTTCAACAATACGGCCTGCCCCAATAGGAAGTCCCAGCATGTTTTATAGGCATAAAATCAAATTAAGGCCCTCCCCCAAAATTAAGGCCAATATTAAACATGTGAAATGGGGAGGAAGGGAGGGGGTGGCTTGCCGTTAGGAAGTACTTTTGTTGCATACCTGGATATGGTGCTGCCTGCGTTGACTTCGGAGTTGGTGGGGCACTTCATATCGGGAGACCTTCCGCCACCGTTGCTTTCCCTTCTCCCTGAGCTGCTGCGGCGTTTAGAGCAACGCCACAGCGTTTGGCGCAGCCACACGCAGCCAGCCAGGGCTCCTCCCTGCAATTGGAGCCCAGCGGAGACACTTGGCTTCAGGAGCTCCTGTCACTGCCTTCCCTTCGCCTTTGAAGGCAAAGCCAATTTTTTAAAAACCAATGCCCTACTACAACAAAGATTCCCCTGCCTGAGAAGGCAGCCCAACCCCACATGGGGAGGTGAATATCCCGGGGCCGCAGCACAGGATCGGCCCACCCCAGGAGAAGTGCCCAGCCGCCATCCCTGCCTGGTGCTGGACAGAGCATGAAGAGTTTCACCTGGGGCTCCCAGTGCAGCTGACAGGCGGGCCCTCCTGCCCGGCAGTGGAGCTCTCACCAAGGCAGTGAGCACCTCCCCACTGGACCCTCCACTCATCCTGCCAGGGCTGCGCCAGAGCCGTGTGGGCTGGGCAGAGCCGGGAAAGTGAGCCGCGGGTGCACGCCTGCCTGCCAAGCAAAAGAGCCGAGCCACCCCGAGCTTGGCTTCCTTCCCAAGTCCCTCCAGCCCAAACCCGAAGGGGCCATCGGGAGAGGCTGCCCGAGGCAGTGATAGCACCCACCCGTCCGCAGACAGGGAGGCGAGGTGACAGCAGCACAGCTTCCCTGGCCAGCGGGTCCAGTGGAAAGAGCCCGGAGTTGCCCATACTTTCCACCCCTCACCGAGCCTGCCCCCGTCCCCATGCATCTCCAAATGCACTGGCAGCTCCAAACGCTGAAGCGGCACAGGCATCGGGCAGAGGTGCTCACTCAGCAGGGCTCAGCTTGGAGGAGGATGCGGTGCAGGTCATTGCCTTGCCTCCCTGTCCATGGATGGATGGGCACTATCACTGCCTCAGGTGGCCTCTCCCAGTGGCCCCTTTGGGTTCAGGCTGGAGGGACTTGGGAAGGAAGCCAAGCTCGGGTCGGCCTGGCTCTTTTGCTTGGCAGGCACGCACGCACCCGCAGCTCACTTTCCTGTCTCTGCCAAGCCCGCACAGCTCCGGTGCAACCCTCGCGGGATGAGCGGAGGGTCCGGCAGAGAGGTGCTTGCTGCCTTGGCGAGAACTCCGCTGCTGGGCAGGAGGGCCCGCCTGTCAGCTGCGCTGGGCACCCCAGGCAAAGCTCTTCATGCTCTGCCCGGTGCCAAGCAGGGATGGCGGCTGGGCACTTCTCCTGGGTTGGGCCGATCCTACGCTGTGGCCCCGGGAGACCTGTGGCCTCCCCACATGTGGTTGGGCTGCCCTCTCGGGCAGGGGAGGTTTTGTCATACCGGTAGTAGGGTGTCATTTTTAAAAGAATTGGCTTTGCCTTCAAAGGCGAAGGGAAGGCAGTGACAGGAGTGCCTGAAGCCGAGTGTCTCCGCCGGGCTCCGGTTGCAGGGAGGAGCCCTGGCTGGCCACGCATGGCTGTGCCAAATGCCACAGCATTGCCCGAAATGCCTCAGCAGCACAGGGAGAAGGGAAAGCAACAGTGGTGGAAGGTCTCCCGATATGAAGTGCCCCACCAACGCTGAGGTCAACATCCAAGCCGTCGCTACCCGCCCGCCCGAGGATGCAAGGGGGGGGAATTAAGTCACCCCCAAAAAGACAGCCTAGCCATTTTTTCTGGGGTCAAAAAAAAATAAGGCCTGGACTTATTTTGTGAGAAACATGGTAGATGCCAACAGTAAAACATTTTATAAAGGTTTTGTTTGTAGGCAGCAGCCATTGTTAATTTATAGGATTTGGTCCACAATTCTTCTCATTCTTCCAATTGTATGTTATATCCAAAATTTCTTGCCCAGTTTATCATTGTTCTTTTGACTACTTCCTCTTCCCTATCAAATTTAAGTAAGTAATTATACAGTTTAGTTATGGATTTTTCTTTTGGTCCTAATAAAATTTTGTTTATTTGTTGTTGTTCTCTATCAATACCAAATTCTTCTAAATCTTTTTCATATCTTGTCTACAATTGTAGATAGGGCCACTCTTGTCTCAATTCTTGATTTGTCTTCAACCTTCCTTGGTTATCTAACAATTGATTATATCTTATCACTTTGGTTATATCTAATGTATTTGGATAAATCATTGTTTCCATTGTTGGAAGCCAGCCTGGTATTTTATTGTAGTGGGGTTTTTTTTGTTTTACCCCAGACCTGTAATAATGCATCCCTAATTAGATGGTTTTGAATGTGTGAATGTGTTTTGTTCTTTTTCTCCCATCAAAAGGCGTGCCATTCTATTTGTAAGTTGTCTCCTTCTAAAGTTAGTACTCTTTTATTACTCAGGGATATCCACTCTTTAATTCATGCTAGTGCTGCTGTGTGATAGTATAGTTCCCAATCAGGGAGTCCGAAGCCACCTCTACTTCTATTATCCTGTAATAATTTGAGCTTTATTTGGGGTTTCTTCCCTGAACATACAAATTTAGTTATTACCTTATTCAATTCCCCGTAAAAAAATGTGTCCAATTTTACCAGATATATTTTAAATCTCATATCTGTTCAGCTTTGGTTAATGGTGACTGGGGTGGATGAAAAGTAACGTACAGCATATCACATAGCGTATCTTGTAATATCTTATTAGAGGTCTCAGGTCAAGGATAGACAGTACAAGTAAATAAGCTCAGCAGAGAGCTTGTGGAAACCTTCCTTGGTATCTATCAGGCTCCCCATCCATCTGATTTAATTGTAAATAATTTTAATTTAAAATAATCATTTAAGAACAATAAGCATATTTTAAAGCAATCTATCATTTCTTTACTTTTGGAAATATGTTTTCATTTTAGAGTTACCAAAAACTTTCTTAGAAAATAAAAATAGTAGGCAGATGTGTTTGGAAGTCTACCTAAACAAAAGGGCAAATTAAGTAAGTAAGTATGTAGGTAGGTAAGTAAATTAGGGAGCATCTAGCTGCTAGTGGTTGAGTTACCTGATCTGGCCTACAAAAAAAAAAGAATGATAATAGAGATA
This sequence comes from Pseudonaja textilis, assembly GCF_049901715.1. NCBI lineage: Eukaryota > Metazoa > Chordata > Lepidosauria > Squamata > Elapidae > Pseudonaja > Pseudonaja textilis. The sequence goes on from NC_141996.1 coordinate 34,006,777, forward strand.
TAGAAAGTCTAGCATATTGCTCTCATCTAATGGGTGCCCAAATTTTTGCAGCCAATATCTAATAGTCCTATTAGAGAGAGTAGCAATACCAGCAGCTATGCTCTCCTAGGTAGCCATTGCAGCTATGCTCTCCTAGGTAGCCATTTTAAAGAATTAGTTCTTTAAGGTAACTGCTTTGTGGGTTTGTCTATAATGTGTTTTAAAATTCAAATCTTTCCACCTATCTAATTGTTGCCTACCTAAGGTATATCTGAAAAAGCTACTGCCAATTAAATTTGAAAGCAATGGCTAGACAGATGAAATTTTCTGCTGACTCAGTATACTATAGAGCATAGCAGTAGCATGGCAAATGGTTCTAAGCCAAATTTTCACCCTCACAACATTAAATTATATGTTAGCAAATCATAAATACTTGTGTCTGATTTTGTCTAAATATTAGACTTAAGGAGCTTTTTGCACAGCACCTTTAAACAAAATGTTTTGTAGCAATTAGTCTATATTTTCAATAGTAAAATGTTTAAAAAGCACAATTCATTCCTTAAATAAATTAAAGCATTATTATGAGAAAATCCTTCCACCAAGCTAAAAAAAAACTTCATAAAATAATGGGCATTTACAGCATTAATTTTATGGGTTGGCTGTAAGTTATGGATTTTATTTTCAGGGCAAGACATGAAGAAATATCCTAGTAATCAATCTTTTAAATTTCAAAATATGTCAACAACATTATTTATTTTCTGCTGTGATGTACATGTTGCAGTTTAGTAGAACTAGTATCAAACTTAAGGAGGGGTATTGTATATATATACAACATGTTTTCAACAATGTTTTTAGAAATAACTATATCAAACAAAAAACTTTGGTCAGTTTAATTCCTTTACAATCTGGCTATTTATTACTTTCTTCTAAACTGTTCTAGATATCTCCAGATATACTGGCAAACCTATTGTGATATTTCTTTTCATAGTAAACAATTTTAAGCAGGGTGCAGAAAAGAAGAAATAGTTAGCCAAAAGAAAATAAACTTATGAGATAAGGAGAATAAAAAAGGGATCATGGCTAAACATATAGATTCATGGATACTAGTCTCCACTGTCCATTCTAGCTTCACTCAATTGAAGATTTCACATAATATTCTTTAGAAAGAAAGAAAAGAAGTACTCCAATTTACTAGAGTCATATTTTTACCATATAGCAACATTTTTGACTGATGAAAAGATAGTACCAGTTAAGGTTTACATAAGAGCAAGTCCAATTATACTGACTAATACTCGATAATACTTTGTGCAAGTTGGTATTCTTGTAAGCCAACGTATTTGTGGCCATATTCCACCACAACTAGGAGCTATATCAGGAATACTGACATATATGCAGTTCAGCCTTGCTGAACTTAATAGGCTTTATTTTCTGTTGGCCTTCACTTGTTCCACTAATTGCAATACTATAAGAGTAAAATATAACAGACTTATAGCATTAAATATATTTTCTTTGTCTATTTTAAGTTCTGCTAAAATAGTGATTGGTACAAGAACTTTGAAAGCATTCCAAAGCAGAATCAAATTAACTTTAAAGTTATTGAGTCCAATGTGTATATTTCAGAAATTATTTGGGAGATGTGCAAGTACAAACACAACATGTTACTGGTATTTTAAGATCTTAATATTCTTTGGGCTTCAATTATGAGGCTGCTGCAACTGCTATAACAAGTCAAGTTAATAAAATTAATCCAAGTTAATTTAAATCTTAAAACACCTACAGTATTTTTCAGGATCACACAAAATCCTGAAGAAAGTCTAGCTGTTTTAATGAAGAGCAGAGAGGTGCGGTGCTTGCACGCACAGTTCAAAGCACTTCTTCTTCATCACTTTCAAAGCATGCACATCCTACGTTCATCCCAAGATACTGGATAAAATACTTTGGATTTAAAGGCTACTAATTTATATCCGGCATTGTTAACGATCATTAAAATCAAACAAAAGACAGCCTAATTTTTATGAATTAGTGGAATGTTTGTCCTCTTCCTATTTTTTCTAATATGAAAGAAAGTGGTAAAGAGGAAAGGGGAATTAACAGGGATTATGGGATAGCATGCAGTAATCTAAGCCTTCCATCTCTAAATTATCTGAAAACCATTATCAAAACAGTAATTATTAATGCAACAGAAAGGAAAGTGTATTTATTACACAATTTGAGAGATGGTGTATATAAATAAATGCATGCATATGTGGATATGTATGTACATGTGGTTGCATATGTTCATGTACAAATGATGAAGTTTGGTCAGACTTACTTTATCTCCTAGCTGACCCCATTTTACTTTGGATTGCATACCTTCAAAGCCAAGTTCTGATCTTAGACCAGGAAATATTGTTTCTTTTGTCTATTGCCTTCTACTTTTGGACAAACTCTTCCATGAGTGAACTGCTGTTTAATGGCGAAGCAACAGTCCACCTAATATTGTTTTCCCCTATTTTTTTTTCACTTTCCAAAAAATGAATTTTAATTGTGGGCAGGTAGGTAGCCAGATTTCACCAAACCATGCTTTGCTCCACATTATTGTTTACCAAGTGCAAGAGCAGGAAATTACAAATCAGACTGATGTCAGGGTATAGAAATAGGCATTATGAGGAAAAAAACCTCGCAGCTGATTTCTGATGAATGCTATCTTCTTCTAGGTGAACAGTTTTGCTTGGTTCTCTTTATTCCATTTTCACTGGAACTTCATAAATGATATCACTATTATAATTTCCTAATAGTCATCCCTGACAGAAGTGCATTAAGATTTCATTTTAGAAAGTAATCTCATTTCTCCTTTCCCTGCGCCCCCTTCCCCCTCCCTCCTCTCCACTCCTTCTAGGGGTCTTAACTATATTTTTATATGAAAAAAATACATGCACATGCATGTATAAGAGAAGAAAGAAATGATAGCAAAACTGTCTTTTCCAAAGCCACTGAAATTAATCACCCTTGTAATCAGAGATCAAGTACAATACTATAACAATAAATTATTTTTTTCACACTATCTACCATTATGCCTGAATCATGACCTGAAAAAAGGTAATATTCCATGTTTACTTGTTAAGTCTCTCCAATAAATTTATCATAAACAAATTAGCGTGACAGAGATCCTATATTTAATTAATATTTCTATATCCATTTTTCCATTTCAAGAACTCAGAAGAGCAATGTTAAGTAACCTAGATAAAGTAAATTCCTTATATATATTTATTCTATATTTAATTAAAACTATCCTTTTGTTTGCTTACCCTTTTAAATTAAAAATAAATCAACAAATCTTAAACTTATTTTGAAAAGTGCTTGTAAAAATGATTTTCTTATGCTTGCACTGAAAAATGACAAAAGGTGGTAAGCATTGGTATAATCTGCACATGGTTCACAAAGAATCATAGTGGAATAGATTAAGAATTTATCTAATGTAGTATTATGGTTTTCACAATCTGCCAGCTGTTTGCCTATTGAATCAAATGTCCTCTTGAAAACAACAGTGAAATTGAGATGAAATGAAATATTACTGAGAAGTATCATATTATATTGTTATATCACATTTGTTAGTGAAACAATGTTGAAAAATTGACAGAGAGAGAAGATGATCAACTACAATATATAATAGAAAGAGAATTGTTCCAGCCATGAAATAGCAAGTTTGCAACCTGAAATTGCAAAGAATTTCAAAGCCTAGACAGATTAATTGACATTTACCATTATTGCTGTTTAAAAAAAAAAATCCTATAAAAAGTTTTCTATTTGAGAGGGATTCAAGGTGAAGAAAAATGGAAAACTAAATGTCTCCAAAAGAGCGGAGATGCTGTTGAGTTGACAACTGATGGACAACTGATAGTAAGCCCAATCCAACAGAACTCCTCTGCACAAAAAGAGGTCGAGAGTTTGCCCTCTTGCACTCTAGATCAACAGACGCCAACTGGTGGGCTGCAGTCCACTGGTAGTCTGTGGCAAAATTTTGGTGGTCCACAGAGAAATGGCAGAGAAATAGCCCCTGAAAGCAATTAATCTGGATCACATGGGAAAACAAGGCTGCTCCGCCCACATGGCCCGCCCACCTGCTGACTCCTACCCTTCGGCCAAGCACAAACCTTGAGACTGAGAAGAGTCTCACGTGAGCTGCAACTGGAAGATAAGACCAATGGAGCGGGTAGAGAAATCCACCCTGGGGTGACTTGCTAATATTGATGGGAAAGTTGGTCCCATATTTCAGAGCTGTAGTAGTCACAGGACTGGCCATTTGGCCATCCTGGAGCAGTTCCTCCATTGGGATGACTACAGCTCTGAAATATGGGACCAGCCCGTGGTGGCTGGAATGAGGTAATGGTGCTGTTCAATGGGGGGGGGGGGTGAGGGCTGAAGCAATGGTGGCTGGAAGAAGCAGTACTCACATTTGCATCTCCCTTCGCTGCGGTATATTTACGGCAGCTGGTGGTGCCAAGGCAGCCCCTCATGTCCTGCCATGTCTGTAGTGCAGCAGAGAGAAGCAGCAAGAGTCAACCCTAGCTCTGCATATGCTAAATTGGCCCCCTGAAAACTGTTGTCTGTGTAGCTGAAGCGGTGCAAGAAACCGGCCGGGCTCTCGAGAGACGAGAGTGACTTCAGTCTCTCTCAAGGAGCGCCTGATAGCTTGGCTGGAGGGGGAACCTCTCTCATCCCCTGCTCTGTGAGGCAGGCAGGCAAGCAGCACTTGGGAAGAGCAGATTGGCCCCTGCCAGGCTCTGGGGTTTCTCTCCTGCTGAGGGTGCAGCCATTGGGTGGGGAGAAAATGTGCCCGGCTCCCCTCCCGGGGCAGGAATGGTGAGGAACAGCAGAAGTGGTGAATGGAAGGCTGATGGAGGAAAGCAACTCTCCTCTTGAGGGGGGTGAAGGTGTCAACCTCCTCCCCTTTCCTTGCCTATCTCCAGGTGAGGCTGGAAGAGCCCTGGCATCCCTGTCCTGCAGCCCCCACTTTCTCCCCCTCTGCCAATTAATCACTGAGGGCAGCAGTCCTTCTCTGCTGAGAAGCCCCTGGAGGGGTAGCTGAGGGGCTCTGCCCCCCCCATGGAGAGCAAAGCCCCCTTTCTGCCTCTGCTTTTCCCAGCGGCAGTTGCCCCAAGGCCCCTCAGATCAGACCCTTCCCCCTTGCTGCCTCCTGTCTTCATGGTGGTCATTTTAGACCACTGCTGCAATTTGTCTTCAGAAGGGGTTTATCTTGTCAAGGAAGGAAGATGTGGCTCTCCAAGCAATCCCTCCTTTCTTCACCACCCTTCCAAGGTGGTTCTGGTCTCAATCCAGACCCTCCAACAAGTGAGCACAGAACGAAAACGTGCACAATTGCAGATTCCACTCTGATGTGACGGAAGAACAACTGGAAGTCCAGGAAATTTTAAAATGGATTAAAGAACCAGACCAATTTAGAATATTAGAATTTTGCTAAGATTTTTAAAAACTTCAGTAAAGAAACAGCATTTCTGTGGAAATAGAAATTGCTTATCAGGAAAGTAATGACTGGCTGAAAGATGGCAACAAAATAATAATAGAAACAAAACCTGAGACTTCATGAAAATAGAAACGGGTACTAGAGGGAACTAAAGTTCCAGTAAGCAACAAGAAAAGTGAAATCTATAAAGTGACAGGCAAAGTTAAGATGCTTAAAATGTTTCAAAGGTTTTATGAAGAGTTGGGACAGAAATTTATAACTGATTCAACAACAACAGTCTCTACATCTGCAAATGTATTTTTTGAAGAAAATTGTAAAGAAGTGAAAAATGTAACAGAAAACAATATAGAAGAATTTGGAATAGACAAGATGAAGAGCAGATATATATTCTATCTAATGGAGAAACACTAATAAAGAATTGAGAATTACAAAACAGAGCGGAAATATAACTGACAAATCAGGAGATGAAAAAAGAACTTGAGCAAGGTTATTTTGTGATTTACAAATGAGGATTATCTGAAGAAGTATTTCAGATGGGACAAAGTTTGAATGAAGATTCAATTCTACATTAGCAATTTGATGAATTTAAGATTAAGACTATTAGAATTTTTAAAAGGAATATAAAGTTGACTTGTTTGACCAGAATTAAAATAACCATTTTAATTCTGGAAACTCTTTGTGGACAGTTGCTGACATTTGGAGATAAATGACAATGAGAAAAAGTGAGCCATTTTATAATTCCATAGTGCTCTAGTTTCTGGAGCTTTGTCAGTGAATGCCATGTTATTCCTCCTTTTCTAAATAAAAAGGAGTTTCTCCTCATGAGTAGGCTGTTGAATGGGCCTGGGTCAGAACAGGATCCACGATACCAAAAGGCCCTCCCAGTCACAGATTTGCCCTTGGAGGAGAGTTGCAAGCCTTTTTACAGCAATTAACCAAAGCTAATAGTTACTGAGGGTTAATATATTTATATGCAGGCAACATTTATATCTTAGTATAGTTTATTCTAGGCTAGTTTCTTTCTGAAGCCCCTAACAGTCTCCAAACACTAAATTAAGTCTTCTATATTTTTAACTGGCCTTGTAAGAAGACAGGATGATGACATCTCCCCTCCCACTCCGCCCCCATCCTCCCCATGTGCCTTTGGCTTTAATGTTTGATTTTAACTTTTTATGTTTTAACTTAGATGTAACTGAAAGCTGGCCAGTTACCCTATGGCAGTGATGGCTTACCTTTTGGGCACTGAGTGCCCAAAGTGCGCATGCATGCCTTCCCAAAATGTAATGCATGTGTGTTAGGAATATGAGTCACCTAACAGCTATTTGGGTTAGAAATATATAAACCAGGATGAACATTTTAAAACTGTATCTTTAAGAAAATGCAAAACTGTAATTAGGTGTGGTTTCTCAAATGGCCATAAGATGGAGCCAGAAACCTGGGTTGTTTAGTCTGAGTCTCAGAAGAGAGTGTATCTCTGTTTCCTTCTGTTGGAAAGTATTGCTGTTCCTCCATTTCTTCTAATTGACTGATATTACTGGATTTGATGTAAATCTGATACTGAACTGTTATTGACACTGGACTTTGTTACTGGATTATCCCTGGATTGAAAAACTGACTGATTTACCTGTGAATGATTTTGGACTGCCTATTTTGGACTTTGCTTAACGTTTCTTGAAGTAAAAACCTACATTTACTGTACAGTGTATCTGTGTTCTGTGTGTGAATTATTCAAACACTTTTCTCAAATACGTCTCCCTGTATGCACTCATTCTCCTAACAGGGAATTACCTCAACAATGTGTATCCCCCATGCGTACACCCCTGTGCATTTGTCCCACCCCCTTGTATGCATGCACCCTGCCCCATGCATGAACCCTGCCCCATGCATGCGTGGCGGAGACCCGAAGACCAGCTGGCTATGCAGCAGAGCTGAACTGGGGCAATGGCTAATTCATTCTGGGAGTCTAATAAGGAATTGGCTCGACAAATTCTTTTCAAATATACTTTCTAGCGGACACCTCCCACTGGAATTCAAAAAAGCCAAAGTAATATTGCTCCTGGCAAACTACAAGACAGAGTAGAAAGCTACCGTCCCATTGCTCTCTGAGTTGTTATTACAAATTTCTGGAAAAACTTATCATAAACAGAATTGGACCCACAATAGATATATTTCTGCCTGTGGAAAAAGCCTGCTTTCATCAGAATCGCAGTTGTGTTGATCAGGTGCTGAGCCTAATTGGACATATCGAGGCTGGTTTCTAGCAAGGCCTAAAAACTACAGCTGTATTTATCGACTTTACTGCAGCATATGATACCATGTGGAAGAAGGGTCTGCTTTACAAACTGACTCACATCATCCCCTGTAAAATCCTCTATCACCTAATAAACAACATGCTCAGCAATAGATCCTTTCAGATCACTATATTAGCAAGTTAAGAAGACTCAACTACGGCTTTCCACAAGGTTCTGTACTGGCACCCACAAGGTTCAATCTTTATATTTCAGACATGTTAGCTACAAGGGGATACAAATTTGGGTATGCAGATGACCTGGTCCTAGCAGCACAAGATAAAAACTTGGAAATATTGGACTGCCTCCTCTCTGAGGACCTGAAGTCGCTGGGAAAATTATTCGCTGACTGGAGACTCATACCCAGTGTCAGCAAAATGGTGACCACCTGTTTCCATCTCAATAACAAACTTGCTAATGCCACCCTGAAGGCCTACCTGAATAACAACCTACTCCCTTATGACCCTCACTCCAAATACCTCAGAGTAACCTTGGATCAGACTCTCTCCTATAAGAAACACCTAGAAAATGTCTGCTAAAAACAATACCAGGAACAATTTACTCCAGAAACTAAGGGGATCAAGATGGGGAGCATCAGCCTTTACTCTCAGAATATCAGCCCTAGGATTGGTCTACTACACAGTTGAATATTGTGCCCGTTTGGCTTAATAGATTCCACACTAGCAAGATCAATGCTAGACTAAATGATACAATGAGGATCATAAAGGACTGCATAAAATCTACTCCTACCTGCTGGCTCCCGGTCTTGAGCCACACTGCACCACCAGCTCTACGAAGGCAGGAAGCCTCAGTGAAGAAGTACAACAAAATTATGAGAAATCCACTTCTTCCTGTGCACGCTGATCTTCCTCATCTATCAATTGGCAGGCTTAAATCCAGGAAGGCCTCTCTGGCACTCACTCAACAGTTCTCTAACAACTTTGACATCAACACACAATGGAAAACCAAATGGGCTGCAGAACGCCCAGATCCAGGCAATTACATGGAGGACCCTACACAAAAGATGCCAGGTTTTGACCTTCCTCATCAGCATTGGTTAACTCTGAATAGGATCTGTACCCAAACATGGTGTCTGCCAGGACTCATTGTTTAAGTCGGGTCTTGTCTCTACCCCTCAGTGTGACAAAATATCTATCACATGGTGTCTGAATGTCCATCAAGAACTTACACCAGCCCAATGTCTGATTTTTTCAACATAGACCATCCTGTCCTTGAATTGCTGGAGGGACTGGACATTAACTTTTGAACCACTATAAGTCCATGTCTTTGCCATATGCTAAATAAATAAATAAGTTGAAGACATTGAGTTAAATTACTCTTTCTCTTAAAAGCTGGCACAAAATTGCTACTCTGTTTGAAAACTATTCTACACATTGGTAATAAGGAAATTCTGGTAATAAGAAAAATGTAACAAACTTGTATCAAAGTTCAAAGCCATGTCATATACTTAAGTGGCAATTATGACCATATTCAAAGCCAGGAACATAAAAAATATATCAACAATAACTCATAAAATCACTATAAATAGGCCTCTGCAACTTTACAATGAAGTGATTCATTGGCATTCTATAGTTACCAGGCCAAATCTATCTGAAAAGAAATGAACATAGACTTGATAATTTTCAAGCTCTGAATGAATATTTTAAACTCACAATCTTCTTAGATACCTTGGACTAGACAACCTCATAAATCCTTATTTGGAAGACCCAAAGATGACAGTATATAAACATATTTAAAAATGTAGTATACCGGTGGGTAAGTTTGGTTTATTGTCAATTTACGATGTTTCTCACAAAATAAGGCCAGGCCTTATTTTTGTTTTTGATCCCCGAAAAAATGGCTAGGCCGTCTTTTCAGGACTTAATTTCCTCCCCCACCTAGAGCACCCCATGAGCATGTACCTCTCCACGAGGCCATTTTTATCAGCTGACAAAAGCTCCCCAAAGGCAGAGTCACCAGCCGCTTTCGGGCGAGGCATGGCTGCCCGCGGGGTGCTCCATCGCCCAAAAGACACTGCCTCATGGCGAGGGGAGTGTGCATGGGTGCTCACCCCGAGGCCACTTCTACCGGCCGATCAAAGTGGCTGGTGACTGCCCTTGGGGAGCTCCCATCGCCCCAAAGACACTGTCTAATGGTGAGGGGACATGGGCAGCCACGCCTCGCCCCAAAGCGGCTGGTGACTCTGCCTTCAGGGAGCTATCATCGGCCGATAGAAACGGCCTCGTGGTGAGGGGAGTGTGTGTGGGTGCTTACCCCGAGCCCACTTCTACTGGCCGATCGAAGCAGCTGGTTACTCTGCCTTCGGGGAGCTTCTATTGGCTGATGTTCTATCGGTAGTAGATTGGGGTATAATAGCCTAGGCTACCTGCAGGGCACTCCTAAAGGCAAGTTTTCTCCCCACCCCCCCACCCTTCCCCCCATTTCTCTTCACCTCATGTAGTGCTAATGAATGATGTGAGAAATGGCAGGGAAACGCATTGTTTAAATAGACCTAAATTTGGGGGGGGGGGGCTTAATTTCATCTTATGCCTAGAAGTCATGCTGGGCCTTCCTATTGGTGGAGGCCATATTGTTGGAGAAACACAGTACTAAAAACATCAAGGTATCAACAAAAGAATTTTTCATTTTGCAACCTGAATTTTATAATATACAATTTGTTTTTGCTAATGTTTTAAAATGAAAGAATATCAAATCTAAGCACTTAATATACAGTTCAATTACTTATATTCTTTCTATCAAAAATCATCTGTTAGTCCAAAATAGGGGGCTGTGGTGGCTCACGTGGTAAGATGCTGGGCCTGCGCATCACTTAGGTCGACAGGTTGGCAGCTCAATTCCTGTGAGCAAATAAACAGCAGAGGGACAAGAAAGGAGCCACCCCTGACTGCCTACCAGCATTCAGGCATCCCACAGGTAAAGATAACACTGCCCCAAAAATTCCTTTCATAAAGGCAGCCAGCCATCTCGGTGATCCCTGGCTTAACACGTGCCATATGCTAAATAAAATAAGCCCAAAATAATTCTTCAATCTTCTTTCCACATTATTATTAGTAAAGTGTTCTTATAATCTCCTTCCTATTCCTGCTGCATTTCTCTTTTGCCCAGGATACTGTGGTAGGGATAACTACTTTTGGAAACTTTAATTTTTCATTAACTCCCATGTACACAAGCCAATCACAAGAGGCATGCATCAAATAGTCAGGGACTTGACATCTCTACTTATTTGCAATGTTCAAAGTAATCAAAGCACAGTACATCAAGTTATTCTGACCAATAAATGGGTGTTAAAAGGCTTCCAGAATTTCAAGAACTTGATCTACATTATTTGCTATGGTTGGAACCAATACTGCAGTGATGCAGCTTAAAATTGTATTTTTTTTCCAGCTACATACTATCTATTCCTATTCAGTATGCAATCAGCTACTATACCAAGATCTTTTTTACAACTTCTACTTTTTAATCATAAATACTGAACTGCTTTTACATTTGATTTGTGCTTTCTGGGTGAGGAACTTTTAAATTTGAGTTCTTTTAAATTTAATACTATTATTTCAGCCCATTTCTCTAACTTATCAAGAAAGATTTATTTCTGTTTTCTAAATATTAGCTATTTAGTTCAGTTTTGTGTTCTCTTCTTTTAGCTAAACATAAGTTCTTTTAAAACTCTATGGGAAGATTACAGAGCCAAACTTTATAATACTGATCAAAGGAATTTCCTATGGTCATTTAAAGAAAAAAAAGCAGTATGGAAGATCATGGTCATGTATCACAGCCTGACCATCCTTTGGCAATTTGTCTAACTGCATTTTACATTAGGTCATAGAACAATATAGAACATAGAAAAAGGCATAGAAGGTAAAACTAAAAGTAAGGAAAAAAATCTACCAGACAAAGCTAAGAAAAGATAAGCTGAACAGAAAACCACACCTCATTCCAAGGAGTTTAAAGGTTTAATTCAATGCTTATTGGAAAACTTTGAACTGTATTAGAAAGAACATTTTCTGTGGAACGACTTTATCAACTTTACTTTGCTTGGGGCAAGTTCATTAATATCAACAACTATGTCTAACATGTTCTTTCATTTAGCTTCTGTAAGACAAACACACGTGTGTGTGTGTGTGTGTGTGTGTGCGCGCGTGCGTGCGTATGTATTCTTTAAAAGCATTTTTTTTAATTGGCAATTAAACCAATTTAGAAAATACGTATGGTCAAAGATAATGCTAACATTAATTATCCTTTATACAACATTGACTGGTCTTTGTAGTAAATTAAAATTGAACTCATACTATTCATGATAATGGAAGTCCAGTGAGACCATGGTGAGCTAGAAATCCCTGTCTGAGCAGAACAATGTTTACAGTAGAGATCACAGCAGAATGTTGGAATGTGATCAGCAAAATCTCTTGTCGAGAAAAGAGAGATTATGACATTGCCCAAGTGCACTTCTGCAGCCATCCCTCATGTGTAGACTGCAATATTTTTTTTGCAGTTGAATAGAGTTTTTGCAACTCAGTATAGCTTTTGCAGTTGACTTATGAACTGAGCATATCACATCATCTTCCCAGTGGATATAATTTGTCCTTTCTTTAGCTTTAGATATGCATGTTGCCTTTTTTGTCCAATGCACTTCAAAAACTTATGACATCACCAGCAGCTATTGATGAAGTAGAGGGGCATGGTGGCATGATGGGAAAGGAGGTCATTAATTCACTTATAGTATAGTATCAGTAAACGGAAAATATAAGAGACAATAGTATAATTATGATCTGGAGAGCAGACGATGCACTGCTCCATTGGTCAATATACAACAACAAAAAGACTCCTGTCGAGGTTCCCAATCAGGGGTCGGATTCAAAAATCCCAACAATGGTTCTCTGCCCGGTTGCTGGGTGGGCGTGGTTATGGTGGGCATGGCCTACAAAAACATTTTTCACCTTCCCCAGAGTCTGGAGGCTTCCCTTGGGCTTCTGGGAGGGCAAAAATGGCCTCCCCCGGGATCCAGAGGCCCTCTGGAAGCCAGAAACAGGCCCGTTTCTGGACTTCCTGAATTTCCAGGAGGGCCATTTTTGCCCCCCAGAGCCTCCATGCGGACCCTGCACTTACCTGCATCCAAAACAGGCTGCATGGAGACTCCTGGGAGGGGCAGGGTGGCCATGGCCAGCCAGTCAGTTCAACTACTGGTTTGGTGAACCAGATGTAAATTTAACATCTGGTTGACCTGAACTGGCCTGAACCAGCTGAATTCCACCCCTGTTAACAACTATCATAGTTCATTACTCATGAATCCACATGAATTGAATGGAACATTCTGCCATCAGGCCACATAGCTGCCTTGTCATTAGAAACCCTCAGCAGTAGTGGTCACTTCAAGTCCAAGCATTTACATTATGTTTCTGTATGTGGAAGGAAATATGATTTGACCAGCCAGCCTCTCTGTGTGGATGTGGGAGGGAAAAGAGGAAGGTTGATGCATACCCAGTCAAAGAGTACATATGTTTCTGGGGGTTATGACATATTACTCAGATTCATCACTGCTGGGAGTACTTCTAAAATGGAAAGGCACTGCACATTGCATAGTGAATAATTTCACTGCTAAAGAATTTAGCAATTTAATAAATTAGAATATAATTATATATTTTCTTTTGACAAATAATAGGACAGCAATTTAAAAAAACAAAACAGTAGAAAAGCTGTGGAGCTTTTCAAATGTCTTCTTTCAATATATACATTCTTACAGATTTTAAATAAAGAAACAAAGAGCTGATTTGGGATGGTGAAAGTTATTGGGATGAATGGAAGTTGTTATCCAATGTGTGTTGAGGGACTAGGTTCAGAAAAGTGGCTTAGGCAGATAAGCCCTTACCTATAGGAATAGCCAGAGGCAAAGAGACTAGTAGATATAAACAGGAACCAGCTTTTACCAACTAATTTCATTCAATGCAATATGTGAAAATATCTGCTTTGAATTGAAATAATGTATTTCTGCTTTACATACATTCCTTTCACTGCTGTAATATCAATATCTAACATAAAATGACCCCTTGCTAAGCTAATCTCTTTGAGGCAGCTGTTCCTGTGAAAGCCCAATTACTATTATACTTGCCTTATTAGATATTTCTATGTTTTAATGATCGTGCACGAAGGCAATTGGGGCTTTTAAATAGAAGTTTAAAACATAGAGAAAATGCCTATGGTAATTTGTAAGGGGAGTTACTCAGACTCCATAATCAGTAGCAGCAGGAGAACGCTAGTGTCATGCGCATAATAGTGATTTTTTTTTAAAGGTTTATAATTGCAATAGTAGACTTTTGGGGAAAACCCTATGCAGTTGAAGGACTGGAATCCAACTCTCCATTTGTTTTATTAAAACTGAGGCTCTAGAGAAATGATTGGTAAATTTGATCATATCAATATATTTTTTCAATACTGATCATCAGGCTGCAATTTCAAGTTTGATGAGAAACCCAGAAAGCTATGTAACTATATAATCAAAACTCATACTCATGAAATTGATAAACTGCCGTCATATTCTGGAAGGAATCAGATTTTGTAAGTGGTTTCTCTACCAAATTTAGAATCAAAACAGACTCACAATCATGGGCATGCACAATCTATTGGACACATCTTTTCCAACTTACCAAACTATTCAGAGGTTTTGCTATTCAGAAACTCTTTTTATCATTAATTGGGCTCTTGCCTATTCTATCAATTCCTTCTGTAAATCTACCACAATCAGGCCTAGGACAAAGGTTGGTATCTCATCTAGACCTTAATATCTCATCAATTCCCTTAACTGATGCCATCTAGTGGGACGTACTGTAGGAAGTGTGCCTTTTCCATAGCAGCCCTGTGCCATGAAATATCTGTCCCCCTGGCATCAGGCAGGCTCCCATCTTTCAGACTGGTAGAAAAATATAAAGTCCTGGCTGCTCTGCCAAATATAAAAATAGGACAATTTTGGACCTGGCAAAGGTATTGTTGGTTGCTTGGGTGAAGGATGCTTGAGGCACCAATTTTGATTGTATTGGTAGAGGTTGGTTTTTTGGTGTGTGTGTGTGTGTGTGTGTGTGTGTGTGTGTGTGTGTGTGTGTGTGTGAACTGCCCAGAATTGTATGTCTTGATGAGTAGCTATATAAGTCTTATATATAAATAAACGTATTTCCATGAGCAGAGATGTTCTGGCCAAAGCACAGAAAAAAGACAAGATTCTTTTCTGATTCATCTAGAGAACAATATAGCCTCGTTGCCTTAATGCCCTTCATATCTGTTGATTTTCAATGTGCATCCAAGTAAAGTTCAGGATGGTTGAGGAATTAAGAGACCTGAAACCCCAAACCTCTAACGTACATAGAATTGGGGTAGATATTGAACTCTCAATTTGGACAGAATGAGACAGAACAAGTATTAGTGGTCTATGAGTGTTAAACCCTGTCACTATAGTAAATCCTGAGTACAGAACAAAGTAGTTATAAAGCTGGGTAGAATCAATACTTACAAAGATCAGAAATGTTCAAGCAATGGCTGCAGGCACAGGTCTTTCCTATGGCAATTTAGGAAAGCTGAAGTTGTACTTTGAAGAATCAGGACACAACCTCAACATTATTATTAGAGAACAAGCTATTATTTCTTCCAGCAGCACATCATTTTCTTGCCACAGGCTGTCCCACAACGTCACAGCTGTCCTTAATAAATATTTAATAATTAAAATTTTATTTTGTGTGGTTGTGGCTAAACAAGTTTACTTTTTGTTTTATCAGTCTAAAACACTTTGTTCCAAAATATTTCAGACTTATCAAGGTTTTATTTTGCATACTTTAGGTGATGTCTTTTGTGATGAAGTCACAGGAAAAAAATGCCCTTCTGACAACTTTCTCTTGTATGAGCAATGCTGCACGTGGACTGTGGACAACCACAACAGCGTCAGCTAAAACTTTTCAGAAGCTGATTTGTAATGATCTTCGGGGTTTGTTTGTTTTTTTTTTTTTTTGCAAATCTGGCCAATTTTCAGAAATTCTATGAATTATCTGTCTTTAGTCTTCCAGTTCCTGCTTTGATTTCAATAATGTTGTGTAACTTCCATTTCTTAACAATATTTTTCATACTTGAAATGGATAGCTGGAAGTGTTTAGAGATCTTTTATAGCCCTACTGTGCTTTATAAGTGTGAATTATCTTCACGTTCAAATGATCAGACATCTGCTTAGAGGAGCCCATGGCTATTAAAAGTAGGCAGAACAACAATCACAATGTGAGAGCTAGAAGAGCTAGTATTTGTTCCTCTGTGGAACTGTGTTCATCTGGATAATAGCAAACCTAATCTTTGTGGTTTTATTAATTTTCATTAAAAAGCAATCTCAATCAACTAGAATGACATTCAAAATTCACTTTCCATATTCACTATTTTCTTATTTTGAATCTATAAATAACTGAACTTGAAATTTGCAGAGATATATTGTGCTTTACCTTGTATTATGTAGAGACTGCCAGATTCTGATCACATAGGGATTTATTGAAACAGAACAATTTGAGCCAGGTGGGTGGGTGGGAAGCAAGTTTTGCTTTAGATAATTTGCAGGCAAATGAAAGAAAAAAGAGCTGTCAGGAAGTCAACTAAAAAGGTCACAAAACTCCAGCTCAGGTCTTTAGAATTGAGTCTTTCTAAGATCCCATCCTATGAATCAGACATAAGATTCTTGTCATTTGGGGATTTAATCCTATCTCCACACAGCCTCTGAGGATCCTGGATTACTCTGTCTCAGTTTGAAGGCATATAAGCCACTTCTTCCTAGAGGTATGAGTTAAAGCCTGGTGTCTGCTAGATTGTCTGAGCTTATTCCTGCAGCAGAGCATCCAGAGCAAGTGTTTGCATATCAAGCTCACCTTTTGAATATCTGAAAATATTTGGGAGCAAGATTTTCACATAGCAATAAAAACTGCAGTGCACCCAATGAAACATTACTGTTCTTTGGGCTTGAGCAAAAAAAGTTGTGTTATTATTATATAGGGCAATGCATTAGGAAAAAAATCAAACTTGTTTTGGTCTACTTGTTTATCTTTTATTTATTTCTTCTCAATGATGGACAGAAATACACCCCATTTGACATTTGTTAGATATAAAATGGAAGATAACACCTACAATTATCCAGTGTACATACTTATATATCCAAAGGAATTATTAGGAATGCAAACTTCATACTATATTAGTAGCTTGTAGACATTTATATAAGAAAACTGCTAAATAGATATGTGTATGCTGTATCATAAAAGAGCATAGTAAAATGCATCCTTTATTTCAAATAACATTCCTTTGTTATTTTTATAATTAATGGTTCAATTAGGATATTGTTAATCTCAAACCTGAACTATTTTATTAATATACACTGCTCAAAAAAATAAAGGAACATTTAAACAACCCAATGTAACCCCAAGTCAATCACACTTCTGTGAAATCAAACTGTCCACTTAGGTAGCAACACTGATTGACAATCAATTTCACATGCTGTTGTGCAAAATGGAATAGACAACAGGTGAAAAGCATAGGCAATTAGCAAGACATCCCCAATAAAGGAGTGGTTCTGCAGGTGGTGACCACAGATCACTTCTCAGTTCCTATACTTTCTGGCTGATGGTTTGGTCACTTTTGAATGCTGGCAGTACTGTCACTCTAGTGGTAGCATGAGACGGAGTCTACAACCCACACAAGTGGCTCAGGTAGTGCAGCTCATCCAGGATGGCACATCAATGTGAGCTGTGGCAAGAAGGTTTGCTATGTTTGTCAATGTAGTGACCAGAGCATGGAGGTGCTACCAGGAGACAGGTCAGTACATCAGGAGACGTGGAGGACAACAACCCAGCATCAGGACCTCTACCTCTGCCTTTGTGGAAGGAGGGACAGGAACACTGCCAGAGCCCCACAAAATGACCTCCAGCGGGCCATAAATGTGCATGTGGCTGCTCAAATGGTCAGAAACAGACTCCATGAGGGTGATATGAGGGCCCAAGGTCCACAGGTGGGGGTTGTGCTTACAGCCCAACACTGTGCAGGACGTTGGGCATTTGCCAGAGAACACCAAGATTGACAAATTCACCACTGGCGCCCTGTGCTCTTCACAGATGAAAGCAGGTTCACACTGAGCACGTGACAGATGTGACAGGGTCTGGAGATGCCATGGAGAACATTCTGCTGCCTGCAACATCTTCCAGCATGACTGGTTTGGCAGTGGGTCAGTAATGGTGTGGGGTGGCATTTCTTTAGGGGGCCGCACAGCCCTCCATGTGCTTGCCAGAAGTAGCCTGACTGTCATTAGGTACCGAGATGAGATCCTCAGACCCCCTGTGAGACCATATGCTGGTGCGGTTGGCTCTGGGTTCCTCCTAATAAACAACGCTAGACCTCATGTGGCTAGAGTGTGTCAGCAGTTCCTGCAAGACGAAGGCATTTATGCTATGGACTGGCCCGCCCGTTCCCCAGACCTGAATCCAATTGAGCACATCTGGGACATCATGTCTCGCTCCATCCACCAATCCCACATTGCACCACAGACTGTCCAGGAGTTGGGGGATGCTTTAGTCCAGGTGTTGGAGGACATCCCTCAGGAGACCATCTTCTACCTCATCAGGAGCATGCTCAGGCATTGTAGGGAGATCATACAGGCACGTGGAGGCCACACACATTACTGAGCCTCATTTTGACTTGTTTTAAGGACATTACATCAAAGTTGGATCAGCCTATAGTGTTTTTTTCCACCTTAATTTTGAGTGTAACTCCAAATCCAGACCAAATCGGTTGCTAAATTTGATTTCCATTGATAATTTTTGTGTGCTTTTGTTGTCAGCACATTCAACTATGTAATGAACAAAATATTTAATAAGAATATTTCATTCATTCAGATCTAGGATGTCTTATTTTTGTGTTCCCTTTATTTTTTTGAGCAGTGTAGTTCATGTATCACACTAAGATATGGTGGTTTACCATGTTTATTATTGAATGAATCACAATTGTTTGAACTGTGTATTGCACCATTTAAGTTGGGATATCACTTCTAACACAATCTCTTTACCTACTGACAAGATGGTTTTTCAATAACATGGATATGTTTGGATATTTATGTCAAATTTAGAAACTATCCATGTCCTTCCCAAAGATCATGTTACCAGAAGGCTCAAATTTTCAGCCAGTTTTATGCTCAGGTTTTCCCCCCATTCAATCCAATTCTTGATGACTGTCTGGAGAAGTCCCTGCAGATTTTTGCCCAAAGTTTTTCAGAAAGGGTTTGCTATTGCCTCCCTCCAAGGGCTTAGATTGGTCCAAGGTCACTCAGCTGGTTTTGTGCCTAAGGCAAGACTAGAACTCAGTCTCCCTGTTTTTATATATATAATAATGCATATTAGTCTCAAAACATCTAACATTTGCACCAACACTGGAATAGTAGTATAAAGTTTGGAAATAAACATGTCAACTGGAAAACCCATTTTGTATTCAACTGAGTTATGGGCATTAATTAGCACACAGTCTGGTTTTTAACCTACTTTTGATATAACTAGTATAAATCTTATTAAATGCCACTGATAAGATTCCCTTATCAAATATTTCATCATATAGCGACAAAGTTGAGGCACCAACAAATTTATAAATGTTCTATACCACTCAATGGAGAATTCATCTAAGTCTGGTATTTCACCACTTGCCATTTTTAAAATTATTTTTTGATATATCTACCTCAAATAGAAAAGCAAGTTAAGTTTTGTGTATCATATAATAGATTAATTTTATTTAAACAAGCTTTTATATCTTCATTCTCTGATCTACAATAGAATTCTGAATAAAATTTAAAAAGTGAGTTTTGATGCATTGAAGTTTTATATATTTCATCCTTTTCAACTCTAATAATTGGAATTGCCCTATGTTTCTTTTGCATTAAATGATTAGCCAAATTCTTACCAGGTTTTTCAGCATGGATGTGGGAGGCCATCTGGCTGCATCATCTCTCATCCCATTGATCAAACGGATTGATATGACCGATCCGGTTAGACAGGAACCCTTTTCTCCGTTATTGTTCCATGTGCATCCATGTACAGCAGCAGAAGAGGATGACCATCCCAGAAAGACTATACCAAGGTTTGTCAACAATATACAATAGATGCGCTCCCATTAGAACCTCCAAACAAGCTGTCGAATTCAACAGTAAGATTACTGGGCAAGTAAATGAATTTCTGAGTTAAGTATGTTGTGTTAATGCAATCAGTGGTACTTCCAAAGAAACATGACTAGGATTGTACAATCAGAATAAAAATCCCTTATCAATCTTTCAGTAGACTATATTAATGTCAACACAAGAAGCTCTGACATTTCTTCAGCTTGAGATTCTATCACTACAACATATTTGTCATTGATATCAGAGCATGATTTAACAGAATAAAGTGTCTACTCTTCCACTGTGATAAGTTCTTACATATACTACTTGATCTGATGACATAATTAACATTCTAGTATTTCTTTTTCACCTATCACACTCCTCTCAGACTTTATCATTTAATAAGGTGGCTCAAAACTGGTGGCATATTTTACTATTTTGGTATGTGAAAACACAGAGACTTTAATCCCTAAAAAAAACTTTGCATAAATGTTTTTCTTACAGCAGACTCACTTCTCAAAAATGGTATAGTGCAAACCCACCAAAAGTTAGGTTGCAAATAATTTGTAGATTAAGGCAATTGTGAAAACAGAAAACTATCTCTAGTAACATACCTTGTAATATTTTCCTAAACTCCTAAATTGCTATGGACTGTTTGTTAGCAAATATCTTTAATACATAACTGGATTTTGATAAGCAGAGCATTATTAAAAATAAATTTAGCTGGTAACTAAAATTTGTCCACTACTTAAATTCACAAGCACTGCAGAATTAAACCCGTTCATATTGATTTATGCACTTTATATAAAATGCTTAATTAAATTTAAGAATATTTTTCCCATAGGAATGTTTCATAGAATATTACTTTGTGATGCCTATGTACTAGAATACTGGGATATGTCCAGAAATTTTCAGTTGTGGCAGCTTACAACTTAAAATAAATACATTTTAAAACACCTCTAAATAAATTAGGATTCTTTAGAACAGGGGTGTCAAATTCACATCGTCATGGTGGGTGTTACGTGACATATTGTGACTTTCCCCTCTTTTGTTAAACCGGACGTGACCAGTCCCTGATACAACTGGCCCACGGTTCAGGAGTTTGACAGCCCTGCTTTAGAAGAATGAAGGAACAGTTCCATACAGCTCCATACAACTCCAGCATGCAGATGAAAAACCTTTTATTATAATACTTTCCTATAAAATAATCTTCTCTTTTTCTCCTACAAAGTAGCATATTAGGAAGAAAAACTGAGACCTTGGCCATAAATAAGCACATTTACTCAGTGCTGACAGCACAAACATGCAGTGCCAATCATAAATCTGAACTAGGAATAATCCCAATATATTACATTAATGCAATAACAGTATCAAAAGAATGGGGATGAGATCACTTTATCAGCTAATAAATTAGATTATAAACACAGTTATTGGATTTTTAACTATATGAACTTCGTGATGGAATCCTGAACATAAAAAAATCTAGTAGCTGCATAATACTCCAATTTATGGCTACCAGAGTCTATAATTTAGGTGATGATACTAGGAATCTCCTTTGCACTTCACACTACAGATTTTGCTTTTGACTCTGCACACTTTTGCCCTTCAAGCACAGCATGTTCCAAGTAAGCAGAAGGAATTGATGCACTTTGGATTAAATTGTTTCTGTTAGGGGCTTCCCTGCCTTGGCTGCTCACAGCTCCAAGTGAAAATTTGCATGCATAACACAGAAACACACACAGATAAAACCCAACCCTTGCAGCATCAAATATACTGTACCCAGTTTAATCTTGTTTCTAGTAGGGATAGCAACTAACCTCTAGGAAAAATAAGGTTATTAAAAACAATATCCCCCTATCCCTCCACTGCCTGTCCAAACCGTTAAATATAGACTATTTAACACTAGCTTTCTATAACCTAGTGCTCTTCAGATATATTCAATTATAATATCTGGTTATCTTACCAAAAAATAGGTCCTAGTTTTGAAAATATATCTGGTATATTTATTTATCTTATTTTTATCCTGCCTTTTATTGTTTATAAATAACTCAATCCATAGTAGTGATACACAGATATATGTAAGGATTAGGTGTGTGTATATGGCATAAAATAAGGATAAAAAAAAGAGATATTTACTTTCTAACATGTGGTGAAAAGTTTGAAGGCTCAAGTTTCAAAAGAAACACTTATATATTTAAGCTACATATGTAAAACCCACAGCATTGAGTTTCATACACATAAAATTAAAAACTTGGCATTTTTTCCCCAAATTTGAAGCTTATGTTAATTTAGCATAGTGAAACTCTTAATTAGGAATTGTACATAGTGTGATAAATAAAACAATGCAATGTATGATATGAAATCATTTAATTTGAATCTTTCTATATGCAGAGTTCCTTCTATATGAATTTAGATGTTCATATTCAAAATAAGGCTGTCATTAGCTGTGTTACATGATTTTTCTTTTCAAAAGGTGCAGAATAAAGAACAAATCATTACACTCTCTGGAAGGACTAAGTATGACAGAATCAGGGTCTCAGTATGTGCCAATTTCTCAAAGCCACCACACATGACATGTTCATAAACATTCTTCCATCATCTCCTCATTTCCAAACCCCATTATTTCTAAAGAGATCTGATTGGCTAAGAGGATTGGGAACATGATATGCTGCTTTTCAATCCTGCCAATTCTAATCTCTTTCCACAGTGCAACAGCTCACCATCTCATGTCTTTAATGGACTGTGAAAATGAGCTTTGGGGCTACCTTACCAGTACAAAGCAAGTATCCACAACACCACCACCAAAAATGATCCTAAGAAAAGACATTTGTTACAGATAGGTAAGCAAGGAAAACAAATCCACACCCACACCTCGAAAATAAAGACTCTTCTAAAGTTTGCATTGTCATTGTCTCCTGTTTTCCTCCTCTCCTTTTTCTACTTGCTTCTGTTGAATGGATATAAAGCTGCAAAATTACAAACACAGAACGTGATCTATTTCACTGGCAATTAACTTGGCAGACAACGTATTTAATTATTTGGTAATAAGAGTGCCTCATCCTAACTTTGTCAGCCAGACTGTTTCTTTTCCCTCTCCTCCAATTTGTTGTCCATTATCAGCCACAACAGTGTAAAACTCCAGTTCAAAACACTTCTCGCCAGGTTCGTGCAAAATCGTCCCCATGAAGCGGCTGGATGGGGCGGGAAGGAATCCCACTGGCGTTAGCGTGGTGAACCACTCCCGGCGCAGGCAAATATGGGAAGTCGTGTCACGGCTACATGATACTGGTGGCGAGGAATTGCTGGGTTTGGAGTGGGAAAGCTGATGATGATTTGCATCGAGACAGAGAGAAAAACCCCGATCTTCATTTCCTTTCTCCTTCTTGATGTGTGTTTGTAAGTACTCTGTTCACGGCTCTTTTAGCTGGTCGGAGAACACAATGATCCCAGGGGTTAAAGCGAAAGAGTGAGTTCGCAAAGGCATTTGTGAGCAAGCCAAGTTTTCCAGCATCGTGAGAGATTTGCAGTAACAATGCCAAGAGTAAATGAAAAGGATGGAAAAAATTAAGGACTGGGAAGCAAAGAAAAAGATGGAAGGAGGAAATTATGGCCAAGAACTATATCACCGGCTAGAAACAAAGAACGCACAGAAACACTCTACGGATAAAGGAAAAAAATGTGGAAGCAGCAAAAAAAAGCGAGAGAAAAGAAAAGCAATGATTCCACCCTCCCCTCCCCCTTTGGGTTGGTACAAGTGAGTAGGGGGAAGGAATGGAACGTACCAATAACATTTATAGGGGACGAAGAAGACATTGTGACATCTCCGAGATGTCCAGCTTCCCAGGAGGTGCTACGTCATCCAGACTGGGGACAGCTCCTTAGGGAATGGTCTTGAAGAAGGGAGACGCTTCGGGCGCCGCAGCTCAGCCCGCATGGGGGAAAGTCCGCCTTTCCTCCCCCCTCCTCTGGCAGGCGGGGTGGTGTGTCCCGTTCCTTTGGAGGGAGGGGCGGCGGGGGCGGTGCCTTCCCTCACAGTGACACACGGACCCGGCGCAGGGAAGAGGAGAAGGAGGCTGTAGCGGGAGCGCTTGGGAGTCGTAGCGGCGGCGGTTGGGAGTAGCTCCTAGCCTCCAGCATGGCCGGGTCCACAGAGACGGCCGTTCCGCCCGGCCGCGAGTTAGCCTCTTCTTCTCCATCGGCCCAGCATTGTTGCTGCTGCCGCCGCCGAACCATGCCTGCCTTACCCGGCTTGCTATCGTTGGGTTTGCTCCTCTCCCGCGTCTGCTGCGGTGAGTAGTGCAGAAACTTTTTTTTTTCCCGGGAAGGGGGCGGCGGCGGTTCGCCGGACCAAACCAGTTTCTTTCCAGAGTCCGTCCCGACGTGGAGCTCGAAGTGGGCCGCTGCTGGGAGCGGAGTGGCGGGCGGGGACTTCGGGGAAACTTTTCTTCGACCGCTCTGCCAGCGAAGTTTCGGTCGGAAAAGGGGGCGGCGGTGAGGCGAGAAGAAAACGCCTCACCCCTCCCGTTCCCGAAAGCATTTCATTCCCGCGTTAATATTTCACCCACATGTAAATGCAGCGGCGGAGAGGTGGGGGGGCGGGGGGGCTCGGGCGGAGCGGCCGCTTCTGGGCTACGGACCGGTCATGGCATTCGCGAGTGCAGGCGGAGGGAGGTCGGGAATCCAGCAGGGAGCGGGCAGGGGGGGCGGGGGGGCGGAGAAACCAGGTGGGTGAGAATAAAGAGTTGCCTTGCTCGGCCTTTCTCATTCGCGGGGCTCCCAAGCCTTAGCTGCGAAACTCTTTGCTCGGACTAACCGGGATCCGAGCTGTTAGGGATAAACATTTGTGACCGTCGCGCCCTGAAGCGTCTCTCCCGGTAGGCGTCTCTTTCCGGCGGCGATTTGGTAGGAGCTGACGAGAGCGTCGAAGCCTGCAATTCATTCTTTTAGAAACACGTGTGTGTGTGTGTGTGTGTGTGTGTGTTGTGTGTGTGTGTGTCTGCCTCAGGTTTGCGTTTCTATAAGCGCGCCTCCGTGCGGGCGGGCGGGGGGACGAAGTGCGGTGTCCCGCTGCCTTGTTATGGTTTGTTGTCGGCGCTGTTGCTGGGAGTTAAGAGCTTGTAGGGGATTCCACTTGTCACTTGGAGCCGCCGCCGAGACCGTTACGCGTCCAGCATTCTGGGAGAACCATGTCGGGCAGGGCTGGCTGGAAGCTGCATTTGCTGCCACGGCTGATGAGGGGTTGCTCAAATTGTGGGGAGGGGGGTGGAGGACAGGCGGATGTCATTATATAGCTGGACTCCGCCCTTTTCAATACATTCCATTCCGGATTCTCTACCTTTCTCGGGATTGGGCGGGAGACAGGAAAAAAAAAGCCCACTAACTGATTAGGATTGGCAAAGAAGGAGCCTGACGTTTATTAGCAGGTGCTGAAATGATCGCGGCTGTGTAGGACGTTCGAGTTCTTTCTTTCAGAATCTTTTTTGGTCTTAAGTATACTCCTTAAACAATTTTTTTTTCCAGCGCTGCCAGTTAGACAGACTATAAAAGGGAGGTATTGGTACTTCCGTGAACTCAAAAGGGAGTGAAAACAATAAACATAAATACCATAAATCTACTTTGGAAGGATTAAAGGTGGATTTGTGTGAAGTGATTGCAGAAAACAGCATGTAAAGATTATTGAACTTGTGCAGTACTAATGCTGTCTTATCTGATCTTCTGGGAGCTTAATCAAAAGTAAATACTGCTGAGTTTGTTTCAGGCAAGCAAGAATGGCGTTGCAACCTAATTTTCTAGCCGTTTGTAGCTGGAATATGAAGGACAGAGGATAGTTCTTAGTTGTCTGTGTTAGTTCTGCTCTGCCATAGAGTTGTAATATGAAAGGGAGATAACATATCCTATGGTGAAATATTTTGGGTAAACCTGGGCATAAGGAAGAGTACCTATCAGAAGAGTTAAATGGCTGCATTGTTCTAGTTCAAAAGGTGAGAATAGTGAGCATACTGATTTCACATTAATGTAATAATGATTGTGATTTGTGATCTGAAGCACAGATTTTGAATGGAAATAAAGTAGTCCTCTATATGATAGAAAGCTAATTTGTTGGGTTTTTTTAAAAGCGTAGCTTGCTCATTATGCCTCTTGATTTTTCCAGGAGTAAGTTTTACTAGTTAAAATATGTTGAAGTTTGACAGGATGATTTGATATTGGAAGAGACTGAAGAAGAATCAAGCTGAAATGCATCCTTAGAAGATTGTCATTGTATACAAATTTACAATGCATTTATGAGCATAAGAAAGCTTTTCTTGAATTTAAATAATTTGAAGTTGGGGGAAAAGAAAAAAATGTAATTTACTGTGCCTTTGTATGCAATACTCAAACAGGTTTTAATCCATTTCATGGCTTGTTATTTTGTGTAGGTGGAGATCAATACCAGCTGAACTCAACATGTGATTTACAAAGTTAATGCCACCTCCACTTTGCAGAATGAATTCAGTAGAACTTCATTTAAAATACATTTGGATAAAATTTTAAAATGTTGACAAGTTATAGGAGTTGGACATCTGTAGGAAAGCAAAGATATCCTTAACATTGTGTTTGTAATGAATAGCTAATCCCACAGTTATTTTGTAGTTTTCTTCAGAACGTGAGATGTCTTTCAACATTTAGTACAGTTATTAGCTTTTATTAAATGTTTCGAACTTGTTTGAAGGCTATCCTGAATTATCCTGAAATTTGCCTCAGTTTCTGGAAATGATTTTTTTAGCTTTTTGCTTTATTCTAGTAAGGTTTATAATACAAGCAGTAAATTGGCAGTCAGTTGTGCTTTTTTTAAAAAAAGTGCATATTATAACTAGCTTACAAGCTATTCACCATAGAAAACCATTTATTATGAATTCACATTCTCTCTTATTGAACTTAGCTTGAAAAAGTATAAAGCTGACATATTTCTCAGCTCTATTCATGTTTTTTTTCTACAAGAGTTATATGAGACTGGATCAAAACACTTGTTGAACTCCAAATAATGTTACACTAATTATTTTATCAACTAAAACAAAATTTTCATGCCACCAAGAGACTGAAATGAATTTGAGCTAAATTTGTTGCAGAATTCTTACTCAAAATGAAATTTATATAAAGTGATTTGTCTAATCAAGGATTAAGTTGGAGTGTGTGAACATTATGATATGCTTCTTTACCATTAGATTTGAATAAACATAGAGAAAATTCTTTAGCATGTTGTGCTATCCTTAGGACAGCTGACCTATACAGTCCTTGCTGCTGATGAGTTATCTAAGCTTGAAGTAATATCTGTACTTCAGTTTATAGGATGCCTCATAATGTAAGGGAATTTAGGCGCTACCAGGGATTGTGACTTAGGTTTCTGATTATTGGGTTTCTTGGCTCCTGATAATTCCAGAATGCAGTAAATCTTCCAAAAGGTAAGAATTTGTTGTATTGGGATAATTGACCTTTATTCACATGCATACTTTAATAGTTATGTGCAATTAGAGGATTATACACTACTATTTATATAAGTCATTGCTCCTTCTCTTAAATAGTCAAGTTAAATTGCAGTTGACCTTCTATTCCAATTGAAATACTTGACAATCTGTGCATACACTTTATAGAAAATGTATGGCATGTTTGATTTAGAGAAAATTTTGAAAATTTATTTCAAAATGGATAGATAGAATTACGTTTTGTGCAAAGGTGATAATGCAAGTTATTTGCTGAATGTGATAAGAGCATATAATGAAAATAAAGTATGCTTGAAAATAGAAAGCTATGTTAAAGGCTTAACACTGAACAAGAGTAAACAATCCATAATACCCTAATCATTTCATATATGTATAGATACACATACAAGGATGCTTGTTATGATGTCAGAGATATCTTGATCGAGAATATGGATATGTGAGGATTTCTGTCTGTTGGTGAGCTTTTGCTGGCTGAAAATCCAACCTGTTATATAACAAACAGTGTATATGGTTCAGTAAAGTATATGGATTTGAAAATATACAAAGACTGGCATACCTCTTCTTTAAAAAGCAAATTGAAAGAATTGTTGTAATTATGCATACATTGTGAAAATCTACAGAACAAAAAGTAAATTTGTATACTTTTCCAGAAAGATTTCTAAAAATGAGAAAGTGATTGGAGAACTTTTTAAGGTTTCAAATTCTGACATAAAGTTAATGGTACGTGTTCCGTTGCACAGAATGTTTGTTGAAAGAATCTAAAAAGTCTGTGAATAAAAACTTTTGCCCATTTTCCTATATAGAAGTGAGAATTAATTGTGTCAGGAAGTGTGGTGTGACTTGAATGTATTGGAATGAATTCCTTGGAAATTGAATAGTTAAATGACCATACTTATCAGATTGTATTCCCATTTTTCAAAAAATTAATGTATAGGGATAAAACTAGAAGTGGAGGTATTCACAATTACTACAATTTCAATTTAAATCCCACCCATCTATCTGCAGAGTATTCAAGCTGGCTTCAAGGTGAGTTTGAATGGCATAGTGAACTTACACATTAATAAATATACTTACGATTATAAAGTTAGAAGGCATCATATAATCTATTAGATCTTCTTTTACATGCAGGGACACTCAATCTAAAGTATTTGCAAGAGGTGATACTTTAATGTGACCAGGAAAGAATAGAAGAATTAATCCTTATGTAATTAGCTACATATTTATCATTAAGAAATCTTCCCTAATATTCAGTTGATGTCTGCCTTCCTGTAATTTAGGACCATTATTATATATTGTGTTTGTGAAGATGACAAGGAACAAACCATCTATGATATGCTATCTCCTTTAAATACATTTATTCTTTTCTCAGGGTCAGATATACCAGTTTCCTCATTTGTAAAGTTGTGGTTCCAGGCTCCTAATAATCATCATTGTATTATTTTGTATCTTTTCATTTTTGAATGTTTCTTCTATACTGAAGGAAAAAACAGTATTATGATTATGCAGGCTGAAAGTCCATCCAAGTCTGAATATCAATAGAACCGAGGTAATGCAAATGAAGAATAAATGCTCCAAACTTCCAAATGTGAGTTTAGTATTGGAGGGAGGATAGAAATTGGAAGTTCAAAAGCATGCAAATAGATAAATAGGTACCACTTTTGATAGGAAGGGAAGAGTGCTCCATGATGTCTTGCTGGCCACATTACTGTGGAAATATCTTTGGACAGCGCTGGCTTAATGGCCCCTGAAACGGAGATGAGCATCCATTCCTATAGTTAGCAATGACTAGCAGAGTAAAATCCACTGGGACATCTTTACCTTTATCAGAAGATGGTGGTCATGATCAGTCTAATTATATCTTGAATTATACACTAGTGTCTGCATCTGTTTACATATCTTTCTCTGCTATTTTCTGAGTAAAGATTTTTGGAACTAAGCTCCTTGTATTACAATATTACAATAATCACCTTGTGCACTGATTACTGTAATACTTTGTATGTATAAACAAAAACTGAAGCTGAAGTCTTTTGCAGTGGCACAAAAAAAGAATTTATTTGCATGTAATCCTTAAGACCTCAATTGTGCCTGATTTTACAATGCAAATCACTGCATTTGTTAAGCAAATCACACAATCATTAAGCTAATTGGGCTTCTTCCATTGATTTTGCTTGTCCCCTTGGGAAGGTTGCAGAATGGCAATCACATGACCCTGGGATGCTTCCGCTGTCATAAATACATGTTGGTTGCCAAGCACCTGAATTTTGATCACTGGACCATGGGGATACTGCCAAGGTGGTAAGTGTGAGTAAATCACTTTTTTGGTGCTTTGTAACTTTGAATGGTTGCTAAACAAATGGTTTTAAGCTGGGAAGTACTTGTATAGATATTGTTGTATGTGCTGTGTTTCACATTCAAAAACTAAAAGATGCTTCAAACGGTGTGGCTATAGTACAGAGGGAAACTTTTCTGCAACTCCATATAGCAAATGTATATTTCTTTTAGTTATTTGGTAACTACTGCATGATCCCAAAGAAGATGCATCTGCTTTAAGGAGTAAGACATGTGTCACATTCCTGCCCCAGCATACACTTTTTGTCTTAAATTTGAAGTGCTGCGAAGTTATATTTAGTGAAATACTAGCAATAAAACTGACCATTTTAAAGAAAAAAAGTACTGATTCATTAAGGTTTATGTTAATACAAAATTAAACCTAGAAGTAATCTGGGAAACAGAAAATCTATGATTTAGGCTTTGTCCCGCGTGTTTAATAAATGACTTTAGGCAGACAACTCCAAATCTTGATGAATGAATGAACTGTATTGTGAGAATAATAAAACTTAATTTTTCAACTATCTTGTAAATATTTCTGATAATTATACATGTAAATATTTTTATAATATGGAAACAATACATTTGTTCTAAAATTGTACAGGGAGTCCTCAACTTACAACTGTTCGTTTAGTGAACATTCAAAGTTATGACACTGAAAAAAGTGACCTATGAACATTTTTCACACTTACAACCATTGCATCATCCCCATGGTCACACGATCAAAATTCAAATGCTTGGCAACTGGTTCATATTTATGATGGTTGCAGTGTCCCAAGATCATGCGATTACCTTTTGTGATCTTCTGACAAGCAAAGTCAATGGGGAAACCAGTTTCATTTACCAACCGTGTCACTAACTTAACAAATGCAATATTTCAGTTAATAACTGTGGCAAGAAGAGTCATAAAATGTGGCAAATTCACTTAAACGTTTCACTTAGCAACATAAATTTTGGGCTCCATTGTGGATGTAACTCAAGGACTACCTGTATTTGAAAAATTACCTGATACAAAATGCACCTCACAACAATTTTGAATCAAAACTATTGCTACTGTTTTGAATGAAATTCAATAGGCTTTCTGTGCTACCTACCTGACTTGAATTTTAAAACCAATTAAATGAATAATACTTATGCAGAATACTAGCCTTCAGCATCTTCATCATTTTTAAAAATAATCTGGACACTGCAATGTCTTAATAGAATGTTTTTCTGCACAAACCTCTTATTCTCCAATGAGCCGAAGGGGAGAATCCAGGCTGGGTTATCTCAAGCCTTGTAGCTCTACAGACCGAGTTGTAAAACTGAGGATAACACACACACACACACACACACCCGCAATGGTCCCCAGTTCTTCACTTGATCTCAGTTCAATGAGACCACCTTTACAGGGCTCTGAATGATTTAAATTGTTGAAGAAATTGTTGGAAGTTTTGAAGAATATTTCTACTCCCTGGATTCTAGGTTTTTCGTTGTCGTTAAGAGAGGTTTGACAGCTATCAGGCTTTCCAGTTTAGCCATTTTTTTTTGTTTTTCACACACTTTTTCCTTTCGTGCCTTTTAATTTTCTTTTTATTCTTGACTTGTTTTTTGGCTGGTTACTGGGTTATTGTTGGTTTCTGGTCAGATTGAGGGCAGAAAGTGCTCCTGAGAGCCTGTGTGGCCCAGGGTGAGCTGGAGTCAGCACCAATAATTCGGTCTGTCTCCAAAGCTGTTTTCCCTTTATTTTGACAGCCACAGCAGCTGTGAGGTACTTCAGACTGCCTTTTGCGTGAGTGGCTATTTCCGACCATCAGGACAATCCTGCAGTTCGCTCTGTGTGTCCTGGTTGGGGGTATCTGCCACCTGGATATTAGATCCAGACTCCCTTTACTAGTGACCAGAGCACCGTGACAGCTGCGAGAAGCTTAAGCCTGCCTGGAGTTAATTGCGGTGCAGCCAGCACTTCAACTCACAAGTCCCTGATCCGTAAGGTCTTGTTGCATTTTAAAAGGTCCACTTTTTTCCTTTTAACTGTTAAACTGCCTAAATTGTGGAGCTATGCTAAGCATTTGGTCGCATTTGCCTCCTGAAGTGGTGGACAACTGCTTTAGCCAGAACAGCTAGCCTTGGGCTAAATATTTTTCAATTTAAGTTTTGAACTTTTTTTCTCACTCTATTACTTACTGACAGTTGCCTTTGGTGCTCAAAATGGTGGCCAGAGGAGCTGATCAGAAATTGTCAGCTTCCCAGCAGAGCATAGAGAGAGCTGCCAGAGGATCTGCAAAGCCCAGATCTGCTGGTTTAGAGGCAGCAACCAGAATTAGAGCCAGGGTCCTAGCCCCTAAAAGATCTTCTAGGGCAGCGGAGAGACAGGCCAGGCACAGATAGAAGGCCTTGGATAAACTATTTGACAAGGCTCTGAGGGGATCCAAGATGGCTGACAGCATTTTTCCTCAGATTCCCCATGAAAGCATGCAGCAAGACCAATTGGCAGATAATAGTATTTGACAGCCTGGTCACCTCATCGGTCATACCACTGGACGTGGAGGATGCATTGAACGCGTATCAGGATGACACTTGGGCCATCAGAGGATCCATGACTGCGTCATTTTTCACACAGGCCTCTCCGTGGTGTCTGAGGCAGTTGCAGGGCAGAATTCCATCTGAGGACCTTAGGGTGCATCAGGATTTAAATAATAGCTGCAGCTCAATTGACAGCAAACACCATGCACACTGCCGCCAAATTTCCGTCCAGGGCCATTGCATCTTCTGTAATAGCACGTAGACTTGTTTGATTACAAAATTGGCAAATGGACTCCAGGAACAAATGGAAGCTGGTGTAAGCGCCCTTTAAGGGGGAGAGGCTTTTTTGGGAGTCTCTGGACCCCTTTTTAATGGAAAACACAGAGACAAATGAAAGATCCTTCTCGGGGGAGGTGTTTTGGTTACTGCCCTTCGCCCTATTTCAGGAGGCCCTACTTTAGACGGGGAGCTTTAGGTTGGGGCAAGCTTTCTCCATCAGAATAGGCCATTCTTCCAGGTTCTTCCCCTCAGGCCGATAGACCGGCCTTTGCTGTCAGAGGCTGTCAGGCCAGAGGAAAAGAGGTCCTTCAGAGGATCCGGTAGGCCATTTAGATGCAACAAGTGATGCCAGAGACATCTCATAGGGGGCTGTCTGGGTCTCTTCTGGCAGAAGTGGGAGGAGACCACAACGGACGCTTGGATTCTGGCCACTATACGATCAGGGCTCTCCCTGGAATTTCATAATCATAGACATATTGGCGGGACAAATCTTCCTCTCCCAAGAGCGTCGGGACAGCATAAAGGCTGACAGCACAGATCCTGACTTCCAGAGAAGCACCCATCATCTTCTTGTCTCAACTTCTGGGGAAGATGATCTCCCGCATTGATATTGTTCCCTGGGTCCGCTTCCATGCCTGGACTCCGCAGTGGTTCGTGCTCTCCTATCAGAGGGCAGGCGAGGGCAACTCAGCGATGAGGCTTTGAGTACCCCTGGCGGTACTATGCTCGTTCCATTGGTGGCAGTCCTGGGCCATGGATCAGGGGTGTTTGTACAGGGAGCGCCAGAGAATTTCCATCACCACCAATGCCAATCTGTCCGGCAGGGAGTCTTACCTAGGAACCCACGTTACTCAGGGGCAGTGGTTACAGTAGGAGCTCTCCCATAGCATAAACTGGCCAGAGCTCAGTACGGTCTGCTTAGCTCTCAGGAGACTAAGGGAGGAGGTGATGGGAGGCATGTCCTTCTCATGGACAACGTGGCCACCAAGGCCCACATAAAACACCAGGAGGGCACTCGCTCCAGATCCCTGATGCAGGAGGCAACTCAATTCTGCTTGTGGGCGGAGAGACACATGTCATCAATATGAGCAAAACACATCTTGGGGGTTTCCAATGTGCAAGCAGACTGGTTGAGCAGGGCCACAGTCGACCAGACAGAGTGGCACCTGCATCCCAGTCTGTGCCAGGAGATGTTGGAACGGTTCGGCCAACCGATTCTAGACCTCTTTGCCTCTCCAGAGAACTTGCAACTCCTGAGGTTTTTTGCAAGATTTCCAGCATCGGGGGTACACTCTCTGATGCAGGTGGTCCCAGGAGATAATGTATGCCCCCGTTCCCCTGATCCCAGGGACAATCAGAAAGGTACTAATGGAGAGGGCAGAGGTTTTGTTGGTAGCCCCTTAATGGCCCAGGCAACCTTGGTTCGCTGATCTGGTAGGCCTGTCGATCGCCAGGCCTTAGAGAATTCCTCCGGACTGAGTCTCACTCAGCCAGAGTCCAATCAAACATCTGGAGCCAGAATGGTTCTGGCTGACCATCTGGCACTTGAGTGGGGGCTCCTGAAATGGGAGAAGTTTTCCAAAAAAGGTCATCCAGATGATCCAGGTGGCCAGATGACCTTCCATGACCAGAATATACTATGCCACATGGAAGTTTTTCTGCGGTTGGTGGGCCAGTCACCGATTGGATCCCACTTTGGTGTTGGTGGCAGATGTGCTCGAGTTTCTGCAAGACAGTTTGGACAGAGGTCTTTTCCCCCAATACCTTAAAGAGATAGGTGGCAGTTTTGGCCTCGATGCTTTCATTGAAGGACTCAAGCACTGTTGCCCAACATACCAGGGTGAGAGCCTTCTTTTGCAGAGCCACAAATTTGAAGCCACTGGTGGTTCACCGTTGCCCCATTTGGGACTTGCTAAACGACTTGCAGGCTCTGACTTCTCCATTTGAACCTTTGCGTGAAGCCAGCCTGCCACTACTTACATGCAAGATGTCATTCCTAGTGGCCATTAATCGGCCAGACGTATCAGAGTTGGTGGCCTTATCAGTTAGAAAGGACCTTTGTGTTTTCATGCGGACAGGGTGGTTCTGCGGTTGGACCCCACCTTTCTGCCCAAGGTGGACTCCTTATTCCATAGTTCACAGGAGTTGATTTTGTCTGACCTTCATCCAGAAACTAAACATGCTCTGGAAGGGAAATGGCACACCTTGGACGTCAGGAGGGCCCTCCACATTTACATCAAGTGAACCTCTTCCTTCAGGAAGACTGAGTCCCTGTTCGTCTCCTTTCAGCCGTCAACTTTGGGTCACAAGGTGACACCTTCCACCGTGGGTCACTGGCTCAGCTTGTATTGCAAAATCCTATGAGCTGCAGGCTCTTCCTGTGCCCAGGAGAATCACCACTTCAACCAGAAGTGCAGTGACTACTGCGGCCTGGGTAACGTTCTAGACATTTGTTAAACTGCAATATGGTCGTCTGTGACCCCGTTTATCAGACATTATTGGATTGACTCTTTTGCCTTGGTGGAGGCGGCCTTTGGCAGGCGAGTCTTGCAGGGCATACATGTAGTGGCGGGGACCTCAGACGAGACAAATTCCTGCCCGTAGGACAGCCAACAGCCAGCTTTGGTATGTCCCAGCCTGGATTCTCCTTTCGGCTCAGTGGACAAGGGACTTTAGTCCTACCTGACACAATGCTTCTCAGGGAGTCAAAGAGAGAATCCAGTCCCCCCCCCGTCCCCGTCCCCCCCCGAAGTCTGTCTGGTCAGACTCAGGAGAGGGATTTTCATCGTGAGGATTATCAGAGGACGATGGACAGCGGATTTAGCTTCGCTTTGTTCAGAACTGGGGACTGTTACTGGGGGGAGAGTGTCCTCAGTTTTTCAACTTAGTCTGTAGAGCTATGAGGTTTGAGACAACCCAGTCTGGATTCTCCCTTCAATTCCCTGAAAAGTGGCGTGTCAGGTAGGACCAATGCCCCTTCTGCAAACATTTTTTGCAATCTTAACATTTCTGATAGCAGACCTGTGACTTAAATCTTCAAACATATTTAAGACTTCATTCTGTATGCTTTAATTGCATTCTATCTATTGGTTCTTATACAAGTAATGTCAATTTTTGTTCTTCACAGAGTCTGATATATTACACACTTGAAGGTCAATTTTATTTCTAGAGCATAGCATTTGATAATAGAATTTACAAATTTGATAATTTGTTTTGTTTTCTTCAACATCCATTAGTCTTCCTCTTTTTTTGGTAAGGCTTGGCTCAACACTATATACTTGAAAGATTCTGCAAACCAGATGTGATACTCATCCCCCATAGCAGTTTTCTGTTTAGTCTCTTCTTCTCTTCTTCTTCTTTTTCTTCAGCGTTTGTCTCGCGCTCGGGCGAGGTCCGCTAATGTCCTTGAGTACTGCTTCCACACCTCTCTGTCTGCCACGTGTGTCGGGTCTGCTCTTATGAAGCTGTTTTTAGAAGTGAGCATTAAAAACCTTTTTAAAAATTGCCATTAAGATTTTATGCAACCTGGGGGGCGGAGCAGTTGGTTCTGTTGGGCATATTCTTGGTACTTCTATTTTTCATATTTTGGCACCTTCACTATTTCCAACTTGCATCTGTAGTTGTAGCATTTTCTCCACCAGCCATTTCCCCCCCCTACCCTTTACATAGCCAGTTTTCTTGTCATTTCTACAATAACAGAACCATCACCATCACTCATTTCTTGTTTTTCTTTCCAACTGGCATTTGGAGATAGTTACTCCTATCATATTGGTAGAGCCCCAT
This sequence comes from Pseudonaja textilis, assembly GCF_049901715.1. Classification (NCBI taxonomy): domain Eukaryota; kingdom Metazoa; phylum Chordata; class Lepidosauria; order Squamata; family Elapidae; genus Pseudonaja; species Pseudonaja textilis. The sequence goes on from NC_141996.1 coordinate 34,043,035, forward strand.
GAAAAAGGCAAAGAAAAAATGAGTGTGAATGCAAAAAGCTATATTTGGAAGGAAAAAAAATCATATGGAAGACAGACAAAGCATGGAGATTAGTTTCTCTACATACATAAAAGTACGTCTCCACAGTCACATCTTGCTTAAAAATGCCATGTCCATTAACCTGTAATGGAAGACTTTTATTATTAATGTAGTTCTATTATCTGCAAGTTGATACATGGCTTATCGTAAATAGGTACAGAATATAACATAAAATATTCTGTGAAGATTATTTTGGATAATTTTTTTCTATGTATGGGTAGGCAATCATCAGTGTAGTGAATGAATATAGCTGCTTTGTTTGCTGTGATCAGAGTACATTACTTCTGTCTTGTTTTATTTCTGTTGCCTGTCTTACTAACGTGTATAACATAATAAATCATTCTAAAACATATAGTATATTAAATTAAGACTGAGCAGTATCTAAATTTGGGAGAAAAACTGTCCGATTAAAATAGAAGAATTTATTTAAAAAGAAGGATTAGGTATGGAAATGCTGAAATAGAAATGCTTTCATTATTTATCTATAATGGAGAAAAAAGAAATTCCTTCTCACAGAAGATAATTTTATGATTGCTATAGTTATAAGAAAGTGTCAGGTCTTCAAGATAGGATAGGTTAGAAAATACACAATACAAGGGATATAAGAATTTTGTTTTATTGTTGTAGGCTTTAATAATAGAATTTAACAAATTTTTACTGAGCCTCCTTTATAGGAACTGATACAAAGTATGATTGGTTTATTCTATACATTCATTGTTTAAAGTCATTATTTTGAATATCTTTCTCATGCCTTCTCCTTTCTCAGGACTGAGTTTCTCTTATTTTCACCTAACATTCTTATGTCTTCTTCAAAGTTATATCCACATTCCACTGTGGAAAGTGTTACATATAGCTGATTCTGTAGAAAAATAATCGAGTCGATGGGAGGTGCCTTTGCTGCTGCTTGGGAAAGGAGTGTTTGAGATCCTTATATTTGTTACTGGGAGAACTAAATTTTTTGTAGTGTACAATCTGGTTTTCTGGTTATCAATCTTTTATGTCGTAAGTTTCATCAAAAAGCCCGAGTCTTATTGTGTGGTGAGTGGGAACCACTTTTTCCAATAAGAATGTGTTTAGAGGTTTTTGTTATATTTATAATCCATAGTAAGTATGAATAATCAAGGTTTTTTAAAATCTCATCTACTGTATATATATATCAGTTTAAGAAATCATTTACCTAATTCATATCAACAGTTAGCTATATTTTAAATCAACTGTAATTTTTAACTAAAGAATTATTCAGTCTAAATGTACATGATTAAGAACTATGTTCAGTCTTCTCTTGGTAGCCATTATTATTGGCCTAGTGAAGGATGAATGGGGGGGGGGGGGACAACGATCCTGGCAATTCCGGACATCTTCCTGTATGAGGAACAATAAGCTTCTTATATCTGACAGCAGAATTCCTCACCATCAATATATCTGGAAGCACACTTTAAATGGTCACTATTAGGAACTTATTTAAGCAGGATCAGATGGATTTGGCTAGATGGAAATATTGCCAGACCTGAAATAATATGGTATAGGTGCTCCAGTCTCCCTAGTTATCTGATGATCACAATGCTGATGTAAAGAAGGAATTAAACTATTTTTCATGAAGATGTCTGATTTGTTTCTTCTTCCTTTGTTTAGTCAAGATATGATATAATTAAAGTAGTCAAACTAGAAAAGAGTCTGCAGAAGGAGAAGGCATTGAATTGATTAAAGGAGATACTTCTGTCCACAAGAGGGCATTCCAGCCTAGGAAATAGAAGGAGAGAATGCTTTGAGATCATTAAATAAGTTGAGTGGCATATTATTATGATTAGTTGTACATTTAGCCAGGGGTTTACTGGATTTGCCATTTTTATTCACGGATTGAGCCTAACCCAAGGACCTGGGATAGGCAGTTGCTGATTTTGATGGTGTTAAAACATCATTGTGGATATTAAGGCTGCTTCTTGTTATTGACTGATAGTTATTTTGTCAATGCCCTTGGTGTTCAAGTGGTATTCCAGTTATGGGATTGTATCCAAGGCATCTATTGTTATTGGTACCGACTTTGCTTTCTTTTGCCACAGTTGTTCTTTTTCTGTTTGCAGGTCTATATATTTCATGATTTACAGTCAAAAAATGTCATGATTCTCTCCATTTCTTTCTCTGCTATTTTCCTTCTTACATACAAAGCAAGTTCTTTATCTTTAGAAGACTTGTAGTCTATTATTTAATTGCCTGCATAATTTTATATTTCCATTATGCAGGTCCACTGGCTTCTAATGCATGAATTCTCATGAATTCTGGACTTCCACTTTTTCTCTAGAATATAAAGATGGAGATGAGCCAGCATAGTAATGAGACCAGTCTTAATCCCCACATAACCTTTTATCCTGGCTTCATACAAACTATAAAGAGGAGAGAGAGAAAGTGGAATAACATTCCCAGAAAGTCCACAATTAACCATGAAGCTGCTCTTTAGTTCCACCGTAAAAAGTATGGATCATCTCCCCAGAACTTGAATTGTCCTTGATCCTATCAAAATTTAGTAATGTCATGAAGATATGGCTCTGCCACTGTGCTTGGGGGATCAGTAATGGTTATTGACTTTTACAGTTGTTATTTTTGTTTTAAACTGGTTGTTGGCATTTTATGTTGTATATTGATTTTTAGCTAGTTTTTATTGGATTGTTGGTTTAATTGTCATGAGCCACCCAGAATCACTTAGACGAGATGGGTAGCCATACACATTGAATATGTTATTAATGTACATTAGAATTATGCCTGTTCTTCGTGAAAGTAGTTCTTGGAAATCAGTTGAATAAATTAATATTGTGACAGAATATGGGAAGATGTTTGTTGTTTCTCCACATGTCAAGTTATCTAATTGTGTCTGAGTCTGTTAGCTGAGCGATGTCTGAAAGTTAATTTTTTTATTCTGTTCGGTGCATCTTTATCTCTTTAAGTTTAATAAATTACTTGCTTCAGAATTATATATAATTTGGAATGTTTAGGCTGATCATTATTTGGGTACCTTACAACCAGCAGATAGTTATGAACGTTACAGTATCCTATAGTCAGTTGATTGCCATTTGAGAACGTCATGGCTGGCTTCTGAGAAAATGGCACTAAAATCACAAGTCATGATCATAAGATGATTTTGTTAACAATTAGATGGGAAGTGGAGCCATTGCAGGTCACATAAAGTGTTGTTTAATGATCAAATCATTTAGTAATGCAGTTGCTGGCTCCAATTGTAGGTGATAAAACAAGCTTTATCTATATTGGAGACATTTTCAACATCAGGAATACTGCCACATTTGTACAGCACCAATAATCTTATAACCTAAAGAGCTAGTTTGGCATAATGGCTAATGTGCTGGCTTACAAATCAGGAGACTGGTTCTAGTCCCTTCTTAGTCATGAAATCTGGTTGGGTGGCCTTGGCCAATCACACACTCTCAACCCAACCCACCTCATTGGTATGTTGGGGGGGGAAGGAGGAGGAAGGAATATTATGTATGTTTGCGGCCTTGAGTTACTTATAAAGGAAGAAGGGCAGGATAAAAATCAATTAAAGTTCTTTCTGCAATAGCAAACTGTTATCAACTAAGAGCAGGATGAAATGTATGGTCTGAACCAAAGAAAGATTCCAAAACAACAAAATAGCAGCTGATAGTAAAAAGAAAGCTTGCAGAAGGACTTGGGAGATTCTGGATATGATTAATGAAATAGTGCACATTAGTAATCAATCACAGAATAACTTTAGATAATCAGCTATTTTTGCATGGTGGAAGTTAGTAGTTTCCAGTCTTTTGGGGCTTCCTAATGTTTTGTTATACACTGCTCAAAAAAATAAAAGGGAACACTTAAACAATACAATGTAACTCCAAGTCAATCACACTTCTGTGAAATCAAACTGTCCACTTAGATAGGAACACTGATTGACAATCAATTGCACATGCTGTTGTGCAAATGGAATAGACAACAGGTGGAAGGCATAGGCAGTTAGCAAGACATCCCCAATAAAGGAGTGGTTCTGCAAGTGGTGACCACAGACCACTTCTCAGTTCCTATGCTTTCTGGCTGATGGTTTGGTCACTTTTGAATGCTGGCACTGCTTTCACTCTAGTGGTAGCATAAGACAGAGTCTACAACCCACACAAGTGGCTCAGGTAGTGCAGTTAATCCAGGATGGCACATCAATGCAAGCTGTGGCAAGAAGGTTTGCTGTGTCTGTCAGCGTAGTGTCCAGATCATGGAGGCACTACCAGGAGACAGGCCAGTACATCAGGAGATGTGGAGGAGACCGTAGGAGGGCAACAGCCCAGCATCACCTCCGCCTTTGTGCAAGGAAGGACAGGAGGAGCACTGCCAGAGCCCCACAAAATGACCTCCAGCGGGCCACAAATGTGCATGTGGCTGCTCAAACGGTCAGAAACAGACTCCATGAGGGTGGTATGAGGGCCCGACGTCCACAGGTAGGGGTTATGCTTACAGCCTAACACTGTGCAGGATGTTTGGCATTTGCCAGAGAACACCAAGATTGGCAAATTCACCACTGGCACCCTGTGCTCTTCACAGATGAAAGCAGGTTCACACTGAGCACATGTGACAGATGTCACAGAGTCTGGACGTTCTGCTGCCTGGGACATCATGTCTCGCTCCATCCACCAATGCCACGTTGCACCCCAGACTGTCCAGGAGTTGACGGATGCTTTAGTCCAAGTGTGGGAGGAGATCCCTCAGGAGACCATCCGCCACCTCATCAGGAGCATGCCCAGGTGTTGTAGAGAAGTCATACAGGCACGTGGAGGCCACACCCACCACTGAGCCTCATTTTGACTTCTTTTAAGGACATTACATCAAAGTTGGATCATCCTATAGTGTTTTTTTCCACTTTAATTTTGAGTGTACCTCCACATCCAGACCTCCATGGGTTGCTAAATTTGATTTCCATTGATAATTTTTGTGTGATTGTGTTGTCAGCACATTCAACTATGTAATGAACAAAGTACTTAATAAGAATATTTCATTCATTCAATTCTAGGATGTCTTATTTTTGTGTTCCCTTTATTTTTTTGAGCAGTGTATATAACTTTCAGTAGACAAATGGTCTCCTTCAGTCGGATACACAAAGCAAAAACATGGGGATTTCAGATCAAGAAAAGCCCAGATTCCTCTCTCTATTTATCAGACTTCCTACGAAAATAAGGATTGGACAGCAGTCTGCCAGAGATGGTGTAGTAGATTTTTTTACTTACTAAAATTAGTCCTGTGAAGTAGTTCAGAGATTAAGTATAACCAGAAGCATTACTTCTATTGGTAGGTTACATTAACAGTATATTCCAAGAATTTCTTTCCTCCGTTTCTTTTACTCTCTGGAAAACCATGAAAGGTTTCTTCTGAAATGTTTTCCACACACACACCCCTTCGGTATGCCATTTGTTCCAGCTGCTGCTGTCCCACCTGAGGTCATTCCAATATACTGTTACTTTGAGCAACAGATTAGACTAGATTGCCTCAAAGATTCCTTCAAATCCTCACACTGTATAATTTTTGACTAGTCCCAGACACAAGATCCAATAGCGCTATGTACCTTAACAATGATTCAATCCAAAGAGCTGTCACACTTGCTTCTTACTACTACTATGTTTCTGTAGTCTGAATGGAATAAGGCAACAACTAGTGCTGCAGTTGGCATCACATTTCAAATTACTACCATGTTTCCCCGAAAATAAGACCCTGTCTTATATATTTTTTTGAACCCCGAAATAAGTGCTTGGCCTTATTTTTGAGGGGGTCCTATTTTCTAGGTGAACATCCAACACCACACTCACTTCAGCGAAGTTCGCCTCTCAAACCATCGCATCAACAGTGACAATGTGTCATCTTCTGTGGCTCAAGCATTGGCTGGCAGACACCAAACACAGATGGAAGCTCGCCTCCGCTCCATATAAGGGAGGCAAGCTATTCGTGGATTCTTTGAAACCAGTGCTTGTGGAACCCAGAGACAGGTCTAGGATTCTTCCATTCCCTGAAGGGGCAAGAATAGATTTGTAGCATCCTTTTGTTGGTCTTTTCGGGGGCCCTACTATAGGCTGAGCTTCCAACGGACTCAGGGTCCATTTTGGCAAAGGCAGGACTTCCAGTCAGCCCAGGGCTCTTGAGACAAAAGCAAGCCCCTGACCCCCTTTTGAGGGTCAGGCCTCAGGCCATTTTGTCAGTCCAGATGACTACATTACCGAAGTTCCCATTGGTGGCTGACTACAACTTTTCACAGACCAATGGGAACAGCATGACGGACACGTTGGTGCGAAGCATGGCAAGATGTGGCCTCTCTGGAGCTGCAATTCACCCCCAAGATTTTTCATCCATTGCCGCATGACAAGCCAATATTCATGGAGGAGACCATTCAACATCTACTGACTATAAAAGCCATAAAGACAGTTCTGAAACAGCAAAAGGGACACAGATTTTATTCAATCCTATTTGTCATCCCAAAGAGCTCGGGGAGTTGGAGAGCCATTCTCAATATCAGGGACCTGAATCACTATTTAATCTATCACAGATTCAAGATGCACATGCTGTAATCCATATTAGAGAGTGTCAGGGAGGGGGATTTTATTTAACATCCATTGACCTCACGGAGGAGTACTTGCATGTCCTTATTCACCCAAACTACCATCTGTTCCTGAGGTTCTTCTACAATGGCAGGCATCTGCAATACCAAGCACTGCCATTTGGACTGGTGTCTGCTCCCAGAACCTTGCTCCACTGTCTGCCCATCTCAGAACTGTACTGGTCCAGATACAATGTTATCTGGACAACACCTTGGTGCAATCAGCATCCCTCAGTCGAACTGAGGAGGATCTGCAAATCACCGTGCAGGTGCTGAGAACTCACGGTTTTGCTATAAACTTCAAGAATCATCTAACACCGTCAACTCAGTACACTGCACCTTGGGGCAGTCATAGACTTTTCAGAGGGCATGGTATACCTCTCACCGGATTGACTGAAGGACATCAAGGGCTGGCAGCACAGATCTGAAAGAGGAGAGTTGCTCCCCTAAAATTGCTCTGTCAACTCTTGGGCAAGTGGATTTCTTACATTGCAATCGTCCCCTGGGTGCGCCTGCATGCAAGAGCATTGCAATGGTTTCTGCTCCCATTTCAGAGAGCAGGACGGAGCAATTCTCCAACAAGAGTTCGAGTCCCCCCAAAAGTCTTAATCTCTTCTGTGGTAGACATCCTCAGTCTCCAGAGAGTCTCTATTCAGAGAGCAGGATCAGCTGATGATAACAACGGATTCCAGCCTTCTGGGGATGGGGAGCACATTGTCAAGACGAAGTAGCTCAGTATCCCAACCATTTATGAAGGAGGCGGAGTGACTGTCATTGGGCGGAAAGGAACCTCGTATTGATTAAGGCAGAGCACATCTCAGGAGTGCAGAATGTGTGAGCAGACTGGCTGAGCAGGTCCACGGTGGACCAGTTCAAGTGGCGCTTGCACCCAGATCTGTTCACTTCAGCATTCCAATAATACACCTCTTTGCGTCTCCCATGAACACCCAATTAGGTCGTATGTCAAACCTCATGGTGAAGCTTGTGGCAATGCTACCATTCATGTGTGGTTGCCGCTTGCAGGGTGAGCTGCAGAACAGAGGGGCCCTCTACTGCAAGGGTGCCTCGCACTGTGAGCAGGGCAGGAGCTAGCAAGAGTGCATTGGAAATATCTCCAGGCACCCAGAGAGACAGAATTCCCGGCCCTCGCTTGATCAGTGGGCCGTGATTAAGGGACCCAGCAGCCTTGAGGTGACCAGGGAAAGGAAGGGCTGTCTCCTGTGCTGGCCAAGCCCACCCCTTCACTATGGCTTCTTTTGGGGGGAGGGCATATATTTAGGCCCACCCCCCAAAAAATAGGCTTGGCCTTATTTTTGGGATATGTCATATTTTCAGGGAAACACAGTAGGTACAAGCATGCATGAGTGCTGCTCCACTTTGAAGTTATGCATTTCTACTACATGATAGTAGAAATGTTGCATATTTAATAGCTAGCAGTCAGGAATTAGCATTAAGGTCACTTCTGGGAGGAAATGTGATTTTCTGCCTTGAGTGTATGGAGAAGTACTTTAAGATTGCAAGATAATTTGAAGATAACATGCAAGTTACTAAAATGATCAAATGTGGACTTCCTCAACACTTAATTATGTAGAGTGTTATTCCACCTACCTCTTGCTTCAGCAACTTCATTACTAAGAGGTAACAAAGAGTATGCAACATGGCAAGATAGAGAAAACTTGTGATGTTTCAAACAGAAAGTATAGAAATCGTATCTGAGGCTTTATTTTTTTTTGCTCTAATATGACAAATTTACTGAGCCAAGTTCTGCCCATTACCAAGTCTACTTGAATTCTGAGGAGCAGAGTGCTTTAAGAAACTGAGGAGTTGTAAATACTGTAGCTAATGAAACAGAAACCAGTAGACTAGACATCCACATATCAACATATACATATCAACATATACATATCAACATATAAGGTGGCTTGAAGGCTATCAAGGAAAAAGCCATATAGCCATTCAGTTTGCAAGATGGAAGACACTTAGTCTCAAGTTTGAATGTATAAAAGCTCTTAACTTCTAAGTAATGTAGGCAAATCATCTTTGTATATATAGTTTTATTCTTGTCTGCAATAAAGAAGCGTATCTAGCTAGGTTGTTTTCTTCTGAGTAAACTAAATTTTGCATAAAGGCGAGGTGCCTGGAGAAAACCAAGATATATAGTTATGGTATGGTGCAAAACCAAGAGATGTAATCTAGGTCACTTGAAACCAGTTTCTGTTGCTCCACTGCTGAGCAGTACTATGATTGATTGTGCAGACACATTTTAAAAAAACATTCCACTTTAGTTTCCTTTGTTTGCAATGGTATACAGTCAGTGCCCAATGTAAATGCAATGATTAGTTAAGTTAATTTTTCAATGCCCTTGTAATTTTGAATGGTCATTAAACAGGGCAGCCAAGAACTACCTATATAGTATTCTCTTTCGCAGTACTTATAAGCATTTAATTTAAAATAATTAAAACGCAGAGACAAAAAGTATTATCTTAACTTGTTACTATCTTGCTTAAAGTAGGTAACTCCATTATAAGTCTTTTTTCCAAATCATCTGGGTGGCTACCAACTTGTATCACTCTCAAAATTGCCATCCAAAGTATTTTGTAGTCTTTATGCTGAACTGATTTCTTCTCAATTGCTCCTCCTCTCTTCAGCTAGCTGTCTAATGAGAGATGGAACATGAAGTTTATTTGTTTACGCTCTCCAAACTTCTGTGGCTTGGAAAAACTTAAAAAAGAAAAGTCGGTTAAAACAGCAGAATGGACTAAAATATAGACTATGGAAAGTTTGTAGCTATATAAAAATGAGCAGGAGCGACCACAAGAATAAGGAAACTTGATTTTTCCCCATCTATGTTGAAAATAGCAATGCCTTTTGTAGACCCAACTAAATTTAAATAATTTTTATAAGCAATATCCCTGTCTTTTTATTCATTCTAAAATAAAATATTTAATAATTTTATTCAGTTTTCTAATCGCCTTCCACCTCAGCTCCAACACTAACCTTTAGAATCTGGGTCCAAACTATGTATGTGTTTGCTAAACTTTGTCTCTGAGTATGTGCATGTAACATCTAGAACTTCCAGAAATTAAGAGACATAATTTCTTGACAGTCTTCTTCGGAATTTGTAAGAATAAGTCATTGCTCTATCTTGTTACAAATTTATTGAAAAAGTGAGTCAGGTTTTTGGCTACTTGGGACAGAGTAGTCAATTTTAATTTGGGGCATCTTGGCTTGGCTGGAGGACATTGCTTGAAATGCTAAGGAGGGAAATCTCCGCCATTGTTGTTTAGGGAAGAGGTTTCTTTCTCCTCCATGCTGCATCGAGAGCCCAGGATAGGTTGACTCCTTCCTATGATGTCATTTAGCTGAGTCTGTACTAAGATATAAAAGCCAGCCCCCAGAAGAGACCCCAGCTTTTGACTCAGCTCCTTTCAGTCAGTAGCTGTGGCTCTGAAAACTTCTGTTAGATAACACTCACCAGCGATCTTCAGTGCCGTTTTTCCTCATTTCAAGCAAGGTTGGGAGCAGCGTTGCCAGAGCACTGTTCAGGCAAGTTGGGCAGTGTCTGTCGGTTGGAGCGGTCGTAAAAAGCGATCGGTAAACCAATAACAGCTTCAGCCAGCTGAGGTTCTGTAGACAGCACTCACCAGCGATCTTCAGTACCTTTTTTCCTCGCTTCAGCAGCTCCCAGGATCTGGACAGCTACTCTTCCAGGAGAGCAGGGCTCTCTCTCTCCTGCAGCATTTGGAGCAGCATTGCCAGAGTGCTGTTCAGGCAAGTTGGGCAGCGTCTGTTGTTCTCCCTCGAGCTGCTCGGATCATCCAGAGAGTGGGAGGTGCTCCAGTCTGCGTCTGTGTAGGCTGGGCTTAATCATTAGGGAACGCTCCGCCCTCTGTCACATGGTCCCTTGTAGCCTCCCAGTTTATGCCCAGCCTTTGCAGTGTTAGGCTGTGTGTTTTGATTGTGCTTCCCACTCTTTGGCTGATTCAAGCAGGATAATATTTCAGTTCAGGTTTGATTTAAGCTTATTATTTCCTTAGCCTCTGCACATCTGGGGGTGTCTTGAGACTTAGGGGTGTGCGTTTTTCGCCCCCAGGGGGCTGGGCGGGCAGCTTAGCAGCACTTAGTGCTAACACCCACCCCCCACCCCCGCTCTCTGCCGTTTTATTTCTTTTTTCTTTTCCTGCCTTGCTGTCCTGGTGCCTTTCTAAGGTCTGGAGCCTTTGTTTATTCTGGTTTTCCCCCCACTAACGCCAATTTCAGCGTCCTCGCCCTCGTGGCTTGCAGGATGCACCCACCCTGAGCCGCCCGCTTTGCCTTTCACTTTCGATTTCCAGGCGGCCGCCATTTTGGGTGCTGCCTCGTGGCCGGGCGACATTTTGCAGGCCTCCTATTGCTGCGACATTCTGCTGGCCCTAGGCTTAGGCTCCCAGGCCTAGTAGGGCTGATTTCTCTATCTCCCTCTCCCAGAGGGAAAAAGAAAGCTGTTTTTTACTCTTTACTCTGTTAATGGTTGGTGTAAGTGTTGGCTTCCGCAGCAGATCTCAGGGTGGGGAATTAGAAAAGCAGCCACTCCCTCCCTGAGGGGGCAAGCTGCCTGAGGCCTTGTATTGCTGGCGTTGATTTGGCTGATTGGCTTCTCTTCCTTTTACCAACTGCCAGGTTGTTATTCAGTCTAATACAGAATATCTTCATATTTCCTTACATTGGTAATCCAATCTCATTCAACTGGCATTTTTTTTTCTCTCTCAGATTTGCTTAGAGAGACCTAGCTTCCATCACTGTCGATGCAGTGTGTTTTCCTGGATCCTTATCCTGGTGGGATATAATTGTACATTAAAAGTTTATATCTGTGGCAGTTTAAAAAAAAAAAACTTTTGGTCATATTTTCAGATTATTCATTGCAAATTCCAAAAGGGGGCGCGGGCCAGTTTCTGGATACCCGGCCTTACCCAGGTCGTATCCTAGGCGTGCCAACCGCCTGTACACACACACATAGATATATATATATATTTCTATATATTCATTTTGATATTTCTGTTGTTTTGCCATGGCAGATGATAACCCTAACTCCCGCCATTCTTTGAAGGCGAAATCTAAGTCCCATCATGTGCGCAGACAGGCTAAGGAAACCTCTCAGGAGACCTCTAAGGCCTCTCAAAGGGACGCTTTAAGGCGTCATAAGGCACTAGAGAGGGAGTTCGATAGGCGCTCTAGGGTGACTCAACCATCACCCCCAGCCGCCCCTTCTACTTCTAGGCACCCCCCCCCTCCAGTTTGTTCCCCTCTCTCCAGGCACAGCTCATCCCAGGAGTCTCACAACCCTGGACCAGCTACCAGCCGGATGCCTGAAGCAACCTTCACTCCCACGGCCGCTGGCCTGAGACAGGAGGACCCACCCATGATCGAGATGCCTGAGTACATGAGAACTTGGATGGAGCAGGCTATTCAACAGGGGATAGCTCAAGGCATGCAGCAGATGGCCGGATCAAGCCTTCCTCAGACGGTTCCCGTGCAAGAACCGGTGCCAACTAGGTCCATGCCCGCCCTGGACCCTGCTCCTGGTCAGGTACCCTCCCGGGGCCAGCCCTCTTCCAGAAAGGGAACCGGAGGAGGGAATGGAAATTTTAGACCAATACAGGGAGGAGGAGGAGCACCTTGAATGGGGATCCACCTTCCATGGGGAACCCTTTTCAGATTTAGACCCGATGGAGGCAGAGTTGTCGGAGGACGAGGGCCTTACCCCCGTCCAGCCTTCCTTTGTGGGGTTATTCAAGCCCCACATGTTTAAATCCATCTTGTTTAAGGCCAAGAACACCTCGGGCCTGGCCACTCAACTTCCCCCTGTCCCCCACTCCTCTGGGGAGGAACCGGAGGACGCAATGTTCAAACAGCCCGTGGTGGCCGAGGATGTGATTCCTGCTTCTCCCATTTTCCACGATCTGGTTTCCAACCAACTGGGTTTTACGGGGGCTCCTCCGGCCCCATCCACACAGGATAAGAGGTTCTTTAACCTCGAACCGGATTTCTGCTCCCTCCTCAATACCCCGGAGGTGGACGAGCCCATTGTTGGTCTCGCCTCTTCCTCCTCCCGAGTGACCCACTGGAGGCCCTCAAACCCGAGGATAGGAGGTCTGAATTGGCCTTGCGGCGGGCTCACCTAGCCAACGCCTGGGCAATTAGATCGGCCACCGCAGCCTCCTTCTTTACCAGGTCCTCTATCCGGTGGCTCCGTCAACTGAAGGCCCACATCCCTCCATCCAATACACGGGCGCTGCAGGACATTGCCAAAATCACAGCGGCGGCAGAGTTCTCAGCGGACGCCACGTACCATTCGGTTAAATTCGCCTCCCGGGCGTTAGCATCCCAGGTCACTGCCCGTCGCCTGCTCTGGCTCAAACCATGGCAGGCGGACGTGAAGAACAAGGTCAAGCTGGCATCCGCCCCCATTAAAGGGGAGAAGCTCTTTGGGCTGGCCCTGGACCCTCTCTTGGCCGAAACTAGGGGAAAGAAGAAATTCCTTCCTCCTCTTTTTCGGAGGCCTGACTCCCGAGCCCCTCAGCCCTTTCGAAGAGGACCCTCCCGGTCCTTCTACCAGTCCCCCTTCCCCCCCAGGTACCCGAGACCTCCCTCGTATAGAGCATCATATTCCCAGGATCGTTCCGACCCGAGCGATCGAAATAGGAGGGGCGGAGGATTTAAGCGTCCCTTCAGGGGTTCCGGGGGGAGACCCTTCCGGCGCTCCAAATGAATCCTGTCTTTTTCCCCCCATTGGCGGTCGGCTGAGGCATTTCGCCGACCTGTGGGATTCTACCACTTCTGACAAATGGGTCAGGGACTCCATCAGGTTTGGACTCGCTCTGGAGTTCAACTCTCAACCTCCCGAGTTCTTCATGTCATCTCCCCCCTCTAGGGACCCCTCCAAACGCAAATTAATGGATGCGGCCATCCATCACTTACTCTCCATCCAGGCCATCCAGCCAGTTCCCCCCTCTCAGCGAGGGCAGGGTTTCTATTCCCACCTCTTCGTGGTTCCCAAGTCCTCGGGGGGATGGAGGGCTATCCTGGACCTCAAACGGCTCAACCGCTTCCTAAACCCCCGCAAATTCAAAATGCACACCCTCCAATCCATTTTGCAGGGTACCAGGCAAGGAGATTGGCTATCTTCTATAGATCTCTCTGAGGCATACCTCCACATCCCAATTCGGCCTTCACACTCTAAATTCCTTAGATTCTGTTACAATCACCAACATTTTCAGTATGTGGCCCTTCCCTTTGGGTTAGCCTCAGCTCCCAGAGTTTTCACTAAGATCCTCGCGGCCCTGGCAGCTCGCTTAAGGGACTGCCCAGTCCGTCTCCACTGCTATCTGGATGATATCCTCATCCTGTCCCATTCACAATCCCAAGCAGAGCTGGACACCAAGACTACTCTCTCCGCCCTCCACGCCCATGGTTTCCTGGTCAACCAAAAAAAGAGCCAACTGGTCCCTTCTACCCGAATTGCCCACTTGGGGGCTATCATTGACACGGTGCAGGAAAAAGTGTTCCTTTCCCCGGAAAGGCTCCAGAGTATTCGAAATTCAATTCAGGTTATTCGCCGATCAAGGAGGGCTTCTCTGTTAGATTTATCTAAATTACTGGGAAAAATGGTTTCATGCATCTCTATTATTCCTTGGGCCTGTCTTCATACCAGGTCCCTGCAGTGGCTCCTGCTTCCGTTTCAAAGGTCCGGCAGAAGCAACTCAAAATCCTCCATCAAGGTACCTCCAAAGGTCCTCTCGTCTCTCCTCTGGTGGACCAACCCTGCCATCAACAGGGGTCATCTCTTCAAAGATCCCCAGCGTCTCGTCATCACCACAGACGCCAGCCTGAGCGGCTGGGCGCTCACTTCCAGTCCCTTACAACACAGGGCAAATGGTCCCATGCAGAGCGGGCCTGCAGCATAAACTGGCTGGAGCTCCACGCCATCCACCTGGCCATCCGCCACTTCCTGCCTCAGGTACGCGGGCGGCACGTCCTTATTCTCACAGACAATGTTACCGCCAAGGCCCATGTCAACAGGCAAGGCGGGACCCAGTCTATTCGGTTGATGAGAGAGGCCGAGAGACTCTGCCGTTGGGCAGAGCGTCACCTCCTCTCGATCAAAGCAGAACACATTTCGGGGCCTCAAACACCCGAGCGGACTGGTTAAGCAGGGCCACCGTGGACCAGTCCGAGTGGCGCATTCATCCATCCCTTTTCAGGGAGGCGACCATGATCTTCGGTCTCCCGTTAGTGGACCTCTTTGCATCCCCTGCAACACCCAGCTCCTCGGTTCTTCTCCAGATTCCCTTCCCCGGGGCCGAGAATCACGACTCACTTCGCTGTCCGTGGCCCCCGGACTCCTGTATGCCTTCCCCGTTAGCTTTGCTTCCCAGGGTCATTCAGAAACTGATCCAGGAGAAGGCAGATCTGATTTTGGTGGCCCCCTACTGGCCCAGGCGACCATGGTTTGCAGACCTCCGCAACCTCTCGGTGTCTCCCCGTGGAGAATCCCTCCGGACAGGATCTCCCTATCTCAGGGGCCCATTCAACATCCGGAGCCCCAATGGCTCCAACTAACCGTGTGGAGGTTGAGCGGGAGAAGTTGAGGAAGGAGAATTTATCTGACCAGGTCATTAACACGATCCTGGCCGCCAGACGGCCTTCAACCAATCGAATATACGATGCCACCTGGGTCAGCTTCTGCAGGTGGTGCCATTCATCCATGGTCAACCCGCTCTTGCCTTCGGTGGCCGAGATTCTGAATTTTCTCCAGGATGGGCTCAAAAAAGGTCTCTCACCTAATACCCTGAGACGCCAGGTAGCAGCCCTCTCAACTGTTGTCTCCGGCGACAATCTGGGTCCCCTCTCTCACCATCCCCGTATCAGGGCCTTCCTAAGGGGGGCTACTAACCTCCGTCCCCCTGTTGTGCACCGGTACCCCACTTGGGACCTTAACAAGGTCCTGGTGGCCCTCACCAGACCTCCTTTCGAACCCATTAGAGAATCCTCTCTCCAAATTTTGACCTTTAAGGTAGTATTCCTGGTGGCAATTACCTCGGCTTGCCGAATTTCGGAGATCGCTGCCCTTTCGGTGAGAAAGGACCTCTGTATCTTCCATTCCGATCGGGTGGTTCTACGCCCCGACCCGACCTTCTTGCCCAAGGTCAATTCAGCCTTCCACAGGGCTCAGGAGCTTACACTCCCGAACTTTTGTCCCAATCCTTCGCGGGAAAGGGAGAAACAATGGCACACCCTAGATGTCAGGCGGGCCCTACGCATATACATTAACCGCACACAACCCTTTAGAAGGTCAGAGTCTTTATTTCTCTCCTTCCAGCCCAAGTCCTTAGGCCACAAGGTGTCCCCTTCCACCATCGGGCGATGGATCAGAGCCACCATCGCCAAGGCTTATTCATCTCAGGCCTTGCCAGTTCCCAGTGGGGTTACGGCGCATTCCACCAGGAGTGCGGCCACCTCTGTGGCCTGGGCCACCCAGGCTCCAATCTCAGACATCTGTCGGGCCGCCACTTGGGCTTCCCCCTCCCCTTTCATTAGGCACTATAAGATTGACATCTTTGCGTCAGCTGAGGCCTCGTTTGGTAGACGAGTCCTCCAGCGGGTCATCGAGGACTCAGGGGAGCTTCCACCCCAGACGGATTCCCTCCCGTAGGACAGCCAAGCTTTGGTATGTCCCACTCTCTGGATGATCCGAGCAGCTCGAGGGAGAATGGGCGTTGGTCTTACCTGACACGCCATTTCTAGTCGAGCTGCGAGGATCATCCAGCCCCACCCCTTTTTATTTTTTTCCGTCTGGGGGAACCTTGTTTCAGCCAATGATACTTTAGGTCTAGTTAGATGAGAGTTAGACAACTTTCCTCCTCTCTCGACTTCGCATAAACTGGGAGGCTACAAGGGACCATGTGACAGAGGGCGGAGCGTTCCCTAATGATTAAGCCCAGCCTACACAGACGCAGACTGGAGCACCTCCCACTCTCTGGATGATCCTCGCAGCTCGACTAGAAATGGCATGTCAGGTAAGACCAACGCCCAATCTACCCCACGCTTGCGGTTTGAGCAGTTATAAAAAGTGATCGGCAAGCCGATACCAGTGTCAGCCAGCTGATCGTGTGGCCAGAGGCTGCCCTTTCCTTTGCTGACTTCACTCGGGGCTCTTTATAGCCTAAGGAGAAATTCTTCGATCTCAGAGCCTGTTTCCCATAGTCAGTGGCCATCTTGGATTGAAGCCTTCCACCATGAGGTGAGTGGCCATTTTGTAAGCCTGGGGGCCAATTTATACCCTAAGGGGCTTAATACAAAAAATTTACAAACAGTTTCTTTCCATCATAAGAGCCTTTATTCTTCAAATGGAGCAAGATAAGGGTCAGGCAGAGTCCCCCCCCCCCAGTGGAACAGTCTCTTAAGCCAATAAGAGAAAAAGTTGTAGGCAATGCACCCAATCAGTCTAGAGGGAGGTGGCTGCTAAAATCAGAGCTAAGGCTTTAGCCCCTAAGAAGGCAACTCAGGCTGAGTTGAGGGCAGAAAAGCGCAGACATGCAGCCCTAGAGAGGCAGTTCAACAGAATGATTCAACAGAAAGGAGTGCAACTGCAGCATGTTTCAGGTGATACCTGTGGGCCCCAGCCAAGCCCTCCCAGGGGAGAAGTTATCTATGAGCCTGTCTCCTGAGGCTTTTGCAGTACAATGATCCTCAGGATCTAAGCAGATCTGGGCCCTATGCTCCTCCCCCTCCCTCCAGGCGTCGAACCTCTTCTCAATCTAGGCCTGAAGCCACCTTCACTCCCTCAGACACCCTGCATTCCCTACTAGAGAGCATTTAGGAGGGTGACCTCCCCTCCTCCATTGACCTCACGGAGGCTTACCTCCATATCCCTATCTGGCTTCATCACTGCCAGTTTCTCCGTTTCTGTTACCAGAACGAGTATTTCCAGTACCGGGCTCTCCCCTTCAGTCCTTCATCAGTCCCCAGGGTCTTCACAAAAATCCTGGCAGTATTGGCGGCTTCTCTTCAAGCTCTACCAGTAAGGGTCCAGTGTTATCTGGATGACATCCTGATCCAGTCACATTTGGTCCACTCCGCCCATCACGACCTTCATATCACATTGCAATGTCTATGAGACCACGGTTTTTCTATCAACCTCAAGAAAAGTCACTGTTTCCCAATGACCAGGCTGCTTCATCTCAGTGCAATCATCGATACATCATGCTGTGAGGTTTTCCTTTCCCCGGAGCGCAGGGAGAGCCTCAATGAGTTCATCCTCCAGATTTAGTGGCAGCATAACATTCCCTTGTCTCTCCTGTCTCAACTCCTGGGGAAGAGGATTTCATGCATTGGCATCATCCCATGGGCCTGCCTCTATGCCAGGGTGTTTCAGTGGTTCCTGCTGCCATTTCAATGGGCAGCAACCAGCTACACTTCCATCAGGTTTCAGGTCCCACCCAGGTCCTTCAAGTGGTGGCAATCTCAGGCAGTTTGGTGGGGTCATCTCTTCAAGGAACCAAACAGAATCCTGCTTACCACAGATGCCAGTCTTTACAGCTGGGGAGCCCATCGGTCTGGCGAGATAGCTCAAGGTAGTTGGTCTCAGGTAGACAAGGCATGCCCCATAAATTAGCCAGAACTCAACCATCTTCCTAGCCCTGAAACACTTCCAGAACAGGGTGGCGGATTGCCATGTTTTGGTCATGACGGACAATGTGGCTGCAAAAGCCCATGTCAACAGGCAAGTGGGGACCAGGTCCAGGACTTTGATGAGAGAGGCAGAGTGTCTGGGGAAGTGGGCAGAGAGACACCTTCTATCCATCAGGGTGGATCACATTTCGGGGGTCAACTATATTCAGGCCAACTGGTTGAGTCGGTCCAGAGTTGATCAATCAGAGTGGAGTCTCCACCCTTCATTGTTTCTGGCTTTGTCCCACAGATTCGAAACTCCAGCAGTAGATCTGTTTGCCACTCCTCAGAACGCTCAGGTAAGCAGATTCTTCACCAGATTTCTGACCCAGGAACAGAGGGGACCAATGCGCTTTGGAGCAACTGGCCTCCAGGGCTCCTCTATGCCTTTCCCCCTCTTCTGATCATTCTGGCCATAATTCAGAAGTAGTTAGAGGAAAAAGCAAAGCTAATTCTCCTGGCACCATATTGGCCCAGGAGACCCTGGTTCACAGATCTGGTGAACCTGTCTGTAACTCAGCCATGGATCTTTTGGCCAACAGGATCTTTCTGCATCAGGGAGCTTTGCTCCACTCGGATCCTCAGAGGTTCTGCTTAGCCATTTTGCACTTGAGTGGCAATCTATGAGGAATTCCAACTTCCCTGACAGGGTGATTGATACTATACAGGCTTTGCAAAAACCTTCCACCACGCGCATCTACAATGCTACCTGGAAGGTCTTCTGTTCCTGGTGCACTAAATCGGCATGAGACCCCTCTTCGGCATCTGTCACTGAGGTGTTAATGTTTCTTCAAGGCTCGATCAGGGACTCACACTTAACACTCTTTGCCGTTAGGTAGCAGTGTTGTCTTCAGTTCTGTCCTGGGAAGGTTATGCTTCCTTATCCCATCATCCTTCAGTGCGCAGGTTCTTGAGGGGTTGCTAACCTTCACTCTCCAGTTGTACATAGGTTTCCAACATGGGACCTCTCTAAAGTTTTGCAGGCCCTTATGGGTTTCCCTTTGAGCCCCTTAGATCAGTGTCTTTCCAATTGATGACCATTAAGGTAGTTTTTTTTATTAGCCATTACATCGTCCAGGAGAATATCAGAACTAGCGGCTCTCTCCCTCAGACAGTATGTGTTTTCCCTGAGAACAGGGTGGTTCTAAGGCTAGATCGTACGTTTGTTCCTAAAATAAACTCTTGCTTCCACTGGGTGCAAGACATAGTGTTACCAGATTTTTATCCCAGGCCACAACATGAGTTGGAGCACAAGTGGCATATGCTGGATGTAAGGCTCCAGATCTACATCAAGCGGACAGCTGCTTTTTGAAAATCTGAGGCCATGTTTGTGTCATTTCATCCCACATCCTTGGGGGCCAAGGTGGCTTCATCAACAATAGGTAGGTGGATTAGAACAGGCATCTCTAAGGCCTACCAAACTTTGTTCCTGCCGGTTCCCAAGAACGTCACGGTCCACCCCACTAGGAGTACTGCTACTCCTGCCACCTGGTCTACTCAGGCATTGCTGGAGGAAATCTGCAGAGCAGCTACCTGGGCATCTCCCTTCCCGTTTATACAGCATTATCGCCTGGATTCCTTCGCTTTGGCTGAGGCTTCATTTGGAAGGAGGGTGCTTCAGAGGGTGGTACCACAGTCAGAGTGACTGACACAGATGTTGGCCATCCTGTGGACATGCAAGCTTTGGTATGCCCCATTCCTGGACTCTCTTCACAGCATGGATGAGAATGAGCGTTGGTATAATTACCTGAGAATGCCCGTTCTATCTATGCTGCAAGAGAGTCCAGCCCCACCCTTACACCTCTGGTCCTGATTGAGGGGGTGTATGAATCTAATTTCACTGTTTATTTTCCAAAGACATGTTACATCTGTCAGGCATCTTTGCCTAAAAGGGGTTGACTTTTTTTATAGTGGCAGACTCAGCTCTATGACGTCAGAGGGAGGAGTTATATCCCATTCCTGGACTCTCTTGCAGCATAGATAGGGCGTTTTCAGGTAATTATACCAACACCCATTCTCATTTAGCAATTGTTGTTAGAAATAGCAATTCAATTATTAAACAAAATGGTCATTAAGTGAAAAATATATTCACAGTTTTACATAGGACAAAATGCATTGCCTACCATGGCCACACATGACAGAGTCGCTGTGAACATGTGGTTGCAAAGTTACTTTTTCAGTACAGTTGTAACTGAACGCTGTCTGAGGCAGTCACCAAATGAAGACTACCTGAACTTTATTATTAATTCTACTTAAGTGTAGGGAATATATAATGGTTTGACTGAACTTCCAGTATACACAGACTCAATCACTCCTGATGTAATAAGCCATTAGTGATATTTTCTCAAACTACATCTCGATCCCTAAGGCTTTGGATCCCTTTTTGGGGAATATGTCTGATCTCAGTTTCTGTATTAGTCCTTTTTGGGTTTGATTAGACTAACATTTTGCTCAATAATTTGCAATCTGTCCATTCAATACAGCAGTTAAATTCACTTACAGACGTTGGAAAGTCTCCTACCACATGTTGCCTTTTTTATGGTAGAATATCCACTTTAAGCTAAGAGACAAATTAAATTTAGCTTCCTTTAACAGGCATTAAGCAGGCAAGTTACACTGATGATAAATTACGTTGCTGTCAAGAAACAAATGAAACTTTATAAAGAGAGAGTTTAATCTTTTAAGATTGCAAGCAGATTACCAAGATACAAGTTTGGGAGTGGTGGGGGGATCCTAATTAGAATTCTGGCAAAATGAGTTGTAAAGGCAGGAGCAGGTGGCAAGGAAGCTAGAGTAAAATTTAAAGCCTTTCTTGAAAAGTCTTTTAGAAATCTTATAGGCCAGGCCAGTCTCAGATACTCCATTCCTATGTATCAATCCTATGTATCAATCAAGAAGTTGCTTGGTAGTTTAACAATTTCAAGTATATTTTTATCTGTTTGGCTTATCAAATTCTCCCAACACCAACTCCTCCTCCCCAGGAAAAACAATTAAAAATATAAAACAGCATACACAGACTGGACTTCATCCACTATAACAGTAACAAGCAACCATAAAATGCACCTCACAAATATTTGAGTTAAATGAATCATAGATTCAGTTCGTTTAAAATTTCTACTCCTTTTATTTCTTCTTTTTGGAAATCCTGGCTGGCTGAGGAACAATCACCAGCCGCAGCAGAGGCTTCCCTTCAGGCGACCCTCCTCCCTCTATGTTCTCTTCTCGCAACCCCCTGGCAGGCTACGGTGGGGCCGGGAAGGTGCGCACACGCAGGGACATCCTTAAATGAGCAGCTGGCCACCCTGCGTATGTCTTTGTTGTGGTTTGGCTGAGTCTGGCTGATCACTTGAGGGTCTCCTTGCACATGGGGGAACAACAACACTCCAAGGCGATAGCCAGAGCCTTAGTGCAGGAGAAGCTGTGTCCTGTTATGACCCCCCCTTAAGTGAGCTCCGGCCCGCCCCATGCACACCTTTGCTGCTTGCTTGAGGAGGGTCTTCCTGTGCTTGTGCACTCTCCTGGCCCTGCCATAGCTGGCAAAGGGACCGTGAGGGGGGAAGGAAGGTCTACAGAGATTTTCTGTGCCATAAATCATATACACTTTTGCCCTATCTGATAGATTGAATTTCAGGAAAGCTATTTTGCATTATTTGTCTTTCCTGCCAAATATATCATGATGGTATTGGGGAAAGACTGCTTTATAAACTACTTTGTTCTGTTTAACATCTACATAGAATGCTAGTAGAAGTCATTTTGAATTTTAATGTGATGAATCTACTAATAACGTACCCTGTACAGTTCTACCTTTTTGCCTGGTGCTGCTGTCAACAGAGGGAAAACTATGTACCTTCCTGAGCCTGTCAGACTTTAAGGCATCCAGAAAGTATCCATGATATCAATCACTCTGAGACATTTTTTCTCCAATTGATTTATTTAGAAACAGATCTGGTATGTCTATGGCAATTTCCCAAAGTGAAAGTATTTTCGCATGTTACACAGAATCCACCTTCTCTCCTCCCTTGTTTCCTCTTACTTCTATACTTCATAAATCACGATAACCAATTAACTGCAACTGGAATTTCTTAATAAGACATACAGAATAACCTTGAACTTTCAACTCCACCACCACCCTTCCATTTAAATGTGGCAGCTGAATTTCAAAGCTGACGGGGTCCCCCCTTGAAAACTCCTCCTAAAAGAAAAGGAAAAAAAAACACATAACAGGGGTTAATACATTGTCCTTAACCCCCTCTCCTCCCTCCACGAGGACCCTTCGGTTTGTTGGGAAAATCCTCATGGAATTGGTTAACCAATTGATTAGCATGAACATCCCAACTCTTTACCCAACTAGCATCTGAGAGGTGGTATCCTTTCCATAAGACCAAATATTGTAATTGGCCATGGTGTAATCTAGAATCGAGAAATTTTTAATTTCATAATGTGTTTCCCCCTGTACCATTAACGGTTTGGGGGAGTGATTGGCAGTGGTCTTATTGATGTAGTAGCTTCATAACAAATGTTCACAGTCTGTTTCCTACCATTTTTAGGAATCCTTGATCACATAATATGAAAAGATCAGCTTTAGGTACTACTTAATTACTGAACACAATTTAAAATGCCATAAGGCAGTGGCCCCCAACCTTTTGGGCATCAGGGATCAGTTTCGTGGAGAGAGGTTTTTCTATGGACCGGAAGGGGCGTAGTTTCATGCATTGCCTGCATCCTGCAGATGGGGCTTTGTTTGTTTGCAGGCCAGGCAGGAAAGGAATGTTCCAGACCCCTTTAGCCAAAGAATTCTGACCAGCGGAGTCCAGAGAGAGACCTTTCTCTGCCATTGATCCCACCATATGGAATGTTTTCCTGGAGGTGATGTGGACCCCCACTCTCCTGGTCTTTAGAAGGGCATGAAAACATGGCTCTGTGGCATTGTTTGGGACTCACAGAGGAGCATGCAGCCATGGGGCTGGTTAGTTCCCTATAAGCCCTCCTGCTGCCTTTTAATTAATAATTAATATAACTTCTTTTTAAATTTTTTATGTTTTTAATATTTTATTTATACACCTAGAATCCATCTGTGAGGAAGATGAGTGGTATTAGCTTTTGACAATTTACAGAACTGCATAGTTTGGAACTATTAATAAAAATTGAAATACTGTCTGAAATAACTCAATTTTTGAAGTTTCCTAAAAGCCAACTTGGGGGTGGAGGCAACTTGTTCAAAAATAGTGGTAGTGCCACGGAAAATCAGCTCTGTCATAGCTCCCCAAATCTCTTGGAAATGTGGGACTACAAGAGATTTCTCCTTATCTGTTGATATTAATTAGAACAGATAGTTCTGTAGGTATCTAAATGCCAAGCTGCATTATATGTCAATACTGCATCTTAAATTCTACTAACTGTACAATTTATAATCATTGTGGGGGGGCTGAAAAATCAATCTGCTGTGAACATCAGTACTTGAGGGACTGCATTCTATCTAAACCACTTATCATTTCTGAGTATTCTTTGAGTGTGGCTCTGTAAAACACATTGCAGTACATGCCTTAACCTATGACCATAATTGAGCCCAAAATTTCTGGTGTTAAGCAAGACATTTGTTAAGTGAATTTTGCACCTTTTTACAACCTTTCTTGCTACAGTTAAGTGAATCACTGCAATTATTAAAATAGTAACACTGTTGTTAAGTGAATCTGGCTTCTCTATTGATTGCTTATCAGAAGATCACAAAAGGTGACCTCATGACAAGCAAATGTCATAAACTAGTTGCCAGGTATCAAAGTTTTGATCATGTGACTATGGGGATGTTGCAACAGTTGTAAGTGAAAAATAGTGAAACATCACTTTTTTCAGTGCTATTCTAACTTTGAATGTTCACTAAATACATGGTTTAAAGATAAATCTTTCTATGCTTACATATATGATAAGCATATTTCAAGCCTAACAGTCAGATCCTCTCATGCGAGATTCTCCTGTGAAGCTCAGGAATACCAAGTAAACATGTTCACTTAGGAATGGATATTTGCATGCAAGTAGTATTCACATTCACCTCAAATCTTTCCTCTCTTAGAAGGAATTTTGTTGTTTTAAATATTCAAATTAGAACTCCAAGAACTTGGAACAAGAACTAGGGCATACATTCTCCTTAACACCTCTGATAAATGGCTGGAATTAATCTGAAAAAGGGCAGTGGGAGCTCTGGAGGACTTGCTTCAGGATTCATCTTATTACTGAGGAATAGTAGAAACTCTAAATTCAATGTCCATTAGATCTTTATTGTGTCTTTAACCAACTTTCAACAAAAAGGTAGGAAACAGTAGTAAAATCCAAATTAAAAATGATTGAACTTATTTGCATGAATTTATTCCAATATTATAGTAGAATATTGGAATGTTTGTCGTCTTCTACAGTAGGATTTCATTAAAGTGTTATGTAATCTGATATAATATAGTGAAGTTATATTAAATGCTAACACAGATGAATGAATATAGCCTTTGTCTAATCCAGGAGTGTCAAATTTAAGGCCCTGGGACCAGATCCACCCTGCGGGGTACTTAGATCTGGCCCATGGGGCCACCTTGGAAATAGCAAAGGACCAGCCCACGGTACCTCTTGACAGCGAAAACGGAGCTCGTGAGGGCTGCCTGCAGCCCTCCCGGGTTCAGTTTCCCCTGGCAGAGGGTTGCAGGAGGCTGTCGCAGACAAAAATGGAGCTTGAGAGCCCATTTTCACTGACAGAGCGCTTGGGCCACCAAAGTCGCCCTGACATGAGTGACATCAAGCTGGCCATGTCCCCTGGCCATGCCCACCTTGGCCCCCTGAGATCAAATACAACCCTGATGCATGTGCATACATACATCCTAGCATTTTCCAAAAATGCATAATTAAATTTTTTGGGATCAACCAAGTATTGATTCATTGGTTAAAATAGGAATTGACCATCCAGCTTGTCATACAAGCGTAATGTCATGGCTTGAGAATAGCCCAAAGGTCATCCAATTATCCTGGTGCCTTAACCACTAGATCAGACAGATTCGTTATCACCTGTAAATCACTTCATAGCATAGGGCATGAGCTTATGCCCACATCATATGATCAGGCAGAAGATATATGGGTTCCTTTTATTAAACAATGTCTCTATTGGAATCTAGGAAGTGTTCCTCTGACAAAATGCCTGCCTCTAGAATAGCATCTTTGCAGAGCTTTGTATAGCTGCCACCCTGATAATCTTCAAGGAGTCTCAGAAGACCTGGCTGTTCTTCTGGTTATGATCATTGCTGAACTTCTATCAATCTTGCTTTTTTTTTTTCTAGCTGTGCATAAGGATTTTTTCCCCTTATTTCTTGATGTGCATAGATTTTTGAATGGCCTTCTAATTCTCACAAAGGAAAGAAAAATATTTAATGCATTTCTATTATCTAAGCAAATTGGCACATAAGACTGAAACAGGATTACCAACTAAAAATACTACAAAAATCCTACAAAAATACCATGGAACATGTAACTTAACTAATATTTGTCTTTATTTTTTCCCTCCTTTTTAGGTGCCTTAGCTGGACCAAGAGTTGATCCTCATGTGAAAGCAGTTTGGGGAAAGAATGTTACTTTGAAGTGCATAATTGATATCAATGAAACATTAACACAGATTGCGTGGGAAAAGATACATGGGAAAACTATTCAAAATATTGCTGTTCATCATCCTGTGTATGGATTTTCTGTTCAAGAAGAATACGTAGGAAGAGTATTATTAAAAAACACCTCACTAACTGATTCATCTATCACCTTAATTAATGTTACCTTTTCTGATTCTGGTGAATATGTATGCAAAGCAGCTACATTTCCTCTAGGAAATTCCCAATCATCAACAATTGTAGCTGTATTGGGTAAGTATTTTATATTTATTTTACAACTTTTATCCAAAATGTTTGAAAAACCAAAATTAAAATTGATAACCATACCATGAATCAATAACATTTATTTGGTCAAGGATTAGCACAAATTAAAAAAAAAGATTACCATGAACAAAAGCCAAAGCTTACTATAAATGTAGATTTGATTTACGTACAGTGGAGTTCCAGTGGAAATATCCTCTTGAAGGAAAGGTGTAGAACAATTATTGCAGATTCAAATATCTTCCTTCGAAAGCAGATATTCAAGGGTGTAGATAAGAGGGCAGGAACATTTAGAAATAATTACTTCAGCAGGAGTATTCAGTTCATCACACAATTTGGATCTTTTAGTGAATGAGCAGAATGATTAATATGTACTTTATCTGGAGAAGGAAGGCTCTGGTTTATTTTTTCATTTAAGAGAATTACCAACAGATACACATTTTTTTGGAAATACGAAAACAATAAAAAATGCGGCAAGGATCCCCCTTTGGGTGGCTGTGACTATAATTTTTCAACCTTCCTGGGCTTTTTTTTGAAGAGGAAATAAAATATATGCAGTAATTTTTCAACTTACCTTTCAAATATCAATATATTTCTTCCTCCAGGAAATATACCATATGTGAATTGGTTTGTTCATGAAGGTATGGTTTTCTGTAATAATTGAGTGTTTTTGCTATGTCTGCCTCTGTGCTAATGCTGTGGGGCATAGTGAGGACAGACTTAGATCTGTAAACTCCTAGATAGTCAGTAAAAGAAAATAAAGACCTGGGTGGAAAAAAATCCGAAATTATTTTCTTGTTAAATGTCATTGCCTTTTGGATGAAGAAATGTACAGGTACTCTTTGTCCAGTGACTACCTCATGTAGTGACCATTCACAGTCACTAAGGTGATGAAAAGGTAACTTTATGACCAGTCCTTATGCTTTATTTGTAATAACAATAAAAAAATTAAGTACATTTATTTTCAAATACTTCTCATGTGTACATATTGCAAAACATAGGTGATTACAGAAAGGATGGCTGCTATCCTGATGCGCAGTTATGCTTCTTTCAGGATTCATTTCATTTGTTGGAGTACTAATTTATACATTTGCGGTAGCAAAGGCCCAATGTCTTTACTGACTAAAGAAATATCACAACAAATAAATGAGCATTAAACAATATCTGATTTGAGAATGTCAACTATACAAAGACATAATATGAAAGCTAGTTCCTGCATATCTCCATCAATAATCTCAGCATTTTTTACTGTCTACATCAATATAGCCATCTTTTTGGAGGGATATTAACAAAGGCATATATGATATTATTAGACAGTCATATATTTTACTTAACAGAAATGCTACATATACAATAAATAAAAATTATCCAGAACTATTCCAAACCATCTTTCAAACTATTTGAGGAAGACAATTTCAGCTACCATGATTGTTGGCTCTGCTTTTAGCCAAGCTGTCTTCATTTTACGATTTTTCACCAGAATTGACTGGTCAATTCAAATTCAAGTTTCTTAATCACCAACACTTTAAAAAATTTTTTTTTTATTGATTTTTAAGATGAACATAGACAAACAAAACATAAAAACATCAAGCCATCTTCCATATATATATATATACATACAGTGTGCCGGTTGGTTTACAAATTGTTTTGTGCTTTCATTTTGTAGCCTTCAATTACAATTACATTGTATATATTCTCATATTTTCAATCAAGTATTAAATATATTAATATCATTGTTAATCGATCATTTGATTATACTTTTATTCATTCATGTTTTATGAAATAATCATATTTTACTTAATTTGTTTCATGACAATTCATATTATCATCTCAAATCTATCCTACAATCATTTTGTAGATATAATAAGAAAAGAATACATCTTTATATATTTATTATTTTTTAAGAATCTACATATTTAATTACCATGTTTTATTGTCTAACCATTGATAGAATAGATCCCAAATTTTATAAAATTGTATCTTGTCAATCTACTCATTTCAGCACATTCCAATATTTTCTTAATGATTTCCTCCTGTGATGGTATTTTCTCATTTTTCCAGTTTTTAGCAAATACAATCCTAGCCGTTGTTAATACATTTACAGTCAGGTATTTCAATTCTTTACTATATATTTCAGGTAAAATTCCCAATAAAAATATCTCTGGATTCAAATCTATATGCTTTTTTGTCATTTTTTCCAACCACGTGTGGATTTTAGTCCAATATTTTTTAGCATCTGCAGAAGTCCACGACATATGGTAATATGAGCCAGGTGTCTGATGACATTTCCAACATTTTTCAGATTTCTTCTTGAACATTCTTGCTATTCTTGTCAGGGGGAAATGCCACCTGTAAAACATCTTATACAACTTTTCTTTATATGGCTGTTGACATTGTCATTTTATAATTTTGAGACCACAATTTTTGCCATTTCTCTAGATCAATCCCATATCCAAAATTCTTCCCCCAAGTAATCATTGTTTCTTTAACTTATTCTTCTAGTTTAATTTCTAATAAATATCCATACAATTTTTTAATCACCTTTTCATCAGTACCTGTCAAAATCAGTCAGTTTATCAAAGAAACCTTCTGTTTTAGAGTCTTTATCATACCTTGAATGTATTTGCGCATATGAAAACGAATTCATCTTTATACCTTGTTCCTCTAATTTTTGTATAGATTTAAGTTCACCCTTTTCATTCAGTATTTCACCATATCTAACTGTTCGTTCCTTTTTATATATTATAGGATAAGAAAATGCTTCAATAGACGATAGCCAAACCGGAGTTTTCAAATAACATTGTCTTTTAGTCTTCTCCCAGTTTAACCACAGAGACTCCCATATATAATGTCTTCTAAAGTACCCCTGTGTTTTAGTTCCTTTATACCATAGAAAAGCATGCCACCCCAACAACAGATCATGTCCTTCTAATGTCAACAATCTAGTATTTTTTAATGTATTTTTTAATGGATACATTCCTTAACCCACATCAAATTTGTAGCTTGGTAATACAACTCCCAATTAGGCAAACCAAATCCTCCTCTTATTCTGGCATCTTGCAAAAGTTTTAACTTTATTCTTGCTTTCTTACCTTGCCGTATATATTTCAACACAATTTTATTTAAATCTTCAAAGTAATCTTTTCCAAGCCTAATTGGAATTGTTTGGAACAAGTATAAAATTCTGGGTAATATATTCATCTTGATTGTTGATATTCTCCCTATTAATGACAGTAGTAAATTCTCCCATTTCGCCAAATCTAGCGCTATCTTCTGCTTAAGTTTGATATAATTATTATCTTTTAGCGTACTGCATCTTGCTGTCAAAATGTATTCCCAAGTACTTGATCTTATTTGTGACCTGAATTTTCAATAGATCTGCCAGTTCTTCCTTTTGTCTTAATAGCATATTCTTTGTCAAGATCTTTGTCTTATCTTTATTTATTTTCAAACCAGCCACCTTTCCATATTAATCACCAACACACTTTGAGGGGGTTCAATAGACCTGGAATTACATTTTCTATTCAAATGAATTGCAATTTTCAAACGTTAGTATATTTCAGTTTTTAGATACCTAAAACCATTATTCTCCCACGAGCTGCTCAGAGCATTCAGTAGTGGGGGGTGCTTCATTCTCTGCTTGTCTAGGCTGGGCTTAATTTGCGGAAGGCTCCTCCTCCACGGGACTCCTCCCCAGTGTTCCCCAGTTTTGGTTCAGCCTCGTGAGAGATAGGCAGTGCTTTTTCGTTACTCCTTGGCCGAAACAGGAGAATTCTCGTTCAGGTTTGGAGACAGTCAATTTCATCTTTCAGGTTCTTCTAACAATTGCTCATCGATTTACCGATGCTACCTTTGCCACCTGGCCATTGGGGATCGCATTATCAGGAAGCACTTCTTGCACTCCTAAGTGGAGGGAAGCTTCGGACCGTTCTGCCCCCCGCTAGCCCTACCCTTGCCATAGTGATAGCCACGCCGTTTTAACATACAAACGGCGTGGCTTTTCTCTCGCTCTCTCCCAAGTCATATCAAAGATTTTCCCCCCAAAACACCATTTGGGGTGGAGGTGTAATCTCTTGGTTATTTTCACCCCTCCCAGCCGGTTTAGTCCTAAGGGAAAGCTGTTTGGAGCTAATCCCTTTTTCACGGCGGGAGATTGCTGCCGGCGCACGCACCACAAATAACGACCGGTCACCATTTTTGCTGTAAGGGGAACGCGTGGCCATGCTGAGTGCGAATTCAATAGACTGTGAGGTAATCCTTATTCCAGATTCAGGGGGTTTTTTTTTTACTCAAAATCCCCCGAGAAATCATCACAACCTCGTTTCTAACCATATTCGAGGCCATTGTTAATTCTTGTCGTTGGCTTAACCCTCACAGTTCTCCCTATCCAGCAGCACAACAGCGAGCACCTAGGCCAGTGTCCACCTGTGCAGGGAAGCTGTTGAAGACCTGTGGGTGATACTTTGGCTTGCTAGGTGTTCTCCATTTGGCTGATTGGGACATCCAATATTGATATACGTTTGCATACATATATGCACTGATAATATTAATAATAACTATAATAATATTAATGTAATCAATACTAGTAATATAACAATAATAAATTATTGTTGAGATATGACTCAATTTTGAAACATGTTCATATTTATATATAAAAAAAGAAAGGGATTCGATCTCAGGGCAACCTGTCCATCCTTGGTCAGGTCCCTGGGCGCGCCAACCACCTACACAATATAGCATTAAATAATGAGTGTACTGTAAATTCTATAATCGAAATGGCAGGGGGTAGTGGTTCACATACCTCAACTTCAAGAGGCAAGTCTAAATCTCAACACAATCCTAAGCAAAAAAAAAAAAAGGACTTCTAAGGCATCAGAAAAAGACGCCAACAGGCACCACAAGGCACTGGAAAAACAAATAAGTGCACACAGGAGGCACACAGGACCTCTCAAGCTTTCTCATCCCACAGTCCAGAGCCATCCTCCTCTTCCCCCACTCCTCCCCCCCAGATCTCTCCCTCTCATGCAGGCACAGCATGGCTCCCCAGAGTCAAGAAGCCCAGTCAACTCAATCACCAACCATGCGAAGGATACCTGAAGCGACGTTCACACCAACAGCTGCCAGTCTTTGATAGGAACAGTCTCTTCCAGACGAAGTGCCAGAGCGAATGAAGACCTGGATGGAGATGGCTGTTCGTCAGGGAATCGCAGCAGGCCTGCAACATGCGGTTCTGACCAGGGATCATCCTGCACCCACTGAGTATGATTTACAATCAGTTTGATCATTGGCCAGATCGGAGTAACCTATACCCAGGTACAGTTTCAAGGGAGTATGCTCCTCCAGGGGCCACAGGAGGAGGAGGAGAAAGAGGTGGAACACATTGAGCAGATGGAACAGAGTGAATCAGAATCAATGCATGATACTGACCCGGCCATGTCAGAAGTGGACCCCTTAGAAAGGGGGATGTCTGATGATGAGGGCCTTGTTCCCGACCAACCTGTATTTACAGGCTTATTCTGCCCACAACTTTTCAAGTCACTCTTGTTTAAGGCCAAAAACTGCGCGCCTGGACAAGTCAGCCCCTTCTACCATTCCAATTCCATCAGAAGAGGCACCAGAGGATCTCATCTTCAACCAACCTGTAGTTGAGGCAGATGTGATTCCAGTCCCTCACATGTTTGCGGACCTGGTACAGAAACAGTGGACTTTAGCAGTGTACCTGGCCCCCACGGATTACAACAGGAAATACTTTAATTTGGCCCCAGATTTCTTAAAATTGTTGAATACTCCCGAGGTAGACCAACCCATTGTGGGATTAGCGTCCTTGTCCTCCATTCCCAGTGAGACTCTGGAGGCATTAAAGCCGGAGGAAAAATGGGCCGAGCTAGCCCTGATGAGTCTGATGCGTGGGCCATCAGAGTGGCCACGGCTGCTTTCTTCTTTACCCGTTCTTCCCTTAGATGGCTCTGGCTATTACAGGAGCATGTCCCCAATTCTAACATTAGAGCACACCAAGACATTACAAAACTTATAGCAGCCACTGAATTCTCAGCTGACACAACCTTTCATGCAGTTAAGTTTTCAGCCAGAGCCATTACTTCACATGTCACAGCACGACACTTGTTATGGTTAAAGAATTGGCAAGCCGATGTTAAGCATAAATGTAAGCTCACTTCATCTCCTCTTGCGGGAGACACTGGCCCTTCCCTCAATCCGCTACTTATCGAGACTCGAAACAAAAAGAAAATTTTACCTTCCCTTTTTCGGAAGTCAGTCCCTAGAAACCCTCAGTCCTTTCAGAGGGGATCCTTTCAACCCTTTTATCAGGGACCATTCTCAACCAGATACCAGAGACCCCCACCCTTCCGACCAGGGCAACAGCCAGAGAGGTCTGACTTTGGGGGTAGGAACCAAAGGGGTGGCCAATCCAAGAGATCCTTCCAAGGAGTGGGAAATAGATCTTTCCAGTGTCCAAGATAACCCCATGGACCCAGCTCCCATTGGTGGCCACCTTAAATTATTCGTGGACCAATGGAACTTCTCTGATTCCTGGGTCAGAGACACAATCAGATTCAGCCTTGCGCTGGAGTTTCAATCCGCTCCCCCAGACTTCTTTGTCGTGCCCTTTTTCCAGAAATCTGGTTAAATGAAATCTTAGGGAAACAGCTATTCAACATCTATTGGACATACGAGCCATCCAACCAGTAGCTACCAACCAATGAGGACAAGGTTTCTATTAACATCTTTTTGTTGTTCCCAAAAGTTCAGGGGAGTGGAAAGCAATCTTGGATTTGAAATATCTTAATCAATTTTTAGTATATTGCAAATTCAAAATGCACACCCTGCAATCTATCTTACTTGGCATCAGAAAAGGTTACGTCCTTACATCCATAGATCTGACGGAGGCGTACTTACATATTCCCATTCGGCCTTCCCACTATAAATTTTTACGATTGTTATAATCTCCATTTCGAATATGTGGCTCTTCCTTTCGGACTAGCATCTGCCCCCAGGGACCTTCACAAAGGTTCTCGCAGCCCTCACTGCTCATCTCCAAGGTGTCCCCATACAACTGCAGTGTTACCTTGATGACGCCTTAATTTTGTCATCTTCTGTTCATCAAGCAGTCATAGATACTCAGACTACATTACAATCCCTACGACTACACGGGTTCTCAATCAATTGGGAAAAGAGTCATTTAACACCTACAACTCGATGAATCCATCTGGGGGCAGTCATAGATACAGTGGAAGGCAAAGTTTTCCTGTCACCAGATAGACAAAACAGCATTCATCAATTAGTTAAGTAGATCAGGATTCATAAGAGGGTGTCCCTAGCTGAACTATCAAAATTGTTAGACAAGATGATCTCATGTATATCTATTATTCCTTGGGCCCAGCTCCACACTAGATCCCTCCAGTGGTTCCTGCTCCCATACCAGCGATCCGGCCGAAGCAACTCCAAATACAAGGTCAAGGTTCCATCACAGGTCCTCATATCTCTCCTCTGGTGGACCAGACCAGCCATAAATAGAGGTTGTATATTCAAAGAGCCCCACAGACTTACCATCACCACCGATGCCAGCCTGTTTGGATAGGGATTCCCTTTCAATTGCTCACAGTACAAGGCCGCTGGTCCTCCATACAACAGTCGTGCAGCATAAACTGGCTGGATCTTCAAGCAATACACCTGGCTCTCCGCAGCTTCCTTCCACAGGTACGCAATCAACACATACTAATATTGACTTACAACGTGACCGCGAAAGCTCACATAAACAAACAAGGGGGAACTCAGTCGAAACACCTCATGTGAGAAGCGGAGCGCTTGTGTCGTTGGGTAGAGAGCAACCTGATTTCCATCAAAGCAGAACACATTTCGTGCCTGTCGAATACACAGGCAGATTGGCTAAGCAGGGCCACGATAGAGCAATTGGAGTGGTGCCTCCATCCGACCCTCTTTCAAGAGGCAGTCAGGACATTTGGGCAGTGGATGGTAGACCTGTTTACTTCCTCCCTCAACGCTCAGCTCGCAAGATTTCTTTCCAGATACCCTTCGCAAGGAGCGGGGAATTTCAATGCGCTCCGTTGCCATTGGCCCCTGGGGCTTCTGTACACATTCCCACTACTTCCACTGATCCCCAAGGTCATCCAGAAGCTGCTGGACGAGAGGGCAGAGCTGCTTCTGGTAGCTCCTTACTGGCCCAGACAGTTATGGTTTGCAGACCTCCGCAGTCTATCCGTATCACCACCATGGAGAATTCTGCCAGACAGGGACTTGTTAACCCAGGGACCCCTTCAATATCCGGACTCTCAATGGTTGCACCTGACCGTCTGGAAGTTGAGCGGAGTCGTCTGAAGAGCAAAAAGGTTTCCAACAGAGTTATCACCACCATCCAAGCTGCCAGATGCCCCTCAACAACTCGCATCTACAATGCCATGTAGTCCAGTTTCTGCAAATGGTATACTAAGTCTCAAACTGATCCTATAAGTCTCAAACTGATCCTATCAGTGGCTCAAATCCTAGAGTTTCTACAAGAGGGGCTTGACAAGGGATTATCACCTAATCCATTGAAAAGACAGGTGGCGGCCTTGGCATCAGTTGTCACTTGTGAAGGTCTACTGTCTCTTTCTCATCACCCATGCATACGGAGTTTCCTTCGAGGAGCCACAAATTTACACCCGCCAGCAGTTCACCATTATCCCACTTGGGTCCTTAACAAGGTCCTCATTGCACTCACTAAGCACCCTTTCAAACCCTTGAAATTGTCAAGTCTCCAATTTCTGGCATATAAAGTAGTATTCCTTGTAGCGATCACTTCCGCTCGTCGTATTTCGGAACTGGCAGCTTTGTTGATCAGAAAAGACCTTTGTGTCTTCCATTCTGACTGGGTGGTCCTTCGTCCTGATCCTATGTTTATACCCAAAATTAATTCAGCTTTTCACAGGGCACAAGAGCTGATACTTCCTAATTTTTGTCCCAGGCCAGCCCAAGGGTTGGAACAACAATGGCATCAGCTGGATGTGAGGTGAGCATTGCAAATAAATATTCACTGCACAGCGTCTTTCAGAAAAGCTTTATTTGTGTCCTTTCAGCCCAACACTCAAGGATGCAAGGTCTCATCCTCCACAATAGGCTGTTGGCTACGGGCTACAATAGTGAAAACCTATCAGACTCAATCACAACAGGTGCCCGGGGCATAACAGCTCATTCAACAAGGAGCGCTGCAACATCAGCAGCATGGGCCACTCAGGCACCAATCACTGACATCTGTCGAGCCGCAACCTGGGCTTCCATCGCCTTTCATTAGGTATTTTAAAATAGGTGTGTTTGCATCAGCTGAGGTCTCCTTTGGCAGAAGGGTTCTGCAACAGGTCCACAGGGACCAGGAGGGGATTCCAGGACAGACAGAGTCCCTCCTGTAGGACAGGCCAAGCTTTGGTATGTCCCACTACTGGATGCTCTGAACAGCTCATAGGAGAAAGGGCGTTGGTACTTACCTGATACGCCCATTCTCTTTGAGCTGCGAAGAGCATCCAGCCCCACCCTCTTTCCGTCTGGTGGGATCCTGTTTCGGTCAACAAATTTTCACATATTAAGGGCGAGGGTGTTTGTTTTTCTCATCTTCGCCAAAACGGGGGAACACTGGGGAGGAGTCCCATGGAGGAGGAGGAGCATTCTGCAAATTAAGCCCAGCCTAGACAAGCATAGACTAAAGCACCTCCCACTACTGGAAGCTCTTTGCAAAGAGAATGGGCGTGTCAGGTAAGTACCAATGCCCTTTTTCCAACTTGGGTATTCAATTATTTCTTCTACAGATTGATTTGGTTAGCTTTCATTCTAC
Source organism: Pseudonaja textilis (assembly GCF_049901715.1). Taxonomy (NCBI): domain Eukaryota; kingdom Metazoa; phylum Chordata; class Lepidosauria; order Squamata; family Elapidae; genus Pseudonaja; species Pseudonaja textilis. Next base: position 34,079,147 of record NC_141996.1, read on the forward strand.
TTTTTACTACTTAAAAAAATGAATTGTTAGCATCTGTTCAGCATAAAGTAGCTAAATTTTGTGTAACTGATGAAAACAAGTTATAATACTTTTGATCTTAACAGGTTATCAGGTTAATGGGTTATCGGGATTTATAGTTTTCCATTTTTATTTTATACTTACTAATGTTATGATTATTCATCCAAGTAAGAATTATGTTAACATAGTGATGAAGGAGTGAATGCTGTATTCTGGGATTTGTTCTGCAAGTTGTTAGTCTGTTGTTCTATTTATTTGTTTCACTCTGTTTTTGTTCTTTTAAATTTGGTCATGGAATGAATAAATATTACCGTATTGTTCGGCTTGCATCTATTAAAGATAACTTTCCAAGTCCCTTGGAGGCTGCTAAAACATCCAGGCCATACTCTTTCATTTGTCATTTTAATTATATGTGTTGCTAAGCATATGCTGCAGGCAAATTAAACCTAAAATTCCTCTCTTAAAAAAAAAACCCATTAAAAATCTGTGAATTTAAAGTATTATTCTTTTGTTTTATCCAACCATTCTGGTAGAACAATTTCTCCTCTGTTTTCTGATTTAGGTTATACCACAATCTCAACTTCTCGTGTGATCCAAAATCAAATTGTAATAGTTAAATAATCAGGTTTTCAAAGCAAGAAAGTATAATTCTGATTTTAATACTCAAAAAATTAAAGGGAACACTTAACACAATGTAACTCCAAGTCAATCACACTTCTGTGAAATCAAACTGTCCACTTAGGTAGCAATACTGATTGACAATCAATTTCACATGCTGTTGTGCAAATGGAATAGACAACAGGTGGAAAGCATAGGCAGCAAGACATCGCCAATAAAGGAGTGGTTCTGCAGGTGGTGACCACAGACCACTTCTCAGTTCCTATGCTTTTTGGCTGATGGTTTGGTCACTTTTGAATGCTGGCGGTGCTTTCACTCTAGTGGTAGAATGAGACGGAGTCTACAACCCACACAAGTGGCTCAGGTAGTGCAGCTCATCCAGGATGGCACATCAATGCGAACTGTGGCAAGAAGGTTTGCTGTTTCTGTCAGCGTAGTGTCCAGAGCATGGAGGCACTACCAGGACACAGGCCAGTACATCAGGAGACGTGGACAAGGCCGTAGGAGGGCAACAACCCAGCATCAGGACTGCTATCTCCGCCTTTGTGCAAGGAGGGACAGGAGGAGCACTGCCAGAGCCCTGCAAAATTACCTCCACCAGGCCACAAATGTTCATGTGGCTGCTCAAACGGTCAGAAACAGACTCCATGAGGGTGGTATGAGGGCCCGACATCCACAGGTGGGGGTTATGCTTACAGCCCAACACCGTGCAGCACGTTTGGCATTTGCCAGAGAACACCAAGATTGGCAAATTCGCTACTGGCACCCTGTGCTCTTCACAGATGAAAGCAGGTTCACACTGAGCACATGTGACAGACGTGACAAAGTCTGGAGATGCCATGGAGAACGTTCTGACTGCAGCATCCTCCAGCATGACTGGTTTGGCAGTGGGTCAGTAATGGTATGGGGTGGCATTTCTTTAGGGGGCCGCACAGCCCTCCCTGTACTCGCCAGAGGTAGCCTGACTGCCATTAGGTACCAAGATGAGATCCTCAGACCCCTTTTGAGACCATATGCTGATGCGGTTGGCCCTGGGCTCCTCCTAATGCAAGACAATGCTAGACCTTGTGTGGCTGGAGTGTGTCAGCAGTTCCTGCAAGACGAAGGCATTTATGCTATGGACTGGTCCACCCATTCCCCCGACCTGAATCCAATTGAGCACATCTGGGACATCATGTCTCACTCCATCCACCAATGCCACATTGCACCATAGACTGTCCAGGAGTTGGGGGATGCTTTAGTCCAGGTGTGGGAGGAGATCCCTCAGGAGACCATCCGCCATCTCATCAGGAGCATGCCCAGGCGTTGTAGGGAAGTCATACAGGCACGTGGAGGCCAACCCACCACTGAGCCTCATTTTGACTTGTTTTAATGACATTACATCAAAGTTGGATCAGCCTTTTTTTCCATTTTAATTTTGAGTGTACCTCCACATCCAGACCTCCATGGGTTGCTAAATTTGATTTCCATTGATAATTTTTGTGTGATTTTGTTGTCAGCACGTTCAACTATGTAATGAACAATGTATTTGATAAGAATATTTCATTCGTTCAGATCTAGGATGTCTTATTTTTGTGTTCCCTGTATTTTTTGAGCAGTGTATATCTAAATGGTAAGAGCTGCCATGATTTCAAAGGTGTTATATGTTTATTTTCCAAATAGGCCCAGAGAGGAAAGTAATTAAAATAAGTCTCATTCCAGAAAGTTAGAGTTATTAAGAAAAAGTGCAAAGATATACCTGAAAAGCTGACAAGCTAAAGCTCCTATACTTATTAAGTAACTGCAATTTAGTCAAAGATGTTCTGGGGACATTAGCCTGCTGTAATATTTTCATTAACTTTTTCATCTGAATGAAATATGTAATGAAAATTAACACTGAAATAATGTTTTAAAAGTACATTAATTTTGATATGATAGTCACTTTATTAATGTTAATCTTACTGTAAAAAATTAATGGGAGTTAAATTATTGACCAAGTGAAATTTCACTGAAATTATGATAGTACGTTTAGATTTACTTTACTCAGTGTTTTGTGATAAACTTCTGAAGAGAAGTGAATCCAATAATTTTATAGAATATATAGAAAATGTAAAAGCTAATATACAATGATATATAGAAAGAATTGGTCCCAAAGGCATTTACGATTTACTCCAAATAGTAGTGTATTTTACAGACTATAAATAATATTGTTGTATTTCAACAGGTTTAATTATATAATTGCCAAGGATAGCCAAGATATCACTGGCAAATAAGTGCAATTTATATTTAATGTCAAATGCCACCAAGCCTTCTTTATCTCCTTCTAACAGAAGAAGGGAGAAAGACAGGGAGACAGAGTGACTCAATGGCTAAGATGCTGAGCTTGTCGATCAGAAAGGTCAGCAGTTCAAATCCCTAGCACCGTGTAACAGATAAGCTCCCGTCACTTGTCCCAGCTTCTGCCAACCTAGCAATTCGAAAGGATATAAAAATGCAAGTGGAGAAATAGGGATCACTTTGGTGTTAAGGTAACAGCGTTTCATGCACTTTCAGCGTTTAATCATGCCAGCCTCATGACCATGGAGATATCTTTGGAAAGCACTGGCTCTTTGGCTTTGTAACAGAGATGAGCACCTCCCCCAGAGCCAGAAACGACTAGCATGTATTTGCAAGGGGAACCTTTACCTTAACAGGAGACGTCAAGAATCAAATTAAAGAATAAAGGAGATAGGGGCGTTCCCTGTTAGATTTCCCAATGTAATTTGAAGGATGGAGAGTCAAATTCAAAGATGATAGATAACTGGCCACAGGATGAGGATACCAGATTGTAATTAATGAACAAAAGATAAGAGAAATCCATATTTTTTTTAAAAAAAAACATTAATCAGTCTGGCTCATACATAGCTCTTTCAATATCTAACAAAATTTGATTCTCGTGTATCCAGAGCTATATCCATAATACCAATCATCATATGAATATTGTGAAACATTTTCTATTTTATATAAATTCAGAGAGATGGATCTATTATGAATGGTATAACTTTCCATAGTCTTGTAACCAATGTTAATATTTTGCCATCTACTTATAAGATGGTTCATTTCTGTAAACAGAAACTACAGTCAAAGGGAAGCTGGAAATCATTCAAGATGTTTTATTTTGAAAAGTTTTAAAGTAGTTAAAATATTTGATTTTTGATCTTTTTTTTTGATTTTTTTCTGTAGTTGAACCAACTGTGAGCTTAACAAAGGGACCAAATCCTTTAATAGATGGTGCCAATCAGACAGTTGCAGCCATTTGTACAGCAGCCACTGGAAAACCAGCTGCAGAGGTTGTCTGGGAAGGTGATCTTGGTGAAATGGAATCTACTTCAACTTCATATCCAAATGAAACAATCACAGTGCAGAGCCAGTACAAGCTTGTTCCTACCCGCTTTGCTAGGGGAAGACGTATAGCTTGTATTGTGAGACACCCAGCTTTAGAAAAAGAGATAAGAATGCTTTATGTGCTGGATATTCAATGTAAGTAACGATACATTAGTTGGCATATATTTTGTTTTGGTATGCACACCTACATTTTTGGACAGACTTGAACTATATTATAAGAGTCAGGTTTCACAAGTGGATATGAAAAAATAAATCCGTTTTTTCTCTTGGTTTGGAGTTATATATCACACATGCAGGGGTGGGATTCTACTGGTTCGGACCAGTTTGAGCGATCTGGTAGTTCTGGTGATCATTTGGCCCCACCCACCTGCCTCTGCTCTTTCCTGTGCTTTTATTTCCTTGTTTTGGAGCACAGCTGATTCATGCGGCGGAGCAGTTTTGCTGCAACTCAGCTGTTATACTTACAAGGGCTGCAGTAGAAGGTAAGAATTATAGTTGAAAATGGGCTTCTTAAAATGGTGTGCATGTGCGCAAAGCACGTGATCACCAAACCGATCATTACACCAGTTCAATCACACCACTGCACACATGTATATACAAACTCTGTTCTTTCATACAATTCATGGATCAGAATGATGATGACCGTTCTTCTGATTTTCAGCAATTGTAGTTCAGACAGGGCTTCAAGCACTGTAAAATAGAGGGCTGAATTTTAGGGCCTTAGCTTGCCCAACCCTGCTTATCAATTTTCTTTCAGTAAAACTATTTCATGTTATGAATGTTAGCATAATCTAACGGATCTGAAAGGTATTGAAACATTATTATTGTTATTTGATGCTTTTAAATCAATGTTGATACCTGATGACTGCCTGGACAAGTTTTTGGAAGTGGTTTGCCATTATCTGCTTCTTAAGAGAGAGTAACTGGCACAAAGTCACTAAGTTTGCTTTGTACCTAAAGTGGGACTAGAACAAACATTTTCCCAGTTTCTAGCCAAGTATCTTAACTACTACGCTAAACCGACCAGTGGTAGGATTCAATTTTTTTTTTACTATCGGTTCTATGGGCTTGGCTTGGTGGGTGTGTCAGGGGAAGGATACTGTAAAATCTCCAGTCAGAGGTGGTATTGGCCAGTTCTCTGAACTACTCAAAATATCCCTTACCGGTTCTCCAGAACTGGTCAGAACCTGCTGAATACCACCTCTGAAACCGACCCTTGAAAACAAACATTTAGGTCACGTAAAAATTGAGGCAACTTTTTAAACATGTATTTTATTATTGGTATGTAAACATGGCTTGTATGTAAATATTATAAATATTTATGTAAATATTGATTTTTTTATTAAAAAAAGAGCAACTTTTACCTCAAAGCAGGCAAAGCAGGCAGGCAGATTGAGTTCTTTAGATTTTACTCTGGACTTGATTTTAAGTACTTCCCTCATTGCTTATGCAAATGCGTATAATTATATATGTTTGTAGATTCTCCTGAGGTTACGGTAACTGGATATGATGGAAACTGGTATATTGGAAGAGAGAATGTTTTGCTCAGGTGTAATGCTGATGCAAATCCACTACCAATGGAGTTTACATGGAGTCGGTAAGTCATTCTCAAAATAAATTACATTTAGCTAAATTAAATCAATTTAATAATAGTATACTATGAATATAAAAGTATATTCATATCAGAATATATTGTGCAGATAATCCTCAACTTACAACAGTTCATTTAGTAACTGTTCAAAGTTACAAAATCATTGAAAAAAATGAATTATGACCATTTTTCAACTGTTGCAGCATCCCCGTGATCATGTGATCAGAATTAGGATGCTTGGCAACTGGTTCATATAGATGACTGTTGCAGTGTCCCAGGGTCATGTGATCATCTTTTGTGATCTTCTGACAAGCAAAGCCAATGCGGAAGTCAGATACACTTAATCATGTTAACAACTACAATGTTTCACTTAAGGTGGAAAGAAAGGTCATAAAATGGGGCAAAATTCACTTAACAGCTATCTCACTTAACATAAATTTTGGGCTCAATTGTAGTCATAATTTGAGGACTATCTGTATACAGCAAAGCATTTTGAATCTTCCAAAAATACAATTGAAAACAAAACTAGATTAAAAGGCACATTTTCTGAGCTAGCAAATCAAATGTGACAAATAGCAATGTTGAAGTGCTACAGTAATTTTCAACAAAGTTGACATAATTAAATAACTTACATTAGTGACATAAATAAATAATATACTAAATAACTTAAATATATGTACAATTTGAATAATTTATTTTTAAAAAGTTAAATAATTAAGTGTACTGTAAACACTGTTTAAAACAAGCATAAAGCTAAATCTTCCTAATTAATGGTGTAAATTAGTTTATTTTATATCCACCCTGTGTCAAGTGCAAGGAAGCAGAAACTACTTTGAGAGTAGGCCAAAATAGTTTATTTATTGTTGATCTCCTATTTACAAGAATCTTTCCAGACTTAACTACATTCTCTTGTGAACAGGCAGATAAAGGCTGCGATATTTTGGTCTCTGCTAGTTTCTCCCACAGAGCAACTGCAAGCTAGGCTGACTCTTTTCTCTTCTCTCTTCTCTATAGTAGTTGGTGATTCCACCATCCTGATTCCACAAGTTTGACTTAAAGGACAAATAAAAACAAAATACTATGCATTATGTTTTTATTGGAGTAGTTCATACTTTATAGAAAAAAGTTCATGATTCATATACAACTAATTAAGGATTCCAAAACAGTATTCTTAAAAAATATTGGTAACCATATATACATATGTGAACCATATATAGTTCTAAAATTTCAATGTCAGATTTAGTAGTTTGTAGACCCCAGCAACTTATGAAACTTATATTTTCTGGTAACTACAGTGCTAAAACCTGTTTTGTGTCTTCAGGTTGCCTGCCATTTTAAAATTAATAACAGTGTCACTTCAGAACTTCAAATGATGGTTTTTAAGTTCTTATCAGTTAGCCAAAGCTCTTCCATAGGTCCATTCAAACCTGGCTTAAGCATCTTTGTATCTATTATGTTCTATATACAGATACTGGCCAGGGAGTATCTGTCTTGCTCTTGCTCTCTCTCTCTCTCCCCCCTTCTCCTTCCCTCCCTCTCCTTCCCCCTCCCCCTATATCTATCCATCTGCATGTTTCTATTAACAAAATTTATTGAAAAATTAGGAACTGTAAAAGCACAATCAAAAAACAAAAATAATGGATAGATGGATGTTAACAATATCAGCCCTTTACAAGTTTAACTATCCCCTGGGATCCCCAGCTTTGCTGGCATAACAGGTCTTGAAAGAGGTTCTATAATGTGGCCATCACAACAGAAAAGGTCTGCCATTGAGGGCCCAGATTGGTAACACATTGCAAGTAGCGCTCTTGGTCCAGGAATGGATTCAGTTGGCACACAATTGTGCAAAAGCCCATCTAACCATGACTACCCCTTGCTCCAAATTATATGAGATTTCTAGGAAAGACTTGCTAGCACAGTGGTTGCCAACCGGTGGGCTGGGGACCACTGGTGGTCCGCAAGAAAATTTTGGTGGTCCGTAAAGAAATGTCCCCTCCAAAGCACTCCCCCCCAAAGTAATTAATCCAGGTTGAGTAGGAACACAAAGCTGCGCCGCCCACATGGCCCGCCCACCCTCTGCCCCCACCCTTTGGCCGAGTGCAAACCTTACCTTGAGTAGAGCCATGCGAACTGGAACTGGAAGGTAAGACCAATGGCGGGGGAGGGAAATCTGCCCCAGGGTGGCTTGCTGATGGTGGTGGAAAAGTTGGTCCCATATTCCAGAGCTGCAGTAGTCACAAGACTGGTCCTTTGGTCATCCCGGAGCAGCTTCTCCAGTCCAAGGCAGGCCAGTGCACCCAAGTGGAAGAGCAGCTGCTCTGGGATGACCAAAGGGCCAGTCCTGTGACTACTACAGCTCTGGAATATGGGATTGACTTTCCCAACCAATGTCAGAAAGCCACCATCAGTCAAAATTCATATTAGTGGCCTGTGGGATTTAAAATTATGAGTTTGGTGGTCCCTGAGGCCCAAAAGGTTGGCGACCCCTATGCTAGCATGTTTTCTTCTTTTTTTCAATATTTGTTATGTTTTCCTATCATTTAGCTAATATAGCATTTACATGCATAACCCATATATGCCAAGCAACAGATTTCAGAATATGAATGCTGTAAATAAAGGTAGCTATAAAGGTGCTTTTAAAAATATGTAGTTTGATTTCCATTAAAAAATTTAATACATGTTTTTGTACACTTTTGGTGTTTCTTTGATACTATTATTACTCTAGATAACACTTCTGGAAGTGATTAGACATCTTTGTAAATAGCACTTGCTTGTCCTGTATTATTTCATGACAAACTAATGATCCTGTTGAATTATTTTGTTAATAGCATAAAATTCAATATTTATAATCATTGGTTTCATGAAAGTGAACATATTTCTGTTCTGGAAATTTAGAACAATCAATATTCCAAATGAAATATTATTTGAAAAATGCTCATATTGCTCTAAATATTTTACAATTCAGGCTGGATGGACATTGGCCTGAGGGATTACAGCCTTCCAACAATACTTTGCATTTCAACAGTCCTTTGTCTTACAATTATACTGGAACATACATTTGTAAAGTGGCCAATTCACTTGGTCAAAAAAGTGATCAAAAGACTATTTACATATTAGGTAAGTTTTCCCCCTCCCCTTTGGTTATTTTCCCCCCTCCTCTCCCTTACATTTTATTTTTTTCTTAAATGTTATATCAGAGTATTGTCTAATATAGTTGATTTTTAAAAGCATTTTTCAAGATATGGTCCCTACGGCATCATTTACTTAGCTGCATAAGACCTGGGTTTTTTCACCTAAGCCCTAAGCATTGAAAGGCAAAAAAAAAAAAAATCTTTTCAGATTTTTTTTATTTTAAATATGCTTAATGTTTTATTCTATATTTTATGGTTGGTATTGCCTTGTTATATCACTATTATTTTTTGTTTATTTAAAATGTTTTATAGGAAGTAGCTGATAAACAATGCAAATCAATAATAAATTGTATCATAGATAATTACTTAACATTTTATATATTGACTTGAAAAACAACACTTTCAAATTGTTTATACATTAAATGAAATTAAATGCCAAGAACTCTTGTTCTTCTTGCATGACGTCAGGTTTACTTCAACCTAATTATTATTTTAAAAGTATGTATATCTCTACACAACAATGACAGAAATGGCGTAATTATCATTACAGTACTGGTACAAAAAGCAGATCACAAATATGTGTACACTCTTGAGTAGAAAACTAGTGTAGCATAAGGCTACTTGAAATATGAAATGGAAAATATTTGTACCAGGAGTTAATTCTGTCTTTATTTCAATTATTAACAAGCCAGTCTGTCTCAGTTTCAGCCCCACTACTTAAGTAAACATAGGGATAATTGGGTGTGAAAATGAGCATGACATGAAAAGGATCATTTCAAATATTATGGAAACATTTCAGATTCAAACTGATTTATTCTACGCTCAAAACAATATTTGAATGCCTTTTGCACTAAAAAGAGGACTTTCAACTTCCAAACATGCAGAATTTTGCACATATAAAAGCAAAATATTTTTCACATTTAATGATATACAGTTGATCTGTTTTACTAAGTTATAAAAATATGACAAGATACTATATGCAAAATATTTTAAACCTGTGCTAAATCTTCAAGTAAATAACTTATTTTAGATTCCAGGCAGGTAGGATATGAAACAGCATGGTTTCTTCCACCATTTTTCAGCCTATGTGGAAGGTTATTTAGTAACTTTGTGCATGAGCTGGAAGTTAAACGAAGAAATATTATGTGCTGAATTTTCATCCATAAAGTGTGGATATAATGTAATGTAGTGTTCAATAATATCCTTTAAAATCTTGAACTATGTTAGCTTTTTTCCCTATCAGTTGTTCTTCCTCTGACAGGAATCCTGCTTGTTCAGATCAGCATCTATTTTGTCTATTCTGTTTCCCAGTGAGATATAAGCAAAACATGAGACCAGAGAATGAATTATAGACTATTTCAAAATGCAAATAAAATAGTAGGAGTGGATGAGTTTTTCTGGGTTTTATATGTCACCAGACTAAAGTAATCTAACATCACTTTATATTAAATCAAAAAAGAGACCCATTACTGCTAAGCCAAACCTAAAAATATCACGTAGCAAACAATGCCATCAAAAACATAATTGGGCTCTAGTTCCACTCTTTACATAGCAATGATAAGGAATCAAATAAATCTTTCCCTGGATGCCTAATCCACGTTGCTCTTTTAACAGCATCCCCTCTGCTGGGATGATGAAAATAAGGCTTTCACATCTGTTGAATGTTGAAAGCCAGAAGCATCCTTAATGCATCTGATATAATGATTGAATCAAGTTCCATGCTTGGAAATGTCCTTAGTATTTAAAATATGGAGATAATACATTAGTGATACAAGAGCAGAAAGTATCAATAGAGAAAATTATTCTCTCGTATTAGCTGCAAAATCAGCAAGCATTCTTTCACAAAGAAGTGGGAAATAAAAATAATGTAAGGGTACTTTTCCTGTACTTTTAAAAAAAGGCTACAATATATGCATTTAAATTTAGAAAATGACTGCTTATTTACAGTGAGTGGGAAGGGATTCCCCCCCTCTTTCTTTTACCCCTCCATATTAATTTGAAATTTGGTTACCTTGGTAACATTTCACTGTTAAACAATTCTGATTATAATGACTGCTTCTTGAATCAAAGGCAGTATATCTTAAACCTTTGACCTAATCCAGTAGATCTATTCTTATGACTTTTCAACTATTTGATTTTTATATGATCTTTTTGTCTTGTCTGTTTGCTGCTACTTTTATATTGTATACTACAATGTCCTTTTGAATCTTTCCTGGAAATTTATTTGGAGGGAAGGATTAGTGTCTTCATAGGTAATTCCTGAAATGATGAAGAAATAATTGTATAACTGTAAGCTTTTGTTAGAATTAAAATTTATATTAAGGTTTTTAGTTAAATTTATAACACATTCTTACAGATCTATAATAAAATCAGTTTCAATTTAATTGAAATTTAACTGTTTGCAACACAAATCTTTTTCTAAAAATTCAGCAGAATACAAAGAAATTAATTGTGTGAAATTATTTCAACATTGTTTTTAAGATGTTTGTTTCAGTTCCTGATATGTTAATTTAGGAATTCTGGCAACTAAATCAAATAATTTTTAAAAATCATATTATTTATGCGATAGTGATAACAAAGAAATGTTACATATAAAAGGCGAACATAGTTTTTTTCTAGTATATTGGTTATTCTTAACTTCAATTTGAAATTCTCCCAGACTAGAATCTAATTGGATGGCACTTAATGAAATTCTGAGTTTGGGGTATGTTACCCATCTTGAGATAATTCCTGAGATAAATTTGGTGTATAATAATAGGATATTAAATTCAGATTTTAAAGAATGGAAATATTAACTGTTTCACCTATGAAACAGCATTTTAACTCCTACCATATCCAATCTAGTCTAGTAAATTAGAGGGTTATTTGAAATAGATTTGTAGTGCTTTTAGAATGGAAAGGGGAGAATAATGGGAAATTCAATTGTTAAGCAGAAATCTGTTTGCATAATAATGAAGAATTCTAGATAGCCTAGCTAATCTCAAGGAGGAAAGATTTTGAAAAGGAGCATTTGTATGCTCTAGGTATGTTACGGTCCCCATTTATTTATTTACTTTATTGAATTTGCATGCTACCCATTTGTCTACTAAGCATGCATTCTTCTCTTTTTTAATTCCAGATTTTAAGTATGGCAGAAATTATTTGCATAATCCGACCTCTGTTTTATGCCCATATATGAATCCTGTTCAGAGCTACTTTTCATAAACATGCACTATTTATTTGCATATTTATTAATTTGTCATATTTGAGAACTGCCTATCTTCCTCACAGAGGAACTCTGTGAAATATACAATAAAATATAAAAGCGTATATAAAATTTTTAAAAGGAAATGGTTGTTAAATGATTAAAAGATAGGGTATCAACCTCACAGCTGTGTGCTCATCTGTCATGTTTTTATGCCTTTACGGAAGGCCAGGAGAGTGGGGGCCCTTTTCCATTGTGGTGGAGGTAGCATTCAGAATTTGGTAATCAGTCACCTCTTGCTGATTGGACTGAATCTGTCAAATCTTTGAAGACACTCTCCCTGTTGCTAGGGACGTCCCAGAAATTGACTCAGTCAGCTAGCTGGACGACGTGTTAATTTTGCTCCTACAAATATTCAAATTTAAAACCAAAATACTTCAAAAATTAGAGAAAAATACCAATCCTGAATTTTATCTTCCACTAAGAACCGGTCTACCCATTTGACAGCTGTCAAAGACAGCTCGGTCGGGGCTTCGGCCCAATCCGTCAGATGACAGATCAGCTGAGGGCTAATCTACAATGTAAAGGTATTTCAGCAGGAGGTATGTAGAAATACCATCCACACCATTACCCCACGTTTGGCTTGGGAGGGCTTTTGGCGCCTTATACGGCCGCCTCAGAAGCCTTTATTATCACAGCTACCAGTAAAGGGGGCAGAAGACTAGCCACAACAGTAAAAAGCATTTTACAGCTTTGAGTGCTCAATTTGACCAGATGTTCCGGCCAGCACCATAGTAAAAAAGCTGAGGCTATAACATCCTAGAAAAGCCCGAATTTAGCATCGGGGGACAAAATGGTGGATTCTCAGCAAACCGTTAGCTGCGCAAATCAGACAGTGGAGAAGACAGCTTGCAGGCCATCATGCTCTCTTAGCCCTATAGCCCCAGATCGATCAATCTCCTCTGAAAGCCCCAAGTCAAGAGAGAGAGATGCAGGAGCTCGAAAGAGCTCCAAGGCAGCAGAGCATGTTGAGAGGCGCAGAGACAAGGCTCTAGACAAATTGTGGGCTAGAGGACAGGAAGACACCCAAAAGAAGGCAGAAATGGCGCCCACAGGCTCAGGAGCAATGGCTGAGAAACCTCTCTTCCTGGACCCCACTAGTTGGAATTATTTAGCTAATGGGTCCACTACATGTCTTCACTGTCTGGGTTGATGTAACTGAATGAAGATGGTTCATTAGGTAACCTAGCCCCTTGTTTTCTAAATTGCAATGGATATTTTTTTGATGTTTTTAAGTAAACAACGTGTTTTTAATAGATAAAGTGACATAACAAACTACCATTATATAGTAGTTTTATATAGCTTTAACTAGAGCTGTTCAGAGACTCTTTTCTGTTTCACTCCTCCCTTACTCAAGCAATTTCTCTCAGTACTTTTACTTAGGGTGTCACTCATAGATAGTGGTGGAAAAGGGAGCAGAAGAGGCAAACATTGCTTTTGGGGCTTTGGGGATTCTGGCATATTTTGGAGGGGGGGTTCTCATAAATATTTTCCAAAAATTGTAGTCCTTTCTACGTGTTAAACTTCTTTGTAAATCTGTCCCTTGGTCCTGCTTGTTCCTGTTGCGTCTTAACGGTTCATCTGTAGTCCTCACCATACAAATACAATCCAGAAATGTTCAGTAACCTTGTTTCCCATTGTTTAACACTTCTGCCTTTTAAATATTTAAATATCTTGAACTATAAGACAGATTTGAAAGACTGGATAGTTAGCCATTGTTTATCAGTTTCTGTTAGAATCAGAGGGTAGATGAGAGCAACAGAATTATGACACCTAATAGATAATGTACTGTAGTGTGACTTACCTGGAAAAGAAAGCAATTTGAAAGATAGGAGGACAAAAAGCAAAAAAAAATGTTTTATTTTATTTTATTACTTTATTAGTCATCATGCTTCTTTGTGGCTTTTAAATGGTATAATCTGCAAATTTGACAAATAAGAATACTGCTTTATGCTTATAAGATATAGCAGAACATAAAAGCTTGTAACAAATAGATGTTATTTTTAAGGAGCTCAAGAGTGTATTTACGTTATTTATAAATTGCCGCTTTAGAACTTCTTTCTGAAGTCAGTTTTCTTTTAAGACGTTTTCATAGGTTATTTTCTTTTTTGTCCCATTCCCTTATTTTTTTTTCCATTACAGTTATCCAGAATATACTTTTAATACTTTACATATGGGACTTCTGTTAAAGTATCAGGGTATCTATTGCTTTGTAAATTAAATCTATTAATGCCCTAATTGGTTGATTAATTATGTACTTCCTGAGCAGTGTTAACTCTTACTGGTCATATAGAAAGATTTTCAAAAGAGGTAACCACATAGGATAGACATTCTCCACAATGATGACTCTCCAACCTGGCTTTTCCCAAAAACACGCTCATTATCATTGTAACCAAGTCCATCCTATTGCTGGCCTTTTTTTTTTCTATTTCCTTGCAATACAAAGTTCTCAGTGGGCGGGTCTCTTCATAATGTGTACAAAATATAATCGAGCCTAATTATTTTTGCCTTCAGTGGGAGTAGTTAGATGTTTTAAAATCTTTGCATTTTAGATGTTCTAAAATCTATCCTTGGCTAGTCACTATACTCTTTTTTGTTTTTGGTGTAAGTTTTCTCCAAAATTCAAAAGTGTTAGTATTCCTTTTGTCTAGCTTCTTGATTCCATTTTCCTAAGGACATTTCACATTTGACATGGTTCACACAGTTAAAGGCCTTTGTGTAATCAATGCAGCATGTATTTGACTTCTTTTTGGTATTCTTTGATTTTATTAATTATCTAATGTATATCAGCAATAAAATCTACCATGTTCCTTAGTCTTATTAAAACCCACCCTAAATTTCTGGCCACTCTATTTCCATGCCTGGCTCTAATTTGCCTTCATAGTTTGTACACAGTGTTAAATCTCTCTTTGGATTGATATGTTGACCAACTTCTTTCAGGCTGTTGGACACTGTCATTCTTCAGATTTGCTGACTTAATATGCTTTGAAACTATAGCTTCTTCTTGTGTTATTTTCTGTAATTTTTCAGATGTTCCATCAGTTTTACCTACTTCAACTTGATAATGCTATCTGGCCTCATGTTCTACTACCAGGAAATACCTCCTAACTTATCTTGAATGTTGACATCTCTACTATACATAATTTCAGTAGACGACTATCTCAATTTGTTCTTCTTTCAGTGAGTGACTGTCCATTGGCATCCTTTAGAATGGAATGCAAACCAATTAGAAGCTGGAATTTTCTCCTAATCTTGCAATCACTGGAAGAATATTCTTTTTTTTTTTAGTATTTTCCCCCATAATCAATGTCTTTACAAATGTTATTGCCATTTTTTTCCTTATTTTTTTCTAACAACACTCTGAAATGTTTTGCTGTGTTGCTTTCTGAGTTCTTTGTCTTACTTAGCTTTGACTTCCTCTTCGTGGTAATTTCCACTTTGTATTCTGACATCTGTGTTGTCTTCTTTTATTTCTTGCTTTTTGGCAATCTCTTTTCATATTGATCCTTAATAGACCATCAGTGAGAATCAGAACTTTGAAACCATTTCTGATATTCTTCTTGAAAATGATGGATTTCTGGTTGAAACACGTATATAAACAGTTCAAAATCTGTTCTGCAGTCAATCTTGGCCATGTCTTGACTGTTATAACTTAGTTTTCCCATCTCCTTACTCCAATAATATAGTCAATTTCATTTAGTCTACATTTGTACTATATCCATGTATAGAGGTATCATTTGGTTGTTTAAAGACTGTTAACAATGATGGAACCATGTGATTAATAGAATATTTTTATAAGATCATGATCATGTTTGTCACTTTTTTTAAGAGACAACTTTTGAGATACTTTTGTTTGAAGAAAATGCAGACAGCTAGGTTTTGAGTTTTGCTTGTTTTTCAGTTGTAAGATGGTGATGGGAATCAGTTGTTTTCATTCATTTTTTAAAATTAAACATGTTATAGACCCATTCACTTTTGTAGTATCTCCATTCATCTGTTTTATTTTTCATTTAATACAGTTTAATATGGGCATAATTTACAAATTACATAATGAGGATGATTAAGTTATATATGGTGTAGATAGACCTAACAATTTTTAATGAAATGTATTTTTAACTTACTATGAATTTTTTAACTTTATAGCAAGGCATTACAAAAATAAGCTCAATAGGCTGTTCAATGAAATGAAATATTGAATTGGATTAAGTGAAATATTTGGTATATGTTAAATTCAGTTATAATCATCCCAGTAATTAAAATAACTTGGTTTCTTACATTGAGCTTGGATTTTGTCTTGCTACATTGCTCATTATACCTTTGAATGTAGTTTAAACATTATTCTTAACACTTACTAATAGCTTTCTACAGTTAATAATATCCTGCTGCTCAGAAAATTATTTATAAAACCTCTCTAAATGACCGTCATCCTTTTTTAATACTTGTATTTTCTTCAAAATACTTTCCATAATATGTACAATTTAGTTTTACATGAATCATAATTGTTAATATTCAATAGATACTAGAGATCCAAAATTTGCTGGCATGTTTAGCATATTTTAATCCATTTTTAGATATACTGGTAATGTCATAGACTAATAAAAGTAACATTCTTTTGTCATATAGCCTTATAACAGAGCTATTGCTTCATATGTGCATAGCTTTCTAGTTTGTATCTTTAGCTTTTAACATACCATCTAAACATAGAAAAGAATTCCAATACTTCAATTTAAGTATGCATTCAGTTTGCACAATTAGTCGCGGATAAACCGGAGCAATGCTGATACTCCACATTGTTTCTATGTATTTCTTAGACTTAAAACAACATTCCCACACTAGAAAAGCCTTTGTTTTATGTCAGGTAGACATTATATACATTTCATATAAACTTTAAAAATGATTTTAATTTTATAATTGTTCCTAAGGTTTAGTTTTAGTTTTTGTGTTTGATTAACTATTTAAACAGACAGCAAGAATATCAGAAGCATTGCAGTGAACAACCAACCAACCAACCAACCATTAATGCACTGATTTCTAAATCCTAACTATAAATCATACTATATTTTGGAGGCAAGGTTTAAATTACGTTTAGCTAACTTAGCATGCAGTTTATTATTTTTAAGTTTTTCATTCTTTAATATTTTCTAAGGAATATATAATCCATGAGGGCTTTCATTAATTTATTTTGAACCCTGACTAGGATAATAAGAAATTGACTAACTTCTCAGCGGATGGAATTGTTCCATGTTTGCTACAAAACGGCATGGAAGCATTGCCTGATTAAATTATTTTAATACTATATATATATATCTATATCCCAGAAGCTGTACATAATTGTATTTTCCACCAATGGTAAACAGTTTTACAATAAAATAAAGAATGAAAAACTATGTTAAAGTACATTTTCTTACTCATCAACTGTGCTTTCTTATCAGCTCTTAACTTAAAATAGTTTGCATTGACATTTTCTGCCTTTTCTGTCTTGTGTATCTCTTTGCTCTTTCATTAGATCCTCCCACTACTACCACTTCACCATTCACGATTCCATGGCTTCCTTCAACTGATGGAAACACAGGTTTAGCAACTCAACCAAAACTAAAGCTTTTTCCAACATCATCATGGCCAGAAATACAGGAAGACAATTGGGGCACCATCATCGGTAGTGCAGTGGGCGGGGCTCTTTTCCTGATACTTGTGTGTGTCCTGGTTGGAGCTGTCTGGTATAGGAGAAGGAGGACGTTCCGTGGTGACTACTTCGCTAAGAACTACATTCCACCATCAGATATGCAAAAGGAGTCCCAGATAGATACCCTGCAGGTTGAGGATGTGGATTCTTACCCTGACAGTGTGAAAAAAGAAATAAAACATCCTGTGAACAGTCTCTTAAATAAAGACTACATGGGAGAAACTGAAAAAACAGACTGGAATAAAGTAGATACTATTAACAGATACCAGGACAGGTATGAAAGACCAATGGATTACTATGAAAGCGGAACTCTGGGAATGAAATACTTGGGTGATGAATGTTATGATGAAAATGAAGATGACTTAGTATCACATGTAGATGGCTCTGTAATATCTCGGAAGGAGTGGTATGTGTAATGGTAACATCCACTTTCGTGTCTTGACTATATATATAAAGTTCCTTCGTTAGCTGATCACTTTCAGATTGTTTATACTTTTTCTTGAGGAAAAGCTTTTCCAAGTTGATTTTCAAGCTTTTTATATTCTAACTTGAAATGTAAAAACCTCATTTAAGTGTACTGAAGCTGCTTTATGATTTTTTTTCTCAATGCTGTACTACTGTCTTTCATAAAAATGAATTTAATATAGTGCTGTATTTGGCGTATAGCACAAGATAAGAACAACCTGCTACGTTTAAAAAATGAAATTCTTATAAAAAGTTTGAATTGAAACAGCTGTCTTGTTATTGTAAATTTATGATAAAAATGACCTTGATAGAACTTTCTGAACTATAGTTCTACTTAATGGCAACCTGATGGTGATTCGGAATCAGAGCTGATCTAAGGGACATTTTGTTTACAGAAATGACTTATATATATAAAATAATCAGATGGCACAGTTTTTTCAAAGCTTTATTGTTAGGTTTTCTGCACAGAATGTAATACCTCCACATTTTTGAGCCTTGCCATAATTAGATACTGTACCTTTTACAGATGACTTGTTGCACTG
Organism: Pseudonaja textilis; assembly: GCF_049901715.1. Lineage (NCBI taxonomy): Eukaryota > Metazoa > Chordata > Lepidosauria > Squamata > Elapidae > Pseudonaja > Pseudonaja textilis. Next base: position 34,097,802 of record NC_141996.1, read on the forward strand.
AACCTGCTGCAATGGACATTTCAGTGAACAGAACTTGCAATGTAACAGGAACATTATATTTTTTTACATTGCATCTTATTTCCAAGCACTGGAATATGAGAATTCAAATCTTTTAGTTAAATTTCCAGAACAATCCCTTTCATAAGGTTTATTATATATTATTTCAATCAAACCGTTTTCCTTAAATATTGTTCAGAAAAGACTTAAGTTTCCCTAACCATTCTACTGAATATTTTGTTAAGCACAAACCTATAAATGCATTGAATCTCAAATGCAGCTTCTATATTCTATGAAGGTGCATTTTAAGAAATAAACATTTGACTTATCACAGAATTTGGTGGTTTTTCAAGACATATATGGGCTATATAAACAGTTCTTACAGAGCAGGGGCCACTTTAAATGCAAGAGTAACTTTATGTGTATGGTAAGCTGCAGTCTTGGGTCATTTGAAAAAAGAATGAAAAGGCAACACAGACAAAAAATATTGCTTAAGAGAAATATTTCCTAAAGTAAATTTCCTGTGAGATATTTGGGGAAATGTATGTTGTTTGAAAAAAAAAAAAAAAGGTTGTAGAAGCTTACCTAAGGAGTTGAATAGATGGGAGGAGCAGAGATATATAACAGAAAGGATATATGATCTCTGTTGAAAAAGAGTAACTCTGGTGTTTTAAAAATTCTATCAATAAATTTAGAACTTAGTTCATTGTACAGAGGATAATGCAGTGCAATCAATAAGAATCAAATAGTAGTTTTAAGCATATGTGCTTAGAAGCAAAATCCATTGAAATCAGTGGAATTTTTCTTTTTGTTTACTATAAAACTGAAAAGGTGAGTGTGTTTAAAGAAGTTGAAGTAACTTTAAAATATTAGTTGAATTTGACAGCATGAATATATGAAAAAATGGCGCTGCTTAGCAACTGTTTTCCAATATATACTTGGATTATTATGAACACATTACAAACAGATCCACAGTATTGTAGAGCTTTTCAGCAATTATGGTATCTATAAAGGTGCAGTTTTGACAGTACACTGTGATTTGGTTGCTATGTCTTTAAAAATGCGACTGCAGCTTAGTAGTTATTCATTAAACTGGTTCTCTACATATCTCTCTCACATTGCTAATTCAAGTGTTAACATTTTACTTGACCAAAATCTCTTTTCAGTGTTTTTGGAAGTTAAATTATTACACCATATTTTCTGTGAACTCAAGTGAGTTTTTTGTGATTTATTTCTAATTAAAGTTAGCCTTTAGTCAGATGCTAAAGCTAACAGTAGATTCTAAACTCTGCTTGGTTGGAGGAGGCAGTAATTTGGTTTTGGATTTTGTTTTGAAGGATTTTTTTCCCTTTTGGATTTGAACATAACTTGTGGTCCTAGGAACATCTCCATTGTAATATGCTCTGTATGCCCTCTAAATGCTGTTTTGTAACACAAAAATCTAGAAGTATCCAATATTCTCTGTTTTTTTATTATAATTTGTTAAATTTATCAAGAGTTTTACAGTTGAATATGAACAGATTCATAATAGGTTTACAGTGTTCAATGTTGCAGTGTTTCTTAATGTATGTTTGGTGTAAATAGAGAAATTTATTGTAAGTATGAATAGTTGTGTCAAATAAATCTTTTGTTAAATTAACTTCTTGAATGTAGGTCATATGCATAAATGACTGAAATGCATATAAATAAAACATCTATATTCAGCAAGTGGGGTAGGATGGAAAACCATAGAATAATATAGAAAAATAGTTTCAAGTATTTTGGCATATATTAAATATGGCAATTATGAAGAAGTTATTAAACAATTCTGGAAACCACTTATATAGTTGAATTTTACATAATTTACACTGTTGCACAGAAGAAGTGTTTTTTTTTTAATGCTGTTGTTAAACATTCTTAGTATAATTATTTGTTGACTATTTTAAATGAAGAGGAAAACATGTAAGAAAGTCACCCATGGGTAAAATTTTAACAATCTTCAAACACATAAAAAGAAAGCAAGTTCTGTATTTGGGCTATATAGATGAGCAGACATACCACCAGCAGGACATGAGCACAATAGCTTTTTCCTGTTTGTATTGTCCAACAATAATTGTTGAAATGTACTTTAGAAGTATTATGATAGAAAAATAGCCATTGTTAAATGTATCCTCTGTGAATTTATATAATGGCATTCTTATTTAGTTTCTCCTAGGATTTGAAACAAAAGTGGCAATTGTCTTTGCAGAAAATGTAGGAAGTAGACTATTATAAAACCTATATTACCTATATTTTAGTAAGTTGGTAACCTTTTCAGAATGCGTTATTAAAATAGTGCTACTAGAAGTTTCATTTTAAAGAACACACAAAATTGCCAGCTTATGCTCAATAGGAACTATCTACAAAACATAAAAATTCATAGAAGGAATATGTAATTTGTCGAATCTTAATGAACAATCCTGTAGTTATTTATTTCACATATTCCAATTCCTCAAAAGTGCTGAACTTGAAGCTTGCACATAACTATCCTATTCAAATAGTTTTAAACAGTCTGATCTCTGTTCAGCTTCTGTAGTAAAATTGTCATTAGATGTTCATTTATCAGCTTGGGTAGTTTAACATAGGAAATGCATTCTGCATATGCTCATATAATATGGGATGTTTTTAAAAGATCAAAGTATTCTTTATAAATGATAGTATTGAAATTTGAAAATACTAGATTACTTGAATGTTGCCTATATAATACTTAATACAATATGCTATTTCCATAATCCAAAATTAGAGCAAATATTAAAATATTCTGAAGAATGATAGGGAAAATTTGATTGCAAATTATGTGTGCCCATTTAGTAAATGTAAGGCTCTCTAATACATTACTTAGGCTCTAATTTTCATACTTATATATTTATATTCTAAAAATAATGTTTTACCTTTATACAGATGAAACTCAAAAAATTAGAATATTGAACTTTTATTCATTTATTTCAGTAATGCAACTTAAAAGGTGAAACTAATATATGAGATAGACTCATTACATGCAAAGCAAGATAGTTCAAGCCGTGATTTGTCATAATTGTGATGATTATGGCTTATGGCTCATGAAAACCCCAAATCCACAATCTCAGAAAATTAGAATATTAGAATATTACATGAAATCAATAAAACAAGGATTGTACATAGAACAATATCGGACCTCTGAAAAGTATAAGCATGCACTCAGTACTTGGTTTGGGCCCCCTTTGCAGCAATTACTGCCTCAGTGCAGCGTGGAATGGAAGCTATCAGCCTGTGGTACTGCTGAGGTGTTATGGAAGACCAAGATGCTTCAATAGCGGCCTTCAGCTCTTCTGCATTGTTCGGTCTCATGTCTCTCATCTTTCTCTTGGAAATGACCCATAGATTCTCTATGGGGTTCAGGTCAGACGAGTTTGCTGGCCAATCAAGCACAGTAATCCCACGGTCATTGAAACAGGTTTTGGTGCTTTTGGCAGTATGGGCAGGTGCCAAGTCCTGCTAGAAAATGAAGTCAGCATCCCCATAAAGCTTGTCTGCAGAAGGAAGCATGAACTGCTCCAAAATCTGGTAGATGGCTGCGTTGACCCTGGACTTAATGAAGCACAGTGGACCAACACCAGCAGATGACATGGCTCCCCAAATCAACACAGACTGGAAACTTCACACTGGGCTTCAAGCATCTTGCAGTGTGTGCCTCTCCATTCTTCCTCCAGACTGGATCCTTGGTTTCCAAATGAGATGCAAAAGTTGCTCTCATCAGAAAAGAGGACTTTGGACCACTGAGGCAACTGACCAGTTCTGTTGCTTCTGACATTTGTTGTTCAGGAGCAGCTTGACAAGAGGAATACGACATTTGAAGCCCATATCCAGGATCCATCTGTGTGTGGTGGCTCTTGATGCACTGACTCCAGCCTCAGTCCACTCCTTGTGAAAGTCCCCAACACTTTTGAATGGCCTTTCCCTGACAATCCTCTCCAGGCTGCAGTCATCCCTGCTGCTTGTGCACCTTTTTCTTCCACACTTTTCCCTTCCACATAACTTTCTATTAATGTGCTTTGATGCAGCACTTTGGGAACATCCAACTTCTTTTGCAATTGCTTTTTGAAGCTTTCCCTCCTTATGGAGGGTGTCAATGGTTTTTTGCACAACTATCAGGTCAGCAGTCTTTCCCATGATTGTGATTCCTACTTGAACCTGACTGAGAGACCATAAAGGCTCAGGAACCCTTTGCAGGTGTTATGGCTTGATTAGCTGGTTAGAGTGGGACACTTTGAGCCTAGAATATTGAACCTTTTCACAATATTCTAATTTTCTGAGATTGTGAATTTGGGGTTTTCATGAGTTGTAAGCCATAATCATCTCAATTATGACACATCACGGCTTGAACTACCTTGCTTTGCATGTAATGATTCTATCTCATATATTCACCTTTTAAGTTGCATTACTGAAATAAATGAACTTTGCACGATATTCTAATTTTTCGAGTTTCACCTGTAAATGCATTACTGTAAAGTTAATCCATATTTTCAGTTAGTACAACACCAAACTTTGTTACCAAAATACTGTACTATCTTCATATATTTATGGAAATAGGGTAATTTGTGAAAATCCATATCTGTTATATGGATAAAGAATATACATATAGATATGATAGAAAGTAGATAATTCAGATACAATAACAATGATTTTGCTGACAATGAATAAAAAAGATTGGTTGGTTAAATATAACTAGTGCTTTGTATATTTTTGTTTATAAAATTTAATATAATGGTTTCTCAAATATTTCAGTGTCTCATGCAATATATATATATATCAAAATCCAAATTTTTGCTAAGTTAAAATATACTAGAAATTTGTAAAGGCAATTTTCTCAATGTTTTGTAGGCTTGGCACTGAATTTTTCCCCCATTTTTTTATTTTCAGCATTTTAAATTTTTGACCTAAACAAATTTTTTTTATAGTACAAGACTTAATGCAAATGCAACAAAAACAATTGTAGATTCTGTGAAATATTTTTAAAGGCAGAAAACTACATTTTATTTAGTTTTTTTTTAAGATACATTAACCACATTGTTTGTAACAATTGGTGACTTACATTTCAGATGTGCCATATAAGCAGTCATCATCAGTAGCTGTAGCTGGGGCTGTAATAGGCGCAGTACTTGCTCTCTTTATCATTACCATCTTTATAATAGTGTTACTGACTCCCAGAAAAAAGCGATCATCTTATTTGGACAAAATGTAAGTTTGTGGTATTTTTTTCCAAACTTTATTCAAGTTCTTGTTTGTAAAAGTATAAACTCTGCTTTAAATACATGCTTTCACTTTTATCCTGAATTCATATTGGGTTCGGAAACCCAGATACTAAAATTAGTAATGCATAAGTCAGAATGGGTTTGTTTGTCGTAGAAATTATCTTACTCTGAAGTACAGTACCTGCTTTGTAGAGATCAGTTACTTGGTTTTCCTTAAGCAAATGGCAATTATTGTATTAGCAGTGAAAGGTAATTGCCTATTCTATGTAAAGTTAGCCTTTTATATCTCTTACAAAAAAGTTCAAGAGAGCTGGGGGGGGGACGGACCTACAATGCTATGTGCATGTAATTTCTTATAAAAGTAAAGTTATGACTAGGCATCAGAATTAGACTGCTTATAAAAGTTGTCCAATTCAAAATTTCTCTTGAGCAGCATGCACTGTTAAAAACATTAAAAATAATTATCAAAAGATGGAGCAACATAGAAGTAAAGGCATGAATCCTTAGTAGGCTTTTGAAGGCTTTTCTTACTGCAGAATTTTGCAGATGTTACTCAACTGTATTAGATAGGAAATGATTGGGCAATTAATGATTTCATTGCAAAAATGTTGAATTGGTATAGTTCTTTCTTTGCACATTATTATTATGATCCATAAAAAGCTAATGAAAGAGACCTCACACAATGAGAAATTCTTAGATGAGTATAAAGGGCAGAATTGCAGAAATCTTTTCAAAAAGTTTTGATGACGTTTTGCTATTGTATAGAACAATGGAGGAGTGAGTGAAGTGTAGCTTTACTGAGGTGATTTAGGGAAAATCTCAGCCAAATTGTTATATTTGCTGTTAAATAATATATTAGAATCATTCCAAGATATTATTTCCTTTATTTAAGTGAGGCAGTTGCATTAAAAATAAAACCCATACATAATGATTGTTGAAAATATATGAGAATATTTCTGATGAAATTCTAAGTGCATTTTCTCCAATTTCATTAATTTCTTACATTGTTTTCAGTTGTTTTGGTTGATATTTGTTACGCCAGTTTAAAAGAAGATCAAATACAGAATTTGCAAGATTCCATCAATGTAAAATTATACTACTACATTAGAAAAGAGGAGTATTTATTCAATTTCAACTCTAATATGAATTGATTTTTTTTATCAAGCAGTGATAATTACTAAATCATACATTTTTAAATTTAGGATTGATCTTCCACCAACACACAAGCCTACATCTTCCTATGAGAAAAGAAATATTTCTCGTTCTCAGAAAGAAATAATCAATGCAGTAAGTTGTTAATTAAAGGTCACACTTCTAAGGACTCAGTACACTCCTGCAGTGTACGATATCCCATATTTGGAATTTATAATTTCATTTGTAGTTAACACTTGAATGACATCTACATCTTCTATGAGTCTGTAGCTGATTAACTAAAAATTTAGACTAAGAAAGACTTACTGGGATTGTCCCAAGTTATTTGAAGAATTGTTATTGAGGGATGTGATATGTTCATAAAGTGTAGTTAGCACCATCTTTTTCCCTTTTTCTCCTGATATACAGTAATTACATTGTTAACACTGACCTTTAACATGTCAGACAAACTCTTTATAACTGAACCAAACATGGAAGGTCAGGATTGGAAGAAGTAGCTTTTAGGTATTCTAGATGGGTTTCTTACCTTGAATAGCTACAGCACCAGAAGCAGTGGCCAGTAATGGGCTCACTTCTTTTCTATCCAAGAATCAGACTAGCAAGGGAAGAAGCAGAAGCCAGCAACATCAGATGCCTAATTCTCTCCCATCCGCATTGCTGAGGTAACATTTCAACTCAAGCTATGCCAGGCAATTCATAGCATAGACACCGTAAGCCAGGCTAACTCCTGGATGTCTTGAAGTGGAATAAAAGCCCTCTCCATGGGCCTCTGAAGTACCCAGGCATCTTTTTACAAATTCAGTTCTTCAAACAGGACTATGTGCAAGAAACAAGCTCGTTGAAAAGAGCCGGTTGGCTCAATGAAAACCGGAGCCGAAAGGAAAAGATACGGGAGTTGCATGCTTTTTCAGTAGGTAGGTTTGCATCTAAAGCAAATGTTATCAAACTAATATTTTGCATCAATATCCTATTTTGAAGTTTTTATTACTTAGAACACCTTTCCTATGTGTTATTAAATGGCACATTTGCAAAAAAAAAAAATCATGCTCATGAATAAGAGAATTTTAGGTGACAAAATATTACCACAATTGAGGTTCTATGGTAACACTTATCTAACGTACTCATAATACTCTACATGTACTCATGGGTATCCTTGGGTATCCATGGATAAGCTGACTCCAATTTTTAAGCAAATACTTGAAAAATGGTTAAATCAATTATGACCATTACAATTGTTAAGGCTCAGTTTATCTGCAGGTGGGGACATAATGTTTTAGTAAAAAAGTTGAAGGCCAACTTATTGGCAGACGGGCTTATATGTAGAGAGCAAGCTTAGTGTAGTACTTAAAATGCTGGCCTAGAAACCAGAAGGCTGAGTTTTAGGCCTTCTTGGGTATGAAGTCACTTGAGTGATTTAGGACTCGGCTCAACCCACCTCGCAGGTGTTGCAGATTCTTTGGAAGGGCTTCATAGATGGATAAAAATATCAACTCTAAAAAAAAGTATCAACTCTAAATATCAGGCTGACTGATCCATCATAATAACATGAATAGAATGCTGACTAAGGAAAAGCATTACATGATCAATTTCTACAAATGGAAAGTAGATAAGGATAAAACTTGACAATGATTTACAGCTGGAAGAAAGATTTGATTTTGGCTGCCAAAGAGCAAGTTGTTCAAATTAATCCAATCAAGGTCAGAATTTAAAAAAATCAAATGATTTAAAGTGCAACCCTAACCTTAATATCTGCACATATACTATGCTAATACATGAGGACACCCTAAATTCTTGGGAAGAACTTGATGGGAATGAAGGCCAGCACTATCTAAAGAACTGGCAGCTATGATTTCACGTTGTATATGTACTAATAATAAACCATTTAATTTTTAAAGGCTTTGATAAGGTTATAAATTAGTACTTTAATATTGCTAATTTTACATTTTTACAGTTAACGTTTACTAAAATCCAAACAGGCATGAAGAATAGTGTGTAAAATATTTTAATCAAACCATCTCAAATTCAAAATTTCCAATGTTGAGTGCAAAGTACAGTTTTGTTATGTGAAATTAGACATTTTCAAATGGCTTTTCTGTAAGAGACCTGTTCTGTGTTTGAAAAAGGTTGCAAGGTATTTCAGTTTAAAACATTTTGCACATAAGAAAAACAATCGTATTTATTTTAGTTTATGGTCTATAATTGTAATCATTTATTGAACTAATATATAAAATATACCATAATTATTTCTGCATTTTTAAATTTTTCATTTAAAAGACCTTTCAATAAAGACACAAATTAGCATCTAATAACAAAAATATTTGTCAAATTTATATAGTCACTATTTCACCCAAAATAATTCTGGGAAGTGTACAATAAAACCTATTAAACATGCTACAAAATTATTAAAATAATTAAAACTATAAACAAAAGGAAACAAAACCATAGTGGAAAAATATTACACATAATGCAACGCATGGGCTCCTTATAAGAGGATTCCCAGACATGCCAGAGGGGTGGGAAAAGTTTTAGGGCTTTACTGGAAAGTGATGGCGGAAGGCTGTATTAATGATCTTAGTAGTATTAAAATAAGTTATAAATAAAAATTATAACTTATGGTTAGATTAGAAATCTAACTGATATGGCGTTCCTAATCTCAATGGTGATTTTGGTCTACCAGTGAACATCATAAACGGAAAATTGTCAAAGAGCTATGTTGAATTCACATACAACATTTTATTGCAGCTTCTTTAAGCAGATGCGTCTTCTCCAGGAAAATGTATCTGTCACAAGTAGTTTCTTAGTTGCCATTAGTTTTCCTAAGCTTCTTAAAAGCCACCTAATCCAATAACAGTATTATTGTGGTGCAGGAACAAAATCTAAAAAAGGAAAGTGAAACATGAAAGATCAAAAAAGATTGATTTATGATATCCATTTGTCCTTTTTCCCCTAGAAAATGATAAATTGCAGCCGATTTAGCTATGAAGATGAAAATCCTGCATCTCAAAACAGAGATCAACAAAAGTACCCAGCATCAAAAGAAACAAATTGCAAAGATTGGATCAATAAGAAACATCCAAATATAGGCAATGGAAGAATATATATCAATCCCAGGGAACATTATGTATGATTGTTTGTGAACTAATGTTGAAAGATATATTACTTTGTCTAATCATAATTTTACCTAACATTTTATAATCTCTGTGTTTAAGTTAGTGGTTTGCTTTTTTGTGAAAAAATATAAATGTTTAAAGTATGTCATCAACCATTCTTTATTCAGTTTAGGAAATGTCAGTTTATTATCTGTTAATTATATGTCCGTATAACAATGGATAGAATCTTTTCTACCTATTCCCCTGAATTATTTCTACCTGAAACCTTATTTATTAGCATAGCATTCTTCTCCCTTCTATATAGGTTTTCCTGGTCTTGCATAGTTGTTAAACTATACCAGTGATGGTGAACCTTTTTGTTGTGGTGTGCCAAAAGTGCAAGCACGCACAACGGCACCCCCAATGAAATGTGTTCCATCCCCCCTGTGCATGCGTGCGCAACACCCCCACCTTGCCCCCTTACCTGCACTGCACGCGTGTCCCTCCCAGCTGATTTTCTGCCCATTTGAGGCTGTTTTCGCCCTCCCGGAGGCTCAAGGAAAGCCTCTGCAGCCTCAGGAAGCTGAAAACGGGCCCATTTCAGCGCTTCTGGTATTTCCAGAAGGCCGTTTTTTTGGCCTCCTGAGACTGCAGAGGCTTCTCTCGAGCCTCTGGGAGGGCGAAAACGGCCTCAAATGGGCCAAAAATCAGCTAGGAGATGCGCACGTGCGCAATGCAGGTAAGTTTAGCTGACGCTTGTGTGCCTGCACAAATGGCTCTGTGTGACACATGTGCCACAGGTTCGCCATCACAGACCTATCCCATTCTTAGTAAGAACATGGGGTTCTTTTGATATTAGTTTTAGCCCTGACTACAGTTATTTGCTTCAGGAAAAAATGGTTTGTGTGTCATGCAAATATTGATAAGTGCTGCCCACTTCATATATCAACTATACTTGTTCCCTTTTGCTAATGTAGGGTTGACACTGGCCAACATACCTTGTCATATCTTCAAAAATACAGTACTATTACTTAAACCTATGGATTGAAACTTTTAGAATTAGTTGTAATATAAATTATTTTTAAAAGCTCATGCGTTGCCCATGTTGGAAATAACAGTTGGAGATTAAAAGAAAAATTTTAAGTGTTCCAGGAAAAAAAATATGCAAAATGTAAGGATAACAGGTATAAGTTGTTTTTGTTTGTGCAGTCATTGAATTGAGGGTGGGAAACCGTTTAATGGGCAGCCCAATTTCATTCAGCATTTCTTCTGTTTTCCATATGAATTTATTCTGTGCTAATCCTAACACAATAGTATATAATCTCATACGCATAAAAAGCTGCCACATTCAGTGTTTACATCCCACTGCAAGAAACATCCAGCAGTTACTTTGCTTCTTCAGTATAGTTTAAGATTAACTTCACCTAGTGTGCCTTTTCTTCTTATAGATTGACAAACACAAATGGGGAAGGTTTTTTTCATGCTGATAGTAACAGGGTAATGACAGAAATATAGACCCAGACACCTACATTATGCTGCTTTTTTGTTGGTTTTCTTATTGTATGATGTTGTTTCATGGAGTTTATAGAAATGCAAATAGCTTTTGAACAGTTTTGAGTGTATATCTGAAGATAACTAGAATAAATTACAAAATAACTTTGAAATATAAATCAAGTACTAGCATATATGTAAGGATAACATAAATATATGATTTAACTGGTATATAGTGGAAAGGCATGAACAATACTATAGTATCTACTAGGTTTGCCTATATGATTTTGTAGTACAAATACATGACTAAGGAAAAATGTATAGAAAAGTTATAGGAAGATAAGAGAATTTGGAACATAATGCACATTTTCGAAAAACATTAATTTGACATTTTTAAAAAAGGAGTTAAGTGTTGGCATTCTGTTGAAATACTAAAAATATGTTTGTATTTTATTAGCCTGAAGCTGTAATATGGATTCTGAATTAAATCAAGAACATGTATTTGCATTTATATAATTTATTTCAAGACAAAACGTTTAGATAGAGTTTTTTAATTCAACTATTCTAAATGTGCATGGTCTGAATTAATAGTTGCAGTAGATATTCATTATACTCAAATGAAGGAAAAGAAAAGTTGGAAATGTTTTGGGAAATGCTCCCAATTCACCAATGCAACTTTGACCTTTATTTCTATGGACCAGTTCAGTCCTTCACATTTTTCTTTTTTTCTGTAGTCAAACAAAATGAGAATAATGAAGATTTATAATAATACCTAAAGCTAAATTGACCTTATCATGTTCCTGTAACTACTAGTAAATCGAGTAAGGAATGCAGTGGTATTTTGGATGCAAGTGCAGTTATCACAACATTCAATTGAAGACATGAATTGCATGTGCAAAATTACGTATTGCCCAATATTTTAAAAAATGAATGGCACGTGGTTATTTAATTCTTGATTTTATGTGCCAACTAGTAGATTTATAAATCGCCGGCACGCAATTTATTGAGCTTTTTGACCCCTGGTAGGCCAACCATTTATAAATCCCAGAAAAAAGTTTCAGAAGAAAACAATTCTTAATGGTACATGGGCAGATTCATTTGCTTTCACTGCTGACGAGACTGATTTACCAGTGTGCTTAACATGTGAGAAATTGGCAAACAACAAAAAGTTGAATGTTGCAAGACATTTAGAGAATAAACACTTAGCCTTTGCTGAAAAATATCTGGATAGAAATGAGAGAAAAAAAGCCATTTCGGAACTGATGTGGAAGGTTGATCTGAGCAAAAACCATTTCAAGAAGTGGATGAAGTCTGCAAATGCAAGTACATATGCTAGTTTTGTGGCCGCTCAGGAAATAGGCATGGGAAGCCGTTCACAGATGGACATTATATAAAAGAATCATTAAGATTTCAGAACATCTATTTTCAGACTTCAAAAACAAGAGTGAAATTGTGTAGAAGATCAGATATGTCTCTACGAAGACTGTCAAAGACAGAACCATAAAAATGGCAGAAAATATCACCAGACAGCAAATTAAAGACTCCAGTAAAACTGGTGTGCCAATTACCTGTAATGAGTCCAAAGAAAAAGGTGATATTGAACAAATAGCGCTGTTCTGCTGATATGTGAACTCTGCTGGGCCACAGGAAGAACTGATTGAGTTGATACCATTAAAAGACCAAACACGGGAAGGACATCTGTGAGGCTGTCTTGGAATATCTAAGAACCAAAGAAATAATCACACCCAACTGGTGTTAGTGGCTACTGATGGGGCACTGAGTATGACAGGAGCACAGAAGGGCTTTGTGGCTTTACTGCAGAAGTTGCTGCTGACATTTCACTATCCTGCATCAAAAGGCGTGTGCTCAAACATTTCCTCCTGAATATACAGAAGTAATGAATGTTGTCATTCAGGCTGTCAATAAAATAATGGCAAATCACTGTCAGTTCCATTTGCTATTGGACGAAGTGGAAAGCATGTGTTCTGATCTACTGCACAACAAAGTCCGGTGGCTGTCCAGGGGGAAGGTGCTGAAACACTTTGCCATGTGTCTGGAAGAGGTGAAAACTTACCTGAGCAGCAAAAGGCTCACTCCTGAGCTGGAATGGCCAGAGTGGCTGGAAAAGCTACACTTCATGGTAGATATGACAGCACACTTAAATACGCCGAACATAATTCTTCGGGGGGAAAGAGGCACAGCCCTGCACATGCTGGACGAGATTTTGGCATTCAAGCACAAGTTGACAGTGTTTGTCAGAGATTTATAGAGAGGTACACTGTCTCACTTCCCCTCTTTGAGAATGTTCCAACAAGCTCACAACATGATAAATTGAGATAAATTTGATCATCTCAATGCAAATATCATTTGGGAAATGATTTCCGTGAGTTCAGAGAGAAAAAATATACATCCTTCCCTGTCATTCCCCTGACCATCGATCCATCCCTATTGAATATGACTGCATTTGCAGGTGTAAGTCAACCCGATCTTGAGATGAAACTGGCCAACATAGTTGACAAAGATATATGGGTGTCCAAGTTCAAATGCTTGACAGCTAATCTTGAAGGTGTTGCCCATCAGAAGCCCATTCTTGCTCATTATCACAAATGGACTGATATTGAAAACCTTCCCAAACCGAACAAACATGTTTAAAACATGGAATGCCATCCTGATACTTATATGAATATGAAAAAGTATGCATTTAGAGTCCCGTTGATCTTCAGATTTATATACCTATGTGAGCAGGTCTTCTCCAACATGAACTATTACTATATTAAAAACAATCACTCAAGCCTCAGACGACAGCTTACATTCCTGTGTGAAGTGCAGACACTTCATCTTCATACAGGCTGCACATCTTACAGCCCTGATGTGCAGATGCTGTGCGCTGAGGTTCAGAAGCAAAAATCACATTAACCCTCCAGTATATGTGATAAAAGGATGATGGCACACAGAAGCAGGTGGCATTTTTGGTTTGTTGAAGGTGGATAATTTAAGTTCGGCTTTTTATTTCATAAATACGAGGACTCGAATAGACACTGAGTATTTTATTTCAAAGTAACCTTCAACCCAGCATCTTTTTTTTCAGAGTTCAAAATGTTTTTGTTGCATACAGAAATAAAAATTGGATTTCATAAATGCAACTCTATAGATTTTTTTATACGTAGCATAAAGATAAAAATGACATATGCAGTGTTATCTTCATTTTATATGTCAAAAGGGTTTTGTGGCTCCCAGAGTTTTTTGTGGGAAACTGGTCCAAATGGCTCTTTGAGATTGCTGACCCCTGAGCTAGGCTAAAAAAAAGTTCCCTGAAGATGGGATACAGCATAAGTACAAAACCTTGGAAGACAAAACCTCTGTGACTGACCCATATTGGATCCTGCAATATCCTGGGACACCTATATTCTCCTTCATTCATAATGGCTTTGAGTTTTTGGATAGATATAATTCAGTCTGACATGAACTAATATATATTAAGTTCACACCAGATTATGGAAATTAAATGTGTTGCTGGTAGTAATAATTTAAAATGCATTTTATAACTGATGCTGTATTTTGTAACTTTATGTTAAAATAATCATGGATACTTTTGGAACATTGGGTAATATGGCATTAACTTTGGATAATATGGAATTTTGTGAGTTTGGGTAATATGGAAACAAAAGCTTGCACACATTTGTTAAGCATAGTTGCTGTTCATTTTTATGTCATATTTAAACAATCTTAATGTCAACTTGTAAAGCATTCCTGGACTGCTCTTGAGTTGCGATAGGCAGGAGGGGAGAGAACTGATGGAGCAGCTTGGTTGCTATGACCAGAAGCACATTCCATGCATATCTTTCTCCAGATTGTATCCCAGGTTACTAGAGCAAGCCCGAGAGGCATGTTTTCTACAGTTCACAAAAGTGCTCCATTGGAGAATGTGATTTATGACACACACTGGGAGAAGGGGAGAAATAGGTTTGTAGGTGGGTAGTAAATTATGTGGGGCAGAACTGATTGCACTTGGGAATGTGCCGACATGTTGCTCCTAATAAATAATTGGATTTCTTTGGAAACTTGGCTCGAGCTCATGAATTAATTAGGGCATCCATCACAACTCTGACACTTAAATTCTTCAATCTTCTATTTATTTTTAAACTTGCATTCCAATGAAATGTTTTTTAAAAGAAGAGTTGGAGGAAAGGAACATAGGACTCCTGTCTGTCAGTAGGACACTTCCAAAAACTGAACAGGACAAGTTCAAATTGATACGGTTGTGGGAGGTTAAAAAATTAGCCAGATACAGGGTTTTTTTTGCGGGGGGGGGGAAACCTGGCCTTAATGAAGTTTTTGTTGGAATATTGTTGATTGCTGCACTCTGCCCACCTAGACAAGAAACCCAGAATGAAACTTTTGCAGTCCACCCAATATTTCCCAGTGCACACATACTCAGATACAACCAAAGGGAAAAGCAGTAAAATAAAAGGGCAAAATTCATAATTTCATTACACAGAAGAAAAAAATAAATACACCCCCTATGGCTACTGCTGATAAAAGATTAGAAAGAATTTCAAAAGCCATGCTCTGGATATGTTCCCGAATTTGCTTTTACAATTGTTCTTGTGGAACAGAAAAAAAAAAAAAAATACACCCCCTATGTCTACTGCTGATAAAAGATTAGAAAGAATTTCAAAAGCCATGCTCTGGATATGTTTCCGAATTTGCTTTTACAATTGTTCTTGTGGAATCTGCTGCCTTTTAAACACTCTTTTAACAATGTTTATTGCCCTTTTAAAAATAATAATCTCTCCTGGAGGTTTGGTAGCTAAATAGACAGCATATAAATATTTAAAATAAATAATGCTCCTAATTAGTATGTAATTGTAGGAACACTAAATGTCATTTTTCAGTATAGTTTGCTGCTTTGGGGCAATGAAGTAGAAGTTAGAGAATGCATCAACTAAACAAACAGAAAAATTAAAAATTAAACAACAAAGTTGTTTATAAAAATGAGCAAAGCATTAAGTATTGTTGAACTCAAGGGTATTATGCATCTTAGAATGATCTGCAGAAAATTATGCCCAGTAACCACCAGTTTTTACCAAACAACTGGTGGCTATCCATCCTGTTAGATCTGGCAGGAGATGTATTCCAGATTCCATCCATGAGAGAGAGTCCTCTGTTGCAATCAGTGCTTCCCACTGTCTGGAATATCATTCCCCAACTCCAAACCCCCATAATCAAACTTGACCCTATCCTGCTGACCTTTTTACAGGCAACTCAGGCCCCTGAAAATGTGGGTGAGCCTGTTTCATTGTTAATTTGCTATGAGTCTTCTTGGCTGATGTTTTATGCTATATCTATTGCTTTTAATTTTGGTTGTTCTAATGCTTTTAGTATGTTTTAATTGTTAGATGCCCAGAATCATGTACTGTATATGAGATGGGCAGCCATATGAATTTAATTTTCTTTTTTTAAAAAAGTTACTAATAGTGCTGGTTAAAAAAATAACATTACTGGATAAGCTTCCATCATAATAGCACTTAGACTTATATACCGCTTCACGGTGCTTTAGAGCCCTTTCTAAGAGGTTTACAAAATCAGCATATTGCCCCCAACAATCTGGGTCCTCATTTTACCGATCTCGAAAGGTTGGTAGACTGAGTCAACCTTGAGCCAGTGAGACCCAAACTGCCAAACTCCTGGCAGCCAGTGATCAGCAGAAGTAGCCTGCAGTACTGCATTCTGCACCACAGCGGCTCTTTATAGCACTAAATAATTCTACTGAATTAGAAGACCTTTTTCTGTTTATTTTAAGATGATCATCATGTTATCCTCCGTGCCCAATGTGGCACATCTTGGAAATACAATGGTGTAACAAAGTTGAATTTGCATTGATCTCATTTAGGATAATTGAGTATCTATTTGCTCTGTACATAATAATTCTATGTACAGTGCCTATAATAAACTATATTAGATAAAAGACTATGATGGCTGAACTCTGACATTGGTTATGCATAAATTGATTCCTTGATAAAGTAGTTTCTCAATGTCTCACTTAGCAGTTCTATTAAACATCCTTAACTGTCCCTAGCAACTTTAAGACGAAAACTGTTGTTCTCGTTCATGTTGTTATTTTCTAGTTAGCCTAGTTCCTCTCTGCTCACTCCAAAATCATTTATCAAATTAGAATTAGAAATGTGTTGGATTTGTTTAATAAAATTAAATAATTTTCATTTAAAAACACAAGCTCTTTATGAAGGCTAATTCCAAATTTGGAAATCCCACTTGTTTTTATTGTAAATACACAACATTTTTAACTTTCTATTTCTCTTCTAAACTATTTTACTATAGTAACAATCAGTAAAAA
Organism: Pseudonaja textilis; assembly: GCF_049901715.1. Taxonomy (NCBI): domain Eukaryota; kingdom Metazoa; phylum Chordata; class Lepidosauria; order Squamata; family Elapidae; genus Pseudonaja; species Pseudonaja textilis. The sequence goes on from NC_141996.1 coordinate 34,115,135, forward strand.
TGTGTGTGTTCATTTATTTATCTGATGTCCATGCTATCCAATTTCAAAGATGGTATTTACAGTAAAAAAAAAGTATCAAGAGTACACCAACAATTTCCAAATGAACAAATCTAACCACTTAACCATCCTTCTGAACTGCCTACAGGAATTGGAGGTTGGGGAATTGTATTGCAGTCATTGTGCTCCGGGGGCAGGGGGGAGATCATTCTGAATGTCACGCATTGTATCCTATTTTCTCTCCTTTTTAAATATTTAAATATTAACTTGGTGGGAGAGGTCATCTTAATGGTTTGGGGTTCAATATTGTCAATTTACTTTTCAGTAACTGTTCTGGTTCTGTGGAGCAACCTCCATGTAAACAGTTGATCACTCTCACTGCCTTCCTTAAATTGCTCAAAGAAGATCTTTTTCTGAGGGTATTCGAGCATTGAATCTTCAGTTTTGTTATTTTTATGTTTATATAATTTAACATTATTCGGTTTCTCAGTAGTTTATTGTCTTTTATTTGTATACATTTTTATGTAGTGTGACTCTCAAAGGTGACTCTGGTTGATAGTAGACAATGAAAGTAAATGGGTCCTAAAGTTTGAGAGCAAGTTTGCTCTTCTAATGGAAGTACTCATCTTCATCATAGTGCCAGTTCTATACATTCAGTTCTACACGGTATCTGTGAGATAAGTGGCCATATGTATTTAATAAATAAAATATCATCAGTGATGAGGCTTGAATGAAGATGCCTCGTTTATCAGAAGCTTCTTTTATGGTGAGTGGGAGAGAGCTGTCAGATTATATGGTACTGCCTTTGGGATTTGCCCACTCTGTAAAGATGTATTTATTTCATAAGATGTAAAGCAGGGCTGTCAAACTCATGGCCCGCAGGCCGCATTTGTCACATGCCACACCCACACCCAGTTTAGCAAAGGGGAGGAAAGTCGTGATACGTCTTGTGAAGATACCATGGCAACACAAGTTTGACAACCCTGATTTAGGGTGATTTTAATACTTAATCGATGGATAAGTTTAATTTGTATTGCTAAATGTTGTATATTCTGCTTGCATTTTAACATTTGGTTATCTACCTGAACAAATTATCATAGCAGAAAATTTGAATTTAATTTAAGTAAATAAAAATAATTATTTTATTTCTATCCAAGATGAAGGATGAAATAAACGAACGTGTATGTTAAAAAGTAAGTTTGCAACCAGGGATGTAACAGACCAATGGTCATCTGACATTATTGAATTCAAAATCAGTTGATTATGCTCAAACATTAATCCAAAGGTTGGTATTAATAAATAACAGTCTTTTTTTAAAGTAAAGAAAAAGTAAATAGCTAATAAAAATAATTGTTTTTGATGGAAAATGAAAAATTCTTATTGGCCCTCATAATGCTTGCCATGAATTTTACATAAGTGAGAATAATCCTTATACTGCAATGTACCAATTTTACCTGTATGTACATTTATTGCTCTCAATGCAAGGAGTCTCAGTTGTTTTCAACAGGCTTGTCCTTGCAGGAAACTATCACATTTCATAATAAATATTTTCACATGCAACAAGATCTAGAACAGGTTACATACAATTGTGAGTTGTGTGAACACATTTTCACAACTGTCCAAGATTCAGTGGTAAACAACAAGTTCTCTTTTATGTTAAAAACAGCTAATGGCTTTTCAATGTGGCTTTTCAATGTGGAATTCTGAAATCTGCTGGTAAGGCTTAGTTATAAAAAAGTTGTTGCAAAGGCAGACTTGATTATTGGCTGATGTTCAGCTTTTAAGTGAGCCACTTTGTTTATAAGAATTATACAGATACCCATCTTAGAACAAAAACCCTGGGTGACTCAACAATTATTAAAACCAAAATATTGCAAAACTGAGCAACACTACTATCATCTGTTCTCATTAAATGCTATGAGGCATATAGACATCATTTTTTTTTATAAAAAGTGGGTGGATACACCCCAATACTTCTGAAGTGTTTCGATCTGCTTAAGACAAAAGAAAGACTGAGATGGAGCATTCTATGGAGTTCCAGAAAATGATAACAGGGTTTGGGGTGGGGGCAGATCAAAACAATAGGGTTTAGGACCAGATGTGTCACCATGCCAATCATTTTATTAAAGTGTTCTCAAAACTCCAGGCCATCACAACCGCCACCCAAAATGTTGCTCATACCTACTTTTTTTTCTAGTTTTGATAACTGAAAAATATCCAACATTTAAATGTTTGTCTGAATGTTTTAATCAGTAAGACACCAAGCCATCTGTAGAAATGTAGAAGTGTGCAAGTGAGAGGGAAAATATAGAAGAAAGACAATGCAACAGAACTTAAATGAAACATACTGTATCACTCCTATTGATCTTAAATATTATGTCTGTAAAACTGAAGCAATTATAATTGATTCAGTTAGAACAACATTTCTAAACTGGTGCTCTCCACATATTTAAACAACCCAAGGAAAGATAGAAGTAGACACTTAACCTATTATTATTTACCAGATATTATTTATATCAAGTTTCAGCTAAAACCTACAATTATCAAGGCACTACGAGTTTCTATTTCTGATATATTAAGATGAAATGTTTTCATTTAAAAAAAATAACCTGTAACGTCCAAAATCAATAGACTGCATGCTAGGACACAATTAACTAGATGGGTTTCTCATATTAACCTATTTTTATGGAGCAGTTAAAAGTATTTGACTAGAAACAGAAAGACTGAAATCGAAATCTAGTCTATGGGAGTGGACTAGATGATTCTCAGATCAAATCTCAACTCTGGACCAGTTAATATTTGTTAATTCATTTCACCTCACAGAATTGTATTAGAAAAAAATTGGAAGAAGCAAATTGTAAGGATGCTATCTTGACTTCTTGGAGGACAGATGGAATTTAGTAATTTTTTTTTTTATGATTAAGACTAGGTCTACAAATTGAGGTAACTACAATGACGGCTCACACATAAATGAATCTTTATGAATACAGAGGTTTGTTAACAATGAAATGAAATTCATCTTAAAATGAATGTTATTCTAACTAATTAGGATCACGGCAATGAATTTTAACGTTTTTAATCATGTAATAAAGTGTAGCTGTTTTACATCTACTAGTTTAGAAAGCTGGCACCTATTCCTGCCATAATTTCTATCGAAAAACAATTTTCTCCAAGGTTTTCTAAAGCTCTGTGTGTAATTGCTGCCGTGTAAAATAGCAAAGAACCCTGTAGATCTTATTCATAGTAATTGTATAATTCCTTGTTAATGCTAACCAACAGCTCAGCATGTGAATTAACGAATGTTTCATGCCTTTTTGCCTCCATTAAAAGTCTTGAAAATGTGCATTAAGCACCAAAAAAATGTCCTTGCTACATAGGACATTGGAAGACAGTGGGATTACCTTTGCTGTTGTCTGTAGCTCACTTATAGCTTTGCCATTCGGTCAAACTGCCATATACCTTTGTCAAACTACATTCCATTGTTGCTTTAACTTCTGAATTATTTGTTTCCTCATTTAAAATCCTGTGTTCTCTCTCCATTCATCAGTCTTCACTGTAATTTATAGAATCTTTGACTCTTAGGTTGAGGAGCATGAAATATTAAGGTCATGGAAATAAATGGCTCTATTTCTTCCCATTCTGTTTATTGCATGTAGTCTGCATTTTTTACCAATAACTAACCAGGTCAGAGTGAAGGAAGGTTTTAAAGGTTTGGAAATGAATTTAAATGGCTTCTAAACACTCTTTACAAGACAGAAGGATTTACAGCTCAGTGATAACACCCTCAATTTCCAGTTGCTTTTTCTCCTCCTATTGTAGGCCAATACAGATAGTCCACAATTTACAACCGTTAGTTTAGTGACCATTTGAAGTTATAATGGCACTGAAAAAAGTGACTTATGACCTATTCTCACACTGATGATTGTTGTAGCTTCCCAATAGTAACACGATCAAAATTTGGGCACTTGGCAAACAGCATGTTTGTACAATGGTTGTAGCATTTCAGGGTCCTGGAATTGTCATTTTAAACCTTCCTAGGGAGCTTCTGATGAGCAAAGTCAATGGGAAAACCAGGTTCACTTAACAAATGCATGATTTATTTCACTATTGCATGATTCAACTATAGCAAAAAAAAAAGTTACAAAATAGGGTATGACTCACCTAACACTTAACAACAGAAATGTTGGGATCAGTTGTGATTTTAAGTGGAGAATTATCTGAATATTTGAATCATGGTGAAGGGCAAAACATTCACCCTATTTTACTGAGCGATCAGTTATTCGGATATAGCAACACACAAGTATGACCGGTGACCACTGGATATTTTCTAACTGCCCCTTCCCTACCAGTTTGGTCCCTTCTGCAAAAGCTTCATCTTTGTAGGCTCACTGAACAGCAAATTGCATTATTTATTTAACACATGACAATGGTACAATTAACAAGGAGACTACAATGTTAATACATAGTAGTTATTTGGCTGCCAAATAGTACTAGTCCATTTAGTTTGTGCTCACGCAGTTACCCAGGGGTGCACCACAGGGGGGAAACTAGCTCTGCACCAGAAAGATGAGTGGCATCCTATGGCATCATCCAGAGGCTTCTTTCACCACTGATGTCTCCTTGCAGTCAAGTATCATATCTGAGCAGGTCCAACACCGACAGGGGTCCGACCATCTCCATGAAACACCACCATGTTTCTCCCTAAAGTAGTACCTATTTATCTACTTGCATGTAGCATCCTTTCAAACTGCTAGGTGGGCAGAAGCTGAGACAAGTGATGGAAACTTGCTCTGCCACATGGTGCTAGGACTCAAACTGCTGAAGCAGAGGTCATTTTCAGCATCTTTAAGCCATTGAGCCACCTTGCCTCCTAGCAAATTGGATGCCTGATAGATATAAGTTCTCTTTCTCTCTCTCTCTCTCTCTCTCTCTCTCTCTCTCTCTCTCTCTCACACACACACACACACACACACACACACACACACACTTACTTTTGCTCTGGAATGTCTCACACAGTGATGAACAATCAGCTTTTGTAAGTAAACATCCAATCTGTATTGAATCTTAGAGTACATATAAATAAAATTAGTGGCAATTCTAATAAGTGCTTTCATACTCCAGGCATCCACTTAAAAGCAGATGATTCATTTTAATAGTTATGTTCAAATGATGTGCACTAGTGCCTATTGGTATAATCTGCAGTTTGACAAAGGAGCCATTGCTTAAAGTTCTGTTCTACAAAATCAATAATTCAAATTTAATCAACCTAGAATATGCTGTATGTCTTCAACATTTTTGTTCATTTTTGCCTCTTTCTGCAAAATAGAAGACTGAACAGTCATTCTGTTTGATTCTGGTGTTTAATGTTGATCCATGGTGCAGATTAAAAGTCAGCAATCTGGTAAGAACAACAAAATGCATGTAACCAAGCACGTAAGTTGGATGTCTAACAGGAAACATCAGAGCTAATTGTTGAAAGTGGTCCCATGTAATTTCAGCACATCCTTACAATGTAATGCCAGCAATTTTGCCAGAGCTATAATTTCTCAAACATAATGAGTTGGCCATTACTTGTGTAATGGATGCATATATTCAGGCTAATAGAAGCTGTACAGCTACAGTCAGAGTTTCACTGTTTTATTTGACTTTATCTAGTCACTTTAAAAATGAAATGTGTATGAGAGAATACTGAACAAAAAGGCTTAGACTTTGCACTCCCACAACTTGAAACATTCTATCTTGCATGCAGAGGGAGATTAGATTATTTGAGCAGAACTTAATTTGCCTTCTAAATACCACAGGCTTTTTTTTCCTGGTCTGGATGTTCAAAAGAAAAACCTAAAGACAGTAATGACATAATAGCTTCTTTTTCCAATATCGAAGTAATAATTCTGCAAAGGTGATCTATAGGTGATCACTATAAAACTTAGTGATCTATATGATTTTGATTACATGGGACCTATGTCACAACATTTTCACATGATGTATCCAGACTTTTTTTCCCTTCACTAAACTGGGTGGAGGCTGGGCCAGTATGCGATGCATCCGGCCCATGGGCCGCGAGTCTGACAGTCCTGACCTATCTAATGAAAGCTACTCCATACATAAAGAGGAGGCTTCAATCTCTCTGCAATCCTCTGCTTCATGGAAGTTTCATTCCACCACACACCCTCCAGCCTGTACAGAAGTATGTATGTAGTTGACAGATCCAGAAATAATTATTTTTAACTTGCCATGGATTTCCAAAACTAAATAGATAAGAAGGGTGGAAGCTAAGTTTGGTTTTGATGGATTCAATTAGAATTAGGCTTCTACTACACTAAAGAAATATATATATATATATTAACCAATAACATATTAACCAAACTATTTGATATAGTTTAGGTGATCATCTGAATTCCCAAACATTGTTTTATGTCTGTCTGTTTGCATGGTATTGATATCCCTAACATCCTGGAAATCTGGCGTTCAGACAAAGCCATGCAAAAAGTGACAATTAAAAAAGAACAGAAAGAAAAAGACTATAACATAGCTCTTCCAACAGCCAACACTGAAATAAGCAGGGATCAAATAATAGACAAAAGATCAGGCAGAAAACGAACTCCAATCCAGGAACCAATAAGGAAAAAAACCACATCCCCACTGATAGTAGCATGGAAAGGCTCTGTTTATAAACAGGGAGCAAACCTCACACTCACAGGCACGGAAGTTATGTAACAAAGCATCTGCAAGTAAACAAATCCAGAGAGTTCATAGTTCAACGCTGAGCTACTCCCTTCTATTTGAAACAATTATTATTTTAGTGAGTGGTTTATGCTTCTAGAAATAATTTGCAAGTAAGAGATGTTCTAATAAAGAAACCTGTCAGAACCTCTTAAAAATTCATTAAACAGTTTTATATAAAAGGAAATGGATGCATAGCAAACAGTTTTCCCAACCTATTATCCCTCAATAAGATGGAACTACAGCTCCCAAAATTTCTATCTGAACTTTCGCCAAGCCATTTTTAAATGACAGATTCTAGGAATTTCAGTCTTTAAAACATCCAAGGAGTGAATATTGAAGGAAATAGCTATATTTGTACATTAGGCTTGTGCTCTACTTACTACATGAAACAAATTCTATGCATTTCCCCACAAAGATAAATTCAGGGGTGCAATTCAACCAGTATAACAACTGGTTCAGGTGAGCGTGTGCTTCACACATGCATGCACGCTTCACGCACTTGAGCACCAAATGCACCCTCTTTGAGTACAATCCACATTTTTAAAAGCCCATTTTCTACTTCAACTGCAGCCCCTGTGAATAAAACAGCTGAGCCGTGGCAAACTGCTCTGCCACGCCAATCAACTGTGCTCTAAAAACAGGAAATAAAGTACAGGAAAGAGCAGGGGTGGGCGGACCCACAGTGAACTGGTTTGGAGCCAGATGGTCATTGGAACAACCAGTCCGAACCAGGAGAATCCCACCCCTGGATAAATTTTTAAGATGCTTCTATAAACCAAGAAAAGATGATAAAGCCATAAAAAAACAGAAGTTAACCATGCCTGCTGCCTTGCTACATTAGAGACAGCTGTTAGACTCTGCTGCTTGGTTTGATGGTCAGGAAATCATAGTATTTTCTTGTCACAGCTGCTTCAACCCATTTAGAGCTATTCTTTCATTATTTAACTTACTGTCTCTGCATTAACTCATTCTTCCCTCTTTCCCTGCTTAACATCATTATGTATTTAGGGTAAGCTATAGCATGGAAGAAAGCTTAGGCAAGAAGAGAAGGCCATATGATGGCTCCTGGCAAAAATGCTGAATTCACTTAATGGAAATTATACCCCCCAGGTCCAACCTGACTAGCTTTCTAATAAGTCTGTGCAATACTTTAAAGAACCGTTTCACCCTGATGGTTCAAGCAAAATAATTCCTTAAAGCTGCTTTATGTAGCAATGTGGTCATCTTGCTTTTAAGAGTGGAATGTAATTTTATGTTGCTCAGCTTTGCAGACCCTCTAAGACAGGGCTGTCAAACTTCTGGCCCACAGTCTAGATACATCATGTGCTGGCCACACCCATGCACGGTTTAGCAAAAAGGGGGGAAGTCCCAATACATCACATGACACCACCGTGACAACATGAGTTTGACACCCCTGCTCTAAGACATCGTCTGCAGAACTTGGCTTATGCAGGAGGACTGAAAGACTAGTTCTACAGTGAAGGATAAAGGAACCTACTGCTACAGTGTTAACTGCAGTTCTCGCATGTCCCCAAGTTGTCCAGCTGAAAGCATTTCAATCAGAGTTGGGAGAGACAGATGAGAAGCCATCTACAGCATTGGTCTCAAGTTGTGGCACAGTAGTTAGTATTGCAGCATTGCAGGCTAATTCTGCTCATTGCCAGGAGTTCAATCCTGACCAACTCAAGGCTGACTCAGCTTTCCATCGTTCAGAGATCGGTAAAATGAAGACTCAGATTTTTTTTGTGGGGGGGGGAATATGCTGACTCTGTAAACCGCTTAGAGTGTGTTGTAAAGCACTATGAGTGGAGCATATAAGCCTAAGTGCTAGTGCTGGTGCTAAAGTAGTTAAACGCAACAGCCATGCTTCATCAAGGTGAGTCATATCCCATCCTTGTTTCATTGAAAGGAATCATGTTGCCTCTATAACATGAATCTTTGTTAGGTACTTCTAAATTACTTTCTGGATGAGTCAAGTCTGGCTCTGTACTGATTTGTTGCTCTCAATTTTGCTAATTGTTGAGTTAAAAAGCATACATGGATATTCCTGTAAAAAAAAAAAAGGCAGACCACAAAAAAGTGATACTGCAATTGCTTAAATCTTAAAATATGCCATCAGAGCACATCTGTATCTAGTTATTTCAATCTGTTTTGCACAACTAGAAGGTTGAACATCAAAGTAGATCCCTATTGGCATTCAAGATGTAGTTTTCTGGTGATGAAATTGAAGAAATTAATCTGATGGCGTGGAAAACTATTTTAGCTAATAATTTAGCGTATTAGCCCTCATCATGGTTTCAGTTTTATTTACATCATCTTTTAGCAGGATAATTTTTGAAAACAGAACTACCTGAAAGATATTTATTGGGAATTTAAATATACTATGTAATGTATAGTACCTCACACCACCAATGACATATTTTTGCAGCATCCTATCTGATTCCATATAGAAGTTTCACACATTATTTAGCAAAAAGCAGTTTAAAAAGCTAAATTAACATCATTGTAATACATGCTGTTCCTCAAGGTTTATAAAGGGCTTGAATATCTAAGCTTGATCTTTTTGCATTTTACTATAAATGGCTTCCTGTTACATGGAAGACTATACTCAATTATTAAAATAATTGGACATGGTGTGGCTTATGCCCATTTAGTTTCCATCTATGGACTTTGGGGCATTTTGCAAATACTGTAATCTTGATCTTATTGCAATTATTCTCTAAAATTTCCTCTGTGCACTAATGTACAATTGAATCCAGAGGCTTTTCTTTGGGGACTAATGGATAGACAGCTAGAAAAATGCCATGAAGAGTGTGTGTGTGTGTGTGTGTGTGTGTGTAAAACAACTGCAGAAAGATTATTATTTCTCTTTTATCTAATCTCTTTATGCTCACAAAAAGATTAAAGACAATTTCTACATATATGGAAGACTGGAGCTGCAACAGACAAAATGGTACTTTTTTGACTTGGTGTTTTGATTTTTATGGGGAAAAAATAAAATAATAGAAAAAGTGAGGTGGGTAACCATAGATTAAAAGGTAATTTTATAATCATCTTTGTATTTCATTTGTATGCAAATAAATCAGAAGCTTCTTTATTTCTTTTTACCCTTTTTGCCACTCAGTCTTTACTTTTTTCTCTTTGCTTCTTTTCTTTTTTTGTTTCTTTATTCTGTATGAGTTGTGGTTTGTATTTTCTTTTTAAATGTTTTTAATTAAAGTAATACAAAAAAATCCTTTGTGTTAGATCTGGGAGGATGGTTCAAGAACGGAGGCAAGACTCAGATAACAACAACAGCTCTTTATTAGTGACTTCAGATCTGAGCAAACTATCCCAGCCGCAGCAGCCCCTTATATAGGGCTGGCTGCGGCTAGGCAGCCAATGAAGGCGATTTGAGTTTGCCGCTCTTGGCTGGGCCAATCGCGGCAGCCCGTTTACTAGCCAATCGGATCAGTCTGCGGTGACCAATCACGATCCACTATTTGCGGGCCAATCAGAGTTGCAGGCTTTCGAGCCTGCTAGTCCGGAACACCCCTCCCCTCTCGGTTCCGTTTAAGGGGTGGAGTTATATAGTCTCGCAGGTAGGCAGGTCTTTGTACCTGTCTACCCAACTTACGTAATTCCACTTGTCCATGGTCAAATTCGGGTTCAGATGGACTGCTTACTGGATCTAGCTGGAACAGTGAACCGGTGCCATAGTTGGGACTCTCTCCTGATGCCCTCGGGGTGATTGAGTCCTCAGCTTCATTGCTACCGCTATGATTTTCCGGGCTTGCTGAACCTGCTTGGCTGCTGCTTCTTGGTGAAGTGTTCATCTGCCCAAGTTCAACTACGGCTGGTGAGTGTTGTAAGCTATGGTGTGGTGATCTTCGGATTAGTTCTGAAGAAACAGGTGTTGGTTCTATTTCCGGGCTTGCGGTTTCCCCTCCCCCCTGGTGTCGAGGCTGAGGTCAGGGATGGAAGTTGTGGTCAGTCTGGAGCGCAGCTGGTCAATGTGGCATTTCCACGCTCTGCCATCAGTGGTCAGTAGACGGTAGGAGCGGGGACTCGTGACTTGAGTTATTTGAGCAGGAATCCAGAGGAATCCGCTGAAATTTTTTTGCAAATACAAGGTCTCCTACCTTAAAGGCATGATGCTTGCTGCTGGAACCCAGGGGCTTTTCCAGGGTGTAGGCAGGGTGCAAGCGGTCTAGAGGCGATCTGAGTTTCCTGGCGATCAGGAGTTCAGCTGGGCTCTTGTTAGTGGTGCTTTTGGGTGTGATGTGCTGGAGAATCAGCATTCTAGTGACTTTATCATGGATGTTACCTTGTTCCATTTTCTGCAGGGTTTTCTTTGTGAACTGAACCATTCATTCAGCCCTACCATTCACCACTGGATGAGCCGGCGATGTGAGTGCATGTCGGATGCCCGTTCAGCTAGGTATTGTTCAAAGGCTAAGGCAGTAAATTGGGGCCCATTGTCGGAAACCAGGACATCGGGTAGGCCGTGTGTGGCAAAGAGTCTGTTTAATTTCTTGATGACTGCCTCTGTAGTGGTTGTTTTCATTTTATTGACCTCGAGCCAGTTAGAATACGCATCTACAGTTATTAGAAAAGTGTGGCCTCTAGTAGGTCCCGCAAAGTCAATATGAATGCATGACCAGGGACCCCTGGGTGTTTCCCATTCTGCTGGTGGAGCTTTTGGTGGGGTTGAGTGGTTTTCCTGGCATCTGTTACAGGAGGTGACCCAGGTTTCAATTTGTTTGTCCATACCTGTCCACCAGGTGTAGCTTCTTGCCAGCGTTTTCATACACACGATTACCCGGGTGTCCATCGTGTAGCATTTGCAGGACTTTTTTTGTAGTTTAGTTGGTATGACGACTCGGTCTCCCCATAAAACGCACCCTCTTTGTGAGAAAAGTTCTGTCTGTCTGTTTTTGAATGGTTTAAAGGTTTCCTTGGGCTCGTATTCTGGCCATCCCCTCTCCACCCAGCCAAGAACTCATGCCAAACATGAGTCTCTTTTGGTTTCAAAGGCGATGTCCTGGGCCGTTAGTGGAGGTGAGGGAATTGTCTTGATTTGTAGTATTGGGAGCGTGGGAGCTGGGTCTTCCTGTGGCTCGGGTAGTGGCGAGCGGCTCAAGACATCAGCGTGAGGAATAGATTTTCCCGGGCGATATCTTAGTTGATAGTCATAGGCAGCTAGGAATTCCGACCATCACGTCATTCTGGGGGAAAGAATGTGTGGGGTAATTTGTCGCCCGCCAGAATGCCAAGTAATGGCTTATGATCCGTGATAATGGAAAATGGTCTCCCATATACATATTCATGAAACCTTTTAATCGCAGAGACAATAGCAAGGGCTTCCTTATCTAGGTGGCTATAGTTTCTTTCTGTTTTTGACAAAGTTCTTGAAAAAATGCAATTGGTGCCTCTGAGCCATTTGGTAGGACGTGGCTCAGGATGGCCCCCACCCCAAATGGTGAGGCGTCACAAGTAACAGTCAATGGGAGTGTCTCGTTATATTGAATTAGCACTGCATCAGAGGTGAGGAGGTCCTTGACTTGCTGGAAGGCATGTTCCTCCCGGCGTCCCCAAATCCAGGAGGCCCTTTTATCAAGTAGTCTATGAAGGGGCTCAGCAACAGTTGCCTTCTGGGGTAGGAAAATGTTAGAAAAGTTAATAAGTCCCAGAAAGGCTTGGAGGTCAGTTTTGTTTTTGGGTCTTGGGGCATTTTTGATAGCTGCCAATTTCTTTTCTGTAGGGTGGATTCCTTGTTTGTCAAGAAGGTAGCCAAGAAACTCCACCCTTTCTGTGCATAACTGGCACTTTTCCTTCTTAACCTTGAGGCCAGCATCTTTGAACCTTGGTAGGACTGTTCTGAGGCGTTTCTCTAATTGACTTTTTGTTGGGGCTGCTATCAGTACATCATCAAAATAGGGCACAACCCCTTTTATGCCTTGTAATAGTCTCTCCATCAGGCTTTGAAAAATGCCTGGGGCTACGCTTACTCCAAACTGGAGCCTGTTACATTTGAATGCACCACGATGTGTAACTATAGTTTGGGCTTCTGCAGTTTCGGTATCAACTGGCAGCTGTTGATACACTTGGGCCAGATCTAGTTTTGCGAATATTCTGCCACCCCCAAGTGAATGTAGGAGATGCTGAGCGACTGGTACCGGATAGGCGCTCTGTTGCAGTGCGTGATTGAGGGTGGCCTTGTAGTCACCACAGATTCTCAAGGACCCATCAGGCTTTATGGGGGTGACAATTGGTGTCTCCCGTCGGGCATGGTCAATGGGCTCTAACACGCCTTGTGCAATTAATTTGTCCAGTTGCTCATCAATTTTGGGTTTGAGAGCAAAGGGAACTCGGCGTGGCTTTAGGCGAATGGGCGCAATGTCAGGCGAAGATTAAATGAAATAGGGGACCCCTTGTACTTGCCTAAGTTTTCGCTGAAAACTTCTCGGAAATCGTGGACGAGGGCTGCTTCCCAGTCATCGTCTTCAGTATGATGGATGCCAGCCATTCTGATTCCCAATGGCGCGAACCACTGAAGACTTGGCGGTCTCTGTCTACAATGGTGAGTGGTAGAATTGCATTATGTCCTTTGAAAGAGACCTGGAAATGGCGGGTACCTGCGACTGGAATCCGGTTGCCTTGATAATCTTTCAGTATGAGTCTCTGACTGCTGAGGTCTTGGCGTCGGATGTTGGGAATCAGTTGCTTGAGGGTTTTTCAGGATACCATGGATAGTGAGGACCCAGAGTCTACTTCCATGATGCAAGGTTTATTTTTGATGGTGACCTTTACACGGATTTTCTTAGCATCTAACGATGAAGCGTGGCCGATGGTGATGGTTTGATGAGCCTCTTCTCGTCTGGGCGTGCCATTAAACCTTCGGGGTCTGCTGTTCTGGTTCCACTGGTTGCTAGGGCGGTCCCTCTGTGTGGTGGGGTTGCCATCATTCTTTCGGGCTGCTCCCTCTCTGTCTAGGACTGGAATTTCTTTTGTTTCTGCATACTTTCACAATATGCCCACGTTTTTGCAAAAATGACACATGGCGTCTAAGAATCTGCACTCAGATTGAGGATGGTTTCCACCACATCCGGTGCATTGGTAGTTGGATTTACGACCCGCTGGTCCCGTTGCTCACGTTCTGACCGGAGTCTGTGGACTTCTTCCTCCTCGCTGTCGGAGGATGACTCGACATCTTCATGATGGGTGGCGATGTGTACTTGTCTGAAGGTTTGCCAGCATTGTTGGTGGGTTGGCGGTTGGTCCCGCTGGTTCGGCACATCCGTGCTGCTGATTCTGAGTGGCTTCAGCTGCGGTGGTGTCTGCTATGGAATCTGCAAGTGAGATGTCTCCCTTGGCCATGATCTTGCTCTGGACAGTTGGATCTCTAAGGCCAAGGATGATTCAGTCTCTCATAGCTTCTTCGAGATTGGCGAAGCCACATAAACCACCCAGGTTTCTCAGGTCTGCCACGAAATCCCGATGCTCTCACCTTCACGCTGGTCCCTCTGATAGAACTCATGTCTGCGAATGAGAGTTGGTACTGCTGGGGCATAGTGGTTGTGCAGGATGGGAGCAAGGGTGTCCCAATCCATAATTTTAACTTCAGCTGGTTTTGCTAGTGCTTTAGCCATCTTAAAAATGGCAGGTCCACAATGCGTTAGAAAAATGGCTCGTTTCTTGCTGGGCGTGGCATCTTTGAGGTTGTTGGGCTCTAGGAACATTTGAAACCTGTCCATATATGAGTCCCAGTCCTCGCTAGCTGGATCGAATGGGGCAGGTGGTATAGCGCTGCTGGCCATGTCGCTGTTGTTGCGCTCTGTCAGCCACGTGCTCCTTCAGCTAGCTCAATTCAGTAGACTTCGTTGCCTCCGCATCCCATCCTCATCGCCAGTGTTAGGTCTGGGAGGATGGTTCAAGAACGGAGGCAAGACTCAGATAACAACAACAGCTCTTTATTAGTGACTTCAGATCTGAGCGAACTATCCCAGCCACAGCAGCCCAAACTTATGTAGGGCTGGCTGCGGCTAGGCAGCCAATGAAGGCGATTTGAGTTTGCCGCTCTTGGCTGGGCCAATCGCGGCAGCCCGTTTACTAGCCAATCGGATCAGTCTGCGGTGACCAATCACGATCCACTATTTGCGGGCCAATCAGAGTTGCAGGCTTTCGAGCCTGCTAGTCCGGAACACCCCTCCCCTCTCGGTTCCGTTTAAGGGGTGGAGTTATATAGTCTCGCAGGTAGGCAGGTCTTTGTACCTGTCTACCCAACTTACGTAATTCCACTTGTCCATGGTCAAATTCGGGTTCAAATGGACTGCTTACTGGATCTAGCTGGAACAGTGAACCGGTGCCATAGTTGGGACTCTCTCCTGATGCCCTCGGGGTGATTGAGTCCTCAGCTTCATTGCTACCGCTATGATTTTCCGGGCTTGCTGAACCTGCTTGGCTGCTGCTTCTTGGTGAAGTGTTCATCTGCCCAAGTTCAACTACGGCTGGTGAGTGTTGTAAGCTATGGTGTGGTGATCTTCGGATTAGTTCTGAAGAAACAGGTGTTGGTTCTATTTCCGGGCTTGCGGTTTCCCCTCCCCCCCTGGTGTCGAGGCTGAGGTCAGGGATGGAAGTTGTGGTCAGTCTGGAGCGCAGCTGGTCAATGTGGCGTTTCCACGCTCTGCCATCAGTGGTCAGTAGACGGTAGGAACGGGGACTCGTGACTTGAGTTATTTGAGCAGGAATCCAGAGGGAATCCGCTGAAATTTTTTTTGCAAATACAAGGTCTCCTACCTTAAAGGCATGATGCTTGCTGCTGGAACCCAGGGGCTTTTCCAGGGTGTAGGCAGGGTGCAAGCGGTCTAGAGGCGATCTGAGTTTCCTGGCGATCAGGAGTTCAGCTGGGCTCTTGTTAGTGGTGCTTTTGGGTGTGATGTGCTGGAGAATCAGCATTCTAGTGACTTTATCATGGATGTTACCTTGTTCCATTTTCTGCAGGGTTTTCTTTGTGAACTGAACCATTCATTCAGCCCTACCATTCACCACTGGATGAGCCGGCGATGTGAGTGCATGTCGGATGCCCCGTTCAGCTAGGTATTGTTCAAAGGCTAAGGCAGTAAATTGGGGCCCATTGTCGGAAACCAGGACATCGGGTAGGCCGTGTGTGGCAAAGAGTCTGTTTAATTTCTTGATGACTGCCTCTGTAGTGGTTGTTTTCATTTTATTGACCTCGAGCCAGTTAAAATACGCATCTACAGTTATTAGAAAAGTGTGGCCTCTAGTAGGTCCCGCAAAGTCAATATGAATGCATGACCAGGGACCCCTGGGTGTTTCCCATTCTGCTGGTGGAGCTTTTGGTGGGGTTGAGTGGTTTTCCTGGCATCTGTTACAGGAGGTGACCCAGGTTTCAATTTGTTTGTCCATACCTGTCCACCAGGTGTAGCTTCTTGCCAGCGTTTTCATACACACGATTACCGGTGTCCATCGTGTAGCATTTGCAGGACTTTTTTTGTAGTTTAGTTGGTATGACGACTCGGTCTCCCCATAAAACGCACCCTCTTTGTGAGAAAAGTTCTGTCTGTCTGTTTTTGAATGGTTTAAAGGTTTCCTTGGGCTCGTATTCTGGCCATCCCCTCTCCACCCAGCCAAGAACTCATGCCAAACACGAGTCTCTTTTTGGTTTCAAAGGCGATGTCCTGGGCCGTTAGTGGAGGTGAGGGAATTGTCTTGATTTGTAGTATTGGGAGCGTGGGAGCTGGGTCTTCCTGTGGCTCGGGTAGTGGCGAGCGGCTCAAGACATCAGCGTGAGGAATAGATTTTCCGGCGATATCTTAGTTGATAGTCATAGGCAGCTAGGAATTCCGACCATCACGTCATTCTGGGGGAAAGAATGTGTGGGGTAATTTGTCGCCCGCCAGAATGCCAAGTAATGGCTTATGATCCGTGATAATGGAAAATGGTCTCCCATATACATATTCATGAAACCTTTTAATCGCAGAGACAATAGCAAGGGCTTCCTTATCTAGGTGGCTATAGTTTCTTTCTGTTTTTGACAAAGTTCTTGAAAAAATGCAATTGGTGCCTCTGAGCCATTTGGTGGGACGTGGCTCAGGATGGCCCCCACCCCAAATGGTGAGGCGTCACAAGTAACAGTCAATGGGAGTGTCTCGTTATATTGAATTAGCACTGCATCAGAGGTGAGGAGGTCCTTGACTTGCTGGAAGGCATGTTCCTCCCGACGTCCCCAAATCCAGGAGGCCCTTTTATCAAGTAGTCTATGAAGGGGCTCAGCAACAGTTGCCTTCTGGGGTAGGAAAATGTTAGAAAAGTTAATAAGTCCCAGAAAGGCTTGGAGGTCAGTTTTGTTTTTGGGTCTTGGGGCATTTTTGATAGCTGCCAATTTCTTTTCTGTAGGGTGGATTCCTTGTTTGTCAAGAAGGTAGCCAAGAAACTCCACCCTTTCTGTGCATAACTGGCACTTTTCCTTCTTAACCTTGAGGCCAGCATCTTTGAACCTTGGTAGGACTGTTCTGAGGCGTTTCTCTAATTGACTTTTTGTTGGGGCTGCTATCAGTACATCATCAAAATAGGGCACAACCCCTTTATGCCTTGTAATAGTCTCTCCATCAGGCTTTGAAAAATGCCTGGGGCTACGCTTACTCCAAACTGGAGCCTGTTACATTTGAATGCACCACGATGTGTAACTATAGTTTGGGCTTCTGCAGTTTCGGTATCAACTGGCAGCTGTTGATACACTTGGGCCAGATCTAGTTTTGCGAATATTCTGCCACCCCCAAGTGAATGTAGGAGATGCTGAACGACTGGTACCGGATAGGCGCTCTGTTGCAGTGCGTGATTGAGGGTGGCCTTGTAGTCACCACAGATTCTCAAGGACCCATCAGGCTTTATGGGGGTGACAATTGGTGTCTCCCGTCGGGCATGGTCAATGGGCTCTAACACGCCTTGTGCAATTAATTTGTCCAGTTGCTCATCAATTTTGGGTTTGAGAGCAAAGGGAACTCGGCGTGGCTTTAGGCGAATGGGCGCAATGTCAGGGCGAAGATTAAATGAAATAGGGGACCCCTTGTACTTGCCTAAGTTTTCGCTGAAAACTTCTCGGAAATCGTGGACGAGGGCTGCTTCCCAGTCATCGTCTTCAGTATGATGGATGCCAGCCATTCTGATTCCCAATGGCGCGAACCACTGAAGACTTGGCCGGTCTCTGTCTACAATGGTGAGTGGTAGAATTGCATTATGTCCTTTGAAAGAGACCTGGAAATGGCGGGTACCTGCGACTGGAATCCGGTTGCCTTGATAATCTTTCAGTATGAGTCTCTGACTGCTGAGGTCTTGGCGTCGGATGTTGGGAATCAGTTGCTTGAGGGTTTTTCAGGATACCATGGATAGTGAGGACCCAGAGTCTACTTCCATGATGCAAGGTTTATTTTTGATGGTGACCTTTACACGGATTTTCTTAGCATCTAACGATGAAGCGTGGCCGATGGTGATGGTTTGATGAGCCTCTTCTCGTCTGGGCGTGCCATTAAACCTTCGGGGTCTGCTGTTCTGGTTCCACTGGTTGCTAGGCGGTCCCTCTGTGTGGTGGGGTTGCCATCATTCTTTCGGCTGCTCCTCTCTGTCTAGGACTGGAATTTCTTTTGTTTCTGCATACTTTCACAATATGCCCACGTTTTTGCAAAAATGACACATGGCGTCTAAGAATCTGCACTCAGATTGAGGATGGTTTCCACCACATCCGGTGCATTGGTAGTTGGATTTACGACCCGCTGGTCCCGTTGCTCACGTTCTGACCGGAGTCTGTGGACTTCTTCCTCCTCGCTGTCGGAGGATGACTCGACATCTTCATGATGGGTGGCCGATGTGTACTTGTCTGAAGGTTTGCCAGCATTGTTGGTGGGTTGGCGGTTGGTCCCGCTGGTTCGGCACATCCGTGCTGCTGATTTACGAGTGGCTTCAGCTGCGGTGGTGTCTGCTATGGAATCTGCAAGTGAGATGTCTCCCTTGGCCATGATCTTGCTCTGGACAGTTGGATCTCTAAGGCCAAGGATGATTCAGTCTCTCATAGCTTCTTCGAGATTGGCGAAGCCACATAAACCGCCCAGGTTTCTCAGGTCTGCCACGAAATCCCGATGCTCTCACCTTCACGCTGGTCCCTCTGATAGAACTCATGTCTGCGAATGAGAGTTGGTACTGCTGGGGCATAGTGGTTGTGCAGGATGGGAGCAAGGGTGTCCCAATCCATAATTTTAACTTCAGCTGGTTTTGCTAGTGCTTTAGCCATCTTAAAATGGCAGGTCCACAATGCGTTAGAAAAATGGCTCGTTTCTTGCTGGGCGTGGCATCTTTGAGGTTGTTGGGCTCTAGGAACATTTGAAACCTGTCCATATATGAGTCCCAGTCCTCGCTAGCTGGATCGAATGGGGCAGGTGGTATAGCGCTGCTGGCCATGTCGCTGTTGTTGCGCTCTGTCAGCCACGTGCTCCTTCAGCTAGCTCAATTCAGTAGACTTCGTTGCCTCCGCATCCCATCCTCATCGCCAGTGTTAGGTCTGGGAGGATGGTTCAAGAACGGAGGCAAGACTCAGATAACAACAACAGCTCTTTATTAGTGACTTCAGATCTGAGCGAACTATCCCAGCCACAGCAGCCCAAACTTATGTAGGGCTGGCTGCGGCTAGGCAGCCAATGAAGGCGATTTGAGTTTGCCGCTCTTGGCTGGGCCAATCGCGGCAGCCCGTTTACTAGCCAATCGGATCAGTCTGCGGTGACCAATCACGATCCACTATTTGCGGGCCAATCAGAGTTGCAGGCTTTCGAGCCTGCTAGTCCGGAACACCCCTCCCCTCTCGGTTCCGTTTAAGGGGTGGAGTTATATAGTCTCGCAGGTAGGCAGGTCTTTGTACCTGTCTACCCAACTTACGTAATTCCACTTGTCCATGGTCAAATTCGGGTTCAGATGGACTGCTTACTGGATCTAGCTGGAACAGTGAACCGGTGCCATAGTTGGGACTCTCTCCTGATGCCCTCGGGGTGATTGAGTCCTCAGCTTCATTGCTACCGCTATGATTTTCCGGGCTTGCTGAACCTGCTTGGCTGCTGCTTCTTGGTGAAGTGTTCATCTGCCCAAGTTCAACTACGGCTGGTGAGTGTTGTAAGCTATGGTGTGGTGATCTTCGGATTAGTTCTGAAGAAACAGGTGTTGGTTCTATTTCCGGGCTTGCGGTTTCCCTCCCCCTGGTGTCGAGGCTGAGGTCAGGGATGGAAGTTGTGGTCAGTCTGGAGCGCAGCTGGTCAATGTGGCGTTTCCACGCTCTGCCATCAGTGGTCAGTAGACGGTAGGAACGGGGACTCGTGACTTGAGTTATTTGAGCAGGAATCCAGAGGGAATCCGCTGAAATTTTTTTTGCAAATACAAGGTCTCCTACCTTAAAGGCATGATGCTTGCTGCTGGAACCCAGGGGCTTTTCCAGGGTGTAGGCAGGGTGCAAGCGGTCTAGAGGCGATCTGAGTTTCCTGGCGATCAGGAGTTCAGCTGGGCTCTTGTTAGTGGTGCTTTTGGGTGTGATGTGCTGGAGAATCAGCATTCTAGTGACTTTATCATGGATGTTACCTTGTTCCATTTTCTGCAGGGTTTTCTTTGTGAACTGAACCATTCATTCAGCCCTACCATTCACCACTGGATGAGCCGGCGATGTGAGTGCATGTCGGATGCCCCGTTCAGCTAGGTATTGTTCAAAGGCTAAGGCAGTAAATTGGGGCCCATTGTCGGAAACCAGGACATCGGGTAGGCCGTGTGTGGCAAAGAGTCTGTTTAATTTCTTGATGACTGCCTCTGTAGTGGTTGTTTTCATTTTATTGACCTCGAGCCAGTTAGAATACGCATCTACAGTTATTAGAAAAGTGTGGCCTCTAGTAGGTCCCGCAAAGTCAATATGAATGCATGACCAGGGACCCCTGGGTGTTTCCCATTCTGCTGGTGGAGCTTTTGGTGGGGTTGAGTGGTTTTCCTGGCATCTGTTACAGGAGGTGACCCAGGTTTCAATTTGTTTGTCCATACCTGTCCACCAGGTGTAGCTTCTTGCCAGCGTTTTCATACACACGATTACCCGGGTGTCCATCGTGTAGCATTTGCAGGACTTTTTTTTGTAGTTTAGTTGGTATGACGACTCGGTCTCCCCATAAAACGCACCCTCTTTGTGAGAAAAGTTCTGTCTGTCTGTTTTTGAATGGTTTAAAGGTTTCCTTGGGCTCGTATTCTGGCCATCCCCTCTCCACCCAGCCAAGAACTCATGCCAAACACGAGTCTCTTTTGGTTTCAAAGGCGATGTCCTGGGCCGTTAGTGGAGGTGAGGGAATTGTCTTGATTTGTAGTATTGGGAGCGTGGGAGCTGGGTCTTCCTGTGGCTCGGGTAGTGGCGAGCGGCTCAAGACATCAGCGTGAGGAATAGATTTTCCCGGGCGATATCTTAGTTGATAGTCATAGGCAGCTAGGAATTCCGACCATCACGTCATTCTGGGGGAAAGAATGTGTGGGGTAATTTGTCGCCCGCCAGAATGCCAAGTAATGGCTTATGATCCGTGATAATGGAAAATGGTCTCCCATATACATATTCATGAAACCTTTTAATCGCAGAGACAATAGCAAGGGCTTCCTTATCTAGGTGGCTATAGTTTCTTTCTGTTTTTGACAAAGTTCTTGAAAAATGCAATTGGTGCCTCTGAGCCATTTGGTAGGACGTGGCTCAGGATGGCCCCCACCCCAAATGGTGAGGCGTCACAAGTAACAGTCAATGGGAGTGTCTCGTTATATTGAATTAGCACTGCATCAGAGGTGAGGAGGTCCTTGACTTGCTGGAAGGCATGTTCCTCCCGACGTCCCCAAATCCAGGAGGCCCTTTTATCAAGTAGTCTATGAAGGGGCTCAGCAACAGTTGCCTTCTGGGGTAGGAAAATGTTAGAAAAGTTAATAAGTCCCAGAAAGGCTTGGAGGTCAGTTTTGTTTTTGGGTCTTGGGGCATTTTTGATAGCTGCCAATTTCTTTTCTGTAGGGTAGATTCCTTGTTTGTCAAGAAGGTAGCCAAGAAACTCCACCCTTTCTGTGCATAACTGGCACTTTTCCTTCTTAACCTTGAGGCCAGCATCTTTGAACCTTGGTAGGACTGTTCTGAGGCGTTTCTCTAATTGACTTTTTGTTGGGGCTGCTATCAGTACATCATCAAAATAGGGCACAACCCCTTTTATGCCTTGTAATAGTCTCTCCATCAGGCTTTGAAAAATGCCTGGGGCTACGCTTACTCCAAACTGGAGCCTGTTACATTTGAATGCACCACGATGTGTAACTATAGTTTGGGCTTCTGCAGTTTCGGTATCAACTGGCAGCTGTTGATACACTTGGGCCAGATCTAGTTTTGCGAATATTCTGCCACCCCCAAGTGAATGTAGGAGATGCTGAACGACTGGTACCGGATAGGCGCTCTGTTGCAGTGCGTGATTGAGGGTGGCCTTGTAGTCACCACAGATTCTCAAGGACCCATCAGGCTTTATGGGGGTGACAATTGGTGTCTCCCGTCGGGCATGGTCAATGGGCTCTAACACGCCTTGTGCAATTAATTTGTCCAGTTGCTCATCAATTTTGGGTTTGAGAGCAAAGGGAACTCGGCGTGGCTTTAGGCGAATGGGCGCAATGTCAGGGCGAAGATTAAATGAAATAGGGGACCCCTTGTACTTGCCTAAGTTTTCGCTGAAAACTTCTCGGAAATCGTGGACGAGGGCTGCTTCCCAGTCATCGTCTTCAGTATGATGGATGCCAGCCATTCTGATTCCCAATGGCGCGAACCACTGAAGACTTGGCCGGTCTCTGTCTACAATGGTGAGTGGTAGAATTGCATTATGTCCTTTGAAAGAGACCTGGAAATGGCGGGTACCTGCGACTGGAATCCGGTTGCCTTGATAATCTTTCAGTATGAGTCTCTGACTGCTGAGGTCTTGGCGTCGGATGTTGGGAATCAGTTGCTTGAGGGTTTTTCAGGATACCATGGATAGTGAGGACCCAGAGTCTACTTCCATGATGCAAGGTTTATTTTTGATGGTGACCTTTACACGGATTTTCTTAGCATCTAACGATGAAGCGTGGCCGATGGTGATGGTTTGATGAGCCTCTTCTCGTCTGGGCGTGCCATTAAACCTTCGGGGTCTGCTGTTCTGGTTCCACTGGTTGCTAGGGCGGTCCCTCTGTGTGGTGGGGTTGCCATCATTCTTTTCGGGCTGCTCCCTCTCTGTCTAGGACTGGAATTTCTTTTGTTTCTGCATACTTTCACAATATGCCCACGTTTTTTGCAAAAATGACACATGGCGTCTAAGAATCTGCACTCAGATTGAGGATGGTTTCCACCACATCCGGTGCATTGGTAGTTGGATTTACGACCCCGCTGGTCCCGTTGCTCACGTTCTGACCGGAGTCTGTGGACTTCTTCCTCCTCGCTGTCGGAGGATGACTCGACATCTTCATGATGGGTGGCCGATGTGTACTTGTCTGAAGGTTTGCCAGCATTGTTGGTGGGTTGGCGGTTGGTCCCGCTGGTTCGGCACATCCGTGCTGCTGATTTACGAGTGGCTTCAGCTGCGGTGGTGTCTGCTATGGAATCTGCAAGTGAGATGTCTCCCTTGGCCATGATCTTGCTCTGGACAGTTGGATCTCTAAGGCCAAGGATGATTCAGTCTCTCATAGCTTCTTCGAGATTGGCGAAGCCACATAAACCGCCCAGGTTTCTCAGGTCTGCCACGAAATCCCCGATGCTCTCACCTTCACGCTGGTCCCTCTGATAGAACTCATGTCTGCGAATGAGAGTTGGTACTGCTGGGGCATAGTGGTTGTGCAGGATGGGAGCAAGGGTGTCCCAATCCATAATTTTAACTTCAGCTGGTTTTGCTAGTGCTTTAGCCATCTTAAAAATGGCAGGTCCACAATGCGTTAGAAAAATGGCTCGTTTCTTGCTGGGCGTGGCATCTTTGAGGTTGTTGGGCTCTAGGAACATTTGAAACCTGTCCATATATGAGTCCCAGTCCTCGCTAGCTGGATCGAATGGGGCAGGTGGTATAGCGCTGCTGGCCATGTCGCTGTTGTTGCGCTCTGTCAGCCACGTGCTCCTTCAGCTAGCTCAATTCAGTAGACTTCGTTGCCTCCGCATCCCATCCTCATCGCCAGTGTTAGGTCTGGGAGGATGGTTCAAGAACGGAGGCAAGACTCAGATAACAACAACAGCTCTTTATTAGTGACTTCAGATCTGAGCGAACTATCCCAGCCACAGCAGCCCAAACTTATGTAGGGCTGGCTGCGGCTAGGCAGCCAATGAAGGCGATTTGAGTTTGCCGCTCTTGGCTGGGCCAATCATGGCAGCCCGTTTACTAGCCAATCAGATCAGTCTGCAGTGACCAATCACGATTTGCTATTCGCGGGCCAATCAGAGTTGCAGGCTTTCGAGCCTGCTAGTCCAGAACACTTTGTATAATACTTTGCAAGGGACCACAAGTCCTTTTTCAAACCAACCTGGGCCAAAGTTAACAGTGCAATATTGCTTGCCTAAACCAGGTTTGGGACTGATACAATCCTGACTAACTTTTGTAGTCATCAAGATTTATTTAGTATAATCGCCTTATACTACACTTATGACACAAACCTGTTTATATTATTTATGAATATAATGTGTGAATAGAGGAAGCAACAAACACTGTTCTAGCCCAGTCTTATCAACATTAATTTGCACCAAATCTCCAGAATTTCAAGCAGAGAATTTTTGTCCTTACTCAGAGATTCCTGGGATTGGATCCAAAACCATCTGCATCAATGCTTGTGAACCATTATGAATCATTTACAATTCTTTCACTAGAGAAGATAAATTAACATGTGAAAGAGGAAAAACTACACACTACATGTTTTTAAGAAAGCAACTAAGGACCGTGTAACTGAAGTTTCTTCTCATTCCAGACAGAATGGTATGAAATGGTATGAAATCATTCTATAGAAGCTGATTATTCATTCTGATTAGCAATGAAGTAATTGCTACATTTGAAAATGTAATTGAAATCAAGACATCACTTGATTCATTAGTCAAAAAGGGGTTGGAAGTATAAATAATCTGCAGGACTTCAGATAATCCCTCAAACCAAAATTTTTTAATCATGGTGATGAGATTGTTCTTGGGAGAATAGCATGTTAGGGTTTTCTAGGAACCCAACTCAAAATTTATTTTATTTTATTTATTTTTTATTTATTTTATTTATTTTTCCTACTATTCCTACAAGATGTTCATGTCCATCATCTTACAACTCATAACTTTCAGATAAATAGATAAGAGATGGTGTGTGTGTGTGTGTGTGTGTGTGTTTGTGTGTGTGTGTGAGAGAGAGAGAGAGAGAGAGAGAGAGAGAGAGAGAGAGAGAGAGAGAGATTGCAAAGACATTTTGGCCATGAAATATATTGTGCTCTGAGCCATATGTGTTTTGTTACTGTTACTTTAGTACTGCTTTGTACATTTGTTAATTATTTTCCTTTAATTAATTCACTGCATTGTTAATTTTGAGCAGATGTTTCCCTACAGTTCAGCATCTTGAGCAGAGCTCTGGTTTGAGGACAAATGATGTTATCCTTTTAATCATAAAATAATACGTTTATGTTGTCCAACAGCACACTAACTAGGATTTTTAAAAGATCAAATGGCACAGTAAGAATGTCCTCATTTACAATTCAATCAAGTCAATGAGCTGAAAGAAGTTCAGATCAATCATCTACCTACTAATTAGTACAATTCTAAGATCTAAAGAAAAACCCCTCAAGGCATTAATGCCTTTGCTAAATTCTTAGCATGAGTTTTCTCCCTTATAGTAGGACAGACTGGGTAGAAATGTTGAATCAAAGCTTCAGTCTTTGAAGCTTAACTGTGCATTAAACACAGTGAAGAAGAAGAATACAGTGTCTGATTATACACTGAAAATAATCAAATCAAACCTTTATTATTGTCAAAGATGAGCATAAGGACTGTGGGCTACAATAATTATAAATCATAAAAATAGAACGGAATAAAATTACATATAGAAAGCTAAAAAGTATAAAAAAAAATCTTTTTTCTTTTACTACAACTCTTCAGCAGGTCATTTCTGCTTTCCTACTCATCAGCTAGCATTTACTCCTTGTTCTCCCAGTAGCCCCAATACCTGACTTCTTTAGTGTGGTATCATCAGGAATTTCCCATCATCTCCAAATAGCATGTTCAAAGACATCTGGTAGATAACATATTGCTCTTTGTTGGATTGAGCTGGTAGTTATTGACTATCAACATATGAACATGAAAAATATTTTGGATATACTGCAAATCCAGAACAATTTGAGCTTTTGGTCAAATTTGATCAATATTGGTCGACCATCTAATGCTGCAGTCCCCTTTCTGGCTTGGCAGCCCAGCATGGGGGAGGAGGGGTGATAGTTCTGTGTGAGTCGCAGGTTTGCATACATACACAAGCTCCCAACACTCGCGTGAGTGGAGCTCCGTATGTGAGTGCAAACATCTGCCCCTCACATGAGTGGAACTGCATATACAAACACAAATGCCCACCATTCATACAAGTGGGGTTGCGCACACATGTGTATTCTCCTGCCACTTGCATTACCTGATACCAAACGGGTCATGACTAAGTAATGGGGCACAGTCTGGGATTTGGGGACCCTGATCTAATGGAAACTTGGTCATTATCAGGAATTCTAAAACATGAAGTATTGTTGAAGAACATAAACTGAAATATATACTGTATGTTTGGACATGACCAGAGTACTACATAGATTTGCCTGTGTCGATTTTAGTCAAGACAATACAAACTACAAATGTGAAAATCTCTCAATATTTGATTCAAATCATTTTTGAATCATTTTGATTAAGAAAAAAGATGGTGTTCTCATGAATAAAAAGCCACAACAACTGACTCTTTCAACAAATCTACCTGGATATTACCATGCCTCAAAAGTGTGAGACCATCTAGCTTTTCAGAATATTTCTAGCTTCAATTGACTTATTTTGAAGTGAACAGGTACAATCTGCTCTGGTAGGACTTGCTATATTGGACTTTGTTTTCCATTGGTATTGCTTTTGTAAAGTAGAATAATGAAGAATTGGGAAGCAGGGAGGTATATTGTTGATTATACCCAACTATCTTTTTATGTTTAGGTTAAAGTAATTTATAGAGTATTAACTGAACTAGTGTTCATACCGACTTGAAAGAGATCAGACAGTCTCACTGTATAAATAATATTTTGCCCTATTTCAGGGCTATAAATGTAGGGCTAATAAAGTGAAGACAAGACATCTAATAGAAGAGCTGGCCAGTACAAAAGAGAAGGCCAATTAGATCTTTTATTTCCCTTTCTTCTTTCCTCCCAAATTGCTTAAGTAAGTCATTGCACTAACTTGGACTAACTCCAATAGACAATATTATCTTATGTTGCTTCGTGTTGCATGTTGTTAGAAATGCCTCTGTAATGAGATTTGGAAAGTACGGTCTCTACTACTCCTTATTAAAGAATTTGGCAGCATGCAGTCAAAAAGCAATCACCCATTTACTTTGAGAGGGCTTTTAACCATACCTAAAATTGGTAGTAGGCAACTGAATAATGCAGTTTTGATGTTTTTGGCTTGTTGGTTGAAAATAGGAAAGTTAAAAAGGTTCAAAGGGTCCAATTGCAGAAAAACAGGATGTGTAAAAATTTTGACCCTCTCACATCTAAATGAAAATTGTGTAACTCTATATTACTGTCAAAATATATAAAAATAATCCTTTCTAAGTCCAAAGCAGTTATTCACTGCATACAAAAAACAAACAAGCTGAAAGGAAAAGATTGATAAAGGTAAGGATTTTTTTATTTTTGAAAACATGGAAAAAGTAACATACAAAAAAGTGTTATATTTATGGGAAACTGTCAGGCAGGAGAGTCCTCAGGGTGTGGTCAAAAAAATGAAAGTGAAGGTCATGATGATGCAGTCCAAGTTCTGTTTGTTTTTTAAATCTGATGAGCATAGAAACTGCTGCTAACTTACAAACATAGATCTTGGAATTCCTAGTATATACAACAAGGATGGAGATATCGCAAAAAAAAAATTTTTTAATATAATCTTTAAAAAAGCAAACCTAAATAGCCCTGATCACTTTAAGAGAATTGATATTGTGCTTGGCTGTTAGATTAAACAATCATCTTTGCTAATTATGTTTGCTGAGAAGGAAGGAAAGACTTTGTTTCTCAAAGAAAAATCAGATTTGTTTGTTTAAACAATATTTATACCGTGCCCAAATCCATGGAAGCAACAATATGTCCATGGTAGCAACAATATGTCAAGATACAGTCTACTTATGGATGTCCAGCTTAATTAAAGAGTCAAACATGGTTAAATAGTATGATTTTAATTTGCTAACAATAGCAAGGAGGATTTGAGCCATATTTATTTCTGGAAAAGCTCTTACATAAAGTGGGAGCCAATATGGTCCACATATCAGGAATATTTAATATTGTCTGACACATCCTGGCACTGTACTATAAAAACTTTAAAGGTATCAGTAATAATATAACTCAGAAAAATGAGAAATCTGATATTTCTTGATGCTTCAGGATTTCTGTAACATGTCCAACATAGCCTAGCATGGTGATATTCAGTTGGTATTATCAGCATATTGATAACACCTCATTCTAAGCCAATGAATAACCTTCCACTTTTTTCATGTGTCTGTTAAATAATATAGCAGAGACAACCAAGCCTGGGAAACCCCATATTTAAGCTCCAAAGGGCTCAACATTGCCCTCCTCCATTACCACCAGAAGGAACATTGGACAATGGTGCTCACAACTCTCAGAATTTGTAGATGATCCAGGATAATATGGTTAATGGTACTGAACATTAATAAAAGTTCTAATAGAAAATGGGTGGGGAACAGTCCTCCAACTAGTTTTTAACAAAGATAATCTAAAGCGCAACCAACTTGGTGGCATCTGCAATTAAAGAGACAAGATGGCAGGGTGGCAAAATGCCATCACAACTTTTTGAAGAGAATGAATGATTCAGTACATATATTGACTTTCATGTCCAAAAAGACTTTCTCTGTGGGTGCCACTTGTTAGGGATACACCCTAGCAGAATCTTCACGACAGTCAAGCAGGCAGGCAAAATATGTGAGATAAAAGTTTTTGTAGCTTACACTCAGTAAAACAGATACACTGTTCTAGTTAAATAGTTTATTCCAGCAAGAATTATAGCATAGTCAAACAGTCCATATATCATTCACTAGTTCAGTCCGTCCAGGGATTATTCAGTTGCAAATTCCAGTCTCGAAAAAGAGGTCAGTAAACTTACAAATATCAGTCCAGGAATATATCTCCTCGCAGCAGAGATATGAAGAAGTCACGCCTCCTTTCTTCTTCCAGTGTTCAGCAACTCAGCAGTAGGGAAACATGCAGTTAACAAACCATCAATCCATCAAAACAGTAATCGTCAGCAATCGTCAGCAAGCCAACAGGTTCTCTAGCTCCCTCTTATGGCGGTTCAACACCGCACCCAAAATTACATGCTTTGCAGTTTAAAGTGACACACACTTAAACTTACTATCATAGTTTATATATATTATTTTACCCAAACTACGTTAGGTAACCTTGTTATTCCTAACACCACTGATTAATTATATTTCTGTCCCAATCAGACTTGAATCCTGACTAAATAGTATCCAATAAGTCATTTATATAGGATCTCTATAGCTGATTTCCATAGTCTATAATCATCCCCTGGGGAAAATGTTGTTAAATATAACTGAGTCAAAAGAAGACTTATTCAAGATAATTTGCATTGTCACCTCCACTTTAAAGGCAAGTGGCACCATGCTCACCCTCAAAGACAGGCCGATTTTCTCTATTATCCTGTTGCTCAGACTGTATCTAGCCATCTGAAGGAGTCAAGAGGGAGATGGATATAGATAGATGACAAAATTTAGTCCATAGAAAATTGTATCCATTTTCTCTGTTTTTAAAAGCTCAACAGGATCCTGGATTCTTTGCTTCCTTCATCATTATGGACTCTATTTGAATTGGTTATTCAGTCCAGAGCAGACATAAACAATGGAATCTGTTAAGGAACATATAAATTCATCTGCAATCAACAGTAGGAACTTTCTTCACTAAAATTTATCTTTCAAAGTAAACTCATGCACTATAGTCCTACCAACTAATTAAAGATCTAACGTATAACATATAACTTGGGCACCATCTCTAATCCAGAGAAATTTCGCAAATTTGTATAGACATCAATTTAAAAACATTCTGAATTGGAGAGGTTGTTGGCCCAAAGACATGGGTAATTTAGGGAGTCTGGGTGTTTGCTTAATAGTTTTCTGTTAGGTTTGAAAGTCACAGCTGCCCCCTTAACACAACTGTCTTAACTCACAAATTGGTAGCCTGAAGGGCAGTTTTTTGGTCCCAGTGCTATAAAAAAATGTTACTAATGACTCCACAGCAAGAAATCCAGCTTTGTTTGTTTTTCTTCTGTTCTGACAGCTTGATGCCAGGCAATTAATAATACATCTATATCCTTAAAGTAGCCAATGAATATGAATATGCTGATTCAGTTATGCTTGCCAGTCTGTCCAAAGTAGTTTAAAATTTCATCATTTAGCAAAATTAGAAAATGCCTATTCACATTGGAGTTGGGAATCAAAATAACTTGCCAGAAATAATTGAATTGCTTTATTCCCTTGTTAGATTTTATTTGATGGTATATTAAAATAGCATTATATGCCTTTTACTAGCACTTTCAGTTCAGAAAATAAACTGTTACACAGGAAATTCAGAGTTTGCTTTTTTGCTTTTGTATACTAAAGGCAAAGATGCCTCATTGTCTAGAAATAAGAATGCAAAATAAAGATGTGTCATAATACCAAGAAAATAATAAATATATTTTCTCTGTTTGCAGCAGAACTACACAGTCATTCAGATATGACCTTCCAGCATAGAAGGCAAGAAAATTGGTATTTCTAGTTATGCTCCACAAATGCCAATCTCTTTTCAGTCCATATTCAGCACTGATGAAACTGAGCTATATAGAGGTACAGTACTTTCTTTCTGATCAACTGGACATGGCTTTCCCATTAAGTAGTTATACACATTCACTGAACATCAGCACATAGCCTAGCAGGTGCAGTCCAATTCCTTTAGCTTGAATTTATGAATATGCTTCTACAAAAATATATAGCAAATTATTTTGGTACATATGTCCATGGTAGTAAACTAGTTTAAATATATGAAAATGTACTATACTAATACTAATACTAATACTAATACTAATACTAATACTAATACTAATACTATACTATACTATACTATACTATACGTTGTACAGATATGTAGACTGATTTGATTTGAACGGAGTCTGTTTATTTTGACTTACAACTGAAGCATACAAATTTGTGGCTTAATTTTAGAGGGGGGAGGACCTCTATTGGCAGATTTGTTTATTTGCTACATTTGTATACTACTATAAACAATTTGTGTCACTTTAATTTCTTAAAAAATATTAAAAATGAAATTATATATTCTTGGCATTCTTTGGCCACCAGAATTCAAAGAAATTGGTATGGGATGTACTGTTTTGGCTTGTGTGTCTCCTTATAATTATAGCTCCGTGCTTTGAAATTGACCTTCAAGAACTAAACAAAAGTCATTGTAATTTAAAAGCAAAAGCAATGAGGTAGCAGAATGTGTAATCTCCTTAGACAGAGAATCAGAGAATTTGAAGGAAAAATTGAACCCGTTTGTTAATGTTCAGTGGTTGCATCTACTTGCTGTTGAATTGTTAACATGTGCAGTGTGTCTCTTTTCTGTTGTGTAAAAATAACTATGCAAGTCACAGTGCACATCTAACACAAAGTCAGAAGTCTTTGTAGAAAAGGAACTTGATTTGTAGAAGGTTATATTTCTATACAGCTCCCACGGGATGGTCAGGCTTTTGTATTCATGCCTTCAAGAAAGTGATGCAAAGAAATAAACTCCTCTTTGTATGATTGGCTGCCTTGGGAATAAGCTATGCTAATTTGGAGATAGGAATTCAAGAGCATTGGTAGATTCATCTGACTAATTAAAATATTAGAATAATACTGTAAATATTCCTGAAATACAAATGTCATCCTGAATTTTTTTTAAAAAAAGAAAAAACAAGCTTCTACCCTTTACTTATCTCATATAATATCTAAAAAGAATTGAGATGATTTCTAACAATAATTTGACTTAATATTTCTTAGACAACAGTCTGTTATGTTTGTTACTTCTGATTTGATTTATTATTCTGTGGTGGTGGAAATATAGCCAATATTGCACTATCCAAGCCCAAAAAGGAAGCACCAGCATTCTGAAATTTGCAGAAGTAAACTCCAAAGGGAAACTTTATTGATGCAGACTGAATCAGTCTCAGGAGAGAAACTATGAAATGGAATTGAATGACTAAAGAGGAAGAAGACGGACACATATTAATATCATAGTAAAAAAATAGTCATTTAACTGCCCGCAAATATCTTCTTGGCCCTGCTGAGAAGATACTTTAAACTGATAATGCATTTTAATGTATCTGGGATATAGATAATGTAGCATAAATGGATATATTGTCATCCACCCCGAATGCAACCTTACATAGAAGAGGAAATAACATTCCAAGGGATTGCAAATCTCGTTGCAGACCAAAAATCAATACAAATATGCTCAGCTGACCTGGAATTCTTTTTTTTTTTACACTTTCAGTTAAAAACAACAAGAACAGCAACTGGTCAGAGGAGTTGTTGAGTTGTCAGAGGAGTGTCTGAAACTCTGAAAAGAAGTCCTCCATTCAAATTGTTCTCAAAAGTAGGAAATGTGGTCTTTGCTGCTTCAAAAATAGTCTGTTGAAGCTGGTCTCTGCATTTCTATACATAGATGCAGCATTTAATACTGTGATATATTTGTCAGAAATAACACAATTCTATGTATACACAAACAAAATATCTAAATAATCAAATGCAGTTGAACTGCTATATAAGACCTAACAGTTCAAAGCATGCAAATGTGAGTGGATAG
Organism: Pseudonaja textilis; assembly: GCF_049901715.1. Classification (NCBI taxonomy): domain Eukaryota; kingdom Metazoa; phylum Chordata; class Lepidosauria; order Squamata; family Elapidae; genus Pseudonaja; species Pseudonaja textilis. Next base: position 34,147,982 of record NC_141996.1, read on the forward strand.
ATATATAGGTACCACTTCAGTGGGAAGGTAACAGCATTCCGTGCATCTCAGTGTATAATCGTGCTGGCCATATGACCATGGAAGTGTCTTCAGACAATGGTGGCTCCCTTGGCTAAGAAACAGAGATGAACATCGTTCCCTAAAGTTGGACACTACTGGACAGGGCAAACCTTTATCTTTATAAGAAGAAAAGAAAAGGTGGATTGACAGCAGAGAATGTGCAACAGCTACAAGATCAGTAAAATAGCAGTGGGAATAAATGTACTATATTCAAGCAGCTGGATAGTGCAGTAGTTAGAGCATCATCTTTTGACAGGGTGGACCTGGTTCAAATCTCTGATACTTACCTTAACTAGGGTCTTTGGAAAAACCACCTTGCCTATTTTGGCTATGAGAGGGACACAAACTAAGGAAGTTTGTCACAAATTTGCTGTCACTGCAGTCTATAACAAATGATCTAATCAAGAAAGCTAAATTACAGCACTGTTAGTTATATCTGGTTTTACTTTGCTCCAATATTCTCATTGACTCTTTGTATTACAAATTATTCATGCATTTGCCTTGACCTCACACTCAGTACCATCTAAGTTTCACTATTTAATATTCCACACAGTGTAGATTCATCATCCTGCTCTATCCATTCAAAAATATTTCAATAGACTGTCACAATATGTCTTTATGGCTTGTCAACTGTTTATTGCTTTTGGAGTGAATTCTCATGCTGTGACAATTTGCTGGTGAATGCAGTCATGGGCATACAGAGAATTCAGAAAAGAACTGCATTTTTTCCCTAAATATCTTCAAAAATGTCATTAGTGAACTAAAAATATGTATAATCTTTCTCTATATTTATTTAAAAGCAGTACCAAACTGGCTTGCAAGTATTTCAACAGCTTTAGGTCAACTTAACATTTGATTTTTGCAAAAGTAATTAAGGACATTTCATAGTAGATTTTTTTTCTCAATAAGAATTTTTGGTTAGGAAGAGAAGCCTTTTATATTATTTTGATGTATTGTGCTCCCTCTTTTTTCTTAATTAAATGAAAGCAAAAACTCAAACATTATGCCAGATTAATTCATGCCACTGTTTGTAAATATCTTAATAAATTGTGATTTTTATCACTGGTACTTCCTAGGATCATTCATCGTAAAAATATTTGTGGTCTCAATTTGAATTTTATTTTCAGAATTTTCTGGGTGTTTTGGTGTACTTCTTTCCAATATTTAATTCCTTTTACACAGCCACTATATATGATGATATATACCCTTCTTTGATGTAGCATCCCCAGATTTATTGCTGTATGATTGGTCCATCACATTGTGCCTTGAGGTAAATATTATTGGTTTTTTGCACAGTTTTTTCTATTATTCCACTATTACTTCTTAAAATGTTCCATCAATTTTTTATCATGAAGTGTTTGATTTGTTCTGTCTCCCTATGATATATCATAATAAATGGTCTTGGCTCTAAATAAGCATTTCAGATTGCTTTTTTTTATTGCTTTTTATTTTTCCAGTTATATTAACCTGGTAGTTTCCTACCTTCATTAAGCAATTCTTACTGTGCCTTTAGTTATTCTGAAGTCCAAATGCATCATACTGGCATCTAAGATCACCTCTTTCTTTATAATATAATTAACCTTGAAATTTTTAAAAAATGGTTTGATGGAAATATTAGTGTGAATCATTTGAGGTAGCCTTACTTTCAAGGGATTCCAAATTTTAACCATTTTTTCTTGTATCTCTTTAAGTTTTTATGTTTTTTCTGTACAATATAGATATTTATGAATTCCATTGGTTAACGTGCTTCTTCAATAATTAATGTTATTCTGTTAGGAAATGTTATCTGTTCTGTTCTGTTTCAGGTTAGACATTTTTATATAATGTAGTCTGAGAAATTCTAGTCCAACATTCTATTTCTCTTTTGAGTCTTGCAAATTTTCAAATCTTATTTTTGTATTTTTCTACTCCATATAAATCTGTTGATTGCTCTTTGCCAATCCTGTAGATTTTTGTGTGGGATATGGATTTGTACTACTTGAAATGTACAAGTTTATCCTGGGTAATATGTTCATTTTCATTGCTATAAGTCCCAGCCAGGAAAGTTACTGCCATTATTATTTTTTGATTATAACATTCTTTTTAGTAAGATGGAGAAAGTATAAACTAGGTTACAGCATTAGTCATACCCAGGGGTATGTTTGCACCTATTTGCTAGAAAGGGCGTTGGTACTTACCTTTTCCACCCGTTCTCTTTGAGCTGTGAAGAGCATCTAGTAGTGGGAGGTGCTTCAGTCTCTGCACGTCTAGGCTGGACTTAATTTCTGGAATGTTCCTCCTCCTCCATGGGACTCCTTCCCAGCATTCCCAAGTTTTGGTGAAGATGAGAGAATAAACACCCTTGTCCTCAATGCATTAACGATTCGTTGGCTGAAACGGGACTCCACCAGATGGAGAAAAGGGTGGAGCTGGATGCTCTTCACAGCTCAAAGAGAATGGGCGTATCAGGTAAGTACCAACACCCTTTCTCCTATGAGCTATTCAGAGCATCCAGTAGTGGGACATATCAAAGCTTGGCCTGTCCTATGGGAGGGACTCCGTCTGGCTTGGAATCCCCTCCTGGTCCCTGTGGATCTGTTGCAGAACTCTTCTGCCAAAGGAGGCCTAAGCAGATGCAAACACATCCATTTTATAATGCCTAATGAAGGGCGATGGAGAGGCCCAGGTTGTGGCTCAACAAATTTCAGTTATTGGTGCCTGCATGGCCCATGCTGCTGATGTTGCAGCACTCCTTGTTGAATGAGCTGTTATGCCCCTGGGCACCTGTAATGATTGAATCTGATACATTTTCGCTATTGCAGCCCGTAGCCAGTGGCCTATTGTGGAAGATGAAACCTTGCATCCCTGAGTGTTTGGCTGAAACAACACAAATAAAGCTTCCGTTTTTCTGAAAGTCGCTGTATGGTTAATATATATTCACAATGCTCACCTCACATCAAGCCGATGCCATTGTAGTTCCAACCCTTGAGATGGCCTGGGACAAAAATTAGGAAGTATCAGCTCTTGTGCCCTGTGAAAAGCCAAATTAATTTTGGGTATAAACGTAGGATCAGGACGAAGGACCACCCGGTCAGAATGGAAGACACAAAGGTCTTTTCTGATCAACAAAGCTGCCAGTTCTGAAATATGATGAGCAGAAGTGATTGCTACAAGGAAAACTACTTTATATGTTAGAAATTGGAGACTTGACAATTTCAAGGGTTTGAAAGGGTGCTTAGTGAGTGCAATGAGGACCTTGTTAAGGTCCCAAGTGGGATAACGGTGAACTACTGGTGGGTGTAAATTTGTGGCTCCTCGAAGGAAACTCCGTATGCATGGGTGAAGATAAAGAGACAGTAGACCTTCACAAGTGACAACCAATGCCAAGGCTGCCACCTGTCTTTTCAACGTATTTGGTGATAATTCCTTGTCAAGCTCCTCTTGTAGAAACTCTAGGATTTGAGCCACTGATGGATATATGGGATCAGTTTGAGATTTAGTACACCATTTGCAGAAACTGGACCATGTGGGTAAATGTGGGTTGTTGAGGGGCATCTGGCAGCTTGGATAACTCTGTTGGAAAACTTTTCACTCTTCAGATATTTCTGCTCAACCTCCAGATGGTCAGGTGCAACCATTGAGGGTCCAAATGTTGAAGGGGTCCCTGGGTGAGCAAAACCCTGTCCGGCGCAATTCTTCATGGTGTTGATAAGGATAGACTGTGGAGGTCTGCAAACCACGGCTGTCTGGGCCAGTAAGGAGCTATTAGCAGCAGCTCCACTCTCTCATCCAGCAGCTTCTGGATGACCTTGGGGATCAGTGGAAGTGGTGGGAATGCATACAGAAGACCCTGGGGCCAACAGCAGTGGAGTGCATTGAAGTTCTCCACTCCTTGCGAGGGATACCTGGAAATGAATCTGGGGAGCTGAGAGTTGAGGGGGGAAGCAAACAAGTCTACCACCAGCTGCCCGAATCTCCTGACTGCTTCTTGAAACAGGGTCGGATGGAGGTGCCACTCCGATTGATCAATCGTGGCTCTGCTTAGCCAATCTGCCTGTGGATTCGACAGGCACGAAATGTGCTCTGCTCTGATGAAATCAGGTTGCTCTCTGCCTAATGACACAGGCGCTCCGCTTCCCGCATGAGGTTTCAACTGTGTGCCCCCCTGTTTGTTTATGTGAGCTTTGGCTGTTATGTTGTCGGTCAATATTAGTATGTGTTGATTGTGTACCTGTGGAAGGAAACTGCAGAGAGCCAGGTGTACTGCTCGAAGATCCAGCCAGTTTATGCTGCACAACTGTTCTATGGCGGACAAGCGGCCTTGGCCTGTCAGCAATTTAAAGTGAGCTCCACATCCAAACAGGCTGGCATCGATGGTGATGGTAAGTCTGTGGGGCTCTTTGAAGAGGCAACCTCTGTTGATGACTGGTCTGGTCCACCAGTGGAGAGATATGAGGACCTTTGATGGTACCTTAACGTTGTATTTGGAGTTGCTTCAGCCGGAGCACTGGTACGGGAACAGGAACCACTGGAGGGATCTAGTGTGGAGCTGGGCCCAAGGAATAATAAATATACATGAGATCATCTTGCCTAACAATTTTGATAGTTCAGCTAGGGACACCCTCTTATGACCCCTGATCTCCTTAACCAATTGCTGAATGCTGTTTTGTCTATCTGGTGACAGGAAAACTTTGCCTTCCACCGTATCTATGACTGCCCAATGGATTAATCAAGTCTATGGTGTTAAATGACTCTTTTACAATTTATTGAGAACCCATGTTGTTGTAGGGATTGTAATGTGTTCTGAGTATCTCTGACTGCTTGATGATTGGAAGATGACAAAATTAAGATGTCATCAAGGTAACACTGGAGTCATATAGGGATATCATGGAGATGAGCAACTAGAGCTGCAGAACCTTTGTGAAGGTCCTGGAGGCAGAAGCTAGTCCGAAAGGAAGAGCCACATTTTTGAAATGGTGGTTATTATAACAGAATCTCCAAAATTTATAGTGGGAAGGCCAAATAGCAATATGTAGGTACGCCTCCGTCAGATCTATAGATGTCAGGATGTCATCACCTTTTCTGATGCCGAGTCTGGGGGAGTGGATTGAAACTCTAGCGCAAGGCCAAATCTGATCGTGTCTCTGACCCAGACATTGAGGAGTCCCATTGGTCCGTGAATAATTTAAGGCGTCCACCAATGGGAGCCGGGTCCAAGGAGTTATCTTGGACGCTGGAAAGATCTGTTTCCTGCTCCTCGGAAGGATCTCTTGGATTGGCCACCCCTTCTGTTCCTATCCCTGAAGTCAGACGTGTCTGGCTGCCCTGGTCTGAATGATGGGCATCTCTGGTATCTGGGTGAGAAGGGTCCCTGATAAAAGGGCCAAAAGGATCCCCTCCAAAAGGACTGAGGGTTTCTAGAATCTGACTTCCGAAAAAGGGAGGGTAGAATTTTCTTTTCATTTCGGGTTTCGATTAGCAGCGGGTCGAGGGAAGGGCCAAACAGTCTCTCTCCAGCAATAGGAGATGAAGCCAGTTTGCATTTGTGCTTAATGTCCACTTGCCAATATTTTAACCATAGTAAGCATCGCGCTGTGACATGTGAATAATAGCTCTGGCTGAAAACTTGACCGCATGATAAGTTGCATCAGCTGAAAATTCAGCGGCTGGTATTTGTTTAGCAATATCTTGGTGCGCTCTAATGTTGGAGTTAGGGACATACTCCCGTAAGAGGTGGAGCCATTTGAGAGAAGAACGGGTAAAGAAGGAGGTGGCCATGGCTGCTCTGATGGCCCATGCATCAGACTGATGGGCCCTGCATAGGGCAAGCTCGGCCCATTTTTCCTCCGGCTTTAATGCCTCCAGCGCTTCACTGGGAATGGAGGAGGACACTAATCCCACTATAGGTTCGTCTAGCTCAGGAGTATTCAATAATTTTGAGAAATCAGGGGCCAAATTGAAATATTTCCTGTCATATCCTGTGGGGGCCAGGTACACCGCTGCAGATGCCACTGTTTCTGTACCAGGTCCGAAAACATGTGAGGAACTGGGATCACATCTGCCTCGACTACTGGTTGGTTGAAAATTAGATCTTCTGGACCCTCTTCTGAAGGAGTTAGAGTGGTAGAAGGGGTCAACTTGTTCAGGCACGCAATGTTCTTTGCCTTAAACAACAGTGATCTGAAAAGTTGTGGGTGGAATAAGCCTGTAAATACAGGTTGATCTGGAACAAGACCCTTATCCTCAGACATCCCCCTTTCTAAGGGGTCTGCGTCCGACAGGGGCTCACTGTCATGTATTGATCCTGATTCAATCTGTTCCATTTGATCAATTTGATCCACTTCCTCCTCCTCCTCCTCCTCTTCCATCAGCCCTTGGAGGGGCACTTCCCCTTGTAAATGTACCTGGGTATAGTGTTGCTTCGACCTGGTCAATGAGCTTAGCAATTGGGAATCATAATCAGTGGTTACAGGATGTTCCCTGGTCAGAACTGCGTGTTGAAGACCTGCTGCGATTCCCTGGTGGATTGCCAGCTCCATCCAGGCCTTCATCCTCTCTGGAACTTCCTCTGGAAGAATATCGTCCTGTCAAAGACTGGCAGCCATTGGAGTGAATGTGGTTTCGGGAGCACTTCGCGTGGTTGGTGTTCCAGGTAACTGGGTCTGTTGGCTGCGTCTGGATGAGAGGGAGACATCTAGGGGAGGAGGAGGGTGGGAAGAGGTAGACGGACCTGGACTGGGGTGTGTGGAAAGTCCTGTGAGGCCCTGTGCATCTTCCGTGTGCACTTATCTATCTGCTTTTCTAATGCTTTATGGCGCCTATTGGCATCCTTTTCTGAAGCTTTAGAATTCCCTTTAGTCTGCTTAGGTTGGTGGTGAGATTTAGCTTTCACCTTCAAGGCTGAGGTCTGAGAGCCACTACCACCTGCCATTTCGATTGAAGGAATTACAATATGCTCATTATTCAATGCAATACTGTGAAGTCGGTTGGCATGCCCAGGGACCTGATCTAAGAACAGACCGGTTGCCCTGATGATGTTTTATTGCCCCCCCTTTTTAATATCTATCTATAATGAGTCGTATCTCAATAATAATATTTTATTGATATTAAAATATTATACCGAATATTATATTATTATTATTATTATTATTATTATTATTATTATTATTATTATTATTATTATTATTATATCACTAATATATAGCTATATATATTGAAAATCCAAACAGCCAAATTGAGAATGCCTAAAGGCCTAGGTTAATGAAGGTAGAGGCCTTCAATAGCTTCCCTGCACAGGCAGACACAGGCCTAGATGCTTGCTATTGTGCCGCTGGGTTGATTGGGCTGTGAGGGTTAAGCCAACAATTTAAATATACAGATAGCCTCGAATGTAGTAAAAACAAGACGAGGGTGTAATGATCCCAAGGGTTCCTAAAGAGAAACCTCTGCTCGGGAAAGAAAGTACCTCACACAGCATGAAATGAAATACAGTCAGTGTGGCCATGAGGTCTTTGTTAAAAAAAAAAAAAAAAGGCCTTTGGCCATTAACCTTTTTGTGCGCTCCCCAGCAGCAAACTCCCGCCGCGTGGAGAAGTAGCCTCTGAGGGCTTCTCCTATAAGGCTAAATGGCAGGGAAGGGTGGAAGGAACTAAGCATTTAAATCTTCCACCCACCCAGACAGCATTCAGAGAGGGGAAGGAGAGCGATACGACTCTGTTGTGAGCAAAAAAGCTCACGCCGCTGTTAAGATGTAATAAACTCTGCGGCTATCTATCGGAATGGCAGGGGTAGAAAGAGCAGTTGTGGGGAGGGGGCGCGGAACAATGCTGAAACCTCCCTCTGCTTTGGGGCGCGAATCAGCGCTTCCCTATAATGAGAGCAATCTCTGACTGCAAGAGCTAACGTCGAGAGATTGTAATGCAATTAGGAGGCTAAAGAGTCCTAAAGACAAACTGGTCAATTTTCAAACCTGCTAGTAAAAACAAATTTTCCTGTTTTGGCCAAGGAAGAATCACAAGCACTGCCTATCCCTCACAAGGCTGAGCCAAAACTGGGGAATGCTGGGGAGGACCCCTGTGGAGAAGGAGGAGCATTCCAGAAATTAAGCCCAGCCTAGACATGAAGAGACTGAAGCACCTCCCACTACTGGATGCTCTGAACAGCTCATAGGAGAACCAGTTGTTAACATTCTAAGCAGTTCAGAGAACCTGTTGTTAGAAGAAATTACTGGCCTAATCCTGTAAGGAAGGAAGAAAGGAAATATTCTGGTGTTGCTTACAGAAACTGCCTCTCCATTAACCCTTATTACATTCTTGGCAGGACTAGACTTCCTGTCTCAGGAATGTCTCCGGAGTTTTTTCCCCCACTCCTTTGCTGGTACTTTGCTTGTGTGGAGTAACCATTCAAAGTTACAATGGCACTGAAAAAAGTGACTTATGACCATTTTTCACACTTACGACTGTTGCAGCATCCCCACAGGCCAGGAGAGGAGATGCGTGCCTCAATGTGAGTGATATTGAGTTGGCCATACCCAGCCAATAACATGACCACCAAGCCATGTCCACCCAGTCACATGACCACCAAGCCACGCCCACCACCTAAGCCACGCCCACAGAACCAGTTGTTTAAAATGTTGAATCCCACCCCTGGTCATACCTACGCTACCTTTGCCACAATTCCTTGCTAATGGTGTTTAGCCTTTTGAAACATTTTTGGTAAGATGCCCTAAGTACAAGAAAAGATCATTTCTACTCAGTTAAAAATATTTATTACTTGCAAGAACTTAGTATCTCTTAAGTAGAGACTATTTTGCAAGCTAACATGCCCATTTCCTGTTTAGTGATGACTGTAATTTCTAATTTTATTAATTTTTGATCATTCAAAATTTTATGTCACTGAGAATGCTTAGTGATATTTTAAGATTAATTATAGTCTTAGTTTTTTTAGCCACCACTGTTAGAACATACACTTATTGAAAAAAATAACTGAACAGAAGCTGGTTATGCATCTAATTGGAATTTGAGCTCAATTATTGAATAAAGTCATACTGGAACCAACATTATTGCCAAAGCAAACACTCATTAAAATGAGGCCTTTCCAGTTTTTGTCAACATTATTTATAATGTTGTTCGCGTCTTATAAGTTCTACAGTATCTATTGTAAATATGTTTAATTACTTTCAATTAAAATAAATCACTTAAAAATCAAAGGAGATTTTCCCCCAAAAAATGTTATAGACATTTTAAAATCGGTGACATTCACAGATTAGCTTCTCCAGATTCATTTGCTAGCTCCAGTCAGACACATTTTAAAAGTACCCTCCATACGTCACTGATTTGGATGAGGCCAAATATTCCTTCTTGAAAGAACGCAATTGCAGGCTGTGAGAAGTCCTTCAATTAAGAATGCAATTCCTGCTACTTTTTTGTCTGATTGCAGTTCAGTTAAGTAAATATCTGTATTCCAATGTGAGTCATTTTTAAAGTGGCTCATTTAGCACAGCAGTCTCCGCACAAGTTTATCATTTCTTTCACTATGTGTTTAGCAGGGATAGGTTATTGGAATTTGACAACTCCATCTGTTTTGTGAAAATGGACGATTCTCATCTCATACTAGCTTTTCTGGACGTGCCTAAAGTTTTCTGTTGATTTTCTTGTAGGTTGCCTTTTATGAGTCTGTTTTATCTATAGGAATCAAAATATTTCATTTTGTTTTCTTGGTTTGGGTGCTCATAAACTTGGGGCATTGCAATAGCATTGTGTTGTGATTTGCCGGCAGCCGGTGCAGGCGGCAGAGGTATTGGACAATGAGGACAAAAGGGAACCAGTCAGGGACTCTGGAGAGGACTTGGATGAAGGTCCTGCATCCAGTGCAGGGATGGGGCCAGGACCATCTGAGAGTGGGGTGCTGCCTTCAGAGCCTTCGGAGTCTGGCAGCAGTGAAGCAGAAGACCCAGGGGAGCCTGTTCCCAGTGCATGAGTGCACAGCGCTGCTAGAAGGCGACAGCAGCTGAAGCAGAAGAGGTGACTCAGGAGTAAGGCTGGGAGGTGATTGCCCCTCCCATAAGGAATAAAAGTCAGACCTCAATGATGAAAAGCTTTGCAGGAAGCAAAGCAGTTCAGTAATTTCTGGGTCCTTCTTGAAGCTCTGTACTCTGGTCAGTTTTTCCTGGGTTTTTGGTTGTTTTATGTTAGCCTTAACCGGACTTTTGTTTTTTGGCAACATTCTACAGCACTGAAAAGCATGCTCTTATCTGGAGAAACTGTGTATAATTAGTTTTGGCTGGGAATGCAAGTAATTCCCAGTGTTGCATTAAAATAGATTTTACTTTTAAAATCAGTTTGTATTTTCTTAAGTTTGACGAAGCCGGGGTCAGAACACATTGTTTTTGTACTATCTATGGAATCAAACTAAGATATTTCCTTAAATTTGTGACTCTTAAGTCCATATGCGGCCCTCAGCTTAATCTTCTAGGTTGCATAACCTGATTGCAAAGTCTTCTACATATGATCATTTTAAATACCTGACAAAATTATTGGTCTGGCAATGTATTATATGGGGATAGAACCAGAAGGCAGAAGAAAAAAGAATATTAGGAGAATAGATTATTCCCAAAGCAACTTGCATCTCTGTAAGAAAATGACAGTCTCATTCTGCTATAAAGTTGGACCTAAACATGGTTATCTTATCATGACCATGAACCACCATTCTTGAACAGGGGCAGAGTGTATTTATTGTTTTAACAGTGGCAGAGTGTATTTACTGTTTTGCAAATAACTGGTACATTTTGAATTAATCTTGATTTTCTGGTGGGACAACATATTGGATGAATTTAATTCAAATTTATATAGCTTCCAATCTCACCAGGATGACTTTAGTTAGACAGGCACATATAGTGTGGATTTGGTTAATTTGAACAAATAGACCAAATCACAAATAGAATAAAACCACATATAAAACAATATAACAGATATAAAAATCACTTTAAAAGGAGATAAAAACAGATACAGCTTCTAGGCATATGGAGGATAACAATAACTAACTTAGCAATGGACAATTTGACTGCTAGCATCCTTCATTCTTTATCTGATGTTGGGAGGCAAGTGTATTTGTCTCTCCAAAGGCATCAGCTGTTTGCTATTATTTCCCACCAGAGGAATATATAGGACATGGAAGCAAGTACCTTTCTAAAAGATGGAATTTATAGATTGAGTTAGGCACCTGGTTTACTTTAGGAGGAAGGTGGCAGCTCTTTGTGAGTGGCTTGTTGGCAGTTGCCAGAAAACAAAATGGAAAATCCTCCCAAAATCCAGCAGACAAGTACCCAGAAGACTTCCAGAAGATAAAGCACAACAAAGCAGTAATATGAGGGACTATGCATGGTAGAGTCTTTGTTGGAACCAAAATAGCTAAGTGCATGAGTGGAAAATGAGCTGATACAGAGAAGCTTGAGAGCAAAGAAGAACCTGGAAGAAGCAAGAGTATAGAGAACAGAAAGATTCAGCAACAGCTATTTCTTTTGTCTTCTGAATTAGGTACACCAGCTGCTTGAATTATGAAGCTAACTGCATTGCAGGAGAGAAGAGACAGCAAGAGTCTGCACAAATTTCAAGAAATATTTGGAGTGCCTAAGCAACAGCAACCAAGTTTAAGAGGAAAGCATGAGTCCAGAAAAATCCTGGATGATACTGCATGCAGGCACATGAGAAACTAAAAAGCAGTGAGCCAATTTCAGCAAATTGCCAATTTCCTTTAGATGTGATTCCAGGTGGTTATAACTATAACTATATAACATAGGATTCAGTTATTTGAAGAATGGCCATCTCCTGGGATGCCTGCCCAGCAATTACAGAATCATATTTTGGGACCTAGAAAGTGTGTCTTCTCTGTCATGTAACCTATCTTCTAGAATGAAATTGTCTCTGAGTACTGGATGATGTTCTGGAGGACCTTAAAGAGCTCTCCTCTGCTGTTCTCCCAAGCTTGGTCTAGGTGGCCCATGCCCCTTGTGCAGTATGTATATGTTTTCTGTGTTGTTGGTCAGATTTCTCATTTTGTTCTCTGTTTCTTTTAACTTATTGTCTAGTTACTGTTTCTTCCTTTTTCATGTTGTATTCTGTTTGTATTCTGTAATAAAGGGCCCAAAGTTGTTCTGGATGGTGCACAAATTAAATCAATTAAATTAAATGGTAATTTTAAAAGATTCAGGTAGAGAACCTGGGAAGGAAAGAAAATTGGAGGAGGTGATGGGAGACGGTCATGTTTCTCCAGCCTTTTGTATGCAAAGTCTGGCAAATATACTGACAGTGGCAGACTTAGAGGCTTCAGAACATATCATGAGGCTCCTGGGTAAATCTGAAGAAGGTTGAAGATGATAAAGGAGTTGGTTAGAGAACCTAATAAGCATCTAGCAGAAGTTATAATGTAAGCCTAACTAAGAAATCAAAATATATTGAGTTGCAAAATTAATATGTAAGCCTGTAAAGTATACTCCTAAATGTATAAAGAGATAATGCCTACATATATACCACATTAGAATTTACAACCTGCTTAATTCAAGAACCCAGTTTATTTACTGTATATCAATCCAGTTTGCAGAATAAAGCACTCTTTTCCATACTTTTAGAAAGCCTCTATAATGTAACAGTGTTGGAAGAAGTGGCATGAGATGCAATGACAATCTAGAACAACCTCATGAAGATCTCAGATGCTGGATTGAAGAGCTATCCTAGGAACAGACAAATTTTAAGGGAGGTGCAAAGATGAAAGAAGCTCAGTAGTGACCGGCCGTGTCCTAAGAGGAGAAACGGAATTAAGATAAAAAGATCCTGTTTCCTTTCCACTTCCATCCCCGTGTTCCAAGCTGTCCTCAGATGTTTATGACCATAACAACATTCATAGTCAGTGCAGCAGAATGGAAAAGAGATTAACAAAAAGAAAAAAGAGAACTTTTTATGGAAGTTGGAGCCAGTGCAGTGCAGTTGGAGCATTATGCAGTGTCAAGGGCAACCAGTCTTGGGGCGGGGGGGGGGGAAGGTCCACTTCAAAGCAAAGTGGTAGAATGTTTCTGGAACCTTGAGATAAATAATAGAACTAGAAGAATAATTATTATGTAAAAGCTAAAATAAGTGCTGAATAGGTTAGGTAAATGAGAGTAAAGTGGTTGGCAAAGGGAAAAGTATAATACATTAAAAAACCTACTTCATTGTTCACTTATTAAGCAAAATTTATCTTATCTGATATATGTAAGGAGACAATTGTTCCAAATAAAAAATACTATGCATTTCCTGGGGCTATTTGCATCCCTGGCAGCCTTAAATAGTCAATATTAATCCTTAAATATTGAGAAATGAAGGACTAGTTGTGCCTACAAAAAGCCTCATATTTGAACATTAAGCCAAATGTCTGAATGATCGCCTTGACATTTTCAGACTTCAGACTTAAAGGACATTAAGTAAGCAATTGTTCCTCATTTGGCTCTATTGACAAAAATGCTAATATAAGGTATTATCTGGAGTTCATATCTGAACAAGAATTTAAAGAAGTCAGGTTGCCCTTTATTCATACCATCACTCTAACTATTACATAATGTTATTCTAAGCCTTATAGCAGCTGTATGGGATAAGAAAGTATCATTACAGATATCATTGAGAATCAGTGTGGTATACAATGCTAAGATGCTGGGCTAGGATAGGCAGGAAGAAGAGGATGTCAACCTGTTCTCCAAAGCACCTGGAGGCAGGGCAAGAAACAATGGATGGAAAGTAATCAAGGAGAGAATCAACTTAGCATTAAGGAGAAACTTCCTAATAGTGAGAACGGTTAACCTTCAGAAGTTGTGGATCCTTCAGGTTTTTAAGAAGAGATCGACAACCATTTGTCTTATATAGTATAGGATCTCCTTGAGCAGGGGATTGGACTAGAAGACCTCTAAGGTCCCTTCCAGCTCTATTCTGTAACTACACTAGGCCCTATAGCTAGTTCACTGGTTGCCTTTGGATGCTTCACTGTCTTTCATTCCTTCACAGGACTGATATTAGCGCTAAAACTGAAGGAAAGAATACACCATCTAAACTCCTGAAGAAAATGTAGTAAGTAAGCAAATAAATAATGAGGACAACCCAGCAAGTAAAATCAAACAACTGAGAACCATGTGACTTCTTTGCCCTTGTCTTTGGCAACTGCTGCAGTTTAGAATCTGGCAGCTGCTGTGATATGTGAAATGCATCTTAGTTCATTAAGATCAAAGAAACCAGGCATTTGTTCCCAGTATGGATGTCTCCAGCCAAAAGTACTTATGCTGATTAACGGCTTTTGCTTGAATTGTTAACCTTCAAACAAGCTACCCCTTGGGGAATTGCTGATGCCACTGCCACTTGTCTCAAAATTCAGCTGTCTGTTTTTTATTCAACTTGATGTACAAATATTTAAATGGTAATTGAAACACTAATTAAAAGACTATTCAGGCATTCGTAAATGAGATAAATAATCTAATGACAATTTCAAGAGCTAAAAGGCAAGGTTATAGATTGAACCATGGGCAGTTCCTCATTCTTTATCTAATCACTGTCTATCAGAGTAGATTTTTTAAAAGACCTCCACAATAATAATAAAAAAAGGGTTTCCTAGGATGATTTCAATATTAGCATAGCTGTCAAATTGTCCCTCCATTACAAAAGGGCAATTCAAGTGACCATTTCAGATAGTAGAGTTTCAAGAAAAAAAGTGACAGAAATGTGGCATTATCGATGATAACATCAGAATAATAATTTAACAATAAATTTGATTATGCTTTGGGAACTAGTGGTCTTCATTGACCAAAGTGCTTCTAATGGCTTTGAAATCCTTGAACATATCAAGTTTCTGTCTCTGGGAATTGATAGTTGGTTGATCCTGACCCTGTCAGTCTTTGAGAAGGCATTAAGGACTGGTTTTTTTCATCAGCCTTTGGGGTTGGAACTGCTATGAACCATATGACGATTTCCATCATCACCACCCCCAGCATACATGCATTTCTATGAAGTTGATTGAAATTACATTTTTATACTTCATTTTATTATGCATTTTTATTGACCTGTCCTATGTTAATGATGAACGTTAGCCTGAGTTGTATACTAAATAGGGCAGCTACATAAATAGATTATATCAAATTCTATGGACTTATCTGAGCATGAGTAAATATTTTTGTGCTTATGGTTTAGTATTCTATATATATATATTTGTATTAATATCCCTTGTTTTTTTTCTATAGGAAACTCAAGGTTGTTTTAATGCATTGTGATTATTTTACTCCATCTTTTTCCACACCATCTTAAGGAGCTATATTTGAATGTCAAAAACTATGAAGAACAAAAAAAATCTACTCAGCCTTGAACCAATCAGGTTATCCTACAATAAAGCCCTGGGAAAATAAATCACATAGTAGAACAGGTCCTGCACTAATGCAAAGTGAACTTCAATGTTATGACTTGCATGTATCAGTTTCCACTGGAAGTGGACTCCTTTTCCTAATGTCAAATCTGTCCCTGCTCAGATTTTGATTACAAAAATATTCTTGCTACTAAACAGACAAAATTGGGGGGAGGGAATCTTATGGTACATACAGTATATTCATTTAAAAGAAAACCATTCTAAGTCATTTATTAATACTCACAGTTCTTATTAATAGATATTTTTAAAGGTTCCTAACTATGAACTTTGCTTTTATTTTTCAGGCCCAAGTTTCAGAACCTGCTATAATGAATAGCCACCTCATCCAATCTGTCTAGGGCATCGTTTTATCTCATTTGCTGTTCTTTTGAGATGTGCTACAGGTAAGGCTAGGCATCATCAGATACAGAAACTGATTTGAAATAATGACAGCACATATTACCTTTGGTTTGCTTTGAGGGGGAAAAAAGGCAAGAATGAATTCACAGGAGATAATGACAGATGGAAAGGCTAGTATTAGAACACAATGTTTGCTTTGTCACATAAAATCTCTGCACCTTTGAAAAGAGAAAGGAAAAATGTTTCACTCTGGTTAAAACGGAAAGAAATCTCTATACTTTTAAAAAGTGAATTGATGTTAGCCCTGTACAATTAAAAACTATAAGGAATACATGCATATTTTAATTTGTTTTAAGCTGGTTTCTGACTAAAATTAATCTTAGAATTAAATTTTAGTCATTTAAGAAAAAAGTCTGATTTGATGCATTTCTTTCTTTCCTTTTTGGCTTTCTTCAGCTATTACCATGTGCATTTTATGAAATACATTTTTATGTTATGTCTTGTAATTTTTTTAAAAATTAATAAAACAGTATAAATAAATGACACCTTCTATTTTTTTACCTTCAATTCTGGCAAAGAAAAACGCTACTAGGTTCAAAAAGCAGTGAAAAAATCCTTAAGCTTGTGTGATTAGTTAGACAACTGAATCTTGTCAAAATGTCCAATATATCACTTAAGACTCTGTTATCAGGAGGTTTTTAAACATGTGATCTTATCTCATGAACTGAGCTCTCAAGAGAAGAATAGCAGCTCAATTGAGTCAAAGTTAATAAGGAGTGTAGTGTAATTTATATACCCATTTCAAATACTGTTTTTATGAGAATTTTCACACTCAAATGTGAATGACAGAATACAAAATACAAAAATGGAGTAAGTCAATTTTTATAAGGACTTAAAATTTAAAAAATCCATTTTTATAAGTAGAATTTACTCATACAGTGATATTTGAAACAGTTCTTTGCATTAAGAAAGATTTGGCTGGTATCTTGGAGAAGGGGAAAATGAAATTTGGTGAAAGTTTTAAAAAAGAATTTGATAAAGACAAATTGGATTTTCAATTACATATTTGAATTTGGGATTTAGCTGCCAGCCTCTCTATTCATTTTTTCCATTTTTTTAAACCCATGTGAGTAATAAGCATGTGTGGTTCAACTCGACTAATTCAATATTTTCTTTTTGATATTTTTCCTGAATTTTTAATGTTCAGGATACTAAACTTTTCTAATCCAACTAAATTCTTCCTTTTTGTGAACGAGTTATCCTTTTTAGTCATAAGATTAATCGCTGTAGAAGGGTACTTGCTATTGATAAGTTATTATGACAATGTATAACCTCGACAAAATTGATGTACCTTGAGGGTGTAGTTTTAATTATTATTATGGTGCCCTTTGGGCTCCTTTAGAAAAGTGACCCCTTGGCAAGTCCTTGGGTCAGTTTACAATGAAGAGAGATAGACTTTGTCAACTTTGAGTTACTAGAATACCTGGGTATTAATAGGGAAATGGTTACGTTTTTTCCCAGATTCACAAAAGAAAATGACCTTGTTGATTCTTCAAACTGGGAAAATGAAAAAATGTTTTAATGATTCCAGAAATTATCAAGGAATTCACAGGTTGAATCAACTGACTAATAATGACTATTTAGGAAATTTTGGGAGGTTACATTTTCAATATAATTTATATGACTCATCTCTTGTCAGTTTTCTGATATAGACCATGTAGGAAACATGACCAGATTTGCTAATTCTATATTATTATAAGACTACTTTAACAGAATCCTGAAAATCTGTAATACTTGCAAGATTTTGTTAATTGTCCACTGTTTCTTTTAGAGCCTGAAAAATTACCTTACTTTCTAAGTTTCCTTCTGTAGGAAGTTAGCACCCACCCCTCTCCTAGAAAATTGAAATAGTTAGGAAATAGGAAATATTAAAAAGGCAGAATATTTCCTCTAAAAAGAGTAGAAACTCAAGAAGCAGAAACTCATCTCAGAAGCAGAATCTCACCCCCACCTTTGTTAATGGGTGGGCCATTAAGTCCTGGTCCAGAATATTTTACATAACAAGGAACTCCAGGTAAAGCTATAGCAATTGCCAAAAGCCCTTTTAGGGGCATAAATCATCCAGAAAGGCTAGACCAAGCCTGGAACTCAGGACAACCCACAGAGTTGCCCCGGGAGTCTGACAACCAATGGGATACATTTCTTACACAGGAACAGGAAACACTAAGGTGGGGTCCAACAAAGGTTTATAACTCTCAGCACTCTCAGCACTCTCAGCAACTCAGCCCTTCTGGACCTTCTCTTCTCACCCTTTTTATTGATCTTTTCCCTTTCACTATGGAGCTCCAGGCCATGTGGTCCTGTCCACCATTAAACCTTCCAAGCAGCCTCCATGTTTCCAATGTCTTTTTCCCCACTTGGAACTGAACCCAGAAGGATATTTCTTTCAATATTTCTCTGCCCATTAGGCAGCTGAGAACTATGCTCTTTCTCATCTGAATGTTTCCTAGGCAGCATCTCCCCTTCCCCGCATCTCACAAGGTCGTTCTCACATATCTTTACATCGCCTTTGTAATATATCCAAGTAAAATTTGTATTGTTTATGTATTGTTAAAATAACATGGCTTGGATGTTTTAGCAGAATCATTTATCACATTTGTTGTATGAACTGGGAGAAAACATAGTAGCTATAAATGTGATGCTCACTTCCACTCCAAAAGTATGGATTTTGACCCTTTATGAAGGAGTCCAGTTGTATCGAGGCTAGGATTTGGCTAAGAGAATTAGTCTACATAAATGGAAAGATGACACACCAATTGCTAAAATTAATTCAAGAGATATATTCTGTGCTGATTTTTGATATGTTATATTGTAAAAAGGGACAGACAAAGATGTTTTTTGTAGCCTAGATTTAATAATTTGTTAAAAGACGGGTTCTATATTCTATATAAACTTTTTTTGAAAGCAGTTAATTTTTTGTCACTATTATATTTCTATTTTTGTTCAAACTTTGCAATGCTCTACAATAAAATCTATGTGAGTTACTTGTTTTATAGTCACTATGTGCTGTTTTGCCATTGTGAATTTTTGTTTAATATATATGTAGTTGCTTTTTTCCCCTTTGTTTTCCCTCTTCCACAGTTCTTGTGGATAGGAGTGGTCTATAAAAATTGAAATTAACTAAAGAAATAGATAATAAACTTTCTTCATCCATCTGCCTTGCTGAAGGGAAAAAATCTATATACCGGCCGCTTAAATAAACTGACATTGCACCTCAAATTCTTTTCCTTGTCAACTCTCATACCTTTTCAGTCAGAAAATAACAACTTTCCTAGATTCACTTAAAAAATTCATCTTGTATTTTTTGCATTCCTATTTTTTTCCTTTTGTAAGGAGGGATTATTACAGAACTCTTCCAATCATCAGGCATAGTCTTCACACACATTCCATGTGTCACATTCTGGTACAGAGAAGGGTGGGTTCCAGAACAAGTATGAAAGCTCGGAAGACTAAACCTCTTGGTCCTGGTGACTGACTCAGATTGGATCCCGCAACATTATCCTGGGACATGTGGATTGGCCTTCATTTGTTTAATAAAACAATCCATGTCATATTATATTTATCCTCTTGTTTTATAAATTCCATAGATTGTCTGCCTTATGAGAAGAAACCCATTTTCTATTTCCAACTTTTTATCGGCAACTCGTTTAAAAAAGAGGATTTTTTTCTCCAATTATTTTTCTCTTCCCAATCCCTGCTGCAAGGATTCACACAACTAACCAGATAGCAGCAAAGCATGGCTGACTGCCTGTCATACATCCCATTAAAACCATACAAGAAAACTGAAATATCATTGTGAGACCCATTGTTACAATTATCCTTAACAATGAAATTGAATCCAGAAGTTACCATTTGCTTCCAAACTGTGTTTAGGCTTGGATATTTTGTGTTCAGTCTTACTTAATCTCTAAAGAAGAATTCTTCAAATAAAGATAGGTCCATAGAGAGAGAGAGATCTGCTTGGATCCAATTTTCTGACAGTTCTCCAAAAAGAACTTGACATTTTCTTCTGTAGGAATAATATGGTAATAGTTCTGTAGTCATTTACCAGGATATAATTGTTTATGAACTCAACGATATTTAATTTTGGAAACATACAGTAAGTAAGATATATATGAAACACATATGTTCTTACGTTTGTTTGGGTGCTAGGCTTATATTTGGTTACTTAGCAGGAAATTGGTATACTATACCACTCATACCAATTTTAAAAAATGAGTAATTTCTAAAGTCAGCTGTGGTTAAATAATTTGACAGCAGGCTACTTAAATGGATTAATGAATGAATGGTTTTTTAACACATTTTACCTCCCTTTCCATACATCGATCATAGCTTCTGTTTTCTCTTATTTGCTTGTCATGTTTCTCAGCAATAGTTATGGTAGGTTATTCCATAGATTATTGCTCTGTAATTAAAGAGCAATTGTTTACCATGCCTATCCAGGATAGCAGATTCAACAATTAAACCAATTTTATTTGGTGGGACTGCTTTATCACTATGGCATGACAACTTGGCTAAAATTGATTTTGGTTTCATATTTTTTTGCACAGTAATGATTGATGGTTTTGACTTCATAGCTTAAGATTGATTATTGCAACCTGCTGTTTAATAATTCTACTGCACAGCTTACATTGTTGTTATTTTGGAGTAGCTTTTTATTAGCAACATTTATTATAAAATAATTCAGTCATTTAATAATCTGTTGAAAGATGGAAATTTGGTCGCATGATACCGGTATCTTACTTAGGCTCTTGCAATAATTCAATCAATTTAGTTTTCCAGGCAATCATTTACTTCTTAACAAACACATACATGTTCTTAAAAGTTAGTTGTAGCTGATTCAAAACAGTAGCTACTTTAATCAAAACCTAACAAGGCTATATAGATAGACTCTTAGAAATAATTTTTGCAAAGGCATTCATATGTTTGAACACATCTTTATTCCTTAATTTCAAGGTGCCAAATTACAATTCCTGAAATAGAATTTCATCATGCTCTGAGAAGATGCTGGCCATGTTACCCATAGTTGGGTCTCAAGTGTGGAAGGGAGAAACACATTCAGATTTCCAAACTGTTCCAATAAAAGTAGTTTTCAAACTATTGATCTCTTGGGCTGGTATATAAGACTGACTTTTGATACACTGAACAACCCTTTTATACTGATTTCATAATAACAGCAGTAGCCTTTCAAAAGTGGCTAGGAACTACCATTTATATTTCTTAAAAATTGCTAGAATATCCATGTTAGTGTCAGCCTTGGGTATTATAGGACATTGGAATGGAAATCAATAACTTAGCTTTCTAATTCATAAATCCAGAATTATAGCAGTTGTAGGTTGATTCTGCTAGGCCGTGTGATTCCACAACTGCTATACAATCAATTGCAAGAAATAGATAAACATGTGGTATTTTGGCCACAGCTAACAGTTGTTCCCTGGTTTGATTGCAACGCTCTTATTACAAAGAGCAACATCTTGATGGTAAAATTTGAAAGAATTTCTTCTTGCATCAATAAATGAGATCAGAGACTTGGGAGAATTAACTTTAGATTCCCATTTACTCATTGGTGATTTTAAATCAGTCCAATTTACAACACAGGGAGAAAGATGGAGTTTGGATTAAAGAAGTTCCATAGACAACTGGAAGCTTTGGAAACAAGAATGCAATGATTGGTAAAATACTTTTATAAAATTCCTACTGATTTTCTTTTACTGGAAAATATTTTTAGTACTTTTAAATGTACTGCATATCTTGAAGTGTAATAACTAGGAAAATTTCACATATTATGAGAGGAAGTACAATTATGGTTAAAACTGAATTTTATATTTCAGAAGAGGAGCTTCATTCCATCTTGCACACTACAAAAATATGAAAATATTCCTGGCATTTCTTTATGCGTAAAACAATTCTTTATATATACAATCATAAAGCAGGTATCAGCTGTCATGCGGCAGGTCTAATCTCCTGATTTAACTTTTGGGTTTGTATCCTGTATGTCAGGTAAATGAAATAAATATGATTAAACTACAGAGCACACTTTGCGAGCACATCTGTCATTTGCTACTTCTGAATATATTAATTTTCATATCTGTAAAGCAGACTTTTTCATTTGTAAAATTTCCATTCTAATAACACAAGTTGCCCAGGTATTTTATAAATTGCCATTTTAAAACAGGAAAAAGCATTGTTTTTTTCTTAAGGCAGAGAGTGGCCAGTCCAAGACCTCACAGCTGGATTTTTATCCTGTCTACAGCAAGATAAAACTCAGGGTTGGGTGTTTTTTTTTCTGTTCCTTAACCAGAAAATCAAAGTAGTTCTCGGGTCTTTCCTCTTTACTCTCTTTCACAAATCTGTTATGGAGGATGCTACCCATTAAACCTGATCTGGAAAAAAAAAATCACAGAGATCACACTTTGCAAGTGGCATCTCTTACACTAATAAATAAATATGGTCAGGTAGAATCTAAAAATGTCCTATCACACAAAGTGAATTTAAATAGTTGGACTATAAAACTGGATGCATGATTTGATTATTATTTTAAATTATTATAAGGGTAATTAAACAGAAGTTTAAGGTTTACAAAAAACAGAAGCAAACAGAAGCAAAGAGACAAGATCCAAAATCAGTCTAGGTTTGATTAGCCAAAACTCTTCCTATCCATCAAAGATAGAAATTAAAGTGTGCAGGTGGTATAATCATTATCAGCAAAGATCAAAGTGTTCAGGAAGGCTTTTCAAATTAAGGAAACACAAAGCATGCAAGAGCATTCATTGTCTCAGTGCCACACAGCATTGGGGAGATTCTTAAATATAGGATATTTCCAACTTCCAGCTCAACATTGTGTAATTCTGTTACCCCTGATTCCTGGCAGTAATTACATGAGACTCCAACATAAGCCAGCTTGTGTTAAATGTTTAGGATGTACATGTGTGTGTATTTCTGCCTTGAGATTTTCTATTTTGAAATGGCATTGTTTCTGTGGGCTGGATGGTTTTGTTACCAGGTATAGATCTTTGGATTGAGCCTGAGTATGTGAATCATTAGCAACCTTGTTTCTCTTCCTTAATATAAATCATAGGTTAGTTGTCTTATTTCAATGGACTCAAAAAAACCAAAAACCATTTCAGCCTCTTTTCCTTAATTAATTATTCTTGTATATTTCCATAAAAATTATCAGCTTTACCCTCTATAGCTATCATATTGTTTAATTGTTTTATTTTCCTTAGTTTCAATGTGTGTGTATTTGTGTATGGCTACAATTCTATGTATGATTACCTAGAAGTCATCTGAATGTCCTTCTCAATATGGATTGCACTGTAATGCATTATCTTGAACTACGTTTTTGCAAATGTATTTTACAGTATTTGCTATTCATCACAACTGAGTGAATCTTACTCCAGTGTCTTGCTATCACAATTGTGACATAGGAATCCAGCTATCTCTACAGTAGAAAGGGCCTTTGAACCAAATGCCACCATTAAAAGCAAGTTATTGAAATTTGGCAGTAAACCTCAAACTAATAATGCATAATTTCCTACAGATTTTCTGCAGGAAATAAGAAGCAAAAATCTTCAGATCATTTTGATTACAGATATTACAAAGCAAACTTCAAAAACCTATACAAAATTCTAGGCACTATTCTTATGTATTGATATTATTGGACATCTTAACATTACACTTACTACTCTCCACCTTGTCCCTGGTTATGCTCTTCTCTCTCCTTCTACTTCTCATCAAATAAAAGAGAAAAGAAACTGTAATGCTCCCTTCTTCTCCTGTTATAGCTTCCACACCACTTGCTAGGGCACTTTTGATCTTTATTGTTGTTTTGATCTTTTATTAAACTTATTCGGGAAAGGATCAGAGAATCTATACACATGCTAAGAAGGATAACTATGATCAGATGATTAAGCCTTAGGAGGAGAGACTCTTGAGTATATTTACTCTTGAGGAAATTGAGGGGGATATAATAGCACCAGATGGCATCAAGATTTGTTCTCTACCATCTCAAGAGTATAGCCTTCAGGATCAATAGTCTTAAGTTACAGTAAGAAATAATCTAGTGAAATGGCACTTAGAAACAACTATCTAGAAAGATGGTTTAGTTTAGTTTACTTTATTCTCATTGTATTTCATACAACAAAATTAAATACCATCTTCAGTGTACATTATGACTATGAAAATAAACACAAACACACATCCTTCACATTTTATACAATTAAATTGAAAACTCCTGATATTGCATTAATATTGCACTATATAATAGCTCTATATGGTAGCTCTCTGTTGCTGGAATGTCTTCAAGCAAAGGTTGGATAAACATTTGTGAGGAATACTTTAACTTAGCATCCTATATGGAACAGGCAGTCGGATTCAGAGGCCTAAAATATTTTTTCCAACTCTACGATAATTATCTCAGCAACCTTTTATCAGATACCTAACTTATTTTGCAAATAGTTCCTGAATCTTTAAATAAACCAATTGTGTGTTCTTTCTAACCTGGTTCCACAACTGATGGCTCACGGAAATTTTAGATTCATGCATGGCATCTATTAATACTTACATGTTATTATTGGTGAAAGGTTTGTCACATAGAAATTTCAGTTGATTGAAACCATCTGCCAGCTGTTCCTTGGTTTTTAAAAAGTTGATTTCAACTGATGAGCTATATTCCTAAAAGAATAAAAGAGCTAGTGGGAAGAACTCATAAGTATCTTCATAAACAGCTGATGATATTTTTAACATCCCCATTATGCTGGGATGAAGGAACATATGCAGCACATTCTCTGGATGTAACATGACCTTTTACAAATCCACAGTGGAACTCCATAGACGTTCCATCCTCATCCCATTGTTTAGAACATGAGATAAAAGTCTACTTTTGAACATGCTAATGAAACTCCAGAAAAATAGAATGAAGGACGATTTCTTAAAACAAGGCTTTGGGGAATTTTTTTTTTTTTTTGCACTTTGAAACCTGTAATTTTAATTTGAATATGTTCAATTTCTTAGCAACTTTAATAACTTTTGAAGTTAGCAGGTTTCACATATGAAATTTCCTAAATCAAGTATCATAAATTACAACTTACATTATACACAACACCTATCAGAACTGCTATTACTACTCATTAATAACCAAATATAGTTAAAAGTGTTTAATTAGTACTTTGATGCAATGCCTCAAATTGATGCAATAAATGTTTGAAATATAATTTGAGTTTTCCAACCAGATAGCTCCCTTTTAACTTTATTTTCTTTTTTAAAAAAAGTTTTGTGAAATTGTATTAAGGTTTATTGAATATAAAAGTTAATTAAAGGGCAAAAATGCCTAAAATGCCACAGCCAGATAAAAATAAAGAGGTATCCTAAGAAATTTCAGCTTACAACTCTTATAACCTTCATTTTCCGAAAGTGGCCAGAAATTCTACTTGGCTTCAGTCTGGCACAGTGATTCTCATCCACCTGTCCTTGTAGAGAGGACAGCTACTGCTAATTAGGTAATTAAATCTGGACTAGACAATTCCATATCTTTTTTATGTATTACTTTATTGTCATTCAGATTTTTGCAATCCACATTTTGAAGCTGTATTGCTAGTAGCAATGTAGAAAAAAATCTCTCTTAAGGCCAGTTTGCCTATCAGTGTCCTTCAGACAAATAATTGCACATGGATGGTGCTTGCAATTCAGTTATTGTTGATATCACAATATTGATATTTGCCATTCTTATATCACAGATCTTTGTGATTACCTTAGCAATATGCCTCAGTTCAGAACTTCTCAAATATTGTAGTACCATATACCTCTAAAATACATATTGACAGTAATGATAATAAAGAATAAAAATAAGTTAATAGTGATAATGTAATATTGATATGAATATTAGTCTATACTGAAAGAATTGAAATTTATCCATTTGTGTAACTTTTCTGGCATTGTACTCTAGAAGCTAAAATACCAACTTACCTCTAGATAGCTAGAAATTAGAGATAGCTGGATAGACATTTGAACTTGTCCCTGCATCTGAAAGCAAGCTAAGTGGAAGGCAATTGGTGAGGCTACCCTTCAAAAGCAGTGAACTTCATCAATGCATATCCTGATAGTAACAAATCCTCCCAAAGAGTGGGTAGTCAAAGGGTGAAGATCCAGATTGTTGGAGGCAACAGTCTATAAACTGACTCTATAAACTGTTGAGAGGTGCTGCAAAGCACTGTGAAGAGGTATATACGTAAGTCTAAGTGCTATTGCTAGTCCAGTTTTCTTTCCTCTTAAGGATAGTAGTCTCCTGCCAAGTTCCTCATCTGCAACTTTGAACTCTCCTTAAAAAACAACTTCAAAGTAGGAAGGTGAAAGGGAAAAGATGATAAGAGATAAAGGGGGAATTGCATTGCAGAAGAAGAAATAAAGAATAAGAAAGTGGCTCAAACTTTATGAGTGGATTCTGGAGTCTGGGAATTTGTCATTTGCTTTCTTTGACTATTTTGACTATCTAAATACCCCAAGTATTCAAGCCATGTTAATCCAATAATTGTGGCCATCATAGAATCAATCTGGGAGCTCTTCTAATCTTAGGATATTTGTTTTATTTAATAGGCTACCTGGTATATTACAATATGCAATTTAAAATCATTGAGGAAAAGATGGAAAGCAAGCAATCCAAAAAATAAAAAGCAAACTGAAGTTCTAAGGGAAGAATCAGATTTTAAGAGCTCATTTAAATTGTTTAATTCATGTTACTTTGACCAGAAAACTTTCAAAATCAAGACAAAGTTCATATTGTCCCATGTTATTTTTTTTCAACTACATGAACCAGATGCCTATGGCAAGTTCATAGGCAGAATCTGAGCCCAGAAGCCTTGCCATTAATATTTTGTAGAAACTTATTGTTAGATGCATTTTCTGTCTGATATGAAAATTGATATATAGGTGATTGCCTTTATTTCATGGGATTTTTTTTATCTTTTTCAAAAAACTGCTTATCAGAATAGCTTTTGGATTTCAGTTCCCCTATTGAGCTAAATGTTATATTGCCTGAAGAAGTCCTTTCTTTTGTCTGTCTTGAATTTTTCACTATTCAATTTTACTGGGTAAGCCTGGTTTCTAGCATTATGGGAGAGAGGGAGGGAGTGGGTAAGAGAGAGAGAGACACACACACATAACCATTTCTTACTTTCTCCCCACAGTGCGTAAATTTTGTATGGCTCTTCTATGCTTCCTTCTATGCTATCTATGCTCTGGAGAAGCTCCATACTCAAGGCTTTAGCTAATGCAGTGACAGTGCTCTACAGCTGGGACAAGAAAGAAACATTCAACGGCAGACAACCAACTAATCCTGATTAAAAGACATTCTCTAGTGATATTTCTTAAGGGAAGTTAATAAGGGTCATTGTTTTGTTTGAGCAATGAGAGGCTGAACCAGAGCATGAGTGCAACAATACTTTATTTTACAATAAAGGGCTGACCGTGCTTGCCAAGCCTGGAACTGGCTCGCAGCAATCAGCAGCCAGTTGGACCCCGCAGCCTGCTTTTATAGCTGGCTGCTGGGGAGAGCCAACCAATGGGAATGGGGGAATAACGCCCACGTAAAGTGAGTGGACCTGAGTGAGAACTCCTTGAGTCCTCAGGACATAACACCCCTTCCCCCCAGATGCGAACATGCATAGTCCTTGAGGTAGACGGGGGGGTTGTGTTGGCGCCCGGAACGGCGCAACTCGGGAACATTGTCTGTCTGTTCGGTACCAGTCTGTGATGGTCGAGCCGGCATAGTGTCGCCAACACTCTCTCTGGACTGGGCATCCTCGGGAACCACCGGGCTGGTTACTGGGGTCGAGCTCTCGTGGGTTGGATCAGGCTGGTCAACTCTCTGGGCGCTGTTGTCCGAGTTTGGGCTGACCGGAACGACTGCTGGTGCAGACTGGTCGCTGGGTACGATGTGGCTGGGCGGCGGATGAGGCGGTTCCCCTTCGACTGGAGACTCTGGATTCTTGTTGGCAAGGGTGCTGAGGCGCCTTCTAAGCTGGTCTATATGTCTCCTCCAGACGCGACCATCCTCCAGCCTGACTCTATACGATCTCGGCCCGGTGATGGCGATGACCTCGCCTGGAATCCACAGTGGGTCCCCAGCGAAATTCCTTGCGAATATCGGCTCCTGTAACAAAAAATGTCTAACCCCCGAAGTAGAAGCGAGGGGAGAGTCAGGGCAGTATTGTGGGTGCAATCTGTCCAATACAGTCCTCAGGCGCCGGCCCATCAGAAGTTCCGCTGGGGACTTATTGGTGACTGCACAGGGGGTTGAGTGCTGGCTCATCAGGAACCGTGCGAGTTTGTGGTGCCAGTCATCCCTGCCAAACCTAGCGAGGGCCTCTTTGGTGGTCCTGACGGCCCTTTCAGCCAACCCATTACTGGCAGGGTGAAATGGGGCTGTGAAAATGTGGCGAATGCCCAGGTTGGCAGCAAAACGGCTGAATTCTACTGATGCGAACTGTGGGCCATTATCGGAGACAATGGAGTCGGGTAGTCCATGTGTAACGAACAGGCGCGTTAACACGTTGGTGATTGCTAGTGTGGTGGTCGTGGATAGCTGCGCCACGTCTATCCACTTGGAATAAGCGTCCACGACCACTAGGAACATCTTTCCATGCACGGGCCTGCCAGATCGATATGGATTCTAGACCAAGGGCGTTGGCGCTCTCCCATCTGGTAGGGGTGGCGATGGGGGAGCAGGACGGGATTCCTGGCAAATGCTGCAGGAACTTACCCAATTGACAATGTCCTCGTCTAGACCCGGCCACCACACGTAGCTGCGTGCTAATGCCTTCATTCTCACAATGCCGGGGTGTCCCTCGTGCAACGCCTCCAGGACTCGGGTACGCAGCGAGGTCGGAATGACCACTCGAGTGCCCCACAGTAGACAACCCTGCAAACTGGACAGCTCCTGCATGCGAGTCTTAAAGGGTGCGAATTTGTTATCAACGTTGCCTCCCGGCCACCCCTCCTCACCCAGTCGAGCACCTGGGCGGCGTTTGGTCTGCCTTGGTTTTAGCGGCGATGTCAAGGGCGGTGATGGGCAGGTCCAACTGGGTGATTTCGAAAATGGCGTTGACAGGAGCTGGGTCTTCAGCCGGAGCGGGTAAGGGGCAGCGACTGAGAGCGTCGGCGTGGGATAGAGTTTTGCCCGGGCGGTGAATAAGTTTGTATGAGTAGGCCGCTAGGAAAAGTGTCCACCTTGTCATTCTAGGGGAAAGGACTTGAGGTGTCTGTTTGTCGCCGGCCAGTAGGCCCAGGAGGGGCTTATGGTCGGTGACCAGTTCAAGAAATGGCGAAAAGGAATTCGTGAAACTTTTTCACGGCTGCAACAGCTGCTAGGGCTTCCTTGTCTATTTGGCTGTAATTTCGCTCCGTGGCCGAGAGCGTCCTGGAGAAAAAGGCGATGGAGGCCTCGGCGCCATTGGGGAGTCTGTGACTAAGGACCGCCCCAATTCCAAAAGGGGATGCGTCTGCTGCCAGTACTAAAGGAAGGTTGGGGTCGAATTGGATGAGCACTGCCTCTGACGTAAGTAGTGATTTGACGGCGTTAAACGCCTGGTCTTCTTTGTGCCCCCAGTGCCACGGTGACTTTTTGTCTAGTAATCTGTGTAGGGGTTCGGCTACTGAGGCTTTATGGGGCAAGAAGGATGCATAAAAGTTCAGCAGCCCTAAGAAAGCTTGTAGCTCCGTTTTGGAGGTTGGTGTGGGAGCTTCGTGGATTGCTCTAACCTTGGACTCCAGGGGGTGAATGCCAGAGGCGTCAATTTTATAACCCAGAAAGTCCACCTGTCTAGTGGCAATGGCGCATTTTTCTTTTTTTAACTTGAGGCCATGCTGTCTGAACCTCTCTAACACTGCTCGCACTCTCTGGAAGAGTTGGGGTCTGTCCCTGGCCGAGACCAAGATGTCGTCGAAGTAGGGTACTACACCAGGGAGGCCCTGTAAAATCCGCTCCATGAGGGATTGAAAAATACCCGGGGCAACACTTACGCCAAATTGGAGACGCTTGCATCGGAAGGCACCCCTGTGAGTGACGATGGTCTGAAGTTCCGCTGTTTGGTTATCAACAGGGAACTGCTGATATGCTTGAGACATGTCCAATTTAGCAAAAATACTGCCCGGCTCGAATGTGTGCAATAAGTGCTGAATGACGGGCACAGGGTAGGTGCTAACTTGTAAATATTTATTGATTGTTGTCTTGTAGTCCGAGCAAATTCTCAGGCTACCATCTTTTTTAAGGGGTGTGACGATGGGCGTCTCCCACTTGGCGAAATCTGTTGGCTCAATGACCCCTTGTTTTAGTAGTTTATCCAATTCAGCGTCTAGTTTTGGTCGAATAGCAAATGGAACTCTACGTGGTTTTAATCTGATTGGGACTGCCTGGGGGTCAACGGTGAACGAGATGGGGGTTCCATTATAACACCCCAGCTCCTCGCTGAACACATCTGCATAGTCAGCGAATAAGGAGTCAGTGTCTGAGGTTGAGACAGCATGGACTCCTGTTAACCCTAGGCCGAGGTGGGGAAACCAATCGAGCCCCAATAAGGTGGGTAGATTGCCGTTAACTACCACTAGAGGTAGGTGGCCTTTAAAAGCTCTAAAACTGACAAAGAACTTGCCTCTGCCGATCACGGGAATGGCCTTCCCTGGTAGTCCTTCAGACCGAACTGGCATCTCTGAAGCCGGGTAGTAGATAGGCTGGGGTGGAGTCTCTTGAGGGTGTTCCACGAGATTATTGAGAGCGCTGACCCTGTGTCAACCTCCATGTGGCACGGTTTACCTTCTAGGGAAACGGAGAGAGAAATTTTACTAACAGCGTGGCAAGTACGCCTGGCAAGGCGGTGCGTGCGACAGTTTAATACTTGCCTCTGTGGTCCCGCGTGCGAGGACGGGGGTCTGTGTGCAGCGCTTTGGGGGGCTTGGCAGACTCTCGCGATGTGCCCCCTCTTATGGCAGTTGTTGCAAGTGGCTCCTTTAAACTTGCAGGTGGCCCTTTGATGCGATCCCCCACAGGCTAGGCACAATGTGATGTGCTTGGGTGGACCGGTGTATTCTTGTTTGGCCCCTACCTGTGACCGTCTGTCGTTGGCAAGGCGGTGGACGTCGTTTTCATCGTTGTGGGTTTCCTCCGCTTCCACCTCTTCGGAATGGACTGGGAACGATGCTAGCTTGGCACTTGGGCCCTGAATTTCGGTGGCTGAGTTCGTTGCTAGCTCGGCTGCTAGGGCCTCCTCGACCGCTTGCGCGAGGTTGAGGTCTTTTTTTGCTAGCAGGCGCCTCTGTAGGTTGAGATCCTTGACCCCACAAACTAATTGATCGAGGAGCATGTCCTCCAAGTATGTTCCAAACCCGCAGTGCAGGGCTGCTGTTCTGAGGGCGGCCATATATTGGTTGATGGTCTCCTTACTTGATTGCTTCCTCATACGGAACGTGAACCTCCTGGCGATTTGTGAAGGCCTGGGAGCGTAGTGGTTAGTGAGGATCTCAAGCAACTCGGACCACGGAACGTTTTTCAATTCTCTCGGCGCTACGAGTGCTGCGGCGGTATCGTAAACGGTGGCTCCGCAGTAGATTAGGAAATAGGATTTTTTCCGATGCTCTCCCGCATCCGCCAAGCCGACCGCATCGATGTAATGATTGAAGCGGTTCTTATACGACTCCCACTTCTCTTCGTCTGGTTTAAACGCCGGGAATACTGGATTGGAACTCATGGTGCTGGAACGGCTGGGCTACCTGCGGAAAAAATCTCTCTGGGACTACGGGCGCTCGTGAGTGATATCAGCTCTGGAGAGGTTTTTTGCTACCCTCTCTTTCTCTCTCTGGGTTACCACGTTGGCTGCTAGCCGTTGGAGGTGTCTTGATTCGCGCCAAAAGTGGGCGCTAGTGACTTCCTACAGCGCTGTGCTGTGTCTCCTACTGGCTCGAAATTCAAATGACACCCGTTTGAATTTCGCGCCAAATACAGAGCAGCTGCGGCTCGCAGCGCTTCACTTTCCCTGCAGCGGGGCTAACAAGCGGCTACAGATGCTTCTAACTTTGAATCAGACCGCTTTCTCTGGCTGCGGATCAGCGTTTGCTCTTTTTGATCGCTCGTATTGTTGGCTGACCGCTCTCTCTGGCTGCGGATCAGCGTTTCCCTTGTCGCCAGCCGATCGCTCTCTCTGGGCTGCGGATCGGTGGCTAGTGACTCAGCGGTTGCAAGGTGCTTCTGGTAGCCATCCCACCCTCGTCGCCAGTGTTTTGTTTGAGCAATGAGAGGCTGAACCAGAGCATGAGTGCAACAATACTTTATTTTACAATAAAGGGCTGACCGTGCTTGCCAAGCCTGGAACTGGCTCGCAGCAATCAGCAGCCAGTTGGACCCCACAGCCTGCTTTTATAGCTGGCTGCTGGGGAGAGCCAACCAATGGGAATGGGGGAATAACGCCCACGTAAAGTGAGTGGACCTGAGTGAGAACTCCTTGAGTCCTCAGGACATAACAGTCATGTTAGTTATTCTAGGTATTATACTTTATGAAGTTAAGAATCTTTATAATTCCTGTCTTCATTCTGACTGTGCCTTGAATGAATACTGAAAGTTTGTATTCATTGTACTGACCTGAATTCAAACTATTAGATGACCTTTGCTTACAAAAATGCTGTGTATGCATTTTTATAGCAGCTATTAATTAGATATTTGAAAAACAATTCCCTTTTTTGCAATACAATTATATGAATTGTGAATAAATGGGTTTCTCTATGAGTGTCTGTCAAGGCAGTGATCATTAGTTGATGACCTGTAACTATTCACTCTGAATGTGAAAGTATGTATGTCAAGAAACTACTGGGAATGTTTCTCTTTATGTGTACTTTTTTGTGGTTAACATAAAGAGGATTGCAAGCTAAAGTTTTCTAGCACCTTTTCACTTAATAGCGGAGAGCTATTGTTTTTTTCCTGTCTATAAGAAATTTTACTCATCTATTAGTACTGCCCCAGACACGCATTTAAATCCCAGTTTAGGCATGAAAAACCGACTGAGTGACTTTGGGCCAATCACTCTCTGTCAACCCAATTCAGTTCACAGGGTTGTTGTGTGGAAAATAAGAGAGGTATGGTCGCTACCTTGAGTTACTTATAAAAGTGATAAAAGCAGGATAAAAAAACCTTTTTTTAAAAAAGCAGCGTTAATAAAATAGCACTGGAAGATTTTATGCATCTATGTGTTTGTGTCTAGGTTTTTCAGTATTGGGATGTATAACTGTGACATATTTTAAGGTATTTTGCCAAGATTATAAAATTACAATCCACAGTACTCACAAGTATGGCTTCAAGCAAATGCTATTGTCTTCTGTAAACAAGTGGGAGGTTATGGTTGTAAAACTCAGTGGTGTTTTCCCAGCAAGTAATTAGTTCTGGATGGAAGATAGAGAAAGGAGAAGGCAGCTTCACCCAGAAATAGAAGGATATTAACATATTGTTCAAGGTAGAAGCCAAATTACTGATGAAATGTGTAAAAAAGTGATGCCTATGGAGATTCTCAGTCATCCAGGTCATAGTTGTTCCATGGTGGTCCCAAAGCTACTTTTCAAAAGGCAAGTAGACTTTCTTAATTTTTCCTTGACAACATTTCACTTTTCATCCAAGAAGCTTCTTTATTAACTGTATGCACATTAGGGTCAGGGGATTATCTTTTTATATTGTAGGATTTCCAATCAGTCTTCCGTGAAGCATATTAAGTTCAAATCTAAAATATTTTTCAGAAGATGACACAAAAACTAATGCAATTGCTCTATTACAATTAAGTCATGACTTTTAATGAAATTCTATGCACATTATTGACTCTATGATATAAATGGGATTATCTATTAGATAAATATTTGTGATGGAATGGAAAAAAAAAAGATTTTCTGAAATATATATGTTGTTATGGATCTCTGTTTCTTATCTGTGCTTTCAGATATATCAGGTAGAAAGTGAAATAAGACTGTGAGGTATTTCCTATTCCCAAAATTGTGCTCTGTCACTTAGCTGCACCATCTTAGAGTGCTGTTTTGTGATTAATAAATGTTTGGGATGATATTATTATCACTTGAACTTTCCTTCTTGATTCAATTAATGTCTAATATATGTATTGTGGGAACTGGTTATTGAATAACTAGATTAAGAAATTTGTAACTTAAGACACAATGACAAAAATATCAGCTGTAGAGATTCAAAACCACTAACATTCATGAAAACAAATGCTTACCTAAAGGTTTCCTGATTAATGGCTCTCAGTACAACCAACCAAAAGACATTACATAGCTATCCCATCTTTTGTTCTTAAATAATTTTATATAGAAAACAAAAAGGTGGGGAAATTAATATGGAAGTAACAGTGAACTACAAATCTATGAAGACAATATTTGAATTATTGCCTACATAAAATTCCATGAGTGAGGATAAACACAATTTTCATCTGGAAGCACACATAAAGTCCACTTATCAAGTTTTAAGATATCTATTTAAACATTCTTGTAGACTAAAGCCATTTGACAATGAAATTTTGAAGATGCTGACAAGAGTTTATAGATCACATTATCAGGAAGAGATGAGTGTTACTGGAGCCTTGCAGAGAAGAAATGAAAGATTGATAGGATTTCCTGGCAGTAGCTAATGATGATGCTTGCAAAACAAATGAACTGAATGGAAACATAAGTTCTTCTACCCATTCGGATTAATGTGTTAGTTATAATGGTGAGCAATATATGATTATCTTTATTCTGTTTTCTAATCCCACTTGTATTTATTTCAAAAAGAAGAAAACACTATGACTGGTAAGAGCTGGTAAGGAAAAGCCAAATCTAATCACTATAATTACATTTTTAATTTTGCTTCAATCCATTGTCAAAATAAATATTATTTACAGCTACACTAAGAATTATGATTGCATTCATTAAAAGTGAAGGTTTGTGTTATATCTGGGAGGACGGTTCAAGAACGGAGGCAAGACTCAGATAGTAACTAAAGCTCTTTATTTGTGACTTCAGATCTGAGCAACTAACCCCAGCCGCAGCAGCCCCTTATATAGGGCTGGCTGCAGCTAGGCAGCCAATGAAGGCGATTTGAGTTTGCCGCTCTTGGCAGGGCCAATCGCGGCAGCCCGTTTACTGGCCAATCGCATCAGTCTATGGCGACCAATCATGATCGGCTTTCAGCGGGCCAATCAGATTTTCAGGCTACGAGCCTGCTAGTCCGGAACACCCCTCCCCTCTCAGTTCCGTTTAAGGGGTGGAGTAATATAGTCTCGCAGGTAAGCAGGTCTTCGCATCTGTCTGCCTGACTTACGCAGTTCCGCTTGATCCTGTTCAAACCCAGGTTCAGATGGACTGCTTGCTGGATCAAACAGGAACGGTGAACCGGTGTCATGGTCAGGGCTCTCTTCTGGTGCCTCCGGGGTGATGAAGTCCTCAGCCTCGCTGTTACTGTTCTGGCTCCCGGGGCTCGCTGAACCTGCCTGGTTGCTGCTTCCTGGCGAAACGTTTGACTGTCCAATCTCAGTTGCAGCTGGTGAGTGTTGCCAACCATGGTGTGGTGATCTCGGTGATAGCTCGGAATAGACAGGTGTTGGTTCTAATTCTGAGTTCACTGCTTCCCCTCCCCCCCAGTGTCAAAGTTAGGGTCAGGGTTGGAAGATGTGGTTAGTCTGGAGCGTAGTTGGTCAATATGGCATTTCCATGGTCTGCCGTCAGTGGTGAGTAGATGATAGGAGCGGGGGCCCGTAACTTGAGTTACCTGGGCAGGAATCCAAAGGGGATCCCCAGAAAAGTTTTTTGCAAAAACAAGGTCTCCTATCTTGAAAACACGGTGCTTGCTGCTGGAACCCAGGGGCTTTTCCAGGGTGTAGGCAGGGTGCAAACGATCTAGAGGCGATCTGAGTTTCCTGGCCATCAGGAGTTCCGCTGGGCACTTGTTGGTCATGCTGTTTGGTGTGATGTGTTGCAGGAGCAGCATTCTAGTGACTTTGTCATGGATGTTGCCTTGATCCATTTTCTGTAGGGTTTTTTTCGTAAACTGAACCATTCGTTCAGCCCAGCCATTCGCTGCAGGATAAGCCGGCGATGTGAGTGCGTGTCGGATGCCCCGTTCTGCTAAATACTGTTCAAAGGCTAAGGCAGTAAATTGGGGCCCATTGTCAGAGACCAGGACATCTGGTAACCCGTGTGTGGCGAAGAGTCTGTTCAGTTTTTTAATGACTGCCTCAGTAGTGGTTGCTTTCATTTTATTGACCTCAAGCCAGTTTGAGTAGGCATCAACAGTTATTAAGAAGGTGTGGCCTCTCGTAGGTCCCGCAAAGTCAATATGAATGCGAGACCAAGGACCCCTGGGTGTTTCCCATTCTGTTGGTGGGGCTTTAGGTGGAACTGAGTGGTTTTCTTGGCATTTGTTACAAGAGGCGACCCAGGTTTCGATTTGTTTATCTATACCTGGCCACCAGGCGTAACTTCTTGCCAGAGCTTTCATACGTACGATGCCCGGGTGTCCATCGTGTAGCATTTGCAAGACCCTTTTTTGTAACTTAGTTGGTACAACAACTCGGTCTCCCCACAAAACGCACCCTTTTTGTGAAAAAAGTTCAGTTTGTCTGTTTTTAAATGGCTTAAACATTTCCTTAGTGTCGTAATCTGGCCATCCCCTCTCCACCCAGCCAAGAACTCGTGCCAAACAAGAGTCTCTTTTGGTTTCAAAAGCGATGTCTTGAGCCGTTAGTGGAGGTGATGGCATTGTCTCTATTTGCAGTACGGGGAGTGTGGGAGCTGGATCTTCCTGTGGCTTGGGTAGCGGTGAGAGGCTCAAGGCATCTGCGTGGGGAATAGATTTCCCCGGGCGGTACTTTAATTGAAATTCCGACCATCACGTCATTCTGGGGGAGAGAATGTGTGGAGTAGGTTTGTCGCCCACCAAGTAGTGGCTTATGATCCGTTATAATAGAAAACGGTCTCCCATAAACATATTCATGAAATCGTTTTATTGCAGAGACAATAGCAAGGGCTTCCTTATCTAATTGGCTATAGTTTCTTTCTGTTTTTGATAGAGTTCGTGAAAAAAATGCAATTGGTGCTTCTGAGGCATTTGGTAGGACGTGGCTCAGGATGGCCCCTACCCCAAATGGTGAGGCGTCACACGTGACAGTCAAAGGTAGTGTCTCATTATACTGAATTAGTACTGCCTTTGAGGTAAGGAGGTCTTTTACTTGCTGGAAGGCATGTTCCTCCCGACGTCCCCAATTCCAGGATGCCCTTTTATCGAGTAGTCTATGAAGGGGCTCAGCAACAGTCGCCTTCTGGGGCAGGAAGATGTTATAAAAGTTAATAAGTCCCAGGAAGGCTTGGAGGTCGGTTTTGTTTTTAGGTCTTGGGGTGTTTTTGATAGCTGCCAATTTTTTTTCTGTGGGGTGGATTCCTTGCTTGTCAAGGAGGTAGCCAAGAAACTCCACCCTTTCTGTGCAAAGCTGGCACTTTTCCTTCTTAACCTTGAGGCCAGCGTTTTTGAACCTCTGTAGGACTGTTCTGAGACGTTTTTCTAATTGGTTTTTTGTGGGTGCTGCTATTAATACGTCATCAAAATAGGGCACGACCCCTTTTATCCCTTGTAATAGTCTCTCCATCAGGCTTTGAAAGATGCCTGGGGCTACACTTACTGGAGCCTGTTGCATTTGAATGCACCACGATGTGTGACTATAGTTTGGGCTTCTGCAGTCTCAGGATCAACTGGTAGCTGTTGATACGCTTGGGCCAGATCTAATTTTGCGAATATTTTGCCACCCCCAAGTGAATGCAGGAGATGTTGAACAACTGGCACTGGGTAGGCGCTCTGCTGTAGCGCGTGATTGAGGGTGGCCTTGTAGTCACCGCAGATTCTTATGGACCCATCAGGTTTTATGGGGGTGATGATTGGTGTCTCCCATCGGGCATGGTCAATAGGTTCTAACACGCCTTGCGCAATTAATTTGTCCAGTTGCTCATCAATTTTGGATTTAAGAGCAAAGGGAACTCAGCGTGGCTTTAGATGAATGGGTGCTATGTCGGGGCGAAGATTAAATGAAATGGGGGACCCCTTGTACTTGCCTAGGCTTTCGTTGAACACTTCTCGGAAATTGTGGACAAGAGCCGCCTCCCAGTCATTGTCTTCAGTATGATGGATGCCAGCCACTCCGATTCCTAGTGGCGCGAACCACTGAAGACCCAATAGACTTGGCCAGTCTCGGTCTACGATGGTGAGTGGTAGAATTGCCTTATGTCCCTTGAACGAGATCTGCACATGGCGGGTACCTGTGACTGGAATCCGGTTGCCTTGATAATCTTTCAGTATGAGTCTCTGACTGCTGAGGTCTTGGCATCGGATGTTGGGGACTAGCTGCTTGAGTGTTCTCCAGGATACCATGGATAGTGATGACCCAGAGTCACCTTCCATGTTGCACGGTTTGTTTTCAATCATGACCTCTACTCGGATCTTATTAGCGTCAAGTGATGAAGTGTGGCCGATGGTCATGGTTTGATGAGCTTCCTCTCATCTGGGGGCGTCGTTAAACCTTCGAGGTCTGCTGTACCGGTTCCACTGGTTGCTAGGGCGGTCCCTCTGCGTGGTGGCGTTGCCATTGTTTGTCTTTGGGCTGCTCCCTCTCCGTCTGGGGCTGGAATTTCTCTTGTTTTTGCATACCTTCGCGATGTGTCCCCGTTTCTCGCAAAAACGGCATATGGCATCTAAGAATCTGCATTCGGATTGGGGATGGTTTCCCCCGCATCCGGCGCATTGGTAGTTGGCTTTGCGGCCCCGCTGGTCCCGTTGCTCACGTTTTGACCGGAGCCTGTGGACTTCTTCTTCCTCGCTGTCTGAGGATGACTCGACGTCCTCGTGATGGGCGGTTGATGTGTACTTGTCTGAAAGTTTCCCAGCATCGTTGGTGGGTTGGCGGATGGTCCCGCTGGTTCGACACATTCATGCTGCCGATTTACGAGTGGCTTCGGCTGCTGTGGCGTCTGCTATGGCATCTGCAAGCGAGATGTCTCCCTTGGCCATGATCTTGCTCTGGACGGTTGGGTCTCTGAGGCCAAGGACGATGCGATCTCTCATGGCTTCTTCGAGGTTGGCGAAGCCACACAAACCACCCAGGTTCCTCAGGTCTGCCACAAAATCCCCAATGCTCTCACCCTCACGTTGGTCCCTCTGGTAGAATTCATGCCTGCGAATGAGAGTTGGCACGGCTGGGGCGTAATGGTTGCACAGGATGGGAGCAAGGGGTCCCAATCCATGGTTTTAACTTCAGCTAGCTTGGCTAAGGCTTTAGCCATCTTAAAAACGGCTGGTCCACAATGGGTTAGAAAAACGGCTCGTTTCTTGCTGGGCGTGGCATCTTTGAGGTTGTTGGACTCCAGGAACATTTGAAATCTGTCCATGTATGAGTCCCAATCTTCACTAGCTGGATCGAATGGGGCGGGTGGTATAGCGCTGCTGGCCATGTTGCCGTCGTTGCGCTCTGTCAGCCACGTGCTCCTTCGGCTAGCTCAATTCAATAGCTTCTGTTGCCTCCGCATCCCATCCTCGTCGTCAGTGTTATATCTGGGAGGACGGTTCAAGAACAGAGGCAAGACTCAGATAGTAACTAAAGCTCTTTATTTGTGACTTCAGATCTGAGCAACTAACCCCAGCCGCAGCAGCCCCTTATATAGGGCTGGCTGCAGCTAGGCAGCCAATGAAGGCGATTTGAGTTTGGCCCTGCCAAGAGCGGCAGCCTGTTTACTGGCCAATCGCATCAGTCTATGGCAACCAATCATGATCGGCTTTCAGCGGGCCAATTAGATTTGCAGGCTACGAGCCTGCTAGTCCGGAACAGTTTGAGATTAAATATAATAGTTGTAGCCAATCATATACATCTTTCATTAGGAAAAATGGTTAGATTAGTATATTGATTACTATAGAATTAGTGCTTGCCAGTGGTGTTATTTAAAACTCTTGGAAAGAACCTTCAGGTATTAAATATATATGTTTCAGATAGGCTTCTTTGTTTAACTATGGAATTTTAGCTTTTTAACATCCATCTTTTAAAATTCCTATTTCAAATGTGTAGATCAAAAAGGTATTATATCAGGGAAGGGATGCTATCTATCTTTGGGTTCCAAATCCATTTCTAAGTGAAAGGAAACAAAATTGAATTCTTGTTCTCCTCAGAGACCTTTTTATAAATAGATAAAGAACTTACCTGAAAGAGGGAAGAGCAGGATTACAATATCTTCTATCTTTCTCTCTTCATTCTTATTTTTCTTTGCCTCATTTTTACATCAATGTCTCATATATTTTTTTATTGTTGCCCTAGTTTTACACCTGAGGAAGAAAGGTTTTCTTATTACATGTCATGTGGTTTACAGAGAAAAATTTAAAAACTGTGGTGCTTAACATAGTCAATTTCTTTTCTACTTTAATGCACATTAGAGAAAGTTTTGCGGATAGAGGAAAAAAGTACATAGTTTATTCTCTAGAGAGTATATACTATGTACTATAAGGTTTAATCTGGTACAGAAAATTCTGTTTGATGAATACTAATGAAATTGTACTAATATGAATAACAAATTAGGCTGTATTTAAGTTTGTAATTCTTCTCCAAACCCCTACTGTGCTTCCTTTATATTCCCCAGCACTTAACTGATTGCCTGAAGTAAATCATTTCAGAAATGCCTAGAAGGGCAAGAGTATCCAAGAATTCCTTAACATAGGAAATTGAAAAGAGCCATTTGCAAACAAATTTATAAAGAATATGTAGATAAACTCTATAAAGGATCTAATTAGCTTAGCTGACATTATGTATTTATTTTGAAAAGTTTAATAGTTTTCATTTTGTGTATTGGATACATCACCATGTATAATCATTTAAAAATACCCAATAATAACATTAGTTAGGATTATGTGAGGTTTTTAAGATAATCTATTTTGTCCATTAAGAGTTCAGAATTATTTCTTTAAGTTCAGTATGTTAAAAGAAGGTTTTAATTTAGCATTCACCCCCATCTAGATATTAAATATATGTGGCTCCCAGGTTCAATGTGTATTTCTGACTCTATGTTCAATGAAAGTAGCACTTGACCATAAGATAAATATCAGCCTGCAGTATGATAGAAACAAAGGAACATAAATTCAACTCTAGAGTATATAAATTGATTATAGTGTCCAGATTATAGAAATGATAGTGCTGCACAATTTCATTTTGGACAAACATTATTTTGTCCAAACATCATTTGGAGTATTGTATTCAGTTTTAGGCATCATAAATAGTTTAAGTGTATTGGTAATTGTTGGTAAAAACCTGAATATCACCTATTTTGAAGAAGGTTTAAGGAGAAGGAAACGGGCACCCTTGTGAAATAATTGTATTGTTAAAATAGGCTTCAATGTTAAGGATAAAGCATTTTATTTTTTCAAATCCTGGAAATTGAAAACTATTCTAAATATATGTCATCTAAGGCAGCATTTAAGAAACATTCAAAATAATATCGTAACACCATAGAGTCAAAATTGAGATGTGATTTTGAGACCGTACAAAAGATTCTAAAGGTATAAACATCAGAGCCATTTTGTAAGTAATGCTTCTTTGTTAAACACTTTAATCCTTACTTATGAATTATGCAGCATTTATAAAAAGTATTAAACTGTTTCTTAAATAGTACAAGAAAATGTTTAACAGAATTAGGATGACATTTTATTAAAGGCCAAACAGCATATGTTGCATAAACATTTATTTTCTTATAGGAGTACAAAGTTAGATTAACTGCCAAACCAACCATTAGGTTTATCACATTCTTGATTTAAGTGTATTTTCATGACATTGTTAAGAAGCCAATTTGTTTTACTTCTGAGCAGCTAAGACACCTTTTCGATATTTCTCTATGAATATATAAGCCTAGTTGCTTCTACTGAAATCCTAGCATTAATTCACTTCTGTAGGTTTCAGAATATAATGGAACATAAGTACTTGATGTAGGGGATTACTTGAATTTTCCACCTCCAATATGATTTCCCCAACTCTTCTTAACATAAAATAGACTTTTGATTAATATAACTACATATAGTCTTCATACAGGATTTTCTACCAAATTATCAGAAATGTTCTTTAAATGATATATTAATATAAACTATGACATTGTTTATTATCTGCCTTGTATGACTATATCTTCCATCAAATTTAATGAGAACTGGTAGGTAAAATGTTGGCAATTATATCTGCACTGTACTACTTTTAAACTAAGCACAAAAACACAGGGAAAAGAATCCAATTATAAAAACTGTAGAGGAAGAGATATGATACAGCTGCACAGAGTGAGATATCTGTGAGATAGGCAGCTATACATATTGAACAAATTAATAAATTATCTGAATGATAAGCATCAACAAATGACAGCAATGGTATCATATAAACAGGTTTAGGAGAAGAAGTAAAATGACCAAGAAACTTTCATCAACAGTAATAGGAAGGCTTAGTGCTACTGAGAGGTCATTCTTCTGTGAAAGTGTTATTAAATTTGAGGTAGCTATTGGACCAGGTGTTCAGGTTGTTGTTTTTATTTGTGGGGTCCTATTATAACCAAACAACCTTAAGGAAGCATATATTATACATGGACACAAGCCCATCTTCCATTTTGTTCATGGGTAAAAAACACAAATACTCTCCTAAAGTCATCTTCCAAACAGAATTACATACGTAGTATAGTTTGTTTTTTCCTCCAACTAAGGAAACACAAAGCCATGAAAAATAAGACCATATATAAAAAGAGTCATTTGTAGAAACATGCTTTCCTACATTATCATGTAACATCAAAGTCCACTGAAAAAAATCCTAAAACGTTTTCTTAGTATGTCTCTGATTCAAGAAAACTCATTTCCTTTAAAATATTAAAAATAGGGGGTTCTGTTTTGTTTTGGTTCCCAAATATTCACCTTTAATTCATTGTATATAATTTTATTCACACAAAACATTTTAAGATGACTTCTAATCATGATTTTATTGGTCCTTCTTGGATAAAATCACATTTTTCATTAGCCACTTTCTCTTTGCATTTGATCAATTTTAAGTTTGTTTATTTCTTTATTATTCTAATTTTTATAATTCAGTTGATAGGCTTAAATCTTAAATTAGAAGCTTGTGCTGAAGCCTATGGAACTTATGAAAAGGAAATCCATCTTAAATTATTTAATTTTTGGCATTTGTCTGATTATTAAATTAAATGGATTAGACTGGTATGTGTAGCTGGTCTTTAAGCTTTCCGGTTCTTTACAAATGCCTTTAACCTCAGTCATGGCTTTTGTAAGCCAACATTCCATGCTAATCTGTTACAAAATCCCCAAAACGACTGGTCACTAATTGATTGTTTCCAATTTTCAGTCCAAGCAATCCCATTGTTTACTCATGTTTTTATCATTTAAAATTTTAATAGCATGTAATAAAAAAACCCTGTAATCTCCTTAAAATTAGCACAATTAATTAAAATAAGCCCTTTTAAAAGACAGAAGAATATTAAAAAGCGGAACATAACAACTCAGCAGTGATGGCTACATTTCTCCCAAAATGGAGTCAATAAATTAATGAATAATGCTTTTTAAGAGAAAATTGATAATTGGAGGTCACTAAAATTTAAATTAATTATTCATTTTAATGTAAATGTTTATAATTTATGCTTTGGGAGCTAAAACATAAATGAATAGTCACACTACTCCAAATTCTGCAGTGCTAGTAGTCAAAACCCCAAATGTATAAAAATATCTTTTAAAGAAAAATTAATCACAAAGTGCAGCTATTAATTTTATATACAACTATATCATGGATTTTAAAACATATTTTAACCCATAAACCATTCAAATCTCAAATTTGGAAGAAGTACATATATTAGCTATACATGCAAATTTTCATGTGACTTTAAAATGAGCTGGACAAATGAAATCTCACTGAGAAAATAAGACAATGCTGTTAACACTCTTCTACAGGGGTGGGTTTCTATCGGTTCTGTCCGCCTCTATAGAACTGGTAGCTCTGAAGAGCAGCAGACATAGAACCGGTTCTATGTCTGCTGATGTTTTTGCCCAGCTGCCCACCCGGGCTCTTACCTGATCTTTAATTCCTGATTTTTCAACTTCAGCT
Organism: Pseudonaja textilis; assembly: GCF_049901715.1. Lineage (NCBI taxonomy): Eukaryota > Metazoa > Chordata > Lepidosauria > Squamata > Elapidae > Pseudonaja > Pseudonaja textilis. Next base: position 34,192,015 of record NC_141996.1, read on the forward strand.
GCCGAACGAGGCACAGCTGCACTTAAAAAAACAAGAAAAGAGGGCTGTTTCAAAGCTGCTTCTCTGAACGCAGTATGCTAATGACGATTTACAGGTGCACAGCTCACAGCAGGCAGGGAAGCTCATAAATCCCGAACCGGTAGTTAACCCTGTCGTATCCCACCCCTGCTCTTCTACATTTAAATGTGTCAGAAAGTGCATATATGAATAGATATGTCTAATTGAATTTGGTTTTAATCAGGACCTTATTTCATTCCTATTGGACCATATAAAAAAAATATTGGCTGACAGGCAAGACTCAGTTTTCTACATCAGCCCAAACAGAAATGGCTACACAGTCCATAACTGGATAGGAAGGAGAGCTCCTGTTACGGGCTAGTTGGAACTCCATAGATCAGGGGTGTGAAGCTCAAGGCCCACAGGCCAGATCCAGCCCACAGGGTGCTTAGATCTGGCCCGCGGGGCTGCCCTGGAAACAGTGAAGGAGTGGCCTATGGTGCCTCTGCCAGCCAAAATGGAGCTTGGGAGGGCCACATGCACACCCCCAGGCTCCGTGTTTGGCCACAACAGCCTCCTGTAGCCCTTTGCCTACAAAAACAGATCCTCCCAGCGTGGCCTGGGCCGACACAGGTGCTTCCAACATGAGTGATGTTGAACTGGCCATGCCCACCCTGGCCATGCCTACCCACCTCCCCAAGCTCAAACACAACCCTGATAAGGCCCTCAATTAAATCGAGTTTCACACTCCTGCCATAAATCATCTACCATTGTCAGGCTCATCCTTGCTTTCGGAGCAGGGAAGGAATGAACAAACCAGTAAAGAAGGATTTTCAGAAAAAATTATTCAGCCTGGACAAAAAAATAAATAAAAAATAACAACATCTGTTTAGATTTTGTTTGCTCTAAGATGAAGCAGAAAAACTCCAACCTTGTAACAGATGTACAATAAAGATAATTTCTGGAATCCCTGCCATGCCTGTTTCTGGCCTAACTTGAAGACATGACAATAACTTAGTTTCTGTCTTACACTTTTCCCTTTCTTAAAATTGCTTAATCTTTTCTCAATGTCCTCTTTAATGATTTTGCTCAATCCTTCTTCTTCCCACTATCAGTCTACCTTCCCTAATATCTAGTTAAGAAATATTGCTTAGAAATTTCAGAGTAAGATTAAGACTTCCAAACTAAATCCAGACAAATAGATTCTCTTTAAGAACAGGGATTAAATAGAATAGGGAGAAAAGACCCCATAAAACCATGATAAGGTAATAGAGAAGAGCTGTGTAGCAAGAGACAATATATTTGTTAGTGATTGGGGACAAACCCCCAAACAGAATGTGCAGCAGCAGTCAAGCCAGGCAGCCAAATGAGAGAGGAAGGGCCCTAGAGTTTACACACACTGATGACAAACACTGTTTTTGTAGTTTAAATAGTTGTTTAATCCAATTAGAGTTTAAACATTGTCAATCAGTCCATATGTCATTCACAAATATATCCATTCAGTAACTTAGTCCATTCACTAGTCAGTTCTATATCCTTATCTGCTTGTAAAGATATCTTCTCCTCTGATACCTTTCCTTTTGAAGACAACGCTGAGTATTCACAGGATATCAGCACATCAATGAAATAGTCCTTTCGTTCAGGTATTCAAACAGTTGTAGCAAACAGTAGCAAACAAACAGTAGCAAGCAGACAAAACAAGCAGAGAGAGGTTACGTTTCTCTTACTGCCTTTTATTGCCGTTTGTAACCGCACCCTTAATTAGTTAATTACAAGCAGTTTGGTGCTTAAAGCTACAAGTTACAAACACCCAAACCTTGGTTTTATATATTTATTCACCCAAACTTAGTTGGTGTATCAATGTTATACCCAACATTCTCCCCTTTTGGGTGATATAAATATACAATACCCTTACAATCTAAAACCATACTTTACACAACTCTCTTGGTGCTTAATGGCACCTTGGGCTTTAGTAAAGTTATCAGCTATATTGTCCTCCGACATGCAGTACTCCAGCTGTATCATTTTACTCTTTACAGATTGTCTAACGTTTAAGTACCTTAAATCTGTATGCTTGCTCCTAGTTTTTACTGCAATATTTGTGGCCATTTGAATTGCTGCCTGATTATCTTCATGTACAATTATAGGATAATTTACAGTTAATCGCATGTCATTCATCATCTGCTTATACATGATTAATTCAGTACATAATAACGACAAACAGGAGAATTCTGCTTCCATAGTAGACAAACTTATATGCTGTTGTCTTATTGACTTCCAACCTATTAATGTCTTACCCAGCATTATGGCTGTTCCTGAAGTCGACTTTCTTGTGTCTCTTTCTGATGCAAAACTAGCATCTGCATAAGCACTCAGTATTAGATCACCTTTTGGTTCTAGATACAGTGCATGGTGTAATGTTCCTTTAAGATACCTTAAAATTCTCTTTAATGCCTTCCAATGACATTGAAGTGGATCATTATTATGTCGTGCCAGTTGATTAACACCATAAGCAATATCTGGCCTTGACCAATTGCTAATGTATGATAAGCTACCAATCAAAGATTGATATATTACCTTATCAAACTTGGGACTTTGAGTATCCATTTTGCAAATATCCTGACTCATTGGAGTCTTTGCAGTCTTACAAAGTTCCATCTTATAATCTATTAGCAATTTAGATATCTTATCCTCCTGAGATATCTTAAAACCTTTCTGTGTTTTCAGTATATTCACACCTAGATATTTCTTTATCTCCCCTAATTGCTTGATTTTTTATTTTCTTAGCTAATGATGCTATTATTTTATTGGCTTCATCATTAGTTTCTGTAATCAAAGCAATATCATCTGTGAATAATAGTAATAATGATATTTTCCCATTTGTCTCCCTTTTAAATAGACATGGATCGGCTAAACCAGCTTTAAACCCTATATTGTTTACTTCCTTTACAATATACTGGTTCCATTCATAGCCTGATTGTTTAAGACCATAGAGGCTCTTTTTAACAACCAATAATCATTATTATTTTCACCTTTAAATCCAATAGGTTTTTCATGTATACAGTATGTCTTAGTGGAGCGTGCAAGTAAGCAGTTTCTACATCTAGATGGTTGACTATATATTTCTTACTTGCTGCCCACACTAAAGCTGCCCTTAATGTTGCTGCTTTAAGGCTAGGTGCAAATACCTCATCATAGTCATTGGCATCTTGTCTAAAACCTTGGGCTACTAATCGTGCCTTATGGATTATATTACCATCTTTTTCAGTTTTTATCTTAAAAATCCATTTGCAGCCAATGGGTTTTATATCAACAGGTAATCTCGCATTTTCATATACTTTCATATCCTTTAAGGATTTCAATTCCTTATTCATTGCTGCATACCAATTTTCCTTATCTTTAGTAGGATACATGTTTATTTCATCTACAGTATATGGAACTTTATTAATCTGGCACACTGTGTTAGCCTGGTATCTATCAGGCGGTCTAGATATTCGTGTAGTTCTTCTGGGAATTGCTGGGCTAGTATGAGGACTTTTTGAATTACTACCTGTTCATGTTCCTCAGCTTGCTCAGCTATTGGTACTATTTCTTCCTTTATGGGCTCTATCTCTGCCTGTATTTGTCTCTTTACTTTATTCTTAAAGTTACAGGGATAATTAATGGGATTTCTATAGGATTCAATAATTACTTCTTTATTGTTATCCTGTTCTAACTTATCCCATCCTACGTGCTCTAGAAATTGGGCATTGGCACTACATAACACCTTAGATGTGCCTTTCTCCCAAAATCTATATGCCCTATGGTTTGCTTGGTAACCAACGAAGAATAATGGTTTAGCTCTGTGTTGCCCTTTACGCCTGAGTTGTGTAGGGATATGCACCCATGCTGGTGCACCAAATGTGTGCAGGTAACTCAGATCAGGCTTCCTGCCATGCCACATGGTGAATGGTATTTCACCAGTAGTTGTATTAACAACGTTGTTCAATATGTTATTAGCACACATTGTGGCCTCCCCCCACAAAGAATCAGGTAATCCAGAATCAGTTAACATTGTTCTAACCATTGCCTGTAGTGTTTGGCCTCTTCTCTCAATAAATGCATTGTGTTGTGGTCTGTATGGTGCAGATTTCTTGTGCTCTATTCCAGCTACCTTTAATCTATTCTGGAATTTGCTGTTGACAAATTCCGTACCATTATCTGTCACCAGGGTTATCAGTTGCCGTTTAGTCTTTCTTTCTGCAAATTTTAACCAGTTGAAGAAATGTTGATATGTTTCAGTTTTGCTTTTCATTAGGTAGCAAAACCCATATCTAGAATAATGGTCCATAATGCTCAGTATATATTGAGCACCCCCCATACTGGGTTTCTTTGGACCTATAATGTCTGCAAATACTACTTCTAAAGGTTCTTTAGTTTTGAAACCATTTAGCCTATTTGCAGGCAATATTTTACTCTTATCTTCACAGCAGACATTACAATGCAAATATTTATCACAAGGTTTTAACCTTATTCCATCAGATAACTCTACTGTACGTTTTAGCATTTTAAAATTTACATGCCCCAAATGCCTATGCAATAAATGGATACATTCATTATGAGGCTTTATATTGTTAAATACAGTCTGTGCCTCCCCTTTCTTACTATCATGTAATACATACAATGTTCCATTTAAAGCTGCAGTTACCCTTTTGTTATCTTTTTCAATTATGCAATTATTATCCTTAAATGTAATTACATAACCTAGTTTGTTTAATACCCTTACAGAAAGCAAGTTCACCTTTAACTGTGGTACATACAACATTTTTATATCCTGGTTTAAGCATGGACAGTATGCAATACCTTCTCCCTTGGCCTTGAGGTTCCAGCCATTAGCAAGTGATATATGTTGAGAGCTTGTAGATAGTTTTATAAATTTTGTCTTATCTCTCGTGATGCAGTGGGATGCACCACTGTCCACCACCCATAAATCATTCTTCACATCACAGTTGCTAAACGTGGCTAGTTCAAAAGATTTCTTTGGCTTTTTTTACATTCTGGTTTTTTTCTTTTCTGCAGAATCTTGCCAAATGTCCTCTGCCTCCACAATTAAAACACTTTTTAATTGTGTATGCCGTCGAAGATAAATTCTCTTCTTCCGGGTGCTTTAATTTACTTAGTTGGTTTCTTTCAAGCTTTGAAGATAATTTCTCTTCTTTATTAGGTTTATCTTCTCTCAGCTGGTCACGTTCACACCTTCTTCTGGCTTCTTCTAATAGCCTGCCGGTAATCTCGGTTAATGATAAACTATCTTTTGGCAATACTTCTAAAGCAGTCACATAATCATCATAGCTTTGATCTAGTGAAGACAGTATGATGTATACTTGTTGCAACTCATTAAATATAAGCTCTTTTTCTTGTAATTCCTGAAAAATGCTCTTCATACAATTTAAATGAGTTAACATGTCTCCATTCTTCTGAAGATGTGTTCGAAATAGTTTGCGTGTAAGATATATATGAGCTCCTACACTGTCCCGAACATATATCTTCCTGAGGTTCTCCCAGCAGTTTGCAGCATTTTCCTCTCCATGGATATGGATAAGTTGCTGGTCAGAGAGAGTCAGTCCTATGATGCATAAAGCCTGCTCATTCTTTCGTTTATAGTCTTGTATCTTTTTGTCATCCTCTTCAACATTAGGATCTAAGTTAGTCACATCTGGTGGGTTTGTTATTATGTCCCACAAACCTTCTCTTCGTAGAAGTAAACTACATTTCATTGACCATGAAACATAGTTCGTTCCATCTAGTCTGGATATCATGGACAGATTTGGCAAATTTACTTGTGCCATTGCTCTTCAGATATGTAGCTATTTAAAAACTACTGAAAAAAAAAACCAGTTTGTTTTTACAGTAATGTGCAACTCACACCAACTCTCACTGCTATATCCTCGTTAGTTAGACTGTGCACACTGGGCCCATAACCAATGTTAGTGATTGGGGACAAACCCCCAAACAGAATGTGCAGCAGCAGTCAAGCCAGGCAGCCAAATGAGAGAGGAAGGGCCCTAGAGTTTACACACACTGATGACAAACACTGTTTTTGTAGTTTAAATAGTTGTTTAATCCAATTAGAGTTTAAACATTGTCAATCAGTCCATATGTCATTCACAAATATATCCATTCAGTAACTTAGTCCATTCACTAGTCAGTTCTATATCCTTATCTGCTTGTAAAGATATCTTCTCCTCTGATACCTTTCCTTTTGAAGACAACGCTGAGTATTCACAGGATATCAGCACATCAATGAAATAGTCCTTTCGTTCAGGTATTCAAACAGTTGTAGCAAACAGTAGCAAACAAACAGTAGCAAGCAGACAAAACAAGCAGAGAGAGGTTACGTTTCTCTTACTGCCTTTTATTGCCGTTTGTAACCGCACCCTTAATTAGTTAATTACAAGCAGTTTGGTGCTTAAAGCTACAAGTTACAAACACCCAAACCTTGGTTTTATATATTTATTCACCCAAACTTAGTTGGTGTATCAATGTTATACCCAACAATATTTTATGCGTTAGAATAAACATCAGCCACAATTAGTTGTAGGCTTTCATGGAAGATACAAACAGGGCATATCGTGAAACATGTATCCTAATATCTCAGTACTAATTCTACTAGTCTGGGCTTGAATCAGGACATCGAAAGAAAATATGTGGGAAGTGGAGCTTGTGTTGCTTTAAACTACAAAATGCAATATAAAACCTACTGGTTGATCAGTTTGACCATTTAGTCCAGGGGTGTCCAACCTTTCACCTTCCCTGGGCCACATTAGAAGATGAAAATTTGGTTTGGGCCGCACATAAAATAAAATAACAGTAACGATACCTGATCATCCCAAAAAACCATAGAAAACATAGTTAACATATTAAATTTATTTGGAAATGAAATTAGTGAGATGTTTTTATTATTTATTATTTATTAAAAATTATTTTTTATCACGTTTTTTTTATCACAGTTCTTTTATCACAGTTTATTTTCTGGCCAAATTTTGTGGGGGGGGGAGTGGGGGGGGAGAAAGCTCACCCGCCTCATGCCTACCTCTCCTCCTGCAAATGGCCCGGCTGGATGAGGCAGGACTGGAAGGCAGAAGCAGCAGCAGCAGCGGAGGGGGCAGAAGCCTTCCCCTGCCACCGCTGCTGTTTCTGCCCCCGCCGCCACTGCCCCTGCCGCTGCTTCTGCCCCTGCCACCGCCGCTTCTGCCCCCGTCACCGCTGCTGCTTCTGCCCCCGCCGCCCCCTCCGCCACTGCCCCTGCCGCCGCTTCTGCCCCCGCCGCCACTTCTGCCCCCGCTGCTTCTTCTCCCATCGCCGCCGCTGCTTTTGCCCCCACCACCGCTGCTGCTTCTGCCCCGCCGCTTCTGCCCCCGCCGCTGCTTCTTCTGCCACCGCTGCTGCTTCTGCCACCAACGTCGCCGCCGTCGCTTCTTCCCCCGCCGCCGCCGCTTCTTCCCCCACTGCCTCCGCTGCTTCTGCCCCCGCCACGGGGGCAGCGGCAGCGGGGGCAGAAGCAGCAGCAGTGGCGGGGAAGAAGCGGCAGTGGCGGGGCAGAAGCGGCGGGCGAAGAAGCGGCAGTGGTGGCGGGGAAGAAGCGGCGGCGAGGGCAGAAGTGGCTGCGGGGAAGAAGCGGCAGTGGTGGCGGGGGCAGAAGCTGCGGCGGGGGAAGAAGCGGCAGTGGTGGCGGGGGAAGAAGCGGCGGCGAGGGCAGAAGTGGCTGCGGGGGAAGAAGCGGCAGCGAGGGCAGAAGCGGCGGCAGTGGCGGGGGCAGAAGCAGCGGCAGCAGCGGGGGAAGAAGCGGCAGCAGCAGCAGCGGGGGCAGCAGCAGCGGTGGTGCCGGCGGTGGCAACAGCAGGAGGTGGCGCAATGACGGCGCCCGCCTTTTCTCTTGCTGCTTGGCCTGGCACTTGCCTCGCCCCGCCTCGCGCCTGCCTCTCCTCCTCCTCCTCCTTGCTGGCTCTGGCACGAAGGTTGGGGTGGGCACTGGGCCGCATTACGAGGCGACCTGGGCCGCATGCAGCCCGTGGGCCGTGGGTTGGACAAGCCTAATTTAGTCTAATAGTTAAGGCACCAGACCAGGGGTGGGATGCTACAGGTTCTGGCCAGTTCTATAGAGCCAGTAGCTCTGAAGAGCAGCAGACACCAAACTGGTTCTGTGTTTGCTGCTGTTTGGCCATCCCACCTACCTGGGCTCTTACCTGTCCTTTATTTCCTGCTTTTTCAACCTCAGCTGCTTTGCGTGGCACAGCTGAGGTTGAAACAGCAGGGGAAAAGAGGTTTTTCAAACACTGAGCGCTTGTGCACTGTGCTTTTCAGTTCTCCAGGTGGCACAGCCTAAGATTGTTTTACACACGCACGCAGCAAATCGTAGTCACCAAACCAGTAGTAACACTGGCTGAATCCCACTCCTGCACCAGACTAGAAATTAGGAAACACGTTCTAGTCCACCTTAGCCATGAAAGACAACTGGGTGACCCTGCGTCAGTCAGTCAGTCTCTCTCTCTCTCTCTCCCACAGCTCACCTCACAGGGATATTGTTGTGGGACCATAGGAAGATGAACATGTCTTGGATATGTTCACTATCATGAATTATTTGTAAAAATAATAAAAGTATGATACAAATAAATTAATGAATAAACACATGATCAGCTACTACACAAGGATTGCTCAGCAATTAAGTGACCCACTTCTATTTGTTGCCTTTACCATGTTAATACATGTTGACTCTACACACCACCACAGCAGTGACACGTTCATGCCTATCACATGTCTTAACATCAAAATGGCAATCCTTATCTATTTTTCCAGTTCTAAAACATAAATCATCAAGCTGTGTGTTTGTGTAAACAACTGCTTAGTATTTAAGTATCTTAGTATCTACTTCAGCTGTTTTTCATTCAATGCACTGTGCAAATAAATTATACTTGTCATAGTATTAAAACTGATTCTTGGCTGGATGACAACAACAAAATATTTTCAATGACTCACAGCAGCTTAAAATATGCCAAGCCTCTGGGTATAGTAACATCTTAAATAGTGATTATTTTAAGTGCTGAATCTAATCAAATAAACATAACAGATCATGATTGAAACTACTAACTAAATTTTATCATCTATATTTATCAGCTATTACTTTTCACTTGAAAAAAGGTCTATGTTAAAAAAGGTTTGATGTTTAGATTGATGTTGAGATTCCTCACTTTTTAAATTTATTATTTTTCTACTGTTTTAATCTATTTTATATCTTGTATTTTAACTGTTGATTACGAGTAACTTCAGTATTTGTAATAATAGGAAGTTATTTATAAATATATGAAATAAATACAAGAAAGAAAATATGGTGTCCCCTCCAATTTATAAGTAAAGACTTCTACAAGTCCTGGCATTGACATACACAGGTCCATATAATTATTATGACAATGCAGAAATGGTTTGCTATTGCCCTTTTCTGTTTTTTTCCACCTCAACTTCTAATTGTAGCTACTAGTTTTGGGATTTCATTGTAATCCAAGTACCAACCAAATCTGACCCCAATTCAGTTTCTTGGATTTAGCCAAATTTAGCTCGGTATAGACACCTGCTGGCACATCATATTTAACAGCTGATAGATTTAATAGGTGGATTAGCAGGCTCCACTGTAGCTGATGAGAGGAGGCTAAAGAAAGTCCCACATTTCAATTACTTCCTGAGGCTTTTAAAGTAATTTGAAACTGATCAGTGACCATCTTCACTTGTGACAATCTTGAAATAATATCAACGAATCCACATTCCTTCCACTCAGTATATAATGTAGCATTCAATCAGAAATACAAAAGGAGAACCCAATCTATTCAGCTGTCAAAGCCAGCAAGTCTTCTGCAAATGAACACATGTTCAGTTTATTCTGTAGTGGCACAAAACTCTTGATTTTTTTAGGCTATGGTGCTTTTTTAGGCTATGGAGTTGGTTGTGTCCTCTATTTAGCAACTGTCACTAGATACAATTTGTTTTCCCTACCTGAGTTGTAAATTTCACATTGTATGGATAGTGACATGGTGGAGACAGTAAAGATGTTGATATAATGTTCCATTGACTCCATTATTTAATTGAACACTGAAAATTGTCCATTAGCCTTTTTGACACAATTACATGTAGTGAATTGGATTATTACTGTCAAGTCCGAAAATGATAGGCTCATAGGGAAGTAGCATAACTGGTAAACAGCTGACTCTTTTAAGCAGCATCAGGAATTATTGATCATAAAACTTCCTTGTAGAAGATCAAAGAGTACCAAAAGAGAAGTTCAAAGCAGAAAAGGTGTTGAAAAGTGTTCAACCTGATGGGATGTAGAAAGGAAGAAATGTAAAATGACCAAACAAAATAAAACTTGAGAAATAAGAAAATAATGAAGCACATACATAGCAATTAATTTTCTTCTGTTTTTATGGGACAGTTGAGAAACTGAGACCGGTGACAATTCATTAAGTCCCAAGCTATCTTTATTAATAACATAATAGGTATGTTTTCTTAAAAAACTAATGCATTTTCCAATTTTCTCTAAAATTTCTCTTTTTCTCTACAGAGAACTGACAACTATGTTGCTTAGCAACTGAGTTGCTAGTCCCAATTGCGATTGTTAAGTAATACTACCTATAATATTTGGATGAACAATTGAACTCTGTCCAATATACAAAGATCTGATAAATCTGGTTATTAGTCGGAAACGACTAGCACGTATGTACAAGGGGAACCTTTACCTTTTTAAACCAAAAGGCTAGCCCTATCCCACTCTATGTGATACTAAAGTTATAGCCATCAGAAATACACTATTAAATTAAAAACAAAAATTTGGGTATGGATAATTTTAACAAAATTATCAGAAAGAAAAGGCTTATGTTATAGTGACCAAATACTTAAAGCTTTGATACCCATATAAGTACTGTAAACAGACTAGCACCACACCACAGAGAAGGCACCCTATACAGAATCCTGCAGTGATCTCTGCCACTGAATTTTTAATGTCATGATCTGAGAGTGAATTCTATTATAATACAGGGAAAACCAGATTGCCTTAATTAATTATTTTGCTGCACCCAAACTTAGCTTTTCTGAAGACAACTTAATAAATAAATTTCAGTTAACATGAGGTATAAAACCAAATGCAAGATTTATTATTCCATCTGATTCTATTGGAACCAGAAGTAATTCAAATCTTTTAAATCAAAAGTTAGTCTGAAGTAGGAATCTGATATTCTATGGTAATTCTATTTATTAGTCAATTTTGCTTCAAGTTGATTTGCAGATATTAGTTTTTGGATTGTGAACCTGGAAAAAGATATGCCTATTTTAAGGAATTGTAGACTGTTGTCCCAACTCTGAAACTTTTTTTGAATGCAAAGTGCTGCAAAGTGCAAATAGAATTTGCTTTGGTTTGTGTGTCTTTCCTGATTTAAGGCAAAAGGGTGCATTCTAGTTTCAGCTTCAAGTGTGATACAGTCTATAACTATTACAGTATTATTTTAGCAATTTTCTCCACCTTGAAAGGGATTTTTTAAAAAACAGTTTTATATAGTGACCAATAGCCTAATCAGAGCTGATTTCTCTGTTTAGCAAATTATTTGAATGGTTTTAGATAATTTACTCATTCAAGGAATAATAATTTGAATGTTTTTCAATACTAAGAGTTTAATTTGTACTGGGGCTTCTTTATTGTTTGCCAGTTAAGTAACTACTAATATAATGTCTCTTGATATGTAGATACATACATTACAGTCATAGAATTCAAAAGAACAGTTTTGACCACTATGCCCAATGCCCTGCTTAGTGCTTGAAAAAATCAGTGATAGGCGTCCATCCAGTCTTGGCTTCAGCATATCCAGCCAAAATGCCTCCATCTTTATTATTCCACAATTAGATACAGAATAATGATCTTGTAATTTAAAAAGATTCATGCTGCATATTATGAAAATATATCTTAATAGAGCAGCCGAATAGTAATCCACTTACAGAAGGAGGCATGTGACAAAATTTTGCATGTATTGCATTTGACCTCAGTAGAATTGGGAATGCACATTAGCAATGATTAGTCAATTTTATATTTTATATTTACTGGAGAGTAATATTACAGTTCTAATCTAGGAGGTTTTTCTTTCAATTGCTATTTGAATCATTTATTCACAAATATAATTGATATTTTAAAGGTGCCTTGTGGAATTAAATTGGAAAAACTGGATGACTTTCAATTATGCAGACCAATGATATTAAAGCAGCCATAAGGTAAATGAAGAGTAAGAGTAAAACTGTGGACTTCAGCTGCTTCACTGGTTTTTATAGCAATTGTAAATGATAATATGAAAACTTATAGAGCAAGGCAAATTAAGAAGTTACTAGGGAAAACTGCAATTGACAAAGGTCTTTCCCCTTGAAGGTGCATTTAGAAGCCTAATGTTTTCTCAGAGGAAGAGGAAGAGGAAGAGGAGGAGGGATATAACTGCACCCCAAGGAGATTTCAAAATATTATTTCTTTCAAATTACACAAAAATGGTATGATTCTGGAGACATAAATAATCAGGGCTTCTCTGACGTATAGGCCTACTTTTAAAGGACTTCAAGACAATAAAAAGAAAACTAGCATGCCATCCCGGCAGAGGAGGCATGATGCAGGTCCCATCAGTTTGAGTATTCCAGTTAGCAAAGCCCAGGAGGAAGGCCTCCTCTGCTTTTGCTCCTGCCTCTGGAACATCTTGCCTCCCAATGTGAAGTTGGCCCCAACCTTCCTATATTTTTGTAAGGGCCTTAAAGATCTGGATGTGCCAGTTGCCTTGGGGCCCTGGTAGGGGATCAACGCGATGGAGGTTGTTGATTGAGCAATTACGGATAATTACAGGCTTTGTCTAGAACTAAATTGCAATAAAAGCAGAAATACAAGGAGAAATAAACGATACCACCTCAGTCTACAAAATTCCAAATATAAGAAAAGATATTTAACAATTTATGAACATGAACTGAACAACTTGGGCACTCAAACACATCTAAAAGTTTTCAGAAAGGGAGTTATCATGGTTGCTGTTGTTTTGGCAATTCACAAACATTGATTTGATGAATTTATACTCTACAAGATTAATCTACTGGTGATGTTGTTTGGTGTATTCTAGAATCTCCATGCAGACCAATATATCTCAAAAAAGCATAATATTTGAACTGAAATGCCTTTCTTGGGCACAAAGTCAACTGTTCACCCCTAATGAATGTAGGCCAATCACTCACTCTCAGCCCTAGGAAATAGTTAATGGCAAATTACTTCAGAAATCTTGCCAAGGAAACTACAGGGACTAGTCCCATAGCCAACAATGACTTGGAGGCATAAACATATAGAAAGTAAGAATATGTAAATAGTGATGACTTAGCATGAACTAAGTTTTCAACCTATATAGAGTTAATGTCTGCTTTATATATTGTACTTTGTGCCAGTATATATGAACCAGGAAGACTAAAGGCAATCTTGAGCTTTGATTGTGGGTGGGAGATCTTTGTAATTTGACTTCTCTCAGATAATTTCATGGACAGACAAATTAGTCTATAAAAATGAATAACTGTATGTTACTATACTGTACTATAAAAATGAATAACTTTAGTAACTGTCAGGTTCTTTTTTTTAAGAAAAAACTTCATTTAATGGACATTTTTATTTTAATACTGTAGTTTATTTTTTATACTTATTTAATTCAGTGATTGTTAAGAATCTTGCCTCCTATTCATGAATATGAACTATGAAATACAGAAATAACTAAGTATAACTTACAACTAACTATAACTGAATAACTTATTCAGTTAAATAATAATAAAATCTAATAAAATCTCTAAAGTACATAAAGTTTTTAGACACAGAATAAGTGAAGGAAAGAAACATAGGACATTCTTTATTGCAGATGAGATTACAAATATTTTAAGGGCCTTACACAAAAGAGTACATTAAAATTAAGAAGTGGAGGGGAATACAGAGGCAGATAAATTTGCAGTTCCACTTAATAGATCAGTTATGAAATCACTTGAATTATCTAGCCTCGAATATATATATATCTTCTTCATATTTTTGTCTTTTTTTACTGAAGGAGAGCTTCAGTGCTGCTTCTTAATGTGGTGTAGTTTCATGTACGTGTCTGTGCCTGCTTTCACTGAAGAACCTTTAGAAAAGAATATAATAAAATGTGCAATGAAAGTGTAGGATATCTATTGCTCAAAAAGAAGAAAGTAATTGCTAGAATCAAATCACTTTGAATTTAACTTCTACAGCCCAAGGAGAGAAAACTGAGATAAATGTTTGAAAACAATTTAATTTGTAACAATAGAATGTAAAGAGATTGCGTTCCTCAGAACAAAGTGCTGCAGAGAAAGATCCTGAACAGATTCCTTTCATTCACATTAGTGAAAATATCCTCTCCACCCCCCACATTTAACCCCGTTATTTGGAATTAATATATTTAACTTCTCAGATGTAATGCTTTGTTTCATACTGCTTGGGGACTCACCCGTATTAGCAGAAGCTTAAAACAAACTGAAAGTTTGCTTCTTGAGGACACTGTCAGGACGGAAGATTAAGTACTTTTTATTATCTTTCGGTTTAAAACTAGAAACATGGTTAGTTGGTAAGATCATTTTCTGTAAGATACTGTGGTGACATAATACCGGTTAGTATATTATATACAGTATAATAAGCAAATCAAGATAATTGTTAAACATTGTTTTTCACCAGTATAATACATTTTACTAGTCTGGAGCTCTGAATCTCACAGTTCCCTGTGTTACTAAAGCTCATGTCATCATTTTGGAAAGCAGTACATTTCAATAAATGTGTATAATCCTGAAAATGGATTAAATCCAGTTGTATTTAAAGTGTAGGCACACTGAAATGTGTTGAATGTGAGTCATAACTTAATTCTACAATAATATCTAATAATAGTGATTTTTCAAAAAGCAATTTAACAAGCAACCACTTCAAAGATAATTAAAACTCCAAAATGTCATGGACATTCAGCAAATACAAATCTTTATACAATATCTTTTAAAAATAAAGTAATAAAAACTATCCAATATACAATTTACAATTACTTAAAACCAAAACCAATTAAATCCACTAGTACATACCCTACTAATATTACTAATAAAATAATTGAATTAAGTAGTCTGTAAACAGTTACATATCCAGGTCAATATTATTTATTTATTTATTGAATTTATATTGCTGCCTATTTGCCCATAGTGACTCAAGGTGGCTTACAGAATGTAAAAACATATTTAAAATAAAAAAACAATAAAAACTAACAAAAAGAATCAACTAAATTAATAAAGTACAATAGAACAAAATCTGGAAAAAATAAATTAAAAAATTGCCCCCCCAAGTCCTACCCCCCGCCCCAATGACAGCAGATAACATGAGCCATTTGATGGGCTCCATCCCGCCCTGGGTTCCCCAGGCCCTCTGGCAGAACCAGGTCTTTAGTGCCTTCCAGAAGATATTAGAATGGGGCCATTCTAATCTCTGGGGAAATGATATTCCAGAGAGAGGGAGCCACCATGGAAAAGGCCCTTTTTCTGGGTCCCACCAGGTGTATCTCCCTCAGGGATGGGACCTGCAGCATTCCCTGCCTTCCCTCTCTGATGGGTCGGGTAGATGTCTTATATTACCAACAAGCTAAAGAAAATACTTTACATTATTTCCTCACCCCGGTAATTTTTTAAATTACATAATACAATATGTCCAATGCAAATGTGCTTTGCTTGGTAAATATGCTAACATTGGCCTTTATCCAAAGAGTACTAGGAGTCTGATTTCATAGCTTAAGGATCAGATGTTAACAACTTCTTATAAGAAGTCTGAGGAAAGCATAATCAAAAATGTTTGTGAAGCTGAAGGAAACAGCCAAAGAAAAATATATCAAGAAATTAGAGAAGGAAGCTGAGATGGAGAGCTGTAATATAAGCTGTGAAGTCCAAAGATAAAATTTTATATTGGACCATGGTTCTTACATAGAACCAGTGTACTTCTATAGTATATAAAGGTATTAAAAATGGGCAAGAATACAGGAGAGTGCAAACACCAGTACTCTAGACCCAGAATAAGAGGGAAAAGAGGAATGACCTACCAAAACAGATTTATTCCAATTTTGAGTTTTGCCCAGCATTATCTACAAGACAGCACTCAGCAACTTTTCAGTACTGAGTGATATCAAACGATTTCAAAGCAGCCAAAAACATTAAACATGTAAATAAATAAATAAATAATTAAATAGTCATTCAACCAAAACTATGTAATCATATCAGAAAAATCACATGAAATTCCATTCAAGAACAAAGTACATGAATGACTTGAAAATCTTCTGAGATTCCGATCACTTTTAATTTTAAAAAAATCAATTTCAAGCACTTGGTGTTTGCTGTTTACTACTGTTGCAATATTCTAGATATTGAGATTGAGAGGGGCAGCATATAAATTATTAAATCTATATAATTTGATAATCTATATCTTATTAATTTATTAAAATAAAATATAGATTATCTAATTATATAGATCTAATATCTAACATATAGAACATATCATGTTACAATATAAATATAATAATAATTTTCATTTCAAGATATCCATAAGATGCTAAACAAAAATGCTATTTGTTCTGATAAATCAGCTCAGATCCAAATTGTTCCCTGTCACAAAAATGAAATAAAAGTTGTCCTTTGGACCACTTTTAAGCTTATTGAAATTTGATTAAGATGTGTTAAACAGTTACAAAAATACTGCAAGGTACTGTATATCTGAAGAGAAGTCTGTCATAAGACTAAGTAATATTTTGAATCACATGGAAGGGAGATAAACTATTAGTTTTTTAGTTGTTTCCTTTTAATTGTTACCATGGCATTGTACTCTGAGAGAAAGGTGTTTGTAGAAATCTCTTCAGGTGCTATGAATTTTGTGAAAACTGTCAGACTGAAAAAATGTATTGAGCCAACTGTCAAAAGGCAAAAGGAAAACTGACACAGCATCTTAGGCTAAGAAATCCTTCAAAGATTTTAAAAAGAGTGTTAGAGATTTAAATTCAGCAGGACACTTATTAAAGAATATGCTGTTGAACAGAAGCAAAGTTCTGAAAGAATCTCAAGTAATTAAGAATATTAACAGTCATTGTACTTGAAAAAGTATGCTTATTAAGAAATTTATGGGAAAAGTCTCACTTCTTTCTATGTTGCATCTTGAAGAAACTCATCAATCTCAAGCCACTTCCTTCTTTCCAAGCACACATGCAGAGAGCTTCTATCATTTAAATCAGTGGTTCCCAACCTTTTTTTCTCCCCGCACCCCTAAAGAAATTTCGCTCGAATCTTGCACCCTCTGAAATTTAGACTTTAGGAACTACTGAACATGTTAAATACATGGTAGGATTGAATCTTTTCAGCTATGTATGTGACGGCCACTAAATAACGATACTTAACTCTAAAATGAAAACAAAGTTAATTCATTGCATAATAAATAAAAATGCCAACATATAGCCAATATCCTATTATTTACCTGGACTTTTCTCGCACCCCCTGGAATATCGTCTCGCAACCCCAGGGGGTGTGAGCACCACAGGTTGGGAACCCCTGATTTAAATTGTTACATTTTGTTTGTCCCCCCAAGAATTGCTCAGTAAAAAGGAGAATGAATTACTAATGAATGCAATCCTACATAAATGGATCAAGGGGAAAAAAATCAAGAGCTTATTTCTAAGTAGGATTGCATAAAATGTACTATAAGATTTACTGGAGAAGAAAAATATGTATATGAATGGTGAGATGTTGTCATATGATTCTAAGTATGCTTTTCAAAATTGCAAATTACTATTTGTTCTGTTGAAATTGAAATTTTCTGCAACTGCTAGTTCATTTATTTCAAGAAATAATACTTTATCACAATTTAGGTCAGAAATGTGTTACTTTGTCTGAATTGGAATAAATACGATTTCTTATCCTGTTTTTTTTTTTCCAGATGCGCTACAATAAACCAACCACTGATTGAGATTATGTTTGAGGACAATATGAAAACTGGAGTTCATTGAAAAATAAACTAGGAATTTTCAATATCTTGCAGTTCTAGAAGAGAAAACACATTATGCATATAATCATACCAAATTACATCAGTTTATGTGTGCATTATTTTTTAATGCAAAGAAAAAAAACAGCCATGATGTTACAACATTGATTTTTCCACTGTTTCAGCTCCTTCATTTCTGGAGATGGAGGATAGTCCTCGGCAATATCAGTGATCCAGGTGCTATATGAGCCTAGGAAAAACTTGTATCAGGAATTATCACAAATTGCTTATTGTGATGAATAACAAAAATTCAGATAGCAAACTTCTCAAACTTTATGCTTCTGCCAATCTTTCTGTATGAAAGATTTTCTGTTAAAGCCAGATCTTGCTTCAGCAATGAGATTTTCTCAAGCTCTGATGTTTTGTATTAACGTCAGAGAATTGTTAGTAGCAGTTTTTAGGTATCAGGTAGCAGAAAGTCATTGAAGCCTGTTTTGCAACTCTGAAAAGACCTTTTTGCTTTCCAATATTTTAGACAATTGTATCCCATTCTATAAGTTACAGAAAGATTCAGAATGAGTGACTATTGCAGCTGGAATGCACAAAGCAATCTTGTTTGGAGTTGAATGTTTTCTACAATTTTCTACAATTTTGTAAACAAAATTTTGTAAACACTTTCTACAATTTTGTAAACAACAAACTATAAGACTCAAGGTCCATCCCACCCCTGATAGGACCTAATGGTAAAGACTGCAACAACGACACTATTAAAGCCAACCTCTTTAACCCATTCTTTGGCTCATATTTGTAAACAGCAATTGATCATGCCCAGTATTTCCTAGTCGAACCACAGACAACTACAATGATCTAATACATATCGATTTTACAGTAGACAATGTTGAAAAAGCACTACTCAATCTAAAACCATCTCTATCTATTGGACCGGACGGAATATGTGTCTACTTAAAAAAGCTATCCACTGCCATAGCCGAAACTCTAAGCATAATCTTCAAAAAATCTTTCAGGACCAGCTCCTTGCCAAAACTATGGTCACAAGCCACAGTCATCCTCATTTTCAAAAAAGGAGACCCCAGCCGAATTGAGAATTACAGACCAATCTCTTTATGCTGCGTCATCTGTAAAGTCATGGAATCAATTATTAACCAATCCATCATCCTTCACTTAGAGACAAACAACCTACTCTCTAATAAACAATTTGGTTTCAGAAAAAACTATCCTGCAATCTGCAACTCTTACACTGCAAAAACATATGGACTACACAACTCCATCAGGGCAAAGCAATAGATGCAATCTACATAGACTTCTGTAAAGCCTTTGATTCAGTGGTACATGACAAACCACTCCTAAAACTAAAATCTTATGGTATCTTTGGACACCTACATAACTGTATAGAAGCATTCCTGTCAAACAGACAACAAATGCTTAAAATTGGGAACGTCCTATCAAATTCTGTACCTGTCAATAGTGGTGTCCCCCAAGGCAGTGTTATAAGATCAGCTCTCTTCATACTCTACATAAATGACCTCTGTGATCATATTAAGAGCAACTGCGTTCTCTTTGCTGACAATGTAAAGCTATTCAACACCACAGACAATACTGCTACCCTTCAAAAAGACCTTGACTATGTATCAGAATGGTCAAACAAATGGCAACTTCAAATCTCAACAAATAATGCTCTGTCTTACATATTGGCAAAAAAAAATAGAAAATAAAATGCAGGCTGAATAGTCAAGATCTTGTTGATGATCCAAACTCTGTCAAGGATCTTGGAGTACTCATCTCTAATGATCTAAGTGCTAGAGCCCACTGTAACTACATAGCCAAAAAGGCATTAAGAGTAGTTAACCTAATCTTACGTAGCTTTTTCTCTGGTAATATTACACTACTAACTAGAGCATACAAAACATTTGCTAGACCAATAGTCGAATACAGTTCATCAGTCTGCAACCCACATTACATATCTGATATTAACACAGTTGAGAAAATCCAGAAATATTTCACAAGGAGAGTTCTCCACTCCTCTACTCGTTGCAGAATACCTTATGCCACCAGACTTGAAATTCTAGACCTAGAAAACCTAGAACTATGCTTCCTTCGGTCCGATCTAAGTATAGTATATAAAATCATACATTGCAATGCCCTACCTGTCAATGAATACTTCAGCTTCAACCATAACAATACAAGAGCAAACAATAGATACAAACTCAAGGTTAATTGCATCAAACTTGGTTGCAGGAAATACGACTTCAGCAACAGACTGGTCAATGTCTGGAATACTCTACCTGACTCTGTGACTCTTCTTCTCCAAACCCCAAAAACTTTAACCTTAGACTTTCTACTATTGACCTCACCCCTTTCCTAAGAGGTCTGTAGGGGGCGTGCATAAGCGCATCAACATGCCTACCGTCCCTGTCCTATTGTTTCTTTTATTTTTCTTATATGCATCCATGTATTCATAACTATGTTTTTACTTATACCTATTATCTTATAAGCAATTGAAAACTAAATAAAATAAAATAAAAATAAAATGAATGTCCTATTTTGCCATCAGAGTTTAAGTACTTGTTTAGCCCTAATTTCTGCCTTGTTCTTTTACATTGTCTCCTACTTCAGCCTTTGACTTATTCAGAGGTCCTGATTAAAGGCTTCTGTCATAAGCTTTTTATCAGTAATTGTAGGTTACGTGTCACCCTCAGTTGTCTAATTTAATTGACGAAGGTCTGTCTTTTTCTTTTTTTCTGATCAGCTGCTATTTTTATTTTGCTTACTGTATATTTCTTACATTGAGTCATTCAGGAGATTTTGTTGATTTATTTTCTAACAACACCAGACAGGCACCAAGTCCATCTGTTAACATATATCAGGAAGCCAACTTAAAATATCTTCTTCCAAGAAATCTAATGTCGGCATACAGTATTATATGTGTGACATGATGAATTATTTATTCATATGTGACCCTTGCAAATATTTTCATTGTTTCTTGATGGAATCTAAGCAGAGACTTTATTTGACAGGCAATCAGTTTTAATGCAAGTTTTTCTTACTCCTTTGACAAAGCTTTCCTTACCAAAAAGAGAAGATTCTCCATAAATCATTGGGAAATGCAAAGAGGAAGATATAAAGCATTCTGCTTATAAAATTGACCTCATTGTTTTAGGTCGCTAGTGAAAACATGTACTTTTCCAGTAGGGATTAACACAGAATTGATCCCTCTGTTGGATAAACTGCATGTAAGATTTCCACAATCCAAGATTTCAAAGATGAAGTGAGGTTCTATTTTGTTGAACATTATTTTTAACTTGAGAATTTGCAAATTATACATTCAAAGAAGATGATAAATATGGACATATAATACCCCTTTACTAAGTATCTTTAAATGGGTTTTAAATAATAAATGCTATCACAGGAACATAGCCTAGGATAGACTTTTTGAAATGGGTCTATTTTTTTCAATATATGTCTCACAATATTTATGTTTGCATGCAGATGTTTCCATCAGGGTATGTATACTAACAAATTGTTCAATATTGTTATCCATGCCACCTTTGACGTGTTTTCAAATCCAGGTTTCCAATCCAGATCTTTTATTCAATTAATTTGCAGGATGCTGCATAAATGCCAGACATTCTGTAAGATTTTCACTGTACAGATTACTGTACTTGTTGAAAGATATGGATTAAGCTTTCCACATATTCAGATGCATCATAGGAATTTGTCCTATCTTAGATTAGTCACTGTAATACTGAGCTTCAGATTTCATCCTCTCTCAAAGGATTATTATTGAATACCACTAAAATCCTGGCAAGTATTGGAATATACCAAGATATTAGGAATTACAAATTCTTAAAATAGGGTTTGACTAAAAGCTTGATCATATAATGCATGCTTACAGCAATTGATTTTTTGATATGTGAATAGGATTATTACCTTGGTAACAATAGCAATGATTATTGTCATACAGGTTGTATACCTATTGACCATCTGTGTTAAAAATTGACTTAAAGCACTACCTAATCCTTGAAGATGTTATTTGAGAAGTATTTATTTATCTGTTGCCTTGACAGTTCTAATCTTCAATACTAGCACTATCGAGGAAGGAGTGACTGATTTAAGTTTCTGGAAATGAAATTTTAATCCCTGGGGCCTGATCTTGGATGCTTCTCAAGGGACATCACACTCAGGGTGTTGGTTGTCTTGTGCCTAAAGATACGATATCAGCTTGAGCTTCCCAGAAAAAGTTGTTTTTCATTATTTTTATGTCAAGCTCAAATGGGTTTGAAGGTGTTCTAAACATTTTGATTTAAAGTAGTTTGTAGCATTCTTAAATGTCTGTATTTGAAAGTACAAGCATGTTTATATCATACAAGCATGTTATATTGTATAAAATATGATATATAAAATGTAAAATTTGAATTCATAATATTTATGAATATTTAGATTACAGATATAATTTTTGCTTCATTTGTCATAGTCAGGAAATCAGCAAAGTACTCATTTTAGGTTCTATTTTGGCACTTTATCACTATAGGTTGGATAGTTTGTTTTTTGGACAAACAATCACAATTTTGCCCACTTATAGAGGCTGTCAGCACATCTACCATGCCCAGTGCAAATTTAGTTCAGTGTTGTCCATATCACACTGGGCTGTGGGCTCAAGTTGACCTTGCAACTTGAAAAAAACCAGGTGCAAGGTGCAAGGTTAACTTCAATATTGGGGTGGGGGAGCAATTTTCTATCCACTTATTATGTATGTCAAGATCATCTTCTATAACAGGGGTGTCAACAATGATTACATAGAGGGCTGCATAAGGTTGTATTTGACCTCAGGGGAGATGGGGTGGGCATGGCCAAGGTAGGCATGGCAGCTCTACATCACTCATGTCAGGGGCACCTGTGGTGACTAAGTGCTAAGGTAGGACTCCCTACATTATAATCTCCCTCGCTCACATTATAATCTCCCTGCTCCCTTCCTTTTTTTCTTTTTCCTTCCCTCATCATTCTCCTTTCTTGTTTCCTTCTTTTCCTTCCTTGCTCTCTTCCCATCTTTCCTTCTTTTTTTGTCTTTCCTCTCTGCCTTTCTCCTTTCCTATTCCTGGATGCTCAAATGCAAAAAGAGAAACATTTCTCCTTTTGTTTTGTTTTGCTTTTAGTTTATTATGCTAGCCCTCTGCCGGCAAAAATGGGGCCTGGGGGCCACGTGCAGCTCCCTGGGCCCCATTTTGGGCTGTGATGGAATCCTGTAGTCCATGCTAGCAGAAATGGAGCCCAGGGGAGCCCCAAGCTCCATTTTTGCTGGCAGAAGGCTGCAGGATGCCATTGGAGCCCAAAATGGAGCCTGGGAGAGCCACGTGTAGCTGTCCCGAGCTCCATTTTCCCTGGCAGAGGTACCGCAGCCTGGTCATTTGCTGTTCCCAGGGTGGTTCCATGGGCCAGATCTAAGCACTCTGTGGACCGGATCTGGCCTGCAGGCCTTGAGTTTAACAGCCCTGTTCTTTAAGTACTTTAGCAACATAAATATATGAATGTCTGGATTTCATCTGTTTCGCTCCAGGCAGCTACATCGCTCAGTATTGGCAGCTGGGAGTTACCAATAATCTTCAAATATTCTTAGATGAGGGCAGTTTTTAGTCTTACTTCTGGGGGTGGTAGCTCAAAACAGCCAGCCAGTATGACTTATGCAATTGGGTATCAATTCTATTTGTGTACAGACTATTAAGCCATACAGGGGGACAAAACTGCTGCTAAATAAACCAATCTGAGTACAGATATCCATAGCATGTCCATTGCCAAACCCCAATTAGTACAGCATAATTTGTGGAACATTAAACAAAACTATGTTTAAGGAATTTTTTGAATGAATCAGCCTAATGATCTATTTCGTGCAAGTAAGTTATGGTAGTTCTGTGCAAGGTCCCTTGCAAGAACAAAAAGAGATAAAGGTAAAATAAGATATAGAAATCATGGGGATGGTCCAGAATAAATAGGAAACAATCTTAATAGTTTCCCTGTGATTTATTATAACCTTTGTGGCAGCCAAATGACATGTTAAAAATTGCAGCAGGCCTTCTCTAATATTCTAATTTGCGGTTTTAAATGCCAACTGTAACTGTGGCATTTCTTATTGGCTACAAAAAACCCAGTATCTGTAAAGATAAGTTGTTTTTTTAAAAAACTGAACTCTGAGAAATTTAATGCTGAAAAGAGACAATAAATACCATGAATAGAATCCGATTTACACTATGAAAACAGGCAGCATGGCATCCCTACTCAGGGATGAAATACCATACAAGTGCCATTTTCTTTTAAATAGTTTCATTTGAAATCTTTTAAAAAGCTCATTGTGCTAAATAAATACATAGCAGAAACAGCAATATATAGTTTAATTGTTTTCATTTGTTTGCATCCCTATTGAATCCATTCTTTCTGAAGAAAGAAAGTGTTATTTTTATACAATTCCAATCCATTATTCATGAGTTATGTATCCAATGTGCTCACAAAATCATTTATGTATGTCAGGGACCAAAGAAGCCCATTATTGCTAATCATTCACCCCACAGGAAGTAATGTATGAAAGCAGAACAGAAACAGTCCAAGATATTCAAATATTAGAACAGGATATATTTTACTCAGACTGAATAAGAACCCATTTAAAAATAATTTCTACTCCTGTCATAAGCCATAGTGGGAGAGAAAAACAATAAACTTATAATTCTACTATTTGCGCACAGACTGACTGATCAGCTAAACAGGTTTTTCCATCACCTTTATAAAAAAGAAGTTGGCCGAGTACCAGATCAGTTTGGGTTTTGGTACCAATTAATTTGGAATTGAATCTTAGGTAACCTTTTTATAAAATCTATTGATATTACTTTCCATATAACAAGTTTCTTGTAATGTGTTTATTTGTTATAAAAACTACAAATATACCTTGATCTGAAGTTTCATCAAATAGTAACTGTTTTCAGTGAATGCTGTTTCCTTTTTTTTTTTTAAGGATGCATTTCCTCTTTTAAATGCAATAAGAATTCTATATTATCAATAATCTTGAATTAGACCAAATAATAACAGATACCTGAAGATCTATCTGCTACTTCTTTATTTCCTGTAGTTCTCAATGGGAAGCTATGCTAGAACAATATCTGGAGCACATTATGTTGCTTATGTGCAGCTGATTACACAAAGGTAAAAACACTTCTAGGTAGTTAGGTAGATACTGAATAAAATGCCAGGTTTACATATTATTTAAATCAAAATTCATTTTATCAGCCACAAATGATTAGCAAATCCAGTTCCAAACCAATCTATGGTACTGAAAAAAACCATACCACCCTCTCTCTCTCTCTCTCTCTCTCTCTTTTTGATATTATAGTACAACCTGACCTCAAACTCTTCAGTCCAAATGAGAAAATATTAAAAGGGTATTTTAGAAATCAGATAAAGTACAGCAGAAATAGAACTTGTGAAAAAAATCAACATATAACTGAACCCAGTACTTAGTAATAACATATTTAATACTAGGGTTCACCTGTAAGTGAAAGAACACATTTCATGTTTATTGGTATAACAAAGTAAGATGTGGTTTAAAAAAAATAGCTCAGATTTTTTTTCTGCTTCTCATTCATTCTGACAATTTACTTTGAAGAATTCTGTCAATGAAGAAGCAAGTTTGTGATAATCTCCTGAGTAGAATGTAATAATTTTTATTTAGAGATACAAGATGTAATATCAGCGTTTCAGCAATCCTCCACTCCAACTAATAACTCAGAGACAAACATCTTCTCAAAAGTTCTTTTTATTTGGATAGTAACTGGCACAACTGGGGAATCCCGAATCTGAAAATTCTGGGTTTCCTTGCAATAATTAAAACCACAAATCCATCCCCTACACCCATCATCACATCACATGCCCCATCACAATCCGTCCCAACGTAAGACTTCCCCTCACGTATACGCACAATAGCATGACCTTGAACTACAAAAAGAATGTTATTTTGTCTACCTACATACACTCCAAGGAACTCCACCCTCCCACTTTCCCAGGCTCAAAACGTGGCAGCGTGGGAGCATCTGGTTTCAATATGGCTTCCAAAGCTGACATGTATGGTGTGTGGGGGAATGTTTTGCTTTTCTTTGTACAATTATTCTTATAGGAATCATTTGCCCTTTTGGCCTCCCTTGCCTTAATTCTGTAGGGAAGAAATCATGGGGGAATAACCCTGGTGAGCTTTGTTCAGATTGGGAAGAATAAGCATCCAGGCAGAGGTGGTATTCAGCAGGTTCTGACCAGTTCTGGAGAACCGGTAGTGGAAATTTTGAGTAGTTCAGAGAACCGGCCAATACCACCTCTGACTGGCCCTGCCCCCATCTACTCTCTGCCTCCCGAGTCCCAGCTGGGTCTTCTTGTGTTGCCCTGCACACAGAGCTGGAAAGCAGTTTAGTGGGGTGGGGAGGGAATGGGATTTTGCAGTAACCTTCCCCTGCCATGCCCACCAAGCCACACCCACAGAACAGGTAGTAAAAAAATTTGAATCCCACCACTGCATCCAGGGAAGTATCAGAGAGATAGAAAAATTGAATCACTAAATAGTGATTCCAACGAAATTGTATTCCAGCACTTCCCACAGTAAATAGTCTGATCAAGGCTTCCCGAAAAAGCACTAAGCAGAATTCTTTGTTCCAACAAAACCGTTTTTATTAAACGAAGGTGAATTTCTTGCATTCACATTCAGCCAAGGGCCTGGCAAACAGTCTTTAAAGGGTGTAATTAGGAGCACAGACCTTATCTAGCATGGAGAGCTGCCAAGTAAATATCTTCAAACACAGTGCTGACAAGGAATTAATTGGCACAATGTTTCTGAGATGCATAGACAGATCTTCACACTGCTACAAGGAACAAATTGTTTCCTGCAAAAGCCCCCTCCCCTTTTGCTCCTCTTTTAATCCATATGGGAGGGACCATTCATCATCCACCTGTAGCTTTGCTCCCACGTCGACCCTTAGTTCGTAATTGTTCTTTTTTTTTTTGGCAGCTTGAACCGGCTACAGCTGCTCCCCCGCCTCACTGCTGTCAAAAGCAGCTGACAACTGCCAGACTGCCCTGGCCCAATTTCTGCCTCTGACGCAGAGCCCTTGTCCAAGCCTTCCTCAGCTTCGAGGACTGGCCCATGTTCCTCCCCAACCTCCTCACTGTCTGACTCTGCTGCCAGCTCCACTAGCCGCCAGTGGACCACAACAGTAAAGTCAAAAACATCAACAAGAAGTATTCAAGAAAAATTCTCAAGCATCTTGTGAATAAA
This sequence comes from Pseudonaja textilis, assembly GCF_049901715.1. NCBI lineage: Eukaryota > Metazoa > Chordata > Lepidosauria > Squamata > Elapidae > Pseudonaja > Pseudonaja textilis. The sequence goes on from NC_141996.1 coordinate 34,219,398, forward strand.
ATCAACAAACTGAAAATGGCAAGAGAGATACTGACTCAGCTGTACTAAAAAACATTTTGGATGAAAGAACCTGAATTTGCCTCATATGACAATAATAGTAGCTGCTATTAATTTGTCTTCCTTCTTATGCTTGGATCAACAAATACGATTAATAAAATTGTTAATTTCATATTTAAAGGTAGAAAAAAATTTCATGGGAATCATAGTATGCACTAGCACTGAAATTACAATTTGGGCACAACATCTATGAAAAGTTGGTTTGGAAATCTAATAAAATCAGTCAATGTCAATATGGTATTCTGGTAAAAGAAGAGGATTGTTTTTGCTAGCACCTTTATGTATTTATTCAAATATCTAAGTGAATACTAACTATTGTTTCCTGTGTCAACAATCCAGTAAAATTACTTTTGTTCTGAGACAGACTCCCTTATCTATTTCAGTGTTTCTGCATTTGCAATTAAAGTGAAAAATATGTAAAATATTCTTATTCTACAAATGTAATATTGCATTTCTCTGGTTCTACATCTGTTTGAAAAGAAAGATTCTGTTGCTTTTTAATGTGTACTTCTTGTAAACAAATTATATCAAATTTTAATTTCCCTAATTTATGAAAAATCTTCCTTCTCTTAGCAGCTGAATTCAGTCCATTTATATTCATTGTAATCAGTTTTTTCTCTTCCATGGTTATATTTTATATTTAGGTTTAGCCGCTCTCGTAGACCTTGGTTCCCGCTGATCTTTAATATCCACCTGTCCACCTACTGCACCTTCTTCTTTTTCAGTCTCCATTTGTTCCTCTTGGAATTCAATTAATGAAATCTCCCTTTCTGCCTCTTCTTTTCTCCTTCCAAAAAATTCTGCGTAAAAAAGTTCTGCTTTCTCAATTGAATCAATTCTGTGTCTCTATTCTTGCCATGTAAACATCAATCCTTCTGGGATCAGCCATCTGTAATTCACCTCCTTTTTCAATAGCATTTTGGTCAGAAATCTGAAAATCAATTACTAATATCTTAGCTGCCATTGAACAAGCCTTTACTGGAATGAGAAATAGCAAATATTGATATAAATTCTAAATTGCACCATTGGGCCTGCAAATCAGTACAACAGAAATATGATTAACTCCGTTTTCCTCCATAGGAAGAATGTGTATTCTTGCAGTCTCCCTGATCTGGCAGATTCAGAAATATTATAATAAATGTTTAAATGTTTATTGGAAAACATCTTCTGCAACATTAGAGACTGATTAGTATCTATATCATTACCTTGTGTGAATTACTCTCCAAATTCCAGCAAATATATAAATATTTATTTATATATATATAAAATTGTGGCTTTAGAGAATTAGCAGTAATTAAGGGATCAGACACTAAACCCTAATTTTAGTGAAGGAGTGAGATGGAATCAGAACTTACTCTGATCAGGCTTCAGTGTCTAAGATTCATAATAAATCTTAGACCACCTGACTTCACATGATTAACTTTAGTCCCTAGACCATCAGAAGTGTCACAGTTTTTCAATATAAAGATCTATACTGCAATTAGAAAGAAGCCAAACAAAATTGTTTGTTGTCAATAATGCCATCTGTATGAGAGTGCAAATGCCTCTTATTATAAGAGTTGGAGTTGACAAAGCAGGAAAAATAGCTCTAGAATTAAACAGGGTTATTCTTTAAATACGAGGCACATGTCAAATTTTACCAGTGTGGGGAGAAAAGACAAAAGTTGCAATTAGTTAATTATAAAGCTTGGAAGAACATGCAGAAAGAATTTGAGAATTTAAACCCTTGAATGGAAAATATATATAGAAGAGACTTGCTGTCTTGTTGAGATGGTTGTTCATCTTTTTAAGGCTAATATTATCTCCAGTAAAGAAAGGAACAGTGTCTTGACATTTATACATACAGATATTCTTTCCGTGTTTTTTTCTTCCAGTCATTCCCCAAAATTAATTAATTCTTCACCCAGAACTGACTAAATGTTTACATCACTATCAACTGCAGCTTGACAACTATTGACTTTTGGCTTAATTCTCACAAGCTCCTTCTCCTGACGCCTGTGAGTCAGACTTTCAAGTCAGTGAAAGTAAATATATTTGTGATTATGAAAACATGTTTAGGGTTCTAAGAAATGGTGCCATAGGAACTGGCTTATTTACAAAACGTCCACAATGCATTGAATAGCCTTTTCCATACAGGTTGGACATCAGTTTCAAAAAATCCCAGGCATGGAAATTAGGCATGTTTGAAATAAATAATAGGTTGGAGGGAGATGTAATCTATACTTGGGTCACTGAAAAGAATTTTTTTTCCTACTAAATAGTGTGAAAAATGTATAGGAATAAACTGATAAACAAACAGAAAATAAATATTATTCCTTGCTTTCTACTTTCTAAGGAGTTGTCTAGACTTGACAACTTCTGATGATTAATGATGCTCAGAGAACAGTCTCCAAAAGTACAGAGGGCTGAAATGCAAGATGTCAATAGAGAAGCAGGATTAACTTGCTTTTAGTCCAAGGAAGAGAAGACTGACAGCTTGTTGTCAGTTTGTTCAAAGTTGACTTAAAAGGATAATGGCAATAACTGAATGAACTTGATCACATAGAGATCAAATAAAGGATTAATTTAAGAAATAAAATGCAGAGTTCATGTGTAGAAGGAAACTGCATTGACAAGTTTGGCACCAAATCTTTTTCCCTATCTAATCAACTATCAAGTGAGTTACCATTCAGAATCTTCTAGCCTTCTCTTTCACAGCTTGCTAGATATTGTTAAGTTACCATTCTAATCAGCATTCCTCACGACCAGTACTGTCTGAATAGAATTAAGCCACAATTTCCCAAACTTTTTCAGTTCATGGTACTTTTAGTGTCTTTGTAATTTTTCTCAATTCCTAAACTGCACTATAGTGCCAGGGGCCTTCAAGCAACTCACAGGATATTTTAATTTTAAAGGGAAACACATTGACCTCAATATCTGTCCGAACGTTTGGTGATCCTTTAATGCTGTTTTTTTATCATTGGTTTGTCTAGCACCATAAAATAAAAAATAAGACTATAATTACAGTTAAGTGGCTGTTTAAAGACTCACAGTTATAGTCAAGGTGACTGACTTCCAAACAGATCATGTTATTTTATAAATAATGATTTATATATGTTCTTTTTGATCGTAAGTTGTGGATTAAAATTAGATGACTATGTGTATAAATTATACTAGACCTGAAGTATAATTTATATAGTAATATATAGTAATACTAATATATAGTAATTAGAATCTAAAGATGAATGTTAAAGGAAATTAACTCAGTCATAATTTGCTTTCCAAAGGGTAGAGAAAATTGTCGAATGTGCAGGAAAGTATAATATACTCTTATAAAGTATTTTTGAGAATTTTTTATCTGACCATATGCAGAATAACGGATAAAAAAACTGTGGGAACCAGTGGTGAGAGGTCAAATTACCTAGAATTGCTGATAATTTATTGGATAACATTCCATATTTATATTTAGGGAATTAATCTCCCTGTCCCTGTCCCTCCCTCCCTCCCTGCCCCCTCTCTTATGCTGATATGCCCCTTACCTGTGCTTCAATTGTCTTTTAAACCAGTTTGTCCTCACCTTTCCCATTCCATTTTTGTTGCCTTATTTCAGAGGTGGAATTCAGCATGTTCTGACCAGTTCCGGAGAACCAGTAGTGGAAATTTTGAGTAGTTCGGAGAACCAGCAAATACCACCTCTGACTGGAGATTTTACAGTATCCTTTCCCTGTGAAGCCCACCAAGCCACGCCCACAGAACTGGTAGTAAAAAAAATTGAATCCCACCACTGCCTTGTTTCATATATTCTGTTTCTGGTTGCATGCAGATATGTGGTTATATATGTTGAATGGATGATAGTGATTAAATAAATAGATGTAGAGAAAAAGAAGATTGCCATAAGAGCAGATGTTTAATCCTTAGGATACCCTTTAAAAAAAAACCCTATCATTTAGTATTATTTCCATTTCAAAGTATACGCTTTTCTCCCCAATTTCAGTGAGAAGCTGAGTTTCTGTCAAGCATGTTTAGAACGCATCTGTCTGCAAGGGAATAATTTCTTGCCTCGAGCAGGAACAGCTCTTGCCAAATTCTCAGAAAAAGCTTTCTTTGAAAACAGTTGAAACTGTCCCTAGAGTTCAAGATCTCTTTTATTGTGCTACTGCCTGACCTCCTGGGACCTTCTTAGGTTCAGCTTAACCACAACTGTTCCAAAAGAATTGTATGGCAATCAATGTAAGATAAAATAGAGGACAATTGGTAAGCATTTTTTTTTCAAAAACATTCATGGTTATTACTCTGGAATTAAAAGTATCTACAGAATATAACTCAAGAAGTCCTGTTGGTATTCTCTAAATGTGGGCAAAATTAATATATACCAGCCCTAGCTTTCTTAGGATTTTTTTTTTCCCAGCGAGGTAAGTGGATGATGTTATATCGCCACCTCTTGGCAATTCTTCAGTACTGTTTTCTGGGAAGCTGTATTACATGTTGTAAATTTTAAAGGATAATAAATACATTGCGATATTGAATTATTTGCAGGATATTTTTGTTGCAGCATTTTAAAATGGTTTTAAATGCAGTGAAGACAGCTTTAAAAGAAAACTAACTACACACTGTTACCACTATATAGAGAAAAATAATGTTTTATGGTTAAAAACTACAGAAATTGATTCTCAAATCCTCAAGCTATGGTTATATTAGGACCTCATGGTTGTATGCAATACAATTATAGTCATAATCTACAGGTAGTCCTCGACTTACAACAGTATGCTTAGTGACCATCTGAAATTACAATGCACTGAAAAAAGTGACTTATGACCATTTTTTACATTTCTGACTAGTGCAGCATCCCCATGGCCCTGTGCTTTACATTAAGATGCTTGACAACTGGTTCATATTTATGACAGTTGCACTGTCTCAGGGTCATGTTGCAACCTTCTGATCCTCAAAGTAAATGAGGAAGCCACATCTACTTACAACCATTTAACAACTGCAGTGATTCACTTAATGAATGTGGCAAGAAAAGTCATAAAGTGGGTAAAAACTCAATTAGCAACATAAATTTTGCCCTCAGTTGTGATCGTAAGTCGAGGACTACCTGTATAGCTTAGTAAGATTTTTAAACAAAAGGAAAGAAAGTATTTGTTTGTTTATTGTCTCTTCTGATACCTATACAGCAGGTATTATGAAATGTTGTAATAAAAACATCTAGAGTTGGATGTTAGTAATAAACTCTGTTTACCAAAACACCTAAATGCTGGATTGATGGTTGGATAGAAGCAGGGATGGGATACCTGCCCAGTTTTACAGAGCCAGTATCTCTGAAGAGCAGCAAACACAGAACCGGTTCTGTGTTCGTTGTTGTTTGTTCGACCCGCCCGTCCGCCCACCCAGGCTCTTACCTGTCCTTTATTTCCTGCTTTTTCACCCTCAGCTGCTTTGCACTGCACAGCTGAGGTTGAAAAAGCAGGGAAAAAGAGGCTTTTTGAACACTGTGCATCTGCGCACAGCACTTTTAAGCTGTCTGGGAGGCAAAGCCTAAGGTTATTTTACATGCGCACACAGCGTAATCACCAGTAGTTACACCGGTTGAATCCCACCCCTGGATAGAAGTCACTGTAGGAGCCTGTCTAGATACTTTATTGTTAGTGGGGATAATCTCTAAATATAAACTGAATAATTACTGTATCCTTCTTTCACAGAGCACTTCGATATCAATTCCATTTTCACTTCCTAAATTTGCCGAAGTAACGTAGAAGTGAACTCTGATTGTGAAGTCTTTCTAATTAGACAGATTAGGAAAGCTAATCAATGCCAGAAAATGTTAACATTGTTAAAGTTAGTTGCAGAATGCAGGAAATAAGAGATAGCTTGTCTTTGCTTATAGCCATCCTTAAATCTAAAGTACATGCATAAAATGTCAGGTCGTGGACGAGGGATAAAAAAGAGGGAAATGAAAACAAAACTATTTTGGGGAAGAGACATAAACTAACCAAAACCACAAAAATCTCCATTTTGACATGGCAAAAAGAGAGAGAGAGGGAGGGAGGGAGGGAGGGAGGGGAGAGAGAGAGAGAGAGAGGGTAGGGTATTTTGGGAACTAGTACTATTCCTTATTACATCCTTTATTCCAGTGGCCCCCAACCTTTTGGGCACCAGGGACTGGTTCTGTGGAGAGAGGTTTTTTCCGTGGACCAGAGGGGGTGTGGTTTCATGAGCTGCCTGCATCCTGCAGATGGGGTTTCCCTTTTTTTGTATGGACTAGTTTCTGGCATGCCACGAACCAATGCCAGTCCATGGACCAGGGGTTGGAGACCCCTACTTTATTCCATTACATGGAAACACATAAACAAACTCTTGTTTCACTGATAATTAATTCAGCATTTATAAGAAAGTGAAAAAGATCTTTTGGAACTTTAGATTTGCATAGATTTTCGCAAGATTATAAAGAAATGCAATGCCAAGAAGGAGAGGGAATATGCACAAAATCTGCATTCTCTCTTACATGACAGATACCACTACACTTTCATGATTGTTGCAAAGAAGTGTCAGACAAAAAGATAATCACTAGCCCTGTGGTTCTTACTAGTTTGAATAATGCGACGTTCGCAAAACAAAAAACAAAAAAAACCCTGCAACTAAGCTCAAGAGCCACTCAAAAAGATAATACTGGCAATCCAAAATGTATTTTGAAAAATTCCCTTTTGCTGATTTATTTTATCTCACATCTAAGTAATTACTTATCCTGTGCGTCCTAGCTTAAGCAAGATAAATTATTCTTCTCTTATCTTCACTGACTTGTAAATTCCCAGTGGTATGACAAGTGTCAGCATGTATGGTCCACTCAAAGCCAATGCAGAAGAATAATGGTTTTCAGCATGCCTCTCTGAGGATAGGAACTTATGACCTCCGAATTACTGAGACTGATAGATCAAACCTCTTGTGTTCATGGCAAATATCATGTTGTGTGTGGCTGTCATGTCCAATTGTGATGAATAGTTATAGGATCAATATAACTGTGATGAAGCTATTTTTCTAGAGAGTCATTTAGATAGGGTATATGTTGACTTCTTGCTCTCCTCCAGATAAGAGAGAAGGAGTAAGGGAAGGAGATCTGAAGAAAGCAATACAGAAAACAGACGCTGGTGTCATGAATTTAATACCCTATAATATAAGAACTAATGGTTTAAAAAAGGCCAGCAAGTTAGAGGTTCCCTATTCTTTAGTCATTCTAAGTTTTTTCATATAAGGCTTTAGATTGTTTAAAGCACTTCACACATGCTATGTCAACTTTCTTTCAACAACTCATAAAAACAGAAGAGTTCTTCCAGATTTGGCCCCAACCTATGCAATCCAGGTTCACCAATGACCTTTGTTGGGTTTGTTTTTGTTCAGATATTATATTACCTAGGCTCCACAAATGTAGATCAGTGTAAAGAATAAAGAGTAAAAAGAATCCCTAATAATCATGTTTGTACACTATTAATAACACATCCTAAAACTTCTAATAAAGTAGACTTCATTATAGTTTCCATTATAGTTTTTCTTGATTTAAGTACTGCTATGAAAAGTCAAATTCATCTAGCCAAAGTTGTCTAGTCTAGAACTTGCTGTAGAGTCAGGTATCTAATGCTGAATTTCTAGCACAGAAATGAAGGGTGAGGGAAGGAGCACTAATGATGATCAAACACCCACTGTTATTATGCATATTATATCACTAATCAGTCTACATGTTTTTCAATAAGCTTTAAATTCTACTGTCAATAGTCACTGGTTGCTATGGAATATTTTACTGAGAACTGAATTCTTAAACTCTGCATGTCAATAATATTTGGGGAGTAGGACAAGTTAATATAGCATGTGATTTTATTTAATCTTTTTTAAAAGTCAAAATGCATTTACATTTTAAAAACACCCTCAGTGGGTGGTTTCATTTCCTGTACGTATGTTTCTTCTCAAATCTGCGAAAAAGAAAGTATAAAAAACATACTGTTGAAAGAATGAATCTATCCATTGTTGAATACTGAGACAGACTGTTATTAACAGTATTTATTTTTTTATACAATTGGAAGATGGGATTTCAGGTGTCTTACATACTGATCCTAGTATGTATCCTCTGTGGTAAGTTTTTTCCATAAAATGATGATATCTAGGTGTATAAATTTGTTTTCTCAGTTCCTTGTTAGACTGCAAGGTAGTGTACATGGTTATTGTTTTTGTTTAAACACAAAATTATATTTTCTAGCTCAAAGTGTTGGATCTTTGCTCTTATAAGGTGTTTAATCTACTAAGAACCAAATTAGTTTGGTTGCATTATGATTTTTCTAAAAAGTTAAGAATTAAAAGTTTGTTGGTATTATGGGATTAAACTATAAATGTTCTTAATTAAAGAATGAAATCATCTCATTAGTGGATAACCAAATAAGCTAACAAACTTAGAGTACCTTGAAGATACAATCAGGAAATCTAGTCTGTAGGCTTGATTGGGAAATCCAAAGGAGTTTGGGAGAAAAGAAAAAAAAAATATAAACCATCTCTCCCAGGAAAAAAAGGCAAAACTAAATCTGAAGTAAAAATAAGCTGCATGAAGAAGTTCAGGAAGTCATCAGGAATCAAGCTTGACCCTTGATTTACTTAATAATTCAGTAAATACTTGAATTATTTGTTATTTTTTGTGCCCCTATAAATATAGCTTTTGCCCTAAATGTTAGAAAAAATGTCTTTAAAATGAGGATATGAACTGTCCATCTGTGTTAACTGCATTGTTATAGTGAAGCTTACATGATGTCTCCTTCCCACAATGCAGTTTAATTGAGCATGAACAGCAGATCATTCTGGGATGTGACCTAAATCAATGCAAGAAAAAAATGTTTTTGATGCTAACAGTCTGATTTTATCCCCTGCTCATGCATGAGAAGACAAGCAGGTAGTGTAACCAGATGATTCTCTATATAGGATATTAGCCTGATACAAACCAGTTAGACGTCTGCCAGCCAGCCTTAACAACTTTGGCCTGATAATAGAACATTCCTAACTTGAAAGAGAAAGTACAAAGAGTGGCAACACATTTTAAAGTAAAAAAGCTATTAATAAAAGTTACCTATTAAAATATTTATTCTTAATGCCCTGAGTGTTGCACTTTGATCCTCCATATGAACCATAGATACTTACAAGGAAGAATTGCCTGTGCCAAGCATTGTCAAAAGTAGAGCAGCTTCCTGAAACTAAGATGCTGAACAAAATAACCATTCTTTGAATTTCCAGGCCTCTTTATATACTGCTCTTTTTGTATCTTTTTGTTTAGACATATACACCTGCTTGTTTAAATTTCCAGTCAATTTCAGTCCCACCATGTTAGAGCTCAGAAGAAAGCAGAATTTTATATTAAGAGTACAAAACCAGTTTGGTTTAATTAAAAGAGGCCAGACTTGAAGGCAGGAAGTTGTGAGATCTAGTGCTGATTTAGGCTGTAAGTAGGCTGGATGACTTTCAGCCACTGATTCTTTCTCAGTCTAACCCACCTCCCAGGATTGTTGTTGTGTGGAAAATAAGAGCAAGAAGGAGTACTAGGTAACTGTATCAACCTATTTATACAAACAGCAAAGGTGGCATTTAAAAAAAATCTAGCGGGCGGAAATTCCTATTAGGACTGCATGCAGTCTTTTTCAAAATCTTAGTTGTGACCAGGGATGGGATTCTACTGGTTTGGACTGGTTCTATAGAACTGGTTGTTATGATTCTGTGAGTTCAGAGAACTGGCAAATCGTGCCCTTGGCTGGCCCCGCCCCTCTCTGCCCACCCCACCCCTCCCACCCAGTCAGTCCTTATTGAGCATGCGCAACATCACATGCATACACGACATCACTGACTGCGTTCTTCCCTGCCCAGTTATTCCTTAAGGTATTTCTTTTTTCCCCCTTCTGATGATCAGCTGTTCTTAGAATCAGCTGTACCAGGATTCCCCTCGCTGTCTTACTGTTTCACCTAGGAGGCTTCCCTGAGGCCTAGAAGGCCCCAAAATGGAGCGTGGTGGGTGCTACACGCACCCCAGGCTCCATTTTTTTCCTTCCTGAGCCCTAGGGAAGCCTTCTGGGAGCAAAAACGCTCCCCCAGGAGGCTTTCCTGAGTCCCAGAAGGCCCCCAAAACAGGAGGGGCCTGCAAAAAAAGCAGGTCAGATGGCCATGCCCACATAGCCATGCTCACAGAACCAGTTGTTTAAAAATTTGAATCCCACTCCTGGTTGTGACTCCAGATGACCTGTACAGTTTGCCAAAAAAGTTAAAGTCTAATGTGATAGAATGGGGAGGAGCATTTTAATGAATTGCACTTAAATATTTAAATTTTTATCTAGTTTTTGTCAGGTTTCTACCCATTGTTAGCAGTGCAACCTTTGATAAGGCTCTGAATTAGTTATTCTTTTAGATGGTAACTGGGTGAGTTTGGGCCATTGTCATCTACAGTTATTTCCTCTGTACAGAGCCAAAATCTTTAATATACTTACTTATAAATAATATAAATATTATATGATATTTATTTATGACTGTTTTAAATTATAAATCATAAATATAAGGATATGGACCTTTTTTTCAATGAGAGCATCAAACAAGTGAAGGCTAAGTTAATGCAATGACTATTATACATGACTGCGATAATATGCACATTATATTGATTTGTAGGTTGTTCTGCGGTTATAATTACAAATGAAGAAACTGTCTATGCTTTGGCTGGTAGCAATGTGACTCTAAAATGCAGCATCTTGCAAGGAAAAGAAACCTATGTAACACAGATTCAGTGGTCTAAATATGCTGATCGTCAATCAAGAATAATAGCTGTATATAACCCTCTCTATGGTACAAAATATACTGAAGCAGCCTATAACAATACAGCAAGTTTTGAGAAAGGCTTCTGTGATTGTTCAACTGACTTCAGCAGGACTTTCAAAGAGGTTAATTCTGTAGCAAACAACCTAGAATGCAACCACTGGGTTCTACAACTGAAGAATGTCACACTTGAGCTCTCTGGCTCCTATGAATGTATCTTTACCACATATCCAACTGGAACAAGCAGTTCAAAAATACGTCTTTTTGTTAGGAAAAGAGGTAAGTACAGTAATAGATTTTTTTAAAAAAATGAAGAAAAAATATACAAAAAAGTAATGTAGCATAACTCTAAATTGAGGGAGTAAACCTGAATGTGGTCCTCAGAGTTGCCATTATACAAGTCAGATTATAAATTTATTATCAGCATTGTTATTTTTATATTGTCATTGCTACTGTTTTTCATTTTTCTTAAAAGTCACTTGACATCATGTGACTACTCTCAGTAAATGCAACACTTGGATACTAAAAAATTTCAAGCTTTACTCTTTTTATTTTTATGGTCCTACTGATTGTGTGTGAGTTTGTATTATAGCTGTTTTGTTGTAAATGATATAAGCTGATAACTACTGACAAGAATTGGACATGATTCTTATGTAGAAACTATAGAGAGACTGCTACAAGGAGACATTAAGCCAAAACTGGGGTCAGAGGTCTAGTATTAAATGGTGCAGTGGTTAGATTGCAGTACTGCAGGCTACTTCTGCTGATCGATGGCTGCCAGCAGTTTGGCAGTTCTATTCCCACTGGCTCAAGGTTGACTCAGCCTTCCATCCTTCTGAAATCAGTAAAATGAGGGCCCAGGTTGTTGGGGGAAATATGCTGACTCTCTAAATTGCTTAGAGAGAGCTGTAAAGCACTGTGGAGTGGTATGTAAGTCTAAGTGCTATTGCTATTAAGCAAGAGTTCCTACAGTGTGGCAATATCAGATGGTAGTGGGAATGTTATAAAACTGAAGATCAGAATTTATAGTCATTATAACCAGGCATCCAGTTAGATAACTGGGTAAAATGGCTAGTATGAATACCCCCAGAAACATCAACTCTATTACCCACCTGTTCTGTCTCACCTGTATCCAAAGGTGAGAATCCAAAGTTCCAAAGTTCAAATATTCAAGCAAACAAAACCAGACCCAAAAGAGTTAACTGCTTCTGTTTTCACAGTCCTTGGCAGTCTTCCTGGAATCTGTCTGGCAAGTCTGAACTGTCCATAAATCACGACGACGCAGCCAAAAGAGTTATACACAATTCTTTCACACCAAAATACACTTTGCTTCCAACAAGGATTACGAGATAGTACGCTTCCTTATATCCCCTGAGGGGGCGTGTCAGTCTCACTAATTAATCACTGGCTTGACGCTTCTTTTCAAATTGTGATTGACGTTTCAATCTTCTTCTAGCCCTAGCATCAAGCCAACATCCGTCAGTGTCGTCATCGCTCGAAACCTCTGGCACATTCTCCTGATTGTCTGTTAACAGCTGAGGTGTAATCAGGGAGGGAGATTCAGGGGAGGGAGAGGACTCCAAAACCTCCAGTAAAGCAGGCTCATCTCTCAGAGCCAACTCCTCCCACTCTTCCTGACTCCTCTCTAAGTCACTTAATAATGCAGGCTCGAATCTCAATGCCAGATCTTCTTCATCACTCGAGCCTACATCTGCTGACTGACCAGGTTCAAGTCTCGGAGTCACAACACCCACCTTTGTGCCATCAGCAAAAAGATGAACCTTATCTAACAATCCTTCTATCACTTATAAATACATGAATAGAATAGAATAGAATAGAATAGAATAGAATAGAATAGAATAGAATAGAATAGAATTCTTTATTGGCCAAGTGTGACTGGACACACAAGGAATTTGTCTTGATGCAAATGCTCTCAGTATACATAAAAGAAAAGATACACTCATCAAGAACCATAAGGTACAACACTTAATAACAGAATCTAGAACAGAACAGGATCTACGACTGAGTCTTGTGGTACACTACTTGTGGACGTTCTTTGTTCAGGTAGTGTCCCATTAACAATCACACAATAGGATTTACCCCTTAGCCAACTGCAAGTGCTTGTCCACTGGATCACCTAGTAGTTAAGCCCTAGCTTGTACAGCTGTTTTACGAACTCACTATGTGGAACTGAATCAAAAACTTTGCTAAAATCAAGACAGTTTAGCACCACCTTTGTCCAATACATTTGGGACATAGTTTTAAAAAGTCAATCAGATTAATTTGACAATTTTAATTGAGGGACTATATATCACAACCAAGACAGATCTACACATCAAATGGAAACAACACCAGTCTATCTCAGAGCTGAGGTTATTTTTTTTAATCCAAATATTAATAGAGATAAGGTAATCTGAATACTGTATCACATGTTTTTCCAGATGTTGGATGCTACAACAGAGAAGGCATGCTTCCTACTTAGTTGCTTATGAAATGAGACACAAATCTGCCAAGTTTATGTATTTAGGGTAGCCATAGATGAATGCATGGACTAGTCCACAGTTGCTTTTATACAACATTATTCTTTTGTGACATGTCCTTTATTTGATATTGTTGAGGGTTTTTTAGAATCGGTTGTTCGGTTTTTCCACTCAGTTTGTGAGATGGCATCTTTCTTTGCCATGTTTCTTTTGCTTTTTGGATGCACTATGATCTGCCAATGTTAATTGTGTGCATAATTTATTACAAGTATTGAGATAATTTGGTTAGTCTTTAATGTTTTTAGTATCTCTCTTTCTTCTTCTCTGATGGTTCTATGTCTATTTGACCAGGGGTATAATACATTTTATTGCTTCTTATTGATTGGTTCACTTGTTTTGACTGACACTGTAAATATTCAAAGAATTCCGGTGGTTGACATTCTTTTGTGTTACAATTTAGTGCTTAATTTAGTTTACTTTATTGTCATTGCACCTCGTACAATGAAATTGAATGTCATCTTCAGTGTACATTATAACTATAAAAATAAAACACAAACACACATCCTTCACATTCTATACAATTGAATTGAAAACCCGATATTGCATTAATATTGCAGTATACAGTAGAATTCAATATAGTTGTTGCCCTGGGATAGAAGCTGTTTTTCAGCCTATTTGTCCTTGTTTTTATTATCCTGTACCATCTGCCAGATGGTAATAGTTCAAAAAAAGGGTGCCCAGGATGAGTTGGATCTTTAAGAATATTTTTGGTGGGCGTGGCTTGGTGGTCATGTGACTGGATGTGAACCAGTGTGAACCAGTTAAATACTACCTCTGACGTGCATGGTTAAGTTAAAATACAGTAAGTTAGTAAGTTAAAATACTCTATGATGCAGCTATAGAAGGTCACCAGAAGTTTTTCATTCAGTTGTTTCCTAAGAAGTTTCAGGTAGTACAATCTCTGCTGGGCCCTTTTGATCTGTGCTACAGTGAATATTGCAGAAAATATTCTGGAGAATATTCTGTTCTGAATATTCTTTCTAGAGAATATTCTGTTCTGAAGTATTTAAGGGATGATTGGAGATATTTACCTCCCATTCTAGTTCAGTTTTACCTTTATTCAGGCTAGCTTCAACAATTTGGTTTACAGTTTTGTTTTTCTTCATTTCAATTTGTTTTTGTATACCAATTTTGATGGTAGTTGTTAAAGTCTTAATGAGTTCTATGGTTGCTCATTTTAATTTCTGCTTTAAGTTATTGATAGTGTGCTGTTATTTATGCAGTCTAAGATGACCATCTGCTCTCAACTGATGTTCCAGTATTTAGTCTGTTTATTCTATTTCCTTTCATGCTGCCTAGTTTATGAGAAGTCTGTTTCTTATGCTAGTAGGCAGGACTATGCTCTCATAGGCATTCATTTAGAAAAAAAAGATAAATGCAATTTTGTTTGTAATATGTATACTTTATGCTGTGATTGCCAGAAACAGCTTGATAGATTGATGTCTATGGAGATTTTCAGTCATCCAGGTCATGGTTGTCCCCAAGATGCTTTTTCAAGAGGCACTGGACTTTCAGTCAGAACTGAAGAAACTTCTTGGATGAGAAGCAAAACATCTTCAAAGAAAAACAGGAAGGTCCTCTAAAAAAGCACCTTTGGGACAAGATTGATAGATTATAAAAAATAACATCAAGCTGATGGCAACAACTGGGCAAAGGTTCTACTGGAATTGGTTAGTGGTCCAAATATATATCTTTCTGCTTCTTAGTTTAGTTTACTTTATTGTCATTGCATCAAACACCATCTTCAGTGAATATCATGACCATGAAAATAAACACGAACACACATCCTTCACCCTTCACACATTGAACAGGAAATTCCCGACACCACACCAACACTGAGCTATACAGCAGAATTCAAAAGAGCTACTGCCCTGGGATAGAAGCTGTTTTTCAGCCTATTTGTCCTTGTTTTTATTATTCTGTACCGTCTGCCAGATGATGGATCTTTGAGAATGTTTTGAACTTTCTTAAGGCAGCGGGAGCTATAAAGCTCTTCCAAAGAGGGGAGAGGGCAACCAATGATCTTCTGGGCAATGACATTAACCCTCTGGAGTGCTTTCCTATCTGCCACTATGCAACTGGCAAACCATACAGAGTATATTAAAATGCTCTCTATGGTGCAGAGGTAGAAGGTCACCAGCACTTACTCATTCAGTTGTTGTTTTATGAGAAGCCTCAGGTAGTATAATCTCTGCTGGGCCCTTTTGACCAGGGCTGCAATGCAGGCACCCCAGGTCAGGTCCTCTTTTAGGGTAACACCCAGAAATTTAAAACTGGCCACTTGCTCCACTCGGTCTCCTTTGATAAGCAAGGGCTGGATGTCTGATCTGTTCCTTCTATAATCCACTATAAACTCCTTGGTCTTATTGGTGTTGAGGACCAAGTTGTTGCCTCCATACCACGAAAGCAACTGGTCTACCTCATCTCAGTAGGCAGACTCATCCCCCCCAGAAATAAGTCCCACCACTGTTGTATCATCTGCAAATTTAGCAATAGTATTACTAACGTGAGTGGGAATGCAGTCATTCACATAAAGAGGATAGAGTAAGGGACTCAACACGCAACCCTGTGGTGTACCAGTGTTAAGAATAAGGGTTGAAGAGGTATGATTACCT
This sequence comes from Pseudonaja textilis, assembly GCF_049901715.1. Classification (NCBI taxonomy): domain Eukaryota; kingdom Metazoa; phylum Chordata; class Lepidosauria; order Squamata; family Elapidae; genus Pseudonaja; species Pseudonaja textilis. The sequence continues at coordinate 34,235,407 of NC_141996.1, forward strand.
AATCTGACCCTCTGTGAGAGGCCAGACAGGAAATCCATAATCCAAAGGCAGATTGAATTAGAAAGCCCAAGGTCCAGAAGTTTAGACACTAGTCTATGTGAAAGAATTGTGTTAAACGCATAACTAAAATCCACAAAAAGCATCCTCACATAGCCCTCCCACTGTTCTAGATGAGTCAGAGCAGTGTGAAGAGTGATGGCTATAGCGTTCTCTGTAGATCTATTTTTTCTGTATGCAAACTGGTGTCTATCATATGTGTGTGGAAGACCAGAAATGATGTGCCAGCAGACCAATTTCTCAAAGCACTTCATGATGATAGGAGTGAGTGCCACTGGTCTGTAATTGTTGAAGTTATTGATAGGGAACTTCTTTGGCAGCTGAAACAATGGTGGAAGCCTTCAAACAAGATGGAATAGTGGACTGGGATAAAGACCGATTGAAGATCCTGGTAAAGACTCCAGTCAACTGATCAGCACAGTCTTTAAGCACTTGCCCAGAGATACCATCAGGACCGGCAGCCTTTCCAGGATCCACAGCCCTCCGAATGCTGGTAGTTGTGTTTTATCTTTCTCTGATGTTTCCACTTCAAAATGAGCAAAGAAATGATTCAGTTCCTCTGCCAATGAAGCATCACCCTCAGCAGGGATGACATTGGTCGGTTGATGGTTTGTAATTTGTTGAATACCTCGCCACACCTGCCTCATGTTATCCCTATAAAAATTATCCTCAATCTTCCTCCTATGATCAGTCTTGGCCTCCCAGATATCTTTCTTCAGATTAGCTCTGGCAACACTGTATCTTGCCCCATCACTGGACCTAAAGGCCTTAGTCCTGTCATGCAAGAGGTGCTGGACTTCCTTGGTCATCCAGGGTTTCTGATTGGGATAGATCTTAATACATTTATCCACAGTGACAGTATCTGTGCAGTGTTTGATATAGCACAGAACAGTTGCAGTGTGCTCCTCTAGGTCAGGGTGATAAAGGCGTCCTGATTTGTGTTCTCAAAACAATCCTGAAGTTGCTGGGAAGCATCTTCTGGCCAAGATTTCACTGTCTGTATTATAGGCAGAGCCTGTCTCCTAAGAGGGATGTACGTTGGTGCTAAAAGCAGTGACATATGGTCTGATTGTCCCAAATATGGTAACTGTATAACCTTATAGCCATGTTTGATGTTGTATATACTTTGTCCAATATGTTTGCTCCTCTAGTAGCACACTTAACATGCTGATAGAATTTAGGGAGCACTTCTTTTAAATCAGCTTGATTAAAGTCCCCCGCTATGATATGCACAGCATCAGGATATTTATTCTGCTGATTACTAATTATGTTATACAAGAATCTGAAAGCTATGGTAGTATTGGCACCACGCTGAATTCCCGCAGAAGATATATGGGTCTACATTTAAGAGTCATATACTCCAGATCCATGGAGCAGTGGCTGTCTACACTCTTTGTATTGATACACCAGCTTTTGTTCACATAAAGGCTTAAACCTCCCCCTTTGATCTTGCCAGAATCTCTACTCCTGTCCTGCCGGTGAGCTATGTAGCATTCCAGCTCAACAGCTGCATCTGGAATGAGTGAATGAAGCCAAGTTTCTGTGATTCGCAAAACACCAGCAGTTCTTGATGAATTTAGTCTTTGCAATCTGTAACCTTAATTTATCCTTTTTGTTAGTCAGAGATCTTGCATTGGTAAGAAATATACTTGGAATTGAAGGCTTGTGTGGAACTCAAGCCTAAAGAAAACCCCAGTACCACATCGTCTCTTCCTCTTCCTGTTCTTCTTTCTCCGCCTCTTCCTCCTTCTTACAGGGATAGTGATCCATGGTTTCACCAAGGGCCTAGCTGCCTCCTTTGGTATGTTATGAGAATGTGTAAAATCGTCCGTAATAGCCTTTTCACATTTCAGTCCGATTTGTAACAAAGCTTGCCGACTATAGATGTTCTTGTTGTCCTGATCAGCTATGAGATGGGATTAAAATCCTGCCTCATCAGTATCAATTTTGCATCGACAGAGAAAGGCTTTCATTGTGATATTGAGCCAACATTTTGCTATTATTACAAGTAAAGCAGTCTTAACACTGCTATTTTTACAAGTAAAGCAATATTGTTCACAAATCATTTATTCCTGTCTACTGTGTAACATCATTAGATTTCACTTCTCTGTAGCACTTATTGGTAAAAAAAATTGTTTAAAAAAATTAAATTAAATTCAGATTCATTCAAATTCAGCTTTCCAACCACCTAGAATGGAACATGTTTAAAATTGAGTTGGAAGAAATAGGATCCTAAACAGTAAGAAAATATAACATTGTACCAAAGGATAATATACTATAGGAAGTCTATGATTTATTATCACAATGGAGCCCAAAATTTCCATTGCTAAGCAAGACAGTTGTTACGTGATTTTCAGCCGATTTTATGATATTTTTTGCCACAGTTATTAAGTAAGTCACTGCAGTTGTTAAATTAGTGACATGGTTGTTAAGTGAATCTGGCTTCTCCATTGACCTTGCTTGTCAGAAGGTCGCAAAAGATGATCTCTGGGCCCCATGACACTGCAACCATCATAAATACATGTCAGCATCTGAATTTTGATCAAGTGACCACAGGGTTGCTGTGATAGTCATAAGTTTTGAAAGTGATCATAACTCAGTATTTTCAGTGCTTTTATAACTTCAAACAATCCCTAAAGGAATGGTTGTAAGCCAAGGACTACCTGCATGCCCATCTGGATTAATATCCATCCCCAGATCTTTAAGGACTGATAACCCAAAGTAAAGGGGAAAAGCATTACCATAAGGTCAACAAAAAAAAAATGAAGACAACAACAAGGAAAGGCAACAACAAGATTTATATGCCATTATGAAAATGCAGGGTTTTCTTAAATATTGAGTCATTTAATCAAGAACTTCCTAACCTTAATGTAAGCTAGTGATCTTCATTTTCTTCCATTTGTCTGCCTAGAATGTTTGCTAACTAGATGAGGTTTGTTTATAGAATTCTAAATCTTATTTTGCTTCCAAAACAATTTAACACAAAAGCTGGAACAAGCTTAGTAGCTTTTAGATATTACTGTTAGGCATAGAATATTTTCTTTAACCATCTTTCTTATATAATGTAATGAAAGAGAATTAGCTTTGAAATTCCTTTTAAAGAGGACATGAATTTCAGAGGATTCTTTATTTATTTATTTGATTTGTCGATTGTTTACAAGATAATAAGTATAAGTGTATACATAGTTATGAATGCATGAAATGGGTACATATAAGAAAAATAAAAGAAAAATAAAAGAAACAATAGGACAGGGACGGTAGGCACGTTGGTGCGCTTATGCACGCCCCCTAGAGACCTCTTAGGAAAGGGGTGAGGTCAATAATAGACAGTCTAAGGTTAAAGTTTTTGGGGTTTGGGGAAGAAACTTATCATACAAGTAGTACTCCTTTGCACTATTTTATTACAGTATTTAATAACGTTTTCCTCTTTAGATGTATGCAGCCCCCTGGACTTCCAATTCAGTCCCAGGGAAAACATTAAAAGCAACATTACTGTCAGCACAAAAGAGGAAATCCTACTCTTGATACGTTATATGTTGAAGAAACTTTCTTTCCACTTAATTTCTTTAACTGCCAAATTTGGGGGGGGGGGGGGATGAAATATTGTGTGTATTAACAACATGAAGCATAAAATTGGAAGCAAATTTTTTTGATAATTTGACAAATACATTCGAGGAAGGAAAAGGGATTTTTGACATTGCCCAAGTTCATTCCTATAACACTAACTAGACTAAACGAGTGTTACTGTAAGTATGTCTGACTAGTGTTTTGGGTTCTTTTTTTATATAATTTTTTTTTAAGATAAACATATACAGACAAAACATAAAAACATAAAAACATCTTCCAGTTATATACATACAGTGTGTCAGTTGGTTACAAATCTTTTGTGCTATCCTTTCATAGTCCTTACTCACAAGTTGTATAGGTTCTCACATTGTCAATCTAACAAATGCTTATATATTTATCAGTTATTAATCATTCATTTGACTCAACTATTATTCCATCATTTTATACAAGATATTCTAGATTTTATTATAAATTTATATTATAGTATTCTGGGTTCTTATGCTGTTTAATAAACTCTGCCTTCTTAAGAAGACTTTTTGCTTTCATTTATGTTTTATTATATGCACAAATCTATTTTAGAGCCTAAAATATGTTTACAATACCAAAATAAACTGTTTACCTGCTTGTGGCAGTGGCAGATGAAAGAGCTACAAAAGAGCTAGTTTGTTCTAAGCAAAACATTTTAAATCTTGAAATATCAAGAAATCACTGACCTCTCTGTATAGTTATCTATGAACTGTTTTTCATCTCTCAAAAAAGGTCTATTCTTATTTTGGAGAACTATTCTTTTATATTCACAATGCGGATGAATGTACTAAACAATAGAGCAGAATTTTACATGCACTGTACATTGGTATTGTCTACATAATATTCTTCTTTTTATTTTACTTTTTGTAAATAGATTACAAGACTTCTGTGCTACAAGCTTTATACAACCAGTCCTTAGAAATTCCATGTGGGAACAGTATGCCCCATTATATAAACCTAACAAATGCTTCTGTAACGTGGTTATTGGTAAGAAACATTTACTCAATAAAATAAGGGGAGAGGGAGACCTAAGTCCAAAGCGGCTTCACCAAGCCTGTCAGAATATATCTTATTTGTTGTTTTGCTTTTTAAAATGGCTGAAAAATTATCATTAAAACTTAGTTTGCTCTGAAGACTGTGACTTTGGAAATCCGTAATCTTGAGGATCTCATGTGTCTTCCTAGATTACCCATGTTTAGGAGATATCTGATATGAACCAAAGCATCTCATATTCAAGTAACAGTAATTCTAAACTGCAGATAAAATATTTTTTGCAGATTCTAAACTGCAGATAAAATATTTTTCAGTAAACATATTTAGGCAGCACTTCAAAAATATTTTATATAAAGTATCTAGCATGCATGTTAGTGCTATATGGATATGGCTGTTTCTAATAGATTTTTATTTTGAGATATCAAATTTATATAAACTTCTTCATTGAACCTCTTGGTTTTTAGAGTTTTTTAAAACCCTCCCAATTATTTAAAGGGCCCAAAAAGTCCAGCTCCATTCTTATTAGCATATAATCATACCACTACCATGATCTGGTCATCCAAAGGATGTGGGGGCGGAGAGGTCAATAGCTTCAAAAAACAAGTGTGTCTAGGCTATAAAGTGTCATCCTTTATTTTAATGTGCATGAAATATGCATCATACTTACATAAAAATGGATGGAGCTTAAATTACTCTGGTCATACCTAATAATTTGATAGCATTGACACATAATATTTGTCCATATGTCCCATATGCCCCTGTCCAGGAGCTGGAAATTCTATAATTTCTCTTTTCTGGGTGAGCAACAACTCAAATATTTTATTCTTGCATTGCAGTTCTGCAAATTTCTACTTTATTGCAATATAGTTTTAATATTTACATGAAATTGCTAAATCAAATCATATTGTCATTAGGTCTGATTTGTCCTTTGAACTTTTAGAACTTTAGTAATGCAAAATATGTCTGGGAATTTTCAAATTGGGGCCAATGCCAAGTATCAATATTAGTCATCACTTCAGCCTTTACAGCTTCTGAAGCTTTTTGGAAACCATTAAACCATACACTGACTATTGTATAATTGTGTGGTCTCTGGGTTTGTGGGTATGCACAGAGAGAGAAACACACTGAGACACAGGTTCTCAAGAAAAAAAAATCTTTATGCATTGCTTTAGCAGAGATAGCACTTGCAGACTATTCAGTACTTTTTTTGTTAGAGAAGCTTGCTATTTTATTTCTATTTCTAAATAAACGTTCTAATTGCTGCTGAGAAGACATTAAAAAGAAAAAAATGTTTCCTTTTTTCATTCTGCAGTCCAAAACTATTTTATACCAGAATTAGTTAACAAAAGAGATACGTCCTAAAGTGAAATTTATAATAAAAAGGGACTGTTCTTGAGACAGATTGTGAAAGAGAGATAGGCTATCTAATAGCTAATAGCTCTTATAGGAAGGAAGGCAGAATCAGTGATTCACCTATTCTAGTTGTACAATAGCTATTATATCAGCACCTTCTATTACATTAAAAAGAAAGAAATGATGATAATTCATGCTTTTTCTTGGCAATGCATCATTGACATATCTCCCATTTCTAGCAGAAAGAAAATGGAAATGAAGAGATCCTAATCAAGAAAACGTCCTATTACCTTCAAGGCTATACGACCAATCTCACTGTGTACAAGGACAGAATCCAAATGAGTTCAAAAAATGCGTTATTGATTTCTCCGGTGACAGTTATTGATGATGGCAAGAAGTTTGTCTGTTCAATTGCCACTCTTTCTGGAAGAATTCAGGAAAGTGCCACTCAAGTGAAAATATTCGGTGAGGAGGAGCTACTGTAATGGATTAAAAACTTAATCGACACTTTTTTTTCAAATGTTACTTTATAAAATCGACTTGATTCCCTTAAATGCTTGTTTGCTTAAGTAACGGTATTTAACATTTTTCTATTTTGTACAAAGAAACTTCTTGCCATAAATTGGTAGCAGAGCACAATATGTCTCTTACTCATGATGTCATGTAATCACCTAAGACCACTGTCCTGTATATCGTTGATTCTCAAAAGTTTGAACATTGGATCAAATGCAACAGGATTATGTTAGATTTGGCCCAATAATATTTTTAGGGTTTTGAATCACAAGTATAAAAAATGTACATAGTTCAAGAACATGAAAACCCATTTGGTGGCAGTGCATATAATGAATATCTGGACCACTAGCTTAATATGAGCTAGCTAAATAGGCCAAGATAATCTTGGACTATATTAATGGAAGAGTGCATCCAGATTTTGTACAATTCAATTCTACTCAGCATGTATCCAAGTTAAGCAAGATGCCAGCTTTTAAGTGAAAAAAAGTCAATCCTGGCATTGATGTTTGGCAGATTGCACTGTTTTCCTAAGGGTACTAATTGCTGCTAACTGTGTCCAGTTCTGGGCAAAAGCTGAAATGAATTCAAAGGAAAACTACTAATATATTAAGAGATTTGGAAACCAAGTCTTATGAGGAACAGTTGAAAAAGGATTAGGGCATTATTAACTTGTAATAAAACAAAATGAATAAGGAATATTATTGTGCTCTCATGTTATCTAAAAAGCTGCCATAAGAAAGAGGAGGCATATTATTTATGTGTTATAAATATCTTTTAATATTACTATCTGTTTCTGATTTTATTCTCACAGTGATTAAGAATGTTATGTTGATTTTTAGTGGTGCTATTACTTGTTTTTGTTTTCTGTTAGCCATCGTTTGAATAATACAGTGTTGCATCTGATACACATCTTAAACCAGGGGTATCAAACTCAAGGCCCGGGGGCCAGATCTGCCTGCGGGGTGATTAGATCTGGCCCGCAGGGCCACCCTGGAAATAGCAAAAGACTGGCCTGCGGTGCCTCTGCCAGCAAAAACAGAACTCGGGTGGGCTGCACACAGCCCTCTTGAGCTCTGTTTTCGTTGGCAGAGGGTACTTACAGGAGGCCGTTGCAGCCGAAAACAGAGCTCAGGAGCCTGTTTTCTCTGGCAGAGGGCTCGGGCCACCACAGGCACCCCTGACACAAGTGATGTTGAGCTGACCACACCCACTCTGGCCCTCTGAGGTAAAATACAATCCTGATGCAGCCTTCAATGAAATCGAGTTTGACACCCCTGTCTTAAACAGTGGTGAGATTCAAATATTTTTACCACCGGTTCAGTGGGTGTGGCTTATTGGGCATGCTTTGCATGTGTGTACACACTTTGCATGCACACGTATGCCAAATGTGCACTTTGCACAGGCGCAGAGGCATTTTAACTCACCTCCTGCAAACCTGCACTCTCCTGGTCAGTTAAGCAGCTGCTGCACAGCACTCTGCTGTGCCGCGCAAAACAGCTGCACTTCAAATTCAGAGGATAAAGGTGTGTATGGGAGCCTGGGCTGGCAGGAGAGCCCAACAGCAGAGTGATGGAGATAACTGGTTTGGTCTCTGCTGTTCATCGCCGCTACTGGCTCGGTAGAACCAAGCTGAACTGGTAGAATACCACCACTGATCTTGAAGTATTTCATCTTCAAGATCTTGACAACAGTGTATCTTGATTAATTTACCTAGTAAATATAGATGCAATATGTCTTTTTGAAGAGAGAAGTAATTTATTCATAGACAGAGAAGGATAAGAAGTACAGTGTTTTGATTAAACATGAACAATTCTTTCAATCAACTTCCAGAACGAATTCAATTAGTTCATGCAAATTGAAAATAAAGGTTAATAATATAGATCACTACTAACAAGTGGAGCTAAGCTTGTAGCCAAATTGAACTTCGCTGTTTTTCATGAGCAATGATTGCACAGGTTCAACTAAAAAAAAAAAACCAAGAATAATTAAAAGCCATTAGGCAAATGGAGTGTTATGATGTACCTGGAACTTTAGAGAAAGAGGGAAGAAATAGAAACAAAATGAAATTGGAAGAAAAACTAAAGATGCTGTAAACACTTGCCCCCTGTTGGTATTTTTCATTTTGAAAGAAAAACCATAGCTATATAAAAGAGGAAGGAGAATTTAACTATGGAAATATCTGATCCTTCCATAATGACTTTAGTAATATTACAAATTTCATCTTTGGATAGTTCTTTCTTGGGACTGTTGGTAGTGCAATCATTTAGATATATAATTTGGAACATGTTTACTAACCTAAAGTATGTACCAAATATATTGAGTGGGTCTTCTTCCAAGGGGAGCAATAATTGGGCTTTCAGTTTACAAAAAAATGGGAAGCAACACAAGAAATGTCCATTAGTGGACATTTCCAGTCCATTGTAGATGTCACCATATAGTCAATTCTGATAGATATTACCAATTCATGATAACTTGCATAACAGCTTTTAGTGGGGGCTGAGGTACAAGATGTGGAAAATCTTGCAAACATACAGAAACCAGTGGTCTTGATGGGCCGTCAGGGTGGCTTAATGTGATTGGAAGTTAATAATATATAAACCATCTGCAACAAAGAAGAATATGAGGCAATCAGATTTATTGTGTGAAGTCATTTAGTGTGAACAAGGCAGTGTGGTTTATAAATCATGGTTTTGGCTTAGAAATAATATCTAAAGTTCAAAAAGAGACATTTTCCCCCATAACTCCACAAAAACCTGTAATGCAAACTTAGCATTTTTTCCTTTCCTTGCAGAGTGGAGAGATTGGAGAAGAAGGGATGATAAGAAAGCAAGCATGTACACAATGGGCAAAACACTAGCTGGTTCACAGCTGCCTGTGCTAGTGAATTCCTTTCAATTTGTATTCTCCATATTGTTGTAATCTTGATTAATCCTTCCTGCCCAATGAATGTAAATGCAAACCTTAATTCCCTTCTTGCTAATGAACTCAGAACTTGGGTGAGCATGCCAAAGGGCAAAATGAAAAACTGAAATAAAATAATAGGCAAAGGCCTTAGAATGGAGCCAAATTTTAAGGGCTCATTTAAAAAAGGACCAGAGTGATGATAATTTTTACATCATCATAGACTGCTGCAAATACCTATCTTGATTTAATATTCTCAGTACTGATTAATGCAAGCATTGCAGTTTTATGATCTCTTTCTCTTTCTTTCCTTCTTCAAATTGGAAAAATTCTGTTGATTAAATTGTTTTTTTTATCCATATTAGGTTCTGAATGCCAGTTTTAATGTTACTGAATTCCCTTTAAGTTTGTGTTAGGGGATAAATAGGGGATGAAAATAGGGGATAAATTGCAGACTAAAAATGGCTGTATGAAAAGCAGAACCGATGACCCCAATCAGTGGTGGGATTCAAATTTTTTTACTACTGGTTCTGTGGGTGTGGCTTGGCTTGTAAAATCTCCAGTCAGAGGTGGTATTTGCCGGTTCTCCAAACTACTCAAAATTTCCACTACCAGTTCTCCAGAACTGTCAGAACTGCTGAATACCACCTCTGAGCCCAATGCAGGAGTGTCAAACTCATGTCATGACACAGCATCACATGATGTATCTGAACGTTTTCCCCCTTCACTAAACTGGGTATGGCTGGCACATGATGCATCCAGCTTGCAGGACAGGAGTTTGACAGCCCTTCCCCAATGGAAGAGCTGAGAAGTAGACCAATAATTTTTAATAACTATCTTCAATAATTTCACTTTGGGTAAAGAGAGGTATTGAGATCACCCAGAAGAGCCTCAGACAGCTGCTCCTTGTGAGCAGCTTACAAGATAGCCATCTCCAGTCAGTTTAGAGATGAGAGAATAAGCACCTTGCTCCAACTGTGGTTAGTGCCTTTGAAAGGATGCTAAGTGTGCATATTGTTTTCTAATCATTTTCAGAAATTGCTTGTTAACCACTTTTCAGCTATTAGGAACTTTAGAATGAACACAGCACCAGATGACTTTGCTTTAATCTTTAGGGTTAGGACTAGGGCTAGGGTTAAGGTTAGGATTAACTACAAATTTTAAAACAATTTTAAAAATTGTTTTGAAATAAACTACAGAATTTAGACCTTTTTATTTTTAACAGACCCAAGAACAACACAGAATAACCCAGACCTATTTTAAGAGAAAGTGATAAGTTACTAAAAAAATATACTTATTACCATGTTTCCCCAAAAATATGACCTTCTCAAAAAATAAGTCCTAGCTTGATTTTTACATGTATATCCAATATAAGCCTTACCCCTAAAGTAAGTTCTAATTAAGACCCTGACCATTCCAGGGTGCACAGGTAAAAATTAAGCTAGCATGGGGTTGGGGGGTGGAATTATCTTACCACTTACCTTTGGATAGTTGCAGCCAGACCTCGCACACCTTGGCCCATTTGTTTTGCTGCAGCCAGCAAGGCTTTCCTGAAGGCCTCAGTAGCCGATAACAGAGCTCTGTAATCAATCTGGAGCTCAGATATCGGATGAAGAGGCCTTTCCTAAAGGCCTTTTCTGAAGGCTCTCTAGCTGATAATAGAGCTCCAGATTGATCCAGAGCTCTGAATAGGCTGCAGAGGCCTTCAGGAAAGTCTTGCTCGCTTTGCTGGACAAAGAAGTTCCTGAAAGCTTCTGATAGTGAAAAAGAGGCCAGGGGTGATGCACGCAAGTGAGGTGAGTCAGTGGACAACTCCCCCCATTCCTGAAAATAAAATGTGGTACCTTTTTGGGTGGCAAAAAATATAAGACAGGGTCTTATTTTGGGGGAAACACAGGTATAATGAAAGAAGTCAGGGGTTTTTTAATATTTTTTTTTCCTTTTCTTTACTATGTTCTTATTTTTCTTTCATTTGTATTTTTTCTTTTTTGCAGCATCATTTTTTTCTTTTTATCTATTTTTTTAGTTTGTATTGTAATGTTTAGTTTTTAATACTGTCATTATAAAGCTTAACAAAATTATTATAAAATTCTGATATAAATAGGCAAATGCACCCACATACATGATACACACACACATACACACACACAGTATATATGTATATATATTTACATTAAAAAGTACAAATAGATTTCTTAGATGCTAAGCATCCAAGGCGATAGAAACCACAGGGTAGACTGATGAGAGATATTTTTGAAATTCGCTAAAATAACTTATACTAATCAGACAGTATATGGTATTCCTGATATCGCATACTCTTTAGATATTGATTTCATCTATGTTCTATTATTTTGAACACAAATTGATATTTTCAACTATAAAATAAACTAATGTTTGTTGTATACCGTTTGTTGAAGGTCGTTGTGTGCTGAATTAAGTCCTGTATAATTTGTCTTTTCCCCCTCTTTGGTGCTGCAGCAAAACCAGAAATCTCTATTGCGTTCCATACAGATTCCAAAGGAAAGGTGGGTTAATTTATGTAAATGTTTGTGCAATTTTATATTATGCCTTGAAAGGAGCGAAAATTAGTTTTTCATGTTTTAAACTACTTTACAAGTAAATTGAGATTTTGTACTTTTTGTTTAATAATCTTTATATGTTTTTCTGAAACTTGCCCTCTAATTTCTAACAGTTTCTTCTGCTGAAAAAAAAACCACTTCTGTTTTTCCCCCTCATTCTTAGGATGCTCTAGAAAAGTCAAAAGATTGTACTTGGCTGAGAAAAGAAAATAGGAAGAAATAGAAGTCCTTCATCTGGTAGTGCCCTAGAAGGAAAAAAATAAAAGTGAAAGAGAGGAGTCCTTTTTTCCCAAAGTTTTTTTTTTACATATCTCTTCACATGAGCAACGTGATTCCAGATTACAATATTTATGCATAGTCATAATCACACTTTCAACTTTCATCATCAGGCTTCTAATTGTGTTCATCTGTGAGTCAGGATTTCACAGCTGTTTCTGTTTTAAATTTGGTGCTAGCCTACTGCTGTGCCAGAATGGTTTTTTCTTCATCCTGACTGGTTGGGAGTCTTGGTCTGTATTTATTGGTCTTGGAGTTTGCTGTGTACTGCTTGATTGGTGTTTCTAATACCTTCTGTCTGTTTTGTGGCTTTTTTTGTCTTGATTGGCTGGCAACATTGTGTTTCCTGTATTGGAGGCTTTTAGTGTGGCTTGGGTTCAGGTAAACAGACGGCTATCATTTATTAGGAAGCTAGGTTTTATCCATAGAGATTGAAAAAAGACCTGAAAGCATGAATAGAAGAGATAATTCCACCAGACTGTCAATTATCTGGAAGCCTTCACTCACAAACAAAAAAATCTCCACACCACCAGCCATGCAAACACCTGGGCACAAACAGTCTCCCACTGATACCTCTAGCTCAAACACACCCCAACCAAGCACCCAGATGAAACCTAGCTTCCTAATAAATGATAGCCATCTGTTTACCCGAAGTATTTTGTGCTCCAATAACTATATTTTCTACCTCAGATATCTCAACCAAATATTGCACAGATTTAGTAAGCATGTCTGTTACTGTAACAGTTTCCTTGATATTTCATCTTCACCTAAGCAACAATATCTTACTTGATAAAGAACAAGATTCTTGTGATTTTAAGCTCTGTCACAGAAGCAAAACCACATGGTAGACAGAACCACAGTGCTGTTTTTAGTTTCCTTCCTGTTATGAACTATTTAAATATTAAATATGGCATTTATGTGGCTTGGTTATACACCCAACACTGCATGTTATATTCAAGAGGATTATGGAACAGGTGGTCAGATTTAATATCTGCAAACTTTTGTGTCATTCTAACTAGTTGTACTCTTCTTTTCATTGTTATATATTTATGTACATCTGAAAATTTTATACACCATCGTCAATCATTACAACAGAATAGATTGCAATGAATAAACTTCAGAAGGGAAATAGAGGTGGAGGTAACCAGATGGATTGGGATGAACAGGAAAATAATATTTTAGCCTTCCAAATTTGTTGGGATTACAAACTACTTTTCATTGATAAAAGCAAGCCCAAGACTTGGATACAAACAATTTAAAAATTACAATAAAATCTATTGTGCAATAAAAATACTCTTTAAAAATCCTTAAAATGATAAAACAGCTCAAAATCTAATAAAGTGAAAAGCCAGCTAGAACAGCCAACCTTGGCAACTTTAAGCCTGGAGGACTTCAACTCCAAAATTCCCCAGCCAGCAAAACTTGGAGCCCTGAACTAGAACATCGAAACAACAACAAAAACAAAAAACAATTAAAGAATAGTTATAATACCCCAAATAAACTAAAGTGGTGTGACCATGAAGTCAATTCAAAGGAGATTTTCTTTATCAGAGGGATTAACCCAGATAATCAAGCTTAAGACAAAGGCAGACAAACTATTTCCTTCTGTATACTATTTGTTTGAACTGCTGATTTCATTTCTGTTTATTTTTACTCAGGCATACTTCACATGTGTGATAAAGAAGGCATATCCAAAGCCAAAACTTATGTGGTACATGGGTGGAAAGATTCTGAATGAAAAATCTGAAGGTAATGCAAAATAAATGTTCTAACTAGCACAACTGGTATAAAACAAATGCCCAACTATTAAATGTAGACGTCAACTTCTTCAGGAATAGTTTGGGAAATTGTAATCCTTCTATTGGTTATCTCTTCCAATCAGTGCAGTTATTGGAGGGGGCAGGGAATACTGTAATACTGTTGAAAAGCTGCAGGTTCCATACTTATTTTTTAGAACACATTGCATCTATTTTTTATTTCAGGGGATTATACATTTCCAAATATTTGTAATCTATGGATGCAATTGCTATATTCTCCCTACTTGTTAAGGCATTTTACAAATAAAAATGATATATTATCCTGATTATGTAATCAAACATTTTACAGCTTGTTTTCAGGAACTTATTTATTTAATTATTGCTAGAGGAAGGAACATAAAGGAAAACCTGTTTTTAACCCTTTTTTTCTTTCAAAGGTTTATTTTTTATTATTGAAAATAAAAATATTAACCGAGTAGGAAGTTTTTATGAGAAGACATCATTCTTGTCAATATGGAATATAACTCATTCATCCATTAATCAAGCCTTCAAATGCATGTCTGCATACCACTTCACTAGAAAGGACAGATGGAATTGTTCATCTAAAGAAATATTTATTCCACATGGTAAGTCACTTTTGGAAATTAGGGGCCATTTATAATCCAAGTGGTGTCTCATGCATATATGTTCAGTCAAACATGCTTTTGGCAGTGTGAACTCTGCAGAAACAAATAAAAATGCATGTCTTCATAGAAAGTATAGTACATGTGTTTCATCCTATTAAGAGAATTGTTGCATATCCAGCAGTTACATTGTTCGTTTTTTAATTGAACTGGCAACTATGTAAAGCTGAATTTGGAGGAAGTTTTAACTCTAGAGACTAACAGTTTACTGGAATTTATTTTGCAGTCAACAGCAATCTCAATTTTGCTCTTGCTGATAGATATTATTTCACCCCAGCATATATATAAAGGTTGTGCAATATATGAAGGTTGAATAGTTTCAATATGTGCTGTGTTCGATGAATGCAAATGCAATTAAGGAATTGAACATAAGAAAACTTCAAGTTGGATAATCACAAAACTTCCTTAACCTCCATATTTATAGCTGGAAATCTAAAGGGGGAATGATTAAGTAATTGACTTGTCTCTAAATTCACCTCTTTATGCAAAAAGGGGCTTATAAATCAGGTTCTTTTAATTGCATGTATAGCTGTAGCTACATTATAACTTCTCTTCAAGTCTTCATCTGAATGCAAACAGATTGAGAAGAAACAGCAAATGTGCTATTTCAAGCCATTTTGAACTTTCCATGAGTTCAACTAGAGATCTGAATTTTTATTTTTATTAATCTAGTGCAGGGGTGTCAAACTCATGTCGTCACAGCTGTATCACGTGATGTATTGGGACTTTTTTCCCCATTGCTAAACTGGGCATGGGAACGGCCAGCATGTGACACATCTGGTCCATGGGCCAGGAGTTTGACAGCCATGATTTAGTGCATTATAAATTATCTTGCTCACCTGGTGGGTTTCAGAAGAAGAAGAAGAAGAAGAAGAAGAAGAAGAAGAAGAAGAAGAAGAAGAAGAAGAAGAAGAAGAAGAAGAAGAAGAAGAAGAAGAAGAAGAAGAAGAAGAAGAAGAAGAAGAAGAAGAAGAAGAAGAAGAAGAAGAAGAAGAAGAAGAAGAAGAAGAAGAAGAAGAAGAAGAAGAAGAAGAAGAAGAAGAAGAATTATTTATTTGTCATTACACTCGCAAGCGGGTGCAACGAAATGAGGTGCTCTTCCACAAATAAAACTGGACAACACCATTGAAAGAAAAATAAAACTAAACACAACAAACCATACAATAATCTCTATACAATTTAAAAATGTAAATGTAAATACCCCATTACTCTCAGCCATTAAATTCCACAAAAATCTTATGACCCAGCATTCAAACTCAAAACTGCACTTGGATAAAAACTGTTCTTAAATCTAGTTGTCCTTGTTCTTAATACCCTGAATCTCCTTCTCGATGGTAATAGTTCAAAGAGCTGATGTCCCGGATGAGAGGAGTCATTCAATATATTAAATATCTTCCTCTTACATCTATTCCTATACAGTTCTTCCAAAGAGGGGAGTGAGCAGCCAATGATGTTTTGGGCCATCTTAATCACCCTCTGAATTGCCTTTTTCTCTGCCACTGTGCAGCTCGAGAACCATACACAGAGACAGTAGGATAATATACTCTCAATTGAGCTCCAATAGAAGGTAGTCAATAGACTCTCAGCCAGTTGTTGTTTCCTAAGAATCCTTAGTAAATACAACCGTTGTTGTGCCTTCCTAATTAAAGCAGTGGTGTTTGCACTCCAGGTCAGGTCATTTGTAATGATGGTCCCGAGATACTTACATTCAACCACCTGTTCCACACGAACTCCCTCTATATACAGTGGCTGAATGTCTGCTCTTTTTTTCCTATAGTCCACTATAACCTCCTTGGTCTTCTTAATGTTAAATAGAAGATTATTATTTTTGCACCAGTGGGATAGCTGTAATACCTCATCCTGATATGCAGACTCATCATCCCCAGAAATAAGTCCTACAAGACTCAGAAATGGCAAGGGAAATTAGCAGTTGTCCCATTAGATAATTTTTAAAGATTGCCCAGATGGTTTTTACTTATAATTCAGCCTAACTTCAAATTAGGTTCCAATTTCTTTAATTGTCCTTCTCTTGTTTGTATACAGCCACAGATAAATTTAACCAAATGCAGTTGTTTTATCTGTATCTCAAGTGTTAAGCATTGATCAAATGGTACTCGGTATCAATTTAAATATATATGTAATATTTTAAATTTTTGTTCTAGTAAGTTACACTACTCTGTGTAAAATAGTGTTTCCCTGAAAGCCATCATGCTTTTCTGATTTTAAATTTAAATTTTATTAATTAAAATTTAAAATGCATAATATTTCTGGGTTTCCTTGAACATTAAAGTAATTCTGTATTTCTTCAAATCTATTTTCATTTCATTATGTTATCTATCTGTGGGAATGCTACATTTAGAATGAAAACCTATGATTTGTAATACTTTATTGGTTTCTATTATTTTATTTTTTTATTTTATTTACTTAAAACATTTATATAGCCACCCATCTTATAACCAACAATATCATGATGCTGTTCTTAAGGATTATCCACTCTCTGAACTGGTTATTTTAAACAGGATTTCAGAATACATCATTGGCATATTCAGAATTCATTAGTCACATTCCTGCCATTTCAGATTCACCCACAGAAAGTAAGTAGTTGTTTATTAATTTCTATGAAATATTACTTGTTCTTTAAATATTTACAAAATAATGGTATAAATGCGAACACCAAAATAAAATACAGTTATGAAAAGTGTTCCAACAGTTACAAGTATTATAAATTATTTTATTTTTAAAAAAAGAAACAAAAAGTTGTGATATCTTTATTAGAAAAAAGTATAGACTATATCTATATATTTATCTCATGCCTATATGGCAAATATACAAAAGATAGGCACATATGTTACTACTTGCATCATTAAAATGTTGGTATAAAGTCATGTTTATGTCATTGTTTATGTCATGTTTATGGCTCTCCACTGTATTTCAAACCATAGTTATTTTAATCAGGGTTACAGACTAGACTTTCTGAAGTCTCAGAAGAAACGCTAGTACCAGATTCCTCTTCAGAAAGTAAGTCAATTATAAATTTTATGTTTATTTTTCTTCAGCTTACATCCACAATAAAAATATAGTCATACACGAATCTTTTTTGCCTCAATACTTCTATGGTTCATTTATTGTTAGCTTTATTGTTTCAGGGTAAAGTATCTAACCCTTTGCTATTTATGGTGAAAGCTCCCACAAGTGCATAAAGAATGGGGAAATCTTTATATTGCTGGAGTCTGTGAGACAAACCCTTATCTCACATAGGTCCTGTTCTCCAGGACTTGTATATAAGAGAAGGCAGAACAATAATCTGTCATCACAATGCCTCTTCTTTCATTTTTATATTACCATGGCATTTGGCATTTCTAGGCCAAAAAAAAGGATCTATATCTGTTGTTTTATAATCCTTCCACCTTTCTAAATATAATACTTTTAATTAATGTTGTGTCATTATACAGATTTTTATAAATGAGCAATAACAATGCAATAACGAATGGTTGCATCAAGTTTTATTATACCCTTCAAGGTTCCAAAAGAAAGTATAACTTATTTTGTTTTTGTAGTCTTTTTTTTTTCTCCTTCTAGACAAGTCACAGATTTGGCAGCCCACTTCTTTCTCAAATTTTCTCATATTTTAATTGCTGTGTGGAGTGGAGTGGAGTGAAATGAGGTGGGGTGGAGTAAGGTGCGTGGAGAGAGGAGAGGAGGGGAAAGGTGGAGTGGGGGGAAAGGAGGGTAGAAGAGGAGAGCCATTGTGTACATGTGAAACTATATTAAGAACTGTCATGGTCCAGTTGGAGTATATAGTATAATTATATAGTAGGTTTGCTGAACATTTGCTTATGTTGGTTCAATCACTACATATCATAATTTAATTCAGTGGACAACGGAGACAAAGCTATTGAACAATCTCCTCCTCTTTCTAGCTGTATTTTTGAAAGGATCTTAATCAACCTTTATTAGAAACTGATAATGGGCATCAGTAAGATTCAAATTGTACTTTTAACTGTGGATATTAAAATAAAATGTATAGAATAATATTATTTTTATTTAGTTTAGATTTACTAACATCTTTTTCTCATCCTGCATGTGCAAAATGTTACATAGATGGATTGGATTGGATAAGAACCATATACTATAGATTTCAAATCCAATTAAGCATAGTGGATTAGCTGTATCAAGAAGTAGAAAAAATAGTTTTATATAATTTCAAACCGTGTTCTCCTGGTAGAATCAAACTAACAAAACATTAAATAAGGAATTTAAAGACAAATTGTCTTCTACAGAATACTTGCATTCTACTAAAACCCTGCAAAGTGATACTACCACAAAGTTATTCAGTGACTCCACAGTACTGCAAAGTAAGTGATGTACACTTTCTAAATTTTTGGTGTGGAAAGTAGAAACATAATACATTTCAATAATTGTGACTGACTTATCAAGGATTTTATTTTTTAAAAAATCAGCTTTATATACTTTCATATGTACTTTCACCACATTAAGAGCTGCCATGGTGCAGTGTTTAGAATGCAGTACTGCAGGCTGCCAGCAGTTTGATTCTCACCGGTTCAAGGTTGACTCAGCCTTCCATCCTTCCAAGGTCGGTAAAATGAGGATCCAGACTGTTGGGGGCAATAGGCTGACTATGTAAACTTTGTAGAGAAGGCCATAAAGCACTGTGAAGAGTTATATAAGTTGAAGTGGTATTACTATTGCTATATGTGAGAGTTATTAAGAGAGCCTTTCTGAATATTGTGAAGTTGGCTCTTCTGTTTTCTTTATAGTGCTGAATAGGAAGTCTGCATTTTGGTTTTACTTCTCCTAGTGGCAATAGTCAATAAAACATTGAATAGTCATGTTGAACAGGGAATTTATGGGCAATTTGTCTTCTACAGAAATCTTGCATTCTACCCAAATCCTGCAAAGTACTACCACTACTATGTTGCTCCATGATTCCACAGTACCACAAAGTAAGTTATAACACTTCCTGAATTAATTGTATTTAGTGTGGA
Organism: Pseudonaja textilis; assembly: GCF_049901715.1. Lineage (NCBI taxonomy): Eukaryota > Metazoa > Chordata > Lepidosauria > Squamata > Elapidae > Pseudonaja > Pseudonaja textilis. The sequence continues at coordinate 34,255,119 of NC_141996.1, forward strand.
GAAGGTAGTGCCATATTTCTTTCAAATCAAAGGAATAATAATAATACCTTAAAACATGCAGAAGTATAAATATCATTTATATAATTTCATATTATTCAGTAGTTATTACTATCAGGGAAATCTTTCCAGAAAATAGGAAATGATAGATTTGTTCCTTTAATATTCATTTTATAATGTGAAATTTGTATTATCCAAATGAAGTCTACATTTTAGTTTTACCTCTGCTGGTAGCATCTAGCTAACAAAGCACCGAATCATCACATTGACAAGGAATTTAAAGACAATATGTCTTCTACAGAATCCTTGCATTCTATGCAACCCTGGCAAAATGATGCTATTACTATGATGTCTGGTGAGACCACGGTACCCCAAAGTGACTCCACAATACCACAGAGTAAGTTATAAACATTTTTTAAATTATTTGTATTCAATGAGGGAAAAGCAGAACCATATTTATTTCAAATCCTACGCATAATCATAATTTAGCTACATAAAAAAGTAGAAATATTCACTTTACATAGGAAAGTTACTCTCATTAGGAAAACCTTTCCAAATAATATGGAGTGTTAGATGTATTTCTTTACAGGTTCCCTTTATAGTATTTCCTGAAAATGAAGGGTCCACTTTTTTTGAGATCAACCAAGTATTGATCTATTGATTGCAATAGAAACTGGCTGTTACCCAAGTCTAACATTATGGGTTAAGAGAACGTGACTGGCTCAAAATTATCCAGCTGGTTTTCATGACAAAGGCAGGACTAGAACTCATGGTCTTCTGGTTTCTAGCCAAGTACCTTAATCACTAGGCCAACTGGCTATGATATTGTACTTACAGTTCCCACTCAATGGATTCTTTAGCATCCATAATAAAACATATGTATCAATTTGGTTAAATATCAGGAGAATGGTCTTCAAGGGAATTTACTTGGAATGCAATTTACTTGAAGCAGAAAAGCAATGTTTGCAATAAATAACAGGGATCAATATCACTGTTAAACTCATGGACTGCCTATGCCTGATCTCACATTATCAAAGCAATTTGTTTGTTCCTTAAATTAATATAGTTTTTGAACCTGGATTACATATTCGGCTGTCTGATATGCTACATAGCATGAAAGAATTTAATGCTAATGCTAAATTACTCATTGGAGTCTAGAAATTCCATAAATATATTTGACTGGATAGCAACAAAAGTATCCAATGTATAATCAAAGAACAAGGTTAGATTAAAGAAAGTTGGTTCTTGATAATCATTATCAACAACAAGAATAAGAATAATAATGATAGTTTTCACTCCTTCGTTCGTCACAGCATCAAGGAAGCCAAGAGACAAAACTTTTCTTCCCAGTGCTAAATCTTCACCGACCATGGCATAGAGCTATATTTCCTTAGATAATCTGATTTTTACTGCTGCTAAGAATAGTTCTCATTGAGAAACGTATAAGCAGTGACCTGAGGTTTCATGCCTGCTGCCCACAATTACAATCCTCTTAATGTGATCATTTCCCATGTCTAACATCCTTAAAGGGCTGCTGCTTGTTTATGCTGGAGAGGCTTACTTGATTTATAAGCTGTGAAAAGGTATTCCTTCTGGCAAGTCATTCTGTTTTCACATGTATAACACACACACACAAATAGAATCAAGCAAAATAATATTGATTACTCATTTTCAAACTGATTTTGACATATATTTCTGAATCTTAAACTTGTAAGATGTAGCTCAAGGTTCTTGTATGAATTTCTAGTAGGAATCCTACGTTTACCACAACACTGTCCATCTTGTATTAGAGTAAAAAAATTACATTAGTACCACTACCTCCTGGAGCAAAAGTCAGAAGTTCCATGTTTAGATGATAAATCATTATTTCACTGATAGTGTAAATTGTATGCTTCTTATCCTCTGTAAGCCCTGGATCAAGAAAGCAAAAGACACATGAGAGTTCAGAATAAAAATAAAATATATTTCAGTACAGAAAAAAGATTTTGTTTTTAACAAAAACTAAGACATTTAATTTATTCTAGCAAAATGTATATACTTCCAAATTATTACAATACTGTGTATCTGCTGAAAAGCTACCATCATAGATGAAGGTTTTAATGAAAATACCATGGGTTAACATGCAGAATATCTGAGTCAGATTCTATGTCTGGCATTTCCTAATAACAAAAGAAAAATTCCTGCTGAAATGATGAAAAACTAATGTCCATTGAAGGCTCACAGTTTTTGAATTTTATGGGAATCAAATTGGATAAGGTTAGTTAGATGATATAAAAGACTTCTCAGTAGTGATACATCTGTAATGATGTTTTATATATGCAACTGATGATGTGAAATTGCAGACACCAATGAACAATTATGCAGTTCTTAACTAGCTGTTAAATACAGCTACTAGACCTGGGTGAAATCCGGACAACCTTTAGATCAGGGCTCTCCAACCTTGGCAATATAAGACTTGTGGACTTCAACTCTTTAAGACCTGTTGAAGTCCACAGGTCTTAAAGTTGCCAAGGTTGGAGACCTCTGCTTTAAATCACAGTAAAAAGGTAGACTCTTCTGTGTCTCTTTGCTGCCATCTAATGATCACAGGACTTTTTACAGCTCAGATCTAATAAAGTATTACAGCCCAGGTATTGTTCTTTTTTTTCTTTGATTCCCACATTTGTGCTCGAGCAGGAGTTACCTGAATTTATTTTCAGTCATCTTTAAGTAAAGTCTAAGGGGTAAATATCCTTTCTAATAAATATTACTCTGTTTAAATTGTCATGATTTAATGTCATTATCTTGACAAAGGGCTGAAGAATTCCAGGGTAATAACCCACCAAAATGCTGCCACTGTTACTCATTTCCAGGATAACTCCATACCATCACAACGTAAGTGGATGATGTGAAAGTATTAACATGATTTTTGCATAACTATAAATTAAGATATATTGTCTACATTTTAATTATGTGTAAAATTAGGTTTCTTAAGTCAGGATAGATAATTTGGAATCACTAATGAGAGAGAAAGGGAGAAAGGGAGAGGGAGGGAGGAAGGGGGAGGGAGATGCCAATGCTGTAATATTATTATATATAAGCACCAGCAAGAAAGAAATGCCTCTCTCTCTCTCTCTCTCTCTCTCTCTCTCTCTCTCTCTCTGTGTGTGTGTGTGTGTAAAATGAGTGGACAAATGTGTCACCCTATCAACCTGGGGAAGGGGATAATGAAAACTGAAGGAATCAAGATCCTTATGGAAATAACATCAAGAGTCTTAATGAAAATGATTGCTATAAATATGTGGATATATTTAAGATGACAACATCAAGTACATTGAAGTAAAAAAGGAAGAATCAGAAGTAAATATATCATGGGAATTAACAAGATCTTAAAGCCCAAACTTGGTGGAGGAAATACCATCAAGGCAATTAAAATATGGGCAATTTCAGTCATTAGATACACAGCTGGAAGAGTGGACTGGACTAAAGCAGAATTAAAAGATCTGAATAGGAAGACCAGAAAAATAATGACAATGAATTGAATCATGCCGGTCATCCATACAGTGATGTTGACAGACTCTGCTTACCAAGAAAAATAATTGGATGTGGAATATTGCAATAAAATGGAAAACTAACATGCTCTGGCACTTTAGAATTCAAATAGGCAAGCACTGCTACATAATAAACCTCAGACTAAGCAACTGTCAATAAGAAAGACAAAATAGTTTGAATAGTGGAATTGACACTACCTGGATGAAGTAAAATAGAAGAGAATGAACTGGCGAAATATCACAAATACAAAGATCTGCACATTGAAGTAGAATGGTTGTAGCATAAGAAAACAAAACACAATCAGCATTGACAAAATCATCATCAATCAATTGCAAAAGGCATCTTTATTTGCAACAGCTAACGTCCTGCAACAGTATATGTAACAACAAACAATAAAACTGCCTACTCTGGGTCTTTAGGAAGGACTCAATAGGTGAATAAAAATGTCAAATTCAATCTAAGCATTGGACTGATTGTGTGAACAACTGTAATATATCCCATCTTCTATTATGGTTGGTTGCCTAGTCAGCCAGATGCATAGTAATCATTATTACTATTAATAATACTGATAAATGGTCTAAAATCATAAAGAATGTAGATTTGTCTATTTTAAGGAAACCTGCCCATCAGAAGAATGACTGAACTACCCACAATAAATAGGCCTACTAATTCATATACTGTAAACAATGCCCTTAATACTGGTAAGTTATTGCTTCAATTGTAAAGGAATCTCCATGAAAGGAGGAGCAGAGCAAAAAGATTGCTACAGCTGGTTTTGGCAAGATTGCTCTACAGGGAGGAGGCTGGGGGAAGGAAGGTATGAATCAATTTCCTCACAATTTCTATGTCATAATCAAGATAATAATAAAGACTGTATTTCTCAAATTTACTCAGTATGTGACATGTGCCACCAGGGGAAACATCACACTTGATCATGTGTATTCTAATGTAAAGCATGCATGCAAAGCAGTGTCCCTTCCACATCTAGGACTTTCAGATCATTTATCACTGTTCCTTATACCAGCATACAACCCCCTCAGAAGGAAAACTAAGCCTGAAATCAAACTCATCAAAATCTGGCCAGAGGGAGCACTTGATCAGCTGCAGGATTATTTCTCAAATACTAATTGGAATTTATTTGAACAAGAGGATTTGGAGGAATATACAAAAACTATACTGTTTTACATCTTGACATGTGTAGATATGGTTACTGTGAATAAGCGCACCCGGATTTTTCCAAACCAGAAGCCCTGGTAGAACAAGGATGTGCAATTACTTCTCAAGACATGTGATATGGCATTCAGGTCTGAGGACAGGGTTTGGTATAACAAGGCAAGAGCGGAACTGAGGTGGGGCATCAAGGAGGCAAAAAAGGACTATAAAAGGAAGATTGAGGACTACTTCACAAATAATGATCCATAATGGGCTTGGCAGGAATTAAACACATCACTAATTACAGGGGCAGCAGCCCCATATTGATCAATAAGGATGCATCACTGGCAGAAGAATTGAACTGCTTCTTTGCCCAATTTGAACTGAATAGGTCTTCCTCTACAAACCACCGGTACTCAACTGTTCACAGTACAAGAGTATGATGTGAAGCAGGTGCTTAGAGCAGTGAATGTGAAAAGGGCTGCTGGCCCTGATGGGATGCCTGGGAAGGTACTCAAAGCACATGCTGACCAGCTCTCAGTTGTGTTTACAAATATTTGTAACCTTTCTCTTACACAAGCCATTCTTCCATCTTGTCTCAAAACTTCCATAATTATTCCAGTTCCCAAAAAGCCCTTTCCTGATACTTTAAATGACTATAGACTAGTAGCTCTCACACCCATAATTATGAAGTGTTTTGAAAGACTGGTCTTAAAAGATATACAGGATTGTCTCCCATCAAATCTTGACCCATACCAGTTTGCCTATCAGAATAACCGATCCACAGAGCTATTGCCATGGCTCTCCACGTTGCACTGAAACATCTGGAGCATAGTGGGAGCTATGTAAGGATGCTTTTTGTTGATTACAGCTCAGCTTTTAATACCATCATTCCAGATATACTGATTAAGAAGTTGCTAGAAATGGGCCTCTCCTCTCACATCTGCTGTTGGATAAAGGACTTTCTTACTAACAGACCCCAAACTGTTAGGATTGGCAGCTATTTTTCCTCCACTCTTGCTCTTAGCACTGGCTCTCCACAGGGCTGTGTGCTGGGTGCCCTTTTGTATTCACTCTACACCTACGACTGCACTCCCTCTTGTCCCACTAACTCTATAATAAAATTTGCAGACAACACCATGACTCATATCAGGAAGAGACAAGACAGCCTATAGGTCAGAGGTTCTCAGACTGGTCTTGTGGTGCAAGAGTCATAACCTCACCCTAAACATCAAAAGGACCAAAGAATTGATTATAGACTTCAGAAGATGCAAAGCAGAGCCTCTCCCACTATATATCAATGGAGTCTGTGTGAAAAGAGTTCATAGTTTTAAATTTCTAGGAACTCATATTGCTGACAACATTACTTTGTCAGTCCACACTATGGCCACTGCAAAAAAGGCCCAACAGCGCCTGCACTTTCTGAGGCTGCAGAAAAATAGTGGTCTGGGTGAGAAGTTGCTACTTACTTTTTACTGTTCTACCATCGAGAGCATTTTGGCATACTGTGTAACGATGTGGTATGCTGGGTGCTCTGTAGCGGATAAGAGATGCTCCAGAGAGTTATAAACACAGCACAAAAAATCATTGGTTGCTCTCTTTCTTCTTTGGAAGAGATTGCAAAGACCAGACTTCTCTCTAGAGCACTAAAAATCTCCACAGACCATTCTTATCCTGGACATTCATATTTTGAACTGTTACCATCAGGGAGGCGTTATAGGTGTCTTAAAATGAGGACTAATAGACTGAGAAACAGTTTCTTTTCCAAGGCAATAACTGTCTTGAATCAAACAATGCATATGTGATTTAGCCCTATGTATATAGTGGCATTTTTAAACTATCTAACTTACTACATGTTTTAGATAGGGTTTAGACTAGGTTTTTAATTATTATTTTAATTTTTAAATACTCTGTAGTGTGATTGTGTTGTGGTGTTTGGGAGACGGTGCTGGAGTAGCTTTCAAATTTCATTGTATTTGTAGAATGCAATGACAATAAAGGTATTATATTCTATTCTAAGATTGAAAAGATTTATTTCATAGCTCTAACATGTATCATCCTACCTGTACCTGCCATTAAAGAATGAAAAGCTGAAGATATGGTTGTCCATATTCTGAACAGAATTATTGAGATAATTTACAGTTGCCAGGGAAGCTGATGTGTTAATCCTTGTTAGGATCATTCCAAGATGCCCGGCTTTGTTTATATAGCAGTATAGAGTTTAGACATCTTCATCCTTGGAAATCATTTTCACATCTAAGCCAAAGACTCGGTCTTTAAAAAGGGAGGAAAATAGATGGGCTGTACTTCCAGAAATTATTTCAAAAGTTGCACAAACAAAATACAAGTAATCCTCATTTAGTGAATGTCTCATTTAGCAACCATTCGCTTATGATGGTTATGAAAAGGGTTAGGGTTAGGGTTAAGTTCTTTTTTGTTTCTAATTCATCTTGTGTCGGTATCTGAGTCTTATTAGAGCCATGGTGGCACAGAGTTCAGTACTGCAGGCTGCTTCTGCTGACTGCCGATTGCCTGCAATTTGGCAGTTCAAATCTCACCAGGCTCAAGGTTGACTCAGCCTTCCATCCTTCCGAGATGGGTAAAATGAAGACCCAAATTGTTGGGGGTAATATGCTGACTCTGTAAATTGCTTAGAGAGGGCTATAAATCACTTAAAGCGGTATATAAGTCTAAGTGCTATTGTTAAACTGCAAATGCCAATGTGTTACAGTATAATTCTTACCCCTATAAATGCCATCCAATGCCACACAGCATTGCAAGACTACAAATAAAAGGTTTTTTTAATATCATGCCTCTTACCCATTGAAGTAGCATAAGCCCCAATATATTATTGTAAGAGATATGAAGTGCAATAGGATAACAAGTTGGAAAATAGATCATGTGTTATGTCAGTAAGCTGGACATTAAAGTACCAGGGATAAGGCATTAGTTAAAACTCTTACAAATTTTTCCAGCAAGTCAACCCAACAGATATATAGTTATATCCTGTTTTTATAACTGTAGGTATCATTTTTAAAGCTGTTGTGAACAAGACTGGTGGCGAAATATCCTTTTACTGCTGACAATGTTTGTGGTCTCCTTGGTTGTTAAAGACTGCAACCAGCACAAAGAGCACAAGATGGATTGCATGGCATCCTGCCATCTCTTGCAACATCCAGGGCCTGCCGCTAAGATGGCTCCTGGATCCTGTCTAATGTTGACTCCATTATAGTTAATTGCTTTGAATAATTTGTCTCCATGTGATAGTTAAAAAAAAACCCACTCATAATTTAGAGATGTAGAAAAAATAACTGTTCAACGCTTGCTTATAGTTTTCGTTATAATAATTTTGGTACTGTACCCTTTCCAGGTTCTACAATGGTTCCAAAACACAGTACATTTCCCTGGCCAGGAGTTGTGACATTTCTGCTTCTCTTCTGCACATGCTTAATTATTTGTGTGATCAGAAAATGGTGTCAGCATCAAAGAAAAATGTAAGTACTCTGTATGCCCCTCAAAATTGCTACTTCATTTTGTGTATCATTGTGAAATTACTCCTATACAAAACAGCAAGATTAATTGCAAAAAGAATTCTTTATATTTAGAATGAAAGAAACCAGCAGGCTTTTTTGTATTTTTAGAAAAGTTATTAATAAGATACAACAAAGAGTTACTATGACAACAAAATATGGCAGTGATTGCCCACTAAAAATCCTACATACCTTATAGTTATTTAAATAAGTAAAAAACACACAGTAAGGTCCATATAATATTAATTATCAGCATGAGACTAAACTATTGAAATCTGGGTCATATTAAGTGATATATTCTCATGTTTAAAGAATGGCATATCTATAATATTTAAAAACTATGTATGTCAGGGCAACTGAATAAACCATTACTGTAATACTTTATTCTTGATTTACCTTGTGATTTCATTATCACAAATCAACCCAGTGGCTTTGATATGCATTGATTTGGTATTACTCAAAAGAACAAAAAGAAATTCAAGTATCTTAGCAATACTACTAATTTTAATAGTTCAGAAGTTGTGGGAGCATCATCACCTGAGACTTTCAAGAAGAGATTGGACTGCCATTTTTTAAAAATGGTGTAGGGTCTCCTGCTCGGGGTTGGGGGGTTGGACTAGATGACCTAACAAGGTCCCTTCCAACTATGTTAATCTGTTAACCTTTCATTGAAAGGGTATATTAGGTCCCTGCTTCAATGTAAATTAGTGACAGGATGGACCTATTTTTATGCCTAATTATGTTTTCATGGTATTCATTTGCTTCTTAATTGTATCTAACTATTCTGATTGCTTATTGTGTATGTTCATTTGCTGCACATTTTAAACAGGATTATTTCCATTATAGTATGAACAAACCTCCGTCTTTCAAGCCACCTCCTCCACCAGTTAAGTATTCGTCCATCCAAGTCTATAATGAAATTTACTCATCCAGTGATGAATTGGAAAATCTGAAATCGGCCTGAAAATCTATTACGATCCAGCATCAAATGGCGTGCTTCTACTGTATGGCTTTTATAATAAATGGCAAGCGTGGTAGTGTCGCACATTCCCATTTGGACTGCTTAATCTTGTATTTCTGCTAAAGTATATGACATTTAGCATAGTCACAAACCCATATTGCCTTTTGTAATTGGCACATAATGAAATCAAACATATGGCAAATGAGAGCTAGTGAGCCTTGGCAGAGGAACACTGAGTCTGTATTCAATATACAAATGTAATTCATTGTTTGAAAGACTAGGGATGCATGAAAGACTATATGTATGATAGCAATAATCTCAACTATGTTTCTTTACATCTTATAGCTACATGTTTGCTAGAGTGGAGATGCTTGCAAGGGTTACCTGTTTTTCCAGACGGTGGCTTAAAATGAGAAAGCCACATTACTGTATATGAATAGAAAGAATCAGAAGTGGTATTCAGCAGGTTCTGACCAGTTCTGGAGAACCCATAGCAGAAATTTTGAGTAATTCAGAGAACTGGCAAATACCACCTCTGACTGGCCCTGCCCCCATCAATTCTCGGGCAAGTCCCAGCTGATTGGCTGGGTCTTCTTTGTTTGCCCTACACAGGAGAATGGAGCTGGAAAGCAGGTTAGTGGGGTGGGGAGGGAATGGGATTTTGCAATATCCTTTCCCTGCCATGCCCACCAAGCCACGACTACAGAACCAGTAATAAAAAATTTCAAATCCCACCACTGGAAAGAATCAATAATAAATTAGGCACAAATGCAAAGATTCCATTAGGGAATTCACTTCCACTAGCTGTATGTACAACTATGTGTAGAAATAAATGGATTTGCAAAAAACTGAAAATGAAAGAACAAACTCCAATAGAATAGAATATATGTATCTCCAAGTTGAAATGTGGAGTCCTTGGTGCTCTTTGAGTTTGACTGTTTGCTTGCAGATGTCTCATTACCCTATTCGATAACTTCATCAGTTCAAGTAGTCCTCAACTGACAACAATTCATTTAGTGACCAAAGTTACAGCTGCGCTGAAAAAAGTAACATGACTATTTTTCACATTATCGTCACAGCATCCCCATAGTCATGTGATCAAAATTGATGATTTTATGATGGTTGCAGTGTTCCAGGTCATACTATCACCTTTTGCAACCTTCTGATAAGCAAAGTCAATGACGAAGCCAGGCTCATTTAACAACCATGTTGCTAACTTAACAGCTGCAGTGATTCATTTAAGAACTGTGGGAAGAAAGGTCATAAAATGAGGCAAAACTCACTTAACAACTGCTTTGCTTAGCAAGAGAAATTTTGGGCTCAGTTGTGGTCATAAGTTGAAGACTACTTGTATGTAATATCCCTGGTGGAGACTGACTCTGAGGGAGAGGAGGAACAGCCAACAGGGAGTGGAAGTGTGGCTCCGGAGGTTGTGGAGGAGGCTGGGAAAGGGCAGAGGCTGGCTGGGCAGTCAGAGGGCCATCCCCTCTCCATCCTAGGGCACACAGGGAGGAGAGGATAAGGGAGAGATGTGGTCTACAGGGGAGGAGAGGGCATTAATCCTCTTCATGGGCTGCAGCTGTGACAACTGGATAAGAGGACAGACATGCGTATGGGCGAGTGCTGGAAACAAAGCATGGAAATATGTCTAGTTTATTGTTCCTCTCTGAGTTTGGCATCCTTCCCAGTATGTGTTCTGATATCTATGGACATCTTCAAGCCCTTATCTTGCCTAGTTTGTTTTTTACTCTTTATAATTTAAACAGCATTTCCTCCTTCTTGTAACTGCTTGCGTGGGAGTTTTTTGTCTCCAGTCAAGGATATTTGGAGCTTGGAAGCAATGTGAAGGAATAAAAGGGGCTTCATCTGTTTTTTGTGATTGTGTTTATTTTGTGTACCACCCTGGGTCATCACATTGTAATAATGAGTGTGAGCTTTGCTTCCTCTTTATATGCAGTAGCTTGCCCTGTCAGTGTTGGTGGGATTGTTTTTCCTTTGCTAGTTCCTTAATCAACGTTTTGTTTTCTGCTTGGTTGTTTCCCTGGTGTTAATCCCTGCTTAGCTGGGTATTGGCTGCTGGAGTTGATGTATTCTGGTCTTTTTGTTTACTCTGTTGATGGCTGATCTGTCTGAATGTCAAACTTCTTGGAGTTCTCTAACATTTTTGGATTTAGCTTGATCTAGAATACTTGAAATTTTACAGTTGAGAACTTGGTTGAATCTGTCCATATGTTGTGAGATTAAGCAGTTTTCACTGTGTCTTCTGACTGCTAATTGGTGTTCATGGATGGGCTCTGCCAGTTTTCTGCTTGTTTGTCCTACATAATATTGTAGGACTTACATAGTAGGTTGTAGGTGATTCTTGGTTTTTTCCCCCTTCAGCTACTGGGTCTTTTGGTTTACTTATTTTGTTATGGTCTGTTGCACAATCAGCCAGATGTTTAGACTGAATTTGGCATTTTTATCTACCTATCAAGTTCCTTCCAAGAATAAACAGGTGTTGTTTGTTATATTAAAAATAACATTGTAAGCTGTCCCAAGGAAAGCTGCCTTTTGAAACTGTTGATAATTTTGTCAGTGCTAATGGTATTCAAGAGATGCTGCAATTGTTTTGTGATTGCACCGAAGACATCTATTACTATTGGCACCGAAGACATCTATTACTATTGGTACTACCTTTGTTTCTTTTGCCACAATCATTCTATTTCTATGTGCAGGTTTTTGTATGATGTTATCTTCTCCAGTTCTTTCTCCTCTATTCTGCTGTCTCTGGGTTTTGCCATGCAAATTGTCCAGACTCTTTTTTTATTTCTTCTTCTCAGTTTTGTATGCTTTTCTTCTTAAAGTTTGGTCTTGTGCAGCAAGAATTAATCCCTCTGTTTCTTTCTATAACTTTGCTACTCTTAATCAATTTGTCTATTTTATTATCCTATTGGTTCTTGTTTGTGCTATCTGCTTTGCCTCGTGTTTTTTTTTAGGTATTAGCCATGTAATATTTGTCTTGCCATGTTTCTTTTCTGTTCTTTTTGGTCCTTCCTGCAGTCCATCCATATATCATCCACTTCCCTGTTTGGAGCAACACTGGCCTTTTGGAGGGCTTTACAATATTTGTATGCTACAGTAATGATATGTGGTCATAATTTTGAGAGGGCATGGTTTCTGTTTGGTAGTATTATCTTTTTCATAGCTTGAGTTGGCTGTGTTGTAGACAGATCAGTGGTTGGGCACTTAAGTTGGGCATCTACTTAGTTAAAAGATGTTGTATAGGCGGTGTGTTTCCTTTTTCTGGTGTTCTGGGTTGCTGCAATGTGTTTGTGTTCATCTGAATAATGTTCTTACATAGCTCTCTTATGGGAAGTTGAGTTGTTATTTTGGTAATGGAGCACTTGGCTATCTACTGTGGTTTGTTTTTCAATAGGCTTGCATTTCTAATTTGCTATTGTATGTAAGCAGGAAGCAAACTGCACACACACTTGTTCTAAGGTTGTTACTTAGTTGAGTAGTGAAACATCGGCAAACAAGCCACCAAACTCAAAGAGCACTAAGACCTCCCCAATTAAAACTGTTCATAATTTCTCAGGTCAAAGCATTTCTTTTTAGAAATTGCATACTTTCCATATCTTGACTAAACATTGTTCAGGGGAGTATATTTCAGTTGTGGAGAAAAAAAATTGCAGGCACTGATTACCCTGCGGACTAGATAAGTGTTTATTTTTTAATGCTTAACTGATGAAACTGTTAAACAGATTCATTTCTTTCTAAACCTAAAGCCTAATTTATGTTCAAAATGTTGCTATTATATTGCTCTGTTTATGGCTACTGTAATGCTGTATTATACCCCTCTCCAACCCATTACTGAGCCAATCTTAAATTCACATAAATCTCTAGAGAAAGATGCTAATTCTGGAAAGGTAGAAGGAAAGAGAAGAAGAAGGCAACCAGCAGCAAAGCAGATCAATTCATTTTCTGCAGCAATGTTGGAAGACCTCAAAGTTAGAGATATATCATTATATATCATTATTGGTGGGGAGGAATCTATCTAAATGGCTGCTGGGAGTCCAAAAGCCCAGTTTTTAAATGGTATTTTCTCTCTTATTTCATCACTGTCCAAGGGCAGACTCAAGGTGCATAAAATCTATTTGGCCTTGTGATCTATTATCTTGGGATGAAGTCAGTGTGCTGGAAATGACCAGCAACAGTTGCAGTGAAGGTAGGAGAGCAACAGTAGCAGTAACAAATTCTAGACCAACATAATGTTCTGCCAACTCAAAGATGAGTAGATAAAAAACGCTATGCAACCATCTTGAATTTGAAAGGGAAAGAGGATTGTGAGTGCAGATGATATATATGTTGCATTTGTTTTAAATCCAAGAGATCTTTCTGTGAGAACACGTGTCTTCTGCTACATTTTCCTTGCATAGCCTTAGAAGACAGTACTGACTCTTCAGTAGGGAAAGCCTCAAAATTAGGTTTAAGTATTTGATCGTTAATTAAGTTTCTTTCAACATTCTTAGGCCAAGCATGTTAAGATAATAAATGTGGCTTAAATGTCCCTGATTTTAGTGAGCCTGGCCTATGTATGACTCACAATGAAACCAATTCTTATTCCCTTCTTAGATGACTCAAAGGGGAAACTAGCGGACTTTCCCACATGTCAAGGACCCCACTTTTAGGAAAGAGATCTGTATAAGCTCACAGAGTGCCCAATTGTGTCCTGAATGGGATGAAGGTTACCCACCCAATAACAACTCAACATATTCGATATAGTCACTTTTGCAGGGGGCGGTATTCTCTATGCTGAGCAGCATTGGCAAATGATAGAATCACAATGATTGCACCACAAAAAAGAAGATGGGAATTAGGGTTAAGAATATCACTCCCCTCCATTCAACTTTATTCTAAATTCAGGTCTCTGGTGCACAAGGATGTTCTCTCCAAAATGGAGAGAGACAGTGACAAACAACTAAATGCTCTAATAGCAGAACATGAAGGATATTACCATTTCATTGTTACCAAATCTTATTTTAATCCCTGATTCATGTTCTAGTTATGATTTTTATGAGCATTGGGCAATGATATTTTTCTTTCAGTGTTCACATATAATTCAAATTAGTATTGCATATCCTAAACGGCATTTAGAGAGTAATTTGACAATTTATTATTTTGTTATATATATGTAACTGTTATGTCATAGTCACTTAATTTATATATACGTACATGCACATTTACACATAAACTGAAGTATATATATTTGAAGCATGGATGGAAAAACTAATAAATTATGATGTTGATGTATATGTAATAGTGCCCAATCACCACAAGGTGGCTCTATAGTTCAACATTTTATCTTGTTTCAGGCATAATAAAAATAACATCTTTCAAGGATTTCTGGTGATTTTTATCTACAATCTATATAGTTTTCTTGGTAGCAATTTGGAAGTGATTTGCCGTTGTGATCTGCAATTTCCCCCCAGCTTCATGCTCAACATGAAACTCTATAGTTTATTGAAGCATATCTTGAAGATACCCAAACTAAGTATAGAACCATGCCTAGTCTCAGAAATAGTCAACCACATGTTTTATGATAAGAACTCAGACTAATAGTAGTCACTAGTTTGCTAATGCAGTAAAGTGAAAAATGAATATGTGAGGCTAAAAAGAGATAACCATACAGACAAAATAAACTGAAAATAGTATTTATCAGAGGGATTTTCAAGAGATTTGTGGGTGTTTTCAGATCGATGGTTTGAACAAAAAGTGTGCAACAGCTATTCTGTCTTTCTTAGCAGACTTTAGTAGAAGGTAAAAAGATGAGAAAAGCTGTAGGAGAACACAGGGCATTTACAAGTAAGAAATAGTATTTTCTGGTCACTGTTAAACTTTGTGAATTAACGAGACAGAGCAATGGTGTAATAAAAACTTCCTTGGAAAGCACTTTGTATGATATAGAGCAATTTTTCCCAATGTGGTGTCTCTGGGATTTGGGGAGATGGGCCAAGAGATCAGAAGGACACAAGCTTGAAGAAAAATAATTGGACTAAAGAATCTGCCTGTTACCATTCTGTATATTCTGCAAGAACCATTAGACTCTTGAAAAGTTCATCTTTCATCCATTCAGGTCTCTCAGCTTAAGTTCAACCGACAAGATGCTTTAGGTGTCACTAGTGTGCCATTTCAACAAGTAAAATGATCTCCCAATCTTTACAAAATTAAATTGAAAAAAGTATTTGGATGCTTGTGCAAAGTTGTTGAGGAGGATATCAAAAAAATTGTTGCTGTCATCCTAACTTTCATTTTCCCAGAAGCAAGTAATTGGCTACTATGAGAAACAGGATACTGATAAACTCTTGACTTGATCCAACCGGCAACATCCTGTTGATGTATTTGAGCCATGAAGTTCTGTCCAGTATGATTAACCAGGCATAATTTCATGGCACAAATATATAATCTGGACATTGCTGGTTGGTTCAGATCAACAGCTTTTTTATCAGTATGCTGTTTCATTTGAATTTAAGATAAAAAAGATAATTCAAAAGTAAAACATAAATGCCAAACAATTGAAATAGATAAATTCATAAAATCATCTGTGAAATGAGCAAACAGCAGCTATTGGAACACCTCTACTTTTGGTTGAATGTTCCACATAAAGGCCTGTTTTCCTGTTATCGTTACCTAGATTTTTCTGTATTTTAGTTTTTATTATGGATTTTCAAAGGAAAAAATGGCCCAAGAAGTTAAAATGGCAAAACACTCAGCTGAACTGCCCTAGAAGCCTCCTCACAAAATAGATTTTCAGTAAGTTAGCTTCTTAGGCTTCAGAACATTCTGATATGTGGGTAGCACAAGTCTCCATTTTTATATAAAGGTGAAATAATTGTTTAGCCACCACTGCCAGTTGATTTTATAAGCATGTTATTTTTGTATATATCTTAATGCTACAAATCAGACTTGTATTTGAATATCTGGCTCATGAGATCAGTTTACTACAGTAGTAAACTTTAATGTTGATATTTTATTTATCGAATTATTTTAACTGGAATGGGAATCATTTGATGCTGAGTATTTACAGCCTATACATAATAGAAACTCCCAAGAGTGGAACACTGAATTAAAATGCCGTCTTGGTTTTCAACAGCAGTATTATTTCTCCAATGAATAAAAACTGATTACTATTCCCATGTAAAGCTCCCAAGTGGTTTATTGGCCATGAGACAAGAGGCATGCTAATAAGCAATACAGGCGAATGTTTTCTACATGTATCATGTAAACCGGCACTGAATAATACACTTTAATGGGTTGCACAGGTATCTGTTTCAGCAATGTGGTGAATCTAGTATGTTCTGAAATAAAACTTGCTTCCATACTGATTGTTTTGTTTATATTTAGAAGTGTGTCATTGCAGTCCAAATCAGTCATCTTAATTATGCGGCTAAGCTATAATCAGGTGTTCAAGAACAATGCTAATCATAAAAGGCTTACCATCACTGAAGAGATAAATTTCTCGGGGAAAGAAGAGGAAAGACAATTTGATGTCAACTGTGCATGAAGCGTGCTCATAGAGTATAAAAATATGCTTTGAATTATGTCATGCAAACCATTACTTTACTCTTGAAGATTCACTCAAGCTTCAGCTAAATGAAGATCTGAATATTTAATCAAGGCATTACATGCAGTTTAGAACCAATGCACTTGGCATAAAAATGGAAACCATGTTATCATTAAAAATTAAAATTAATCAGTGATTTTGATAAGTTCTGGGGGTTTAGACTTAAAGAAAGGGACATCGTTCAATGTGAAATTTCATGTTCAAGTCCTGCCACCTCCAGGAAAGAGTAGAAAGGAGAGAAACCCTGTATAAAATGGAGAGTTGCTGTTATAATAAATTTCCCAGGTTGTGGAATAAAGTCCAATATAGCTAAAGGATATCAGATTGGAGGAAGGTGATGAAAGTACGGTACCAAATGAACCAGTATAATATAGCCTCCTATGTATAGGTAGTTGTCAACTTATGACCAGTTGAGCCCAACATTTACTGCTGTTGAGTGAAAGATTTGGTAAGTGAGTTTTGCCCCATTTTATGACTTTTTGGCCACAGTTGTTAAGTGAATTGCTAAAGTTAAGTTAGTAACATTGTTAAGTGAATCTGGCTTCCCCATTGACTTTGCTTGTCAGAAGGTCACAGGAGGTGATCTCATGACCCAGGCAACTATCATAAATATAAAGCAATTGCCAAGCATTTGAATTTTGATCATGTGACCATGGGGATGTTGCTATGGTCAGAAGTTTGAAAATGGTCATAAATCAATTTTTTCAATCCAATTGTAACTTCAAATGGTCACTAAATGAACTGTTGTAAGTCAAGGACTACCTGTACTATATTATAGTGCCTCTGGTCAATATATATGTATGTAGATTTGTATATATGAATGATCATACACACTCACATATACAGACAGTGGAGAACAGGTTCTGGAGAATTGGTAGCAGAAATTTTGAGTAATTTGGAGAACCGGTAAATACCACCTGTGGTTGGTCCTTCCCCCATCTATTTGCTGCCTCCCAAGTCTCAGCTGATCAGAAATCCAGTTGATCAGCTGGGTCTTCTTTTGTTGCCGTGCACAGGAGAATTGAGCTGGAAAACAGGTTAGTGGGGTGGGGAGGGATTTTACAGTATCCTTCCCCTGCTATGCCCACAAAGCCACGCCCACAAAGCTACACCACGCCCCCCCATACCACACCACGCCCACCAAGCCACGCTCACAGAACCGGTAGTAAAATAATTTGAATACCACCACTGACAGACAGCTACATGTCTCCTCAAAGACAGACAGATATATGTCTCCAACAAAGAGAAAAGCGATACAATATATATCAACTGCAAATTTAAATTAAGAAGTATAGTTGTGTATGATAAGTTTTTAAAGGCCTGTTCTACAATTAGTCTAACACATTTCAAATCCTGTTGAGTTAATAATATTGAAGAATACTTTTCATACTCATGCAGTAAGGAATTAATGGACTCTGACAACTAGTAAGAGCATTTAGGTAGTTCTCTGATTGATTTCAAATACCACAGTGAGGCAATTTAACCTGCAAATTAACACTAAGTTGAATTCATAGACTCTTGTGATAGAAGTAATAGGTGAGCATTTAAATGTGAGCATTTAATGTTCTTAAAAGTATAAGAAACAAGAGCTTTCACAGAACTATTTTCAGACATGCAAATATAACCCTGAGAAAACTTGTGGTTATGTCACATTGAGGGCCAATGTGTCTATTAATTTGGAGACACTAATATGTAGAAACAAATGCACATTTACATCTTTTATTGTTTGCCTCCTGATTCAAACGTTCTACTCATACACCTCACACCCACACCATGAATATCATTCCCTCTTAATAACCAGCCTATCCGGCTACATTTGAGTTCCAGAAGAACAGGCCAAAGGTCAATACAGAACACTTTTCTCTATGTCCCAAGGATTTCAGATTCCATATATGCTTATAACTTCCAGAAGATTTGACACTCTATCAAAATTTAGCCAGTCCCACCTGTGAAATACTATTTCACATTGGCAAATTGTATGTTGAATGTCTGTTTATGAAATAAATGGAAATAGCACAATATTTTGTTCTTATTTGTTCACTCAACTTCTTTATAAGTTGTAGGACCAACCTGAAGCTCATCAGATAACATTTAGTGACAAAAATAATACAAGAATTCAGACACTCTGAAAGGATGTGTGTATGTGTGTGTTTCTTTACAAAACTATACATCTGTTTGACAGCTGAGGTAATTTGGAGTTGTGGAATTCAATGTTGTTGTATGCTGATATGATGTATTAACACACATTTGCACAACACATTCAAGATTATTGAAATAAAGTTTATTCCACCAAATTTTCAAGGATTGCCATTACACAACAGACTGGATCACACAAACTGGATACATGCAGTAATGACTCAAATATGAATGGCACGGTTTATGTTGTAGGAGCACATAGCCCTGATTCTTTCTATAGAAAGAAGGAAAGTGATGGGATATGTAATGGCTGCCCGCCCAAAGTAATGCTATACATGGGAATGTATTCGACTGAATCACTTTTCAGTTAAGGCAAAGGCACACTTGAAGGCTCTTATGTTAGAGAAATGTTATTCAACTAATTCTGAATTCTCTAGATGGTTTAGACTCCCTCCATTCTGTCTCGTGGACAATATCAATAGGACATTGTCCTCATGAACTTAAATTATTTGCATGCTTATAATTATTATTCTATTAGCCTCCTTTCAGAGTATGTTTAGCTAAACAATATAAGTCTCTAATACAGCTAGTCCTTAACTTATGACCACAATTGAGCCCAAAATGTATGTTGTTATGTCAAACATTTGTTAAGTGAGTTTTGCCCCATTTAACAACCTGTCTTGATCAATTGTTAAGTCAATCACTGCAGTTGTTAAATTAGGAATGTGGTTGTTAAGTGAATCTGGTTTCCCTGTTGACTTTGCTTATGAGAAGGTCACAAAAGGGGATCGCATGACCCCGGGATGCAACAAATGTCATAAATATGAACCAGTTTCCAAGCATCTGAATTTTGATCATGTGACCATGGGGATTCTGCAATGTTGTATGCGTGAAAAACAGTCATGTCTCTTTTTGCAGCACCGTTGCAACTTCAAACAGTCACTAAATGAACTTTTGCAGGTCGAGGACTGCCTGTAGTAAAAAAAAATTCAGCTTTTTAAATAGCAATATAACACAGTCCATTTTACATCTGACGTGTGCTGGCTACGTGTATTACAACCTTATGATACATTTTAGTAGAGACATAGTCCCATATATAAATACAGGTGCACATACAAATCAGAACGCAATAATTTATTCCACTGATGCACTGACACTTGGAAGAGCGGGAGGAAGTTGCATGGAACTGGGTGACACCAAATCAGAATGACTCAGGGGAACTTAAATAGCCTGCCATTAGGAATAAGATACTCTTTTTGGTGCCTGGGGGGAATGAGATTTCATCTGAACAACAGCTGATACTTTATTGCATACCTGACTTTGTGGATCCACATTCATCTTGCTCACTGAGTTGTTCTCATTCTCCCACAAACAGAGAAACTCTGCTTCAATATGCCTTTTTTGAAAGATTTAATTGAAAATACTGTTATTCATTATCAATAGCACCACACCATAATGTATTTTCAAGGCTGTTTGGTTTTGGAACTTTATTAACATAAAGGATTATTTAAAACCCACTAGAGATCTTGGGATATCACATCAAGACTGAAGCTGATGTCTGGTACATTACAAAGAAAACAGTACAACAACCCATAGCACCGAGAGCCAGCCCATAAATAATATTGTTTGTTAGGTTTAGCTAAAATGCTGGAAAACAGAATGTGGGTTTTTTTTTAATCTCAGGAATCTTTATCACGCTGGAGTAGAAACTCTCCCAAGAAATGCCAATAATTACATCCAATAATAATATTGAAGTTGTAGAAAGCCACAGCTGACAGACAGACAGTGGTACTTGATCTCTATTACTGGTCAGCAGTGGCTCAGTGAATGTAGTATTGCATGCTAATTCAGCTCACTGCCAGAAGTTCGATCCTCACCAGTTTAAGGTTGACTCAGCCTTCCACCCTTTCTAGGTCCGTAAAATGAGAACCTAGATTGTTGGGGGCAATATGCTGACTCTTTAAACCACTTAGAGACAGCTGTAAAAAGCACTGTGAAGCACTACATAAGTCTAATATGTATTGCTATTATAATTGCCTACCTTGAATTTTTCTGTAGAATGATAACATCATAGAGAAAGGTGCAATTCTGTGAAAAACTTAAATCCTATAGAAATTTGTTATAAGGCTTCGAACAAGTTAGATGCTATATAATATATACTGCACAGAACTAACACTTGAGCGTATAGAGAAAATGTTTCAGAGTTTCCTCCCATGGTGCTTGGTGGGGCAAAAACAGATGTTTCTGTTACTCTGTCAGTGCAGTTTTATTTGTGGTGTCCTAGAAAGGAGGCTGTTCAGGAATATATATACCTAATGGAGGAAAAGGTCATCTGTTCTAAATGTAAAGGTGTTTTCTTTCTAACCTCATCCTATCACCAGGTTGGTTTTCCTTTCCCACAAAATGTTTTAGATTGGTGAATGAGTCTAACAACAGGGCAATTATTATGCCAAACAAGTTGGAACAGAACTAACTTCATCAATATTAAAATTATTTGGGGAATCCTACTGAAAAAAAATATTAAGTCATAAATTACAAGATTCTTGTAATTTATTGAGAAAGAGAAGCAAAGAGAGGGAAAGTTAAAAAGAGAAAGGAAAGGAAAAAAGGAAAAAGAAAGGGAAGGAAGAAGGGAAGGGAAGATAACCTATACATAGAGTAAACTCTTAACCAATTTTTATTATTTCTGAAATTTGCATATTTATATATCACCAAAATTTGGTGGCAAGTGGCTAATTTTCTACAACTTGGCCTGCTCAATCTAATAGTGTAGCTATCATCAGCCATGGTCCACACAGTGGTTCTTACAAATAGTGAAATACAAATTAAGTCATATGAACTAAACTTAATCAGGATCACTGCTAGTCACTTCAAAACTATCCAGCTTCATACAGTAGACATAGTGATCATTCAAGAATGAATGAAACCTAAATCTGTCAAATGTTTGATAAAGTACATGTACCCTTTAGTTCTACCGACAGTGGGCTCTCTTCCAAAGCATTGTGTCTGTCTATTAGTAAACTCTATTATCAGGTTGCAAGTGCGAGAGGATTTTTTGGAAGTGACTATGAAACTATGTGATACATCCTATGATGAAAAAGGTTATGAGTATTAAATAAAGCCACCAAAGAATTTTCTGGATATTTCAGAATGTGGAATTTTCTGAATGCTTCCATAAATATAATGTAGCTTCATCACAGTGGTAAGACAATAAGTGGGATTATACATAATACTAAGTTGCGGTTCATGGTTTGCTGAATAAAATATAATTGGTAGGTTCACACAACATGCTAAACCATTAAGAAATGGTTAAAGCCACAATGGCTGAGTTCATATATATTTTAGGGCTCACATCAGAATGCATTTAAGCAAGACGTTGGTTCCTAGTCACATCTTCATATTCAGAACTTGAGAGTTTTTAAATCTTCAAAGAAATTCTACTTACCAGCCACAAATCTATGTCTTTCCCACCATTTTTTAAAACTTCGTTCCTTTCTTTGATCAAAAGAAAGCTAGAATATAGTCTCCAGTTTGGCTAACCTTAGCTGGGACTAAATTCTGTGATTAAATTTACAGAACTTATTAATTGCAGTTATTTTAATTGCTATTAAGGAAATATTACAGTATCATAGAGTTGGAGCCTGCTCTGTGCAGAATCCACAATGGCATCTCTAAGATACGACTATCCAGCCTCTGAGCGAAGAACTCTTATGAAGACTATTTTAATCATTTCAGCCTGTTCCATTGGCTGCCAGCTTGTACAGTTAAGGAAGTTTCTCCTCATGTACAGTATATCTTGAACATCTTTCACTGATTCTTATCCTGTCCTCTGGGTCAATAGAGAATTCCACTCCTTCTGAGTGACAACACTTCTTTGGCAGTCACAGAATTGTTTGTCTCCTCTGCTCTACTAATAACATTTGGCTTGAAAGCTATATCATGTGGTAACTGTTGGCAATTTCCAGGCCTGGTGATTTCCTACCTACCAGAAATGTGTGCAGGGAAAGATGGCAAACTGCAAACTTTCACTTTACCATTTAAATTTTGTAATTTAAAAAAAACTGAACTCTTGACTATGCGTAAGAAGAACTCAATTTGAGGGATATATGTGCAGGCAAAAATTCTTAACTTATACTCAAGTATATATGGTACTCCTTGTAGAATCAGTGGCATTCTGGAGCTGGACCTTAGGGATATAATTCAGGTTCTTCAATTTATTCAAATCTTTCTTTCATCCTACCCAGTTGGAAAGTGGCAGGAACAGGCAATTGAAGAGTGAACAATGGCAAACACCTAGGCAACAAGGTATGCCATTGTATTATTAACTTCTCATTTTAAATACTTCTCAGTCAAGGACTGGCAAACTTGTTCTTTTCACTTAAAACAAATACTTCTATGCAAAAACATACAAACACACCCTTATTGTTCTAAGCAACATGGAACATATGCTAAGTAGTGTTCACAGCAGAAAAACACACACACAGTTATCTCATTAGAAAAATTCATAAATTGTTCAATAGCTAGCAAATTATACTTTTAGACATATTGTGGACATTCTTGTATTTTTTTACAGAAATTATTCTCTATCACCAATCCAAGATGTTGCAGGAATAGAAACACTTAAAGTAACACTCTAAGATTCTAAGAGAACTATTTAATAATGTAGGAATGAACACATGTAGAAATAATTCTGTGACACTTTTACTGTGGCATAACCTTTGTAGATTAAAATCAGTTTCATTAAATATTTAAAAAATGAATATTTGGATTGCAATTTCTAGATTTTTGCCTTCTTCATTTGTAAAGAATGTATGCATTATTAAAACAAAACATAATTAGGAGCATCTCCACATAAAAAGTTTTGCTTTGCTATGGAACTACCACTAAATTTGGTTGCTTGTATAATGTCAACTTATTTGAAACATTTAAAAAAATTTTTTACTTCCACTATATTTTAAGAGGAAAAAATTATTTCTTGCTTTTTAACATTACAGCTCTGGTGGATTTTTCCTCTTACAACTAGCAGGAAATCCTAGTTCATCTCCTTACTTCTCACAGAATAAATTGAAGTCAATCTCCCCCAACACCCATCACCATCTTGTTTAAAATTTAGAATCATGTTTTTCAAAACTGGGTGAACTTCAACTACCAGCATTTCCCAGTCTGCATAATGGCTTGGGAATTCTGGGAATCGAAGTCCATCCATCTTAAAGTTGCCAACTTTGAAAATCACTGATTTATATCCTCCACTTCAGCCATCACTAGAACACAGATCTATAATTTGAAGTATACTGAAGAAAGGACCTGGCAGCTGGGCTGCTCTCCATTCTAGGTTACAGTTCTCATGGGCTGTGCAGTGCTGCAGAAGATTGATCACCTGACAACAGCAAAGCTCAGCAGTTTAGCAATCACTCAGATATTTGGCTGGTGGTCAAAAGCGTGCAGTATGAACACCAACTACAGGGTGGAATCCAATAATTCATTTTATTTCTGTATTCTGCCATGTGTTGGCCAGACACTGTGTTTCCTAGTTCCAGGAGCTTGACTAAATGCTTTCCTCCTATTAGCCAGTTGGGGGAGGGGAGGAGAGAGAGAGAGAGAGAGAGACAAAGGACCTGTGGACTTATCTGAGCATCATCAGGAAAACTGAATAGAATAGAATAAAATAAAATTTAGTAGGGCGAGTAGCAGTAGCAAAAGATCAAACAATGCCAGTGTGGACTTGGCTCCATATACTGATTTGGCGATTTTGCTTTGGGGGGGCGGTCTGTTTTTTAAAAAAAAATATAGTCCGATGAACCCATCAACAATTGTGATTCGGTCAGGAACTATAATTGACAAAGGCTGTCAATGTGTTATCATTTTTGGACGATTCTCCGCCCTCAAAGTGTATCACAGAAAACCAAAATTCAGAGTTTCCGCAAGAAACAAGCCGTCGCGGATGAGCTCAGCCGTCCTGTCAGGCCAAATCGCCGACCGCCACGGCTGTCACGAAAGCAGTGACGCCACGGCTTGACGGCCAGCTGGTGGCGCTGTCGATCAATCCCGGCGCCCAGCTTTGGTCAGGCGCGCCAGGATTCGGGGCCGTTTCATGAAAGCCAGAAGGGCGGCGGGAGGGGAGCGAGTCCCCCCCCCCCAAAAAAAAACAACCTGGCAGCTCTTCCCGCCGCCCGTGGAGCGAGGTCGATGTCCTCATCAGGCTCTTTTGCCCTCGCCAGCGGGATGCAGGCGACTTTAAGAGCCAGGCGGGCTCGGCGTTCCAGGCAGGGTGAGGCAGTCGCTCTCCCGGTTTGGCTAGTTTCCCGGAGGATGACCGAAGAGGAACCACTGCCGGCGTTGATTCCAATGCGCTGCAGCTAAGGACTACGAACTGCCGAGGACGGGAGAAGCAGCCGCTCGGCGCACTGGCGTTCCCGAAGCCGGAGCTGAAGGCGAGGAATGGCAACCCAACGCAGCAACGCAGACTGGATGGGCTCCTTGTCGCCCGTCCTCAGTGCCCTGCCGCTTTCCACGCTGGCCATTCCAGGTAATCGACGACCCAACCGACCTTGTCTGTCTTTGCGTCCCTCGTTTGAGAGAGGTTGCACACCTGACGGGGCTCAGCCTGCATCCCAGAAATATGAAACGTGCTCGGCAATTTTTTTTCAGCAAAGGGCACCTCCGTCCCTGGAAAGAATACTTTCCAGATGAGCTGAGACCCGTGGAGAGGGCATGTAGGAATTGGGAGTTTGATACATCTGGAGGACAACAGATTGAGGAAAAAGGCCAGTTGAGTTGTAAAGAATCAGGAAACCAGGAAGTTTTGAAAGTTGTAATTTAAACGTATCTGGAGGGTGATGGCGGTTATGATAATGTGAAGGCAGGTGCTATTAATTTAAGTGAAATCCAGAAGTCAGGATATGGGGTTGGGCAGATTAAAAATATACTTATTATCTTGCACTTAAGAAAAAAAATTAAATAACTGGAAAATGAAATGTGATTTGCATCTACTAAATGAGTTTCTTTGAAATGGAGTATAAAACATTTTGTAAATGTTTCCTTCCTTCACAAAATCAGAATGTGTTTTATATATCATTAATAGTCTAAGATTTACAGAACACAGTGTGTGTGTGTGGGGGGGGGGGGTTGAGAAGTTTTATCCCAGAATAAGAATTTGATACATTTCATTGAAAGAATGAATGAAAAGTTTATTACAGTCAAAGGACTAATAGCCAAGAAAAAAAACAAGATACATGATGACATTTCATAGAAACCAAACTCATTCAGGAAATAGTTTCCTCCTGCATATAAATCCAGCAGCAACTGGAACTTTGACTACAGATAGACTAACCTTAAGCCTAAATTTGGACAAAAGGAAATTTGCAATGTATAGTTTAAATTAGAGCCAGTTTCATCTAATTGTTAAGGCACCAGGACAGAAAACTGAAGCCATGACTTCCATCTTAACCATGAAAGCCAGCTGGTGACCTTGGGCCAGTTGCACACATGCCCAATTCACCTCACAGGGTTGTTGGGAAAATAGGAGGAGGAAAGTGTCTGGATATGTTTCCTATCCTAAGTTATTGATAAAAATAATATAGGTGGGATATAAACAAATAGGTATGGTTGAAAAGTCAATGAAGGGTACATTTAATTTATTTTTCCCAAAGTTAGAAAGCAGTTAAAAGATCAGCCAAAAGAAGAAAAGAAAAGAAACCCAGAGATTGCAGGCCTGGAACAAGTATCTACTTGGGAGCATTCCTTTCTCATTGGCATACAAATAACAGATTTGTTTGTTTGTTTGTTTGTTTTACTATATCCCAAGAAAGAGTTGTCTGTTATTTCAGAGTCCTGTTTGGACAAAACTTTTGTCCATTGCTTCCAAAGTCTGCTAATTGAGAATCTATTAAATCAAGTATTACTATATCTAAATATTCAGTTATCTATAGATGATATTAAATATGGAAAATACCTTTTCTGCTTATTAAAATAAATAGATGTGGCTTAATAGTAAATATAAATTAATGTTTATCCATGATAAAGTATTCAGTAAGACTTATATCTCTTTCATAAAAGCTGATCATTGCAGAGCTCAAGCAACATTCCCATATTATATTAGATTGAAAGTATATAATTGCAAATGTAAGCTCATTAGGAGAATTGACCTTTACTTAGCAATAACCATAGTTGACTTCAGTTAATCTCAGAATACCAGATTAGATGAATTATTGTTCTTAAGTCTAGTCACCTTAAACAACTGGAAAATCCATAGGTGGCATATGGTGATCTTTGATTTGGGTTTTACTTGCATTTAACAAAGAGAATGTTAGCAGAACCTGCCCTTTCATCTTGCTGCTAAAGATAAAAATGAGGAAATGGGCTAGCAAGTCATAGCAGTAACTAATATAAATGCTTTGTTAAATGTTTGCTCAAAATTCCCATTTCAAATATTATTGACAAACAAATGGGGCTAGAGAATGTATCATGTTAAAAGTAATCTGCATTGTTGCTATAGAGAATCTACATTGTAGAGAATGAAGTGAGAGAGAAAAGATTACTTTTAATTCACATATCAATTTTGCTAGATTTAAATCCTGTTATTTTTTTTCCTCCCGAAGCCTTCTCATTTGAAATGAAATGTAAAACTATTTTTTCTGCAGAATTGCAAAACAGAATGTTTATCTTTATCGCAGATTACAAGGATTTTATTGGTCTACTACTTCATGTAGGTATAAAGTTATTCAATGGATGTAGCAGATGAAATGAGCATTAAGACACTCAATATAGAATAAGCCAATTAGAAAGCACCCTTCTGTTTCATGCCTATAAGCATCTACTTAAATTTAATAATTACCACAAGAGCAAGAAGAGTATTTAAGTACTTGACACCAAACATAATGCGTTTTAGTAGGACAAGATATCATAGCATCTACATTCTCTTATGTTCAAGCCATCAAAGGGATGAAATTGATAGGACACTAGAATCGGTTTTAAAAGTTATTGGCAAATCCCAGCACTTGGTTTTTAAAACAATGATTTACCTAATTTGCAATATCTCAAATATCAAATAACATTTTTAAAATTTTTGTAATTTAAATGATTCAAAATAAGCCAATGGTATGAATATATCCACTGCTGATAAATAATATTTCTAATAAGCAGTATCTCTTTTTTAAAATCTATTTTATTAATAAATCCAACAGGAGAAAGCATACATAGACTATAAGTACAAGTCAATATATTTCTTCCCACCCCATCTTCTCCATGTACTCTTTTATTCCTTTATTTAAGAACAATACTTATTGGTTGTTCTTCCTGTTCTAAAGGAAGGCTGATGGTATCCACTATTTTTGTCTCTTTTTACTTTTCTTCTAGTAGTGGTGTGTGTGTATGTGTATGTGTATGTGTATGTATGTATGTATGTATGTGTATATGTATGTATGTATGTATGTATGGCATTCAGCTTTGGGTATTTTCCCACGTCATTGTAGTTGTGCTTTTAAAGTTGTAGCAACGTTTTGGCAGAATCTCATCTGCCATCATCAGATGGCAGAAGCCTGATGATGGCAGATGAGATTCTGCCGAAACGTTGCTACAACTTTAAAAGCACAACTACAATGACGTGGGAAAATACCCAAACAAAGCTGAATGCCATACATGTAAGTACCCGCGAAAACTTACTATATATTTAGGACACACACTATACATACATATATACATGTATGCATGTATAGTGTGTGTGTGTAATTCTGTAAGTGTTTAAGAAATACTGCACATTATGAACTCTTAATATTACATCAGGAAGATTTATTTCTGTTTTGAGTACATTATAATTTACTTCATGTGCTAATTTACCTTGCCTATGATGTAATATGAAAATATTAGCACATAATGTTCTTATATAATGTGACTAAGCTGCATATTAATATCTATGAATGTTAACCATGAATCACAGTACACGTGGAAAATAACAACCATTAATGGCTTACTATTTGATAGTTACATATTATTTGCTTGCTCATGGATACATTTTTGAGCACTGTTTTAACAATGAAAAAGTTGAAATATTGTGACAATAGGCTTCTCCAGTAACCCAAATTACAGAATATCAATAACAAACCGAAGGTAAGGGAAAGGTAATGTTATATTTGTTTTAGTATTACTATCTTGTGAATATTTATGGTTTGATTTTAGGATTAATTGTGAAATATTGTGCTTTGATACTTGTAAAATATATATGAGGGCCTATGAATTTCAGTTTCCAAGGAAATGTATATTTAAGCACGTTTTTAAAATATTATTTTTGTCATAGCTATCATACAGTTGAGAGCTATGCTCAAGGTGCTCATGGAAGAGCCACCTGGTGTGCAAATTGTGCACTGCACAAGATTGCCCCATGAAGCAGGGCACCACTTGCAAGTTTAAAAAAAATACTCAAAAACTGCATGGCATAGTCATATAAAAAGAGTGCGTGAGAAAGAGATACAATATTCTAAATACTAAAAAATGGTTAGGGATAGGCAGTTAGCGAATTTCTATACAAGGGGATCTGGTATGCCACTAATGGCCCTACCCAGTTGCATGCAGAATATTTCAGATAAGAATTATTTTTGTGTGCAGTGCCATTTCATTTTCAAAACATTTTTTTTCAACATTCCTGTCACATTACCAATAGGCAGTTTCAGTCATCCTGAAAGTGTTCTGAGATCAGAGAGCTGTTTTATGTTTTAAATACTCAACCTTGTGGTCAAAATACACCCCCCTCCATACACACACATACCTACACAAAATGTTTGAAATAGCCCATTTTTGAATATGGATCACTCTATAAAAAAACTTTTTCCACTACACTCTTTACTGAAATAAATATTTTTAAGACTTCTTAAATCTGTTAATTCTCCTCCATGCTGCATCGAGAGCCCAGGATGGGTTGACTCCTTCCAATGATGTCATTTAGCTGAGTCTGTACTAAGATATAAAAGCCAGCCCCTGGGAGAGACCCCAGCTTTTGACTCAGCTCCTTTCAGTCAGTAGCTGTGTCTCTGAAAGCGTTTCTGTTAGATAGCACTCACCAGTGATCTTCAGTACTTTTTTCTTGCTTCAAGCAGCTCCCAAGGATCTGGGCAGCTGCTCTTCTAGGAGAGCAGGGCTCACTCTCCTGCAACGTTGGGAGTAGCGTTACAGAGCTCTGTGCAGGCAATGTCTGTAGACCTCCCCCACACCTGCGGTTTGGAGCGATCGTAAAAATGATTGGCAAACTCATGAGAGCACAAGCCAGATGATTGTGTGGCTGGTTGCTCCGTTTTCCCTTGCTGACTTCGCTCAGGGCTCTGTATAGCCTAAGGAGCGATTCTTCAGTCTTGGAGCCTGTTTCCTGTAGTCAGTGGCCATCTTGGATTTAAGCCTTCCACCATGAGGTGAGCGGCCATTTTGTAAGCCTGGGGGCTCTCACAGGCCGTACTCCCAATGCCAAGACCAATGGGTGGAAGCATCTGGCAGGCAACAACGTTCTACTGGTAAATGGTCCTTTCAGGGGGAGGGGGCCATTCCTTCCGTCACTCAAAGTAATCCCTCGTTCTCCCCATCCATCTGAGGTCGCCTAGCCTTCTTTGCCTCCAAATGGGAGGAATCAACGACAGACGCTTGGGTGCTCAGCACTATTAGGTCAGGGTTACAATTGGACTTCCTAACGCCGCCCCACCCCCCCCAAATTTTTTGATCTGTCCTGTTTCTCGGGACATTTCCAGGCAAGCCTTCATGAATCAGGCCATTCAGCACCTTCTTGAAATCAGGGCTATTCAACCTGTTCCCCCCTCTCAATGGGGATGTGGGCTTTACTCTCACCTTTTCATCGTTGCCAAAGCCTCAGGGGCATGGCGAGCCATCCTTGATCTAAAATTACTCAGCCAATTTGTAAAATACAGGCGATTTAAAATGCAGACTCTGCATTTTATTTAGAGAGCGTTCGGAGTGCGACCTCCTCTCTTCCATTGATCTCACTGAGGCTTACCTCCACATCCCAATTTGGCCTCATCATCACCAGTTTCTCCGTTTCTGTTATCAGAATACCCATTACCAGTATCAAGCACTTCCCTTTGGCCTCTCATTGGCTCCAAGGTTCTTCACAAAGGTTCTGGCAGCATTGATGGAATCTCTGCGTTCTATTCCAGTAAGGATCCAATGCAACTTGGAGGACATTTTGATTCTATCCTCTTCCATCCATGTGGCCCATCGGGATCTGCAAATTATCCTGTCGTGTCTCCAGAACTATGGATTTTCCATCAACACCAAAAAGAGCCAGCTCTCTCCCACAACCAAATTGCAACACTTGGGAGCAGTCATCGATACCATGTCATGCCAGGTCTTCCTGTCCCCAGCTCGTGCCAAGAGCCTTGCAGACATCATCAGCCAGATCCAGCAACATCAACTTGTCCCCCTGTTGCTGCTGTCCAAACTTCTGGGGAAGATGGTCTCCTGCATTGGCATCGTCCCGTGGACTCGGCTCCACTCCCGATCCCTCCAATGGTTCCTGCTTCCTTACCAACGAGCAGGAACCAGCCACTCCTCCATCAAGGTCCCATTCCCTCCACAAATCCGGAGATCTTTCAATTGGTGGCATTCCCCGTCAATCTGGAGGGGACTCCTGTTCCGGGACCCAGGCAGGCTACTAATTATCACCGATGCCAGCCTCCTGAGTTGGGGTTTCTATATGCAGGGCCAGATAGCTCAGGGCATTTGGTCCAGATCAGAGCAGACTCTTCCCATAAATTGGCTAGAGCTCAGAGCCATTTTTCTGGCTCTCAAGCATTTCAGGCAATCAGTGACCAGCTCTCATGTTCTAGTCCTTACAGACAACATGGCTGCAAAGGCTCATGTCAGCCGGCAAGGGGGGACAAGGTCCAAGGCCCTCATGAGAGAGGCTCTACGGTTGGGGTTATGGGCAGAGAATCACCTGTTGTAGATCTCAGCAGACCACATCTCTGGGGTCTACAACTCCCAGGCCGACTGGCTCAGCAGGAGCCTAGTCGACCAGGCAGAATGGTCCATTCCTCCATCTCTATTCAGGGATCTTTCCCTCAGATTCGGAGCACCGGAGGTGGATTTCTTCTCCACTCCTCAAAACGCCCAAGTCACCAGATTCTTCACCAGGTTTCCTTGCCAGGGATCGGAGGGGACCAATGCTCTTTGGTGCAGATGGCCCAAGGGTCTCCTCTACACCTTTCCACTGCTTCCCATCATTCCGGCAGTAATTCGGAATATGTTGAAGGAACATGCGGAGCTCCTCCTCCTGGTACCCTATTGGCCAAGGAGGCCCTGGTTTGCAGACCTGGTCAACCTATCGGTGGCTTCTCCTTGGAGGATCCCAGCCCATCTAATCTCCCTTCATCAGGGGATTCTGCTCCACCCGGAGCCCCAGTGGCTCAAGCTGACCATGTGGCACTTGAACAGCAGCAGCTAGAGGAGGCTGATCTTCCAGAAAGGCTCATCCTCATTATCCTGGCATCTCGCAAACCTTCTACAAGACACATCTATGATGCCACCTGGAAGGCTTTTTCCCAATGGTGCCTCAGGGAGGGTCTTTCTCCTGCTTCAGCCCAGTTGGCAGAAGTTCTTAGCTTCCTTCAGCATGGGCTGGAGAAAGGTTTGGCCTCCAACACCTTACGCAGGCAGGTTGTGGCCCTCTCCTTGGTCCTTTCATGGGGTTCGCTTCCTTCCTTATCCCATCACACTTCAGTCAGGAGGTTTTTGAAAAGGGCTTCCAACCTGCACCCTCCGGTGATTCACAGGTATCCTTCTTGGGACTTTCATATGGTCCTTAATGCCCTTACAAAGCCCCCCTTTGAACCCCTTAGAACAGTGTCTTTCCATTTCCTGACTCTGAAGGTAGTGTTCCTTGTTGCCATCACTTCTGCCAGGAGGGTTTCCGAGCTTGCTGCGCTTTCCATCAGACAGGACCTTTGTTCCTTTCATGATGATAGGGTTGTTCTTCATCTGGACCCCTCATTTATTCCGAAGGTTAACACCTGGTTTCACAGGTTCCAAGACATTGTTTTGCCTGACTTCTGTCCTCTCCCGCACCATGACTTAGAGCGGCAGTGGCACACGCTAGACGTAAGAAGGGCTCTTAGAATATACATTAAGCGCACTTCCTTCTTCAGGAAGTCAGAAGCCATGTTTGTTTCCTTTTTCTCTTCTCACTTGGGGCACAAGGCCTCTTCTCCTACTATTAGCAGGTGGGTCAGGTCTTGCATTGAGCAGGCCTACAAAGCTATGGCCCTTCCCATTCCCCGAGGTCTGACGGCGCACTCTACCAGAAGCGTGGCCACTTCTGCTGCCTGGACAACCCAAGCACCCTTGGAGGAGATTTGTCGTGCGGCCACATGGACATCCACGTCTCCTTTCATCAGACACTACTGTCTGGATGCCTTTGCCTTGGCGACTGCAGCCTTCAGCAGATGGGTGCTTCAACAAGTGGTTCCACAGTTGGTGTGATGAGCCAGACGAGGACCTGCCCATGGACATGCAAGCTTTGGTATGTCCCATCCTGGGCTTTTGATGCAGCATGGAGGAGAATGGGCATTGGTAGAAGTTACCGTGAATGCCCTTTCTATCTATGCTGTGAGAGAGCCCAGCCCCTCCCTTGATTCATCCGGAGAGGGTAAGACATATTTCTGTATTTATTTTGGGCTTTCAGAGACACCTTTCAGTCTGTCAAGTATCTTCTCCAAAGCTGGGATCTCTCCCGGGGGCTGACTTTTATATCTTAGTACAGACTCAGCTAAATGACATCATAGGAAGGAGTCAATCCATCCTGGGCTCTCTTGCAGCATAGATAGAAAGGGCGTTCACAGTAACTTCTACCAATGCCCATTTTTGTTGTTCAAAAGATACCAGTAAGCTGCTTCCACAGCCTAGAAATTGAGTCGTTTGTTTAATTTTATGTATGTGTTTTGAGAACATTCGACATCAACACAATTCCTTGACAGACTTCAGTTCTTCTTTCCCTTGAGAAAATGGGCCGTTTACTCCTTTTCCTTGCTTTCTGATTTTAGTTGTCAGCAAACCAGTTAAAGAACCAATCCTCTTATAATTGATCCTTAGATCTTAAGAACTTTTGTGGAGGAATGTTGTCAAATGCCTTTTGAAAATCCTGGTAAATGATGTTGATATAAGATTGCCCCCATTCAGAAGCTTGTAGAAATATTAAAAAATCTACCAAAGGTTAGTGGGGTAGAATTTAGGTACATTGTCCTTCCACAAGGTGGCTGCAGTCAGCCAGCTATTTAGTTTAAATTTGGCATCTTTAGCCATCTATTAAATCCTTCCCAAGCATTATTATTATTTAAATGTATATGCTACCCAATAGTCTTGCAGCACGTCTATCTTCTTCCAGTTTTTGTTGTTGTTTTGCACAGAAGTAACCAATTATTGAAATAGAAAATTTCAAATTAATTATCATACTTTGATATTGCTTGGTATTGGATATTTAATTATATTTATCATATTATTTTAATGAATTAAACCATAATTAGGTAATTGCTAGGATTTAAAGGTTTGCCCTGAATGCAGTCTATAAAATTGCATTTCTGTTAGGTTTTTTTGTATACCTGGCAAATTAAACAATCTACATACTGTGTACTTGAATATAATAATGAGACACCATGACATTTGAGGAGCTGCCCAGAGTCATGCTATTTTCCAAAGTGCCTGAAGACTAGACAAGGAATAGTGAATGGAAACTGATCAAGGAGAGATTCAACCTAGAAATAAGGAGAACTTCTCTGACAGTGAGAGCAATCAACCAATGGAACAGCTTGCCTTCAGAAGTTGTGGGAGCTTCATCACTGGAAGCTTTCAAGAAGAGATTGAACTGCCATTTGTGAGAAATGGTGCAGAGCCGTGATGGTGAACCTATGGCACGTGTGCCAGAAGTGGCACGCAAAGCCATTTCTGCTGGCACTCGAGCCATCGGCCGGAATAGATCCACTGAGCATGCACACATGCCCCCTGTGAGCCAGCTGATTGTTGGGTACCTGCCATGCATGCACAGGGGAAGATGTGCACATGGGAGATGTGTGTGCATGCGCAGGGGGTGGGTTGCACAGGTGGGTTGCACATACATGTGTAGAGGTGCAAGGTGCGCATGTGGGGAGATGCACATGCATGCACAGTGGGTGGGGGGGGGGTCATGCACACATTGCATTATGGGTGCAGGTATGTGTACGGGCACGCACATACTTTTGGCACACGACAACAAAAAAGTTAGCCATCACTGGTGTAGGGTCTCCTGCTTGGGTAGGGGGATTGGACTAGAAGACCTACACGGTCCCTTCCAACTCTGTTAATCTGTGAAATTGTGGTGATGCAGTATACATTGTAATAATAAACTACTTTGTAAAAGGAGGCTCAAAATTTTCAGTATGAGTAGTCCAACTGAACCCCAAAATTTTATTGTTAAGCAAGATAATGATTAAGTGAATTTTGCCCTATTTTAAATTAGTAACATGGTTGTTGAGTGAACCTGGCTTCTCCATTGACTTTGCTTGTCAGAAGGCTGCAAGAGGTGATCACATGACCCCAGGGCATTGGAACCGTCATAAATATGAATCAGTTGCCAAGCGTCCAAATTTTGATCACATAATCATGGCGATGCTGCAACAATGGTTAATGTGGAAAATGGTCATAGGACACTTTTTACAGTGCCATTGTTAACTTTGAATGGTCACTAAACTAATGGTTGTAAGTCAAGGACAGCCTATACAAGAAACACATGCTAAAAGAGTTATAATTTGTGGAAGGAGATAAGAAGCTTACCTGAGATCTGTTCTAAAAGGTGTAAAGAGTAGACTTCATAGATCTCTTATGAGATCATTTTTCAGTACATCTAAAATTTGATTTACAATAAGATTGGATGGAATCATTATATCTAGTAACGGAACTCCATTTTATTTTTTAGCTTGTATGCATTACTGCATATCCATTAGTACATATATACATATGTACATATAGTACATATATTAGTACATTTTTAGCACATATGCATTATATGTATGTAGTATTTATGAGCTACCCGTGCTTTGTCACTTAGTTTAATGAAAATAGCAGTAAATTCCACTATTTGGCCTCTTTGCTCTGATATTTGTTCCATCTTATTGTCACCTCATACTGGAATAATATAAAATTAGGATCCCATTTGGAAAGGCAAGGATTTTTAAAATTTTGTGTGTATGTGCATGCGTGGTGTGTGTGTGTGAAATGTATGTATGTATGTAATGATTCTAACTACTGCTGGTATTCTTCATATATAGCCCCTCGATATCCAACTTGTTCAGAGATGAGTATCCAGGCAGATTCAGGATTTGTAGTAAGCTAGTTCAGTTATTTAAATTCAGTCTCCAAATGTACAGGAGTGCTACATGGTTCTGTTTGCTGTATTTTTGAGCTAGGTTTTCTTTATTTGATCTTGGCAGAGTAAGGTGATCTCCAATATTTTTCCATAAATTAAATATGTACTGATCAAGAACAGAACACACACACACACACACACACACACACACACACACACACACACACACAGAGTTTAGTTGAACAGAATCCCTGAAAAAGGAAGATTTGCAAGAGTAATATATTGCCTTTTCTCCCCCTCATATAGGTTCACATGATTCCTTCAGCTACTGGGTGGATGAGAAATCTCCTGTGGGACCAGATCAAGTCATAGCAATTCGGCGGATAGCTAAAATTCCTTTGGTAAAAAAGCTAATGAAGAAATGGTCAATAACACAAGATCTGACCTTCAAGGAGCAGCTTGATAGTGGAATACGGTATTTTGACCTCCGTGTATCTTCCAAACCAGGTGAAGCAGGACAGGAAATCTATTTTATACATGGCTTGTTCGGAACCACAGTATGTGATGGACTTGTGGAGATAAACAACTTCTTAACCCATCATCCTAAAGAAGTAATTTTCCTGGATTTCAATCATTTCTATGCTATGGATATGAATCATCATATGTACCTTATCAGCAAGATTGAAGAAATATTTGGATCAAAACTCTGCACAAAAGAATGTGTAGAAAATGTAACACTGCAAAGTCTTTGGGAAAAGCAACAGCAGGTATAGAATTTTTTTTTATTCTATGTAATGGGATTTTTATACTTTGAACTACTGTTAGATCAGTGGTGGAATGCTGCTGGTTCGCACTGGTTCAGTCGAGCCAGTAATAAAAAAATCCTCCCATGATCAGCTGAGAAGAGGAAAAAATGCCTCCACAATCAGCTGAGAGGAGAAAGAAGAGAAAAAGCGCAGAACCGGCCCTTCCACTTGCCTCTGCACGTTTCTCTTCTTTATCCTTTCAACTGATTGTCACTGCAGGTCTCAGGGGTATGGGAAAGCTGCACACGGGAGTTAGGCAAAGAATGCCCACCAAGCCATGCCCACCAAACCGGTGGTAAAACAATTTTGAATCCCCCCACTGTATTAGATGGCCTTTGGAAAAGCATCGTTGCAGGTTATGGGATATGTTTGAAGAAGGAAATCTGAAACTGAAGCAGATAGTAGTTTTCAAACATCTATAACTCCCTGGGTTATCTTACTTGTATCTTAGCACAGAGTCTCTCTGTAACACTTCTTCCATTCTATAATACCTGTGAGTTCTTCTCTTTCTAGTAGAGCTGAACTCCTTTTCAGGTGAATGTTTAACTGAATAGAAATTACCCTGAATTTGTCCCTCTAATGTTTTTTTAAATTCTGTAGCCTTGAATCAAAATTGATATCTCTTGTGGTAAAGCTAATAGAAATTTTTTTTCTATGTCAACCTTACGGGGTAGACTAGATTAAAAAAAAGTCTACAGATAGTCCTCAACTTATGACCACAAGACCACAATTGAGCCCAAACTTTCTGTTGCTAGATGAGACAGTTGTTAAGTGAATTTTGCCCCATTTTATGACTTTTCTTGCCATAAGTGTTAAGTGAATCACTGCAGTTGTTAAGTTAGTAGCATGGTTACTAGGTGAAACTGGCTTCCCCATTGAATTTGCTTGTCAGAAGGTCTCAAAAGGTGACCCAGGATTCAAAAAGTGACCCTGGGAGACTGCAGCCATCATAAATGTAAACCAGCCATCTGAATTTTGATCATGTGACCCTGGGGACGCTGCAATCGTTGTAAGTGTAAAAATGGTCATAAGTCACATTTTTTTCTGCCATTGAAACTTTGAAGGATCACTAAATGAACTGCTGCAAGTTAAGAACTACCTGTACTGAAAGAAGCTCATGTTGTTGAAATAACTTATAATAGCAAAATCATACAAGCTTGATTATCCTTTGCCCAGTCCCCATCCCTAAATCCCAATGAGAACCAAGGAGGAGCTTGCTTGAATCTCTTCTGTATACTGTCATGTTTCCCAGGCCTTAAAGAATGCCCTCCATTTATATAATAATTCTTGTCTATTTCCCTCAAGGCCATCCTCCTAATTCTGTACATGCTAGCTAAGCAAAGTCCTCTTTTTAATAATTGCTTATCTACCTCTGCAATCAGTTCTGTCCCATTTAATTTAATCCATTTTCCTTCCTGGTTTTTCCGTATTTCATAAAAGCTACATTACCACATTATTGTCTTTCCTATGAACTATGTGCCTTTCCCAATTCAGTCACACTTTCTGTTCCTCCTGGATTATCAAAGTTTGAACTTCTCCAATTATTTCAGTTCTGTGAGGCAGCTATCCTTATTCTTCCTCCTATATTAATATATTCTGAAGAAATACGGTTCTCCAGAGATCATCTATGCCGTTTCTTTTTCAACTTTAGCCATGTGAATAGCTTTGTTCAGCTCTCTCAAAAATAAATTAAACAGCAGCAGGTGCCAAAGCTGTCCACCAGGTGGCAGTATTTGAATATAGATGCTAGCAGTAGTTTATTTATTCAGTTTGATGCTGCTTAACTACAAATGACTTTGAGCAACTCACAACACAAATAAAACCAATATTATAAAAACATTCATCAGAACCAGATTTATACAAGATGGTGAATCTGGCAAACCTCAAAAGTTAGAATGTTGAGGGACTTGCTTCCAAATTAATGTTATGCATTAATTCATAATTTATGGGTGATAATTCAACAATATCCCACTTATTGTGGGACTGCCTTTATGTTCCAGAGAAACAAGAAAAGGATACCCAAATGTGGGAAACCTATAAATAAATTAAACTTTCACAATGCAGCATGGCCTAGGAGATGTTATTGTTTTTCCCCTTGTGGATCCAAAAGGAGAGTTGGTAAAATATAATGGCAACAAGTAGAACAAATAATGAGATCCTTATTGTAACCCCATCTATTGTGTGAAAGCTCAACATGGGTGATATTCTTTCTTTTCATTTCTTTTAATATATGATGATACTAATTCTGTTCGAGAACAGATTAAGAATTTGAAGGCAGATAGTGATGACTAATTATTCCAGGACTAAAATGGAATGAAATGGCAACTCATGCAATCCAATTCAGTATCACCTTTGTTGTTGCATATATAATAGGATTAAATAGCAAGTTTTATTAAATGTTGAAAGGCCTTCAAATTGTTTCCACAATTTTGGAACGTTCATTAGATGAAAGTGGTAGCAACAAGTTATGAGTTTATCTAGTAAGGTATGACCCGATATTGGCCAGATTTTACTTTTAATATCTTTGTGCTATCTCACAGACAATGATCTTTTCAACTGTTGTATTCTTTGCCTGCTGTTAGAGAGTGATATGAATATAAATGAATTTAACCCAGGAAACGATTTCAGTTGCTTTATTTTTACCTCCATTTTTTCAGGTTCTTGTTTTCTACCATCATTCTATTTGTGAAATATATCCCGTTCTATGGGCAGGGAATAAAATGCCAGCTCCCTGGGCAAACACAACTAATGTACATAAACTGCTGCAGTTTTTAGAGACTACCCTGAAAGAGCGAGCAAAACATGGAACTTTCCATGTTTCCCAAGCTATTCTCACACCAAGAGCCAAAACTTTTGCATGGCATCTCAGCCGTGGCCTGAAAAACACTCTTGTTCACAGGTAAGTATCTGCTTAAGTTTTCTGTCCAACTATTGATAATTAACTAAATATACCAGCCCACCTTGTAAAGTCATTAAGGGCACAATCCTTTGATTCCTGGGAGATTAAAGAGTCTTTGGGAACTGATAAACAAAAGTTAGTTACCACGGAAATGAGATGTTTGAGGAAAGCTCCTGAAGTGACCAGAAAAGATAAAATCAGAAATGAGATCATAAGAGAAAGAATTAGCATAGAATCAATCTTAAACTACATAGAAAAACAGAAAATAAAATGCTTTGCTCACCTGGAGAGCACGTCTTGGGACTCCATGCCATACAAGGCATATACAAAAGGAGAAGGCCAAACATGAGGTAGACTCAGAAGAAGATGAAGAAACAACATCAAAGACAGACTACAACAGAGTCAAATAACAATGGTTGAGACCTCCAGAAGAGCAAGAACCAAAACTCTGCATCTCCCTCGCCCCCTGAAGTGGTAAAAGAAGTTAAGAAGAAGATTAGGAACTATCCCTTTGGAGATACTTGTATACTGGGGTTGGGCAGAGAGAATATGCCACCTGTTTTCCTGTTCCATTAGAACCAATTAAAAGAAACAAACAAACAAAAACAGAGAAAAAGTATCATTCTGAAGTTTCAGAAGAATACATTAAGCAGATTTTGTGTTAGGATCCTTTAGAAATAAATTGATGATGTGATGAAAATCCTGTTTAGATTTTATAGAAACGTGCATACACACACCATGCACTCATTAAATGAATGAAATATACAGTAATAGTTTTTTAGATTAGGAAAAATTTTTTTGACTGAAACATTTTTTATTTCTGTGTTTCACTATGAATGGAAGGCAATAAGAGGTGGCAAAACCAGTTCTTTCCATTCAAAGATAATGTTCTCTGGTTACCTGGAACTCATACATGATCTTCTATAAAATATAAGCAGACATTATCTTCTGGGTTAAAATAAGGTTCTGTCTTTCCTGCTTCTTTCTGGCTCAAATAGAATTGACCTGACACACGAGAGACATTTCAAAAAGATAGTTTTAAAGCTATCACCAGTCTTGTCTTGAAGAAGAAATGAACACTTGAGTGAGAAAAGATTTCAGAGGTAGAGAACAATTCTTTCCTCTACTATTCTTTCCTCTACTATTCAGCAAAGGCTGGAAATGAGGAAAGAGAAGGAAGTTGGCACAGCTGTGAAGTTTCCAGCTCTTTCTAAGTTTTGTCTCTTATGAACAGACATGTAAGACAAGCCATATATCATCCTTAGGCATGAGAGTTTTTTGCTCAACGATCTTGGCACCCCTGAACCCATTGTGCTATTTAGTGATAAAATCCATTTCCTCGTTGGCCATTTCTTTCTATGGAGCAGCATAGAAAATAGTTCAGAGAAAAATACACTTCCTATTCTTCCATTCCCCTATGCTCCCTGCTTGAAGAGATATTGGGCTCCACTAGTAAACAAAAAAAGGTGAATCTTGTTTATTCCTTCTGGATACTTAAGCAAGAACCAATGAGCAAAAGAGGACTCAGTCTAGGAAAAGCCCCTTTGTCTGTTTGTTCATTTACCATTTTGGTCTAATCGTTCAATCCATCTAGCTCAGTGGGATGGAAGATCAGACTAGGAAAAATAAGAAATTTAAATTTAATAATTGCTCCCATCCGTGGTCTTTTCTTCATTCAAAGTAAAAGTGACAGTGTTAAATCTGCATGTTTTCAGTGATGATTTAACATTACATATAATTTACCTCTTAGTGACACTTTTAAAGATAATTGTGGAATTAGTTGAACAGCCCCCCCCCCCACCAAAAAAAAGACATCTTTGAATGTAAGTATTCCTGGAAGCTGTAAATTGGACTGCAGCTTTTGCACAAATATACAACCACAAAATACAGTGAGAGCAAAAAAAGAAATAAACAGAATCATCTTCTGTACCCCTCAAGAAAAATAGTGGTGGATGTAAAAATGAAAACAGATTCCTCGTTAGGAGCTTTCCCCTTGCATGAGTATTATCCTTAAATGGAAACTTGATGAAAAATATGTCATTTTTAAAACTTGAAAATGTTCCTTGAAATCACAATTCAAATGACCTCAGACATTTTTTGGAGCAGTTCAAAACTCTCTTGGTTTGTTCTGAATGATTTCCAAATAACTCTCATTGCCCACTTCATATCTCTTTTTTTGCACATCCTACGTCCGTGATGGCGAACCTATGGCACGCGAACCTATGCACACAAGCTGCAAGCAAACTTACCTCATTGCACATGTGCACACCTCACAGCTGATTTTAGGCCATTTGAGGCCTTTTTCAGCCTCCCAAAGGCTTGAGGAAGGCTTCTTCAGGCTTCAACAAGCTTTGTAGGCCGAAATCTAGCCCCATTTCGTCACTTCCTGTTTTTCCGAAAATACCAGAAGTGACAAAATGGGGCTAGATTTTGGGCTACAAAGCTTGTAGAAGCCTGAAGAAGCCTTCCTCAAGCCTTTGGGAGGCCGAAAAGTCCACAAACCGGCCGAAAATCAGCCGTGAGGCGCAGTGCAGGTAAGGGGGCAGCAGGAGGTGGGTGGGTGGCATTGAGCACGCATGTGTAGGGGGCGTGGGGGGACACGCCTTGCCTTCTGGGTGCTGAGTGTGCAAGCAAGTGCACTATTTTTGGCATAGGAGCCCAAAAAGGTTAGCCACCACTGTCCTATCTTATCTCTGTTAGAATAATTATATCTCTAATTGTTTCTATAAAATAAGTAATTTCAAATAGTTTCATGTTAACTTCGTTAGAATTCAAATATGATTGCTTCACTGTTCAAGCCAACAACAGTTATTACTAACTATAACATAGTTTGTTTGGTTTTGATATAGCAAGATATATAGACTTAGTCAGTGCTGGTTCATAAGCAATTGGTGCCTTCCAGATATTCAATTCCTATTAGGATCAACAGCATGACTGATAAGTAATGAAGAACTTCTGTGCTAATGGATGTATGAATCATCAAAAGCCACTATTGAAGAGAAATTATTATATATAAAGCTAAAATAAGTAATAATCTTTACTTTTATTCTGAAGATATATTGTCAAATTAATGGTAACAAGGTTCTGTTTTTTCTTCAATTACAGTGCTTAATTTAGTCTATTAACACTTTAATTTCTCATTGCTTTTAACTTATTGCAGTACTAGATGTGTCAATTATAGTAATATAGCAAGTAACTTACTATAACTTCAGTGGACAGAAAAATAGTCTTAGCAGTGGCAATACACAGGAAGCTCAAACAAACCTATCTTCATCTTTCTCAGAATTAAAGATCAATTTCTACAAATTTCTATTTTTGAAAAAGAATTGCTATACAGTTATAAGGCACTAGATGGTGCTAAAAAATTTCTCATCTAATTACCAAATGTGTTGTATCTTTATTTTAATAACAAAAACAATACAACTATGGATAATATTCAAAATTGTATGATACAGATTAATATTAAATCAACAAAAAGTAGGCAAATCAATGAAATATTTATTTTGCTTGTATTATCTCATTCCTACTCTCGGGTGAATAGCTGACATAAAATATGACTATATACGCAAGCTGCATAGATACATAATGAACTAGGCAATGTTTAGTTTGCTTGAAAGAGGTTTCTGGATAAAAGAGTGAATTTAAAAAGGCTTGTCATTCTTCGCATATCAATTGTATATCTAGTAGCTTGCTTCTCAAATCCAAACTCTTCAAAGCAAAAAATTCACTTACAGTGTTCATGTTATAGTATCATTTCTCACTTTATTGTAGGGAAGGACTAAAATAATAACTTGTTTTTTTTTTAAAGGCAGGAAAACAGCTTATTTAAATTACACTACCTGCTTAGATGTTTACCTAGCACCTTTATCTCTCACTAATGTAACCTATTAGTAAATAATTTAACCAGCTGTTAAACTATTACTTGGCATAGTGTGTGAATAGATCACAGGTTCACAGTATTTATTTTGAACGTTTAAATGTTATTAGGAAGATGTAGGTATTAAGTGACGTATCAACATTAAACAGTCAATTTTAGAATATAAAAACAATGTACAAAAATGTTGATAAACAATGTAGTCAGCTATTTTCTGAACGTATACATAACTTTAGAAATGTAAGTATGGTTTATCTATTATGTGCCATTAAAAGCCTACTTATGTATGGTGTTGCGATGCATTTGTTAATTTCTTTCCCCATTCTTCACCTATAATATATGATGGCTTCAAATGTGGAATGCTGTTGCTGATATTTTTTAAAATAATAAAGTATAATATGTAGTACAAATTTTCTTATTTCCAAGAAGTATTGTCGATTGTCATATAGACATAGTTTGGACTGGAGTATTTGGTGCTTCTGACCTTGATTATTTTCTTGCAGACATTTCATTACCCAACTAGGTAACATTTTCAGTGCTAGCACAACCTAGCTCGGAGAGCTCCAAGAACTCCCCAGTTCAACCCTGAGATACAAATATTCTCTTCTGTTATGATATAATACACAATATATGTAGATTATATATATTATTCTCTATAGCATAAGATATGTCTCATATATT
This sequence comes from Pseudonaja textilis, assembly GCF_049901715.1. Classification (NCBI taxonomy): domain Eukaryota; kingdom Metazoa; phylum Chordata; class Lepidosauria; order Squamata; family Elapidae; genus Pseudonaja; species Pseudonaja textilis. The sequence goes on from NC_141996.1 coordinate 34,299,618, forward strand.
TTCCTTTATTTCTCATAGAAATCTTCCTTTTATTCTGAACTGGGTGAAGTTACAGAAACCAGGAGTCATGGGAGTTAACATTATTACTTCAGACTTCGTGGAACAGGTAGACTTTGCAGCTACCATCATTGGATTAAATAATCTCCTTTTAGAAGGTAAAAAAAATCATGATTGTTTAAAGGGGGGATTCATTTATATCAATTACTCACTCTATTTCAACACTCCCAACCGTTTTTCTGTTTGACACAGTATGAAGACAAAATACTTACAAAGACCTCAATATATAGAGCTAAACTTGCAGGATAGCACATCCTCTGCTGTACATAGGAACATTCTGCCTGTCTCTATGGAAATACAGGATGTGATGCTGGCTGACCAACTGGAGCTCAGCGCTACAACACATGGAAATTATTAGCAGAGGCCTCTTCATGGACTTGTTGAGTATGTACATCCTGCATATCATGAAACCCGGAACTCTGGCTCAAAGGATAATAATAAATTATAAGCTTGATTCATCAGGTTAGGCAACAGTTTACCTCTGTGGATACCTCAGGCAGAAATATGTGCTCTGCTTGTTTCATTACTACTGTACAGTCTATATTTATATTCTGCTACCTCAGTCATTCTTTAGGGAAATATCATTTCTATTGTTTGCTGTGATCTTTAGTAATTATAGTAATGTGTGTGAATTTTTAGAGTTAGATTATGTCTTTAAAACTCAATTTTTTACTTGAACTTGTATTTTAATTCATTATTTTGGAGTATCCTAACTGGGTACAAAGAGGAATTATTTTTAATGCAACACTATTTATTTTGTGGATTTTTTTAAAGTCCTAGATTTAGAATCACTTCTGAGAAGTAAAAGCTAATACCACCTAACCTTTATCTCATTCTGGCATAATTCACTTCTAGCATATTGGAATTTGCACAGAAGAATGTAAATAGGAAATGGCAATCCAGGGTACAACATATCTGCCATTTTGTAGAATTTATTAATTCAATAATTTTTAAATTGTAAAAAATATTTATTTATTTATTGTAAAAAAAAGTATGCTATCCTATTTAATCAGTTCTGGGCAGTTCATAGTAATAAAAGTTGCTGGCATGCCATGCAAAGTTATTATTGCTGCAATTTTATATTTATTTCCCCCCCTGAGAATAAGTCCTACTAAACTAAGTGAAATATGTCAAAGTAGGTAATTCTAGAGACCATAACCTACACTGAAAGTTTAGTACTACACAGTTCTTTAATTTAGTCTCTTTCAGTTAAGCCTCTTATAGAGAAAGCAGTCCTGAAATAGGGACCCACCAAATTTGTATCTTGATCATGGACTTTTTCTAGAGTCTCTGTACATTTTGAATTCCAGCATCGTATAAATATTTTGTTAGTACTTCTTATGGTAGAAAATTATAATGCTGACTTTTAATAGACAAAAGCAATGTATAGTGTAGTACCAGTCAAAATGCAAGAAAGGCAGGCAGCTAGTTCTTAGTGCCAAGACTGGGCCAGAAGAAGAATCAATGCCAATATTTCTAGAACAGCTATTTTCACTTTTATACTATTTTAATTGAAAGGTTGTAGGAGGAGAATTTATAGTTATTTTCCTAAGTACTGTGTTTGGAAATTTCTCATAATACATTCACAGTAGTTTGCCGAAAATGAGATGTCAGAAAAGAAAAGATTTGAAACAAGTTTGTTTCAAGTTTCGAGCAAACAAGTGTTCTTCAGAAATCTCAGTTGCATATAGGATGTTCTGAGTATCCAGTCTATTTCAGGGATCATTTCAGCCATTGCAACGATGGACAGAAAATGAAGGCAGTATTGATATGTCATCCTAAAAGACTGATATACATACCATAGTTTTCTGCAGGGCTGGACTTCTTTTATTTATTTATTCATTATTTATTTATTTATTTATGAAATGCATAGGTGACATAGATACTAGGCAATTTGCAACTATGAAAAACAATCAGAACCATACAATATAGAGTTGAAAGGAAGTCTGGAGAAGAATGGCCATCTATTAAACAAGCAAAAAAACCTGCAAACAGATAGACTCCATTCTAATCCAGGCCCTGGGAATAAAGCCAGATTTTAAGGATTTGGCTAAGCAGGATCAGGATGTTTATCATTGTTACAGCCTGAGGAGGAAATCATTGGGTATCCACAGGAAATATCCTAAATCAACCTTAGCCACTTGAAGATTTATGGACTTCAACTTCCAGAATTCCTCAGTCAGCTATGCTATGCTGACTGGGGAATTCTGGGAGTTGAAGTCCACACATCTTCAAGTGGCTAAAACTCAAAAACACTGTCCTAAGTGATTTAAGTTCTTCTGGTGGTTGATGGGTAAGGGATTCCCCTCAGTTTTTGCTGTATATTTATTTGAATAAAATAATTATTTCCTTTACATCATGGTAACAGCCATTTTACAGTTTTTCTTTTGTGTGTCGTTTAAGGTTTTGCTTTGAAGTTGAAGTTTTAGCATGAAAGAACAATGAAAATAGGGTGTGGTTTTTGCCATTGGCATTTAAGAAAAGAAATTAGTGGTTTCAGATAAGGACTTAGAGATTGATGCTTGCTCTTAAGGAACTTTTATTATCACATGGGGTAGAGATGTTTCACTATAACGCTCAGAGTTGTTTGCACCTGTCCTCCTCATTAAAATCCCACTTTTAACTCGGGTGAACCATGCTGGTTCAGGAATTCTGCGAGTTGAAGTCCAGAGTTCATAATGTTACCATTGCCCATCCTTTTCTAACTTGTACTATTTATGGCCTAATTCAGAATTTGACAAGAAGTTTCTCATCTTTGAACTTGAGGTATAATTCATCCTTTGGGCTGAAATCATTTTTATAGTCTATGAAAATCACTTGATGTTTGATTATTGATTATTAAATATTGATTAAAATTTAATCCAAAGTAAACCAGTATTAATATTTAATTAAGCTGTTATACTAAGCAGGCTCTTTTGGCAATTGCTGATTTCCATACCTGGAAAAGGATACAGATGAACAAGGCCAGTGTTGTAAGGATTTTGTATGCATTTTCCATTGTTAATTTATTTTTCTGTTAATTATTTATAGAGTATTACAAATCATTACATTCACATTCTAGTAGAATATAGGACTTTCTTAGGAAGGGCACTGGAAAGCTGGTGGCTTGCAGCTGCTTTTGTGTACTGAAGCTCAGTGCTTGCCTTTGTGAACTTTATCCGTGATTTGCAGACATTTGGACTGTTTGGCATGATTAGTTCCAGTACGATCTGAAAGTCTCACAAAATGCTGTGGTTATCATCACGTAGCAAGACCGCTTTAACAAAACAATTGCTAAATTTATGTTATAGAATTCCAACCTCACTCATTCACATATTCATAAGTCTCAGCATTAGCAGCCTTCTTCAGGTGACCTTCCTGTCTAGATAGCCAACCATTAATCCGCTTTATTTCTCTGAAATTTGTAGTATGTATCTGTTTATATTTAGGTGCTTCATAATTCCTGTTTTTCAGTTATTCAATTTCTGTTATTTTACCTGACGTGACTGTTAATAGCAGTGTGTTGTTCTTCCCCTACTTAAAGTTCAAGTCTCTCAGATAATTATGCCATGTAAAATAGCCAATTTTATGCACTGTTTTTTAGTAATGTTTTTTCTTATCATTATTATTATTATCTGTATTTTTAAATACTGTACGATTCTCCCAGTGGTCAAGAAACAGTGAACTAATCCTCAGAAATATTTGTTTTTATTCAGGAGGATAAATAGGAAATAAAGAAAGCTTTTCTTTTGTGTTTCCAATTTTGTACCCTAGATCACAGTTAATACTGATATTTTGCTTTATATTAATTAAGTGATAGAAGTAGGAGTTTATATGGTTGCAAATTAATAAAATGAATAAAATATTAGAATAGTATGTATATTATCTTTAAATACTGTATTTGCTATCTCATTTTATGTGAAATCTGGAAAAACTCAGATTTCTTACTGTTTTGTAGACTTTGATTTTTATTCTTAACATTGTACATATTTCAACTTTTTGTTTAGAATGCCAGTTTTACTATTATATGTTTATTGCAATTGTTTTGAGTATTGTAAAATGAGAATACCTCATTTATTTGTGCACATAACATCTACAGAATTTTTTGTCTTTCACATTTATTTAATGCTGAAAAGTCTAGATGTAATTGTGCAATCTGGATGAACACCATAGAGTTACTGTATGCACAATAAAAGTTTTTTGATACGAAGTACATTATAGTTTGTTTTATATTCTTTGCTTTTATTTTGAGAAAAGCAATTAGAAAAACATACAAACTTCCTTTGATGATTACTAATATTGGTTTAAAAGAAGTTGTTTTTAAAGAAATGAAAACAAAGTTTTAAAAAAAGCTGATTTTTTTCCAATTCCACTACATTGTCTCATTTAGAAGATGGCTCTCTCATCTTTTAAATTACTCAAAAATTGAAAGTTTCTTCATTTCAAGATCTTTATTCTTGAACTATTTGGAACATTTGTATGGTTTTTGAGTGATAACGAGTAAATCTAGTACACAGAGCTTGCACTAATATTTGCTCTTCTGACCTCTTCATAACCAATATATTAAAACTCAAATTAGGTCTAGAACTTTAGCTGTTTGTGAGAGACAAAGGAATAACACATAACAGGGGCAGATCTGTTCTTGAGATAACATTTGCAGCATTTTACCTGTGAGCAGGGGTGGGATTCAAATTTCTTAACCGGTTCTGTGGGTGTGGCCTAATTTGTGGGTGTGGCTTAGTGGTCATGTGACTGGGTGGGCATGGCTTGTATATAAATATTTATGTAATATTGATTTTTTTTTTATAAAAAAGCAAGTTTTACCCCAAAGCAGGCAAAGCAGGAAGGCAGATTGAGTTGCTCACAGAATCACAGATTCACTTAGAGATCTATCTATCTGCAATCGGCTACCTAAGTCTGTCACATAAAATTTGTTCGCAAGCAAACTCACAAAATTAACTCACAACACACCATATATGTAAATATTAAAATTTTTATTTAAAAAAAGAACAACTTTTAACCAAAAGCAGGCAAAGCAGGCGGGCAGATTGAATTGCTCACAGAATCACAGATTCACTTAGAGATCTATCTACCTGCAATTGGCTACCTGAGTCTGCACTGAAAAGCTTCAGTCCTAAGGAAAGTTTGGTTCTGCTTTTAGATTAGCTAGAAAGGAAGAAATCCAAGGATTTCTTGCTTTCTAGATAATTTAAATCTCCCGGCAGAGCAGAACAGCTGATGGGCAGGGGGGAAAAAAAGGAAAAATAGCAACTTACCAAACCAGGTAAGTTGGATGGTTCGCATGCCAGGTAAGGAGTAAGTGGGCAGGGTAGGGCAGAGCCAGCTAGTGGAGCGATTTGCCGGTTCTCTGAACTGCGGACAATCATGTGTGTAGTGTTTGCAAGAAATCATCAGCTGTGCCACCTGGACAACTGACAAGCACACTCAGGTATGCAGCGTTTGAAAATCCTCATTTCCTGCTTTTTCAACCTTAGCTGTGCCGTGCAAAGCAGCTGAGGGGGGAAAAGCAAGGAATAAAGGACAGCCTAGAGCCCGGGCAGGTGGGTGGGCCAAACACCAAACCAGTTCAGTGTCAACTGCTCTTCGCAGCTACAGGTTCTATAGAACCTGGCTGAACCAGTAGCATCCCACCCCTGCCTTGAGCAAGGATAAGGTGTGCATTAATGTAGAAAAATCCAAACTAGTTGAAAGAAAATTCATACTACTTCTCATTTTTTTAGTAGTCGTGTGGAATGAAAATGTTGTCTTCAAGTCTTTTAGATAGTCACTCCTGTCTTGGTCTTCTCATGAGTGGATTATAGTAATGCACTCTAGTTAGACTGCCCTTGAGGATTGCTCAGAAGCCATAGTTAATCTTAGAATGCCATGGGACTGGCAGCGTTAGGGGTGTTACATTATGCTCATGTGAGTTACACTGGTTACCAGTTGGCTTCAGATACAATAAAGGTGTTGGTTATCGCCTATAAAACCCTTCGTGGGATAAAGCTTAGCTCCCTTGCCTTCTATTGTTTTCTGCCCACCTCACATATCAAGCAGACTGGGTCCAGTTAATTAAAGTATTATCTTCTGGGATCCTGGAAGCATGTCTTATCTGTTATGGTGCCTATTCTCTGATAGCATTACCACTGAGATTCATACAGCTCACCACCACATTCTGAAAAATCATTAAACATCAGGTGGTTTTATTCCCAGCCCTGAGCTAGGAGGGTTGTGGAATCCCTATATAGCTTTTAAATATTTGAGTTTTTTTAAAATGGCTTTCTAGATGATAATGATCCTTTTATATGTATTGTTTTGTGGGGGGTTTTTTACATGTAAGTTGCCAGAGCACTGAATTAGTGGCCTTAATTAATTAAATAAATATTATTTTAGCCCAATGAACTTCTTAACTCCAAGATATCAAAAAAGTATGGTTCTGGATTTTGCCCCCACACTAAATTTGAATAAAGCATCTAGGAGCTATTTATTTCTGCATACAAAGGCTGTCTTTTGTATGCATTTTATTTGTATTTATATATTTATTTATTGTAAGCACATAGTTTTGTAATCCAGGACAGGCAATGTTATTGATTCATAATCTAGACTTCCTTTCCTATCATTTAACATTGTTTGAAGATTGCAAAGCAATATACTCTTTTGAGTCTATTCTCAATATACTCCTTTTAGTATATTCTCAACCTTTTTGATTGATAGAGAATAGCATTTAAGGGGGAGGGAATCTTCAGAACAGTTCAAAGTCATACTTATTTATGCAACCATTCCTTTATCTTATAAAAGATCTTTTGACAAAAGTGACAAGCGTATTGCTTCAGCCCAGCCACATTCCTGAATAACTATGACAGAATATTTGCTTCTTATGGAACACATGCATCACAAAACTCTTAGTTGGTAACTGAAAAACCAGTTAACTTCTTGAAAGAAAGTCAACTGTGACTTTGGAATGTTTTCCAGTTACTTAACATATTTTACCCTAAGGTAGGAAAAACATTTAAACCTAATAAATGTTTAATATTTATTTAGTTCAACATTCTATCTAATTTAAATTCAAACAAGGATAATGATTCACATGAAAGAAGACTATCTTTGGAAAACAAAAGAGACAGTGCATGACATGCATTTATATTGGTAAACTTACCAATTCAAACTTGCACACAAGCATTTTATAGTCAGGATAATCCACTGGTTAAGGCATAAAGTAGGGCTTATTTGTAAAACAAAGTAGGCATATTAAATTAGACTAAGCTAACAATTATTACTTTTTCTCTATAAGACAGAAATGTTAACAAAGAATGCTGCTGTATTATTTAAGAATTATGCAAATGTTCAAGAAATCCTGAAAATCAGTCTGGATTGTAAAATCATGATCAAGAGGGAGAATAATTTAAAACATTTATATCTGTACTCCTTTTGTTTATTAGAATTAGAGTTTGAATCCATGACTAACAAATAACAATAAATAGCAGTAAATTAAAGTTTGTAGTACAGCATTTTGAACTTGTCTAAGCTGTGGATATTTTTATTCATCCTCACTGGCAATTTTCTTAGTTAAATATTTTTGAAATCCTTGCAATACTTTATGACTATGTCTATGGAGATTATCAGTCATCCAGGTTATGGTTGTCCACTTTTTCACTTCTCATCCTCAGAGTTGAAGAAACTTATTGGATAAGAAGTGAAACATCTTCAAAAAAAAAAACCCAGAAAGTCCAGTTGCCTCTTGAAAAAGCACTTTTGGGACTTTATGATTATGGTAAGCAGTCAGAAAATGAATCTCATATGCTTCTCAGTTAGGGAATCTGAGATTCTCCTGATAATGGAAAACTGCTCACTCCAAGCATCACTTATTGGCCATGTAGCTAGATTCTGTGAAACAGCAGTTAAATAAGGATGTCTATTTGTGTATTTTGTTTCCTGGCTGTTCGTTGCCCATTAGCTGCCTTTCCCATATCATCTTGGCTCTTATCATGGTTATAAAGTAGATGGAAATCGGATCAATATTTCCCAAGTTGGAGTCTTGCCCTTGGTGAACATGCCAAATATTACTTTCAACACCGTTTCTTATCAATTTATAAAGAACTAGCTCTGATTCAAATGATGTTCATTATTTCCAGAAAAAAAAACTAGAAGTTGTATAAATAAATTGTGCTTTACCTATCCCATGAAAGATCTGTAAATGGAAAGATTAAAATATGACAGTCAGTCTGAAATGCGTCCATTCCTGTGAAACCTTCCAAACTGAAAAAAAAAAAATCTCTAGCAGGAAGCAGATTGAAATCTTCAGAATTTTGCTTGTAAGAAAAAATGACATATTTCCTTTTTGTTTTACTTTAACGTATTTGCCATAATTTAACAAACTCATGATTTGGTAAACTGTTTTGCTTAAGATTGCATTGTAATGGGTTATATTGATTTTTTTAAATAAAAAAACCAAAACAAAACCTTACATTTTTAAAAATTTGATTCTAAATTGGCTGGGCATAGTTCACAATAACTTTTTATGTGTAAGCCACTTAAAACAAATAAGAGGTTAGAGATGTGTAGGTACTGTATCACCTCTTGGAATGTCATGTTATTCAACAAACCTTGTTCAGGAGCAATTTCCACTGGATTAGGCATTGGATTCACAGTATTAGTGTGTTTATTTTTTTCTATTGTTTTGCCACAATAGAATGTGTGTGAGTTTTTTTAAAAAATAAAGTGATTGAATAAAAATTAGTCACTTAAAAAGCAGGAAGTTGATGTAGAAGTCAATACTATCACTACAATCTTTAACCAGAAAATTCAAAGAACAGAAACTGGCTGACACAGAGTCAGATAAGAGGGACTAATCCTGACTGCACAATTATGCATCTCCAAAGGGTGTGCCTATACACCTCACATAAGGTGTGTCTATGCTAAAATGAGTCACAAAATCCACAGGAAAAGAATACAACCAAATGTCCCTGGTACAGGTCTCACATGAGTCATCCCAACTGAGCACCATTTCTATTGGACAAATGTATAGTTTTTCATGATCAAAGACCAGAGGCCCTTTTACTCATATCCCCAAATACCTCAAGGTAAATGACCTAGTGCAAAAGCTGGTAAGGATAAATATAGCATTCTAAATGTTTTTCAAATGCAGGCAAATTTATTTAGGGCCTAGCTAATAATTATGAAGTTTGCAGTAAATTTAGGAGATTGAACTTCTTCCTCTGCTTCAGTTCTCAGGAAAATTCTTCTTCTGTGAAAGAATATTTGCATATGAGGAAGTTTTTGGTTGGTGCCAGAGTACAGATATATTCCACCTCCACTTCTATGTGATCTCAGCCACTTCTGAATTTCCAGTTCGTGCCTTTTTAAATTTCAATTAATTTAAAATTTAACATGAACTGCAGTTTTGCCCTCACTGAATATTTACTTAAGTAAAATGCACTGAAACTCCCAGTTTGATTTGAAGTCTGATCCACTGAAACTCTTCAGTTAAATTCTCAACTGAATGTTTAATAATTTAAAATGTAGAAAGCTTTTGTCTAAACTATGACATTTGACCACAGGTTGTTTGTTGATAATTAACATGGTAAGTCTAAACAGAATAAAACGCGAAGAGATTTCTAGGAGACAGAGAGAGAGGGGGGGGAGAGGGAGGGGGGAAGGAGGGAGAGAGACCCCACTTTGTTGTGCGCAAAGGGGTTGAAATGTGCACTATGTTATTATCTTAAGGATAATTTCTATACAATGATGTATAGGTGGTATTTATCACCAGAAATACTATCAAAAATGTATATGATTTTAACCATATATTTCGAATGAATACATAAAGAAGGGACCTTATCTCCTTTGGAGAAGCTAAAAGCTAAAAATCATTGGAATGAAACATTAATTTTTTAAAAGTCAAGGTTAACATAAAATTCAGACTAGATATATTTTTGTTAAAATTGATGGACAAAAAGTTTGCAAAACAAAAAGCATTTTGTTCTTGTACACTTTAACAGTAGCAAGGCTTCTGTACCCAGAGTTGGAAGGATTTGACAATACCTTTAATGGAAAAGTGATAGTTAAAGCTGATAGAACTAACTAGGCTGGCAAAAATGACAGCTCTGATTTAGAGAAATTGGCTAAACTTAACACCAAATGAAAGCCCTTTTTGGACTTTTTGCACAAACAAAACAAAAAAGAAATGACTTATTGGTTTAAGTATTAATAATACTTATAGATTATTTTTTTAAAATGGAGATTACAACTGTAATTATAGAATGGCAATTGAACTTACGTTTTATCTATATTTACTATAAATGAAGTCAGAAGTCATTTTTGTTTCTTTCTATATTTTTTAATTTTATTGTGCCTCTATCATTTCTTTCTCTATTCTGTCTTCTCTGTACGCCCCCCCACATTAGTTTTTTTTGTTAGTTTTGTTAGCTTTTTCTATTTTTCTTTTTAAAATTAATAAAGTTATATGGAAAAAAGTATGTCATGTGTCACATATGCTTGGAATCCAGGTCAGCTATGGTCTAAATCTCATTTTCAATACTTACTTATTCATTGGTGCCATGCAAGTGAAAATATGCTATTGGAAATTGTTCTAAAATAGTGGAGTTCTACAAAAGGAAAAACCCAGAAATTGACATTAGACAACAGTATGCTATATCGGAGATATGAAGCAGGACTATTTGCTTTTATATATAAAAAGTTCTGGCATTGGCACATGTTAGAGCAGGGGTCGCCAACCTTTTGGACCTCAGGGACCACCAAACTCATAATTTTAAATCCCGGGGACCACTAATATGAATTTTGACTGAGGGTGGCTTGCTGACGTTGGTGGGAGAGAGAGAGATCTGATCCAACCTCTTTCTCTCCCTCTCCCCTCCCTCATACACACAAACAAACTCACAGAGGCAGGGGTGAGATTCAAATTTCTTAACAACCGGTTCTTGGGCATGGCCTAATTTGTGGATGTGGCTTGGTGATCATGTGACTGGCTAGGCATAGCTTGTATGTAAATATTATAAATATTTATGTAAATATTGAAATTTTTATTAAAAAAGAGCAACTTTTACCCAAAATCAGGCAAAGCAGGCAGGCAGATTGAGTTGCTCACAGAATCACAGATTCACTTAGAGATCTGTGTTTCTGCCATCAGCTATCTGAGTCTGCACTTAATAATAGAAACTTCAGTTCTAAGGGAAGTTCTGCACTGCTTAAAAGCAGAGCCAAAGATCTAAAGATTAGCTAAAAAGCAAGAAATCCAACAATTTCCTGCTTTCTACCTAATTAAATCTCCTAGTACAGCAGAACAGCTGATGGTCGGGGGAAAAAAAGGAAAAATAGCAACTTAGCAGGCAAGTTTGCCAGGTAAGGAATGAGTGGGTGGAGAGGGTTCCCACAGGCCATGTAGGCAGGGCAGACATGTGTTTCTGCGCAGCCTGGATTAATTGCTTTGGGGTGACATTTCTCTGTGGACCACCAAAATTTTCTCGAGGACCACCAGTGGGCCATGGGCCATCAGTTGGCGACCACTGAGTTAGAGGAAGACAGAACAAAGACAATCCAAAGATTCTATACATTGTGAGAAGTTGTGAATATAGGTCTGGGCTTTATTAATTTAAATCAGTGACTTTTAAAATTGATAATTTTAACATGTATGGACATCAACTACCAAGATTACCTAGCCAGTGATGGGTGAAGAATCCATACATCTTTAAATTGCCAAACTGACACTGGTTTAAGTCATCCTAACATTTACAGAAAAGCAGACTGGATTTTTATAAGAATAATTGTCCTTATTGTTCTTAATTGATCACATCTGGCTACAGTCTATGGTCGCTTTCCTGGCAACTTTCATTTGTTATACTAGCTGGGAACTACAGGAGTCCTGCAATATTAGGTAAAGAAGGCTGGTCACATGGAAGCAATTTTCCATACTATGTTCATAAGTCTTTTGTAAATAGTTTCCTATATTTCTTTTTATAGATGCTTCAGGACAAAGACTGAACCCAAGTTGTTTTAGGACAGTTTTTCCCATGCACAGAATTCATTCAATCACAAAACAACATTTTTTTCCCATTGCATTTAGGAAAAATAATAAATTGTGTCCTGCAAAAGGATTTTTAAAAAGAGCCAGAAATGATGTAGGCATATTCAGGACTCTATTCTCCATGATATTAACATCTTATAGCTATATATTATCTTGTTTCAAAAAGTCTTGGCTTCTGAGGTTACTAATAGACTGTTGTACCTGGTTGAAAAATATCTTTTACTATTATTTACCCATTATATTATTCACTTGCTACATCCATGAAAATATTTTTGTTTAATCCTGAAAAGAAAATTACTAAAGCTGTTGCAGCAATATGAGTTCATGAGAAACTAGAAGCATATGCATTTAAGTGCAAAAATATGTTCATGGATGTAGCAAGTTAATACTGTAATGTAACGGGGCAAATAATGGAGACAAAGGTGGTATTCAGCCAGTTCTGACAGGTTCTGGAGAACCGGTAGCAGAAATTTTGAGTAGTTTGGAGAACTGGCAAATACCACCTCTGATTGGTCCTGCCCCCTTCTATTCTCTGCCTCCCGAGTCCCAGCTGATCAGCTGGGTCATCTTTTGTTGCCCTGCACAGGAGAACGGAGCTGGAAATCAGGTTAGTGGGGTAGGGAGGGAATGGAGATTTTGCAGTATCATTCCCCTGCCATGCCCACCAAGCCATGCCCACAGAACTGGTAGTAAAAAAATTTAAATCCCACCACTGGTAGACAATCTTTTTCAACTAGGTACAACTGTCTACTGGTAACATGAGAAGCCAGACTTTTTGAGGGAAACAAGATAATATAGTTATAACATATTAATATCAAGGAGAATAGTCCTGGATGTGCCTACATCATTTCTGGCTCTTTTTTAAAATTCTTTTGTAGGACACATTTTATTATGTTTACCAGGAATACCTTTTGCCCAAGTTAGGAAGCAGTCTATTTCAGAAGATTCATTCTACAAAATAATCGTGTTCTGTTGACTATTCTTTATTCCATATCTGAGCCAAACATTTTTTGTTTTATTTATAAAAAAATTTATCCTGCCTTTATTACTTTATAAGACTATGAATATACCTAATACTCCTTCCTCCTCCTATTTTTCCCACAACAATGCTGTGTGATGTGTTGGGTTGAGAGAGTGTCATTGGCCCAAAACCACCCAGCTGGTTTCAAAACCAAGTGTAAGCCAATACCTATAGGCAACTTGTGGATTCTTCTGATGGCAGAGTCAGGAGCAGTAAGCCATTTATTTTGTTTTCTCCCGGATCAAGATGAATATTGCAATGAACAACTGATCCTTTATTATTAACTACTTCGTTCACACTCCTGCCATCTCCCAAAAAGTACATCTGGACATAATTGAAGCATAAGATTTGAGCCACTATTTGGACATTTATCAATTGAGGAGTAAAGATTGGAAGGAAGATACATCTGGACACACTTTAAATAATATAAATTGAGCCCTCAAAGCAACAGGCTGTCATGGGGGATACAGATACTGGCTCTAAGCTATCTTTATCTTTGCATCTAAATGCAAGGCTTATATAGTTACTAACAAGGCTCTCAGAATTCTGGATTTCATTAAAAAGGAAAAGAGTTGTTTATTAAGCTGCATAGCCTGAAGGGCATCATTTACCCAACACACACAGGCTCTTCTGGTTTAAATATAGCACCCAGAATTATCCCTGTAGAAGGAAGGGCACTTAAGCTTTGAATGTAAGTCCTGTTTTCATGGTTTTCAAAGGTGCATCGTAACTTGAATGATTCCTGCCTAACACCAATTTCTGAATCTTTTGAAATTCCTTCAAGAACCCTTCTTATAACAAGCTATGACTCCCCATTTCTTCATCAACATTATGTACAATTTGATTCTGTAAAGTATCTGACCAGACACACAGTTATGTGATGTTTCTTTCTTTGAAATTGAACAGTCTATGCAATGACAGATAAGAGTAAAATTTAAAAGCATAAATGAGGGATGGGAAGGCTGCCAAATTCTGTGCACGTTCATAGCTTTGCTGAACACTCTTCAAATCCTACAATCCCTGTTTACAGCCACTTTTCTCCTAGATGAACTTCTTTGGACTCCCAGCACATTACATAAATATTATACTCTATATAGTTGTTAGATTCAACCCAAGTGTTTATTCGTTGTATTCATAAAATGATAGTTTTACACATATTTTTGAATTTATCAGACCAATCTAAATGCTTCAGAATAATTGTCAGCTTTGAAATTCAGCTGCCATGCTTGACAATAATATTAAGATCAGCATCATTCATTCATTCATTCATTTTATATAACCACGCATATCACATTCATGACTGTACTGACTTACAATTAATATATAAACACTATGAAAAAATAACAGAATAAAGCAACCATGTAAGCAATACAAAACATTAAAAAGAACAGTTAGAAACCATATACTATAGTCACTAGAAAAGCAGTCATGCAAGAACAGTACAATCATTTTACAGGCTCCAGCCAATCTCTAGTCCTAAGGCAGATGGCAAAGCCATGTCTTCAGGCACTGAAGGGAGGGGTAGATCCTCTTACTGGGGACAGACATCCTCTCAAATAACTGTCTGCATGCCATGTAGGACTTTATAGGTTACCACAGCACCATACAAATTGAAGCAAATTGATCACCAATGCAGCCCACAGATCAGAGATGTAATATACATAGATCTAGGTCAGGGGTGTCAAACTCACGGCATCACGTTGTCACGTGATGTATCGTGACTTTTTCCCCCTTCGCTAAACCGGGGGTGGGCATGACCAGAATGTGATACATCCGGCCCATGGGCCACAAGTTTGACAACCGTGCACTAGGTAACCACTGCGTTTTGCAGCAAATGAAGCTTCTGAACACTCTTTAAGGGCAGCCCCTTCTAGAGCACATTACAGTAATTCAAATGGGAAGTGACCAGGGCATAGTGACTAACAATAAAGCCTCCTGATGCAGGAAGGGGCATATCTGGAAAAAAACCTCTAAACTGTGCAAAGGTCCTTCTACCCATGACTGCCACCTGCCCTTCAAGGGTGTGAGTCGTGAGATCAGAAAGAGTCCCAGATTATGTACCAAATCTGCAACCCCATCCAGAACCAAAGATAGCAAATTTCTAGATCCAGATGCACTACCCCCAAACCCAGCCACACTCTATCTTGCCAGGGTTGAGCCAAAACTTGTTGTTTACCACCCAAACTCTTATAGCCTCCACATACTAAGACATTGGCAGCATTATTTACTTCACCGGAGACATATATGATGGATATCATCAGCATATTTATAACTCACCCTACAGCTATGGAAGACTGCAGCCAAATCATGTAGGCTTCATATTAAACAGCAGAAATAGTACTGAACCCTGAGGCAACCCCCAATTTAGGAGCTCAGAGCAGAATCTGTTGCCCCCAATCAATACTGACTGAAACTAGCTACTGAAGAAGGAGGAGAACCAGCTCAGAAGTGCTACAGTGCTACCCAGTCCCAGCCTTCACAACCAGTCCAGAAAGATACCAGGGTTGATGGTACTGAAAGCCATTGAAAGGTCAAGAAGAGCAAGGATGAATGTGTTAACTTTATCCTTGCCAGAGGTCGTTAAAAAGCATGGCCAATGTTGTCTTGGTACCATATCCAGGTCTGAAACCCAACTGAAAGTGCTCCATATAATCTGCTTTATCCAGCACCTCGGAAGCTGATGTGCAACCACCTTCTCAAACTAAACAAACATTGTTAAGAATGATGGGTTCCAGCAATGGCTTCCTGAAGAGATAGTAAACTAATGTCTCTTTAAAGAGTGTTGGAATCATTCACACAGAGAAAATTTTCCTACTGCTGAAGCCGAACCACACTTCACTTTTTGGAAGTATTTACTAGTCAGGAAAGCTTCCAAGATAACTCTAATAACAGCTGGCCAAGCTCATAGTCATAAGGATCCTTTCTGCTTTCTCAGGCCTAACAGGTTCAAACTCCTCCAAGATAACATGCAAGAATGTCCAGACATCTCTATAGGACATGTACTAAGGCTGGCATCCAGCTGAGAACAAATTTGGGTGGGTTTTTTTTTGTCTAATAGATATTTTGTAACTCCTCTGCCAGGTCCTGGAAATGTATTCAACAATCCCCTCTACCCCATCCTTACCACCACAAGGTACATCTTAGCAGTTATCAACCATGATCCAGACTTCTCCCTCAGTTCTTCTGTAAACCACAGGGAATGATGAGATCCAGAAAAGGAGACAAGTCACAGGGGCATTATCTCAATCAGAACACGAAGCAGTCACCCAGAAATATTTCCGCTCCCCTTTGAAGCTCATCAGGGTCCCTTGGTTGCCAGGAGTGGACTAATCAAATATGTCATGCTTCTGTATGGTGGTGGCACTCCTTTTTACCTATTATGCCATTCCATTCCTATCACCATGGAGATCCTTTGACCTGTCCTAAGTGTCCTCCCTAATATCTCACTGTCCTCTTGCCCATACCCTCCGGCTCTCAAGATAAGGGATGTCCACATTATTCTCTAACTACCATTTCCAAGGGCGTTTCAGCATTTCTACTTAGAACCATAAGGAATTCAATAAACTACCTTCCATTCCCATATAGTAGCCAACAATAGGAATACCAGGCCTTTCTCTCTGGACAGTCAGTGAGCTTATCACCTATACTAACTGCAACATCTCCCCTGCATTACCTCCACCTCTTCCAGGGGAAGGAAGCACCCATAAACAAGGGCAGGCAATCCATATCAACCCATTATCCACAGTTGTGAACAATCTTGATGATACCAGTAGCACTTAAGACTTATATACCGCTTCACAATGCTTTACAACCCTTCTAAGCAGTTAACAGAGTCAGCATATTGCCCCCAGCAATCTGAGTCCTCATTTTTCCAGTCTTGGAAGGATGAAAGGCTGAGTCAACCTTGAGCCAGTGAGAATCATACTGCCAAACTACAGGCAGACAGCACTCAGCAGAAATACCCTGCAGTACTACATTCTAACCACTGCACTACCACAGATCATAATGTGGCAGCATCAAAAATGATTACAAAATGGTTGCAACTTGATTGTTATTGTTTTCCTGCATAGGTAGGAAACGTGAAAAGTGTCACTAAACATCCACAGAGAGATCCACAGCTCTATCAAAGCTAAATCTTCTGCTGCCATTAGCCCCCTACCAACTAAGAACTGAAAAGTAGTTAGGAGTCATCTTTCCCAATCTAAAATTACAGTCTGAATTGGAATCTAGGTATCTTTGAACAACAAAGGTTCAACATTTGTTTTGAAATTCCATGTGCTGCTGCTGCTGCTGCTAGAATTTTTACCAGCATTATCTTAGCTGTGTTTGTGGCTTTTCAGTTTGTTTATTTGTTTAAGCAACTGGTGAGCAACACAAAAAGATATCATCAAAGGCAAGCAGCATCTTCAGATATATAACAAAGGTCTTTTAAAGCTAAAAATAACTCCTAGAAAATTTGAGGGTATTCTAAATCAAATCTGCATTTCTTAAATTTTTGTTTTGCCTTATTTGGGCATGCAAAACAGAATCCAGAAGTCTCTGTCTATTGCTCTCTCTATGGTTTGATTCCTGGGATAAAGAAGAGACCTTTTATGCTGCAGATACATTGCTAAATATGGATTGCATTAATAGCAAATGAATCAGTTTGCTGGCACAGCCAAGTCAAGTTTCTCCATCACAGCTAAACTTAAAACATGCAAAATGCTATATGCAACTATTATCCAGAGAGAAATATTGCATACAACAAAAAGATATACTCAGCAGGGACACAAAATCTGTGCTTTATGAAACTTCTTCTAACATTATATTAACAGAGAAATCAAGCTTTTTCTAGATTGTTTTAATGTTGTCCCATGTTTCTATGGGAGTGGAGCACTTGTATATAAAGTTGTCATTCAATTTTTGTCATTGTTTTCCCCACTCCATATGCATGGATGCCTGGGTGGATGTTAATTATAATTTGGAGTGTTAGCCTTATTTTTATTGCTAGTTACCTTAAGCTCCATTTTCACCACTGGGTTATAAAATAAATAAATACATTTCTATGATAAAAGAAGCTGTTCTGTTTATCAGATTAGATTCTATATCGTCTTCAGGTCTTTCCTTGTACTCATTTTTGAGCAAAATACAGCACAATCTGTCAAAAGTGACAAATAGGTGATGTGCGGATTGCAATATCCCCCCAGCTCAATTGATTAGTAAATCCTTTTGCACTGAAAAATCCATTTTATGCTGCAATTACCCTCTTCTCCTTAATCCTCTGAATGATAAGCGCACCCTAATTGGCAGAAAATATCATAACATCTTCTGATGCCAGGTTTCCAAATATATATTTACTGAGGAAGGAAGACTTCAAGGCTTGTTTAGCTGCAGGTTCATAAGGTATGAAGAAAGATACAATTTATATACTTATTTATATAAGTAAGTACTTTTATTGAGCTGTTTACTTTGATAGATTTACACATAGTTCATAGGGTTACTTTTAGGTTCTAATGATTTATTCATGCTGGAGTAAAAAATTATGAAGATCAAAAGAAAATAAATATAAGCCTTTGCTCAGAAGGTATCAGCATGCTTCTCTCCAATGCTAATTATGGTCCACAATTTCCCATCAAAACTAGATAGCATCATCCATAGTAGTAAAGTTCATCTCCTTTTAGATGAACTCATTTCTGCTAACTTCATAGATGCACTGGTACTCATTTAGTTGCTCATAGAAAAGACGTTTGTTTGCCACTGGTTAAAAAAAAAGATAATTTTTCATTTACCCATTTTAAGAGAATAAGTCTATTCTCTTGGGATTCAATTGATGGGACCTCCTTTCCTGCTCCTCCTTCTCTGCCTCCAAAAACCTCTGCGCAAAACAGTTCTGCTTTCTCAATTGAATCAATTCTATGTCTCTGTTCCTGCCACGTAAACATCAATCCTTCTGGAATCAACCACCTGTAAGACACCTCTTTTTCCAATAACCTTTTAGTCAGGAATCGGTATTCTCTTCTCATCTCTCTCACTCTTCTAGGTATTTGTTTTAAAACCAAAATTTCTTTACTTTTGTATTTCAGTGGCTTCTCTCTTGCTACTTGCAATATTTGTGTCTTCAAAGATTTTTAATAAATCTAATATGAACTTCTCTGGGTAGGTTATTTCTCATCGCATATCTTGTAAAAACTCGATATATCTCATCAATTCCATCCATCATCTTCTCTTCTGTTATCTCGAGCGCCTCCGCCAGAATTCCTACCATTATCGCAACCAAATCTTGTCCTTTTTCTTCTTCTATATTTTGGAATCTAAGATAAAATTCTGATCTATCCAACTCCCACTTCAACATCTCACTTTTTTCTTGTTCAATCGCTGTTAATCTATTGTCGATATTTCCAATTTTCTCCTCTCTTTGTTTGCCTCCCTCTTCAACATTTTGGAGTCTCTCTTCATATTTTTCCATCATCTGTTCCATCCTACCTGTTCTTTGTTCAATAGTATCCATTTTTACCTTAAGATCTTGAATTCCTTGCATAATCATCTGGAAGGATACTCTTTCTTGTTCTTTTCTTTCTCTTTATCTTGCTTTAACAATGTCTGAATTGAACGCTGTCCAGATGGTGGGGAGGCAGAAGCAGACATAGAGGCACCCGAAGATATAAATTTCTTACTCATTTTAAGTGGTTCCAACTCTTCAAGTTTTTTCAAATTTTAATCCACAAAAAAAAGAGAAAAAAATATGAAATTTTAATCCAAGGTAAAAAGGCCAACAATAAAAAAGCCAAAAGTGAGAGAAAAAAAGAAAAAAAGAAAAAAAAATTCTTCAAATTCTTCCTGACCTTAGTCCAATAAAAAAAGAAAAAAAAAACCATAAAAAAAGTAACAGTAAAAATAAAAACCCAATAATAATAATAAACAAGACAAAGCCAAAAAGGAAGAAGGGAAGAAGAAAAAGAGAAAAAACAAAAAACAAAACAAAAACCAAGAAAAATAAGTTTCTTCAGATTCCACACCTTAGTCCAGCCAGAAAAAAAAAAAGAAAAAAGAAAAAACCTCAATTAAAAAAAGGAAAAAGAAATAGTCCGCTAATGTACATTAAAAAAAAAAAAAAAAAAAAAAAAAGAGAAAACAGGATCCAAATAGGCAAAAGAAAAAATAAAATCAGTTAAATCAAAATAAAATATAAGTAGAAAAAAAAAAATTCAGAGGCTTCCCTTTGCAAATAAATCAAGCTTAAAAGTCAGGACCTTGATGTTAGTGAAGGGGTTGGCAGAACTCAAAAAAACAACAACACTGCACTCTATTTAATTATCCAAGGCTCTAATTATAACTCCCTTCTCTTTCCCACAAGCTTCAAAGCTGAGCCATGTATATCCAGAAAGACACCTGTAATAATATTCCACAAAGTGCTTTCCTCTATCTTATCAGGGGATGTCCTTGAGAAGAAGAGTCTATTTTTCTTTTTTTTAAATATTTCCGAGCCTCTAGGTGGCAGTGTTACAAAGTATCATAGTTCTCACTTTCCCCCCTCCTCTCTTAAGGGAAAGCCGGCTTGCAATACACAAAACAAAAACCGAAAAATCAAACAAAATCAAGAGAAGCCTCTAGCCCAGAAAAAAAAAATAAAAAGTCCAGAAGAAGAATAAAACATATGAATATATAGAAAAAAGACAACAGTCCAGTTATCCAATAAGTAACAATAGAGTCCGGAAGCAAAGAAAAGAAAAAAAAATGGATTCTCTCTTTGACGTTTCCCTAAAAAAACGCCGCTAAATCAATTTTGTCAAAAAACAAAACAAAAATCACATAGGTTTCTTCAGATAATTAGAGTAAACTTTCCAAATTCAAAAAATTAAATAAAAAAAAGAAGTTCTCACCCAACCGACAAACTCTTTCTCAAACTCTTTCCGTCTGGAGTCGCCCCGGCCTCAGCAGCATGGGGGCTGCCTCTCCGCCGCTGGCAAGAAGAGCTTCACCCGGGCTCTCCAGGGATTTTGCGGTATCCCCGGAATCCTCAGGATATGCTCTTCACGATGGCTGTCCCGTTGGACCGGCCAGTGGCGGAGATATCGGCTGCAATCGAGGAGCTCGATTGCAGACCGTATCGCCACGGCGCAAGCTCCTCCCATATTTCTCTCATTCTTTATTATGTGCTGGCATCCCCTTCCAATATTCCTGTTTGTTTAACACATTTTTGTGCTGAAAGCTTGGTGAGTTCCATTAACTTTTAAGTCAGTAGGTGTGCTCTCTTGGCAAGAATATGGTTTGCCATTGATTTCTACAGGAATGTTTCTTTCAAGTGCCTCAATTGCCAAGTCCTGTGGCATAGAATCTGCATTGCTATCATAGTTACCTTTGTCCCAGTAATATGGAATGAAACAACTCAAATGCATGACAAGATTTTCTGGACTTATAAAGGACTTATAAAGATTGGAAGTGTTAACAAGGTTGCCAAGTCCCCAAAGATAATATGATTGGGAATTTTGTGCAAAGAGGCTGAATTACTGGTATACAACTTTTCTTGAACATATCTATGGAAATTCCCAGTCATCCAGGTCATGGTTGTCTTAAAAGTACTTTTACAAAAGGCAACTGGACTTCTTTTTCCTTGGGTATGTTTCACTTCTCACCCATGAAGCTTCTTCACTTCAGTTTTCTTGAACAGTTCCAGTCACTGATTGGAACTAGACTGTAGAAAAGTTGGAAAATATTTTTAAAATTCTTGAGGACATAAAAATAATAATAAACATTAATGTTATTATCACTTTAACTATTTCACTTTAACTGGAAATGAATATATGAAGACCACTGCTGGAAGAGGAGATTCCTTTATTTTCAAGAGCATAGCACAGAGGTTGGCTTCCAAAAAGGTAGACTACAAAATTCTAATCCTGGGGTCCCAGATAGGAAAACATGTGCGTACCTGCAGAGAAGGAGTGTGCTTTGTAGAAGAGGTGTATGTGTTTTGTGTTAATCTGATAACTCTATGGTTTCATTCGAAATCCATTTTGACATTTGTTTGGGTATGTGTGAACCATTTGTTTGAGTATGCTGATTCTTTCCCTATACATGTCTGGGAATGAGCTATCAAATATTAGATTTTGTACACTTATGGAATAAAATTTCTTTGGGGATTTCTTTTGTTAATCTGTTTTTGATTTGACTGAATTGCTTCTAGCCCTGCCAGTTCTTTTAGCTATGATGATAGTGTTTATTTTGGCCAGTTTTCACAATGTTTCCCACTATTACCGGCAGGTCAAGTTTAGGTTTCTAAATGGGCTTTCTATGAGAGCATAATAAAAAAAAATCCTACAACTGTGATTTTTTTTTTATAAAACACTTATAGTGAATCCTATCCTTTTATATTCAATGAATTATCAGTGTATTAATATATTATTAATATGTGAACAAAACTATTCCATTGTCTCATGCACATAATCTGCCATATATATCCAAACTCTTACGTTTCTAACTCACATTTTGAAATGTGATTTGACAATTGTTTTACCACGTTGCATAAAACTCTACAATTATTTCATTGGCAGCCTGCTTATATAATGTGAAAAAAGATAACATGAAATTTTCATGACTTGACTTTTTCAGCTATTTGTCCATATCTGCAAAGTACAGTTTTCCTCCTGACATCTCTGGGTTTTATGGAAGTTGAGGCTTGTAGCTTTAGCAGGTTATTTGAAAATCTTGGCCATCATTGTAGTTTTTGATAGAAAGGTTGAAATTATCTATGAATTTTTGGGTAGGCACCACTGGCATTTTTGCTGTCTGAGGATATTAGCCAGACTTCCTCTGTCAAACTCAATATACCCACACATTGAGATGCTGTGAGACAATGCCTGACTTCATATCTGGAATGTTGAAACATACCATCCAAACCACTCCTACTCTATGTTTGTTTGGAGAACACTCATGTAGACTGAAGAGCCATTCCCTCCCTCTGATAAGCATGCAGGCTAAGAGTTTCTATCTAAAATATTTATGGGATGAAATGCACCTTTCCTTTCAAATCTGATCTACGATGAGAGAAACAAAAGAGTGAATTGTGTTGGGAGGTAGAATACTATTGCATGCCTGTGCATATCCCAGACAATATTACAGAAGACCAATTCAATGTTCCTTTATAATAACACTGAAGACACTTTAAAATATTTATTAACTGAATATTGGATCTGGTGTGCAAAAGACCTGACATGAATACCTTTATTTACCACTCTCTGATATCTTGCTGAGTGGAGACTCAACACTTTTAGACTGCAATTCTTTATCTAGAGGAGTCTGAAGGCAATAGTCTTATGTATTTTTTCATTTGTTAAAAGAGTGACAATTTTAGACCTGTTTAGTGAAGGTTATAATTGATATATTGGTGTTAGTCTAGGGATGGTAGTAACAAGCAAAAATTTGATCTTATTTGACAGGCTTTCCACTGAAAGTTGAAAAAAAGTTTCCAGGAAGTTTTCACACAAAGTCCCTGTGTGGTAAAAACAATACAGTAAATAAGTGGCATAATGGCCAATTTAATTTCCTAAAAAAAAATCCCTGTGTACATGCAAAAAGAAATAAATGTGTAATGTAATTAAAAGTTTCTGTGCCTAAATTACAAAGAACCCTGCCTATGCATCTATATATTTACAATGTACAATATATTTGTACAGTATATATAATTGGCTAAATTAACTGCAGAATGATCTTTCAACATAGTCTTGACTCTTTCTTCTAATCAGGAAGCATGCGTTGATCAAATTATTCATGCAAAATTATAATGGGTAGAGTCTGTTTAATGGATCATTCTTACTAATATCTACTCTGAATCCCTATTTTTTTAGCCTTGTGCACACTTGAAAAATGATTTTGAAAAACTTGTTGCCTTAAAAGCACCAGGGAAATATTGAATAGTGCAATGTCTATAATCCCATCCATTCCTAAATATGGAACACAAACAGCAAGTAATGGCATTGGGGATTTCTCCCCTGACCCAAAGGATTAGATTGCTGCAGTTAATTTTTGGTTGATGCTGTAGTCTACAGAAATCGTGGAACCATAATAACTGTTTTGGAACAGGCTGGTAGACTGAATTAAATTTCTCAGACTTGAGAAAAGGCATATTGTTCAGGAGAGCCCTGTGTAATCTCAAGTTGCGTACCAAATGTTTACTTCAGTGCCAGTCTTCAGATATATAAATGCCTTGCATGGTTCACATGCAAAGAAACATTTTTTTTCCTCAAGGGAAAGATGCACTGTGAACTTTGATATGAATAGAAACATTTCTGAAGACAGAATTTTTTATTCCTTTTAAAAAGATATAACGGAGATCATTTTTCTTCAGGCCAATTTTTTTTTATTACTTCTCAGTTATATTCTTTGTTGGCAAGGCCAAAAAAAGATAACCTTGAGTATGCATACATGTAAAATGCATAAGAATGCACCATATTCAATTGTTAATATATTTCATTTCCTAAGCAAAACATCTAGGGATTTAAGCCTCACATCTAGCTTCTATTCATAATTTCTTTTCTTTTTTTCTTCCAGACCTGGGCTCTGATTCAAGAAAAGCATACCATTCATATCTTCTGTTCCTTTCTTTTTTTTTCTAAGCAAGAAATAATAATAATAAAGCCCTACAGACATAGCCCACTGCTTTTGAAACTGTACTAAGTACTTTCAATAGCAGCAAGCAATGCAAGGTATTTCCAAACTGGTAATTCCCAATCCTTCAAAAGCAGTTTGAAGATAATGTGCAATATTTTTCACTACTTACTAGTTTAGAATACTAATGAAATGAAATGAAATGAAATGAAATGAAAAGCACCAAAAAATACAATCCAGTAAGTCAGCGTCCCATGCATAGATCTAGATTTATAAAAATCTCATCTTCCCATGCCTTTCCCTGGTTTTTTGATATGGCACATATCCCAAGCATGTAACTTTAACCCATTTTGGAAAACTGGATTAAATGGGATTTCATAGCTGCTATTGGTAAAATGATTTCTGACCTTTACCATGTGAGCTAATGAATGCAATCTCTCTCCATCCAACCCCCAATCTATTCAATCTGTTTTATATCTTGGCATAATTTGTGAAAACTAGTCACCACATTTATTATTCAACTCTAGGGCGTGAAAACTGTGGGAACCAGCTGGGGGAACAGAAGTTCAGTTGGTATCAGAAGAGAAAGACCAGTCCAGATGTAGAAGCTGTGGGAAGGAAATGTTTCAAAGAGATTCCACCTTAATTGGCTGTTTCAAGTCTGTCTGGAAATTTACCCTTACAGACTTTGACTAGGATTAAAGATGCTTTTCGAAAACCTTTGCGGTTTCGGCTTTTGAGGTTTGCCAATTATGTGAGCTTGCACACCGTGTTAAAAAACTGGACTCAGGCATTAGATAATTTTCTGATCTGTTGACATCAGAGATGGAACGTTTTGCCTTGGTGGGAAAAGCAATGGTTAGTCTTCAAAAAAAAAAACAAATCCTCTGGCTTTATATCGCCATATTCTATCAACTGACAATAATGTATAGAGAAGGGGAAAGAAAAAAAATGAATTGTTCCAAACAGATGCTCTCTGTCTAATTTTCCACTGCCCAATAAGCACTACAAATATTATAATACGAAGTCTTGTTCAAAACAGGAAATACAGAATTAAGTTAGGAAAAATGTATTAATTTTAACTGACATTCTGGGTGATTTCTTTTTTTACTTTGTATTTCCATTCTTCCCAATTTTTTTAAACTAGGGATTTAGTTTCATTGGTTTTGAAAAGGAAATTTTCCCATTATTTGGCTTAATAGATTTAAAATGGAGATACTCTCACATGTGAAAGTTGACATACTTCACAATTACCTTTTGTGATTTCAGAATGTTCATAAGATTTTTTAAAAAAATACTTTAGTTTTTTACTTTGGGCAGGAAGATTTAAACATTGTTCTACTTTGTTTTAAGTAGAGGAAAATCTAGAAATATTAAGAGGTGAATATATGTAAAACTCTTTGGACTCCAAGACAAACCTCTTAAATGGGACAAAATTAGAGATCTGTGTATCTCTTGGTTCCCATCTAAGAATTATCCAGATTTTTGCAGCCTAGACATGGTACGTCTCTTCTCTTTAACCCAATTTCTTCACATGCAGAAAAGAGGAGAAGAATGGGAAGAGAATCCAGCAACCATTATACTGTAGAGAACACTGTTAGGAGCAACAAGGGCTTTACTTCTACTGTATTATATGTGGTTGCTACTGAGCAATAGCTGGTCCAGGATGAGCAAGAAAGAGGACAAAATAGGAACAGCAGTTCCCTAGTGAAACAGTCTTTCACTAGGTCTCAATGTGCTTAGGCTACAAAAATCCAGATGATCACAGACACAACCGTTTACATATGGTAGCCCTATAATTCCTGATTTGTGAAAACCTTGGGGCAAGGAGAAGCCAGCCTGGGGAAACCTTGAGGTCTAATAACAGGTTTTCTACTGCCTTCACTATATTTCTACCACTGGGCATTTTCTGGTCATATACAAAGCCAAATCAAACCAAACCAGTAGTTCCCCTGTAAGGGCAGAGGGTGCAAAAGTGCCAAGCAATTTTTCCTTTTGAAAGACCTTGTAGAATAGCCAAAACCCAGGAGTCTAAAACAGGGTGAGACAAAAGTCCCTGCAGACAGGACAATGTGCAGCAGATGCATTTTCCACAAAGCCACAATGCTGATTTTAAATTACAGCTGAATCAATATATTCTCATCCTCCTGAGGTGAGATCTATTCCCACCTTTTGATTTTTTTAAAGTGCCAACTAGCCTAGGGCTTCAATGATAGTGTGGCCCAGTGCAGGTAACTAATGCAGCAGAGTTTTGCTCTCTCCATCTCTAATCTGTTTAGTTTTATTTTACTTGAATTTTTAAATTTAAGATCTTTATTTAGTGTTTGAATGTTTTGTGGTGTATTTTATTCACTGTCTGTAAGCTGCCTTTGGCTAGATGGGCAGCATAAAATATAATAAATTAATACATAAAATTTATTATCTCAATTGAGAAATGTAAAAGATAATAAATTTCACAAGTGTAAAACAGATTCTGGAGCAATAGAAAAATTCTTTGTTAAGTTAGTGTCTGTTGGTCTACGTCAGAGTTACAAGAGTCATTTTAAAGAGGAACACATCAAAAATTGTACTGTGTGAACTTAAATCTTTCTGTGCACATTCCAGAGAAAATCGGATAAACACAATTTAAGCTGGAAGTGGGCTGCCCAAGGTTTTAGCAGCCTATAATTTCTTTTTTTGTGCCTACCTCAAAAATCACTCTAACCATGCCACATTATTTTGGTGGCATAGCTGCCAAAAATCAAAAACATAGTTCTCTGCCATTTGTAGCAATACATGAAAACAACAGTGTTTTAGCTCTTGAAACAGGATTAACAGATTTCATTTAAAAGTGACCTTCAACTGTCCTTTCCTCAATGCTGCTGCTTAGCATCTTTGCCTGACCATAATGCTTTTTCATCTGACAAAAATACTGTACAGCTTTCGGCTAGTGTAAGTTTTCCCATCTTCTTCCAAACAGACTCATGTGTGATTTAATATAAAGACACAGATAATTCTTTTGTTTTTTAAGAGAACACTTTTGTAATGTATTTCAGGATATCTTTTTCAGGAAGCATGAAAGAAAGGACACGTGGCAAATAATTTTCCATGCTCTACTTTTTACCTTTAAGGGCTTCATATTTCAGGATCACACGAGTCAGCTCTTTCAAAAAGAAAACACTGAGAAGATTTAGCAGATATGTTCTGATGAAACAGGGTGCTTTCAACAACAAAGATGCTCCAATTGCAATGGAACATCCAAGATATGTCATCTGAATCCTTATCAAATGCTCTAGACCGGTGCTGGTTAACCTTTTGGCACTGAGTGCCGAAATGGGAGTGCACGTGCACGAGCCGGAAACCAGAACAGCAGCTCCTTGCGCACGCCTACACGCTTATCACCTAGTCTTCCAGCTTCTAACATGCTTGCACGCACGAAGACCAACTGGCTGATGTGCATGCATGCGCAGGAACCCAAACAGCAACCGTGATAGCTGGCATGCCTGGAGAGATGGATCTACGTGCTACTTCTGGCAAGTGTGGCATAGGTTTGCCATCATGGCTCTAGACTGGTGTTTCTCAACTTAGCAACTTAAAAATATTCACTTCAACAATTCCCCAGCCAGTGTGCTAAATTTGCTAAATTTTAAAAACATGGGTCTAGAACAGTTGGGGGATTCAAAAAAATTTGCTACTGGTTCTGTGGATGTGGCTTGGTGGACATGGCAGGGAAAGGATACTGTAAAATCTCCAGAGGTGCTATTTGCTGGTTCTCCGAATAACTCCAAATTTCCACTACTAGTTCTCCAGAACTGATCAGAATCTGCTGAATACCACCTCTAGTCTAGAAGCCCAGGATCTAGATTCTTGAAAGCAGGCTATATAACTGGCAAGAGGTCCAGAATCTTAGTTGCCATCAACTCTGAATAATCTTGGGTCCCAAAAGCTACAAGAAACAAGTATGAGAATGCAAAGCCAGACTCAAATGATGTTAGAAGTAAAATTTGTCAATTCTGAATCTGGCTGACTGAAAATGCTACAGTATGTCCCAGTATTTAAGTGATTCTGCAGTCCCTGTTTCAGATGGACTAAGAAGTAATGTAAAAAACTATTGGTATAGATTGTGGCCTAAATTATTAATACTAGAAATGAGAGAATAGTGTAAGGCTAAGAATGAGAAACAATACAGTACATAGATCAAGTGGTACATGTCACGTGTTCAAATAGATTTAAGATAGAGGTAATCATTACAACCATAATTGAGCCCATAATTATGGTTGTAAGTCATTGTGTTTGGAAGTTAGGCCATCATGTGACTGGACCCAATTTTTAGTGGTTTAAATGAACACCATGGGGGTTAAGCCAATGTGGTGGTCTTTAAACAAATCCATTTTTCTTTGCCTATTTTCATCTTTTTAATGGTATGTGATATTTCAAAAGTAGCTATAGGATATAGCTGTTATAAACTCTAAACTGGATTGTAGCTAGCTTTGGGGGAGCGGTCTGTTGTAATTTTGAATGGTTGCTAAGTGGCTTCTCATAAGTTCAGAACCACCTGTAAAATCTTTGTATGCTGGAGATCGCTGGTTCGGTCCTTGCCATTTCAGGTAGAGCTGGAAAAATTCATATTTGAACCCGTAAAGAACTGATCCAGGCAATGAGCAGTTTTACATCAGTTATATCAGGTGAATTCAGGGGTGGGATTCAAATTTTTAACAACCGGTTCTGTGGGTGTGGCTTAGTTGGTGGTGTGGCTTGGTGGTCATGTGACTGGTGGACATGGCTTGGTGGTCATGTTTTTGGCTGGGTGTGGCCAACTCAATATCACTCACATCGAGGCACGCATCTCTTCTCCTGGCCTCTCATGACTGTGGGGATGCTGCAACAGTCATAAGTGTGAAAAATGGTCATAAGTCACTTTTTTCAGTGCCATTGTAACTTTGAATGGTCACTCCACACAAGCAAAGTACCAGAAAAGGAGGGGGGAAAATTCCAGAGATGTTCCTGAGACAGGAAGTCTAGTCCTGCCAAGAGTGTAATAAGGGTTAACGGAGACGCAGTTTCTGTAAACACCAAAATGTTTCCTTCCTGCCTTCCTTACAGGATTTGGCCAGTAATTTCTTCTAACAACCGGTTCTCCAAACTTCTTAGAATGTTAACAACCGGTTCTAGTGAATAGGTGCAAACTGGTAGAATCCCACCCCTGGGTGAATTGCTTTTTTACAGAGAAGAAAATCTGAAGATCTTTTATGTCGTTAGGTCTCTACAGCAAAACTGTCATGGTGGTAAATTCCGAAATAAAATTTCCATGTGATGAGTGAACAAATATTTCCCTGAAATGTAGGCCAATCATGTTTCCCTTGCCTAAAATTCCCACTCAGAATACTACACCATCATCAAAGGAACCAACCGTTGAACCAGGGATGTCATGCTCATGTCATCATTTGAAATGTCCCTGACTGCTTAAAGAAAATCACAGTGCTGTGAAAAAGGAAATAATGTCTGTCAGTGAGGATTTAATAAACTATTTTTTAAGTGCCATTCCAAATTCAACTGCAAAGATGGTGACAACAATATCTACTTCTCCTATTTTCCCCTAGTGGTCAGAAGCCTGCTAGATGTAGAGAGTACCATATTCTAATTCATTCTTATATTCTTCACTTTTTCTATACAACAATATGTGACAATAGTTCATATTTTGATATATGTTTTAGCATTTTCATTGATAATTAAACACATATTTGTATTCATCCTCTCCATTTATCTTAAGCCATTCCACTCATCTTTTCCTTAAGACAGGAAAACCCATTCACTTAATAAAGTATATGTCAGAAAATAAGGATTACAATGAAATAGCAGGCTTCAGTGGCCTCTGCAGCTACAGGACAATTTAAATAGCAATATATGTGCAGCAACATAATTAGAAATTGTTGTGGTTAGCCGGCAGCAGGTGTGGATGGCTGAGGAGAGCAAGGACTCAGATGAGGGGCCAGGACCATTAGGGAGTGGACTGCTGCCTTCAGAGATTGTGGGCGCTGGCATCAGCGATCAGGAGGTTCCCAAGGAGCCTGTACTAATTGCACGTGCGCTCAGGATTGCTCGCAGGAAAGAGCAGCTGTAACAGTATGGGCCACTCAAGAGTAAGGCTTCAAGGTAATGGCCCCTCTTCAAGAAAATAAAAGCCAGCTGTGAAGCGAACGTTCTTTGCAGGAAGCAAAGACATTTTGAAACTCAGCTTCATGGACATTACAGAATCTCAAGTTTGTATTTGAAGACTTGTGTTGTTAAATATTTCTTATCTGTGATTCTTGGCAGTCTCACACAGTTTTAGCAAGATTTGTATTTATCAAAGTTAATTAGTTTGCAACAGCCTTTTAACCGGGGATTTGTAAGACTCATTAAAAGGTTTCTGTTGCCTTTGGTTATTGTTTGTCTTATTGGAAAAGGGTTTGGGTCAGAACAGAAATATCCTGCTCTGATGTACTTGTATCCTGACATCTGAAACAGGTACATGTTGTGACACATATTTCTTCATTCTTCATAGACCCGTATGGTGGGCATGGTGATGTTTCAATATTTTTGACTTATTGTTATTCTTCAGATTATCATATTTTTACATGTATTCATGCTCTGAATCATTTACGGAAGGCTAGGCTATTATTGGACTTTCTATTCTAATGTGTTCACAGTTTGTGTGACAACATGCCCTTCTAAGAAATGAAGACAGCCATTTTTCCCCTCCTTTTATAATGCTAAATAGTACAGTTCATGAGTTCACCTATATTAATATTCTGTCTCCAACAGCAACTATTCCTTTGTATGAAACAGGAAGGCCCATCCCACTATTGTACATACAGAATAAGCAAATCAATTTTTGTTCCAGAGTTACAGTGATTTAGTTATACCACAAGCATGAAATGCAATTACTTATTCAAGGCTAGAACTAAATGGGGTGGATCATTAGGATCATAATTTAGACTAGAATATAAGGGAAACCCTGAGAAAGGAGAAACAGGAAACAGATATCATAATTGCAATGAGCCATCACAAAACTTCCCTAGTATCTTACATTCCTACTGGCCTTTCTCAGAAGTTAATGTTTCATATTTTACTTTGCTTACTGCCTGCTGTTTCCACAATTGCTTACTCTGCTTTTATTCCTCCCTGTAGATGGAGATCTGCCCTAATTAAGTAGTTCACATTAAGTAGTTAATTCACAATAATTTCACAACTTCCTGTATTATCATGAAACACTTAGTAATCCGATCACTCACCACTCATGGCTACATCTTTCATTTCTCATGTTTTGGGGGAACAGTGGAAGTAGAAGTCCAGAGCAGGTCTTTAAGAGTTCAACGATGAAATCCTTGGTGCTCTCTGAGTGTGGCTCTTTACCAAAATTATCCAAGGTGATAAAATGATTAGTGCAAGAGCTAACTGTTACCTTCTTCAAGCTATTTTGCAGATTTCTGGCTAAAGCTTCTACTTTTTTCATTTTGAAATTAGATAGGAAAACAGTTTGCTTTAGCTCAGACTTTGACTACAACTTCTGCTAATTAGCTCCTTCTATTACTCCTCTTTTTGAATATCTAAGATATAGAATATCTAAGACACTCAACTCTATGACAGTCATGGATCTGGATACATTCAGACTAAACCATGAAAATAGCATTTCTTTCTGAAAATAAGAAAACAGTACCAGATGCAATGCAATTGATTTTGTAAATTGGCAAAAGCTAACTTGACATTTAGTACTAGATTTATTATACATAAATTCATAGTAAACAGTAATAATCAACTGTCCAACCAAAGAACTGAACAAAGCAAACAGAAATAGCAGAATAGAAAATATCATATATAAATTATAAATACTCCCTAATATAATTTAATGTAATGATTATAGGTAGTGAACGACTGTAATATATTCCTTTGACCACCCAAATACTACAGATATAAGTAATAGAGGAAGGGCTGTACCACATGATTTGCATACAATTAATTCCAGATTTAATTCCTGGCCCCTGCAATTAAAAAGATGAGACAGCAGGTGACGGAAACAGATTGGAAAAAGCCACTGCTAGTCAAAGTAGACAAAACAAAAAGCCCTGCTCCGTTAAGACAGATGGCAGGCTGAAAGTTTCGTTCTTAATTAGTTCAATTTTAACATCTGTGCCAAGCTTTCTCATACAATGGGTTCAGCACCTCTTGGGTGTGTGTGAAAGAGAGAGAGACAAAGAGAAAGAAAGCAATATAAGGGGGTTGGTTACATTTTAAAAAAAAGAACTGATCAGGCTTGTAGAGGAAATTAGAGCATTATCAAAACTTGCTCAAAATGTTTTTTCTACATAAGCTTGAAAGGGCAATTGCTGTACTGCAAAGTTAGGAAATTCTTCAATTTATAAATTAATATTTAATTACTAAATGTGCTATATTTAGTTCTTGCCCAATCCTAACATCAATGAAATCATTTGTTTGATTCATGGGGAATCACAACCATTCACTTGCCATTTTAGGAAGTTGAAGTACTACTAAGTTTTTTAAAAAATCACTGTTTTATGCTTCATTTAAACATATCATGAGGAAATATCGCCCATTTTTTCTGTAGAAACAAAAATGGATTTCTTTGGATTTTTCCTTGAATATTTTATTCAAAGACATTTCTCCTTTCAAATTAAATACCCATGTTCACTTATTAAATCTACCCAAGCAGACTGTAGATTGTACAGTACCTATTTTTAGAAACAAACATCACTATCTGTTTTGGCTTCTTTGTACAACTTGTGATCCACTAAACTACATAATAGGCCAGGGACCATAGATTACCAGCCACATGCTCAACAAATCACCCACAGTAGAGGTGTCAAACTTGTGGCATCAGTCGTCACGTGATGTATTGTGACTTTTCCCTCCTTCACTAAAATGGAAGTGAGCGTGGCCAGTGCATGATGCATCTGGCTCATGGGCCATGAGTTTGACACCCCCGATCTACAGGCAAACCAATTTACAAAGCTGAACAAGAATCAAGTTTATTTGGATAACTGATAGGTTATGTATTAGGTTTGTGAGTTCCAAACTAAAACTTTACAGTACAATTTGGAAATTTGATTAAAAAACCCTGAAGCTTCAGAACTTTTATCAAAGTTCACAGAATTGCTTTGCAGTGAAAGGATATATAGTATATATTGTTGGCCATAAAACCTCAGACGCCATACCATGCATTTTTAGTACCAAGCCCACTGATCTAATGAAAATGTAATCATAGGCAACAGTTTTGGATACTCCTTTGGAATAAGAATTACAAAGACTGAACCACTGATTCCTTCCTTTCCCCACTATCCTGTCAGAGCTGAAGAAACTTCTTGGATGAGAAACAAAATGTCTTCAGAGAAAAAACAAGACAGTCCAGTTGCCTCCTGAAAAAGCACTTTTGGGACAACCATTACTTGGAAGACTGAAAAGTCTACAGCCTTTTAACTGAATCAGAAGGTTTCTGTTATAGTTACAAACTGACAAATTAATGATCTAGGCCTAGGGCATCAGCCACTATAGTGGCAAGAACAAATCCACAATATTATTTCCGGTCAATTTTTTTTGGTTCAAATAGGCCCTTAGGATTGCATATGTATGATACTTTCTGTGATAAATCTCTCATTTAGGTATCATACCAACTTGACTGGTGAGAACCAGCCTGTTTATCTTTCAGTTGCAAATTTGTGTCTGCATGACTTCAGATAATACATCTGTTTGAACGGGAAAGAGGAAAAAAAAGTTTCTTTAGAGCAACTGGTTATTAACTTCAACCATCCTAGAAGGTTTAATCATATACTGTGTACAAAAGGACAGCTGTGGTTTGAACAGGGAAAATAGCTTTCTGTGTTTGCATATTAACCAAAACCTCCTAAACAGCATTTGTGAACATTAGAGTCACTAGATTTCAGTCAATAATTTTTGTCGTGAAACAAGCTGCTTTTAAAGAGATAATATTCAACACTGATGTAACTTGATGTACATATTTTGTGTGGCTTCGTAATATATTCTAAATATATACCTTCATAAAAGGGAGATTAGTAGCTCCACCTCAAGGAACTCTTAACCTTTTCCAAGTATTAGAAACTCTGTAAACTAATTGTTGTTTTTTTAAAGGTATTTGGGAGATTGTTAGAATTCTTAGTTCCTGATGTTGAGGACGGTCTGTGACACACATATAAAATTCATTAATGCATAAGAGCATGGCCAAGTCATACCTCCTTTATATTGTAAGCCACCAATGATTATACAGGTGAATTTCCGAAATGGCAGTGTCACTGTGGCTGGTTATAATGCATGTGAATGTGAGGCACTACAACAACCTTAACTTCAGAACTGTGTCATAATTAGCTTTTGGGAGATCCACCATAACTTCTAACATCTAATAAGTAATCAATAATAAGTCAAGGAATAGCAATAGATGGGCATAAGGAGTATTAGTGGGTGGAAGACTGTCAAATTACTGAGCACACTAATATAGCAAACAAGGTGCTTATTAAGTCTACTTTATGGCATCGGTCATCATCCAATGAATTTTGAGCAGAACTGCAGAATCTGGCAATTTTATATGATGTAGAACAGTTGGTAGCTGAAAGCAGCAGGGATGTGTAGAATTGTCCTGGATGTTCTGGGCATTTATGCAGTAAGGGTGAGATGAAGGTAGTATGAGAAGCAAAAATAAACTGCCATTTATGAATCAGAAAATATTGTTATGCATTTAATCAAATTGGAGGTTAAAGTTTCTAAAAGAAAGTGGGTTTAAATTGTCTGTGGACTTTATTGCAAGAAAGTTCTAGAAACATAGGATTGCAGAAGAAGACTAAAAGTCTGGAAACACAGATTACAGTAATCAGTGTTAAATATCTAAGTCTCCTCAAATTCTTTCATCTTGAATTAGCCCATTCCACATTCCAAAAGATCCATTTGTTTGTTTTAAGCCTACTCTCCTCTTCTGTTATATAAACATATATATTTACTAGGAAATAATTAAATGGTTTCCATTCTTTGTGGCAGATGACTCATATTCTCCAGCTGAGTTTGGGGGAAGTATCACTTCCAATGATGTTATGTGGGTTCATTTTTGAATTCTTAGGTTTCTCCTCTTATAAGGATATCAACAATGCATTTTTGGTATGTATCATGATCCACAATGCCCTTAGGTTACAAATCAGAAGTTATGTTTATGCCATACTTTTAATACTTCCTGAGATGGTAAATCTGTGCATTGATTATGGGGATGTGTATGAATCATAAGGACTAATGAATCCTCAGCCCATGCATTTTAAGATAAAAAAGAAACCTGGCTGATATCAAGTTATATTCAAAGCTTCT
This sequence comes from Pseudonaja textilis, assembly GCF_049901715.1. Lineage (NCBI taxonomy): Eukaryota > Metazoa > Chordata > Lepidosauria > Squamata > Elapidae > Pseudonaja > Pseudonaja textilis. Next base: position 34,335,629 of record NC_141996.1, read on the forward strand.
TTGCCTTTGTTGGAAGCAATCATCTGATGAAATGTATCTTCTTTTAGGACAGAAAGGAAAAACATCCCCTCTTGTAACAGAGGAAAACAATAACCGTGTTGTTTTCTTTATGGGTGTATTGTATATTGAGGCATAGCATATATTCCTTCCTTAAACTGTTTAGTACACTCAAAGCAGGGCTTTGCACCCAATACCTAAGCTTTTAAAGGTAGTGACAAAGGTATAGGGATTTGCAGAGGTGAATCAATGATGAAATGTGCATGTATTTGTTCTAAGGCAAACAAATAAAAAAAAGGTTTGCAATAGATCATATTACATACATTTCATTACCTGGGTATTCTTGTTAGAAACAGATGTTTATAAGTGCAAGCCTACTATTACACTATGTGTTGCCATACACCACAATCTGTTGTGCTTGCAAGGCTATCCTTTGCTAATGGATAGGAAGCTTTCTTTCCTCCCATCTCACACTGCAGGTAACTTTCTGCAGCTTAACTCACTGTCCCCAACAGAGACCTTCAGTTTACCACACCCAACCATGAACGTCACAGTTTTGATTGGCATTTTAAAAAAGAAATTTTTGTGTTTCATTCAAAGCAACATTGCCACACAACTATTCAAAAGAGAGTTATGTTTCTATGTGGCAACTGCATTTTATATGCATTTTGGGCAGGAAAAAAGCTGTTGCGCTTGTGGGAGCAGGGGTGGAATCAGCAAAGAGAATTTGTTTAACAAAGAAGCAATTCATCATTGCAATATCTATAATGTCACATTAAGCTTCAGGCTGAGGAATTAAACAAGGCTTTATTCTAATCAAGTTTGCAAACCAGAATTTTCCAAGTAATTTTTTTCTGTTAAAATTCTCAGCTGCAGCCATTAGTGAACAAACGAGAATCCAACTGGATCTCTCTAGTGCACTACTTTGAACATCTAAACATCCACCGTCTGCATGTGTACAACAGATGCATTGGAATTATAACTACAATAATTCCCAAATGGCAAGGAATAATGGGAGTTATAATCCCCCCAAAAACTGAAAACTGCAAGTTTAGTGAAGGTAAGTCAATTTCTAGAATTTCAGACAGGGGTCATGCATTCTTCTTTCCAGACATGCCAGAACTGTGTCTGTGACTCACATGAAATTGTCCTGGAAGTCTATTGAGAAGGAAGTTTATTATTTCTGTCCACATGTAGTTTCTGTTTTCCTTAAACAGATGCCTAGCTAGCCAAGTTAAAAGGATAGTGGAACTGCTAAAACCAATATCCACAAGAGCTACAATGATATAGAGTACTGCTCATATTAAATAAAGTTATCTCCAAAAAGTTGCCAGTATTTTAAAAAGATTGACTATAAGTCTACACCAGGTTTGACCAATGTAATACTTTCTTCAGGAAAACCTTTGTTTGTCATGCTAAAATGGTTGCCAAAAAGGGGATTATATGTTCTTGGAAATACACTTGATATCAAATAGCAGTGATTGATTTGATGAAATATAGTGATGAAACACTAGCCTTTGAATTAAATTTTCAGTTCTTTAAAATGAATACTGAACAGTAAGATTCTATGTGGCTAAGGATAAATTTAGAATTTAAAAAGGAAAAAATTAAATAAAGTTTTTGTTTATCCTTTCCAATTATGCTTCAGCACTAACATTTTTGTTAAAAAGCTCTTGATTCCTTCTGGATGAAACAACACTAGATCGTGTCTAATAGAAACTTGAGGTATTTTTAAACTTCTAACTTCTTTAGATATTTAAATCTAAATTTTTTTGGGGGGGTTGTGTGTTTTTAGATAGATGATGGATAGGTAGGTAAGTTGCCATTATCAATCAGAAGAAAAGCTTTTTGCATATTTATTTTTTAAGTGTTAAAATGCAAGCAATTTCCCTATGTTTATTACCTTTTTAAATCCATCACTTTTATAACACTTCAGCTTCTCTTGTTTCTCACAGCAGCCCAATCAGGTAAACCTGACATAAAAGAAAGATTCAAAATGAGTTACCAGAACTTTGCAGTGTACAGTACCACAATGTTGTGAAATTAAGGCCATTTTTAAAGTTATATACACCAGGACCATCATGATGGTTAATGGAGACAATTTACATTTACATGCAGGAATCAATATGGAGACCAGCCAAATAGTGCTAGTTCATTTTAACTAATAGCTGTTAAAAAGAAGCCCAACAGCGTTACATCATTTTAACTAATAGTATGGAGGATTGCCAGCTGCTCAATGCTTAGTTGCTGGCCAATAAGAGTCTAAAATATTATGAGAAGAGGCTGTTAAACTAACAAATTAACAATCATGACATATGTCATGGGGCATAGAAAGACATCCATAATCCAATCTAATTGCTTTGATTGTTTTGTCTTATTTTGTTATGTGACTATCTCCTACTTAAAATATGTCCTTTCTTTGTGTAAATTTCTATTTGCTATAGCTCCTCAATTTCATATAAGATTTATTTATTTATTTGATTTGTCAATCGCTTACAAGATAATACGTATAAGTATAAACATGAGTAAGAATACAGGAAATAGGTACGAATAAATGGGGACAATAGGATGGGACAATAAGATAGGGTGGGACAATAGATTATGACAATAGATGGCTTACAGAGGATGAAAGCCAGGAATGTACACAGTAAACTTAAAATCCATGGTACCAGTTAAAAAGCTCAATTATGATTAAATAGACCTAGCATGAAATAACTTTTTTTTTTTAAAAAAAAAAGAAGAATCAAGAGGGAAAAAGGTCATAGTGAATAATCAAAGACAAATAAGCATTGCATGAATATATTTTCCAGTGAATATGATTCTTAGGTCAAAAGTCTCTTTCTTTTAAAATCATTTTCATACATTCCCTATAACATTTTATAAGGTCTTTGTTCTCTTCATTTTGATCTAATAATTTCAGATATGTTAGAAATACTTATTTTATATGCCTAATGAAGATTATATATACATGGATAATTTATCATTTGAAATGAATCTGTCCTGTCCTACCCTCCTGTAAAAATAAAAAAGTCAGTAAAAGCTCATGTGGTAACAGTACAATAAGAAATATCTTGCAGTCTGCTGGGGTTCTCTAATTCTTGTGGTTATTAAAAACCGCAAGACATCTGGACAGCTTTTTGCTGTGTTTTGGCCTTTTCTGAAAATGCTGATCCTGGAGAATACTGGAAGTAAAGGGGAACATTCAATAATCTTATTTAAATAGATATAAAAGATATAAGTAGCATCCATTAGCTGTTATAGGTTATCACAAAAATAGAGTATAAAACAGTTGCTTATTGAGGAAAGATCTATTGATTTATTAGTCTTTATTAATTTAAAGTGAAGAATGAAAAGATTTACGATACCAATGCAATATTTAAACCTCTATTAATAATCTTGAAATGGGAATATAGTTTATATATGTATTCTATTGTTAATTATTCATTTTTGGGGCTATTCCCTAATTAGATTGTAAAGAGGAGATGTCAGCTGATATAAGATTTAGATTTAGCTGATCTAGATTTTGTCTTATGTGCTTTTTTTCTAAGTATGACACACATGTATTGATTATATATGAACTGTAACATAAACAAAATGTGCCTTTTAAATAATTTGATGATTTTCTTTAATAGCGATACTAGGATTTATAAATTTGTATTGATAAGAGTATTATATAAAGTAACTGTAATTGTGACTATGAGGTGAATGCACAAAACCGATGGACCAACCGACTTACTGTGTGTACAAAAATATGGGGGAGCTGATACTTTTATGTTTTGTTGTTGTGTTTTTTATGTTAAAAAAATAATAAAAATTTATAAAAAAAAAAATAATTCGATGATTTTAGCTCTTTTTCTAAATTTACATCCTCATTGTTTACAATCTTCTTTCTCTAAACAGGATTTAGCAATAAGCACATACCAGGATCTGGGACTTGATGGGATTTTGTTAGCAGGGAGAAATGTTAAAGCAGTGGTGGGATTCAAATTTTTTTACTACAGGTTCTGTGGGCATGGCTTTACGGGCGTGGCAGGAGGATACTGTAAAATCTCCAGTCAGAGGCGGTATTTACCAGTTCTTCGAACTACTCAAAATTTCTGCTACCGGTTTTCCAGAACTGGTCAGAACCTGCTGAATACCACCTCTGTGTTAAAGGATCCAGTGTAGTATATAAGCAAAAGAACATGCTCAATTTAATAAATTGAAAAACAATAAATATGTTAAAGTGACATCCTATTGAAAATGATAAGCTATAATTTCTACAACATGCCATTTTCATTCTTTAGTTCCACAAAAGCAACCTGGAGAGGACTTCTTTCTTTGTTCCCACCCTCCTCCAAAAATATCAGTCACTTCTGCTAATCTTGAAATACTTAGAAGGGAAGAGGGAGAGAGATAACTATAATCCATTCAATTTTCCCTCCAGTTGACCGACCCAGGAATGCTAAAATGGCATCCCAATCAGTTTTTCACCCTCTAGACTGCCATAGCTCCTGCAGTAACAGCACTTCCCCCTTAAAACTCACATAGACAATGAAATAAATTTCTATCACCTTGCCATATTTTTGGTACAGGTTCTGTTTATTTGTCAACTATATGTAGATACCATTGGAACCTACCCAGTTGCTAAAGCATCTTTCCTTTTATTTTATTTAAAGCCCATAGAAATTTGTGAAAGGATGGTGTTAGATCGGTGGATCGGTTCGCATTGAGAGGTGAGACTCGGGAGTGAACATTCAGCTCTTTATTGTGAGTTTAAGAAAGGAACAGAAAAGACTTGCGAGCCGCTTGGCTTTATACAGCCGGCCGGCAGCTCGGCGGCCAATGGCAGCGCTTTGAATCTCCCGCGATCGGCTCAGCCAATCGCGGTAGATTCTTAGCACTCCAATCACAGAGTTCAGTCAACCAATCATGTTGCGGTCCGGGTGGACCAATCGGAATGAGAGTCTTCAAGAATGTTAATACAGAACACCCCTCTCCTCATGGTTTCGTCCGACGCAGTGTGGTGACGTAGTCGTGCAGGTAGGCGGGGCTACGTACCTGCCTAGTTGACCTGCGTGGCTCAGTCTGTGTGTGATCGTCGGCCAGTTCGGACGGGCTCCGCGTCGCTCTCAACCCTTTCGATGGAACCGCCTGGAAGGGTGAGCCGGGCCTGTCGCTGCAGCTCCCGCCCGGACTACCTGGGTCGGTCGAGCTGCAGTTCCTGCTGCTCCCGCCTGGTCTTTCTGGGCTGGTTGAGCTGGCTAGGCTGTACCTTCCAGGTGAAGCTCCCGTCTGTGACAGCTCGAGGTCTGCTGGTGAGTATGGTTGGTTTATTTGGTCGTTGCTATCTTTTGGTGGGGGGTGTTCGGCTTGCGTTTGGGGGTGTACCGCTGGCGTTTCCGGTCTTTTGTCATTCCCCTGCTTGGTTGTTGTGGTTCCCCCTCCCTCTCTGCTTTCTGTGGTTGTTGTTGTCGAGGCGTCGGGGGTGTTGGCGGCTAGCCTGGACCGTAGCTGGTCGATGTGCCGCTTCCAGCTTCTTCCATCCGTTGTTTGGAGTCTGTATGACCGGGGGCCGGTTACCTGTGTTATTTGCGCAGGTACCCAGAGTGGGTCTCCCATGAAGTTCTTTGCGTAGACTGTGTCCCCGATGTTGAATGCTCGGTGCCGGCTGGAGGAATCTGGAGGTTTCTCCGGGTTGTAGGTGGGGTGTAGCTGGTCCAGCGGGGACCTCAATTTCCTGCCCATCAGTAGTTCTGCTGGGCTTTTGTTTGTGGTCGTGCTGGGCGTAATGTGCTGTATGAGTAGCATTCTGTTTATCTTTTCTTTAATGTCGCCGGTTTCAATTTTCTGGATGGTTTTCTTTGTGTATTGGACCATCCGTTCCGCCCGTCCATTCGCCGCTGGGTGAGCCATCGAGGTTAGGGCGTGTCTGATGCCCCGTTCGACCAGGTATCTTTCAAATGTCAATGCCGTGAACTGCGGGCCGTTATCCGACACTAAGACATCTGGCAACCCGTGTGTCGCAAAGAGTCTGTTAAGCTTATCGATGACCACTTCTGTTGTCGTCGTCCTCATGGTGCTTACCTCCAGCCAGTTGGAGTAGGCGTTCACGGTGATGAGAAATGTATGCCCCTTGGTCGGCCTGGCGAAGTCTATGTGTATTCGCGACCACGGTCCTCTGGGGTTTCCCATTCCAGGACTGGAGCGGTGGGGGGGTGGGTCTCTTCTCTTGGCACCTGTTGCACCCAGCGACCCACGTCTCGATTTGCTTGTCCATCCCTGGCCACCAAGTGTAACTTCTGGCCAGGGCTTTCATCTTGACAACGCCCGGGTGCCCCTCGTGTAGCATTTCCAGCACTCTTTTCTGTAGTGTCTCTGATATAACTACCCTGTCTCCCCAGAGTATGCACCCTTTTTGTGTGAACAGCTCGGTTTGCCGGTTCCTGAAGGCTTTGAACTGTTCGCTGCCCTCATTTTCCGGCCACCCCCGCTCTACCCAGGTCAATACCCGCGCCAGCCGTTTGTCTTTATTTGTTTCTCGGGCAATGTCTGGCGCGATTAAGAGCTGGCTGGGTAGAGTCTCTATTTGCAGGGTCGTTGTTGTGGGCGCTGGGTCATCGTCTAAGTCTGGTAGGGGTGACCGGCTTAGTGCGTCTGCGTGCGGGATGTTCTTGCCGGGCCGGTGTGACAGTTCATACGAATAAGCGGCAAGGAACTCGGACCACCTTGTCATCCGGGGTGACAGGATGTTTGGGGTGGCCTTGTTCCCTGCGAGTATTCCGAGTAAGGGTTTGTGGTCCGTAATGATTGAAAAGGTCCTACCGTAAAGGTACTCATGGAACCTTTTCACTCCGGAGACGATGGCGAGGGCTTCTTTGTCCAGCTGGCTGTAATTTCTCTCCGGTCTAGCCAGCGTTCTTGAGAAGAAGGCGATGGGTGCTTCCTTCCCGTTGGGTAGGGTGTGGCTGAGGACTGCTCCGATGCCGAAGGGAAATGCGTCGCATGTCACCGTTAGCAGCAGGGTCTCGCTATACTGGATCAGGACCGCGTCTGATGTTAGCAGGGTTTTTGTCTGTTGGAATGCAGTCTCCTCCCGCTTCCCCCAGGTCCAGGTAGCTGCTTTATCGAGTAGCCAGTGCAGGGGTTCCGCCACAGTTGCCTTCTGGGGTAGGAAAACATTGTAAAAGTTAAGCAGTCCCAAGAACGCCTGTAGTTCCGCCTTGTTTGTTGGTGTGGGGGCTTCCTTGATAGCTCTGAGTTTCTTTCCGGTTGGGTGGATTCCGTGCCGGTCTAGGAGGTACCCCAGGAATTCGACCCTCTCGGTGTAGAGTTGGCATTTGTTTGTTTTTTTACTTTAAGGCCGGCGTCTTTGAATTTTTTCAGCACCGCCCTTAAACGGGTTTCCAATTGTTCCTTGTTGGCGGCTGCAACCAGCACATCATCAAAGTAGGGGACCACTCCTTTTATTCCCTGGAGGAGTCTTTCCATGAGGCTTTGGAAGACTCCTGGGGCGACGCTGACTCCGAATTGGAGTTGGTTGCATCGGAAAGCCCCCCGGTGTGTGACAATCATTTGCACTTCGGCTGTCTTGGCATCGACCGGCAGTTGCTAGTAGGCTTGCGCCAGGTCAAGTTTTGCGTAGACCCGGCCTCCCCCCAGTGAGTGCAGAAGGTGCTGTACTACTGGGACGGGATAGGTGCTTTGCTGTAGCGCATGGTTGAGGGTGGCCTTATAGTCACCGCAGATTCTTATGGAGCCATCGGGTTTGATGGGGGTGACTATGGGCATTTCCCAGCGGGCATGGTCAATTGGCTCTAAAACCCCTTGCGCGACGAGCTTGTCTAGTTGCTCGTCGATTTTCGGTTTGAGCGCGAATGGCACTCGCCGCGGTTTGAGGCGGATCGGGGTGATGTTAGGGTTAAGGTTGAAGGAGATAGGGGCCCCTCGGTACTTGCCTAGGGAGTCGTCGAAGACCTCCTGGAAGTCCCTCACGAGCGTCGCTTCCCAGTCAGCCTCGTCTGTGTGGTGGATGCCCGTCACTTCTATTCCCAGCGGGGAGAACCATTGCAGGCCGAGCAAGCTGGGCGGTCTTTGTCTATGACTGTGAGTGGCAATACCTTGGTGTGGTTTTTGAAGGTGACTTTAAAATGTCCGATGCAGGCCATAGGGATGCGGTTTCCCTGGTAGTCCTTCAGGATTAGTTTTTGGTCGTCTAGCTCGTGGCGGCGGATGGTTGGCACTAGGCGCTTGATTGTGCGCCAAGAGACCATGGAGAGGTAGGACCCGGAGTCCACTTCCATCTCGCAGGGCTGGTCCTCGATGCTCACCTCCACGTGTACCTTTCGGGCGTCCATGGTCGATGAGTGGCCTATGACGACCGTCTGGTGGGTTTCTTCGCGCCGCTGTGCTTCGCTGAGTCGTCTGCTGCGGCTGTCGCGGCTCCACCGGCTCTCGGTTTGGCTGTCTCAGTTTCTGGTGGGGGTGCTGTCTTGTCGTCGGGGGCTGCTGCCTCATCGTTGCGGGCTGTAGTTTTTCTTGTTCCGGCACACCTTGGCGATGTGCCCCCGCTTCTCGCAATGCCGGCAGATGGCATCGAGGAAACGGCATTCGGAGTGGGGGTGGTCACCGCCGCAGCCGGCGCAATGGAATCCCGACTTACGTCCCCTCCGGTCCCGCCAGTCACGCTCAGCCTGTAGCCGGTGGATCTCCTCTTCCTCGTCATCGGTGTCGGATTGGGGGTCGATGTCGCCATGATGTGTGGTTGTTTCTCGGAGGCTGGCTTCTCCAGTCCTCGCTGGTGCCGGGGTCGCTTCGTTGCTTGGCGGTCGTTCAGTTGTGTTCGCCTGCCGCATCCGGGCTGATTGGCGGGTGGCCTCGGCTGCAGTTGCCTCAGTGAGGGCGTCGGCGAGGGAGATGTCACCCTTGGCCATCAGCCGGTCTGCAGTACGGGGTCCCTGAGCCCGAGGACGACTCGGTCACGTAGCACCTCGTCCAGGTCGGCAAACCCGCATAGACCCCCAGGTTCCTTAGCTGGGCCACGAAATCGCCTATGGTTTCGCTCTCGCACTGATCTTGCCGGTAGAAGTCGTGCCTACGGGTGAGTATGGGCACGGCAGGGGCATAATGGCGGCGCAAGATGGGCTCAAGGTCAGCCCAGTCCATTTCTTTTACGTCAGCGGGCTTTGCCAGCGCCTTGGCCATCTTGAATACCGCGGGGCCACAGTGCGTTAGGAACACGGCCCATTTCCTCTGCCCATTGGCATCCTTGAGATTGCTGCATTCCAGGAACATTTGGAAGCGATCGGTATACGATTCCCAGTCCTTGGTGGCTGGGTCGAATGGAGCGGGTGGCGGGGTGCTGCTGGCCATCTTGCGGGTCGTTGCGCTCCGTTTGTCACATGCTGTTTGGTTCCTAGCCTCATGATCCCACCTTCGTCGCCAGTGTTAGATCGGTGGATCGGTTCGCATTGAGAGGCGAGACTCGGGAGTGAACATTCAGCTCTTTTTTGTGAGTTTAAGAAAGGAACAGAAAAGGCTTGCGAGCCGCTTGGCTTTATACAGCCAGCCGGCGGCTCGGTGGCCAATGGCAGCGCTTTGAATCTCCCGCGATCAGCTCGGCCAATCGCGGTAGATTCTTAGCGCTCCAATCACAGGAGTTCAGTCAACCAATCACGTTGCGGTCCGGGTGGACCAATCAGAATGCGAGTCTTCAAGAATGTTAATACAGAACAGATGGAAACCAATATTTTTGTAATCATATATTGTTTTCATCTATAAAGATTGGTTTGACTTTGGGTCAGGAGGCAAGATAAAGAAGAGTTCCCACCAATGAGAAATTCCTTCACCCAGAAGCTTAACATTTAAAAAATTGCAAAAAAAATGTTATTTCAATGATATTTCAAACATAGCACAACTGAAATGTCAATAAATCAATTAGCTTCCACACATTAATAAGTTCTTGCAAACATAAAAGGCCCAGGACTACTTTCACACTGATTCTGAATCCTTCTCTGGAGATGTCCTATTATCGTCACATTGATGATTTACCTATCACTAAAATAAAGCCTACATTATTATTGAATAAAAAGGAATCAGACAAAAAGAAAGATCATAGGCTATTATCATTCCTATTAAAGGCCTCTGACTGAATGACCACACCTGCTGTAAGAGACAATATTTTTTCTCAGTTTCCTTGTTTCCCCTGTTCCTGACTTACTTGTGATGTTCCAGATCAGGGGCCCTCAAGCATAGCTGGCTGAGGAATTCTGGGAGTTGAAGTCTACAAGTCTTAAAGTTGCCAAGTTTGGAGAGCTCTGTTCCAGATGATCATTAAACTTTCTAGCAGATTTTTGAATGATGGGAAAGAAACTCCAAGGAATTTAAGGCTCAAATTGCTTTGTGTTAAAATGATTCTGATTTATTTTAAAACATTCTAATTTAAATAAACAAAAAGAGGTAGCGTCATTTAAAGAATCCAAATTTAGAAAAATTCTTACATTTGCTGAAGATGCAGCCAAGACTTGACCATGCTTGAATACTCAAACCCATAAGGTGTAGGAGTTTGCTGTTAAAATATAACCGCACATAAGAACACACAATTATTTAATGTCTCATTTTCGTCATCTGTATCTAGGAAATAGCTGACAGTTGGAGGTAGGAAAATAACCTAAAATAACCCAGTAGTCTATTTTCTCCATGCTTTTAAGTGATCCTAGGTTAAAATGTGCTTCCTGAAGGTGCACCAAACATCCAGGTGTAGGATATGTTAATTATAGATGCTCTGACCTCATACATCAGTGAAACTTTTCTTTACTACATGAGCCGGATTTCCCTTCTTATTGCACATACTTTATAAATAGCACTTTACCAAGGCTATTGACTCCTATTAATAAAACAGAGAGACTACTGAACTAAAAATACACATACAATAAACATGGAACCCTGCCTGGCAACCGGAATCAAACTTTGCAACTCAAGAGTTATATTTCTCTCATTATTGGGAGTACAATTAGAACTCTTCCTTTCATAGATTCTGCTTCCTAGGTAGGTGCATGGTGCATGCAGAGAACCCGAAACAGCTTTTCACAGTTCACTTAACTGAACAATTGCATACATTAAGAATATTACAAGGCTTTTGCAATTGTGAAATCTGAATTCCATTTATTTGTTTATTGGTTTTATTTTAAATTTCCATTTTTGTTTCCAAAGAATCTCTAAAGAAACTTAAAACATATTGTAACTCAATATTATAACTCTGAGGCCACTTCTGCATTGACCATTCCCCAATTCCCTCAACTAAGCTGAAATTGATCTGCAACTTTTTTTAAACTTCTGCTTATTTTAAAACACTAGGATTATTTGTTTTTGTTTGTCACATTTATATTCCTCCCAACTCACTCTACAAAGCAATTCTGGGTTCCTTATAATTAAAATCGTAAGTATTAAATATTTACAAGATTAAAGTCAAAACTAGATAGCCAAAAGCAAGAGAGGTACATTGCCCCATAGAATTGTGCTGCTTCCAAACCCCATCGGTAAAGAGAAACATTTTTTTTTTTAATATCCATGGTATACAGACCACATTAGTCAAAACCTTTTGTTACACAGCATGCCTACAGGTCTGGTTTTATTCACAATAAAATGCAAGCCAAATGGAAACCCTGTACCAACATGGTAATGAGGAGAACAACTGTGGAGAAAATTTTGCTGCTGCTGCTGCTTATGTTGTTATCCAGTTGTGAATGACTTGTTGTTTCTGTTGCAATCAGATGAAGTGGCAGAGAACACTTGTTTGTCTACCTGTAGAAAAGACTGAGGCATATTTTCAACAAACACTCTGACATTGTTTTAAATCATGTTTTCCTTGTTTCATTTTATTTCTGTTTGCTGTCTTTATCATCCTGTGGGATAACATTAAGTAGAAGAACAGACTGACAGGCTTGAAATTCCATTATGTCCACTATCCCACTGCAAGGCCAAGAGAGAGCAGAAACACATTTATCAGGAATTAATGGGAGTACATACAATAAATAATGTAAATTGCTATTGTGTGACTGAGGCAGCAGCTAGAATGAAAGGAAGGAGAAAGAGATTAAGATTTCCTTTAAAATTCAGCAAGACTTAATTATAACTATTTCAAGCACTGGATGGAAAAATGATTCAAGAACAAAAGGATGAGAATCTGAGACAGGTCACATATCTACCTTCTTCACTTTATGAAGCTGAGAGATTAAATCCGTCTCCCTTTTTATTATCAGTCTAGCTCTTATTACAGCTGAGAATCAGTATTGGAATTTTGATCTCTACATATCATACCACCATATTATTGAAGTTTTCAGCCAGGTTGTTGGGCAGTGCATAACAAACATGTACTGTATATCAAAGAGCATTCTAACAGCAAGGTCATCCGTTAGTTCCAGAGTCTTTCTTCCCTCAAGGGACAGACTAAAACTAGTGTCATGTATTTGTTTTCTCAAAGTAATCAAGTAAAGAACTAGCCAAATGCTAAAAACTGAAGAAAATCATAGATTGCATTTCTTTCATAGCTCTTTGCATTAATAGAAACCCCTTCCCCAGCAGTCCTGTTTACAGTTGCTAATTAAAACACTGATGAGAAAAGCTTTTTATGAAGAGAACTGATATATAAGTTGTGGAAGGAGATGCATAGAAAAATGCTTTCTTGGAGTATGTCTACAACATACTATATAAGGACTGCAACAGCCACTATGTAGGACTGAGACGCAGAAGACTAGCAGAGCGCATCATGAACACCAACTAGAAATCAGAAACACAATAAAAACTCATTAATTTCACAACATATGGACAGACTCAACCATAGTTTTAACTGGAAAACTGTAAGCAGCCTAGACCAATTTAAATCTCAAAATGCTAGAGAATTCCTGAAAGCATGGCATGTGGACAAATCAACCATCAGTAGACTCATTAACTACATTTACACAAGATTCAAAAAAAGACAATAAAAAAGTAAGAAGGAAATCATTAATTACATTAATTAATTTATGACCGAATAAGTGGCTTCGCAATATGACAAAATGTATTGTCCACAGTATTTTTTTAAAAAGTGTTATTTTGACTGGAACAAACTCTCCAAAATGCCTTGCAAATATGCATTCCAATCATACTTGTCTAAATAATGTTCAATTCAATTTAATTCAATTTCAGAAGGTCCAGAAAGTTTGTTATGCCAGCCTGGTCATTGAAAGGCTAAACGGTGATGTTGGATTGTATCAAGCCAGTTTTTATTGCAAAACTGTAGAATAGTGAATAATTGTTTGTGTTCATCCATATGTTGTCCATCCCTATAAAACAAAATGTTTATCAGCTTGGAAAATTTACACGTACACACACACACTTACTTCATACATATAGCAATAGGTCACTTTTCTTTAAAAAAAAAATCCATTAAATAAAATCTGCAGGAGAAATCACTGCAATTATTTTGTATTTTACTGATCTCTGACCTAAAGACAAACAGCCAATTCACAAAAACTAAGTTGATTGTTATTTAACATAGTTGTGTTCAAAGTATGCTATGGGTAAAAAGTATTATTTATCTTCATATCTATTTTTCCAAACATAGGTAAATTAGCAATGTTCGGATCATTTTATCATACATATTTCCTTTAATTTATCTGAAGCATGCCTACCCCACTATATATAGTGCAATTTAAATGCTAGGATAGACAGTTGAATTTGCATTGCTCATTGCTCTGCATTCATTCTAGTTAGTGTCCCAAAATCGACACAAAAATAGTAACAGTAATTATACTGTTCATGTAATTAGAAATGGAACAAGATTATATGATGAAGTAGAGTGTAAGTTCTGTGAATGTCTCAGTACTGACCTCGTTTGGCACCTGCTAAAGATCTAGCACCATGGCAAACCCAACCAGTGATTGCAGACACAGTACCCATTAATTATTTCCTGTACTCCAACTGTCTAAGCAGCACTTTGTTCTCAGAACAAAGAAAGCTGCAAAATGGAAAAGCCACAGATACGTTTCTTGTAGATGCAAAGGCCTTTTGGCCAACTTAGACCAAACTATCCAACATGTATTTTGTAAAGTCATGCCATTGATCATTACTTTGATGTGTAAAGACTTACAAACAAACAAAATTAACTGCTACAAGAAAAACCAGATTATTCAAAAATTATATTTATTTGTCCTGCTATCTGAAAGATTGTGTATATCTTACGTGGCGTGGTGTATACATTACTTAAGTACTATAAGGTAATTCATAGATAAAAATGATTGGAGTGGCACACAACCTGTTTATCAGATCTTGCATCCAATGTTGTCAAATAAAGTTTAAATAATAATAAATTGGTTATTTATTATAAGATGCTATAAGATTTGTTGCTATTGCTTTTATTTCAATCTTTAATTAATTAAACATAACAGGAAAAAAAGGAGCTAATGGTTAAGGCTCTAGATTAGAGACTGGGAATTTTGGTCCTACTTAGGTACTAGATCAGTTGGGTAACTTGGCTCAGTCAGTCTCTCAGCCCTTGGAAGAAGGCAATGGCAATCGTTCCAAAATCTTGCCAAGAAAATTGCAGGAATTAAGCAGTCACAGGAGTCAGCAGTCATACAAAGAAAATGAAAAGAAAAAGAAGAAATATAACAAAACAGCATACATAAATACTGTGTATTATACCAGTGGATAGATAGATAAAATTGTACACAATAGTTACAATAAAGACAATATTTCACTGCAAGTGTCCATACAAAACCTATATTTATAAACAACTTATAACCTATAAGCAATTATAAGAATATTAATTGTTCATAAGACGATCTAATTTCAGTTCTTCAATCCACTGAGTAATTTATCTATTGAAGGACCCTTTTCCACTGTTGTCAATTTCCATATAGTACATATGCAGGTTCAAAAGACATCCTGGAATGGTAAATCCAATCTCAAAAACAAAATAACATGTGTCATTACTTCTTATCACAACATAACAAAACTGGCAAAAATATGTTTCAACAAAGCATTACTGTCAGTGCATGTTGGATTCTTGCTGTTTATGCTGCAATGTGTTAACATAACTACTTTTTTGGAAGATGTTTTTATATGCCTGTGGTAAAAAGTGACAGTTTCAAAAAATTATTTCATTAAAACCTGTGAAGGCATCCAGATAAAAAAACTGAGGAAGGCTAATGTCCTCTGCCATCCTTGCTCTTTTCTATGTAGCTTTACATATTTTGCCCTTTACTCTTTATAATTTATGGACCTTTTCTCCTAGTTCCTAGTTTGAAGCAACCCAAGGTGAAACCGATTGCCTCAATTTTCACATTACAAACTCAAAGCAAATCAGGCCCTCTTTGCTCATCAAATCTCCAATTTGAATGTAATCAGGACATTTTCCCAGGAACTGTTTATAATTATGCAAAAATCTCCTGTGTTTTAGTGTATTAAAACCAACATTCTTAGCCCATTTCATCAAACAATCCAGTGAGACTTTAATATTTGTATCTATTCATGGCATTATAACTAATACTTGCAGCAGCATTACTTTAATGTATCTGCTGCTGACAATACCCTCCTTTCATAACAAGGCTAGATTCTAAAGCAGGTTGTTTCGTTTTTTAAGATTCCTTCACACCCTGGCACAAATAGAAGTAATTTCCTAGAAGTTAGAAACAAAAATGATCAATTTCATTTCTTCTCACAGATCCATCTTCTTTCTTACGATATAATAGCCTTACATTACTATGCTTGGTGATTACATCCTTTGCTACTATGTTCAAAAATTGGGGGGAGATGAAGGAGCCTCTATCTGTAGAAGAGACAACTGCAGATGGTATACAGATAATAAGCCTTATTAAAAGCAATAAATCAAAAAATGACCATTTTAAAAACAGGTAGAATATAAAATGCACAGGCACATTAGGCAAGCATGCAATAGAAGTAGTGAAAAGTTTTTTCACTTGATGGATAGAAATAACAATATGTCACATGCAAATAAAGCATCAACCTTAACACACTTGTCACCCTGGGGAGTTCAAGATTTTGAGATAAGAAATTGGAAACAACTTTTCTACTGTCTGCCAGAATTAAATTCTACATGTTACCTTTCCCCAGGCTTCCAAGTACTTATCTCGAGTGGTGATAAAAGGTAAATAGTAAAAATAGGGTGGAAAAACAAACTGGAATAAGAAAAAAATCCAACGAAGCAGGACATATTCAGGTTGTACTACAAAGTCAGACTGAATTTTCACAGTGATGGTAGAGCTAAGGAGAAAAATGGAAGTTAAACTTTATTTAAACTGTTTAAATAAAGCACCTATATTCCCATCTTGTATGGACTTTGGTTAGTAAAATCCAAAGCATTTTCCTCTCTCTTGCAGAATGGTGGAAGAATTCCTTGTGTTATCAAAAATGTGCGCAGAGGTTCAGCAATCTTTATAAATATCTTTTACTGGTAAGCCTTGGAAGAAGTAATTTGCCAGGGATATTTAATTACCCTCTAGTAATGGGTAATAACTCTTAGAGCTAGTTTGGTTAAGTTACCCAGCTAGAAACCAGGAGACTGTAAGACTCTCTATACATTTAAAATTACAAGCATGAGCGCCCCAATATAGCTGACTTTCTTGATCATGTATGTAAGAGTAACCCAATCTTTAAATGTTTAATGTCACAGAATGAGCAATCTCAACTAAAATAAACATAAAATTATAAAGTTTTAAAAACAGGCAGGCACCAACCTATGATAATAAAGTTGAGCTTAATTCTAGAGAAAAGGTAAGTGCAAGTGCTAACCATATTTATTAAAAAGGAAAACTCATCTAAGTTAGTATGATTTTATTCTGACTAAACATGTTAGAACTAGCCAGTCAATTATTTGAATTAATCAGGCGTCTGTCTGAAGGCTGTGCAGATTGCATTTTCAGGAAGCTATGAAATGCAAGCAACATAAAAAGTGCTGTTGTAGAGTAAGGCTGGTCTGATGGGGCTGCAAAGTTGTTCTGCAAAGCTGCAGCATAATCAGTTTAGGTTAATAGGTAAGTTAAATGTATGCAGAATCCAGGGGCAACAATTTACAGGATTTAATTTGATAAATTTCCTCTATAACAGAGTATTTCTCTGTTCTCTTATTATCAACTCAAAATGTGTTTTTCCATATAATATTTAAATGTATCGTTTAGGGTTACCATGAACAGAGAATGAATCCTGGCCTCATCCAATGCCTTTTCTGTGATCCCCCATTGCTGCTTCAGCTAATGCTAATGTTGACCTAGGCTGATCCTGAAAAAGGAAACATGGTGAGAGAATACGAAGCTAATAATGTAGTACCCTTCTATGTTTGTCTAAACTAGAAGATCACATGGAGAAAACATGGTAGCAAAGTTCCTCTACAATCATAAGCAAAGTATTTGGAAACAGAATGACTCGTCTTCTTGAGCCCTAGGCCCCAAACTAATTCTGGATATTTTAGTGACATGTCATATTTAATAAGTGCCCAAACATGTACTGGAAAGATCCCAGTGAAAAGGCGGAATATAAATCAGCTGAAAGAGCAAATAAATTAAAATATCCTATGAGCTAATTTTGAGTGCTAGTGACTTCATAGACATGCCTGTATAATTTCATTTGCAACAATATGGAAGCCTTTCACTATTGCTTTCATCTGGGAGATATATAGGATGTACCATAAGCCAAGCTCCTGATTTATTATTATATAATAAATTGTCTGTAGGTCCTGGCTTTTGGTACATCATACATATAAATACAATTTCTAGTGTGATGAACATCCACAGTAGTTTTCCATCCCAGGAATGCATTATGTTTCAGACTTAAACTGAAACTAGACATGTTCAACCAATTGCTTCATTTGTTATCATGTAACAGCAAATGTTTTTCCACATATTTTATTTTGAGATGAAGTAAAACTTAAAGGAAAAAAATGAATGTTCTTCTCTTGAGTTTGAGCAGTTCCTAAGCATTACAAGACTCTGAGATGACTTCTTTTCTCCCTGACTCTTCCCTCAAAAAAGTAAAGGAGAAAAAATGTGCCATTTTAGCCATGGATAACAATGTGATATTACCCTACATTAGGTATAATACTAGAACATGAAAAGTGAATGGGAAGCACTGAATTGTTGTTGTTGTTGTTGTTGTTGTTGTTGTTGTTATTATTATTATTATTATTACAGCTAGCCAGATGTTCAGACTGGCTTTGGCATTTTTGTCTACCCATCGAGTCCTTACCAAGAACCTGGGCTAGGCAAATCTGGATCTTTGATGCTGTTGTTGTTGTCATTATTATTGTCTCTTTTATTCATTAAACATGAAACTCAGTCAACTGAACATTTAAAAATATATCACAAATATAATTGACTGGCTCTAATATTTGATACGAGTTGCTGCCATCATCCTAAGTATCAACCATGCTAATTACTATTATATAAACTTTTATTCATTAAATATGAAACTCAGTCAACTGAACATTTAAAAATGTATCACAGATATCATTGACTGGCACTGATGGTTGATACAGATTGCTTATTATTATTATCTCTTTTATTCATTAAACATGAAACTCAGTCAACTGAACTTGTGCTTTTGTCCCAGTCGCTTTACAGTTGCATGCCCTGGTTCCCTAGCAATAGCAGCTGAACCTTGTAGCCCATTTTTTGACAGATGTTCAGGAGCCACAGCATCTGATGCAATCCTCATTGACCTGGGCGACGACTGACCCTGTATGGAATTTTGTTGATTTTTTCTCATAATTAGTGCTGGTAGGTGTCTGGGTTGGTTCACAGTGGCTAAGCCACTACCAATCCGAAAACCAGCAATCTCATAACCATAGGGACCGCACCTCATAGCCATCTAGGCTCAGCCATGGGTATTACTATTACTACTGTTATTATCATCATCATCATCATTATTATTTACTAAATTTATGCAGTATGCCACCAACTCTCAAAGACTTTAGGCTGTTTAAAATTATTTAAAACATAAAAATAAGATAGAAAAAACAACCAGAAACAAAAAGAAAGTGTAGAGATTGCAGAATCACAAATTAAATGAAACTAATATACCTGTATTAAATGGAAGCTTCAGTCACTTTCACAATCACGCACAATCGTGCCAATCCGTGTCCTATTGTCCCCAATTATTAGTTCCTATTTCTTGTATTTAAACTTATGTTCATTCTTGTTTCTGTTATATTATAAATTTTTGACAAATAAATAAATAAATAAAATAAACTTATTCTCCAAATGAGTATCCTTCTACTGTCAAAATGCACAAATAAGAAGGGAAAAAAAAGATTTGGAGAAATTGCAAAGTTTGCAGAAGAAGTAGGTAACATCTACGAATTGGGACGCCCATTCTCAAGATGGAAGAGTAGAGAAGGGCTACATGGATGGTCATTGGCATCCAGTGCTAATTAGATAATAGATACTTCTGGATGACATTTTGTATAAATCAATATCAATATCAATATAAATATATTATGGTCATGTGCTATGTGGCAAACTGCCTGCTGGTCTTCATCAGACCTTTCATTGGCTGTGTTAGGAATAGTGGTATTGACTGCCTTAAACAAAGGGCTATCATTCCCATTCCCCAGACACAACACTTAGAAAACAAGCACAGGCAGCACAGAAACTGACTGACTTGATCATGGAGACAAGTGAACGCAATATCCTTCACTTATTCCAGCTGCCTGCCTGGAATCCTAGTTTAGAAAGTTAGCACCCGCCCCTCTCCTAGAAAAATGAAATATCCTAGGAACTATTAAAAAGGCATATTTCCCCTAAAAAAAGTAGAAACTCAGAAGCAGAATCTCATCTCAGAAGCAGAGGCTCACCCCCACCTTTGTTAATGGGCAGGCCATTAAGGCCTGGGCCAGAATATTCTACATAACAAAGGCTTCTGGCCATCTCACTACCTGGCCTGGGAAGATTGCATCAGCCAGCACTCAGGTGAAACCAGACAAAGCCTACAAAGTGAACTAAGACCCCTGCCTCTGGGAGTGTAACAGCCAATGGGATACATTTCTTACACAGGAACAGGAAACACTAAGGTGGGGCCCAACAGAGGGTATAAAACAATTGCACTTTCAGCATCTTGCCTTTTTTCCCCTTCTTCTTTTCCTTCACCCAACATATGATCATCCTTTTTACTTTGGAGCTCTAAGCCATGTGGTCCTGTTCACCATTAAAACATTTTTCCAAACAGCCTCCATGTTTCCAGCGTCTTTTTCCCCACTTGGAACTGAACCCAGAAGGATAATTCTTCCAACACTAGTAAGAACACTCCATATTGAAATTATTTTGCTGTGGTCCCAACTGTATTATACTGATATCATTAATGTTTACATCTTACATTTTTTATTATAGAACCCCAGGGCACATGCATAGCATTCCCATATAGTTTTCAACATAGACAGCATAGATAAAGCACAAGTATATGGGCTTCATCAGAATTGTTGTCATTTGTTTCTTTATGATAATCTGACACCCAAGGTAATTACCCTTAGCGTGCATATGGATTTCATTGCATCAAACTAATGGAGCAGCTATTTAAAAGCTAGTTCTGCCAGAACACTGTTTCCTATTTAAGGGAATTTATAATATATATGATACTATAAATATGGCATTTGTCAAAGCAAAACTGGATAATGTATTCTTATGAAATCCAGGAAAATTTCTGTTTCTTCCTCTGTAGACAGAATTTGCAAGAGCTATGCTATAGAATTCTCACTATTAACAGAATCAACTGATTATGTACCATATATGCACATACATAACATAAAACATTTCTTACAATTAAAAAACACAACTCTCTCATCAAACTTTATGGAAAACAGCCATCTTAAAAATGATCATGATGTTTCTTCTTGGATTGATATGAAATTACTATATTAGTAGTAGATAAGGTATTATATCACTTAATATGGTTGTAGTTCTTTTGTCTTTGGAGTAAGCTAGACATCAGGAATTATATGAATTGGTTTAGATATTAATGTTGTATTATACTGTATATTGCTCCTATCCAAATTAAATATTGGTTTAGTTGCAATTCACTTACAAATTAGGAATATATTACAAGACACTGACTTAAACATAAAATCATATTTTCAAGAAATATCTAAATAGACCTTTACATTAACTTTACATTGAGTGCAGCATGATATGGTTCTGACTGAAACTGCTGTGTTGCAAATATTTGCAGCGCTGAATAAAAACTAAAAACTCCAGACTACATCAAGTTGAAGATAATATATCAAAATAGGTTGTAGCATAAAACTGTAGGAACTGATAATCTAAGGGGATAAAAAAGAGTCCATGGCAAGTTCTGGCATGCCTTCACCAAGTAATACACATTTCTTGATAAATCCACCCAAGGACAAGCAGTAACTGGAAGCAGAGCAATGGGAACTACATTCACCAGGACAGGGATAGATTGAACAGACTGTTATATTCGTCTTAAATAAATTTGTGCAGTATATTAATTTGTATAAAAAGAAACAACTAGAATAAATTAAAGGTTCCAGAACAAAATTAAATTACTGTAATTCCTTTGTTAAATGAACTTGCTTAGCAGTTGTTACATTAATTTGAATGTCCGCAGAACAAATTTCTGCATAAACATTTTAAAACTAACTTCATGCAGCCTCTGCCCTATTTTTCTGCAATTTAGTTCAAAATGATAGTTTTGACCTTTAAAATCCTTCATGGCATGGGGCCCGGTTATCTGAGGGACTGCTTCTTCTTGATTATGAGCCCATACCATCAGATCCAGCAGAAAAAGTATGCTATGGGACCTGTCTGCAAGTGCACTACATTTGGCAGGTCCCAGGAGGTGGGTCTTCTCTGTTGTGGTGACCACTTTCTGTGGGGATGCCTGCCCTATGGAATATTACTTTCCCCCATCCATCCCCAGTGTGGTTGGTTTCATCTCTATTGGTTTTTTTGGAATTCTCCCAAAACCAGTTATGTTATCAGACTTGAGTATCCTGGTCCTGGGGACTTGTGAGATCTTGAGGTGGCTTCATATTGTTAATACTGTTCTCTCTTAGCCTTATTTAAAAAAAATATTTTTAAACATTTACTGTTTTATAAGTTGTTCATCATCCAGAGTTACTTTCCACTGAGATGGGTGACCAAGACAAATTCCTTGTGTGCCCAACCACACTTGGCCAATAAAGAATTCTATTCTATTCTATGTAAATTTTATAAACAAACAAATATTTTATCTTTCCTTTCTTGCTCTGTGAATAGCTCTTCCAGGTTGATCTTACAATGCCCAAGATGTAGCAGTACAAGACAGAAATGTTGTACTGTATACAACTCTGAATCTAAATTTGGCAAAGTGTTCAGATGACGTTATTTTGTTGGGTTCATGATACATTTGTCTGGAACAGAATTTTCCAGGGTGCCCAACAAAACAATTTGAGGAGTTTTGACCTAGAGGAGCCCAAAGAGAGTAGTCATGTTAACTGAGTCTGTCTACATTCTTGTAGCCTCTGTGAAAACGGCCGAAAAAGTACAGCTGGATTTATGTGGGAGTGGGGCTCCAGCAGACATCCTTTTCCTGTCAGTCTGAGCGTCGTCCAACTTCTGGACTGGAGGAGAACAAGGAGGGAGAGGGAAAGCCAAGCATTTTCTCTCTCGTCCCCCCATCCCGCTTTCTGGCTCGCCTTTCTTAAAACCCAGGTCTATTTTTCTGCTGATGTCAGAGCGATAGGAAGCTGACTCAGGGTGAAAAACTGTTTGCTCTTTTCCTAGCCTGCGCTTTTGCAGAAAATCAGTCCAAAGTTTACGGGATAAATTTGTCAAGCTGAAAGCAACACCCTTCACCCCGCTCCGGGTGCATTTTTCCGAGACATTTGTTTGCATGATGTCACCGGAGAGAAATTCTGGCGGGGATTTTTTTTTTTTAAATCACCAACCAGGAGCTGTGCCTTTACAGTAAATCAATTATCTATTTGCAATGCGCCCTCCAGCAGTCGGGCAAACAGAAGGTACAAGTGGTGGCTGATAAGAAGCATGTAGCATAGGAGGTATTGCACCTTTAAAGTAACTTCCAGGAGGTCTGAATTAAAGGCTGCCCACCGGACCAAACGATCCTTCCCATGACAGAGCTGAACACAAAGACAATAGTCTTTCTTTGCCACTAAAAAACTTTAGCCAAACTTAGCTACCGGCTATAAAAGCGCAGTTGTATTTTCTGGAGTGCTTGGATGGAATTTGAAGTTAGTGTAAAACGTTCCAAGATATTACCTCTCTTGTTTGGGGTCACTGTTCGGGGCTCATAAAACGGATGTAGAGCGATCCGCTGAAAAGCTTTTCAAACGCCAGGAGAATATGAGCATAACATTAGTTTCTCTCCCCACCCCCCTTCTTTTTAATGTTCTTCAGTCCTGCCTTCTAACACTTTTCCCGAAGGGAACGAACCATTCTAAGAGCGGGAGGGGTGCTGGCTTGCTTCTTCTTGTTGGAAAACGGAGGTGGGCTACCCTAATGGGCGGGACTGATTGTTGCTTCGGTTAAGCTTGGGAGAGGAGAAGGAGCCTGTCCGGCTCGGAAGGAGACTCCGCTGAAGCAAGTGACGGAAAGCGAGTTTCTGGAGGGGCTCGAAGAGAGAAGGATGTACAACAAGGTCGAGGACGAAGAGGTGAGTCGTGGGCCGACGCTGGGGGACCCAGGCAGCTTTTGTCCTGCGCGCGAGAGCCAGCGGAGGATCCGACGAGGTGGGAAGGCAGAGAAAGAGGCATCGCTTGAGAAAGGATTCTCTCGCTTGAGTCCCCGGAGTCCGGAAATCGAGCAACCAGTGCCGGAGGAAACGTTTAACACTGGTCCCTTGTTTCTCCCCCTCCCCCCCTCTATTTACCCTCGAGTATTACTATTTTAAAGCTTAGACCCTTCGCACTTCTTTCCCCGCTTTGCTTTTATTTTCAGGAGGCAGCCTGTTTTGCCTGAAGTGAGGTGAATGTTTAGCTGGGCGGTGCTTTCCATGGATTAAAAAGGAAAAGGATCTTTCCGTCCTTTTCTTCAGCAATCCGGGATGCTTTCCCCTTCCCAGTTCCGCACATGTGCGCTACCGGATTGCTTACATTAGCTTTCCAAGCTTTCGGATTAAAATGGGACAGCCAGTGTTTGCAAACCGAAGTACTGCTGACTTGGTGTAACTGTTCCCCTTCACTGGGAATAATGTGCTAAGCACATTGGCTGGATCCCCTGGAACTGAGGAGATTAGCGCTTGCCTTGAGACAGATTTTATGAAAATACAGAACTAAGTAAATTTCTCCCAGCCAGGTAGTATTTCATTTTTTTAAGTACTGGTACTTCTTCTCCCTGGGATTCTTTACTTGCTAAGTATTCCTCTATTAGTTGTGCTTGGAAAAAAAACAAAGCTTTTTAAAATACTTTATTGCTTTTCCCTTTGGGAATTTTTAATACAGCAAAGTAGGTTTTCCAATAGTGGAAATTAAATTAGAGCAGGGGACATTGTTCTACAAAAAACCAGCAAATGAAGATGTATATTTACTGTTTGTAGGCAAACGAGTGCATTGATTTGTTTGTTAAATTTATATGACCACCCATCTCACTCAAAGTGACTCTGGATGGTGTACAATAAAGCCAACAATCAAAACATTCTACAAAACCACCTACAATGTATGAAAGATAAGAAAGAGGAGGTAGAGGCACATCTTTCATATTGCCTAAGAGCTAAAAGGCAGCAGTTTCAGGCTCAATCTATTCTAAGTCATAATAGGTTTTGGTGCTCTTTTAGAAGGGCTGAAGTTAATGAGATTGGAAGGAAGCTTTTTGACTTTCTCCAGTGATATCCGTCTGCAAATCCATCATAATTTCCCTACTTTGCCAAGTGATTCTTTGGCACAATGGGAGAAAGATAATTTGAGGGAACAAAAAGACCGATCACATCTTTGCTTTGTGTATTTAAATTTTTTTGCTCCATTGGCCTAACATTGTATCATGCTGACCTCCATGGAGCTTTAAAGAAGGCTCCCTACATTTCTTCTAAGTCCAACATGTCATTTGTTGAAAGCATGGCTGCCAGGATAATTCCTGTTAAGTTATAAATCTTTAGAAAATAATAAATCTGTTGTTCTTGAAGGTGCTGTAGATGAAATTAAGCAATGTGGGATAAAAATGGGGGTCTGCATCTAGTCTAATAGATGGGTTATAAGAGTTGGGAGGCAGACCTTTAAATCTTATGACTGTATAAGACTTCAAGGTTATTTTCCTAAACAAATTAATAAGAACTGGTTATTGGAGGGTTTTTTATGCTATTGCATTTTATAAATGGGAATGTGCAGTAGAGATGCTGAAATAACTTCATTTTCCTATGGAAGAAGTGCAGAGAAGTGTGAGGCATTTCAAACACGATTACTATTGATGTTATCCACAGTTGTTTTAGTGACATCTAAACAACTATATGTGTAAAAATAATGGAAAACATTCTGTGTTTTGCAAAGTAGTGGACAGAATAGCAGTTAGATATGAAAGCTATTATTATGTCACTGTTAGATTCCCTTAACTATTGTTCCAGTCCAGTGTTTTGTAGGTGACTGATTTGGTAATGCTGGTCACGTGTACTGAGCAGAGTTTTAAATATATACATAATAATTAACTGCCTTGCAGAACTATGTTAAGTGCATGGAAAGCAAGTTACAGAGCTTTGATGTCAGCTTGATTCTTGTTTCTACTTTGACACAACTAAATGGGAGATTGAGAGTGCTTCTTTCTTGGAATAAGTTCTTGAAGTTTTCTAAAATCAAAAATTGAGCAAGTCTTTCTTCAAAGAATGGGTGGGTAGGGGGAGATGGACTTAAATATTCTGAATCAAGGAAAAACTTCTCTTGAGCCTGGCCTAGTTTAGAAGATGATAATAAGTTGACCCAAGATTGCATGGGAAGCACATCTTGTTCTGTAGCCTGCGCCTGAGGCACTGGAAGCCTATTATACATATAATTGCCCTACTGATAAAGGAAGTAAATGTTACAAATACTTTCAGCAACATATTTAAAATGCTGTCAAGAGTTTTACACATTTCAAGGACCAGACATTTGCAACTAGAAATCAGCATGCCATCAATATCTTTTTTATAGTACATTTGTGTCTTTCATTCTTATCAACCTTTCAGATGACAAATGAAACTGGAAAGCTATAACAGCACTGAAAAAAGTGACTTATGACCATTTTTCACACAACCATTGCAGCTTCCCTTTGGTCACACAGTCAAAATTCAGATGCTTGGCAACTGGCATATGAAATTGCAATGTCCTGGAGTCATGTGATCATCTTTTGCAACCTTCTGTCAAGAAAAGTCAATAGGGAACCTGGATTCACTTAATTATATCATTAACTTAACCGCTTAACTTAACAACAGCAGTGATTCACTTAACTGGCAAGAAATAGGACCAAACTCACAACATCTGTCTTGTTTACCAACAGAAATTTGGGGCTCAATTCTGCTCCTAAGTCAAGGAGTATCTGTAATATGTGTCCACAACTTGCTTTGTTAAATACATGTTTAAGAACTAATGGATTTAAAGAATTACTCATGACTAGAAAACCCCGTGACTCATTGGGTTATCCTTTGAGACAAAGGTATACAGTGCAGCCTGATATGATCAGAATGAACATTAATTTTTAAGCCAACCACATTTTTTACTCCAGTGCTGCATCCCATGATCATTTAAGAAAAGTATATATCATAAATATAAAAGTAATTGTGGCAAACAAACTTTGAGTAAGTCAGTATTTACTTATCAACAAAATGATTGTGTGTGGGCAAAAATTAGTGGGAACATGAATGATCTCCACATTCTAACTGCTTCCCTATTCATTTTGCTTATGGAAAGATAGAAAAATCATATTGGTGTGACTGTGAGATGCTGCAATGGCCGTAACTTTGTAAATAAAAGGTCTGAACGTGGAAATACCAATTCTATAAGAGAAATAAAGCCCCTATTTTTTGTGCATTATTTAATTTAGCAGCCTGGATTCAAAAATTGTGTAATGCACCATTTGGAATAACTTAAGGAGACAAACAAGCAAACAAACAAGTAAACAGGTTTAGTGTAGGTAGGAAGGTAGGTATGTAGATACAATGCAAAAAAATTCTATTGCAATAAGTCTTACTGGTCACAAAGGGGCTTGTTTCTGATATATTGCTATTTAAGCCTGCCTTCATAAAAATGCATAGGATGGAAAGAGAGTCAAGCCCTCTAGAATTGTCTACATCAACTGTCAGACTTTAAGGTTGGAATATTTTAAAGAATATTTAATATTAATATTGAATTAAACATAACTTGCTGTGTCATCTCAATCCTGGTAAAAATGTTAAACTCAATTCTGGATAATGGATGCACTAGCAAACCAATTAGCAATAGTTGAGAAAACTGCCTGACTATAGTTAAAATCAATCACAATTTAGAGTTCAGATGAAACACTTGCAATCTGCTGTTACCTGGAAAGGAAGAGAGAATAGCTTACAAGTAGGGCTGGGGTGGTCTCTCTTCGGGACAAAATGGTTCACCTTCCACTTTAAAGTGTTCTGACTGTTCCTTGAATAATCACTTCAGGCTTTGAAATAATTTTAGCTATTGTGAATGAAGGCAATGTTTCTGTGCATGAAAGTGAATATGATATGAGTTTGAGAAGATTGACAGGGGCTGTTTGTATATCTGAGCCACTTTATTGGTGGCATCTCACCTCATAGCATGCTGGTCTAGTTCCTCCGAGCTGAAACAAGAGTCCATCGTTTATAAATATGTGTATAATCCCTATTGAGTGTATGCAACTTTTTCAGTTATGGTTGATTTTATTACTTACATATTGCTAGACACTTACTTTTTTCTCCCTTTAAGGCAATAAAACAGTCTGCTTGTTTTAAAACTTCTTATTCCTTGAATTTTATTTTCCTTAGAAAGTTCAAATGCAAATTATTATCAGTATCTTTCAGAGAAACTTTATTGATAGAATTCTTTTGATAAATATTTATAAAGCTATGGGAGTTAAACTGTCTTGTTTTCTACTAAATATTCTAATATGTACGAGCAGAAATATGTTTAGACTAAGTGCTCTATGAACTCATGAGCCTATTGAAGGGGGAACATGAATAGACCTTTTAGCATTTGTTATACTTTCAATTATTTATGCCTAGATCACTCATCTATGACATATATTTTCAATGCAGCAGACAAAAAGTGGAGTCGTTTAATAATCTTTGGTGAGAACACACTTCAACACTGCATAATAACATGAAGAAGATGGGAGTGTAGACATGTGCAGGAGGCCCCACA
Source organism: Pseudonaja textilis (assembly GCF_049901715.1). Taxonomy (NCBI): domain Eukaryota; kingdom Metazoa; phylum Chordata; class Lepidosauria; order Squamata; family Elapidae; genus Pseudonaja; species Pseudonaja textilis. The sequence goes on from NC_141996.1 coordinate 34,363,920, forward strand.
GAATTCATTTGGCTTTGGCCCTAATTAAATGAATATAAGGTTGTAACCACATGTTAATAATATGTTCCTGTGATCTTCCCTGTGGTCCTTTCAGATGATTCAGTAGCAAAAAAAATTTGCTTTTGTTTTCATCCAGAGTCATTTAACATGTTTGTTGTTGCAGATAGAACAAGTTTGCATGTATGTATGTATGTATGTATGTATGCATTTATGCATGTATGCCATCCATCTCACTGATACTGCAACTTTGGGCCACTTACAATAAAATAAAAAGTTAAAAAGTGCTAAAAAAATTAAAAATTGAATAGAGAAGTTAAAAGTTAAAAACCAATATCATAAACATTCTGGGAGATGAGAATCTTCTTTAGCCCATCAGCCAACCCCAACGTATCAGGTTCTTTGGGGGCTTTAGGCCAAATAGCACAGCTGTAGCTCTTCCAGAAGGCCAGGAATGTGAGGTCGAATTTCACTTCTAATGACAGAATATTCCAGAGGGTGGGGCCACAACAGAAAAGGCTCTTCTGGATCTTGCCAGTCAAAATTCTTTGGATCTGAAATAGGACTTTTCTTCTGGAACGAGCAAGGTGGGTTAATCCCATTGGGGCGAGACATTTCCTAAGAGTCCCTGGACTCATGCCATAAACAACTTTAAAAGTAATGACCAATATCTTGAATTAGACATTTAAAAATTAGAATTAAGCAAAATGACAACCAGTACAACTCATAACAGTGGTGTAACACGCGCCACTGACAGCCTCCAAAACAGTACACACGGTATCACTACATTCTGTATCAAAAGTAGATTTCGAACACTCTTCAAGGATAGCTCCATGTAGAGCATGCTGTGGTAATCTAATTGGGAGATGACCAGGACATAAATGATTGTTTGCAGGGCCTCATGATCCAGGAAAGGGCACAGCTGGTTTACAACATTAAGTTTCACAAAGGCTCTGCTAGGCATGACGGCTACCTATCCTTTGAGCAGGAATTTTGAATCTAGGATCTAGATTTTGCAACTGGGTATATCGGTGACAGTGCAACCCCATCCAGAACGTAAGGATGATAAATCTCAGGTCTTGAAGTCCCTTGAACAGCTGAATCCTTTTGCCCCCCCAAGTTGTATTCCATTATAACTAGAGATTATCAAATTTGAGGTTCCTATAATCTCCTACTGTTTAATAAAAGGAAGAGCTGACCATTAATAAACAGAACCAAGAGAAAATGCAAAGAAAGGGCCAAAGCAGATTTGACATTTATTAAAACTGAGATGATTTCATGGACACAAGTATTGTAGATAACATTTTAAGTTGCCTTTTAGATTCAATTCTATACTGTAGAAACACTGAAAGTATACTTATTCTATTATGCATCTCTTCTGTCTTCCTCACGTTCCCTGCTTAAATTGTTGGCTATTTTCAGTCTCACTTACTGTTTTGTTTCATATGAGATTTATTTGCTTTGGGGTTTGGGGGGTGGGGGTTGGTTTGTGTGTGTGTGTGTGTGTGTGTGTGTGTGTATGTGTGTGTGTGATGACTTTTGGATTTTAAACATTGTACATGAACTGTAGCATATTTTAGTTTAGAAAGCAAACTGTAATATTTTAATACTTAGTTTTTAAAGATACTACATTTCAAAGTATTGTTTATTATGAGCTTATTGTTTTTGGGTTTTTGCAGGTGTCAGAATTTATCTGTTTTCATTTAATTTGGCTGTAATAATCCTCTTTTGGTGAGCAGCAACATGATGTCAAATAGAAATAATCTTGCCTATCACAGTCTTAGAACAGGTATGTAATTCATTACTTATAGTAATGTTTCTTTAGCTTTTAATGACCTAGAACTATTGACTAATTATGATACAGTCCAAGTTAGACTAGACTGGGTGCATGCTGTCTCATTAATGATCAAAATAACTTATTCACCTGTAAAATGTTTAGAATTGCAATAGCTACAGGAGTCATTGTTTGAATATATTCTACACAAAATAAACTTTGGTTTTCTATTTTCCTCAGTAATGTTGAATCTCTGGTTTTCTGCCTGTGTAAGAAACTAACAAGACAGCAAATATATTGTTTCAGTATAACAATAATTAGCAAGTACTTGTTTACTAACATATGAAATAGCTACTGTGCAGTGAAAGTTAATCAATTTCCACTCTAGTTGACCTACAGATCTTCTTTCCAAAATAAGCTGTTATGTTTGTATTAACCTGGAAGTGCCAATTAAGGCATAACAGAAATCATATTTATGACAATATCATAAGTAAGACATCCTTTTTAAAAATATTGTGGCTGAGTAAAATTAGCACTATTCATATTTTGCTTCTACACTTGCTATGTTATGTTTTAAAATGAAAAATAATAATTATAGAGAGCTGGTTGTTAGGTTCCATGTTTCCCTTGTATTTTGGTTATGATGATGTACTATGGATATTTTTTTGCTTATTATGGATGGCTGTATTTATTGGACTGCTGTAAATTACTGTGAGTCTTTATTGATTCATTGGTATATAAATGATATAAATAAATAATTTCCCCTATTCTTTTATCTCCATTGAAATCAATGGATTAAAGTATTGCATATAAATACAAAATGCTGGAAATAACTCTTGGAATTAATTACATTTGAAACACATGCAAATATTTTCAATCTCTGGAATTTCCCAGATGATTTAAAGAGCTGCTGCTAATCAAAATAGACAATAGTGAGAAAGATTATTGCTTCCCCCTCTAAACCTCTTTTAAGATTCTATATATTTAACAAGAACCAGATTTGCAGATGCTTAAAATCTGCTTTCAACAGCTTAATTTAGCAGTTTAGAATATTGTACGTGTTAGCACTTTAATCAAAATATTCTTGCATGTGCTGGGTGGAGTAATACAAAGTTCTTGCTAATGCACAATATTTTCCATGCTTTGTTCCCTTCCTCTTGTATATATTCTTTTTTATAAATTACCACTGATAATTTGAAATATATTTCAAGGAAATAATGCTGTGGTTTTCGTTAAAGACCTACAAAATGGAGAAATTCTCTCTAGTATCTTCTCCAAAGATAAAAATGATCAAAAGTAAAGACAGAGGATTTGAAGATGAATATATTTCCCCTTGAAATTGCAACCTGACTCTGCTAGCTTGATTAAATTGGTAGTAGGAAATTATTGATATCTAATAATTTGATTGCAGTAGGAAGTTTTGATATTGTGAATTGACCATGCAATAAACCTTAAGACTATATAGTCTTCAATATATGTACATAAGAATTAATTTGTTGGACCTATTGGAATATACTTCTAAAAAGTATAAGATTGCAAAATTAACATATTTACACCTTTATTTTTATGAATGATGTCATAGGTTTCATCCAGGTCCTGAGAAATTCTGAAATGAGTTTTACTAACTTTAATTGGTAATGGGGATTAAGAGAAATGAGCCTAGGACAGTGTTGGTGAAATGGGAGTGCGCGCACGGGGGAGCGCTGGAAACCAGAAGAGCAGCTCTCCGGCGTGCATGTGTGCACCAGGAAACTGAGCTTCTGGTTTCCGGCATGCACATGTGCACCGGCCACTTGGTCTTCCTGTTTCTAGTGCACATACACATGCAAAGACCACGTGCGCCGGAACCTGGAAGAGCAACAGGGGATGGCTGGCATGTCACTTCTGTCATGCATGCCATGGTTCGCCATCACGGGCCTAGGATGATATGTTGTCTAGGGTTTTGGCATCCGAGAACTATTGCATTTTATTATTTTTCTTAAATCAGCATAAATTATTCTAGATCATGTATTAGAAATAATGTTTATCAATCTGGTAACTATGATGAAAATGATCCAGTTGAATAATGCCCCCTTGTAGATTGAAAAAAATCCTTTTCATGTTATGCATTGTTTTAAAATAGGTTTCTATTTGCTAGCAAAATTTCCCAATGAATCCAGAGAGCTTTGGAACAGGGAGAGAGATTGGAAAGCAATACTCAAATTTATTCAGAAATCCTCTCCTAATTGCATAAATGAGATGGTACACTGAGATATCACACATACCCCTTCCTTCAGTTACATACTTCTATACATTGGAGTGTAAAGTTATTTGTCAGAGTTCCCATCTACAATTTTGAACTCATATTTTTCAGGGTTTTGTACAACAAGAATGTGGGTTGTTGAAAAGGTACAAATATATATAAAGTAGGACAAAGTTTTCCCCCAAAAGGGAAGTGTTTGTGACTATGTGACTCTGAATATTATATTATCACTAATTTGATATCAACCCATTGTTTGTTGGGGGGCAAAATGAGAGAGACCATTATAAGAATAATTTTAAGTGGCAAGAGTTCACTTAACTTAATGCATAAATAAATTATTCTTGAAACTGAGACAGCTATATCAGACTGTTTCTGCCTTTTATCCAATACAATCTATTACCTACTTGTAAGTAAGGATCTTGACCTTTCCCCCATCCATTCTTTTTTTTTCTCTCTCTCTTTGCAGGCAGCTAAGATAAATAGCTTATACAGGAAATTTGTTTCTGGTGTACCACTAACATCATTGATTTGGTGGCGTCTTATTTCGCACAGGTCTATCTTGATTCTTTCTGTATTAACAGGGCTGTTTAAAACAGGAATACTTTTTTAATCCTCTGATTTGAAAATAGTTTCTAAAATTACTCATCTTTACATTCACTATAATCTATGTTGCTACAAATTTTTTGTTGAGTTCAAGTTGCATGAAGTATGAATTGTAAAAGTACTGCAAGTTAGGAAAAGAGTGAATAATTCACTTGTTAAAACTCTTTCCTCTTCTTCTCTCTCTTTTTTCTTTTTACAGATTCCAACAAAATGTTGGAAGAATATGGCCATATGCAAAACCAGGCGGAATTACAAAATACCAGTTTGGGAAAAGAGGTAGTTATGAATTCTCTTGAAAGTGATCTCCAGCATATAATGGACAAACTCAACCAGAAAAAATACTCATCAAGTCTGAAATTAAAAACAAATGAAGACTACTCTGGTTCTTATTTAACACTCTCCCAGCCTCTGGCACCTAAATTGAGCCCTGCATCCAGTGTTAAAAGTATGCCATCTGTTTCCAAAATTCAGGGAATCAAATCTTTGGCTTGTGAGAACTCTTATCTTTCAGACAAAAATGCTTCTCGAAAGCATATGGGTCCCATTTCAGGCACATTCTCATCGTTAAGTGGGTGCAGCCTTGGAAAGAAAGACTTTGATGTTTATGCTACCAGGGAAAATGAAAAGCAGTTTGGACATCTGAGTAAATTTCCCTATTCAAAGTACAGTCAGAAGAATAAATCTCATGATAGTGTCTATTTCCCAGGAGCACTGGATGGGTGGAAAAACTCTGGATCTCTTCTTACAATGTGGAATGGGAATTCAGGAAATGATATCATTATTTCACCATTCGGCAGCTCTGGAGCTGCCAGTATGCCCTCTAGTCCAAAACAAATCAGGAAAATGAATATACATGACATTATATCTGTTCAGGCTAGGTCAGCTAAACAAAAGGATTCAGTAATGGAAGCTCAGGGGCCTAGAACCAGAAAATATCCGGGTGGTTCATTGAGCCACATGGGAGTTTATAGTCGGTCATTGCCCAGGCTTTACAAATCAACAGAAAACCAACTCACACCACTGAGTTTACCACCCAGAAACTCTTTTGGGAATTCCAAAAGAAAGAAGACTATTGAAAAAGACCCTCTACCTCAAAATATACTGGATGCCGACAATTACCTTCATTTTTCTTCTTGCACTTCAGGAGTATTGCCATACACACACTTTCCACCTGAAGTGAATTCCTATGTAAATTCAACTCTCAGTGTCCCTGCAAGCCCCCGGATAGCTAGGAAAATGCTTCTGGCATCTACTTCCACATATGCATCTGATGACTTTGATAGGGTTGGATTGTCAGAAACAAGCCCTAATAATTCATTTATTCCCTTTGATGCTGAGAGAGGGTTTCCTGGAAGAAGAAGAATTTCCAATAGCTCCATGGAGTTTGATGAAACAGATTTGGAAAGCCACAGGCAGACGCCTTCCATTCGAGAGAGAAAGAGCAGCATTAGTTCTGTTTCTGGAAGAGAAGACCTGATGGACTACCACAGGAGGCAAAGAGAAGAAAGGCTGAAAGAACAGGAAATGGAGAGACTGGTAAAAAAAATTTTCCAGTTAATTTTTAACAGTGTTTGCTATTATCATATCAAATATTACCCTTAAAGTTACTTATTATATGTGCAGCTGTTGTAGTAGTTTACAGTTCAGGTGTTTGACTTTTCATGTGCATCAGTGTTTGCCATCACACAAAACTGGTCAAATCACATCCCGTTTTAAAATCTAAGCAGTGCAATGAAGCCATCTATACAGGGTAGGAAACTGAAAAAAATTTATGGTGCTTCGACTTGTGTGTTCTGACAAAATGATCAGGTATCCACAAATTATATCCTTCAGGTATCCAGTACTTCAGAAAAGAAATGTTGATGACACTGTTGTTTGCAGTGGTAAGATATGTACAACATGTTTCCCACCTAAGTTCTATAAATTATAGTCATAGGTATTACTTCAACAGAGAATATTTTTGTTTTGGCTTAAATGGTATTTATTTTCAAAAGCAGTATATATAGATAAAATTTAGGCCAGCTCTATACAGTTTGTAATTGCATGTGCATTTTTTTCTATGTCATTATGATTGTCATCGGTTTGCTTTTAAATTATCTAACATTAATATACATAATGTTCTTAACTATAAGAATTTTCTTTCTTTTTTGTTTAAGATGAAGTGATATTCATTATTTTAAAAAACTCTGGAAAACCTATTAATTTGAACACATTGAATAGTTTCCATATCTTAGAGAAAAACTTTAAGTCATCTGTGATATTTTTTTCAAATCTGAAACATTTTACAGTAGGGAAGCATAATTTCAAGAATACAGCAGAAATGAATGTACATCTTAAAAATGAAATTTTGATAATGGAAATTCGCTATTCATTTCATTGTATGGGTGTAATACATGAATACTTCACCTTGACTTATTCCCACTTAATTGAGTGAGACTTGCAGACAAGGACTTCTTTGCCTGGAATCGTTCCCATTGTCTTTTGTTTGTGGAAAAAATGGCAATCAGCTAAGCAAAAGTTGAGTGCATGTGCCAAATATAGCAGCAGTTTATTTGTTCTGAAGAAATTGTCTTTTCAACCTCATCTAATTAAACAGATAAAGTGCACATTGCATTGAAAAATAACTAATTAGTGTCAGAAGAAAGGAAAGAGAAAATTGGAGAAAGAAAACCACACTTTTAAACATAGGCAGAATCTAGTTTAGTCTTCTGCTGCAATTAGGTTGGAACTATAAATTCCAAAACTTCTAGGTCTGATAGAGCAGATACAATAAGGATCTGTCTACAGTTTAAAAAGTGAACTTAGATCATCCAAAAAAAAGACACAAGTACAGTATGGGAAAATTCTGAGTTCCTAGGTTCCCTTTCACCCCTGCTTAATGTGTATACAGTTTACAGTTTTCCTTTTTAAAAATAACTTTGTCTTTTATATATGCTTGAATTAGAAAAACCTCTAATATGAAACTACTCGGGACACATTAGGGATGGACAGGGGTGAAAACCATAGATGGGTATAAAACTGATATAAATTGTCTCATAGTTAGTCCCTAATATTAGGCTGCCAAATATCACTCTGTATAGCTTTTGATGGAAAGAGGGAGAATATTCTGTATCTGCTGTTTCTATCTACTGTAGTAATTGTCTGGCTGTTTGTATCCCAGAACTTTATCCTACCTAACTTGTAAAAATTTAGTCATTAAAGAGTACTGAAAATGGTTTTAATTTCACAACTCTCATTTAAGTCAGCAGAGGCTGATCTATGTACCCTGGGAAACAATATAAACCCAAAATATTTTATTTCCTAAGAATCAACAGTATACCTTTTTTTTAATTAATAAAGTTTTATTTGGGTTTTCACACATACAAGTAAAACATCTTTTTTGAAAATAGCATGGTCCCAGGTTGAACTTCTTTATACAGACACAAAACTCAATTTCATGCTCCTTTTTGTATTTTATTCCATATCTTATACTATTTTACATTTTCTATATAGTTTTCCCCTCTTTTAATTTTCTCAATTTTATTTTGATTATCTGAATTCAAATCATTATATTTATACTTTTGTCTGTTCTGTTTCAATTTCATATTATCTTTTCTCATTAAACAAATTTTCTCCTGTAGTTACTAATTGGAGTATGACACCTTTATATCTTTTAATTAAATCCATTCAAATCTTATTTAAACTTCAATATATACCTTAAGTTTATGACCTTCAATATAATACATAATACATAACTTCCAATCAAATTCTGCTTGGTACATTCGTATAATACACACTATATTCTTTTAAAAAAAGGAAAGAAAGAAAGATTGTAAATATATGTAATTATAAACCCTCATTCCATTCCAGTTCAGTTATATCATTAATAATCATTAAAATCTTAACATCTTTAACACTTCTTTTCAATTAAATATCATATTTCCTTAAAAACACATATAATCTCCATAATTAATTTTTCCCTTATTTCTCTTTACATATGTTTTATAAATCATTAAATATACCTTTTGTTACATTTATTTATTGACAAGCATTCCACTAAATTACGATAGCTATTTTATCAGACATCAGACATGATATTCTTTCAAACTAAAATCGGAATTCCGATTTTTGGGGGGAATCAGCCCCGCTCCCCCTTCCCCCTTCTTCTCCTCCTTCCCCTCCCCTCGGAGGCCTCCTGAGTCAGGAGTTGCTACTGCCCGGCGCAGCTCCATGCGGCTCTAGTCCCGCGTTGCCTCGGGAAGGGAAAAGCAAAAAGGAAGAGCTGCGGCGGCGGTTTGCAAAGAGGACTGGAGAAGGTGAAGCGGTTTTGCAAACGATTCCTGGCTGCCCAGATGTAAATAAATGGTTTTTGCCCGGGAAGCCCATTCTCACGAGTTTAAAAGGCTCATGTAATAATATGCCTTTCTCTCTCTTCCCCCCCACCCCCCCAACAGGGCGCGCTTCAACGACTCCTCAAGCCGCTCTCGCTCTTTCAAAAGTGTGAGGCGGGAGTTAGTTGCAGGAAAAACTGAGCCAAGGAGCGGGGACACAAGTCGCAACCGTGGCGGGCAGAGTGGGGGAGGGAAGATTGTTATTCCTGTTATTCTCGCGCTGTGGGGATAGTGAGCGTGTGTTTAGAGTAGGTGTTTTGTGTGTGTGGGCGTGGCGAGAGCTGCCTTTGGGGTTATAGAGCCGCCGCCTCTCGCTGAACTACCCGCGCCGGATGCAAAAAAAGTTCTCCATGGGGAGGAAAGTAGACCCACGTCACGCCTCGGGTCTCTTCTCCCTCCCCTCCCCCCCAGCTGCCAGGTGCCTGCATGATCAGCCCAGAGGAGCCCTGCCTCCTTTAGCCCGCAGCTCGGAGGATCTCATGCAGTTGGGTGAGGAAGAGCCCGAAAGCACCAGCTGAGGCTTCCGTGGAGTGTGGGGGTGCTGGGGAAGACCTGGATTACTTGTTCATTAAAGATGGCTTCTTCTTTGTCGCAATCTTCTTGTTCTGCAGGCATTTCTTGTTGTTTCTCATAATTCCAAATCTCCATTTCTAAAAACTGAAATACGAAGCCAAAAATACCTCTCCCTTCTTGTGCATCTTCTTTGTACTTTTTAAGTTCCATTTTCAGTTCTTCTAAAAGTGGAAGCATTTTAAATAACCGGCCGATTGATTTTAATCATTAAAAACAGTAACCAAGAATCCAGAAATCATCAAGTAATCCAGATAGTCCCGAGTTGTATCTTTTCATTTCTTTTTCGACTTTCTCTTCCTGGGGTTTTTGTTGCGATATTTCAGTTAGAATGTATCTTTTGGAAGTCTTTTGCTGTAAGTTCTTTTTTAATTCCAGGCAGTCTCCTCCCTTCCAGATCCTACCCTTTTATTCTTTTTCTCTCCTTTCCTGTTTTCAAAAGCTTTTAATTATCCAGAAATCTTTATTATCCCTTTGACTTTTTATTTTCAGCATTAAATGCCTATTGATGTCAAAATGGATTTTTTTCCAATTTCTTGCTTAAATCTCTTAGCAGTCAGTATAGGGAAAGGAGAAAACCAAATCTTTTCCCTTTTCTCTCTCCTTCGCAGCTTAAAAATCTTCTTAGGGAACAATGTTATTGTTTTTTAATAGTTTCAATTCCAGGGTACCTTATTTGTTACTTTTGCTGTTTGACCCGGTCAACCAAAACTTTCTCTTCTTATTTTCCTCCTGCACATTCTTTTCCGGTTGAGTTCTTCTGTGTGGTGGCCATTTCTGATCACCGCTGCAACTGCCTTCAGGTAAGGGAGTAATGGCCAGCTGGGGAGGAGAGATGCGGCTCTCCTCAACCCTGCTGGCAGTCTCCCCCCTCTTCACCACCTCTTCGGCTTAGCCCAGAAACCAGCCGGCTCGAGGCGCTCCAGCGGCAAGCACGGATCGAAGCCTCGCAGAGTTGAGGTTTCGGTATGTCGCTGAAGAAGCTCAAACCGAAAGCCCCAGCATACCTTCTTTAGTCAATATATATATTACCCAAAACTGATTATGTTACTTTTATTTCCCCTCAAAGGAGGGGCATAGAAGAGGCAGAATGATTTAGTTCACACTGTATTATAACAAATTTTAAAACATTTAATAACAAATTAATGCTCTTCCATTACATTTTTATCATATGCTTGATATGCTTGGGCTACTTTTTTATCATATGCTTGATATGCTTGGGCTACTTTAAACAGTGATGGACAGTCTTTTTGGGATAAAGACCATATGTTTTGGTCTTATAGTATACTGGGGATTGAGTGGGTACAGTATAGAACAGAATTTTAAAATTAAAATTAGATTTACAAATTTAATTCCCTCCAAAAATATGTCTTTTGAACATCTTATGAAATTGCATAAGAGTTTGATATTTTTGCATGATTTCTTAAGCAAGATTGATGAAATATATGGAAACTATATGAGATTCTATTTTATTATCATAAAATATTTTTATTTTAATTTATTATTCAGATTTCAGGGCTTGACGGCCATTGATGAAAATGGACAAATGCATGTCTTTTGAATTGCATACAATCATTTGCAACAATTAATCTGATACTCATAGGATTGTTGTTATGGAAAAATAGGAGGTTATGGTGTGTTAGATATATTCATTGCCTTATTTATAAAATAATGAAGGTGGGATATATATATATATATATATATATATATATATATATATATATATATATATATATATATATATATATATATATATATATGCTTGAAAAATAGGAAAAGCAGAAGCAAAATATAACTTTTGAGAAAGATGTCCTAAAACCCTAAAAGTAATCTGAAATATTTATATATTGTTAAAGGCTCTTGATATTAGTGTAAAAATTAAGGAGAAAAATATGCAATGAATTATTCTGATGACTTCTTCCATTATACCTTTATAAAGGCTGAAAGTAACCATTTTCTGTTTAGAGACAGGACAAAAAAATTTTCCAATTTATTTGACAGCTGTTTCCTTTGTACAAATAGTTTTGTTTTTCTGAACAGGATATGAGTTCATTTGCTTTGAAACATGTTAAAAAGTTAAAGTGAGTGCATGTTTATACATAAAGGAATTTCCTCCCGCTTGATTGGTTTTCTCTTTTAGCATCCTGTGCATTCAAACATTGTGGGGGCATTCACAAGTAGAATAATGCATCTAATTGATAAATGTTTTGAAGGTCAACTCACTTGTACTAGTTCAGTTGTCCTTTCAAGAAGCTTCTTGAGGTTGTGATTTAGTTAAAACTGTTGGTTGCAGTGCTACAACCAACTTTTTGATTCAGCTGTGCTTGGAAGGGAGTAATCAGAACAAAGGAAAACCCAAATTCTATTGAATTGAAGTCAATTTGACATTTTGTTCCTTTGAAAAAAAATATACATTCTATATTCCAAATTCTAATTTTAAAATTCTAAATTTAAAATTAACAGTGGTGAATATCCAGATAGGCAAGCAGTTGAATGGAAAAAATATTTTGCCTCTAGTGCCTAAGCTGAGAATTTCATGTTCAGTTTTTTAAAGAAATTCACACTTTTACCTCTAGATGGTAGTCTTAAATTAAAAATAATTGATTTTCATTCATATAGTCACATAGATATTTGGTTTTATTTATTTCAGCAATGAATAAACTATAGATGAGTCAATATACTTACATTCTAGTCCAGTAATCCTTTAATATTCTGGTGGCCATGTGTATGTGTATATAAGTGTGTAGAATGTATGTATTAATTCCATATTCCTTAAGATGCTTTTTTTAAAAGAGAAAAATCTATTTCTTTTCATTAGTAAAGTTATGTATTTATTACATAACTTATAGAAATACGTTCTTCTGTATCTCAGTAAGAATAGTGACTATTAAACAATTTTTAACAAAATGTTATTGCATAATGGCTTTAACTGTATATGTATATTGAGCTTATGGATGTATCATTATTACTTAGTTTTTTTAACTGCCTAGAATCTTAAAATCAAAGAAACCAGTGATATTTGTTAATATATAATAAGAAGTTGCAGTCAGTTATCAGGATAGGTATATGTAGGACAGTGGGATTTTTAAATAGGTACCATGTGATAGCAGCCATGTAATTTTATTGTGTATTATATTATTGTAATAATCCAGACAGCTCCTGGATTACTGTGTCCACTTTTGACAACACACTTTCAGAATGTCAGAGGACAGCATCCAGGATGGTAAGTGGCATGGAATAATAATAATAAAGTAATGATTGCAGGTTTGGAGTTTATTTTGGCTGGCAAATAAGACTCTGAGGAAACAATAGCTATCTTCACATTGATGATTTAACAATGAAAAATTATCTTGAGGTTGTTTAAATAGGATGCCCATTTAGCAGAAGGTTGAAAGAATGGATTTCACTGAAAGATGATTGAATTACATGATCCAAGGTCCCAAGGTAATTTTAATTGTTAAATAGCTTTTACTGATAGGATTTTTCCCAATGGTCCTTTCCAATATTTTATGATTCTATTAATAAAAAAGAAAAGGGGGCTTAAAATTCTGTTGGAGTACATCTCTCATATTTGACTCTATTATTTGAGAGTTATTTTCCTATCACTTTTATTGAAAACAAGAAACTGAGTGGTGACCAACCACTCAGATCAGCTATCTGTATTTTAAAATACAATACTTTACATAAAGATAAACTGTTGGTTATGTATTTACACACACACACACACACATTTGAATTGGCTTGAAAAACACAGTTTACTGTACATTTATAGAATGAAAGTGCAGTGAAATAAGGAATAGCTGGAGTCCTGTGGTGAAAATAGATGCCACAAAATAACAGCCCCAAGAATTTCCTGAACATAAGTTCTCTGATATCACGTTGTCCACTTTGAAATAGAAATGATGTAATGTAACATGTTACCCAATTACCAGTGTAGTAGTGATCAAAGCCAAGGGAGGTATATTTCTTGCTTAAAGGTAGAAGCATTTTTGTAAAAATGGGGTAAGCAGCAAGAATTTGTCATTTCTTACTATGTTCAGTTCTCTCTCTCTCTCTCTCTCTCTCTCTCTCTCTCTCTCTCTCTCTCTCTCTGTGTGTGTGTGTGTGTGTGTGTGAGAGAGAGAGAGAGAGAGAGAAAGAGAGAGAGAGAGAGAATGTTCATTCTCTGTGTCTCTCTGCAAGAGACAGAGAGAGAAACTTCCTTTTACCAATTTGTGTTTTTAACTGCTGGTAATGGTAGATTTTTTTTTCCTCTCAAAGAATAGAAATATGTATAATGCCAAGATAGCATTCTGTCCAAAAGTAAGAGTTTGGTACATATCATTGTCAAACTACACCTCGGCTGCATTCATTTGGAACTGGGCAGGGGAAAATATTTGTGTGTGGGCTACTATTTGATACATCCTGCATTCTGAAGGGTGAGTGGGGAAAAAGAGACCAAATTGAACATATCCTGTCACTATACGTGCGGGTTGGCTCAGAGAGGAAGCACTGTTTATTTCAATTCTTAATTACTGCAGTGAAGGTAGCATTAAAGTCAGCAAGTAATGGCTGAATGTTGGTGTTCCTGGCCAGCAGTCAGACGGAGCTTTCAGAAATGGGTTGGGTACTCCAAGGACTCAGGTTTAAGAGGAAGAGAACAAACACTGTTTAAGCAAAAGAAGAGAGAGCTGAAGGCTTACGGTGAAAATGCTTTGAGGGAAGAAAAGAGTTTTAAGGTGCAAGGATTTCATTGTCATTTTGTCTTCCTAATTTAATGTTTTGTTTGAAAAGAGGAAGGAAGGGAATTTAAATTAAGGGATAATTTAAAAGTATAAACTTAATTTTTAATGCCACATTTGAGCTTTTCTACATAGGTTAGGCAGATTTAAAAATCAACTGTGAATTGGATAGTTAAGAGACTAGTTTTTCTTGTAATAAAGAAGTTTCTGAATTAATTTCATGGATATGCAAACATGGTTATTGAACTTGACACTCTCCAATTCCTGCTAAAGCAAAGGGTTAACCAGGCTTCAGTACTTATTATGTGCATTTATTTAGGATTATACCCTTTGAATTCAACAGGCTTTTCTAAGTAATTAAACAAAGGCTTTGATTACATCTAATGTCTATATCTGCTTTCTCTTACCTTTGTACTTAAGAAAAGCAGAATTTGAATTTATTGTTTTGGGTTTTCTTGAGAAATGAACACCACTATAAAATACTCTGAAGAATATGTATCTTCAAATGAAGTTTCTCAGTATTTGTGTTCATTGTTACTGCTTTTTAATGCAGAGTAATCTTCTAAGGTACCTTAGCTTATAGATTGAAAAATACATTGTCTTAAAATTGTGACATATTTCACTTAAAGATAGAAAACTCTTGAGTTAGCAATAGATTTTGTAATATTGTTATGTTGTAAAATAGACTAGACTTTCTCAATAGGTATGAATCAGCAATTCAGTAAGATGTTAGTAAAGTGAAATTATCATACAGTTTGCTGTTTATGTTTGTTTATGCTAATATAATTTTTACCATCGTCTTAATTGCTTTTAGACCAATTATGGAAACTCAAGAAATTCCAAGGAGTACAGTATAAGGATATTGCTTTTTTTAAAATTATCTATACTTTTTCTTTAAAAAAATTTGTCTTACATGCAGAAGACTTATGAAAGACATAATCTTTGAAGGCTTCTTTATTTGTAGGTAGCCACCAATAGAAATATAGAACAAAGCTTATTGCAGGCTTGAAATACAAAAGTGTAACTATCCAAGCTTGCATTAGATAATACTCATTAGAGTATTATCTAATGATACATTCCCGTATTAAAGTAGTGAAGCTGAAGCCATAGATATTTATTTATTTTAAACGAATTTATAGGCCACCCAATTCACACACGTTGACTCTGGGTTATTTACAACATTAAAATATAAAAGTGTAAAATTTCCTTTCCATACTCACTCCAGTCACTTGATTGACTCTGTATCAGTGAAGGGTCCCCAGATCTCCTGACAAAACCACATAGTCAAGGTCTTCCAGAAGAGTAACAAGGTTTTACTTTGTTAAGTAACTTCGTTATGTAATTCAGTCATTGGGAGAATAATATTCCAAAGGGAAGCAAGCACCATAGAGAAGGACTTTTCCTTGGTCCTACAAGTTTTGCCGCTGTAATGGATGGGCCTCTAACATACCGTTTTCTTCCTGCTCTGGTGGGCTGGGGAGATGTGGTCCTTCAAAAGATCTCATTGGAAAAAGAAATATGGAGAAAGCAAGGGAAGACAAAAGCAGACACAGAAGTTCAAAGCAAAATCAATAGTCAGCATAGTAAAACTAGTTATTTCCTTGAATAGTCTTGACTTTTAGTTAATGCTCAGGGTTTATAGTGGACTTGGAAGAGATAGTCTTTGTTATTTCCTTGGATGCCATGAGATAGGCTTTTTTTCTTTCTTTTGTATTTCTTTTTTAGGTTGAGAAATGTCTTCAGTTTTACAGACTACAAGAAAATGAAAGCCATCATTTCACTGTCAATTTTGCACAAAATTGTATCTGTCTGTCTGTCTATCAATTATTTGCTACCCATCTCATAGTTCACGGTGACTCTTGAATGCCTTCAACTGCAAATTATATTCAGTTTCTGATTTTATGAGTTTTATGAGAAATTGCCTTTCTTAAGGCCTTGTGATTGAATGATAAAGTGCTAGCCAATTTTCACTGATGGTGCCATTCTGATTATTCATTGGATTTTGATTCTGAATTTCTAAATACTGAAGTTCTCCTTTAATCTGTATATTTAATATAAATATTCATAGTTTAGAATAAAGTTTGATTGACATGCCTGAAAAAAATTATGATGCCCACAAAATATGTGAAACTGTGATATATATTCTATTTTTAATTATTTGTTTTGATATTAGGAGCGCCAGAGACTCGAGACCATTCTTAATCTATGTGCAGAATATTCCAAGACTGACAATGAACCTGCCACAGTCACTACCGTAGCTGATGTTCAGAAAATTAATAAAGAACTTGAAAAACTCCAGTTGTCTGATGAAGATTCAGTCTTTGAAGATTCTCAGATAATAGCAGACTCAAGATTCAGAGATCATTTGCAGCTTCCAGCTGAAGATTCTGATTTCTCTGAATTCAATGATCTTGGACAAAATTCTATGGGTTTCTTTTCTTCAAGAGGAACAAATAAACATTTAAATGGCAACAGGACAAGTTCACCTTTATCTTCTGCTTTCCTTAAGGATGTCACTGAATCTCCCTATCTAAGCATTATGTCAAAGGTAAATAGAATACTTTTCTGGTGGAAGGTTCATAAATATATTTTAACTGTTGGTATATTTTGCCAAACAGCAATTCCAGACATACTTACTTTTTTCTTTTTAGGACTGTTCCAAAGACTCTTTTTGTGGAGGATGGGTGGGAGAGGGAAAGACAATTCTTTTCTGGAAGCAGAAACAGATTGCAGTGTAGTTTGTGATTGATTATCATTACCAATACACAAAAGAAAGCTGTAATTTTCAGGTGTGGTGTCTTTTCAGCAAAATCTGCTTTCCAAAAAATGTATCTTCCTTTGATATGACAGGAAGGAATCATAGGCATAATCACACAGATTGCAGTTATATCAGTAGTCAAAAGTAAAGAGAGCAGCATTTTAATTTCATGTGTAGACATCTAGTTCAAACAGACTATCTTCAAAACTTACAGATAAAATGACCAAAAGATATTATCAGTAAGGGAAAAAACATATCTCAAGGGGAGAATATATCTTTTCTTCCTTTCTTTTTTTCCTGTTCGAATCTGTGTTGAGTCTTGATGACTGTCTGGATAAGGGTTTTTTTGGCAAGATTTTTGGAAGTAGTTTGCTGTTTGTTGCCTTATTCCTAGGCTGAGAGAATGTGACTGTAATCAAGGTTGCACAATTGCCTAAGGTAGAGCTAGAACTCGTTGCCACCCACTTTCAAGCCTGATTCCTTTAACTAAAACATTGTAGGAAACATGCTAAATAGGATTTATAGAATTACACTTTGAAGAACTTTCGTACCAAACTCTGAAATAATTTAACAATAATTATGCTTTCTGCATGCTTTTTGTGTTTGTGCTTATTTTGTTTATAGGAAAAAAATGTATGAAAATGAATGATTATTCTAGAATGTACTGTAACAGATTACTTAATTATTAAGTTATTATTATTAATTTTTAGTTGTTTTTAAGAAAAGAAAGAAAAATGATAAGACATGTTCTTCCTTTAAAAGCTCTTTTAAAAAAGGCAATTGTTGATTTGTTACAGTCACCAGAATGCATAAGCAATGAACAAATAACATCAGAACTTAATCAAATGGAAGAACAGCGCATTATAATACTAAATAACCTGGAAGAACTTGAACAAAAGATCAAAGACTTAAATGATCAGATGGATGAATCCTCCAGAGAGGTATAAGATCTCTTTTTTATTTCTGAATGATGGATTTTCATTTTTAAATATGCTATAAATTCTTGTTCTGGAATTCATACTTAGTTTCAAGACATTTATACAGATAATTAAAATGGTATTTCTCATAAAAAAAACATTTCATGACCACAAATAAAGTGAAGGAAGAAAGAAATAATTATACCTTTTAACTTCACTTACAATATTAGCTAACTCTTTTAGCACTTTCCTACATGGAATTAGTCCTAGACATTAATATAATTCAGATGCAAGAGTAGGATAATTAGATTTAGTAGTTATAATCTAGACTGTAAATTAGATACTGGTAAATTAGGACTTAATTTAAGAATCCCAGAGTTCTTTCCTGTAGAGATGAGCAGCATACAAATTAATTAATTGAATAAATAAATAATTTGTTGGGATTTATTCTGTACTACATCTTTAAAGAATTATATCTGTGATGATTAGTCTGGCAGAATATTACAATATGTTGTACTTACATTTTGTAAATATAAGAATATTGCAGATAGATAATCAGTTTGAACTGATTACTGCTGGCAGTGATACCCAATATAACAATTCCTCTGGATACTATATGATGTTCAGTAAATTGTACTTCTGAAAGCCCAGAGCATTCAAAGACGTGAGCTGTGATGATGCAGTGGTCAGAATGCAGTGTTGCAGGCTAATTCAGCTCACTGTCAGGAGTTCAATCCTCATCAGTTCAAGGTTGACACAGACTTCCAGCCTTCTGAGGTTGGTAATATGAGGACCGAGATTGTGAGGGGCAATATGCTGACTCTATAAACTGCTTAGAGAGTGCTGTAAAGCATGATGCAGTGGCATATAAGTCTAAATGCTATTTGTAAAGAATCCTCTCAATACATTCCTACTAATTTCAGCCCAATTATATACATTTCCATTTTATTTTCTTGCAATCTTATTTTTCCTCGAGTGTGCCAGTGCAATGATTTGTCACGAGGAAGTTCTTAAACTACAAGCCAAAAGAGCTAGACATTTTGTGAAAATAAGCTTGTTGTAGTTGATTTATGCATTCAATATTTTGCAGCATTTTCTGTTTGTTTAGGTATGCTTATCTATTTAAACCATTGTTTCTTTCTAAGGACAGTGTTTGTATTCAAATGTATATCATATATAAGTAAACTTTCAAGATATACTCTATGTTGGAATTACTTTATGAAGGAAATTGAGGTAGAGAAATTTTTTATGTTCTTAGATGGATATGGAATGTGCCCTATTGGAAGCAGAGCAGAAATCTGAAACAGCTGAACTGCTCAAGGAGAAGGAAATAGTAGATCATTTGAACAGGAAGATAGCAGAGTTGGAGAGAAATGTCATTGGTGAAAAGGCCAAGGTAAATAAGTGGATGATATCATATTTTAACCAGTGTGTTGGAATTTTAGAAAGAAGATACATTGTTCAAAATTAAAGGAAGAATACATTGATACATTGTTTAAAATTAAAGGCAGAAAAAAGGTGTTGCAACTTATTAAAAGACATATTTGTATCAATTCTCTCTGTCTCTCTCTCATAATGAACATCTATGCATTAAATAGTTTATTTTGCATTCTCTAGCCCATTATTTAACAATCTTATACTTTAGGAGACTTTGTCATAACCATTTAACATTTCAGACAGAACCATCTGATGGAGATGATTAGATGGAATTCCTGCACTAAGCAATAGGATTGGACTCAATGTTTTTAAATAGCTACCTCCTACTACTTATTTCTATTTCTAAGTGATGCTCATTAATTACATGTGTGATATATTCATATAGCCGTTATTCTGGCAATAATGTAATACTAGTTACAGTATGTAAACGGAAAACTCCTACAATCTAAGTGATAAATGAGCATCAGCTGTTCAACTGTTTACAATTAAATATTTGTAAACTTGAAGAAGAGCAAAAATATCAAAACACTGGATGTATTTTATAGGCTCATTATATCATATATGGCTGTTAACTGTACTACCTACAGTACCTTGGGAGGAAAAAGAAATATAGGGTATTATTAAATTTTAATGGATTATCTTAGGGTTAAAGAGATATGCAGTTAGAATGTTACTGCTATAATAAAGAGTATCTAAAGGAAAACACAATATGAGGATATGCTTTTCTCTTCCTACTGTAGTTTTGATAACTATAGCACTTGCATTTCTAAGCAAGTTCCATGGCTTCTTTTAAAAAGCAAACAGCTGAGAAAAATAATTTTGGGAGATCGGCGATCAAGGGTGGATAGCCCCTCTCCTAATTTTTACAAATAGGACCAAGTAATTATATATCAAATGTTGTACAATCTAACAGATAACAGATAATCAGAGTTGGAAGGGACTTTGTAGGTCATCTAGTCCAATCCCCTCCCAAGTGGGAGACCCTACACCATTTCTTTTTTAAAAAAAAAACAAATTTTATTAATTTTTAAGGACAATACAAACAAACAAGACATAAAATATAAGAACATAAGACATCTTTTCTGAGAACTGCTTATTGAATTTTAACAAAACAAATAAAACATCTTATTTGGAAACAGCATAATTCCAAATTATCACATTTCCATACAAACACAATTGGATCTGCATATTTATCTTATATATTCAACTTCGTATCTTTTTCCAGCTCTCTATTTCTCCCTTTCCTTCTATTCAATTATATTTCTTTTGCCTAAATTTCTATATCTTTTTATTCATCGTATACTTCCATCTATCTTGTTTACAGTTTCATTGTTCTCTCCCAACATTCTTCTAAAATTTTATTAATTCTCAATAGACAAACATAGACAAACAAAACACAAAACATAAATACATAAAACTTCTTTTTGGAAAGCGGAAACCCCAGGTTACATCTTTTTGTACAAATTCATGCTCACCTTATATACTATTTCGTATCTTATTTAACATTCTATATTTTCTATATGTTTTCTCTCTATTCACTCTCTTAATTCTATTTTATTTATTTCATCTCGATTTAAATCATTATACTTGCATCTTTTGTCCATTCTTTTTCAATTATCTATTTATCTTTTCTTTCTAATACAATATTTCTCCTGTAATCACTGGTTGAAGTATGACGCCTTTTTATCTTTCCCCTAAATTTAACACTCAAAATAATACATAATTTCCATACTGATTCTGCTTAGTACATTCTACATACTACATTTTAGAATAAGAAAAAAAAAGCTTATAATATAGTAAAAACAATATTCCATAGGAAATTAAACTCTATTATTAAATCTTAAACATTTTATACATTCCCTTTAATGTATTGTTAACTCATATAGTATTCCAATTTTCTAGGTCTATTTCAAATACTAATATTACAATACAATCTTATGTACTTTTGCAGAATCTTTTTTTAAATTGTATTTTACCCTTTGTCTCTAAAAAAAACCCTGTTTTTTAACATCTTGTTTTAAGCCTTTATGACTTCTCTTCCCTTTTTCCCTTCCTTTCTTGTCGATTCTAACCTTTTTACCCCCCCCATCTCTCAATCTCTGCTCTCTTAGTCTCCCCTCTCTGTTGTATTCCTTTTTTCTGTTGCTTTCTGACATTGTATCGATTTTTCACCTTATTTTTCCCTTTCTTGGTTGCTTTTTTTGAGTTCTGAATTCTCCGTTTTCTTTCCCCTCTTTCCCTTTTCTTCCTCAGCAAAGATTATTTGTCCATTAAAGATGGCTTCTTCTTCTTCATCCCAGCTTTCTTGTTGTTGTAATTCCTGGTAGGTAGAAATCGCCATTTCTAAAAAGTGAAAAATAGATCCAGAAGAGCCTTTGCCTTCTTGTTCCTCTTCTTTTAATTTTTGGAATTCCATTTTCTATTCTTTAACAGATAATGCCATTATAAAAAAAAATTTTTAAACAACCCAAATGTTTTTAGTCTTTCAAGGAATAGTTTCCAAAAGTCACAAAGTCACAAAGCAACCGAAATCAGGACAAACTGTTTCATTTAGCACTTTCTTCTTTTTATACTTTCTCTTCCTGGGGTAGAATTCAATTGCACAGTTCCAAAATAATTTTTTAGAAGTCTTATTGCCGTTTATCTCTGATCTTATAAGCTCCAAGCAGTCTCCTCCAGTAAAATCTTAATATAAGTTCTTTACCTCTCCCTTCACACTTATAGCAAAAAGATTTTAGTTTTTAATTCCAATGTTCAGAAATCTTTAATATCCCCTTGGCTTTCATTTTCAAGTTTAGTTACTTTCTGTGCCAAAGCAGGTTTCTCCAATTTCCATCTGCTATTTCCGTAGGGAAGGAGAGTGAGAAAAAATAAACTTTCCCTTTCCACTTTCTTCCGCCGCTTTTTATGATCTTCTTAGGAAACAATGTATCGTTTAAAAAATTAAATTTCCAGGGTATTTAGATGTTCCTTATTGTCCCGGTTCAGCCAAAAACTTTCACTTTCTCAGACTTCCTCCTGCACAATCTTGTCCGGCTGCAAGCTTCTTTGTGGCGGCCATTGCTGACCGCCGCTCCACCACCTTTGGAAAAGGGAGTTGTGCCGGCTGAGAAGGGGGGTTGCGATATCCCCGGACCCCTACCAGGATCTCCCCTATCTTCAGTAACCTCTACGGGGTAACCATAGCCTCCAAATCCAGCTGGATCGGGGGCACTCCAGCAGCGAGTGCAGCAGGAACCGCGCACGATCGTGGATTCCTACCGCCGCCGAAGCCTTACAAACTGGAAGTGCACCCTACACCATTTCTGACGAATGACAGTCCAATCTCTTCTTGAAAGTCTCAAGTGATGGCGCTCCCACAGCTTCCGAGGGCAAGCTGTTCCATTGTTTGATTGTTTTCACTGTCAGAAAATTTCTCCTTATTTCCAGGTTCAGTTTCCATCCATTATTCCTTGTCTGGCCTACAGATGCTTTAGAAAATAGCTTGACCTCTTCCTCTCTGTGGCAGCCCCTCAAATATTGAAACATTGTTAATCTAATTGCTTTCATATACAATGAAGTTTATTCTGGTCCTAATTCAGGTCTGATACATGCTAATCTACTAGTTCCTTATTTGATATACTGTAGCTTTTATTTCAGGATCTTCCCCACTCACTTCATAGAAAGAAACAATATAATTTCATAGCAATAGCATTGGTTTATAGATTTGTAGATTGGATTACCAATAGAAAAGGAGATTGAATTATCTTGTACCTTCTAGAAACTCATTAGAATGTCCATACTGTTCTGATTAGAGAGTCAAGGTTACATTTGTAATTGTTGCTTATGTTTATGTTTAAATCTGTTCTGAAGGCTTTCAGCATATTTTTAAAACAGAAAAAATAGCTCTGCTTCAGTTAGGCATGTTTGTTAATCTCCAGTTAGTGAGGCATGTGCCATTCTATACATCTCATATAACTAACTGGTGGGAAGATGTAAAGGCAGAAGATATGCTAGTTTGAATCTCCTAACTCCCCCGTCCCCTGTTACTTAATACAGCTCATGAACTGTGTTCATTCATTAGTAATAAATGAATCTTGTTGGCTTCCATTTCAGTTCCAGGGACAATTTAAAGTTTTAATGTGAATAATAAAATATAATTTTGTCATATCCTATTGCTTATTCTTCTCTTTAGAGGTTAGTTTTCAACATTATGCTCAGCAATTAAATTGTAAAAGTATTTTCCCCCATGGACTTTTGTAGAGAAAGATCTGTAAAATAATTTTGGTAATTTATTTTATATTTTTGTAATTTCTAAAAAGAATTATTAATTCCAAACAATAGTGCAGTCTTTCAGTCTACATTTGTTTCTTTTAGATTGAAAATGTCTACTTCCTTGAAATAAACACAGCTGAATTCACTAGAACTGTTTGTTAGTAAAACTATATAATTTATGCTGAATATTATCCTGAAACTGATACCACATTTCTACCTATTTCCATTTTATGGTTTTGCTTTTCATTTCTTTTTTATAGTAAAGTTATAATTAATGATTATAGGTACAACAATAAAAATAGAAACTAAAAAATAAAAATAAAAAGAGCAGACAGTGTAGAAAAGAAAGAATAAAATGGAGACGAAAGAAAAGTACAAATAAAAAAAGAAAAATATACAAAGAAGTGACTTACAATGTGCATCACAAATATAAATATTAGTAATTTATCATGTCCTCTTAAAATACAACAAATTGTCTATTTTTCCCAGATCTTATTTCCATAAACAAATCCATAAAGCATTGTCATTTCAGTTTTGGTCAAAGTTAAAGTCCATTAAGGGTTACCGGAAATAATAAGACATCGATGGTAACCTTGATCAAATACACCAACTTTATATCCCCTTCTTTTATAACAGTCTTCTAACAATTATAATCTTTAAGGTTGTCAGCTCTTTTTTTCACAGAGCCTCTTCAATCTCCCATTTTTTTTTTCCTCCAGAAGCAGCTCTTATTTTCTTAAAAGTTGTGATGTTTAATAGCAATTGGATGTTCATGAAGAGCGAAATATTAGATTGTATGAAAGATAAAACACTTTCGCTCATTAAAATGTAGCGGTTGTATTTGTACATTTGATAGCCTTGTGTTCAGGAAAAGGGTTAAGAACGTCTATGAAGTCTCTTTCTGGACACCTGCTTGATAGGAAATCTCGTTCGTATTTGTATGATGGTTGTAAAGCATGTGTTTCTAGGGCTTGTGAAATTCTGAAAAAGCAATGCCATGAATGAAAATGTAACCAGATTTCCATCTAATTGATCAGCAGCTGCACTGGCTTCCTCTTTCACATGATTATCATTAATGGCAGTTTCAAAGTGACTGCATTTATGAGCAATTTTATCTGTAAAACATTAAAGCCTTTATAGTACACTGTCAAGGCAAGGAAACCTTTTACAACTCTTAAATCTGGGTTTATGAATTATTTTTAATTAGAAATAGTCAATAGTTTGATATTATGACTGTTTAGACAATAAACTTAAGTATGGCTTGTGAAGTTATAGGTATATTTCTCTCTTGTCCTCTCTACCTTTATTCTGTTGTGCAGTATCTTGGCACAACATTAATCCAGAGATAAAGTGTAATATCAAAAATCAGGAAATCTGTGTGAAGATACTTTGTTCTGTTTTGTGTTAATACTTTGGAACAATTTAGTTTACACAAGCTTGACTATTCATTGTAAAGCCCCGATGTGACCAAGATTATGACCAATATATTTGCCCATTGCCTTGTTTTACAAAGCCTTGCAGCATTGTCCAAATGGGATATAATTGTCCTATTTGGGATATAATTCTGGCATTCTGGTATTTTATGGAAAGTATTGAATCATTTTCTAATTGGAATTTATAATTTTTGAGGGATTTGAAGTTCAGCTGGTTCAGTTTTTTTCAGTTATACTTCTGGCTTAACAAACATTTCTTAAATTAAGCAAGTTTGAAGACTTGCAAGAGGGAGGACTAGATTTTTCAGAACTATTTTGCAGTTCAGAATGTTAATACTTGGGAAACTGCAACATTAAATTTTACAGTTTGGAATTTGTTGCTTCTTGTATAAAATATGTCTTTGTCCTCCCTAACAGATTAATTATTTTCACAGTAGAAAAAGCTTTGATATAAGCTGAGACAAATAAAACAGATGTTTCAAGTTGAATTTTCTCCAGAGAAAGAGATTCCTTGCTTTGTTTATGTGAAGCAGACAGGGTTTATAGGCTCCTGCCACAGCTGGGAATCCAAGCAGGATTTGAATTTTGTTGATGATATTTGATACAGTCACAGCTGTCCAAGAGAAAAGGACATATATATTCAGGATGGATTGGGACTTCTCCTTTCTTCCTGCCTTAGGACTTCAGCAGGCTTCATTTCTCTTTTGCTGACCATCTCCTGGTCAGGATGCTCAAATCTTCCTAAGAGCAAAGTTCCAGTAGAAAGGCAAACAGATAGCTACACTCAATCATGCATGTTCATCTGGGTGGAAAAAGGCCTACTGTGAAGAGGGGAAGGAAATGGAGAATGATAGCTGCAGCACTAAGAAGCAGGAGTTTGTTCTGGGCCAGTTCCCAATTGAATACTTGGCTAAGCTTGTGGCTTCCTTTGAGATATCAAAGGGTATGTAGAGAGATAAGTTGTTCCGTTATACCCTTTAGATTATGCATGTGGATATCTCTAGGATTTCCTAACTATTAGAGAAAATAACCCAGCTCCCTTCTAGCATCACAAACTATTTGATTTCTGATATTTTTTTAGTTATAAATTTTTGTGTTATAAACAAGTGTTTATAGCTGCATGCATTATTTTAGGCATGGTTTTTTTATAAATGAAGTACATTTGGGGGTTTGTATGTAATAAGATATAAGTTGCTGTTTTTAAAAACAAAGTACAAAGTGCTTGAAACCAATGACAGGAATAAAATGGCATATAAATATTTTGTGAAAAATATATTGCAAATATAATCAATGTAATTGTATATGTATGGAAGGGATATAGATGATTATGTTCTGTACTATCTAGAAATTGTGACTAATTTTTAGGGATAAGAGACCTAGGCAGTTGTCTATTCCTTTTTCCTCCTTTTGTTCTGTTTTATGGACATTCCATTTATAACAAAGTTTTAAAATAAATATATTAAATTAATTGTATAGGCACAGCATGCATACATGTGGATTACAAAGTTTGTATAATATATCTACTGAATTTTTAAAAGAATACTTTGAAAAATCTTTCCAAGGTATTGCTGTTTTAAATCCAAGTATCCATATGAAAACTTTTAATAACTTTTTTGTAAACAGGGGACAATAAACAATTATATTTGTGTCTAGATACAATTCTGGCCAATGTACACTTTTATATGTAAAATTAATACTTATTAAGTAACCCCTTAATTCTGGAAGAGTTTGCTGGAAATTGTACAATTTACAGAATTTAGTCTTATTTTACAAAACAAATATGTCTTGTGTGCCATAACATTTTATTCAGAAAAAAATTTCCCATTGTATCTGTCTGTAGCACATAATACAGTAAGCGTATTATAGGGTAGTGGAATAAATCTTCAATATTCGTGTTTATATGGTGATCACTGTCTGTTCAAGATAGTGCCCCTTTTTTTTAAAAAAAAAACCACCCCTATTCTTTATGTGTTTCTGTTGTATAAAAGACATTAATTCTGATCTAACAAAATGCATGTCTCCAGTCTTAAGAAAAAATAGGAAATGGCTCTTCCATTTGGCATTATATTTCCTTGTCTATCCATTACATGCAGCTGTTAACCTTCCAAATTAATGACTTCCCTTGTAAGATGAGCTCAATGACATCCTTGTATTTAGTATCACTGAACAACAGAAGATGCTAACTTTTCTCTTTAGCTTCCTTGTTACCCTGGCAAATGAACGTGTTTGAATGAGAAGAAGCTCTAAGAATTCATAAAAGTACCAAGAGAAGTTTATAGGATTTCTTTTTGTTTTTGAAAGGCTCAGTAACATTCTAGCAGATTAAGATTATTTCAGTTTTCATTGCCAGTGGAACAGATACAGATACTTAATTTTTCACTAAACAATTTTTAAACTTGTAGCTGTAGAAAACTAGCTTTGCAATGGATTTTTTAAAAAAGGGACCCAAGAACATCTAATAAGTTATTAAGCCAGTAAGCTTAATGTCTGTTTATGTGCAAACTGATAGAAGTAATCATCAAAGAAATGTAACTAAGCATGTAGATAAACACACCTTAAAATCAGCATGGATTCTGTGCAATCTACTTAAAAACATTTAGGTAGGCTAAGGTGAGCTTTAGTATGATTCAGCAGGGTTTTTGATATGCTCTTCCGTTCATCAGTACTGCTACAATGTAAACTGAAACTTAACAGTATGGCAATCCCATGGAGTCCTAGGAACTCTTAAATTAAATATTGAATCAATGAGCTTTACATTATAGAAATTTTCTTATAAATCAGAGAAAGAATGGTTTTTTCTTGCTGATTTAGAATGTTCCAGAGTATTTTTCTTTTCAGTATACCATAAAAATAAACAGTTCTCATTGATAGGCCAGCTGTGAAACTCTGGTAGACAGCTGTGAGATATTGGCTTACCTCTTCTTTGTATGAAGTTCTCTGTTCCCAAAACTTTTTCTTGCTTTATATAAGAACATGAAGATATATTGTGATGCCCCTATACCTGTTTTCTTAGGAAATATGAAAGTAAAGGATGAAAGGGAGATTTAGCTATGAACAAGGAAATTCTGTGACCCCTAATGTAGTTTAGGATCAAAAGGAGAAAATTGGGGGGGGGGGGAGATAAAGAGCCCAGTGAAAAGTTAAGAAAGATGCTTCTTAGA
Source organism: Pseudonaja textilis (assembly GCF_049901715.1). Classification (NCBI taxonomy): domain Eukaryota; kingdom Metazoa; phylum Chordata; class Lepidosauria; order Squamata; family Elapidae; genus Pseudonaja; species Pseudonaja textilis. Next base: position 34,392,157 of record NC_141996.1, read on the forward strand.
AACCTAGCAGATTGAAATAAAAATATTTTATTCTTCCAATTAGAGTTACACCATCAGCAAACCTATTGCAAAAATCATAGTATTATTCAGAAAAAAAAAACTTTAGTTATAGGATTGGTCATTTTGTGCAATAATTCTATTCAATTTTAATAATCTAACTTGCCAGTGGAAGTTAAGCCTACAAGGATCTATTGATGGAATAACACAAAATATCTGGTATATTGTTGATGAAATATCACGTTTTTATGCATTTGTAATCTTTTTTTTCTTCAAAACCAAACCAAACATTTTATGAGAAATTTATACAGTAGTGTAACATTAACATTTAGTCTGCTTTGATTTGGGGTAAAAGAAATCTACATGGATATGGAAAAATGTTTTGCCATATTTGAGACAGGAGCTAATTGGCTTAGAATTTGTGTTATCTGATCAGGATAGGATTCCTTCAGCTAAACTAGATTTTTCCCCAGCATGTTTGATCACTGAAACAGAATTTCCTGCCCCAACCACTTATTGTTGAATGATCTCTCTTTTTTCTGCTTACACTGACTTAAGAACTACTTATCTCTTTGTCTGTTATCTTTATGTCATTGCAATTAATCCCTATTTTCTTTACACTGGAGAGCATGATTGTCCAACCTTCTGGTTTGCCTGGGCTACATTGTGTGATGAGGAATAGTCTTGGGCTGCATATAAAATATATAATTAATGTATATAAATAACAAACTTCCTTTATTTTTTAATATTTTTATCATCTTGTTGGACTGCATTACTAGCTCTTCCAGGCCACATACAGCCAATGGGCCGCAGGTTGGACATATCTGCTGTAAAGCCTTTGCCTTATTTTCCTTCTATCATTAGGAAATTAACATGTTACCATTTCTGTTTCATCGTAGCTAATGTATCATTGAACCTGAAAGCATTAAAGGTAACACTTCATCTGGAACAAAACCCCAGAAATAATATGATAGCTCCGGGAGTATAATTACAAATCTAACTGTGACTTTGTTTCTGCTAATTAAGAATACATACAGAGAATGGAAATTAATTAATAAAGTTTATACTGGGAACATACATGTTCTCAAATCTGAGTATGGCTTTGTTACAGATACAAGTCATTGTACAGTAATGTTTTATCTTTATTAATGTAAATATAATCTTGAAGAATATGGAACTAATAAAATCCCCATGATAAGGTTCTTCACATATGTTGTGATTATGACTTCCACAATTCCTGTTCCCCATGCTGAGAGTTGTGACCCCCAATACATCTACAGGGAGCTAGGTTCCTGAAGATAGCCTTACATCACACAACATGTAGTATGATTTATGGCAACTCTTATTTATGTAACATTGTAACATAGAATTACCATATGTTCCAAACTACAAGGCAATTTCTCTTTGGTTACCATAAAGGTCCGTATCTTCTGAACAGACTTTTTTATTATTATTATATGAGATTAATTTTTTCGTATATGATGTTAAATAGCAGAATATATACTGACAAGCATCTATAACAGGTTGACTAAACCACCTTTTGGATATTCCCAGGTTGTTAAAATTATGTTCAGAATATTGCACTAATATGCAAAATAGCTACAGCCTACCAGCATGCAAAGCATTCTTTTGAAGCATTTAGCTCATTCCTTCAGTTTCACCTCTTTGCCCTTCGCCATTCAGAATCACTAACTACTGCTTGGGTTTAAAGGTAATTCTGTTGTTTATTTTTATGGCTCAAACTCCAGGAAAAAATAAAGCTTGATGCTGAGAGGGAAAAACTAGAAAAGCTTCAGGAGCTTTACTCCGAGCAGAAGACTCAGCTTGATAATTGCCCCGAGTCCATGAGGGAACAATTACAGCAGCAGCTTAACAGGGTCAGTAGCATGGATGTGGTGTTTCTTTAGTGATTGTTATCAGATCAAGCCCAAAGATTTCTAACCAACTCTTTTTCATGGCTTCAGTGCTGATTTTCTATATTGCTGTTAAGAATGTAAGTGCATGGTGACAACTAAACAGAATGTGAAAAGCTGGATTAACAATGGATGTGCACTACAGGCTTCAAAAGTTATCAGTCATCTAAGGCTTAGCACTCTGTGACATTGAACACTAAAGTATGACTGAGTATGAGTGGAATTTTGATGTTTAATCAGATTAGGAATAGATAAGATCTATTTGTCTAAATATGGAAAGAATTCTCAATTAGGCATGAAGGATTACTTATTTAATTCTTACTGCAGCATTATTAATCTTAAATGTGCATATTCACTTCGAAAATTAATGTATAAACTAAGCCCTTCCCCAAATTATTCTTTCCTATTAGATTGTATTTTGATCATTCCATGTAATTTGATGACTGCTTTGTTTTAATTTTACAACCGTTGTAAATATAAATTTATAACACAATAAAAAAGAAACATAGGAAATAGTGGGAGATTTGGGAATATGGAAAGGTCATCCAGACTAGAATCATCAAACATTTCCAGATCAGATGATTATGAAAGCAAAACCTATTTTTTTCTTTCCTGAAAAAGAAAAAATTTAAAGTGAAATTTGGTAAAAATAAATAAATAAATAAATCTGAGGCATGTAGCTGAAGTCAAACAGCCTACAAACAGTTCATTCATGATCCAAGCCATAATCATGCCCATTCTAAACTGCAACATTTCTTCATATTGGCACCCCCTTTAATATAATTTAAAGATTTGTTTTCTTTTTTTGAAGTGCATATTTAGCATCTAAATACCTCTGTTCATGATGGCTAGGCTAAAATAAAACAATGGATCTGTTGTCATTGATTAATTTGAGGATGTACATGATAATTTTAATTTCAGGTCAACAGGTATTTTAAAATCATGCTTAAATAGACTTAGGCATGCTTAAATAGACTTCTCTAGGATGTAATTTATTTTTATTTATTTATTTTTTATTTTGCTTTATGTCAGCTTTCACAAGCACAAGTCTTTAAAACTGATACATTTATTTTTATTTTTCTTATTGAAGGATGCAGACTTGTTGGAGGTAGAAAGCAAACATTTTGAAGATTTGGAATTTCAGCAGCTTGAAAATGAGAGCAGATTAGACGAAGAAAAAGAGAATTTAACACAACAGCTTCTGCGTGAAGTTGCTGAATATCAGCGTAGCATTGTTAGCAGAAAGGTAATTTTTTAAAAAGAAAAATGATCAGATCATTATCTTTGAATATTTCAGTGCCAGCTGATTGCAGTTGTTAATCTAGCCAACAACTAGCAATTTAACTAACAATTCAGTTAATCATTAATTTCTGGATTTGCCCACTAAGGTTTAGTAATTACTTAACATATGAAAAATATTCTAAAGTATTATATTTTCATTTCTTTGTTTCTTAACAAGAACATTTTTTTATTTTTAAGAGAGATGGTACCTTTCCGAGAAACTTATTTGTCTTTGTACACATGTTCTGTAACATTCATAAATACCTATCCTCCCATAATTCTTCTCTTTCTATTTACTCTTCTATTTTGGAGTAGTACTAGAGGAATATTGATAGTGCCATCTATTAGTGCTGCTGGAATATGCAAGCATGTGAAGTCCAATCACAGGACTTCTACCCAATACAAAGAAAAAAAATAGAGTGAGATGTTACTTCTTCTGTAATCTTCTCTGTAAATTTGTGTAAATTTGACTTTCAAATGGGTAGGAACTATATGAACAATACTCTAAAGCTCATATTAAGTATGTGTTAACATTATCTTTATGATAGGAAAAGGTTTCTGCTCTCAAAAAACAAGCCAATCACATTGTACAACAAGCACAAAGAGAACAAGATCATTTTGTGAAAGAAAAAAACAATTTACTAATGATGTTGCAGAGGGTAAGCAATTCTTCCTTTTTCTTCCAAGAACTTAATTAAATGTTACAAATACAGATATTATGTGGCTCAACTTCCTCTTTTTTTAAAAAAAATGTAAACACATATAGTTAGTATAATACCACCATGTATCATAGAGAAGTCTGTAATATATACAGTCCAATGAAGAAGTGAATAATGTATATAGTGAAGCCAATTGGAACTGTATTTTCCATAACACTGGAATGAATATGAATCTTTACATTAACATGCAGTGGATTTGTTAAATTTTCCTCAGCAGGTGTATCAGGAAAAGTACAAGTATATTTGTGTATATCATCTAGTGTTTGCTGAGGGAATTAATTGGTATTAAAACCAATCCAGCAAACAAATTGGGAAGGATATCTCTATTGTCTATACTGTGAAGATAGAACAAAAATTTTAAAAATGCATTTGTGAACAATATTCAGTTGAAACATCTTAAAAAAATTTTTTTTTACAAATCTAGTTACATTTGAAAGAAAAGAAATACAGTTTAGACATTTGTATAACATCTGTCTCAAATATAACTTATTTTTTACAGGAGAAAGAAAATCTTTGCAATTTAGAAAAGAAGTATTCCTCACTATCTGGAGGCAAGGGATTTTCTCTCAGTCCCAGCAGTCTAAAAGAGGTAGTGTGAGATTTGGGAGAAAGGGTTGGTAACTGCCTTATTTTCCATATTATTGCAACCAAAGTTCAATGAAAAATGACTTGTATTTCACTACTTCTATAAAAGGACTCATTAATATTAATTGCTAATATTTTGACGGTGGTCAGTTATTGTAAGGAGGATTTTCTAATAAAATGTGACATAGACATGTGCACTAAAAGGAAATATGTATTGTTTTGAAGCACAAACATTACATTCATTACAAGCATTACATTCCAGGCGTTCAGCTTAAGCTTTTGGATCAAGGATGGTTGGGTAAGTTCTAGGGTTTGAATGAAACAAATCCAGAGGAATCAAAGATTATTTTAACAGGGCATGTAGTGTGGTGCTGAAATAATTGATCTTCTAAATGGTCTTCAGTTTTCTTAGATTCCGTGTCCTTTTTTTTTATCTTATTCCATTTGCATGCAAACTTCAGTGATCATTTTTTTTATTATGCAGACATATATTTCAGTGTTAGAAGAGTTGTAAAAAATGTGACACATTAGAAAGGAAAAAGAAAAAATCAGATTCTTTGAGTGCATCCTTTCAGTTCTTGCTTGTGCCTAAAACTTTTCTGCTACTATTGCTGCTGCTCTAACGACTTTCTTATTTTTATTGAGAATTGCAGCTGTTATAATCCTTGTATAAAGAATATTAGAATAAAGAATTATTAGAGTATTCTGCAAAACATTTGATTTCAAACATATCTCTGGTTCATGAATTTATTTTGATAGAATTGAAAAAGTAAGATTCTGTCATATTTTTGTTTCTTCTAGTGAGCTTCATATTTTAAAAGACTTTTAAGTGTTTGCTTGCTTTAAAAAGCAGCTTAATTCCCATTCTTTATTGGGATCGTGCTTGAAAATAGTCAAGCATGACTATTCAAATAGTCAAATTTTCAGAGTGCTACATAAAGTCTTTCTAGAATATGGTAGTGTTTTATTTAAGCACTTATTATATTAACCTGAGATAATATGAAAATTGTAGTAAATGTAAAGCATGGAGAGTTCAGCATAGATGATTGAAAAAGTATGTCAAGAAAACAGTTTTGTAATATCACAGCATTGGCTGTATCACTCTAAACTAACTTTCACAGATAATTTCAAATTTTAATATTCTTGCATGCCTTTTGACTTTTGCTTTTGTATGTTTAACCTCTGAATTCCTCCTTTTAGGATTTTGTGAATGTAAATGACATTAGTGACCCGCATGGCAATTCCACGAATATCTCCCCTTCCACTCAGCCCCCCTCTGCTGCTGCTGCTGTTCCCACTGAACCTTCCACAGCTGGCCTGATAAGCCAGTCACAAAATAAAGAGGTTTGTTGGAGAGATGTTTGCCATGTGTAAACATTATGCTTTCAAATTTTGTTCCCTTGGTGTTCACAGGTTGTAGTAAACCTTTTTATCAGTTAAAAAGTTGGGTAGGGAGATGAGTTAATTTTTCTCCTATGGGTCTCTTTCAGGAACAGATGTGTGTATGTTTATTTGTCTTGGGTGTATCTTGTGTCTTCCGTTCTTTTCCAGAGTGCTGATAAAGTAACTGGGATTTTGTTATATTCTCATTGAACCCTTATGTTTACACCATTCCCATTTTAATTTCCAGAAAAAAACAGCAAAGCAAGGTCTATTTTCCCTAATAGGATATCATAAACCTAGTATCAAAATATTAGGTGTGGTGGAAGAAAAATACCATTTGTTTTTTTCTGTAAACTGTAAATCACACTTCATGCATCTGATAAAGTGAGCTCTGGCTTTTCCCACAATAAACTTCTTTGTAGTATTTGCATCCTGTATGTATGTTTAAAACTCTCATACCATTTCTTTTTTTTCTATAAAGCTAAGATCACCTTTCTGTTATGGATCTGTGATTCCTCACTCTCTCTCTCCTCGCCCTCTTGCACAACTCTCACCAGCCGACTGGCCTGAGGTCAGGGCTGCCAATATAGAGTCTTTTACTTTACCTGATACACCACCTCCTCTACCAGCTAAGAAAAACCGAAGGGAACCCCAGGTAACATGCCAGAAGGCAGGCTGTCTTGGTAATGATATGATTATCGTTGCATGCCACAGTTTGAAAAAGTGCATGGAAAATAATCATTAGTAAGCTCTCCAGAACCCTAAAGGTCTGAATGTATGGTCCTTTTCCTTAAAACTGACTGATGGAATTCTAACATTTTGCACACAGAGTTCTATGTACATTAGTTGAGAAAATTTGTACATGCATCTTGTTAAGGACCACCCACTTAAACATCATCTTAGGCATGCACAATTTCTTTATTGAGACCAATGTCTTTACTCTTAACAGTTTTATGTCACACTGACATATACAGTGCTGGTTAGTAATATTACAATCCTTTTTCTGTAAAAGTAGGAGTTGAAGAGATGATTTGAAAATAATTGTTTATCTTCATTAACATTTTGAATGGCTATTATCCAGTGGTGAGCTGCAAAGTGGTTTACCACCAGTTTAGTGGGTATGGCTTGGTGGGTGTGCTTTGCATGCATGCGCACACTTTGCGTGCGTGCCAAACAGCCACTTTGCGCACCCGCAGAGGCTTTCCTACTAACCTCCTGCAATCCTGCACTCTCCCTGTAGCTTTAACAGCTGATGCGTGGCAATCTGCTATGCCATGCAAAGCAGCTGCGCTTCAAAGGCAGGGAATAAAGGTCAGTATGGGAGAGCAGGCAGGTGGGCCCAACAGCAGCTCATCAGAGAGTTCAGTCTCCGCGCTGATCTTCGGTTCTACCAGTACACCAGAACCAGGACGAACTGGTAGAATAGCACCACTGCTATTGTCTCATTCTGATACTGGCATAGACTTATATGTATGGTATGAAGCATTAAGAATGCTTCCAAAATAACTCTGAAGCCACATTCACAGTTTACAAGCAAAGCACTCTGAAATCTGTTCCAAATATGAGATTATATTTCATTGAAGAATTCATTTATAGATCTCCTATATTTGTAGCCACAAGTTGTTTTCTTTGAGTAGATACTTGGTAATGATATGATTATTGTGGCATGCCACAGTTTGAAAAAGTACATGGAAAATAATCATTAGTAAGCTCTCCAGAACCCTAAAGGTCTGAATGTATGGTCCTTTCCCTTAAAACTGACTGATGGAATTCTAACATTTTGCACACAGAGTTCTATGTACATTAGTTGAGAAAATAAAAGTTACATTTTTATTACATGGTAAACTTTGCTGGTATCCCTGTGTGTTACTGAGGAAGAAATCAATTTTAGACTACATTCTTTAGCTTCTTCTGGATAAAACAACTTCAGAACCCTTAATCCAGAGGTGGGCTGCTGCCAGTTTTGCACTGGCTTGGCCAAACCGGTAGTTAAGATTCTGCACAGTTTGGCGAAATGACAAATCCCATCACTGATGGGTCTTGCCCCCGCTCGGTTCATTTTGGGGGGCCAAATACAGCCTGAAAATGGCCCCCAAAACAAGCTGAAAATGGCGGGGGTGGGACCAGCCAGTGGTGGGATTAGCCCCAACTGTCTGAATGCTACCCCTGTGTTTGAGGTGAGCGGCCAGGAGGCATAGCTGGGTGTGATGAGTGATGTCACCCACCTAGTCATATAACCAACCGGCCACGCCTACCCAGCCAGAGAACTGGTTGTTAAGTAGTCCAGTCACACCACTGCCTTATTCTTTACAGTATGGCAAGACAAGTTAAACAACTCCACAATAACTAATCAGTTTTACCTTTATATGGAAGGAATGAGGTATTGCAAGTTGGTACATTGATTGGGTAAGCTGTAAAATCGGTTAACAGGACTTAGATTTACCCAGTAAGAGATTATCATTTAGCATGCAGTTGGCAATAATACATTTCATTAACATTAAACTAACTTTAAGAAACATCACCCCTATGCAATCTTCCTTTCTTATTAATAAATGATTACTTCTATTATACTTTGCATTTAAAACAAATTAGAGCAAATAAAATCACCAATAAAGAACTGTGTAATCTTTTTGTATTTTTGTTCAAAATATATGTGCCATTGTTCTTGTTCAAAAACATTTTTGGTATTTAAAATCACAGTGAAAATATATTATTCTTTTTGCTTATATTCAGCAATTATTAAATAGAACAGGATTTATGACAAGTATAGAAGTATCAGTATCAAGTATTAGAAAACACTTAAATGTAATATATTTATTCCTTTAATATAAAGATATATTACTGCAGTATGTTTACATTAAAATTAGTTTTCTTGTGGAAATCATTCATGTAACAGTAAATTATTTAAAATTTTAATTATTTAAAATTTACTCTAATGTTTGGGAATCTGAAGACGTCTTGATTTTTTACCTTTTACCTTTGGCAATTTTCAGTTGTTTTAAAATTAAATTATGACTTTTCAGAAACATTAACATCCATAGCACGCCATCACACTAGAATTTTACACATTATTATTTATTTTAAGCATTTCCGAAATTTGGAAGAGAGAAAGAAGCAGCACAAAGAAGGCCTGTACATGAGTGATACTTTGCCTCGCAAGAAAACAGCTCCTCCCATATCACCTCATTTCAGTAGTTCTACTCTTGGACGAACTGTTAAGGTAAGCAATTGTACTGCTCAATTTCAAGTTTCAAGAATTTCTTTGAATTTTGAGTTAATGAAGTTCAGTAGAAACTTAATCAGCTTGAATGATGGCTTTCTCTTCACACATGCACATGTACATTATCAATATTTACACGATATAATAATATAAAATTGTATTACTTTAATCTTCAAATAAAAGTTTTGGGTAGCAAACGTGAAACATAATTCCCATGCAATTTCCCTCCTGTGAGAGAAAGTAGCTGATTTCAGACTGCCAAGCTATTTCAGAGCTGAACTAAATTTGACCTTAGAGCTTCTTGTTAAAGGACCAGTCAGATAATCGCTATGTATTTATGGCATGGTGAAATTCAAAATATTTTATATTTATATAGTCCCTGCAGGGACTCATTTTGTTTTAGACTCCATCTTCCATAAATAAGGTGAATTAATTTTAAGAGGAACACCCTGAGTGTTTTGCTGAGGATAAACCCTAGTTAATGTCATCAAATACTTGTCTTGTATTTATCCTGGATTAAAAACCCCAGGATGTGCGCCGGTTGTGTTTTAAACTGGATTGCCTTAAGCTACTTTAAATAAAAAGTAATATTTCAGTTATACATAAAGTTCATTTGAAAAATTTATACATAAAAAGTGGTAGCTCTAAATAGTTTTTGTTTTGTTTTTTTGACAGGGTCACCTGCCACTTGGACAAAGCAGTAGCTGTGGCAACATACTTCCTCATTGTTCAGGATCTATGACCAAAGATTTGGAGACAAGGAGAACACATAAAGGTAATGATATTTAGAATTATTCCATATATTTACACGCAATAATATCTAATATAAATCATATTCACATTAACATTAAGTACATATTTACTTTAATTGAATAAATACCCAAATTAATTCAGCTTCATTTAGCTTTAGCTGTTTTAAATGGATACTTAAATTTTCTCATGCAAAACTGGTGTCTTTATTTGTATACTTCATTGTTGCACATATTCTTAATAATTTCTTACAGCAAGATTCCAATTAAGACATTGTTTGTGTTGAATTTATTAAATCTTGACTCAACTCAGTACGCATTTATTTTCAGATTGATCATAAACAGAACAGTTTTTTCTTGAAAGTGAAGTCCTTCAACGGTTTTTTTTTATGCTTTATTTATTATTTGAATAGTGCCTAAAAATTACTACCATACTAAATCTCATTTGCATTGTAGTTTGGAAATCAAGGGAACATTCCCAATCAAGGGCGCACGCGTGCACACACACACACACACACACACACACCTTCTGTAACTATATAGAGTAAAATACACTGGGAATATATTTATAGATGCTCACATTCAATCTTCCTGCACTTGGAACCTTTAGATATCAGATGAAAAACTAGAAGGTTTCCTTCCCAAGACATACCTCATTTTATTTGGCCTATTGAGTGAGCATTTGGTATCTAGCCAAATCTGTGACTACACTGTTGGATTAGAAGTCATATATAAGAAGGGATACACACTGTCCATTTTAAACTATTTCTAATATTTAAGACAAAGTACAAAATAGCTAATTAATTAAAAGTATTACAGTATAATGCTTATGCTTATTAATGTTCATAACAGCAACAGAAAACATATAGACAAACAAAAATATACTTTCAGCTGCCTTCTCTAATTATAAAATTAGATAGTACAGCCCTAACATTACTTAATTAAAAGTAATATCCACTACATTTAAAAGGATTCTGTGTGCTTACCTAACCTATTTAAAATACAGGTAGTCCTCAACTTACAACAGTTCATTTCGTGACTTTTGAAGTTCCGACAGCACTGACTTTTTCACACAACACTGCAGCATTCCCATGGTCACATGATCAAAATTCAGACGCTAGGCAACTGGTTCATATTTATGATGGTTTCAGTGTCCCAGGGACATGTGATCGCCTTTTGTGACTTTCTGACAAGCAAATCAATGAGAAAGCTAGATTTATTTAACAGCATTGTTACTAACTTAACGACTGCAGTGATTAATTCAACTGTGGCAAGAAAGTTTGTAAAATGGGACAAAACTTACTTAACTGTCTCAATTTTGATCGTAAGTCAAGGACCAGTTGTAGCTGAATTTTTATTTTTTAATTTATTATATGTACTTCCTGGAGAGGCGACCTTAATTCTTAGAACACTTATACTCAGCATCTTAAATATGCTGAATGAAATAACATATTTTGATAAAAACTGCAATCCAAAATATTTTGAAGAAAAAAATCTTATAAGAGAAACTGTCAGCCTTTTTTCACCAGTTCTTTTTTCTACAATTACATTTCTTTCTACATTTGTTTGATTTGTGCATCTCAGTAAGAATATTTGTTTTTAAAGATTTAGTATTTTAAAATAATTATATATATTTTTTCCTTTCTACTGTTTGTGTCATTAAAATCAGGTAAAAGCAAAAAAGGTATGAAAAACATTTTTCTGTGGTATTACATGCTTGATTTTACAGTACTAATGACAGAGAGGACACTGTCAAGTTGTTCAGAATCAATATGTGTGGAAATTTTAAATTTCCTATTCAAAAACTTAAGAAGGGTATTAGGATTTAAACAATCCCATGTTTAAATCATACAAACTCTCTCATATAATTAAAAATGGCATCAGATTGAAAACAAGACTATGCCCACAGGTTTTTGCCCTCAAATCTGTGGCGACAGAGAGGAATACTGCAGTAGGGGAGTTTGTTGAGATTGATGCCACCAGGATTCAAATGACAGCACTTATTTTGTAAATTCATTTTCCTGATACGTTTGAAGATAATGAATCCAATATTGAAGCTAGATCAGTTGAAACATCCTTCTCTTTTCTGTTTGTATTTATTAATCACTTGGGTATAATGTAAAGACAGCATACAAACAAATTCTTCAGGTTGATGTCAATTAATCTATCTTGGATTTGCAAATAAAACAAGCCAGGTTCATACAATGCATCTAGGTCTTGCAAAATATGTTGACAAATCTAAACAGTTGTGGCTTAGTCACATTGTTACTGCAACTGATATCACAAAAATATTGGCATCTATGTAAAAACCAATATTTATTTTCAGGAAGATGCAGACACTGGTTAAAATAAACATTTGCTTAATTTTGAAGGGAAGATATAAATATATAATATGCACACAATTGGAATTATAGCCTGGCATAGAATAAAAGTAGCATTTGTAGTGAGCTGTTTGTCCATATATGTATGTATAAAATATGCGTAAAATATATATACACATGTTAATTTTTTAGAAATTTGGTTTTCTTCCAACTCTTTTTTTCTGAAAATCACTGTTATTCGCAGAAGACAAATTAATGTTTGCCTGTCTAAATAAAAGGAAGAAAGTTCTCTTGTGAGTTCCGTTAAAGCCCTGTGGAAGGAAAAATGACTTTAAAATATCCTGTCTTTCCTTCTCTTGTTACCCTATAGCACACAAGGATACTGTGAGCTTTGTCCTCGTTTAATTGACTCATCTTTTTTCCATGTTTTCTTTAAAATATAAACACTCTTGAGATGATAACAGGAAACTGTTATTTGACTATTGCAACCATACATGTAGAAGAACAAGCTGAGGTGACAACTACTGATTTTCTGGATTGACAAAACTATTTAAAATTATTTCAATTAGCATATTAAAAGCATCTCTGATTCACCATAAACAGAAACAGACTCTTGACTGCGTTCTTTGATGTGGTTTGTACTTTTTTGGTGTGATTTCAACTCTTGTTCTGTTGTGATATTAATAACAATAATATAACAGGTTTCTTACAACTGTTTTTCTGCTTATTATTATTTATGATACTTTCAATTAATTTGGCTTGCTTGGTTTTTTTCTTTTTGAAAAACATTTCCATGCAGTGCTTTGAATGAGACATTAATTTGAGTTTTTCATTGTCATGCCAATATTTGCTTTTTGCAAATTTATTCATATTTTTAGTAAGACATAATATATGGATATTTATCTTACCTAGGATGGCAGACTAAATAAAAATTAAAAGTGTGGACTTCACCCGGTTTATCAAACTCTAAAAATTTTTTGCCTACCAAAATATATTCTCCCAGCAAATGTAGTAGTCTCCTGAATCAGTATTAGATATGTCACTGCTTCCTAAAATATATAATTTAAAGAATTGTTGTCCAAATATACAACTGATACTATTTCCACAGAACTCTTTAAAACATCACTTAAATTCAAGGGATACAAGTCTGTTCCACATTTATTGCCCTAGTTATTTAAAAGAAAAACCCCTTATCAAAAGCAAAATTCTTTTGAATATTGGATATTACAGAAGACCAATAGAACAGTGGTTAACATTGCAACCTTACAGATATATACAAAAGAAATAATCCCAGATCCTTTCTTTCTACAGTGCTATAGTTTTGGATTAATAAAACTTACAAAATTGTACAGATTTTTTTCTGCTTCCTTGACTTAACCCATTTTAAAGTTATTCACCACCACATGCTATGTAACATAAAATAAATGTGTGTGTATAGATGGGTTGGTAGATAGATAGATTAGATTAGATACTATAGATATAGATCAGTTTATATTTTAATTTTACATAACATGAAATAATACCCTGGGCTGAGTCAAGGTAGCAAAGAGAAGAAAGATCTCATTATATGTATATACTATTTGAGAATAGAGTTTATACTTATAAGAATCCTTATTAACAAAATTTCCAGTATCTAAAATAGAATGTGTATCTGGTTTTTAATGACCATTGTTTCAAATCCAGAGATAAGTACTGAATAAAAATGGCTCTTAAACAGATTTTAGTTTAATGTATTTGTGTTCACTATCAATGCTGTATTAACCCAGCTTATAAAACAGAAATGACTTTCCTTCTTTTTCTAGGTTATAATCATCAGCATCTCCGTGAGGATCAAAGCCAGAAGTCTCCTGAATTCTACAGCAGAACTGCCTCAGAATCAAATGTGTATCTGAATACCTTTCATTATCCTAATCCTAATCTGAAAGACCACACCTTTGATACTCTTAGTTTAGATAGCACAGACAGTATGGAGACAAGTATATCTGCCTGTTCCCCAGATAATATTTCCAGGTATATTGTGACACTGTTCAATTTATCAAGAAAATACAACACAATAATTACACATACCAGTATATTTGATTATTAAATATGAGTTTATTGAAATGTAGTTTTGTAGATCTTAGCCAGAGCAAGAAAAACATTTTATTTTTAGAAATACCCAGTCAATAGAGAGAAATATTTATGTAAGTGTGTGTGTGTGTGTATGTGTGTGTGTGTGTGTGTGTGTGTGTGTGTGTGTGTGTGTGTGTGTGTGTATATTTTCTGAGGTTCTCGCGGGTATTTGTATGTGGATCTTTGGTTGTTCGGGTTTTCTCCCGCGTAAGATTCAAAGTGTCTAGGCAACGTTTCGATGAAGTCTCATTCATCATCTTCAGGCTTTTGTCTCCGGCTCTGTGCTTCTCAGAGTAATGGAGATTGCAGCTGCTTCCTCCTTTTAACTGCCAGTGGGGGTGGGACTTGATTGGGTGGGGGCTTGGCTGTGTTCTGATTGGGTGGGGGTGTGTTCTCATTGGTAGGGGGTTTGGCTGTGTTCTGATTGGTTGGGGGGTTAGTCGTGTTCTGATTGGTTGGAGGCGTGTTCTGTTCAGGTGGGGGCTTGGTTGTGCTCAGGTTAGTCTTAGTTGCTGGGGGATTTGAGCTGGAGAGTTGTGATCTTGCTGTTTGGCTTCTAGTTCGTGGTCCTGCTGCATCTTCATAGTGGGTGTCGGTTTGCTTCATGTATGGCTCAGAGGGGTTTGAAGTGGGTAGTGATGCAGCTGCAGTGCAGTTTCTGGTCCATGGTCGTTTCTCATTTTCTGAATGGGTGGGAGTCTGTTTTCTACATGGAAGTGTGGTGGTGGCATCTTGTGTGGCTCTCATGGGTGTGGGTCCGGTGTCCTTTTTCATGTTAGGTACTCGTCTGTTCATGAGGGCGGGTTTCCAAATGGCTGGAAGGCGGGAGGTGTCATCTCGTTTGTTCATGCTGTGTGGGCGTTTTTCTATCTCTATGGCTTCTCTGATTATTCTGCTGTTGAAGTGTTCGGTTTTGGCGATAGTTCTGGTATTTTTAAAATCAATTTCGTGTCCTGTGGCTTTGAGGTGTTGGACCAGGGAAGAGGTCGTTTCTTCTTTTTTGATTGAGTTCTTATGTTCTTCAATGCGTGCACTTATTCTTCTGTTAGTTTGTCCAATGTATGTGGTAGGGCAGGCAGTGCAGGGGATTTCGTATACTCCTTGGTTTTCTAATTCGATTTTGTCTTTGGGGTTTCTTAGGATGGTGGATATTTTTCTGTTTGTGCAGAATGCTGTTTTGATGTTGTGTTTTTGGAGGATCTTGCTAATTTTGTCTGTAGTGCCTTTTATATATGGGAGGAGGGCTTTGCCGTTTTCTTGTTCTCTGTCTTGGATTTTGGTTGGGGTTTCTTTTTGGATTAGGTGGGTAATCTTCTTTCTTTGGAATCCATTGGCTGTAAGTACGTTGGTGAGAGTGTGTAGTTCGGTTTTTTCGTGTTGTTCATCGGCTAAGCATTTTGTTCTGGAGATGAGTGTCTTGGCTACGGAATTGATCTGTGCTGGGTGGTGGTGTGAGAGTGCATGTAGATAGCGGTTAGTATGTGTTTTCTTCTGGTAGATGGTGTGTCCTAGGGAGCCATTGGATCTTTTGTATACCAAGACATCTAGGAAGGGAAGTTGATTGTTGGCTTCTGTTTCCATGGTGAATTGTATTTTGGGGTATAGGCTGTTGAGGTATGTGAGGAAGTTGTTCAGTTTTTCTATCTCTATGGCTTCTCTGATTATTCTGCTGTTGAAGTGTTCGGTTTTGGCGATAGTTCTGGTATTTTTAAAATCAATTTCATGTCCTGTGGCTTTGAGGTGTTGGACCAGGGAAGAGGTCGTTTCTTCTTTTTTGATTGAGTTCTTATGTTCTTCAATGCGTGCACTTATTCTTCTGTTAGTTTGTCCAATGTACGTGGTAGGGCAGGCAGTGCAGGGGATTTCGTATACTCCTTGGTTTTCTAATTCGATTTTGTCTTTGGGGTTTCTTAGGATGGTGGATATTTTTCTGTTTGTGCAGAATGCTGTTTTGATGTTGTGTTTTTGGAGGATCTTGCTATATATGGATCTTTGGTTGTTCGGGTTTTCTCCCGCGTAAGATTCGAAGTATCTAGGCAACGTTTCGATGAAGTCTCATTCATCATCTTCAGGCTTCTGTCTCCGGCTCTGTGCTTCTCAGAGTAATGTGAGATTGCAGCTGCTTCCTCCTTTTAACTGCCAGTGGGGTGGGACTTGATTGGGTGGGGGCTTGGCTGTGTTCTGATTGGGTGGGGGTGTGTTCTCATTGGTAGGGGTTTGGCTGTGTTCTGATTGGTTGGGGGTTAGCCGTGTTCTGATTGGTTGGAGGCGTGTTCTGTTCAGGTGGGGGCTTGGTTGTGCTCAGGTTAGTCTTAGTTGCTGGGAGATTTGAGCTGGTGAGTTGTGATCTTGCTGTTTGGCTTCTAGTTCGTGGTCCTGCTGCATCTTCATAGTGGGTGTCGGTTTGCTTCAAGTATGGCTCAGAGGGGTTTGAAGTGGGTAGTGATGCAGCTGCAGTGCAGCTTCTGGTCCATGGTCGTGTCTCATTTTCTGAATGGGTGGGAGTCTGTTTTCTATATGGAAGTGTGGTGGTGGCATCTTGTGTGGCTCTCATGGGTGTGGGTCTGGTGTCCTTCTTCATGTTAGGTACTCGTCTGTTCATGAGGGCGGGTTTCCAAATGGCTGGAAGGCGGGAGGTGTCATCTCGTTTGTTCATGCTGTGTGGGTGTTTTTCTATCTCTATGGCTTCTCTGATTATTCTGCTGTTGAAGAGACCACAAGCTCTAGAAAAATACGACCACAAACCCAAACTCTGGCTCAGATACGTAGATGACACCTTCATAATCTGGCCACACGGGAAAGAAAAACTGAACAACTTCCTCACATACCTCAACAGCCTACACCCCAAAATACAATTCACCATGGAAACAGAAGCCAACAATCAACTTCCCTTCCTAGATGTCTTGGTATACAAAAGATCCAATGGCTCCCTAGGACACACCATCTACCAGAAGAAAACACATACTAACCGCTATCTACATGCACTCTCACACCACCACCCAGCACAGATCAATTCCGTAGCCAAGACACTCATCTCCAGAACAAAATGCTTAGCCGATGAACAACACGAAAAAACCGAACTACACACTCTCACCAACGTACTTACAGCCAATGGATTCCAAAGAAAGAAGATTACCCACCTAATCCAAAAAGAAACCCCAACCAAAATCCAAGACAGAGAACAAGAAAACGGCAAAGCCCTCCTCCCATATATAAAAGGCACTACAGACAAAATTAGCAAGATCCTCCAAAAACACAACATCAAAACAGCATTCTGCACAAACAGAAAAATATCCACCATCCTAAGAAACCCCAAAGACAAAATCGAATTAGAAAACCAAGGAGTATACGAAATTCCCTGCACTGCCTGCCCTACCACATACATTGGACAAACTAACAGAAGAATAAGTGCACGCATTGAAGAACATAAGAACTCAATCAAAAAGAAGAAACGACCTCTTCCCTGGTCCAACACCTCAAAGCCACAGGACATGAAATTGATTTTAAAAATACCAGAACTATCGCCAAAACCGAACACTTCAACAGCAGAATAATCAGAGAAGCCATAGAGATAGAAAACGCCCACACAGCATGAACAAACGAGATGACACCTCCCGCCTTCCAGCCATTTGGAAACCCGCCCTCATGAACAGACGAGTACCTAACATGAAGAAGGACACCAGACCCACACCCATGAGAGCCACACAAGATGCCACCACCACACTTCCATGTAGAAAACAGACTCCCACCCATTCAGAAAATGAGACACGACCATGGACCAGAAGCTGCACTGCAGCTGCATCACTACCCACTTCAAACCCCTCTGAGCCATACATGAAGCAAACCGACACCCACTATGAAGATGCAGCACGACCACGAACTCGAAGCCAAACAGCAAGATCACAACTCACCAGCTCAAATCCCCAGCAACTAAGACTAACCTGAGCACAACCAAGCCCCCACCTGAACAGAACACGCCTCCAACCAATCAGAACACGGCTAACCCCCAACCAATCAGAACACAGCCAAACCCCCTACCAATGAGAACACACCCCACCCAATCAGAACACAGCCAAGCCCCCACCCAATCAAGTCCCACCCCCACTGGCAGTTAAAAGGAGGAAGCAGCTGCAATCTCACATTACTCTGAGAAGCACAGAGCCGGAGACAGAAGCCTGAAGATGATGAATGAGACTTCATCGAAACGTTGCCTAGACACTTTGAATCTTACGCGGGAGAAAACCCGAACAACCAAAGATCCACATACAAATACCATGAGAACCTCAGAAAATATATATATATATATATATATATATATATTTTATATATATATATATATATATATATATATATATATATATATAATTTGTTTTCTGAGGTTCTCGGGTATTTGTATGTGGATCTTTGTTGTAGAGTTTCTCCAGCGTAGATTCAAAGTGTCTGGCACTTCGATGAAGTCTCATTCATCATCATCAGGCCTCTGTCTTTGGCTCTTGCTTTCAGAGTGATGTGTGGGCGTTTTTCTATCACTCTGAAAAGCAAGAGCCAAAGACAGAGGCCTGATGATGATGAATGAGACTTCATCGAAACGTTGCCTAGACACTTTGAATCTTACGCGGGAGAAAACCCGAACAACCAAAGATCCATATATATATATATATATATATATATATATATATATATATATATATATATATATATATATATATATATATATAGTTATTGTAATTGAGAAGATAGGAAATTGGGAATATTACATCTCTTCTGTCTATTTAATGACCAGTTAATTCTGGTATTTCATTCATTGTTAATTAGCAGCAGTGGTGGGATTCAACTGGTTCGCACCACTTCAGCCAAACCGGTGTTAAATTGCTGGCTGACCCCATCCCACCCCTTCTAGAAGGCCCCACACACCCCGTTTTGGCTCCCAGGTAAGTGCAGGGAGGCCTACTAGGTCCAAAACAGTTTGCAGGGGGTTACGGCGCCTCCCCATGGCCCATTTTTGCTCCCATGGGGGTCAGGAGGCCAAATGCTGTCTGTTACATCCCCTGGCCATGCTCACCATGGCCATACCCACCCAGCCAGTCATTAGAGAAACAGTGGTTAAATTATTTGAATCCCACCAGTAGTTAGCAGCCATTTCATCAGAGTACCTGAAATGTTTCCATCTTGACTGATTGTTGTAATATAAGTCACTTTAAGTGCTAGTATTTTTTACTTCCTTCCATTTCTTGTTCTGTGTCACATTTCCCTGTGTATAATTTCAATGGAAATCCTTTTAGCTGAAGAGTAATAAGATTAAATAATACATAAATAATAATTTCACTTGACACTTACCACAAATTGTATTCTTAATGATGATTTTGCTAGAAACAGCATTTTATCTACAGCACCGATTTATTTGGAAGCTTCTGAGATCATGTTGTCTATAACTAAAATCTTGGTCTACTTGAACACCCATTAGATTAATCTGACAAAAATTGTTCTGCATTTTTGCTCTTTGTTTTAGGTATTTTTGCTGATTGATTGATTCTTTGCTGTTTTGTACTTGGGTGGAAAAATACGAAGTTGGCTAAACAGTTCCTTTTGATCAGTAATTCCACTGAAGGAAATACATAGAAAACAAAAAAAGCCTAGAAATATATTTTAATGGATTGAAATATTTTTTCAAATATTTCAGTTATTATTACTGGTTTTTGTTACAGTGCCAGTACTGCAAATGTGGCAAGAATAGAAGAGATGGAAAGACTTTTAAAACAAGCTCATGCTGAGAAGACACGGTTGCTTGAATCCAGGGTAATGATATACATAGAAACTTCAAAGATATTCCATTGTTGAAGTTGTATGTTCATTAGATTTTGAAATTAGTATGTTTTGATAGAAGTTGACAGGACTTGCATTGTAATTAACTTCAATATCATCAGCCAACACAGATTTAAAAGTGTACAGATACCCAGGTTTATTTATTATAGATTAATAAGAAATATGCAATATAATCCAAAACTAGTCTGTAAAATAAGCAAATTAAGTTGTTGCTTGAGATAATCTTATTTTTAAGGACATGAATAATAAAGCTTCTGGTCTAAGAGAGATATCTATAATAACACGTGCATTGAAGAGAAAGGAATCAATCTCCTATATTTGCTGTGGTGGTTGGAATACTGGTTTGGCACCAGAAATATTCAGGTCATAACGACTTTCTGTCAGTGCAGCCTACCATATAAAGTTATTTTGAGAATAAAAGAGAGAGAGAATGCTGCTTATCTTGCTTTGAACTTTTTGGAAGAGGAGTTTTGAAGTTTTTTGAATCTATGGAACCTGTTAGTTACAAAAAAGAGGTAAAGAAAATTCCTGGAAAATTCTCGTAATAGAAAATTGCCTGCATCCAAGTGAAGTTTAACAAAATGATTTTTGCCCTTAATCTTTCATATAATCCCATCAGTATAATTGGAAAACTTATAAAAAGTAAATATAACAAATATGATTAAACAAATAAATGTTGAGTCTGCTTTTCTAAACCAACACAACTCCCCCTATCTAGCTACATACACGTTTTAGAGAATAAATGACAGTCTGAATATTCAGGACATTAAATTTGGATTACGTTTTAAGAGAAACAGTAACTTGATCTATATTTGGAAGTCTTTAAATAACCTGGCTTAATACAATATTGATACTGAACTTGAATATATTAATCCTAAATCTGCTTTAACAGCTATTTTTATTGAATCCTATTGTGTTATTCAACTATCATTACAAGGAGGATGCAAACTATGTGTTATCAAGACTCCAAAATTAAAGTTTTGATGGCTATCTGTAATGCCTAATGATAGTTGTAAACCTGAGTATTACACATGTAGATATATATCCTTAATTGTACCATAGATCCATCCAGTATTTATCTTTGTATTTAAACCACAACTTCAACAGCTTTTAAAAATAAACATCTCAATAGATTTTATAATCGGTATTATAATCCAGTGATTCTCAAAAATGTTGATAGAAATAAAACTTTATGATTTGGGCAAAACCACCCCAGGCCCTAAGGCAGAGTGGGTATTTTTGTGTTTCAGATGTTTGCTAATATTTTCTATTTTTATTTGTTTTTACTGAGTGTCAAAGACGAGCCATGATTGCTGTCATTTTTATCATAAAAATAAATGCAACTCAGTGCCTTGCCCCAAGCTGAAGCAAGAATATCCAACTCCACACAATCAGAAAGGATATGGGAGACATGCACATATACAGAGATAGACAGGAAATAATCATCCAAATCTGAGGAAGATGAAAAAGGGGCAAAACTCTTACCACTTTCACTTGTTCCATTTACCGGGGCTCAGAAACTGGAAGGTAGATTAGCAAACAGTACATTTAAGTTAGATCAACTTGTATTAAAACTATTTTTTTTAAAAAAAGTGGAGAACGTTCATTTATGTTAAATTGCCTGTATTCCTTTAGGAACGAGAAATGGAAGTTAAAAAAAAGGCCCTAGAAGAAGAAAAGCGTCGCAGAGAACAGTTAGAAAAAAGGTTACAAGAAGAAACTAGTCAGCGACAAAAATTAATTGAAAAAGAAGTTAAGATACGTGAAAAACAGAGAAGCCAGGTATGTAATATCTTGAAATAGAGAAAATACAGCTGTTTGAAGGAAGAGAAGAAGTTCCTACGTATGAATAGATCATTTTGTTGGACCAAGATGAGAAAGACCTTGGTAGAAGTCTACACTTATCAAACTTATCAAAGACCAGCATAGCTATTTTTATTAAAAAGTAGAGATAACATTGTAGGTTATATACAAGTGATGAAAATGCAGGGCAAATAGATGATTTCTATCCTGAGAAGATGGGAAAATTGATTATTTTAAATGTGCAAATGTAAACAATTAGTAGATAACATGCTGTCTATTGTGAGGATTTTACATTTATTAAAATAAGCTAAAATGGCTCTCTATAGACCATACTTCTCATTTTGTTAGATGAAACATGAAGGGGAGATGTCAGGAGAAACCTAAGCTAAATGCAGTTGAAGTGGTTCTTTAAGAACACACATCTTTTTTCCTACACTTTGCATAACGTTTTTATGCTAAAAGGGAAGAATTGTAATGCCATGCAGTTTTTGAAAAAAACTGGACTAATTGTAATAATGAAGACAGAAAATTGTAATAACAATATTAATTGTATCTTTATTTTAGTCTCGTCCCCTGACTCGTTATTTGCCAGTCAGAAAGGAAGATTTTGATCTGCGTGGCCACATAGAGACAGCTGGCCATAATATAGAGACTTGTTACCATGTCTCTCTCACTGAGAAGACTTGCCGGGGCTTTCTTATTAAGATGGGAGGGAAAATTAAAACATGGAAAAAAAGATGGTTTGTGTTTGATAGAAACAAAAGAACATTTTCTTATTATGCAGGTGAGTTATGGTCTTAGTTTTGCCATGGCATTCTTCCTGTTGCTGTATTAAATTTATTACATTCATAAATTCTATTTTTTAACTTAAAAATGTTTATCTTATTGCTTACCAGTCTTGTATGTTTACATCTTGGAATGAAGTTAAAGGTTAGAATTAATGTTCGTACCTCATGTTCTGGTTCTTTAGAAACAAAGAAATGCCCAATATAACTGTGTGTAGATGGAATCAAAACTGATGAACTTGTTTGCATAAACTATGAATCAATATTCTTCAAATTACAGACCTGGTTATTTATTGTTTTCTAAGAATTTTTGTTACAAGTTATCGCTATTGGAAACATATGCATTTTTAAGGCTAGAAAATTAGGACTTACAATCTGGAGAATCTCACATTGCCAAAAGCTTTTTGTGCTTGTTTTCTGTAATTGACTATCCTGCACTGTGCACTTTACATTAGCTGATATTATAGCAAACCAATAAGATTGACAAGGAGGCAACAGGAGGCTTAACAGCAAGGAATGCAAAGGCAGGGGTGGGTTGCTGCGGGTTCACACGGATTCGGGAGATCCTCTAGCTAAGATTCTGTGGAGTTCAGTGAACCCACAAATCCCACCCCTGGCTGGCCCCGCCCACCCCTCCCAGAATTCCCCCATGTGGCCCGTTTTGAATGCCAGATAAGTACAAGGTCTGCACAGAGGCTCGGGGAGGGCAAAAGATGGACCTCCTGGAAGATCCGGAAGGCCAGGAACAGGCTTTTTCCAGCCTCCGGAGCCTGGGTAAAGCTGTTTTTGCCTTCCTGGAGGGTCAAAGAAAGTCTCCAAAGCCTGGGGAGGGCAAAAAATGGACCTCCCGGAATTTCCGGAGGCTCATTTGCGGCCTCCAGAGGCCATTTTCGCCCTCCCGGAGACTCAAGAAAAACCACCAGAGCCCGGGGAGGGTGAAATGCCCTCCCGTCATGGTGCAGGAGGCCGATTAGGCCATGCCTACCATGGTCATGCCCACCCAGCAACCAGACAGAGAATCAGTTGCTGATATTTTTGAAGCCTGTGCAAAGGCAAATGTAGCCTAAAGAAATATAGTTTGTGTGACTGACTTTTGTTCCTGTGCTATCTCTCTTGAGAGATTAATAATGGCCTTCTTCACCTTTTGTTCTACCATCAGTAATCTCTCTCTACCTAGTATTTCAACTCACAGCTAAAAGCTTTTATTAGGTTTGAAATAGAGAAAATAAAAAATACAGTCGTGTGCCAAATGGTTAATAATTTTGGGAACCAACTACAGACAGACAAACTGGCTGATCCATTGGTTAGTTGATGGAGTGATAGATTCATCTTGGGACACAGTAAATATGTGTTCCAGATAAAAATACTGTACCTTACTGTGAGTATGCCTCGTTGATATTCTGATGTGTTAATGTATTGTCAAATCAAATTGGTATCCAAGTAAAACACCAGTTTATTTTAAATTAAATAGAGGTCTTAATGGTAATCTGTAATCTCTATGATGGCTTGTTTGTTTCAACCCAGGTTTTTTTTTATTTTACTCTAGACAAACATGAAACTAAATTAAAAGGAGTAATTTATTTCCAAGCCATTGAAGAAGTTTATTATGATCATTTAAAGAATGCTTGCAAGGTAAGAAAAGATGCATATCTTGCTTTTATTAAAATATATTTTTAATGTTTAGATGAAATAGACACTATTATTATATATAGATAATAATAGAAAAGGTGACTTAATAGCAAAAAGCTGATGGGTTGAAGAACAGTATATGAAAATATAAGAGAAAATCGAGAAAAATTAATAAATCCTTTGAAATGAAATGTACTATCCAGATTGTAAGAAATTTTAAATATCAATACTTTCTTACCATTAATTAAAAATTAATTTACAAATAAATGTTATATTTTGATCAAGCTCATGATTATGCTTAGGTTGTATAGTATCCACATTTAAATAAGCTTTTTACTGTAATGAAACTGAGGCAAAAATATGTTCAAAAAACTTAATGAGACTATAGATCCTATACACATTCTGATTTTGACAGTTTATAAAGATCATGGTATTGTGCTAGTGTCTTTGCTTCTCTGCCAACATATAGTAATTTATAGCTAATACAATAAATGCAATTACAATAGATAACTAGTATTTCATTACAGAAATACGCAGTGATGACAAACTGTTTGGGCTCAGCATATCTAAAATTTAGAAATGCATAACTTGACTACTGGTGTATCGCATGCACTTCATCCCCATCCTGGACAAAAAAGGCATCTCTGGATTGCCTCTGGAGCCAGAATGTTTGCACAATTTTCAGATGCCTCAGAGGTTGTGCCAGGCCCTCTCGCAGAACTTCCAAAGGGTTAAAAGGCTTGGTGTGTCATCAAAAATGGCATGGTGTGTCATCTGTGACACACATATCATAGGTTCACTGTCACTAGAAAAGTATTGTGTTTTTACCTGGAATCTGTTCAAAATCCTATTTTGAAACCTAAAATGTATAAAATCTGAGCAGCAAAAATTACAACTGCCAGCCAACATAACCAATAATGTTGGGACATATTCCCTTTTTACCCAAAATAAGATAATTTTGATTTTAAATTAGTTCCTCACCACAAAATAACAAACAGTATACAGAAAGGAAAGCTAGATAAACAATACAAATAGTGTAGGGTAATGTTTATATGACACATTATATGTCACATGTATTTGTATTTGTGTGTGTCTGTGTGTGAGACAGTGTGTTCATTGACTGCCATTAGCCACATTCCTAAGAGGGCAGAGCCAGGATTAAAATAAATGTTTATTTTAACGAAATCAATAACTAGTAATGAAAATCGCACATACAATTATGCACTCAATTTATATTTCAACTCAGCTACATTCTTTATTTCACAATTATTCAAGAAAAAGAGTAAAAATGTAACATTCAATATTACATTTCCATCTGTTTCAGAATGTATAATAATAATTATATAAACTTCTACTTTCTTTCCAGAGCCCTAATCCATTGCTTACCTTCAGCGTTAAAACTCATGACAGAATATATTATATGGTGGCCCCATCACCAGAAGCTATGCGAATATGGATGGATGTAATAGTTACAGGAGCAGAAGGATACACACACTTCATGCTGTAGTAATATAGTGCAAAGTTTCGACAGTAGGGCATAATGCAATAATAGCTGTGTTTTTGAGAGTGGAAAGCCATTGACAAGTCATATGTATAAAATTCTATCAATAGAACTAATCTTAATTTCAAAAGGAAATGCATCATATGTAAGGAAACATGAAATTCTGATGGGACTTTATTTTGTTATGTATTTGATTCATTAGATGTTGACATAACACAAAAAAAACCCTACTTAAAAGATAAGAACCCTCTAAAAATGAATAACCGGACAGCCATAAGCCAATTTATGTGGCATTTTCTTACAAATTCTACCATGCTGAACTTTCCTTATGGAAAAAAAAATGTCATTAACAGTATTGCTATACTTTTAAGTATAGTATTTTGTATTAAGAAGTGAAAGAAAAAGATATGATGCCTCTATATTTAATGTACAGGGTTTATGAACAATTTTATGTTCTTTTCCTTACAAGTATTTTATAGCAAATTTTAAACTACTGTTTGCAGTGTTTTTTGTCTTAAAACACAACCAAAGATTCATACTCCGTGTGTAGAGATTTAATTTTATGTAATAGAACAGTTTTTAAATTCTTTTATATATACTAGTGTTTTAAAAATCTTTCTATCTGTATCTTTGAAATGCTGGATGTTATTTTGAATGTTAACAAAATTGATATCTTTAGGTATTTTAGCTTTCTTCTTTAGAGGATAGAATCAGATAAAAATCTATAGTGAGCAATTATGTCTGCATTTCTACTGAGGCTATTGCTTATTTTCTTAGCAAATTACGATTTCTTTACAAAAGTATTCCTTCACCATACTAGCGTAGTAGAATTAAGAACCAAAATTAAAAAGCCATAACCATGTAAGGACCTCCCCAAATAACTTGGTTTTTGTGTGTAAAATTACAAGTCTTTGGAACAACTATTCACAACTTTCCCATATAAAATAAATATTTGAATGTAATTGAATATTCTCCCAGCCTAAATTGGCTTATAAACTAGAACGAAAAATTTCTTAGGATATACTGTACTTAAGATCAATCATGAAGAAAAATCTTCAAATCTTTTCTGAATTATATTTCCGTTGATGATGAAGCATTTCTTTTTGGCACACAGACATATTTTGCAGCTAATTTGGTAGGTGTCTGAATAGAAGCCATGAAAACTTATTTTGCATCATAAACAAAATTGCAACAGTTCTACTACACATTCATTTTAGTGCTATGTTTCAGATTTCATATTCTAGATCACTCTTTATGTTGTTAACATAGAAAAAAATGTTTCACTAATGTACTGAGGAAACTATCAAAGCATTTCTCTTGAATAAAGTGCAGTACAGTCCTTCTTTCTGTTCCTCATGTCTGAAGAAATGTATGGGGACCATAATTCAGTTAACAGAGCATGTGCATTATGCAAATACTTCCGGGTTTAAGCTCAGGCAACTCTGATCAAAAAATTATTTAGTGCTGATTATAAAAAAGATAATCTTAGAGGGATACTGGACTAAATCACTAACCACTGATTCCAGACTCAGTGGGTAAATTAATTGATGGTCTGGAACCTATATCTAGCACTTGCCATACCATGTTTTTAAAAAATTATGCATTCAAGTGATCACCATGTTATGTTCTTAAGATTATATATTCCTTAAAGATCATTTCATTTAAAATAATCTTATCATCTTTAAGTACTGTATTCAGAGGAAGTTTGGATTTTGAATCATGCTTGTATTTGATGTTGCCTTTTAATATTTTGATTTTATACATGCCATATTTTCAGTGCACTAAATGAAAAATCTTAAATCTCATTAAAGAAATTATAAATAAACCACTTTTCAAAAATAGTTATTGAAATATACTGAATTTAGTATAGTGTATGGTGCCAAGTAGCATGATAACAGTAGTTCAGAGATGCCACATATCTTCGGATGCATTTACATGAAAAATCACACAAAAAACTTGCATTTAAATTGTTGAATCAGGGCTTAAAGTTGTTTTTCTTTTAATTAAATGCAAATAAATAAAGAAGTATTAAACTTTAATTGTATATACACTGTGTAATATATGTTATTTAACTTACTGGTATTTACTTGTGTTTTTGTTCACCAGAGAAAAAGGCATTAAGTTTAATTCAGACTTAATCATATTAAAGTAAGCCCATTGAAATCTATCAAAATTAAGTTTGTATTAATAGAAAGGTGGATTGCTTCCAGAATTTTGTTCTCGACACAATTCATCTAGATCCATCCCACACTAAAAAATAAAAAATACAAAAGAAAAACTTAAATTTGTGTCTTCTGAAGGAAAAGGAGTTTGAAAATTTTGCTTCACCAATGTTATAAGATAATTTCCAAAAATTAATGCCATTGGTTTCACTGTTTCTAATGAATATTTTAATTTTACTTCGATATAAATTTTACAGGTTTTCTATTTTTTTGTATCTTGCATGTTGTAATGGCAACATTTAAATAAATGTTAAAACATTTTCAAATTCAAGTCTGATTTTTCAATAATTTTCTGGGAACCTAAGAGATTTGAGATTCCCTGTAGCTGTTAATGCAGTTACAGAATGGACTGAGCTAAATATCGTAAATATCTACGATCATAGAAGTAGTTGAAGGTTAGTTGGTTAGTTGAAGGTGCGCTGCCATCTGATTTCATTTCAAAGTTGGCTTTTATTAAATACTTATTTATTGTATACAGTAGTAACTCATTAAATGTTATATGCAGCCGAACTCTGAGTGACTCAAATTTCTTTAAAAACAACAGAAAAAAGACAAAACCATCAGAAAACAAAGCTAACAAAGATGGTGGAAAATTTGTAATGGAGACAAAGGAAAAGAAGAAAAGGTGTGGGGAAAAGAGTTTCAGAGACTTTCCAAATACCAGTAAGGTAGGAGTTGTTACAGAAAAGGCACAGTTCCAATAGACAACATTGTTTAAGGAACTCAGTGCACCAATTCAGCCAGATTAGAATAGGTTTGTTTCTAAAAATGTTTACTGTTAAAGTAATAAAATAGACATACACTAAATAGTATAATATAGTGAGAAAAACAAAATATGAAAATCCACGTGATAAATTTAAAAATGTGTACAAAATTAATTCAGTTGTTAAATCTATCATTAAATCTGAATTATGTAGCAATCTAACATGGCGTATCTGGAATACATTCATTAAATTCAAGATTACTTTTTTGCCAAAAAAAGTTACAAAAAAAAAGATCCTTTTTGAGTACCAAGACTTGGAGATCTCTGAAAGCTAATATACCGTATATGTTATCTAAACTATAGAGGTCTATGAATTTAATTCATGCTAAAGGATTGAGCCCCACAGAATAACATTTGGCTGCCTGTGACTGAAAAGTCTCAGTAAAGGATGTAATGACTCATGTTGCCTCCTAGTGGTCAACATCACACCAGATTCCCCCCCCTCCTTCAATCATGTCCAGTTCTCAGAGACTGCCCAGACAAGTCCTTGCGGTTTTCTCAGCAAGGTTTTTCAGATGTGGTTTGCCATTGCTTCTTTCCCAGAGCTGAAAGTGACTAGTCTAAGGTCCACCCAACTGGGATCTGAGACCTATAAGCAATAGCACTTGGATTTATATACCACTTCATGGTGCTTTACAGCCCTCTCAATAGTTTACATCAGGGGTGTCAAACACACACTGTCAAGGCAGCGTCACATGATGTATCGGGACTTTTACCATTCACTAAACCGGGCGTGGGCATGGCCAGTGCATGATGTATCCGGCCTATGGGCCAGGAGTTTGACAGCCCTGGTTTACAGAGTCAGCATATTGCCCCAAGCAATCTGGGTCCTCATTTTAATGACCTTGGAAGGATGGAAAGTGGAGTCAACCTTCAGCTGGTCAGAATCAAATTTGAGTGAGCAGTGAATTAGCTATGCAGTACTACGTTCTAACCATTCTTGCAGTTTCTTTCCTGCTACCTGATCCTCTACACCAAACTGGCTCTCACACTGGTGAAAAGAAAAGAAATTCCGTCCATCAACATAGGAAGGGGAGGAGGGGTAAACATCAGGCAAAATCCCTTATAAATAGGAACATGATAGAATGTAACATCTGTATCTCTGACAATATTAAGAAAGACTAGCATTTTTCCAACTAACAAATTTGATTAAAGTTCATATGAAATTGCAGTTCATTAAATGCATTGAGTGGCTTGATTATAGGGGAAGTTAGAGTAGTTATGCAGATTACACAAGACACGTTGCAACTACCTTATCAATAATTAGTGTTTTTTATAATCCAGTTTGTTGAAACGTTCTGGAATTGCCTGAATCAACTGATGCATGTGAGTTCAACAACCTCTTGTTCAAAAACAGGCAGTAATCGGAATGGCCTGGACTACTGAAATGCTCTAACAATTTGCTAGTTGAAAAATCAGCAGTTGTCTGTTTTTGTTTCAATAGACAAACACAGCAAGATAATAATGTATGTATTAGTAATACATTTCATGTCATGTTCTGTTTTATTTGTGTTTTCAAAGCACCAGTCTAACATAGATCACGGTCTTCAGACTAGTTTTTAAATCCAGTTCTTAAACCACGTTTCATTAATGAATGTATAAATGAGGGGGTCCTTGGTGTTCAGCTGTCAGCTATTACAAAAAACAGGAAAGAAAAAAAAAACCTAATGTAAACAACCCATCGGCCAGTAAAATTTGCAAAGAACAGACTTATCAGTGTAAATGTATAAATCGGAAGAGCTACTATAGAGAAGCTCTATTGTATCTTATAGATAGATGCACTCGAAGCGGTTTTCGTTGTTCTATACTGCAAAGCAAGAGTTGGCGCATGCGCATGCCTAATCGACGTGTCCCCTTCCCCCCCCTTTTGCGCATGCTCTGTCGCTGGCAAAGCAGCCGAAGGAAAAGGCGTCTGCCAGTTCCGCCGTCGGGCAGGAGGGACATGGCAGTAGCGGGCGTTACGAGAGTGTTTTCGCGGGGAAAGCAGAAATGGGGTTCATCTCTCGCCCATAGGACAGGTTTAGGTTTCCCTCAGTTGCTGGGTAAGTGCGGAGTGGGTGAGGTCTGCTGCGTCCCGCCGGCCGAAAAAGGCAGCGATGGAGGAGATGCCTCCCCTTAACGCTAATTTGTAATTAAGATTGGGATATGATTGATGCAGATTAGCACTTGAACGAAAATGCACATGCATTTTACACATCAGTGGAAAAGAATATATATTATTTTCCTTCTGCCATAGTGGCTTTCCCCCAAAAAATCACAAACAGATTTTTTTCCAAATATTGAGCTTGGTTTACTAAGTTCTTTCAGTCGAATCTAAATTCCTTTTTAATCCGCTTTCAATTGAGTAGAATCTTCAAGATTGAACGTGTTAAAGAATGCTATTTTTGTGTGTGTGTAAAGCATTATATAGACAAGCTACCCAAATACATGAGTAATGCTGAATTATGTTGTGCGGTTATTTTAAGTCTGAGTCTTACCTGCTAGGCTATTTTATTGTTAACAGCAAACATCAGTAATACATATATTTTGAGTGCTGTAAGCCTGTTTATGGAATAAAGGGCTTTCTGATGTATTTGCCTGCAGTATTCAGAATAGTGGTCATACTTGCTGAAGGTTATCAAGCGATTGTATTTCCAGAAGGGAAGGAAAAATATTGAAATTAGAAAGAGCCATCATAACATCACCATCAGTATCCCTTCCCCTGTAAAACCCTGCAACCTTGGAAAATAGTTTACAAATACATTGTAAAATTATTACAAATCACTTTTTATTTTCTCATCTGAAATTATAATTCCATCCTTTGCATGTTAAGTGTTAAAAATTTAAATCATGGTTTCATAAAAACAGATTTTTTATTCCTGTTTTTGCCTCAATCAGTGCCTTAATTAGTGTCAGTTTCTTTTTATTTGCATAAAATTATTTTAATGCTGTCATCAAAATATGAATGGTTTGTTTATTTTTTGGTTAGGTTGTAAACAGAAATCATCACACAGTTTGCTTAACCGGTCTGATCAACCCAAACTCGCTTATAATAAGCTGAAAGGCAGGAATCCAGGGGTTGTCTTCCTGCCCGGTATTTTTTCAAATATGAATGGTGTAAAGGCGCTTGCATTAGAAGATTTCTGCAAATCAGTTGGTCATGCTTTTGTAAGGTATGTTTTTTAAAAACTTACTGTTGATTGGTGATATGTAATTAATTAATTTATATATGACTTTCTAAATTGTTGCTTTGTTGTTAAATTTATAAATCCTATATTCGCTGACTGTTGGGTATCTTAATGTTATATATAAATTAACAATACTGCTAAAAACACAAGCATGATAATCCATTAAATTGGCAAAAACTAGTATAGAATTTTACAATCCTCTGAAGTGGAACTGGTAATTATTATTTTCTGCTATGTGGGTTTCTTTATCCAAACCTATCCTCTATGGCAGGGGTCGCCAACCTTTTGGACCTCAGGGACCACCAAACTCATAATTTTAGATCCCAGGGATCACTAACTAGTTCTGTGGGTGTGGCCTAATTTGTGGTGTGGCTTGGTGGTCATGTGACTGGCTGGGCATGGCTTGCATATAAATATATAAATATTGAATTTTTTTAATAAAAAGAGCAACTTTATCCAAAATCAGGCAAAGCAGGCAGGCAGATTGAGTTGCTCACAGAATCACAGATTCATTCAGAAATCTATCTATCTGCCATTGGCTAGCTCAGTCTGTCACATAAAATTTGCTAGCAAGCAAACTCAAAATTAACTCACAACACACCATGCATGTAAATATTGCATTTTTTATTTAAAAAAACAGCAACTTTTACCCAAAATCAGGCAAAGCAGGCAGGCAGATTGAGTTGCTCACAGAATCATTCAGTGATCTATCTATCTGCCATTGGCTAGCTCAGTCTCTCAAATTTGCTTGCCGTGAGTCTGCACTGAATTTGCTTGCAAGCAAACCTTCAGTCCTAAGGGAGGTTCGACTGTACTTAAAAGCAGAGCCGAAGATCTAAAGACTTGCTAGAAAGCAAGAAATCCAATCATTTCCTGCTTCCTAGCTAATCTAAATCTCCCAGCACAGCAGAACAGATGATGGTTGGAAAAAGGAAAAATAGCAATTTAGCAGGCAAGTTTACTGGGTAAGGAGTGAGTGGGCAGGCCATGTGGGTGGCGCAGCCTTGTGTTTCTGCACAGCCTGGATTAATTGCTTTGGGGGGGTGCTCTGGGGGTGAGATTTCTCTGCGGCCCACCAAAATTCTCTCACGGCCCACCAGTTGGCGACCGCTGCTCTATGGAAAGTGTGACATATAATAGTATGTCTCTAGCAATGATGAGAGTGAAGTCTAAAGGTAGGATCAACAAGGACCTAGTTTTACAAGGGACCATCTCCCATTGTTTCTGCCATTTGATACATTCAGACAGAGTGAGCAAACTCCAAGCGCTTTCTCTGCTACCATTTTGTAGAACCTAGGAAGCTTGCCTTCTTTGTTATTGCTCCCACCTTCTTGAATAGGACTTCCCCAGATATATAGCATCCACTCTCCTGAGGTGCTGAAAAACCCTTAAAACCTGGCTGTGTGGTCAATGTGTTTGGCAGCAGGGAAGGGGCTGTCACACTGTATTTTAATGCCTATTTTTAATCCAAGCTATTTTCATTCTTATAACTTATTTTTAGATTTTATGATATACCAGAATTTGTTGAAGTGAGAAGCTATCATTAATGTAATGAACAATAATAAAATCATAGAATATAAAAAAACATCAAAGCAAAAATATCAAAATACCATAACATGAAGCACATCATAGTCATCCAAATAAGAAATTATAAGGGCATAAATTGTAGTAATTATCTCCCAAAAATACATTATAGCTATATAAAGCATTCCTGGCCACTGATGAAATGTAATCTTCTAGTATTGGATCTATGAGTATCTCCAGCAGTTTCAGAAACACTACTCCAGAGCAAGTGGTTATACTTGTAAAATTCTTCATCTGCTTGTCGGAACTGTTTCTGTTTTGACAATCCAGCATTTACATGTCAAATTATCTCCAGTATATATAACTTAAACCATAGGTGCAAACTAGGGCCCTGACAAAAGAGATCACTCCATATGCTACACTGTAAAAAAGTATTCAGCCAATTAGGACTGGGAGTTGCATAATAACATATTCCCCATATCAACCATATATTCCAAGAGATAATATGGTTGATAGTACTGAGACGGTGGTGAAAGGATAATCAGACATGCACTTCACTTGTAAGTATGTACCAAGCATCAGAATGGTTGAGAATATTTCTGTTGCAATTCTTGCATGAACAGAAATTGTAGCAACTTTATTATAACTATTTGGTAGCCCCATTGAGTGCTGCTTGTAAAACCCTAACTTTATTTGGACTCTGTTTTTTTTTAAAAAAAAATTCACAGGTTTGATTACAGAGGCTGTGGGAGTTCAGAAGGCAGTGTAAAAGATTGTACTTTAGGAAAGTGGCGGAAAGATGTGCTTTCAGTACTGGATGAACTCACAGAGGGACCACAGGTTGGCTAGTTTTATTTTTAAACAAAGCATAGTGTTTACTCAACTTTTACTATGTGTGTGGTTTATTCTTTTAATAGAAGTATGAATATATTCATAGCTGCTGTTTTAGAGAAGCTGGTAAAGACTGTTCAACCATCCATGCTTAAAAAAGAAAAGGTGGTTCAGAACTTGCCTAAGCTTACTGATAGCACTTTTTCGCATTCCTTCTAATCATAAGCTTAGGAAGAGACGTACATCCTTTAAGGAATTGCTGATAGTGGAATGTAGGCACTTTTGTACAATCCAGATTGCTTTATTTCTATTGAACCTGGATCACTGTGAAATCCTGACAAATATAATCTTGATTTGTAAAATACTTTAATAAAATTAACTTTTGATTGATGATAGTTATTGTGTTAGTATTGTTGCTTATAATACTTCTCTACAAAATTACCTTTTAAATCAAACTGCTTTGAGAACACAATCAGAAAAGTTTGAAGCTATGCTAAATAATAAGAGCCTTAGGGATACAAGTTCTAGTTTAACGACTGTGTTATTGTTTATCTCCACATGAGCCAGCATGGATGAATGAATATCATGATATTATGCAGTTTTTGCTTACAAGAAGAACGAATCATGGAGTCTTGAGTTAATTTTAATTTTTTATTACAACTCTTCTGTGTGATACTAGGAGTTAAAAATGATTTGATGACACATAATAAAAATCTCCTTAAAAATAGCTCACATTGTCAAAATAAGCAAGGTTTTTGAACTATCCTTTAAAATTATATGGTGCTGTAAACTGGCATACTATATATTAACTTATTAAAAAGAAGAGATATGTAAAATACTGTGAATCAATACGGTTCCATGTTTAATGACACTTATTTTTAATAGGCAGTTCTATCCTCTTATTAATTTGCTTCATTGTTATACTGATGTACATGTCTGTGAGCTATTTCTTAATAAAAGTGCTATTAATATTTTTATCTTAAGATTTTAGTTGGTTCCAGTTTGGGTGGATGGTTGATGCTTCATGCTGCAATTGCCCGTCCAGAAAAAATAGCTGCACTAGTTGGAATAGCTGTAGCTGCAGACCATATTGTATCAACTTTTCAACAACTTCCTGTAGAGGTAAGGACCAATATAGATCTGGTATTCAAATGTTTATTGAATATATAATCCTAGATAAGGACCTGGGATAGATTGTGATGTCAGCTGGAAACATGAGTTCTACTTGAGGATTAGAAAGAGTAATAGTCTTTTATTATTTAAAGTATTTGTGGTAATGTTTTAAAAAGCTCTTTTTTAAAATACTTAGTTAACTGAACCAATTTAGGATTATCCCAACAAACCAAGTTAAAAATACCGAGGTCAAGAACTGTTGTTTCATCCTGCTTCAGGGTTTACAAAATTTCATTTCATTTCATCTTATCAAAATTAAATTTTACTGCAATCATTGTTTACTTTCTGTTTTGTATGAGTCAGATGAGGACCCAAAGGAATGAACTGGTGTGAGGTCAATGAAGAATCTAAGCCAGTGAATAAAAGATAAAACATGATGATTTAAAGCTTATTAGAAAATGTTGAGCAGAAAGAAGGTAGTGGAACTTTTTTTTGTGATAAAACTCTCAGATGCAACATAATCTTGTTCTTCATGGACAGAATTTGATATAGTTTCTGGAGCCACAACCTGCAATATTATCTGCTTATGTCTTCAACAAGTGGACTCCAATGAAACAAAGAGCCTTCTTTCTTAAATCAGTTCCATCATTTTATCTATGTCCCTTTCGGCTGTCTTGAAAAACCAGAGCAAAAGTTGGTTCCATGGAATAGCAATAGCACTTAGACTTATATACCGCTTCACAGTGCTTTACAGCTTCTCTAAGCGGTTTACAGAGTCAGCACATTGCCCTCAACAATCTGGGTCCTCATTTTACCAACCTCAGAAGGATGGAAGGCTGAGTCAAGTGAGACTCGAGACTGCAATACCACTGTTCGACCACAGCTCTTGAATAGAACACTTCATTGGAAGAAGGGATGTTTCTGTGAGCCTTAAAAGAGCAGTAGAGCCATTCAAGTCATTAGGGTGGAACCTAATGTTCCTAGTAGCATAATTTAAGGCAAATCTGTGAAAGGCAAGTGAAAAGGACCATTCATTTTTGCATTTTTTTTCCATGTTATGTACATGTTTCCTCTCTAGATTAGATTGGCACCCTCATTGTTAGCCTTCTAGAATATGTTTTTTAAAAAACCAACTGAAATAATTGGTTTCTGATTTATTTCCTGCTTTTATGGTTTGCATGTGTTTTCGTTGGCTTTTATTGCGTTTTTCTTGCTGTAAACATTGAGGAATAAATAAGCAGCCAAATATATAAATAAATAATTATTCAGTTCCTGGGAGGTGATATTAAGTATAGATAGGTTTGTGATAGGTCTATTGGGTTTCCTAGGGTTTATATTAAATAATAATTTATGTGAACCAGAACCCTCTTTCAGAAAGAGAAATTATCAGTTATTCATGCTCAGTTATTCATGCTAAGAAGTATTCAGATTAAAGGATCTTCATGCATTGTACATCAATGTGTTTCGTATATTGTTTGGAACTTCAGTAGGCAGTGTAAATAATGTACATTTTCAGCCAAAGTATAATAATTTTGACATTTTGTGAGTACTTTTGTAAAATGGTTGCTTGGGGGGTTGCCTTTACATTTTACTTTTGTAAAATGGTTGCTTGGGCGGTGAGTCTCAAAGCACTCATTTATAAAATTACTGCCCATCCTTTATAGAGTGCCATTCCTGCATTTTTGCCTTTCTTTCCAGTATATCAACCTTACACATGTTTAATCTCTTAGGCAAAAAAAGAAATAGAAGAAAAGGGTGAATGGAAACTCCCAACCAAATACAGTGAAGAAGGATTTTACTCTGTGCCATATGAACTCATTCAGGAAGCAGAAAATCACTGTGTGTTGAGCAGTCCACTACCTATTAAGTGTCCTGTAAGACTTATCCATGGCTTAAAGGATGAAGATGTTCCATGGCAGATTTCTATGAAAGTTGCAGAGAATATTGTGAGTGGAGATGTGGATATTATTCTCCGCAAATCTGGCCAACATCGGATGAAAGAGAAAGATGATATCAAAGTTATTGTGTATACTGTGGAAGACTTAATTGATCAGCTAAGTACTTAACATGAATTGTGTTGTATATAAGTTTATATATGGTTGTAGAAGAGAAAAAGAAAATAATTTCAAAAGGGTGACTGGTCAACTAGAACAAGCTGGAGCTTTAAAATTATTTCTTATTTTTTTAATTTATTTTTTTTCTCTGTAAATACAGTTATTTCTTTAATGCTGCATTTGCACAATACAATGTGAAGAAATGCTACTGTTAATTACATTTTACCACATACAAATCATCACTATGCAATATGCATTTCTAATATTTTGTACTCTGATATATTAATGTCAATAAATAATATGCTTTTTCTCTTTGGGTGCAGCGTGACTTATTTTCCTTTTTATACCTTAAATACAAACTATACTGTTCTTCCAACTGATTTGTAAAATATAAGTTTTCTGTGCATGTTAGAATTTTAGCTAAAATTATTTTTTACGTGTGTTTATGTGTATACACATACACATTGGGTATTTTTTAGCATTGGGGAATATTAAAAACTAGGGGTAAGTATGCTCCCTATTGAATTAATTCATATAATGTATTAATTTTTATTTCTATGTTCCTGTTCTGACCAAGCCTTAGCAGAACCAAGAAACAGATTCCTTGTCCCAAAAAACCCCTCTTTATTTAGTTACTGTGAATTCATGGCATTCACACACAGAAAAGTCCAGGCAATAATCCTTCCAAGGGTTAATTGCAAGAACAGACCTTATCAGTCCTTGCATAATTGCAAGATTGAGAGCTTCCAGTCGCAAAGCTGTAAATTAATTCCTAGAAAGAAGTGAAGCAAGAACCACAATAAGCAAATTTTACAAAAGAAATATGGAACTATTTTCTCCCGCAACCACCATTCCCCTTTTGCTTCTATTTATTCCCCAGGAAGGGGCTATTCAGCATCCCAGTGTGTCTTTATTCCCTAGTTGGCCCCTGTTCCTCAGTTCTCTCCTGACACCTCTGTGCATACGCGCATCTGGAACCAGCTTTTCTTCTTCCCCACTTATCTCCAATGGTAACCGGGAAATGTCAGACAGCCTTGGCCCTATCTCTGCTTCTGATGCAGAACATCCAACAGAGCCTTCCCCAGACTCCAGGACTGGCCCAAGTTCCTCCCCAACCACCTCATTGTCCAAGTCTGCCGCCAGTTCCACTGGCAGCTGGTGGAACACAACCGTTCCTACCTTCTTACCTGTATTCAGAACAGTTTGCTTTGAAATACTGGTTCTTTTCAGGAAATAGAAATTTATGAAACAGTTTGGTTACAATTTGCATCGAAGAAGTGACTTTCAATAACAAATTCCTTTGATAACATTACATCCTAAGCAGAATTATTCATACAGATTTCAGTGAAGCTTTCTTCTAAATACATTGCCTGCATAGTGTTAGAAATGTTGCAAAAACATCAAATTGTTGCTTATTAAAACAAGCAAAAGAGAAAAGAATCACATTATTAGTATTTGCTGTTTATTATTTAAGGTTACAGACGATTTTAAGATTTATTTTCCTGTATAATGTGGTTCCAATTTGGACTGGAATGACCTTGCTGGGTGAGACTACCTGATCATTGACAACAATGCATTTCTTGTAAGAAGTTGAATTCTGAGTCATATAGAACAGGGGTCCCCAGCCCCCCGGCAGTGGCCCATACTGGGCTGTGGCCTATTCAGGACCGGGCCACACAAGCAGCAGCCCAGCACATGCACACACAGCTCAACTTGTGCAAGTTGAACTGCGCACGGATATGCATATATGCCCTACTTGTAAATGGTCAAACTCTGTTTTGGACTACTACTACTGGTAGTTTTAAAGTTTGTAATACAAACTTTAAAACTACCATTCGTTCTTAGGAAACATTGTTCAACATTTTTTTTGATTTATTAATTTGATTTATCAATTGCTTACAAGATAATATGTATAAGTATAAAAATAGTTATGAAAACATGGATACATGTAAGAAAATAAAAGAAACAATAGGATAGGGACGGTAGGCACTTTGGTGCGCTTATGCATGCCCCCTACAGACCTCTTAGGAAAGGGATGAGGTCAATAGTAGACATTCAAAGTTTTATTTCTTACAAAAGCTATGTATATGCAAGATTGTTTTTCCTTAATTAAACAGAAAATAAATTCAGGCACCATTAAAAGTCAGCCATAACAGCAGGAGTTTAGTAAATTGCTAACATCCTGTTGTTAATGGCTGACTTTGTATGTTGCAAGACAAACATTGAATCCATTTCTGCTGCAAAACTGAGGTGACATGGATCATGTAATTAAAGATTCAAATATTCAGGAGCTAACTGTATGGCAGTTTGTAGTTATCTTGTTGCTATTGCAAATATAATTACCTAAGCACATAGGTTTTTTTAAGGATTTTAAACTACAGGTAAAACTCGAAAAATTAGAATATTGTACAAAAGTTCATTTATTTCAGTAATGCAACTTAAAAGGTGAAACTAATATATGAGATAGACTCATTACATGCAGATCAAGATAGTTCAAGACATGATTTGTCATAATTATGATGATGTCTTACAGCTCATGAAAACCCCAAATTCACAATCTCAGAAAATTAGAATATTACATGGAATCAATAAAACAAGGATTGCACATAGAATAATATCAGACCTCTGAAAAGTATAAGCATGCATATGTACTCAGTACTGGTTTGGGTCCCTTTTGCAGCAATTACTGCCTCAATGTGGTGTGGCATGGAAGTTATTAGCCTGTGACACTGCTAAGGTGTTATGGAAGACCAGGATGCTTCAATAGCGGCATTCAGCTCTTCTGCATTGTTCAGTCTCATGTCTCTCATCTTTCTCTTGGCAATGCCCCATAGATTATGGGGTTCAGGTCAGGCGAGTTTGCTGGCCAATCAAGCACAGTAATCCCACAGTCATTGAACCAGGTTTTGGTGCTTTTGGCAGTGTGGGCAGGTGCCAAGTCCTGCTGGAAAATGAAGTCAGCATCCCCATAAAGCTTGTCTGCGGAAGGAAGCATGAAGTGTTCCAAAATCTGGTTGGTGGCTGCGTTGACCCTGGACTTAATGAAGCACAGTGGACCAACACCAGCAGATGACATGGCTCCCCAAATCAACACAGACTGTGGAAACTTCACACTGGA
Organism: Pseudonaja textilis; assembly: GCF_049901715.1. NCBI lineage: Eukaryota > Metazoa > Chordata > Lepidosauria > Squamata > Elapidae > Pseudonaja > Pseudonaja textilis. The sequence continues at coordinate 34,432,770 of NC_141996.1, forward strand.
CTTCAAGCATCTTGCAGTGTGTGCCTCTCCATTCTTCCTCCAGACTCTGGGTCCTTGGTTTCCAAATGAGATGCAAAAGTTGCTCTCATCAGAAAAAAGGACTTTGGACCACAGAGCAATAGACCAGTTCTGTTTTTCTTTAGCCCAGGTAAGACGCTTCTGACGTTGTTTGTTATTCAGGAGCGGCTTGACAAGAGGAATATGACATTTGAAGCCCATGTCCAGGATCCATCTGTGTGTGGTAGCTCTTGATGCACTGATGCCAGCCTCAGTCCACTCCTTGTGAAAGTGCCCAACACTTTTGAATGGCCTTTTCCTGACAATCCTCTCCAGGCTGCAGTCACCCCTGTTGCTTGTGCACCTTTTTCTTCCACACTTTTCCCTTCCACATAACTTTCTATTAATGTGCTTTGATGCAGCACTTTGGGAACATCCAACTTCTTTTGCAATTGCCTTTTGAGTCTTTCCCTCCTTATGGAGGGTGTCAATGATGGTTTTCTCCACAACTGTCAGGTCAGCAGTCTTTCTCATGATTGTGATTCCTACTGAACCAGACTGAGGGACCATTTAAAGGCTCAGGAACCCTTTGCAGGTGTTATGGCTTAATGAGCTGATTAGAGTGAGAAACTTTGAGCCTAGAATAGTGAACCTTTCCACAATATTCTAATTTTCTGAGATTGTGGATTTGGGGTTTTCATGAGCTGTAAGCCATAATCATCTCAATTATGACAAATCACGGCTTGAACTATCTTGCTTTGCATGTAATGAGTCTATCTTATATATTAGGTTCACCTTTTAAGTTACATTACTGAAATAAATGAACTTTTGTACAATATTCTAATTTTTTGAGTTTCACCTGTAGTATGAAAGAAGTGGACCTAAATTCATCATAAGTTATTAATCATGAAGTATTGACAAGACTGGAATAGCTTTCAATCTCAAATTTGTTATAAAAAGAAAATTTCTAGCTTAAAACAAAGTCCCAATAGCTTGTTTTCCAGAAATCAAACATTAGCAGGAAATGAGGGCAATACAAAACTAATGATATACAGATCTAATTATTTCAGTATTTTGACGTTGGTTCTATCTTGGCTGTTAAGCAGTAAATTTGAAAGCAGAATCGAGAGCAAGTAATGTCTTCCTTTTTTCTATATGCACAAATACACACAGACATATATAATGCAAAAATGCCTGAAAGCCAAGGATGTTCCTTTCAGCTGAGTGAGCCAGAGAGATGGCCTTTGAAATCTTGTTGCATTCATAGTTACAATTGAATAAATGGCTGTAATTATTTTTTGTACATCCAGTGGTAGGATTCAATTTTTTTTACTACCGATTCTGTGGGTGTGGCTTGGTGGGCGCGGCAGGAAAAAGATACTGTAAAATCTCCAGTCAGAGGACTGGTATTTGCCAGTTCTCTGAACTACTCAAAATTTCCATTACCGGTTCTCCAGAACTGGTCAGAACCTGCTGAATACTACTTCTGTGTACATCTCAACGCTAAAATGTATGAAAGTGACTAGGGGCATTTATTTGCTTATTTAACAAATCTCATTCATCTCCAATTATAGCCTTTGAAAGACCCTTTTAAAAATGTAGAATTATATCAGTAATAAAGAATAGCATTCTGTGATAAAAAAAAGTCACACTTTAAATCACAGCAATAAATATGTAGCAGCTATCATATTTAAGAATATACCCACTGAAATCCTGGTAGAGTCAGTCTTCACCAGATGAACAGTCTCTACCCAGGAATGCACAATCCCAGTCAGATGCTGATCAAAGCAGCAAACCAGCCTTAATGAGTATTTAACTTGTCGTTAAGAATGTTTGCATTATGATAGATTAATTAGCCATATACAAACTTTTATGCTTTTCTGTCATTAATTTCTTTTAACTCCTTTTATAGTTTTGTTTTTGTGTTTTTTTTAAAATTCCTAATTATGTGTTATTTTTCTTATACTGGAATATGACCTATATAAAGATTTTATTGATTGATACTTTGAATTGTACTTACTGGCAACAAATGGAGCACCTGCAATATACAGTATGTTTTCTGGTGAATTATTCTTGCTCAACAGCAAGTAGCTGCATTTAGAATCGGTTGCATTTATTGGAGTTTTCAAACTCCAGCCCAAGTGGAACACAATATTGTCTCCTCCTTAGTAGGGGAAAGAAACCAGGAGGAAGAGGAACCCAACTCTTAGAAGGCTAAGCTTACTTTGCTCATACTATTATTATTACTATTATGGGATTACTGTCAATTTGTCAAATTTGAAAGTTTCAACAGAACCCAATATGCAAGATGTTGGCCCATGTTTTTTATTAGTGTCTCCCTATATGATGTGTCTAGTTCTAAGTGAATATGAATGAATTTATCCTTATGAACAAATTTATCCATAAAACCTCTTGTAAACTTGCTCATGGTGCTTAAACCTGCATTAAGATTGCATAAACTTGCTGGTCATCAAAGACTAGTAACCTTAAATAGTGCCTCAATTCAATATTGCATGGTTTTAGTAAGAACAGGAAAGTACTGAGTTTCACCATCCTTATTATCACAGTGTACATTCAGATGTGGGCTTGTATCTGTGATCACATTCATTGGTAAATAGATATTTATTATGTTGGTTTCTCTACCAAAATTACTCTGGATATCGTAAATCTGAGGCCAGAGAGAAACTATTTGGCTAATTGTACTAGTACTTTTGCCTATTTAGTGTCGAAGAGGTCAACCAGCTATACCTAGAATTGTTCATCAGAAATTGCCCAACTAATTTAATCCAGAACATGCCTAGGGCAGGGCATCTTAATCAATTTTTCCCTTGTGAAATTCAGAAACCAGTAGCGCTAATCACCATCAGCTGTCCAAATTCGATCAAAATTTAAAAACCTAAATCTTGTCAGGGAGAATTCTTTTGAACATCTGAATATGACATTTTGCATTTATCCAGGCAAGCACTACTTTGGAACAAGCTCAGTGGAAAATGGTGGTCTTTTGATCTGACATCAAGGGTTGTTAGAAAACAGAGAATTCAATCGTGTTCATGTCACTTCTAGATGACGCGGTTATAACACCCTGGAAGCATCAAACAGGCTCAAGTCAACTGTTCAAACATTCTTCTGTTATAACACCTCAAAGAGCTTTTTCACAGTTATCTCTGCAATAAGAACAAAGACTATTCTTACAGTAGATTTCCTTAACCACAAAGAATCCTGTAAGTTCACACATAAAAGCTACCAGCCCCAAAATTGGAAGGGGTGATCATGGATAAAATAAAACAACCAACTTTGTCCTCAACAGGTGCATTCTCAAATGGCAAAATAGACAGTGCATATATTATTGTGGAATTACAGTACATTATATCATACCATAACATAAGGCTTAATAAGTTTGCATTTTTGTATTTGAATTTATTAGCAACCCAGCTAAAATGGACTTGAATATATAGTTTGCTAATTACTATACTGTGCATTATATACTTATACTTGGTTCAAATATTTATTTTTATGAATCAATTTATTTCTGCTCTCCAATGAACTTTATCTCATGATTTTTCTTCTGTGTATGTGCACTAATCTATTCAGTTCATCAAAACTGGTAGAAACCCAGATCCATTAGCTTGTCCATCATATGTCAGCTGCTATACTGAAACACCCTGTCTACTATGTAACTTATCGCTTTGGATAGCGAGATGGGTGGTATATAAATTTAATAACTAAATAATAACTTAATAAATATCCAAAAAATATCATGGTTCTTGTAATCATTAAAAAGTGGAGCTAGAAGAGATGTATTATTAGTGTTTAACCTATAGTATCCTGAATGTAGCCATTAGATTCTGGATTCTTTTAGTCTTACTGAAATACTAAAAATATTAAAGATTTGTTGGAGGCTCAGGTTTTTAATAAACTCTGAGTTATCAATCAGTCTGTTATTTGCACTATCTCCATATGTCTACTAAACAGAAGACACTGTCCCAGGGGAGTTGTTCTGAATAGCTACCTTTCTATATTACAAAATGAAAAAACAATGACAAAATAGTAGCAATTTATTATTAAAGAAATTCTTAAGGGGTGCCTATACATACTGAATGTCATTTTGAATAAATCAGTGCAAATATGTGTTTAATTTTTATTCAAGTATATTAAAACGTGGAATTAAAGACAATAAGCAGTATAAATGTCAGGTTTCTTTTAAAAAAAACATGCACGTATCTGTGGCATGTGGCTAGACAGAATAGATGCACAATATTTGCCTGATTCTAAGAACTTTCCATCTTTGAAACAGATAGCTTCTAGCTTCTGTAGTTGTTGCCATGGAAGCTATCAAGAAATTCAAATGAAATGTGCTAAAATCTTGTTTTTGGTGTTTTCTTTAAACTGATTATGAATCATAACAATTGTTTCAATGTGTTCTATTCTAGAATAATGAAAGTTAAACTGTGTGACCGTGTTCATTGGAAATTTTAATTTTTTTATAAATTATTTTTTCTCAAGAACTATTTCATACCCACAGCATGTTGGATACAGGGGAGACAACCTCTAAGAGAAGTAGATTTCAGGCTTTAAAAAATAAAAATAAATCAGTGCACAGTACAGAAGACTGACAGGAAAATGAGGTCACCTACTGAATTTTTCATGCATTCAAGTCCAGGGGAATCTGAGATTTATATAAAGCAGTGAGCTCATTATTTGCATCAGAACTCAATAACAAGGGGGGAGGGAATAACATGGGGAAAAATGTTGACTATCCAAATGTCGAAAGTAGCATGATGAAATCTGCTCTTTTTTTGTTACAGGGACCATGAAGAATTCACATTGAAATTAAAAGGTGTTCTAGGGATTTATATTTATTCAAATGTAAGCTTCCAACTATGCAACTGTGCTTAGCTTTTCAGCCTAAACCATTTGTGTTTTGATGACATTAAAAGGATGGCCCATGAGAGAGAGATGAAAATGTCAGCTTTCTTATCTAGTTTTATTGGTGATGAACAATACCTCTTGGCTGTTTGCAAGTAACTGGGCAAATAAGTTTCTTTGCTGAAGAAAAAAAATCCTCAGACATGCAAAAATTAACATAAAAATACTCTTTTTGTAAAGCTTTTTGTAAGCTTTTTGTAAAAAGGATATTCAAAACAACTTTCTGTCTGAAATGGTGCAGACTTCCAAGGAAAGGCTACATTATTCCTGAAAAAAAACCTGAACTTTTCCAAGAAAGTCTTGACTTAATGTCCTCAAAGAAAAGAACGATCAAAGCAACGTACTGCATCATGCCCCTTCATAGTGATCTGCACACAAAGCTTATGTCACACTAGGGAAAATAATGACCCAACCTTAAAAAGTTAATATTTTTAGGAGTTTAACTTTCTTTCCAAAGAAATACAATCAATGTATAATAACAAATGGTTAAATTCATTCATTATATATCAACTGAGGCTTACTTGGTATAATTTACTGTTCTATCCAAGAAAGCATAATCTCTTGGGCAAGTCCTGAAAAATCCATATTAACTCCATTTGCTTATTAAGTACAGTTCAGCAAATAACAGCTGTGATTTGGCATGAATTTGGAAAGAGTTATAGTGCTTAAGAATTTGAAGCTTTCTGCACTGCATTGCAGATCTACTGGTTTGGGATGGGATGCTGAAAAATCTAGTTTTTTGCTAACATATTTATTTAGAAACGGAAGAATTTTTTTTCCATTTTCAGTGCATCTTTTAACAACTATCAGATTCCAACCTACTCAGCCTCCACATTTCCAGATTTTACATCATTGCTGTAGGTGCAGGATTGTCTTCAGTTCAATAAAATTCCACTGTTGTCTCTGATTCTGAGAGTATTTGAAACAGCTAAGTTCTTGGGCGCTATGACAACGGCTGCAGCATAAGAGCATTGCACAGAATAACAGTCTGACAGCAGCGGAAGTGTGTGCAGAGAAGCTGGTTGCAGCTGATTGAGTTGAATAGGACTCCTTCTCTAGCTATGAGGGAATAGGAGTGCCTCTTTAATAGCTCTTAGCAACGCCCTTGCTTTGACCCTACTCGACTGTGAGGGAAATCAAATCAATACAACCTCCTCTGAACCACAATGCTTCCACAGCAGCAGGACCACGACCAGCAGATCATCACAGCTGCCTTTGTCTCTTCTTAAATTTGATCAAGATTTCCTCCTTTGAATTGGATTTTTGGATACAGTTAATTGCTGAAAAATCTTCACGTGCCTCGCTGAAAGGATCTTTTAAATTGTTCTGTATGAATGCTTTTTATACTTCTGGCTTTGGTGGCTTGCTGTTGTTCATTAAAGAGAGAACTTTGAATTTGCAATGTTAATTTGAAATTTAATTAGCAACTTCTAATGCTGATGGTAATTGTATGTGGAAATTTAAAATATGCACTGTAATAGCAAAAATTCACACACTCTTATGATCATGAGAGCTTGTTTTGGAACACATTTTTAAAAAGGTTCACTCACCTTTTTTAAAGATGCTTTGATGTTATCTTTATCTTTAGTAAGATGCTTAATAATAGTTGATCGATAATTCGTAGCTTTTAAAAGTTAATGTGTTTTTTCTCTCCTTCCTTCCTAGAGATGGCCAATAGAGGACCAAGCTATGGCTTAAGCCGAGAAGTTCAAGAAAAGATTGAACAGAAATATGATCCAGAACTGGAAAGTCGTTTAGTGGATTGGATTATTATGCAATGTGGTGAAAATATAGAGCACCCCCCTCCCGGAAAACAACATTTTCAGAAATGGCTAATGGATGGAATAGTAAGTAATAATCTGATATTACATCTATCAATGTAACATTGTTGAATAATATCATTTGCTCCTAAATTTCTACCATTTCAGAAATATATCAAGTAATCAATTAACTTTAGCATGCATTCCTGACCTCATTAGGTAGCATGTCCTATAAAATCAATAAGTAACAAAGTATTGTTTCAGAGATTACAAAGTATATTTGATTTGTTTAACTTAAGAGCAATTATTATCTCCATCTGTAAACTGCTTTTCTCTAGACTCCAACAAAATAATTAAAACATTGAAGGTGATTGCTCTTATGAGCAGTATGAAAAACAGTGTACAGAGACAGATGGAACAATGGGTATGCAATATGAGGAATATAAATTACAATCTTTGACAGTTAATTACAGATCCTTTACAGACCTGAGCTTTTCCATAATAGCATTATCTTCCTTAAAAATGGGTTAGTTGTGAATATTTGTTTATAAAATGCCACAATTCTGTTTTTTTTCCCAAGGAATAAGCAATTCTAAGTCTTTAAGTGTTAATTTATTCATTTACTGAAAAAGCAGCACAAAGATGCTTTCATTTATATGGAAGACTTGGCAAAATTATTAAATGTAGTGATTGTGTTTTTATCAGCTTACTACTTGATACTACTTACAATTGAGCTAAAGCTGTGTTTTGCTCTTCCATGTGACTATCAGTTGTTATATAATCTGAAGTGACTAATTTGATTTTGCCTGCTTCATTACAGCCATGTATGTTTTATCTGTGGAAGGGGAAGCTTTGCCAAGCATTTTTAATGTGTTTGGCTCAAATGCATCCATAATAAATGCTGTCAGTAGCATACACTTATGTTTGTATTATGTATTTCATTTGAGGAGCAGAGAGCCAGGGGACCCTTTCTAAGTGGCATTAGAATATCTATGTTATAAACAGAGTAATATACACCTACTGTGTTGCCTTTAGTTGGTGGAATTAATTGATTTTGTCTCTTTCAATTCTGCTTTTAATGGTCAATCTCCCAGCTGCTCTGCAAGTTAATAAACAATCTTCATCCCAAGGGAAAAGAACCTATTGCAAGGATCACAGAATCAAAGATGGCTTTCAAACAAATGGAACAAATTTCTCAGTTCTTGAAAGCTGCAGAAATCTATGGAGTACGAACAACAGATATCTTCCAGACAGTAGATTTATGGGAAGGTAGAGACTTATTTATATATGAGGGTGTTGGTTTTTTTACTGTAAAACTGTTTAATCTGCTATTCACTATATATTTCTTTATGAGAAAATTCCCAAATGCCATTACAATTATTTCTGATTTGCATTGCCTTTAAGCACTGTTCTCTCCAGTAATGCCTTATTTTCTCTTGAAATTTATATTGATGCAAGAGTTAATGAAATATTTTGTATTTATATCCAAGTGAAAGATCTGGGTTTTTTTTTACAGAAGAACATCAAAACTAAGAAAATAGAGGTTTTATTATAGCAGATATTTCAGCAAAATAACAACTTATCATTTTAAGGATAGTGAAATGTAATTAGTTTTCATTTAAATGTAAACATAAACCAGTTCTCATTTTCTATATTTAGCTTGGAACAAAGTTAGTAAGTATATCAATACTTTCTGAATTTCATTATCTAATTTTAACCAGTATGTATAGAAAACATGCACAGAAATTTAAAAATGTACATATTAGGAGAAAATCCAAACAGAAATTAATTATATTAGGGGAACCCATTACCAAAATTAATACATTAAGAAAGATGCACATAGAAAGAGTATATACTAGAAGAAATATATAGCTATTTTCTAATAACTTGGTGGGATAATAAATTTGGTGGGAAAAAATCATGATGGGACATTCATAGTATGGGATTTATCCAGTTTCAGATTGGGAAAACATACTTGACAAGTTCACTCATTGATTGTAGTACATGAAATTAATCATTCCATAAATAATAACCACTCTCTTGAATGAAAGAAAACTCAGGGAAAATAGTCTGAAACCTGATGATAATAATGTTTAGACTGAGTTTATATTGGATGAAGTTTCAAATGTGTATATGTTGTCATTTCACCTCTGGAAATGGGCCTTATTCAAGTCGAGTAGTACCTTTATGATTTATGCAAATCCTACAAAAAGGTGTTTTGAAGCACAGCCGAAGTTTCAGCTGGTAGAAAACAACTCTTTTTAAATTGAAAAAGCAGATTAATCTTTTACCAAGTTCTCAAGAATGTTTTAGAAGCTGTTCCTGACTATCCCAATGAGAATGTACAGCATATGCACAGTCACTGCTCCACATTTTGCTCAATAAAAAGGTGAAGTAATTTTATATGCCCCTCTTTTTATTATACTCTGGAATAAAGAACATTCCATGTATGTCTCTTAGCATCAGGAAAGACTTGGTTTAATGGAAATAAAATACTAATATCTATCTGATATTCTGATAACTTAGTCTAGTGCCTAAATTCAGGCCTTTTTTTTCAACAGCTCTCTTCCTAGTATTAGAAGAATCCATATAAATAATAATATGGTCCTTGTAATGATGAATTTGATATTTCCTTATATGTATCCTTTATGAGTATCTGATGGAAGTCATGTATATGAGTCAAAATAAATTCTTGCACTCTCCATTTAAAACAATTGTCCATTCTTATTATATTCGTTTTTCCTCTCCATTTCCTAGTCTAGTCTTGTGCAGCAACTGTAGGAGTTCTGCTTTCCCTTTTATATTTATTTTGTGCTTTAAATTAAATTATGAGCCTGAAGGCTTGCCTAATCCATTTACAGGGACTTTTGTATCTAAAGAACATTTTTTAGATGTGAATTGATAATGATACTCAGGAAACATTGAAAAGCTCCTGCTAAAAGCCCTGCCTGATGTGACTACTGGCTCTGGGGAGAAAAGGATAAAGCAATATTTTCTTTCTATTACTAATCACATCTCAGATGTTTCCAAGAAAAGTTAGGCAGAATAAGAGCCAGTAATCCCCATATCAAAAACTGTCAAGTAATGAGAGATGATTCTGGATTTTGACCAAGAAAAGTGATCTTTACAATTCAAACGGCATTCCTTTGAAGTTTGAATCAGAAACTGAATGAAGGTAGTGAAGCTTTCCCAATTCTACTAATGTCCAGTTGCTTACAGCTGTATTCCCAGAAGAGGAATTCTGGGAACTGTACTGCCCTCTCAGCTGCAGGGCATCAAGTTGGAGGAGGTTTACAAATACCACGACCCTGGGTTACACTGAGATTATCTACTTGGATAGCCATTTACAGACCTCATAGTTTAAATCTGTATTATGCTAAGGTTAGGAATAGGAACAGAGAAACCCAAGCTCTCGTGACATTGACTAGAATATCAGTGTTGTTGTGAAGGAAAAAAAAAGATTAGTACGCTTAAGCACATACCAAATAAAAATACTAAAAAAATCTATAACTAGGTAGTGAGCAAAAACTGTCAAAAATGTTCATCTGATATATCATGTCTTTTCAAGGGTGCAAATAATGAATAATTAAATGTGGATGACAGGGGTAGGAGCACAACAGTAGCTATCTTAATAATCCTTCATGCTAATTAAGACACCAAACTTGTCCCCAAATTGGGAAGCAGGATTTTGTATTGTGATTGTCCCACCAAAGTAATTAAAACAATTCTTGATTATCAAGTCATAGATTGCTTCTTCTGAATTAATAAAACAGTTCTATTCAAATCGGCATGCCTTAAAATTACAGAAGGTGTATGTGTGTGGGAGGGAAAATAGCATACAAAATTGAGTTATTATGTAATACCTTATAAATATTATTTCTACATTTAAAAAAAACAATAAACCTTTGGTTTGCCATGGGGCTGCCTAGTCCCTTAAGAGCCCCTCTGGCCTGTAATAATCCAACATTAAACGACCATCTTAGAATTCCCTGCCTATTGTTTAATTGTTATTATTCTATAATTTTTAAATGTTTAACCCTAATTTAATTTTTCATTTCTAATGTTATTTTTTATACGTTGTTTTATTTATCGGTTATATTATAATGCACAATGCCCAGAGCCACTCTTTAGGGAACGGGTGGTTTAGAAATATGAAATATAAGTAAATAAATCTCATAAAAAGACATGCAACAGAGGTACTTAGAAATAGTACATCAAATTAACACATTAAGTATTTGACCAGAATGTCCAATAGACCTGAGAAGACTATCATTTTCTTTATTAATAGAACTTTAAAAGGTTTTTAAAAGATTCTGTTCATCACTGGCTACATTTTATTTACGTTTTATTTGTTCCATAGATGTTATACGCAATACTGCTAATTACTCAACTTATTTTAAAATTATTTATTTAGCGCATTCCCATTAAATATGTAAATATGTTCATTTTTAACTTGGAAGTTATCATAATATTATAAAATATTAAGAAGGTTGTACTTTCTGGCCCAAAGCCCCTTTTAAGTGAGTTCTGATATTGAAGTCTTTGAGATTTCATTTCCAAGGCTATCATATGACAGTTAAGAAATATTTGTGATTCTTCATTTCCTTCATCTAATGCTAATTGTAAAAAACTAGTAGTTAATTTTTTTAAAAAAACCTTTCACTTCCAATGCAAGCTGGACTAGATACTTCTGTTTTCAAACATCCACACCTACGAACATGGCATAAGACCAAGGACCTGTAGAAAGTTAACCTTCTCCTTCCAGCTTGCCCTTTGCCAAACACTTCTTTCCTTTGTTAGAATATCACATTATCATAAAGCACTGATCTCAGATTTCCTTTTCCAAAACTGGAGCCTTTGTTTTGACTATGACTTTAAAGGGAGTGGCCTAAGATCTATGCTCTGGGATCAGCATCTTTTAATAGACTTAAAGTTACTTTAAAAATTAATGGGAGTAAAAAGGGGGAAAGATGGCTTCTAAATCCTCTCATTGCCTTACGGATGTTACCATTGCATTTTTACTTCATCCATGCAGTCCTCAATAGCTACAAACAGTAATTTTTAAAATGTGGCTTTTAAAAGCAACTTTTAAAAGATGACATTGTCACGAAATTAACAGATGTTCCTTATTACAATGAGCCAGGGCTGTATGACTCACAATCCCCCATTAATGTTAACTTTTCCGTAGTCAATTTAATCACTCTGTCTTTGTTAAGTAAAGATAGTAAAATTAATTCATGCCACTGCTTAGGAACAAAATAAGGACTGCTCTGAAAACAGTGCTGGGCAATTTTTGTAATGATATTACTTGTTAGCATAGGCCATGACAACTTAATAACTGCGGATTCTTTTATGTGATTTTTCATGTTGTCTTGTCACCTAGGGTTTGATATATGGTGTGGCTTTGTGAGTGTAGAGGGAGATTTAACTCATTAGTGTTCAATATTTTGCTGCCGAAATAAAGATTAGCTTTACATATCTAAAGCTTCCTTCAGCAATTCTCAGAGTGTATGTTGTCAATGCAAAGAGTGGTGGTGGCGAGAATGAAAATGAAAATAGCACTGTAGTCCATCATATTGCCTTCTATTTGCAAAGGATGAATTATATGCAAAGGAAAACGTCCTGCTTCTATAGAGATGCATCACATAATTTAAATCTCTGGAATTATAGAGACTGTCCTCTAGAATGTCTATGGAGATTCTCAGTCAGCCGGGTCATAGTTGGCCCAAAGCAGAGGTGGTATTCAGCACGTTCTGGCCAATTCTGGAGAACTGGTAGCGGAAATTTTGAGTAGTTCGGAGAACCTCTGACTGTAGGTTTTACAGCATCCTTCCCCTGCCACGCCCACCAAGCCACGCCCACAGGGCTGATAGTAAAAAAATTTGAATCCCACCACTGGTCCAAAGGTGCTTTTTCAATAGGCAACTGGAGTTTCTGGTTGACTGATGTCTATCTCCATAGACATTTGTCTATCTCCATAGACATTTAGCTATGTATTTTGGGATAAACACCCTTCGAATGGTGCGGGAGTATGAATGGATATCAGAAAATCCAGTTGCCTCTTCAAAAAGTACCTTTGGGATGTCCTCTAGAGTGATACCAGTGTTTTCAATCTGGACATCTCCAGATGTGTGGACTTCCAAAACTCCCAGCTAGCTACATGAGAAGCCCTGTACAGATAGGCACATGAAGCTGACAAGAAAGATAATACATTGAGGCAAAACCAACATTCTTTTGCTTCTATCCTGCAATCTCCCCCACATACATATATGTTCACATTTGTAGTGGGAAAATTGAAGAAGGTTTAAAAGTAATATCAGGAGACTGAAAGAAAAAACAAAGTGGTTGACATAAGAAGAGGCAAGTTAAAATGACCAAAAGCTTGATATATCTATAATAGAGGAAGGCCAATGAGTTATAAAAGACATAGATGAAAACAGCCTGAACTTATGTGGGCTGTATTCCCTCATAATATCATGTTTTGGAGCCTATATGCAGCTTATGCTGGTGAAACTTGCAGCAAGCTATTCATTTATTTCTGGTCATCATATTTTACTTCATTTGTTGGCAGTTAGAATAGGGGGGAAAATCCTAACTCGAGCCCCCAAAAGCTAGTTTGTTCTCCACAAAATTTTGCCAAACCTGATTAGAAAGATATAGTTTATTGAAAAGTATAGCCTCTAGTACAATCTCATAGAGATCAAACATATGGGCAGGTTTCCTAAATCTCCAAAACTTTTTATAGTTATACACTGACAGTCGTGCAGCAGTTTGCAAGCTAAAGGTAGGAAGAGTTCTATCAAGGAAAATTCCCTTGAGACCAAAATAAAAACAGGAAACATAATGTAATAATAAAAGCTCTGGGGATTTTGAGGTTAAACAGGTGTCTACGTAATGCTGCTGTAGTACAACCAAACAATTTAACAAATGAATAATTCTTTTTAGGAAAAGACATGGCTGCCGTGCAAAGGACTCTGATGGCTTTAGGCAGTGAAGCTGTTACAAGGGATGATGGATGCTACAAAGGGGATCCCTCCTGGTTTCACAGGTAAGAAAACATTTATTGTTTCCATTTTCAAACATTGACCTGAAAAACAAATGTACTTGTTTAATGAAAAACAAATCTTAGACAGAAGAAAAATGTATTTTTTTAAAGCACCTTAATTTTTTGCCCTTTTCAGCTGTCAATTAAAGAGCTAATGACCTTTTTAGAAGACCTATTCAAAAATGTTCCATTTATAATAAATGAATTATGCTAATGCAGAATGTTCTACCCAGGAGTGCCTAAATTTCTTCACTTACTGACCTACAGCTGTTGAAAATGAAAAGTATAGAATTCCACTATTTTCAGACAGGAAATATGCAAATCTTTAGTATAAATTATAAATGCATACACAGCTTTTAAAAAAGGGAAAAGAACAAAAGTATCCCAAATCCTTCCCTACTCCAATATGTGATTTTTTTTGGGGGGGGGGGGCGAGAAAGGTAAAGGAGTCCCTGCAGATTTGATTGCACAGGTCATTGCTGACTATAGGGGGCAGTGCTCATATCCATTTCAAGGTCATTGAGCTACCACTGTCTGAAGGCATTTCTGTGGTCATATGGCCAGCATGACATCACGGAGTGCTGTTACCTAATCATCAAAGTGGTACCTATTTATCTATGTGCATTTACTTATTTTGAAACTGCTAGGTTGGCAGCAGCTGGGGCGAGAATGGAAGCTCACTCCATCACATGGTGCTCAAGTCTTGAACTTGGGCTGCCAGCTTTCCAGCTGACAAGCCCAGTGTCTTAACCGCTGAGCCATCGCATTGTCTTCAAGTAATATGGCCCTATATATTTTGTCTTTTCCCTGACAAGCAGATCTCAGCCCTTTGATCTCCAAAACATTAGGCGAGTGCTCAGCTATCAAATGCTTGCCCACCCCAGTATATAATTTGTGTATCAAGAAGTCTTCTCTTGTTTGTGCAGCTAATAGATCAGGTAGTATGTCTTGCTTAAAGTATTTGAGTCATTCTTTCTAGAAATGACTCAGATATCTGTCGAAGTAATTGTCCAAGCATTAACAGAAATACAAAACGTAATTTGCAATTCATTACTAGCTGCTTAGATGGTTCTGAAACTATACTTCCTTAGAATTTTGCTCTACTTCATGATTGTTGATAAAGGTATATATATTTAAGAAAGCTGCTTAACAGATCTGAAGCAATTTTCTCAAACTGATATTTGATACATTTTGTTACATCAACCTCTGGAGAAATAGTGCTTAATCTTGCACGCTCTTGTCTTAGCAAAGCAGAACATCTACTTAAGTGTTTTTCTGGATGGTGGCCAGATAATATAAAACCAACACTATCAAAAAAATGGCTGGCTGATTTTCTATTTGATAATAATATTTCTACTCTTTCTCAAATATGGCTTATCCATATGTAGCAAAATACTAGGTTGGTTTAGTTTTTTTATATTGAGGTGTTGAATGAGGTTACTCCAATACCGGAGTATCCATCCACTATAAATTATTTGATAATAATTTTTATTTTTTTGTTTTGAATGAGGCCATGGCACCTACGAGGTTCCAAGAGGGGACTTTATCATGTGTTGGATGAGGGTGAACAGTTTCCCTAAAATGTCACTGTAATTAATGCTACTTTCAACATGCCATATTGGCTGAGATGCTTTCTATCTCCTTGTGTTTAATATTTTTTTAAAGGAAAAGAAATGCAAGGTAATGCATTTTTTTCAGAGTCCTAACTATTCCTTTTTTCACAGTGGCTAAATATTTTAAATATTTTAAAACAGAATCATTTTCACAGGAAAGCACAGAAGAACCAGCGAGGATTTTCTGAAGAGCAGCTTCGCCAAGGTCAGAATGTCATCGGTCTTCAAATGGGAAGTAACAAGGGAGCATCCCAGTCAGGGATGACAGGATACGGAATGCCAAGACAGATCATATAGTTTAAAACCACCTTTAAACTCTCACTTACTCACTTGGTAGCATGGCCTGACTGAAAAACACATAGCTAGTTAATGTTCATGCTGAGATCTGCTTCTAGGTTTTCTCTCTAAGATTATGTATGTGTGTGTATATGCATATGCATATGTATACACACACACACACACATATATACAATCTTTCGACTGAAATTGTGGATCTGTGTGCTTGTTGCGTGTTAGTTCACATAGCACGCTGACACCATATGATGTTCATTTTTGAACTATGCAAAGACTATTTTTCTGTATTTATTTGCAATTTGTTATTTTCTGTACCCTTGTCTTATTGAACTGCCTATAACTTCCCAGTCCTTTTCTTCTCTACTCTATTCTACTCTCATCTCCTAAAAATAAAATGGGATGAATAACTGGAAAGATTTAGGCTGGATATCTCTTTTGCAGTATCTCTATGCTCTGAAATAAATGTTTTAAAAGGAGAATCATTATGATTTACCATACTTTATAGAAACAATTGAGTTCATTATGATCCTTGTCAAGGATATATGCAGACACACACACACCTAGACAGACACAAAATTTAGCTGATCGAACGTGATTGGGCAAAAGGTGCCCCAGATCAATAAGATTGTAACCTAATGAGGCAGGAAGATCCCCAATCCACGAAAAATCATTCCAGAAAAAACAGTAGCATCAGAGGAAGAATTTGGACAATCAAAACAGGACAGTGGTGGGAAGTATGATGTTTACTGGTTCCAATCATCTTCTGCCTTCAACTGTTGACAGACACTCTTTCACAAGTAGACAAAGGCCTGATCTATTGTAAGGTGTTTTTTTTTCTTAGTATCCCTTTAAACTTTGCTGACTTACGCTGAACCCCACTACAGTACTTTCTCCTGAATACACTTACCAATGTTTACTTAATCAAGTAATATATGATTTGGTTTTTGACATGGAAAAAGCAAAACATTTCATTTAAATCATAACCTTCTCAATCATTATGGGTAAGGGACACATATCCTATGCTTCAATCCAAGTGTCTTCAGGTACCTTTCATTTAAAGTTGAAGGAAATTTCAAATATTAAAATGAATAGGATTTTTGCATAATTTATTCTATATTATTTTGCCATTGAATTCACATGTAGTAGCTTTATTACTATCCACTAAAAGGACTAACCTTTCCCCTCCCCTTCATAAACTAAAATTAAGGATTCATCTTTAAATCAGCATTAGGCTGATTTGCTCAAGGCTTTTAGTTGGAATGGGCTTCTCAAGTTCTTCATTGGTTCTCCAACCATTTTCTATGCCCTCTGGTTTTCTTCTTGTATCAGAAATGCCAAACCTAAGGTGCTGTTATTTGGGGAACAGAGAAACAAATTGTAATGTACACTGCCCAAATGTTTAACATAGTAATTCAAAAAAGAACACACGTACATATGAAAAATACAAAAAATCCTCACCTTATTTGTATTTGACAAGACTCTATTCCATGTAATTCTCCTACTCTCTGTTATCCTTTGTCTACCCAAAATATTAACTACATACAATGAAGTTTGACTATCCGTGGCTTAAATACATTCAGAAAATTATAATGCACTCAGTGGGATTCTGTTTAATAAAACCTGCATCAAGGTTGATTAAAATAAAGAGTTAACTTTTATAGGAGAAATTGGATCTTGACTATTGAGGGAAGATGAGTTCAGAATGCTTTACTATGATTATCTCATTTTATGCTTAGCTTTGTGATTGTTTAAGTTGATGTTACTTGTCTTATCAACTTACCTTCTGTAGCAGTTTTATATTGATGCTCAGGTACTCTCATTGTTTTCTCTGGAAACTGAAAGGATGATGAAGACAAAAATCTCCATTCCAGCAGTACCTTTTCCCAGCCAAGCTAAGGTATGGGATGTGTTTCGCTTTTTGCATCAAGAATATGACTGTTATGGCAACAGGATCAGGACATTTATACCTGTTTCTAATTATTTGTGGCTGTAGGATGCTATCACCTACTTTTTCACTTTTGTCTGCTTTCAGCTCAACGCATCTACAATTATATCAGGCTGGAAATATAATGACCAGAAATTCAAGATATACAGTTAGCCAGTGCACCCCTGGAATAGGTGCTCAGGAATACAATATTAGATTGGTATATCTTTATCAAACCTGACTGATGTTTGATTATAGTTGCTTCTGCTGCTATTAAATGAGTGACAAAAATACCATTAAAGTTCTTCATTCTGATCCTGGTTATACTTTCCCACTCAAAGTAATGTTGGAAAGAAAGTAAAGGAGCCCAGAAATCATCCATCTGTCAATCCATCATTGTGAGATTTTGCTGAAAACTGAATCCAACGGAAGCAAATTTGGTGTAGGAGAGAAGCTGGGAAAAGAAATTATGTCCAAATGTGTACCAAATCTGGCTGGGGACTCTGGAAAAATCTTTTATCATTATCACTATCATCATCATCAACAACAACAACATCTTCATAATACATTAAAAGAAAACCTTTCAGTGCAACAATACAATAGAGGTAGACCACACCTCAAATTCTGTTAAACTGTTTATTCTTAGTCCTCATCCTTTCTTCCTCCTGGCTATGTGACTCAAAAGCTAAGCCTATGTGATTTATCACATGCTGTTCACCACACCACACACATGATGAAATATGGATGGAATGCACACAGACAAATATAATATATTACATGTACCTCCCTTGGCCACTGCTGGTTGTGAAGTTGAAAATAATTCCAAAAGCCATACCTTGAAGCTGGATTGAATTCCACGCACATCAAAGTTTTCTCTTCCCTTCCCAGAACTTAACCCTAACTCTAACTCTAACCTCAGCCCTAACCCTAATGGCTCAACACCATTTATTCATGTCAGTTAACAAATTTAATATAGTTAACTAACCTGTGGAAATATAAGCAGCTCTTTGATAAACTGTTCACTAAGATGAAATATTTCCCTTCTGTTTACCTTTGCCAAAGTAGTTACAAATACCTAAAAACATACTAGACAAGTGTTATCTGCAACATTCGTATTTTATATGCAACATATAAAATTATTGATGAGGAACTTCATTTTAAAGTAGAGCAAAAAAAGATACTCTCGCACTTCTCCTGGGAAGAAGTTTCTTAACTTGTACTCATAGACCCAGTCTTTCTTCTGAGTAAACTAAGAAAGAATTCCTCAAACTGGACTCAGCTCCCGGAGAGAATTTAGACAGTTTTATGTATTTATCTTAGCCATGTGGAACACTTTATCATCACCTTCTGTGATTTTACTTTTTTTTTTAGTAATAACTATTTTTAAAATAGGTGGATAATAACTTTGCTTTGTTTTTCCCTTCAATATCAAAGATAGGGATCTGATTTCAAAGGAAGAAAACTGGCATGTATTTCCCCATCTTGCCACTTTACAGATTTTGCATTGAGTTAAATAAGTTTGAATGTTTCAAGTTGTATTTTGGATTCCCTATGAATTAAAATTCTATTAGGTTATCCTATCTATTTAATTGGTTACCACATTTTAGGTACGGCCAACCAGAGTTCCAATTGAGCATTTGTAATTTCTAGGAAATACTCCCTTAGAAGAAAGTGCTGTGAACGAACTATTGAAAAGTTAGGTTTTTCATTTCCATTGTTGGAACTGTTGGTATTTTAAAAATTTTATCCAGTGTAAGCTCACTATAGCAAGAAAGGTGATCTAAATTTATTTTCTTGTACTTCTAAAAATAAGCAACTCTTAAATATGCTCTGACTTTATTATTGCATAATTTTAAAGGCTCACTAGATTAATACCAATAATGCAAAAATACAATAACTGAAAAGTCCAATTTATAGCAGCCTGGTGTGTGTGTGGCAACAGTTATGAAATAAATGAAATAAATGACAAATATGAGATTTTTATTTGATCAAATATTTTGCAAATCTAGCAGAATAGTCAATTTAGGTTCAATTTCAATATTCTGAGTTTCTTCACAAAATGGATATTTCACTACCACAAACTGAACTGCACAAATATAAGAATTGAGCAATAAATGAGGTTTTGAAACTCTTTTAAAACTTTTACTGCATAGCTTATTAGCAAATGGTTAGCACAGTTTTACTTAGATAATTATTTCACCCATTCTTCCATATGAGTGGATATGGTAATGTTTATGATTAGACATGTGGTTTGTGTCCTCACCACAATATAGTTGTTTGGGGCAATAACCTTGGCTCTCTATGAATGCATCATCTGTGACCTTCAATAATGTTATAAAATAAAGATCCGATCCTATGTTCAAGCAGCAGAAGTAATAGATATAGTTGTGATTAATTTAATGGTATGATATGACCTTTGTTTCTAATTAGATTTGTCTGGCAGGACTCCTTTGCTGGAAATATCTTCCAGATGTTCTTGTAATTTATTAGTTCTAATAGAAAGGATAGTAGCAGAAAATGCATTATGTTTCATAGTTGAGGCCTGTTATATAGCTTTCTCGGATGAATGTTTTCTGTGTAAGCTGACTTGTTAGTGCCATATTTCATAAACAACATGGGTGCATTGGTTGACAAATAAAGCTATCAGGCTTAATCTAAAAATTTCACTTTTGCAAAGCCTGTCATAATGTATTATTCATGAAATATACCTGTTTAAAATTAAATTCTAGAATAAGCATACAATATTTGGGCTATAGACATATGGATGGCCACTATATGGTGGCAAAGGCTATAGCTTTCTATATCAATGGCTGGAATCTAATCAGAAGGAGTCTGGAGGCAACTTTTTCAGCTAACAAATTTTATTTTCATCAGTGCATTCTATGCCTCTGATGAATTGAACTTCAGGTCATAAAAGCTTATATCTTTCAATAAAATTAGTTTTAAAAGGTGCTATGAGACTCCTGATGTTTTGCCATAACAGATTAACACAACTCTCCTACAACTGCTAACATCCAGTGGTTCTCTATATTTTTGCACCAGAGATAAGGTCCTTGACTTATGACCACAATTGAATCCCAAATTTCTGTTACTAAATGAGACAGTTGTTAAGTGATTTTTTTCCCCATTTTATGGCATTTCTTGCCACAGTGGTTAAATGTATCACTGCAATTGTTAAGTTAGTAGCACGTTGTTAGTAGCTGGCTTCCCCATTTACGTTGCTTGTCAGAAAGTGGCAAAAGGGGATCCCATGACCTCAGGACACTGCAACGGTCATAAATATGAGTCACTTGCCAAGGGTTTGAAGTTTGATCACATGACTACAGGCCTGCTCCAACGGTCATAAGTGTGAAAAAGGTTGTAAGTCTGAACTTTTGTTTAGTGTCATCCTAACTTCAAACAGTCACTAAACAAACTGTTGTATGCCAAGGACTGCCTGTATACCCATTCTGAAATGGATAGTAAGTACTCCTATAAATCTAGCAGTGCTGAAGCAATCTCACAAGAGCTCCTTGTTAAATTTTATGGAATTTTGTGACTTGGTTGAAAGCAGAGGTGAACCCCAAACCTAGCACAACAATTAGCTGTCTTGCAGCCAGTAGTGCAGTGGCAGCAATGGAGCTGAAAGAGGCAGTTCTTAAATATTTAGCGGTATACCACTGTTTATAGACAAGTTGCACTAATGCTGCTGCCCCTAGCGTTTCTCAGAACAATGTCTAGATAGATAGATAAAATTCTTTATTGGCCAAGTGTGATTGGACACACAAGGAATTTGTATTGGTGCAAATGCTCTCGATGTACATAAAAGAAAAAAGATAAAAGAAAAGATATGTATGTCAAGAGTCAAGAATCATAAGGTACAACACTTAATAATAGGCATAGGGTACAATAAGCAATCAAATCATACTAGGAAACAGTCAATATAAATCATAAGCATAAAAAAAATCATGTAATTGGTCCACAGCATTTCTTAAGTCTTAAAAACTGTTTTTCAAGACATTTGAGGGAACAGTAACAGAGGTGGTATTCAGCAGGTTCTGACCAGTTCTGGAGAACCGGTAGCGGAAATTTTGAGTAGTTCGGAGAACCGGAAAATACCACCTCTGACTGGCCCTGCTCCCATCTATTCTCTGCTTCCCGAGTCCCAGCTGATTGGCTAGGTCTTCTTTTGTTGACCTGAACAGGAGAACGGAGGTGGAAAGCAAGTTAGTGGGGTGGGGAGGGAATGGAGATTTTACAGTATCCTTCCCCTGCCATGCCCACCAAGCCATGCCATGCCCACCAAGCCATGCCCACAGAACCGATAGTAAAAGAAAAATTGAATCCCACCACTGAACAATAAGGATATAGCACCTTTCCTTTTATAAGCCAGAGATTTAAAGCAGGGGAAGGTGTTCTTTGATGCATAGAGACATATTTAATGGTGCTTGAGAAGTCTTGACACTGCAAGCTGCTCACCTTAGTATTAAGAGAAAAAAAATACTATAGTATGTGAAAGAGTCTCCATAAAGGTATGTTCAACTCCAGCTAACTATATGGATATATTCATGTACATCTATGGAAGTAGCTTGCTTTTGTTCTATTTTAGGATGTTTGTTTGTTTGGATTTCTCATTAGACTTAGATCTAAATAATAATCAGGCCCAGACATGGCAAACTGCTGAGACCTCAATTAGATATTTTTCCTTTGTCTTGTTAATTTGTGTACATCTTTCTCCTCCCCACCCTCCCTAGAGACAGACTTTCTAGGATGGAAAATGTTCATTTAGATGATGTATCAAAAAATGAATTGATAGTACCATGAAAAACTTGCCATGTTTCCACATAGATTGTAAATGTAGAAATATGTAATCTTTTTATACTATTGTAAACTAATTAATGCTTCCATTAAAATAGTTTTACAATTACTTATTCAATTACTATGGGTTATTTTCCCTTTTGGAAATCATGCTTCAGAAAAGAGTAATGTTTGAAATAGGATGAGTTGGCAAATACGCCTTTGAATTCTGTTGCTTGAGGGAGGGAGAGGGAATGAGATAGCATAATTAGAAATCTCAATGCTAGTACAGTATAACTGATATTTACCAAGATTTGGAAATTACTTGACTCCTTTATAAAAGGGACTGAATTCTTCTTCATCTTCAGTTTTCTGAATATGGCAAAGGATAAATTCTGTTTGTTTGCAATTATTTTGATCTTGAGCAATAAGAAATTGAAATGATATCCCAAATCTTAACAGATGTATCAGTTCACTCAATAATATTAGATTTACTTTGAATAGAATGACTGCTAGAGTCCTGCTTCTACATAGGGCTGACAAATAATCAACAAGTCTGAAAGGACAGCAAAAATGGAGTTAAAGTGGCTTCATGTACAGAAACATAACTTCATTTCTATTTCTCCCTTATTTTCATCATGCCACTAAAAAGGATCCTTAAGCATCAACCTTTAATTTTAAGAAAGTAAGCAGCTGAGTTAAAACATTGAGGAACACAGAATTACAAAATAGCAGAGTTGGAAGGGACCTTGGAGGTCTTCTAGTCCAACTCTCTGCTCAAGCAGGAAATCCTATAACATTCTGGACAAATGGCTGTCCAATCTGTTCTTAATAACCTCTACTGGTAGTGATGGAATGCTCACAACTTTTGGCTTTTCCACTAATTAATTGTTCTCATTAACAGGGCATTCTTCCTTAATTCTACACTGGATCTCTCTTTGATAAGCTACCATCTCTTCTTGTGTTGCTCTCAAATGCTTTGGAGAATAGGTTGACCCCCTCCTGCCTACGACAGCCCTTCAAATGTTAGAAAGACTGCTATTATGTCATGCCTAGTCCTTCTTTTTGTTAGATGAACATACTCAGTTCCCGCAACTGTTCATCATATGCTTTAGGCTCCAGTCCCCTAATCATCCTTGTTGTTCTTTTCTGCATGCTTTCTGTATTTTTGTATTCTAGTGACCGAGACTGTATTCCAGTGCAGTATAAAATAGTATTAACACTTCATGTGATTTTGATATTATTCCTCTGTTGATGCAACCTATGACTGCATACTTAAGAGATTGTCCACTAGGACTCCTAGATCCCTTCCACAGTTACCTCTGTTGAGCCCGGTATCATCTATTCCAAGGGTCTTCAAACTTGGCAAGTATAAGACTTGTTGACTTCAGCTTCTAGAATTCCTGAGCTAACATGACTGGAGAAGGAATTCTGGGAGTTGAAGTCCACAAGTCTTAAAACTGTGTTAAAGGCAGTCTCCTTTTGTGCTTTCACTTGTTAAGAATATGAGAGTTTTGAATGAAAGGGTAGAAAGGGTGTGACAGATTGCAAAAATTAAAAGGATAAAATACTGCAATGATTTGTGAAGAGAAAAAGAATTACTAGTAGTGAATTTATCAAAAGAATGCAGAAAAATTTAAAATACTATAATCATAAATATATTCATAATGTAAATATAATTAGAAATAACCAAATCAAAAATTTTAATCTGCCTCTAAGAATTCATTGAGTTATAAAAGCAATCCTGTCTGACTATATGAAGGGCACCACATTTGATCTCTGGGAAATGCTGAGTTGTCCTACTTAAAGCATTATGATTTGTACTCAGATGACTAGAGAATTATGCTAAGCATCTGCATGACTTGGAAAGATTCAGCTTGCTTTACTTCTTATATTCATTATGCAGCAGTTACAAGCAAAGGAACAGTGCCAATGCCAATGCCAAATGGCATTTCAGCAAAATCATAGATTGGTAGGAAAATATTTATTTGCTGAATGAGGAAAAGCTCAAATGTAAGGAAATTTAGCTTAACACCCACAGAAATTAAATATTGATCAGTACTGCCATTTTGAATTGAATATGGAAACAAATGGAAGCCAGTGATGTTGTCAACATCTAACAAAGCAGGTGTTTAGTCTTCTAAACAATTTTGTCTTCTAAACCAGTGATCCCCAACCTTTGCGGCTTGCCACTCAGCTAGGAGGGGCAGACGGCAAACAAACTACACGAGTAGCAAGTCAGTGCGCACACACGCAGTTCAACCTGTGTGAGCTGCAGGCCAGCATGAATGCGCATGCACATGCAGCTCCGCTGCAAGTGGAGCTGCATGTGCATGCGTGCTGGCCCACCACTTGTGTGATTTCAGCTGCGCTTACACATGCCCACTGGGCCGCCTCTCATGCAACCCAGTTCCGAATAGGCAATGGCCTACTAGTACACTGAAGCCTGAGGGTTGGGGACCCCTATTCAAACAAACTACTTAGTCTAGATAATTATAATTGGTACATTGGCCTGAAAAAGCCGGCATGGGGAATTCTAGGAGTTGACGTCCACACATTCAACAACAAAGTTGCCAAGTTTGTGAATTATGAGGCTAAAGAAATCTTTCCGACATTGTACTCACAGAGATGTTAGGTCTCTAATTCTGAGAATCGTTCCAAATGGTTCCCAAACAAATGAAAGATTCGAGATTGGAGCAAGCAAACCTTTATTGATAAAAGGCATTCTTCCTTCTAAGAATTAAATCCATATAGGGAATTTAATCCATATAGGGAATTTAATCCATATAGGGAATATCCATATAGGGAATGTTGTAGTTGAGCAATGAGAGGCTAGACCAGGGCATGGATGCAACAAGACTTTATTGAAACAATAAAGGACTGAACGTGTTAGCCCTGCCTGGAGCAGGCTCACAGCGATCAGCGGCTGGCCGGACCCTGCAGCTGGCTTTTATAGCCGGCCGTCAAGGGAGGCCAGCCAATGAGGGGCAGCAAACGCCCCCGCAGCATGAACGGACCTGGGTGGGGACTTTGGCAAGTTCCAGGGACATAACACCCTTCCCCCAGATGCGAACACGCATAGTCATTTAAATAAGCGGGCGGTCTGTGCTGGCGCCCGAGCGTCGTAACTCCAGTGAGTTACCAAGTGTCTCAGAGTTCAAGGAACCCGGTGGGGTTGGTGATGGGGTGCAGCCTCGCTCTGAGGTTTGCGCAGGTACCGGTGTAGTGCTTCTGGTCGGTGATGTTGTGGCCCGTCTGCTGGTTCAGGTGGCGGACCCATCGAGAAGTCCCGGTCTACTGCCTGCTCCCTTGGTCCGGGTGGTGGTGGCGAAGAGATTCTGGCATGGTCTTCGATGAGAGTTTGGTGTGGCACCTGGGGGTCGACCTGAGCCCACGATCCAACACTGGCGAAGGTACCCTGTCGCTTCCTTAGCTGGTCCAGGTGTCTTCTCCAGATGCGGCCGTCTTCCAGCTGGACTCGGTACGACCTGGGACCGGTGATGGCTACTATCACTCCTGGAATCCACAGTGGGTCTCCGGCATAGTTCCTTGCAAAGACATGTTCCTGCAAGACAAAATCTCTGACCCCCGTCATTGAAGCGAGAGGGGTGTCAGGGCAATAGTGAGGGTGGAGCCTATCCAACACAGTTCTTAGGCATCTACCCATCAGAAGTTCAGCAGGGGATTTGTTGGTGACCATGCAAGGGGTTGAGTGTTGGCTTAGCAAGAAGCGGGAGAGTCTGTGATGCCAATCTTCTTTGCTGAATCTGGCTAACGCTTCTTTTGTGGATCTAACAGCTCTCTCCGCCAGTCCGTTGCTGGCAGGATGGAAGGGGGCCGTGAAGATGTGTCAAATGCCAAGATTTGTGGCAAAACGGCTAAATTCTGTTGAGGCAAACTGGGGGCCATTATCCGAAACTATGGTATCTGGTAGCCCGTGTGTTACGAATAGGCGGGTCAGAGCCTTGGTAACTGCTTGCGTGGTGGTCGTGGATAGTTGGGCCACATCGATCCATTTAGAGTATGAATCTACGACCACCAAGAAGGTTTTGCCGTGTATAGGACCCGCTAAGTCAATGTGTAGCCTTGACCAAGGCGCGTTGGCGCTCTCCCACTTTGTGGGGGTGGTGACTGGAGGGGATGGTCTGGATTCCTGACAGGGTTGGCATGAGCTTACCCACTTGACGATGTCATCATCCAAGCCAGGCCACCAGACGTAGCTCCGAGCCAACGCCTTCATCCGGACGATGCCCGGGTGGCCCTCGTGTAGTGCCTCTAAGACTGGTGTGCGAAGTGAGGCCGGAATGACAACCCAGGTGCCCCACAACAGGCAGCCCTGTATGCTAGACAGTTCCTGTTGACGGGTCTTAAAAGGTGTGAATTCGGCTGCGAGGTTAGAGCCCGGCCACCCCCTCCTCACCCAGTCCAGTACCTGGGCGATGGTTTTGTCCGTCTTGGATTTGGTGGCGATGTCGAGGGCGGTGACAGGAAGGTCGAGCTCGGTGACATCGAAGATGGCATGGACCGGGGCCGGGTCTTCAGCTGGAGCTGGCAGGGGGCAGCAGCTGAGGGCGTCTGCATGGCTTAATGTTTTTCCTGGGCGGTGGATGAGCTTGTACGAATAAGCCGCCAGGAACAAGGTCCACCTCGTCATTCTGGGAGACAACACTTGGGGAGTCTGCTTGTCTCCAGAAAGAAGACCCAGGAGAGGCTTGTGGTCCGTGATTAGCTCGAAGTTGTGGCCAAACAGGAATTCATGAAATTTCTTAACCGCGGCCACTGCGGCTAAAGCCTCCTTGTCGATTTGACTATAGTTACGCTCTGTCGCTGAGAGCATTCTGGAAAAGAAAGCGATTGGTGCCTCGGAGCCGTTGGGTAGTCTATGGCTTAATACGGCGCCAATCCCAAAAGGGGATGCATCCGCGGCTAGTACCAATGGAAGATGTGGGTCAAATTGAATAAGGACCGCATCTGATGTGAGCAGTGATTTGACTGCGCGAAAAGCGGTGTCTTCCTTGTGTCCCCAGTGCCAAGGTGATTTTTTATCTAAGAGCCTGTGTAAAGGCTCTGCTACTGATGCTTTGTGAGGTAGAAATGATGCATAAAAGTTCAATAATCCCAAAAAGGCTTGTAGCTCGGCTTTAGTGGTTGGCGTGGGTGCCTCATGAATTGCCTTGACCTTGGATTCTAGGGGGTGAATGCCTGAGGCGTCAATTCTATAGCCCAGAAAGTCCACCTGTCTAGTGGCAATGGCACATTTCTCCCTTTTTAATTTGAGGCCATGCTGTCTGAACCTGTCTAACACTGCTCTGACTCTCTGGAAGAGTTGGGGCCTGTCCCTGGCCGAGACCAAGATGTCGTCGAAGTAGGGCACTACGCCAGGGAGGCCCTGTAGTATACGCTCCATGAGGGATTGGAAGATGCCCGGGGCAACACTTACGCCAAACTGGAGACGCTTGCACCGGAAGGCACCCCTGTGGGTCACAATGGTCTGCAGTTCGGCTGTTTGGTTGTCAACAGGGAACTGTTGATACGCTTGTGACATGTCCAATTTGGCAAAAATGTTGCCAGGCTCAAAGGTATGCAATAAATGTTGAATGACCGGGACTGGGTATGCGCTAACTTGTAGAAAGCGGTTAATTGTTGTTTTGTAATCTGAACAAATTCTCAGGCTGCCATCCTTTTTAAGGGGTGTGACAATTGGCGTCTCCCATTTGGCGAAGTCTGTCGGCTCAATGACCCCTTGCTTTAATAATTTATCGAGCTCTGCGTCCAGTTTAGGCCGAATGGCGAATGGGACTCTACGCGGTTTCAGCCAGACTGGAACCGCTTGGGGGTCAACTGCAAATGAGATGGGGGTACCATTATAACAGCCTAACTCATCGCTGAATACGTCTGAGTAGTCAGTGAATAAGGAGTCAGTGTCAGAAGCTGAGACAGCATGGACTCCTGTTAACCCTAGGCCGAGGTAGGGGAACCAATCAAGCCCCAGAAGACTAGGGAGGTTGCCGTTAACTACCACTAGAGGCAGGTGGCCTTTGAAAGCTTTAAAATTAACAAGGAACTTGCCTTTGCCGAGTACTGGAATGTCCTTTCCCTGATAATCCCTCAAGGTGATCTGGCACTTCTGGAGCTGGTTTCTGGATAGTCTGGGCTGGATTTTCTTGAGGGTGCTCCAAGAGATGATTGAGAGCGCTGACCCCGTGTCAACCTCCATACGACAAGGTTTACCTTCTAATAAAATGGAGAGTGTTATTTTACTAATAGAGTGACAGGTGTGGTTAGCATGGTAGCAAGTGTGACAATTTAGTACTTGCCTTTGGGGCCCAGAATGGGAAAAGGAAGGAACCTTTTGTGCTGAGTTGTGCGCGGCCTGGCAGACTCTGGCGATGTGGCCTTTTTTGTGGCAATTGTTACAGATGGCACCCTTGAATTTGCACGAAGCTCTCGAGTGAGGTCCGCCACAGGATAGGCACAGGATGATGTGTTTGGGTGCGCTGTTGGTTTCTTGCCTGGCTCCTGCCTGTGGTTGTTTAGCATGGGTGAGGCGGTGGATGTCTGTTTGATCGTTGGGATCATCTTCGTTGACTACCTCTTCTGAATGAACGGTGGCGCAGCTTTGTTTGGGAACGGGACCTTGAATTTCGGTGGCTGACTGGGTTGCCAGTTCTGCTGCCAAGGCTTCCTCGACGGCCTGGGAGAGGTTGAGGTCCTTCCTGGCGAGTAGTCGCCTTTGGAGGTGAAGGTCTTTGACCCCGCAGACGAGCTGGTCGAGGAGCATGTCATCTAGATGTTCCCGAACCCGCAGTGGAGAGCTGCAGTCCTCAAGGCGGCCATATATTGGTTGACGGTTTCCTTTTCAGCTTGCTTCCTCATCCGGAAGGTGAAACGCCTCGCGATCTGTGATGGTCTGGGGGAGTAATGATTGGTGAGAATCTCTAGCAATTCTGCCCAGGGGACATTCTTTAACTCATGTGGAGCAACGAGTGCTGTGGCAGTATCAAAAACGACGGCTCCGCAATAACTGAGGAAGAATGACTTTTTTCTGTGCTCCCCAGCATCAGCCAGACCAATAGCATCGATGTAGTGGTTAAAACGATTCTTGTATGACTCCCACTTTTCTTCATCCGGCTTGAACGGTGGGAAGGCTGGATTGGAGTTCATGATGAGGACTTCTGCAAGTTATGCTGTTGTGAAATCTCTCTGGGACAACAAAATGGCACTTTGTGCTCTTGTCAGGCTAGTGACTACAGCTCTGGAGAGGCTCCACAGAACCTCTCTGCTCTCTCTCTGGGCTAGCAATTGTGGCTAAGCTGCAACGGCTGTTGGCAGCGTTTTGAATTTCGCGCTCCTGGAGAGCGTAGGCGGTAATGGCTAGCCGCCTCTGATAGCGCTTCAAATTTCGCGCCTGCGTAAGCGTCAGTGACTCGGAATAACAGCACCGCGCTGTATTCCGGCAAGAAATCCAAACAACAGCCGTTTGAATTTCGCGCTCTTTTGTGTTGAGCAGCTGCGGCTCGCAGCGCTTCACTTTCCCCTGTAGCTTGCTAACCAAGCGGCTACAGACGCTTATTACTTTCGCTCTTGCTGACCGAGCTCTCCGGCGGCGCGGCTGCGGCTCAGCGGTTTTAGTGATTTCAGCTGTTGCGGATTGCCTCTGGTAGCCATCCCACCTTCGTCGCCAGTGTTGTAGTTGAGCAATGAGAGGCTAGACCAGGGCATGGATGCAACAAGACTTTATTGAAACAATAAAGGACTGAACATGTTAGCCCTGCCTGGAGCAGGCTCACAGCGATCAGCGGTTGGCCGGACCCTGCAGCTGGCTTTTATAGCCGGCCGTCGAGGGAGGCCAGCCAATGAGGGGCAGCAAACGCCCCCGCAGCATGAACGGACCTGGGTGGGGACTTTGGCAAGTTCCAGGGACATAACAGGGAATATTCCAACAAGAGTCTTCAGCCAGTGTATCACTGAATCTTGGCATTGTGTATTTTAGTGATCGCTTCACAGCACTGATACCTGACTCTGCATGCTTGTATTACTGCAACTTGATTTGTGCACAACGATTCAGTTCACCTTATAAAATTTTTAAATTGGCAACAGCTTTTATATGAACATTAAAATATTTGTTCTTTATGTTGAAATTTTTTAACTCTCAAGATCCTTTTATGTTTCTGCATAAATTCTGACTAGGAGAAAGAATTTGGCTATTTATGAGCCACTGTAGAACTGCAAAGTTACCATTTTAAATTCCATGTCCTGCATGTTCACAATAGATTATACTGTGAAAGCAGGCATTCTATGTCACATGAGGAGCCCCTTAAGAATTCGAATCTAAGATTTTTCTGTAGCTTGAGTTCCCAGTGGATTGTCTGCTTTAGATATAAAGATATAAAAGGTATTTTATAAAGAAATGAAGGATTGTTTGTGTCAGGTAAAAATGCACTTTTTAAAAATACATGAAGCAGAGAATGATAATGACTTGTGGTTTTTACTTTCTGAAACTGCAAGACAAATATTAGTTTACACAACTTGATAAACATTTTTAAAAATATGTGCATAAATGATACTTTCTTGTATTATTTTCCTATATTATTTTGTTAATCAAAACTCAAAACAATGCTTTTTTTCTGGTGTGTTTGTATGTTCAAAACCTGATTTAGATATCAGGATTACTGAGAGTATTTTAAATAGTTTCAGATGGCAGCTGTTACTATATGGTAAGTCATTTACATAAAATGGACATCTTTCAGATAGGCTGGGTAGAACACTGTTCATATATTCTGCAAAACCATATTTTTTCAGTCTTGGCATATTGACTAAACTATGTGATTTAATTCATATAACTCATGAAGCCATATCTATGCTTTTATATACCATACCATAAGGCAGGGGTCCCCACCTTGTTCTATGGACCGGCACTGGGCCACCCCATGCCAGAAAGTGGGCTGCACAAACAAGCAAAGCCCCATCAATCAGCAGGATGCAGGTAACATGAGCAACCACATCTTCTCCAGTTCATGAAAAACGTTTCTCCACAGAACCAGGTCCTGGTGCCCAAAAGGTTGGGGGCTGCTTCCATAATGCAACTACTGTAACCTATTGCATCTAAACAAAATCAATTATATGACATTATTGCTTAGTATATATTGTAAGTAATTTTATGCAGTAAACTTTCCAAATTATCAAGTCACAACTCAGTCATGGTAATGCTTACTTTAAAATACACTTAGATTCACTTTGAGATCCAGGAAAGTGTTTTAATATTTCTGAAAGAGACATGGTGGTGCAGTGATTAGGATGCAGTACTGCAGACTATTTCTGCTGATTGATGGCTGCCAGCAGTTCAGCAGTTTGAGTCTCATCAGCTCAAGGTTGACTCAGCCTTCCATCCTTCCGAGGTCGGTAAAAAGAGGACTCAGATTGTTGGGGGCAATATGCTGACTCTATAAAACACTTAGAGAGGGCTGTAAAGTCTAAGTCTAAGTGCTATTGCTACTGCTATTAAAATTAACATAAATGTTGAGGACACTACCTGATGATTAACCAGCCTTTAATCAATGGCTACAACATTTACATTGTTTGTAACTTGAGATAACTTAGCTCCTAGCTTACTCATTTATGAATTTCATTTATGAATACTAATATTACAATGGTAAAATTTGGCATGACAAAGCCATGCAAAAGCCTAAATACTTATGAAATATTTAAGTTCAATTTTATATATCACAGGATGATGATCTTAAAACTGTAATTCCATATGTATTTACTGAAATACCTATCCCCTTAATTTCATAAGGTTTATGCAAACTTAAGTGGGCAGAGGATTATCGTTTATGCCTGTCTGCAGAATGGAGAACTCTTCCTTGACTTTAACTGTTCCATATGATACAATCAAAAATGTACTCTTGATAATCATTCTTTCTCCTGTGTTGGGCATATGGCAGAAGCCCTCCAGAGAAAAAGAGTGAGGGACCAGGTGTTCTGTGAAAAGAAGATCTACCTGTTTGTTATGACAAATGCACATCTAAACAGAAGCATAAAGCTTTTCAGACAGAGCTATGTTGAGACAGAAATACATTACAAGACTTTTTAATTCAATTTAGCTTCAAACCAGGAGTGGGATTCTACTGGTTCAGAGCAGTTCGGGCGAACCCCTTGTTCTGATGATCAGCTGGCTCTGAACTGGTTCGCTGTGACAAGCATGTGGGCCTACCCTCCCACCATTGCTCTTTCCTGTCCTTTATTTCCTTTGTTTAGAACATAGCTGATTCGCGTGGCAGAGTGTTTTGCCGTGTCTCAGCTGTTTTATTCACAGAAGCTGCAGTTGAAGGTAACCATGGGCTTTTTCAAATGCAAAGCACATGTGCAGAGCATGCACTGCACGCATTTGGCAAAAACATGCATGAACATTCCCAGAACCAGTTGTTATACCTGTGGAATCCCACCCCTGTTTCAAACAATACATTATCTTATCCTCCTGGATTTGAATGTTCTGTGTGATTACTCTTCCTTGGGCCATCATATATTTTAAATTATTTGATGAAACTGTAACTAATGAAAGAAGGACAGTAGTGCCATCAGGCCAATGGAAATCACGCATACTCTAGATTCAGTCTGGACCAAGCAGCCGTCACAACATTTGCTTGAATCAAGTGTTTTTATAGCTCTGCCCTGCATCATCTGACATCTGATCAAGGCTTCCTATTTTAGGCCCAAACGAATCCTTGGTCTTACCTCATCCTAAGTATATTAGGGAAAAGAAAAAGTAGGCTACATAAAAAAATTTCTAGTGAGTTTTATTACTGGTGAGTTTTGGTTGAATTGTAACCTGGCAGTTACAATACAGTGGATTCTATTTGAATTCTAGGAAAAAAATATTTCTTAACAATAAGAGCAGTTTGACAGTTCAACCAATTTTCAAAGAAGTGGTAAGGAAATCTTCCTTGGATCTGTTCATATAGAAGCTGGACATTACTCTGTTGCGGATGCTTTAATTTTGACAGAGCTGCAATTTGAATCAGTGAGCTACATGGCCCCTTCAAGCTCTATAATGCTATGTAACAAACCATACTGTTTCATCTCTGGACAGATGCTATATATAGCTGCTTCCCTGAGGAATGATAGATGCAGTGCAGTGATGCTACAAGAGAAGTATTTAAATCTACCCTTAAGCTGTGTCATGCTTGCTAGCCACTGAAGAGATTGCTAATCTGTAGAAAGAAAATCAGTGAGAGTTTTTAGCTGATCATTTGGATGAAGGACTAATTAAATAACCTTTTAGCTAAAAGGAATTGCTCTGTTTCCATGGTTAATAAATTACCAGTGTGAAAGGAAAGGATTATTGGTAACAATAGATGCTAGGGTCAGCTTTCTACATTCATTACAGTTTTAGTAAAGAAATATGCAAGCTGCATTTTCAATTTATGTGAAATCACTTCAGTTTCCAGAACAATTCTGATTGCAACTGCATTAGGATCAGATGCTTGGCTAAAGATTTTTTCTCCTGATAGTTATAAATTGAGTGGGGATCCTTAGGAATATTTTTAAGACTTTAATTCTTAGTATCATATTTTTAAAATACATATAATTAAATCATTTCAACTATCATTTATTTGTTTTAATCTGTTGACAGATGTAATATGCATTAGACGTCCATGAGTGAAGGATATATTTCAAAGTTGAGAAATGTCCCTCAAGAAAAGACATAAAATTTAGATTTGAAGCAGAAACTCAGATTCCAAGTTAGTAGAATAAGCAGCTCGCTTTTAATATTTTGAATAATTAGAGCAATATATATAGCCATTATATGTCCTTAAGAAGAACATATCTAACATTCTCACTATATTTGAAGAATTAGAACTCTGATTATCATGGAAATATGTTTATATTATATTTATCCTTCATCTTGTTTAGAGTTTTATGATTTCTGTAGGTTACCTAACCTAGGGTATCTGTTGCACACTGCAGAAATGAACAACCTTTTTTTGGTCATAGCCATATTCCTTCAGAAGTGGATCAGGACCATATATAACGGGTGATAAACAGGGAGGTTTTTTTTTTTTAATTACCTTTTTTTCTCACGTTTGTTTTCTGACAACATCTTCTGCTCTTTTCAAGCATAAGACTTGGGATGGAACAAATTGTTCTTGCTATACTCTAAACTGATTTCTTGTACACAGATTTTATGGAAAGCTTTTCAATTTAAGCCAAAGGCTCCTTGAAAATAGACCAAAGGACACATGTCTCTCTGGGTTGCAACATATTTAGCTCATTGTGTTAAAGTGAATTCCATGTAGACATACATATGAATTAACCTCAAATAATCTTATATCCAGTGAAATATATAGATTTTTCATGTTACTTCTGGTTATTAATGCTCTTTCCTATTTCTTCTAAAACAAGGATTAATTGATTATGTGTCATCAAATTGTTGTCAACTCCTAGGGTGATCACATGACTAGATTTTTTTAAAAATATAAATAATTTAAACAGTCATTTAGAAAAGTAAAACTAGGCAACCTAATTTGGAATGCAGTGCTGCTTGACAATGCTTTTCTGAATGTTCACTGCAACAGAAGGATAGAAGTGGATGAAATTACCAATGGAAATTCTTGAATGTAAATTGATGCCCTGCTTGTGAATCCACAAAGACACTGTTAGCAGACTTTTCTTCAAGTACAGTTTCTATCAACTTTTCCTGTGGTGCTTTGAGTAAATTTTCTGCAACTGTCAATTTTGTATCTTTTAATGGATGATCAAAGAAGTGACAGATCTATTAACCGTGAAGATCAATTAAGTGTAAGTAAGGAAACATAGAGTACACTGAAATGTTAAGACTGGGTTATATTCATTTGTCATGTTCTAACTTATGGAAGACCTTTATTGGATTGTATAGCCATTGTAAATGCAGTGGATGTCTTTAACTGTAAACAATATTTTCACGTCTTTGTGTTTCCAGAATGATGGGACACAATATTATGGGATGATTGTTTAGAAAATCCAAAATGTATGGAGATATTGAATATAAATAGTTTTAAAAACTAATTAGATTTCTATGTGAGAAAAAGAAGCAAAAGCAAAAGTGAAGCAGTGTATCTAAATATAATCAGCTTTCAACTAGTTGGCATAGTAACCGTTATCCTGAAGAACTAACATGTAATAAAAAAGGAAAAAACAATTTAAATAATTAATTGTGTGGTGGTGCTTAAATTACTTCACTGATGGGGGATGAATTTCATAATACTTAACTATAACTAGTATAAGAAATATATATATATTCATTGTTTTAATGCATAATAGAAAATTATTTGGAATATTAAACCCTAACAGTAACTATATATATCATTGTTTCTTGAGATAGTGAGACAGAAAATGTATGGCTTTGCTCATAGTATAGATAAAATCAAGCATTTTATACATTATACTGAAGTCTAAAAAGCTTAAGGAAAGAGGTTTGATCATAAATAAGTGAAATTTAGATCTATATTTATAACATGGTACAATGCAATAATGTACTTAGATTCTTCTAAGATGAATACTAGTAAGAAGAAGCTAATTATAATGGTATTAATAACTTTTGTTTCTAACTATTCAGGGTTGACAAATTAATTATCTGTTCAGCAAAAAAAAAAAAAAGCAAAAAAACCCATCTCAGATTAATTGTATGAGAATTGTTAAAAAAGTAAACAGCAATTCAACCTCCATCCCAATATGGAATACTATCCACCACAATTGTATTGTTCTTGGAACATGGTGCCCAGATCACATATGATTATTTGTTGGGTATTTTTTTTTGAGAGAGAAAGAGTGATGAATCATATGAAATTTGACTTCACACCTTCTTATCAGGCTAATTGTTGGATTTATCTAAAATCAAGAAGAAATGTTTTCTTTCCCAGGAAAATGAGATCACTCTCTGCCCATCATGCTTTCAAATCTTAACAGAAAAAAATACTAATTTTTTTCTATTTCAATGCTTTATTATAAAGCTATATATTTTCATGTACAGCTAGTAAAACACACCAATTCTACCTTCCTTGTTAGTTGCATCTAAAAATACTTGTATTATGGGTCATGTTTGTAAAACAATGGAAAAAGTCTTCATTTAATGTAATAGAACAAGGAAACTATACCCTTATCTAACAGCCTTAAAACTGAAATGGGAGTTTCTCACCTTCTAAATGTTCTTGAATTCTTCAGGCCTTCAACTTGATCGTTATGTTTGGCAAATACACATGGAATGCAACTGAATACCCCAAAGTTCTCATCTCTGTCTTTCAAATGAAAGCTCTGAACATGCTTACCTTCAAGTGAAAAGTCAACTTTGAAATTAAAAAAAAATTAGCCTTTGTCTTCTTGAAACTCTTTTATTTTCCATTTTAAGGTATCAAATATATCAGTTCAAAGATCAGATTCTGAAGAAAAGTGGGAAAGACTCACAAAAAAACTCAACAAGATATCAAAATCCAAAAGGAAAGCTAAAAGGGACAAGTCTGCCTGGAATTTTCAGAATAAAATAATCTTGTTTACAATAGTTCTCTTCATTATCGGTGTAATAAGTTGGACATTATTGTGGCTTTTTATTGGTGAGTTTTTTCCTACATCGCTCATCTATGCTTTGTATTCCAAAGACTCTTTATCATATTTTCAAATCCTTGACATATGCTAAACTGCTTGAGAAAAGTGTTTATAGGTAATGGGATTTCTTAAATGGTCTCCTTAATGGCAGACCAGATCTGTAGGCTATATAGAAAAATTATCCTGGCAAATCAGTTCTGAACTGTTTATGTAAAAATTATAGTGATGTTTCCATGCAGGTGAAAACAAGCTGAATTCAAAGGAGACT
Organism: Pseudonaja textilis; assembly: GCF_049901715.1. Taxonomy (NCBI): domain Eukaryota; kingdom Metazoa; phylum Chordata; class Lepidosauria; order Squamata; family Elapidae; genus Pseudonaja; species Pseudonaja textilis. Next base: position 34,469,950 of record NC_141996.1, read on the forward strand.
TTACTTTTTTACAATGGTAAACTAAAAAGCTGAAGCAGTAGGTACACAAGCCAGGGAACTCCCTTACAAGGGGGAATGAAATAAAGCTTTCTCTAGTTCTGCTTTAGACAAGCAGCAAGTCACAAGTATAGTTTACAAAAGAGATGCTTTCCGGAGAAATTAGGAAGCTGGGTTCTCTTTGCAGGAGGGTTGTGGATATTATTAAGAAGGTCATGATAGACTTAGTGCTTTTCCAGTTCGTAGAGATCTTTTACTGTCAACTTTTTATTTCCATACGGAAAGAGAAAGAAAAATAGCATATACTCATGTTGCCCATTCTGTTTTACAGTTGAGGCAGAAAACAAAGATGCTTTGTATTTTGTGGGACTATTTCGTGTTGCCAACATTGAATTTCTTCCAGAATATCGTCAGAAAGAATCTAGGGAGTTCCTTTCAGTAGCACAGAATGTGCAACAAGTGGTAAGGAAACCGATATACAATGGCACACCATTTTTATCAGTAAATTTGACAAAATAATTAGCTGGATGCATGCATTCACCAGTTTTTTGTGTTCCAACGAGACAATGAGTAAAGGCCCAGGCTACACTATGCCTTTCTCAGGTTGCTTTGCTGGAGGTTATTATATAAATGAGTTTTTTTCCCCAAAGATGGGGGAAGTCTGTTTCAAATGAATACTGTTTTTGACAGGACAATACCTGCTGCTATTTATCAGTTTTTCTCCAGTCAAGAGAATTTGGAATAGCACAAAGGAAAACGAGAAAGGAGTCCTGATCTCCAATAATGAAAGGGTTATCTATATGATGGATACATTCATGAGTCGATCCCATGGCACAATCTGTCCTGTTCCTAAAATACTGTAGCTATATTGTTTATTTATTTTCAATGTAGCCTCCTTTTCTCTTTTTTAACCTGTTCCTATTTATCCTATGTTAAATATGCACCTGAAAGCCATGGCTGATATCCATCACTCCAGATGTTCTTATATCCGTGAATGTGTTTACATAGGTCAACTTTAGAAAAAAAAATCACTGTATGGCAGTATTTCTCATTTGGAAACCTACATTTGGATCTGTGTTCATTGCCTCATATTATTTTCTTATTAGCAATCCCTGGGTTTTTTACAATTTACTTAGTCTCATGCTACTTAATTGTCCCATTTTGAGTATTTCCCAATGTAGTTTATGGCAGACATGAATCTCATCCAGATTACTGAAGGCCTAATTTACATTGGAGGTCATAGTTCAGATATGCTTTTTGTTTGGGGGACAGGGATAACATGATTGAGGAATGCTCACCATCAATTCCTTTTCATGGTCAAATCACTCCCTGTTGGTACTGGAGTTTTCTGGGGCTACCCTCTGCCTTCAAAAGAAGGATCTATTTGATCATTCTGTCTCAGGCACTTGATTGCCTTTGTTGGTGTCCCTGAAGCTCTATAGTAAAGTTTAACTGAGGCTTTAGTTGTTGCTTGGAATGAGAAGGCAACAGCACAGCAGCCTTGGATTGGATTGTGCCTGTGCAGACTCTGTAGCCTATGCGCATTGATCCTGGAGGGGGCCTGGTTTTCAAAGGAAGTTTGGGAGATAAAATGGCACTAGAGCACTACTGAAGGAAAACAAAGAGAAAATCCAACTAAATACAGGTAAGAACCCTTTACTGTTAAGGAATACCCTGTGTCAAGAAGAGTAAAGAGTAAAACCTAAGTATTTTTTCCTCTCTGATTACCTTCACAGATAAGTTTCTTATGACTCTAGTTAAGGTGACTTGTCTCCTGGGACAGGAAGAGCCAACGAAATTGTTATCAGAGTCTCTTTGAGGACTGTGTAAGTCCCATGAAACTGACTGAGAAATAGCTCTTTTGTTATCTGTGAAGAATCTGAGGTTACTAAAATGCAGTCCTTGGGCTTTGAGTTCTGACATTTATGTTTTAGATTCATGTCCCTTCTGGTTAATCAAGGCTCCTCAGAGACAGCACATGGTGGGATACATGTGGTGGTAAGTGCTTGCTTGACGGAGGGGATTGTTTTATCACTTTTGAAGAAATGGTGATCTACCCCTCTCCCCAAGAAGCTACTGCTGGATACAACAGAGTTGGATAAATTCCATCCAGTCTCCAAATTTCTCCTTTGTGGGAAAGTTACTGCAAAACTGGTGAAGTTACAGCTGTAGAGGATCCCTGGAGGAAGCAAATTATTTGGATCCCTTTTGGTGGGACTGCGGTTGCTGGATCTCATTTCTTTTTCTACTGGTTGCAGCAGACCAAGGCTTAAGCACCCCCCTGCCTCTCATCCTACAAGCCAGGATAGGATTGTTTTCGGCAACGGGACCGAAGGCTCAGATCTCAGATCCTGGCTCAGATCTCAGATCCTGAATTCCCCAGCTGCCAAAAACCACGTCGTTCCTTCGAGATTCTCCGCTTGAATTCCCAGGATGTCCATCAGATACTACACAACAAGTTTGTGGTCATCTTGGGAGACTCAATCCAGCGATTGGTCTACAAGGATCTCATTCAGTTGCTCCAGAGTGACTCCTTACTCACTTTGTCATAAATGAAGTTTAAGGGGGAATTCAGTTTTGAAAATGACCACTTAATTGAAGGCATTGTGCTGGACAGCCTACCCAATGGAATCCGTTATCGGGAAGTGCACCAATATCACACCCGTTATCACCTCGTCCTCTTCTACTTCCTGACGTGGATCTACTCAGAATATTTTGAAAGCATCCTGGAGGATTTCCGGGTTGGCCCACAGCCAGATGTTTTGATCCTCAATTCTTGCATTTGGGATGTTTCCAGATATGGCCTGTCTTCCATGATGGAATACCGCAGAAATTTGGAGATAGCCTTCAACAACTTGGACGCTGACTTCCCTCCTTCCTGTTTGGTCATCTGGAACATGACCATACCTCTAGGCCCCAGGATCAAAGGTGGCTTCCTTATACCAGAGCTGCAGCACCTGAGCCAAACTCTCCGCCAGGACATCATCAAAGGCAACTTCCATGGGGCCACCCTGGCCGACCTCCACCTCTTTGACGTGGTGGACCTCCACTTCCGCTTTGATGTGGGGAGCCATGCCAAGCATGGGATCCACTGGAACAATGTGGTGCATCGCCGGATCACCAACCTTCTCCTGACCCATCTGGCCGATGCCTGGGGGTGTGTGGCAATCCCAGAGAAGAATCCCTGGGGGGAACAAAGGCAGGCCATCGGATTCCAAGCTGCCCCCGAGGACATTATAGAATACGGCAAAAGGTGCAGGTGGGATAAGGAAGACACCAAAGGCTTCCAGGAGCATCCCATGCCCACAACTGGATGGCTCTACAAAGAACATCAAGTGACCTTTGCTGACCGTTTTGAAGCCGCCTGGCATTACCCACAGCACCCCAGTTTCTATGACAACTTTTTACTTGTTCCCAACAATGCGGGGTCACCAGCGCCTTTCTCTCAGGATCCCTTTTCATTATGTACTAGATCAGGTTGAGAAGATATCAGTTGCACTTGTCAATGATCTTTTATGGTGTCAGGATTTTTGTGATATACCCATCCTGACCCATCTGGATTTCTTTTGATAGGATTACTCATTGTATCATTCTGAACAGCATAGGGGGTTGGGAATGAAAGGGAGGCATGGTTGTAAGATATTCTCCTATTTCTTTTGAAAACAGTTCCAGTTGGTATCAAGAAGGTGAAGTTATAGACTCCATAGTATTTCAGAGAGTACTTTCTTTCCCTACCCCTATTTAACATATACATGAAACCAATAGGCAACTAGTTTTGAAGGATAATTGAAAGATTCACTAACACAGCAATAATTGTAATTATTATTACTTATTAAAATATGTAATTTCTGGATACTACTTTAGAATTAAACAGTTTGCTGAACCCATGTGAACTAGACCACGGACACTCCAAGAAGAAATACATAGTTGTAAAAAGTGTACATCTCTCTCTGAATAACTCTGGATAAGCTTCCATTTTTAACTAGTGAAAAATAATGGAAAATAGCTTTATTGTAACTTTATTTTTGGATTAACTTATTGTCATGCTTTTTTCCTGAAGTAGTTTTTTTATTGTAGAGAATCCTGAGTGTTTCTGGAAACTCTTAAGTTGTACAAAATTGCAACTGGCTGAAGATGCTATCTGTCTGAAGAAATGACTCTTGGACTAAAATTTAATTAATAATGGATTCCCACTTCATTTCCATTAAATCACGAACTTTTATTTTATTTTAGGCTGGTACAACTTCATTTGGCTTTCCAAATATAGATTTAAGTCACATATAATTAAAAGTTGGCAGAGGAGGGTGGCAGCTTTTACAACCAGGCAAACAAAAGCTGTGATAAGGGTTGTTCTTTACTTTCATAAATGAATTCAGTACATTGTTATAAAAATATTTAATTATTCTTAGAAATCATCACTAATTTTTGTTAAGTATCTACAGTTTAGACTATTCTCAGTAAAATTAAATTGATTTCATGCAAGACAGTCAAACAAGTCTGTAAATGTTCTCTTTCAGATGAATCTGGTGTATACTAAATCTGCTTTCTCAAAATTTTACAAGCAATCCATTGTCTCTGATGTCAGGTGGGACACAATTTATAGTTTGTTTTTTATCCTGTAATGATAAATACATTTTATCTTGTTGCAAGTCAAGTTATCTTGTAAGTCAAGCACAACCTTATAAAATGATTGAATGCCAGCATAAATGTTTCCACCCAGTTAATACATTGTATATTTCAAAAGCTATTAGCATTTACTTTGAATAATGATAGGAGGTTAAATCTTTTAAGTTTATCAGTTTTTTATGTAAGCCAATAAAGTTCTGGGTGGATATCACATATAAAGTCCTAAGTAGCTTGGCATTCAGATAAATACAGGACATTTCTCCTGTCTAACTTTAGCCTGGTATATGCATTGCTAGTGTCCTGAAAATATCTAGATGATTCCAGTAGTGGGATTCAATTTTTTTTACTTCTGCTTCTGTGGGCGTGGCTTGCTGAACATGGCAGGGGAAGGTTACTGCAAAATCTCCATTTCTAACCTCCTTTCCAGCTCCGTTCTCCTGTGCAAGACAACTAAAGAAGACCCAGCCAATCAGCTGGGACTCGGGAGGCAGAGAATAGATGGGGGCGGGGCCAGTCAGAGGTAGTATTTGCCAGTTCTCTGAACTACTCAAAATTTCCGCTACCAGTTCTCCAGAACTGGTCAAAACATGCTGAATACCACCTCTGGCTGATTCCCAATTTCTGTGACATGATAAAACAGTGGCCCCAAAGTTATACTTATCAATGGCAGCTCACACAGGATACATTGCTCCTTGACATTTGTTGGGGCCTCATTTTGCTCCACATTACAAGGTTTTTAAAACTGTATTATCCTGAGGAACATTCAGTCCAGAAGATAGACCTGGACTTCCTCAGTGGATAATCTTTGTTAATTTAGTAAATTAGTTTTATTCCTTATTTTCTTTGTTTGGAAATTGCCTCAGGCCCTTAAAAATAGGATTATACAAGCCACCATATAAATCAATTAAATAAATACAATTTGTTTTGTACTGATTTCAGCAATAACAACAATGGGGGACTTCTTGTCCATTTCTGGATTGTATTTGTGGTACCACAGGCAAAAGGCCAAGTATTTTGTGAAGACTGTGTTGCAGCTATTTTAAGAAATTCAATTCATACAAGCATCACCAATCGAACCTCAGTAGGGAGTCTTCAAGGCCTTGCGGTGGATATGGATTCCATTGTGCTCAATGGTTGGTATTTCTTTTTTCTTTTTAATAAAATTTTATTTGGGTTTTCACACATATAAAATACAAGTAAAACATCTTTTTTGAAAATAGCATGGTCCCAGGTTGAACTTCTTTATACATACACAAAACTCAATTTCGTGTATCCCTGGGGGATCGCTCCTGGCGCCAGAAAAGGTGTTCAAAGACCGCAACAGTCTTCTTCACCTCCATTCGCCCTGTCCTGCCACCGGAAGCCCCATTTTACATTTTCTATATAGTTTTTCCCCTCTTTTAATTTTCTCAATTTTATTTTGATTATCTCATCTCAATTCAAATCATTATATTTATACTTTTGTCTGTTCTGTTTCAATTTCATATTATCTTTTCTCATTAAACAAATTTTCTCCTGTAGTTACTAATTGGAGTATGACACCTTTATATCTTTTAATTACATCCATTCAACTCTTATTTAAACTTCAATATATACCTTAAGGTTATGACCTTCAATATAATACATAATACATAACTTCCAATCAAATTCTGCTTGGTACATTCTTACAATACACACTATATTCTTTAAAAAGAAAAAAGAAAGATTGTAAATATATGTAATTATAAACCTTCATTCCATTCCAGTTCAGTTCTATCATTAATAATCATTAAAATCTTAACATCTTTAACACTTCTTTTCAATTAAATATCATACTTCCTTAAAAACACATATAATCTCCATAATTAATTTTCCCTTATTTCTCTTCACATATGTTTTATAAATCATTAAATATACCTTTTGTTACATTTATTTATTGACAAGCATTCCACTGAATTACAATAGCTATTTTATCTGACATTTTAATCATACACTGTTTCATATTTTCTAAAATTATTTCTATTTCTAATATAACAATACTATCTTATGTACCTTTGCAGAATCCCTTTTTCCATTAAGTTTTCACCCATTAAATAGGCCCTGTTTCTCTATATTTTGCTTCTGTCCTTTATAACTTCTTTCTTTCTTTCTTCCCTCTCTTCTTCTCCCTCCCCTTTTTATCCACTTGTCTCTCTACTTCTAATTCTCTCTTCTGCATTTCCCTCTTCTGTTGCTTTCTGATTTTATACTTATTTTTCACTCTATTTTGGGGGGAGTTGTTTTTCCCAATCTAAGATTACTTGTTCATTAAAGATGGCTTCTTCTTTGTCCCAATCTTCTTGTTCTGCAGGCATTTCTTGTCGTTTCTCATAATTCCAAATCTCCATTTCTAAAAACTGAAAAACGAAGCCAAAAGAACCTCTCCCTTCTTGTGCATCTTCTTTGTACTTTTTAAATTCCATTTTCAGTTCTTCTAAAAGTGGAGCCATTTTAAGCAGCTTTAAACAACCATCCAATTGATTTTAGTCATTCAAAACAATAACCAAGAATCCAGAAATCATCAGGTAATCCAGACAGTCCTGAGTTATATCTCCTTATTTCTTTTTCAGCTTTCTCTTCCTGGGGTTTTTGTTGTGATATTTCAGTTAGAATGTGTTTTTTGGAAGTCTTGTTGAGATTTTGCTGTAAGTTCTTTTTTAATTCCAGGCAGTCTCCTCCCTTCCAGATCCTACCCTTTTATTCTTTTTCTCTCCTTTGCTGTTGGTTGGTTGCTATTTCTAAATCAAGAATTTGTATGTAGTGTCCATTGTATCTGAAGATTTCCTTTTTCTGAGTGCACAACAGTTTTATTCATGGATTGATGGGAACACAAATATGCATGAAAATCATAAATTCAGAGGAATAAAAATTTCAGCCTGCTTCTTAACTTTAAATTATTATGAACATTTATGGCTGTTACTCAAAACAGATCTGATAAGTCTCCTAGATACTTAAACATGTGTAACTGAAGGCTCACTTTTGTTTCAAAAATATAATACTGCTGAAAAATTTGCTGCTAAATATTAGCTGCCAAATCTTGAGAGCTTTTGAAGATTACAGACATTGAGCTTGTTTTGTATGCATTGCCCACTTATCTTCTGATGAAAAGAACTTCCCTTTTTCCAGAGATGATAAATAAATAATTTGTTATGCAAGAACAACTACTCTTCACAGTTGCACAAGAATTCACTTACTGCAATATATATTCTTTTTAGCCAGCAAATTTTAAAAAAATAGTCTGTGTATTTTTCCTGTTTCCTGGGAATTTTAAAAATTACTAAGAAATATTTTCCAACTCTTATCTTAAAACTTATAAATGAGAAAAGAAAGACAATGTATTTCAGAATAGAAATACAAATAATTAATTACAGATCTCTTTGACATCAGTACTTGGAAATATTTTAAAACAGATATAAAAGTTTTAAAGCAAATTGAAAACAATGTAGTAACTATCATAAATGAGCATGCTTTGTCAACAATACATCTGCTTTTGAGTGGATAACTCTCTTAGTTGGTTCTGGGTATAGTGTGTATATACTATATCTTGATTTCATGAAAGAATTTTAAAAGTCACTGTAACATTTTGATTATCAAACTAGTTAACTGGAAATCCTATCTCAATGGACCAGTGGACAAATGTCACAATATTGGGTCTGGGCCCTGTAATCTTTAATAATTAGCAAAAACAGGTTGCATAATAAATTAGGTACAGATAGTACCATAAACATAGAAATAATCATGACTGCCTATAGAAATGGGCTAAAAATAAACCAATAGAATTTAACAGCATCAAATGGAAAATGCTTCACTTTTTAAGAATTTTTTTTTAGAAGAAAGCAAAGACATTTTTTAGAATGAACCAATATTGTTATGTCCTGAGGACTCAAGGAGTTCTCACTCAGGTCCACTCACTTGTGTGGGCGTTATTCCCCCATTCCCATTGGTCAGTTCTCCCCAGCAGCCAGCTATAAAAGCAGGCTGCGGGGTCCAACTGGCTGCTGATTGCTGCGAGCCAGTTCCAGGCTTGGCAAGCACGGTCAGCCCTTTATTTGTAAATAAAGTACTGTTGCACTCATGCTCTGGTTCAGCCTCTCATTGCTCAAACTTAACACTGGCGACGAGGATGGGATGGCTACCAGAAGCACCTTGCAACCGCTGAGTCACTAGCCACCGATCTACAGCCCAGAGAGAGCGATCGGCTGGCAACAAGGGAAACGCTGATCCGCAGCCAGAGAGAGCGGTCAGCTAGCGAAACGAGCGATCAAAAAGAGCAAACGCAGATCCGCAGCCAGAGAAAGCGGTCTGAGTCAAATAGTTAGAAGCGTCTGTAGCCGCTTGTTAGCCTCGCTACGGGAAAGTGAAGCGCTGCGAGCCGCAGCCGCTCTGCATTTGGCGCGAAATTCAAACGGGTGTCATTTGAATTTCGAGCCAGTAGGAATCACAGCACAGCGCTGTAGAGAGTCACTAACGCCCACTTTTTTTTGGCGCGAATCAAGACACCTCCAACGGCTAGCAGCCAACGTGGTAACCCAGAGAGAGAGAAAGAGAGGGTAGCAAAAAAACCTCTCCAGAGCTGATATCACTAGTAACTCACGAGCGTTCGTAGTCCCAGAGAGATTTCTCCCGCAGGTAGCCCAGCCGTTCCAGCACCATGAGTTCCAATCCAGTATTCCCGGCGTTTAAACCAGACGAAGAGAAGTGGGAATCGTATAAGAACCGTTTCAATCATTACATCGATGCGGTCGGCCTGTCGGATGCGGGAGAGCATCGGAAAAATCCTATTTCCTAATCTACTGCGGAGCCACCGTTACGATACCGCTGCAGCACTCGTGGCGCCGAGAGAATTAAAAACGTTCCGTGGTCCGAGTTGCTTGAGATCCTCACAAACCACTATGCTCCCAGGCCTTCACAAATCGCCAGGAGGTTCACGTTCCGAATGAGGAAGCAATCAAGTAAGGAGACCATCAACCAATATATGGCCGCCCTCAGAACAGCAGCCCTGCACTGCGGGTTTGGAACATACCTGGAGGACATGCTCCTCGATCAATTGGTTTGTGGGGTCAAGGATCTCAACCTACAGAGGCGACTGCTAGCTAAAAAGACCTCAACCTCGCGCAAGCGGTAGAGGAGGCCCTAGCAGCCGAGCTAGCTACGAACTCAGCCACCGAAATTCAGGGCCCAAGCGCCAAGCTAGCAGCGTTCCCAGTCCATTCCGAAGAGGTGGAAGCGGAGGAAGGCCACAACGATGAGAACGATGTCCATCGCCTCACCAATGACAGACGGTCGCAGGTAGGGGCCAAACAAGAATACACCGGTCCACCCAAGCACATCACCCTGTGCCTAGCCTGTGGGGGATCACATCAAAGGGCCACCTGCAAGTTTAAAGGAGCCGTTTGCAACAACTGCCATAAGAGGGGCACATTGCGAGAGTCTGCCAAGCCCCCAAAGCGCTGCACAAAGACCCCCGTCCTCGCACTCGGGACCACAGAGGCAAGTATTAAACTGTCGCACGCACCGCCTTGCCAGGCGTACTTGCCACTCTGTTAGTAAAATTTCTCTCTCCGTTTCCCTAGAAGGTAAACCGTGCCACATGGAGGTTGACACAGGGTCAGCGCTCTCAATAATCTCGTGGAACACCCTCAAGAGACTCCACCCCAGCCTATCTACTACCCGGCTGCAGAGATGCCAGTTCGGTCTGAAGGACTACCAGGGGAAGGCCATTCCGTGATCGGCAGAGGCAAGTTCTTTGTCAGTTTTAGAGCTTTTAAAGGCCACCTACCTCTAGTGGTAGTTAACGGCAATCTACCCACCTTATTGGGGCTCGATTGGTTTCCCCACCTCGGCCTAGGGTTAACAGGAGTCCATGCTGTCTCAACCTCAGACACTGACTCCTTATTCGCTGACTACGCAGATGTGTTCAGCGAGGAGCTGGGGTGTTATAATGGAACCCCCATCTCGTTCACCGTTGACCCCCAGGCAGTCCCAATCAGATTAAAACCACGTAGAGTTCCATTTGCTATTCGACCAAAACTAGACGCTGAATTGGATAAACTACTAAAACAAGGGGTCATTGAGCCAACAGATTTCGCCAAGTGGGAGACGCCCATTGTCACACCCTCAAAAAGATGGTAGCCTGAGAATTTGCTCGGACTACAAGACAACAATCAATAAATATTTACAAGTTAGCGCCTATCCCGTGCCCGTCATTCAGCACTTATTGCACACATTCGAACCGGGCAGTATTTTTGCTAAATTGGACATGTCTCAAGCATATCAACAGTTCCCTGTTGATAACCAAACAGCGGAACTTCAGACCATCGTCACTCACAGGGGTGCCTTCCATGCAAGCGTCTCCAATTTGGCGTAAGTGTTGCCCCGGTATTTTTCAATCCCTCATGGAGCGGATTTTACAGGGCCTCCTGGTGTAGTACCCTACTTGACGACATCTTGGTCTCGGCCAGGGACAGACCCCAACTCTTCCAGAGAGTGCGAGCAGTGTTAGAGAGGTTCAGACAGCATGGCCTCAAGTTAAAAAAAGAAAATGCGCCATTGCCACTAGACAGGTGGACTTTCTGGGTTATAAAATTGACGCCTCTGGCATTCACCCCCTGGAGTCCAAGGTCAGGCGATCCACGAAGCTCCCACACCGACCTCCAAAACGGAGCTACAAGCTTTCTTGGGACTCCTAAACTTTTATGCATCCTTTTGCCCCATAAAGCCTCAGTAGCCGAACCCCTACACAGATTACTAGACAAAAAGTCACCGTGGCACTGGGGGCACAAAGAAGACCAGGCGTTTAACGCTGTCAAATCACTACTTACGTCAGAGGCAGTGCTCATCCAATTCGACCCCAACCTTCCTTTAGTACTGGCAGCAGACGCATCCCCTTTTGGAATTGGGGCGGTCCTTAGTCACCGACTCGCCAATGGCGCCGAGGCCCCCATCGCCTTTTTCTCCAGGACGCTCTCGGCCACGGAGCGAAATTACAGCCAAATAGACAAGGAAGCCCTAGCAGCTGTTGCAGCCGTGAAAAAGTTTCACGAATTCCTTTTTGGCCACTTCTTCGAACTGGTCACCGACCATAAGCCCCTCCTGGGCCTACTGGCCGGCGACAAACAGACACCTCAAGTCCTCTCCCCTAGGATGACAAGGTGGACGCTTTTCCTAGCGGCCTACTCATACAAACTTATCCACCGCCCGGGCAAAACTCTATCCCACGCTGACGCACTCAGTCGCTGCCCCTTACCCGCTCCGGCTGAAGACCCAGCTCCTGTCAATGCCATTTTTGAAATCACCCAGTTGGACCTGCCCATCACCACCCTTGACATCGCCGCCAAAACCAAGGCAGACCAAACGCTCGCCCAGGTGCTCGACTGGGTGAGGAGGGGGTGGCCGGGAGGCAATGTTGATAACAAATTCGCACCCTTTAAGACTCGCATGAGGAGCTGTCCAGTTTGCAGGGTTGTCTACTGTGGGGCACTCGAGTGGTCATTCCGACCTCGCTGCGTACCCGAGTCCTGGAGGCGTTGCACGAGGGACACCCCGGCATTGTGAGAATGAAGGCGTTGGCACGCAGCTACGTGTGGTGGCCGGATCTAGACGAGGACATTGTCAATTGGGTAAGTTCCTGCAGCATTTGCCAGGAATCCCATCCTGCTCCCCCATCGCCACCCCTACCAGATGGGAGAGCGCCAGCGCCCTTGGTCTAGAATCCATATCGATCTGGCCGGCCCGTGCATGGAAAGATGTTCCTAGTGGTCGTGGGACGCTTATTCCAAGTGGATAGACGTGGCGCAGCTATCCACGACCACCACACTAGCAATCACCAACGTGTTAACGCGCCTGTTCGTTACCCATGGACTACCCGACTCCTTGGTCTCCGATAATGGCCCACAGTTCGCATCAGTAGAATTCAGCCGTTTGAAGCCAACCTAGGCATTCGCCACATTTTAACAGCCCCATTTCACCCTGCGAGTAATGGGTTGGCTGAAAGGGCCGCCAGGACCACCAAAGAGGCCCTCGCTAGGTTTGGCAGAGATGACTGGCACCACAAACTCTCACGGTTCCTGATGAGCCAGCACTCAACCCCTGTGCAGTCACCAATAAGTCCCCAGCGGAACTTCTGATGGGCCGGCGCCTGAGGACTGTATTAGATAGACTGCACCCACAATACTGCCCTGACTCTCCCCTCGCTTCCACTTCGGGGTTAGACATTTTATGTTACAGGAGCCGATATTCGCAAGGAATTTCGCTGGGGACCCACTTTGGATTCCGGCGAGGTCATCGCCGCCACCGGGCCGAGATCATATAGAGTCAGGCTGGAGGATGGTCGCGTCTGGAGGAGACACATAGACCAACTCAGAAGGCGCCTCAGCAACCTCGCAAACAAGAATCCAGAGTCTCCAGTCGAAGGGGAACCGTCCCATCCGCCACCCAGCCACATCGCACCCAGTGACCAGTCTGCGCCAGCGGTCGCCCGTCAGCCCAAACCCGGACAACAGCGCCCAGAGAGTTGATCAACCGGATCCAACCCACGAGAGTTTGACTCCAGAAACCAACCCGGTGGTTTCCGAGGATGCCCAGTCCAGAGAGAGTGTTGGAGACACTATGCCAGCTCAACCGTCACAGACTGATACCGAACAGTCAGACAATGTTCCCGAGTTGCGCCGCTCCGGCGCCAACACAAACCCCCATCTACCTCAAGGACTATGCGTGTTCGCATCTGGGGGAAGGGGTGTTATGTCCTGAGGACTCAAGGAGTTCTCACTCAGGTCCACTCACTTGTGTGGGCGTTATTCCCCCATTCCCGTTGGTCAGTTCTCCCCAGCAGCCAGCTATAAAAGCAGGCTGCGGGGTCCAACTGGCTGCTGATTGCTGCGAGCCAGTTCCAGGCTTGGCAAGCACGGTCAGCCCTTTATTTGTAAATAAAGTACTGTTGCACTCATGCTCTGGTTCAGCCTCTCATTGCTCAAACTTAACAAATATAATGGAATATCAAGGGTGATAGTAGAATGGGCTAGCCATGGGTGAAGGCAATGGGGGTGCCAGAAATGACAAAGAAGCTATTGGCAGTTGACTTGCTGCTCTCTCTATACCAATTAGTTCTTTGATAGTTAGTGGTATAGTGTGGTAATACAGAGGTCCTTTATTCCAACCCTTTGCTCAGGCAGAAAACATCTATACCATTTCAGAGAAACGGTTGTCAATCTCTTCTTAAAAAGTATTGGAGCATCCACAACTTCTGGAGGCAAGTCATTCCACTGATTAATTGTTCTAAGTATCAGAAAATTCTCCTCAAGTTTTAGGTTGGTTCTTTCCTTGATTGTTTTCTAATCCGCTGCTTGTTGTCCTGCCTTCAGGTGCTTTGGAGAATAGGTTGACCCTTTCTTCTCTGTGGCAGCTGCTTCAATATTGGAACACTGCTATCATGTCACATCTATATTCCAGTCAATGTCTTGAATACTCTACCTGACTCTGTGGTTTCTTCCCCAAACCCCAAAAACTTTAACCTTAGACTGTCTACTATTGACCTCACCCCTTTCCTAAGAGATCTGTAGGGGGCGTGCATAAGCGCACCAATGTGCCTACCGTTCCTGTCCTATTCTTTCTTTTAATTTTCTTATATGTACCCATTTCATGTATTCATAACTATGTATATACTTATACCTATTATCTTGTAAGTGATTGACAAATAAAATAAATAAAATAGTTTTTATTTTCATTGAAATAGACATACCCAGTTCCTGCAACTGTTCTTTATATGTTTTAGCCTCCAGACTCAGGCAATTAAAGAGTAATATGTTTTTGGTTTTAAATATGTTTAGAAACTGAGTTCTACCAAGTGAAATGAAAGGAATTGGGAATGAAACATTGCTATGAAATTATCACACAAAACAAGGCCAGGACCTGATCTCTTTTGGTACAAAATGCAGGGTACGGTTTACTGAGTATAAAAAAATGGAAATCAAATTCCAAATTAATTTAGAAAAAATAGTCCTAATCCTAATATACAGTGGAGCCAAACACAAACTTTATGGGCTTCTCTTTACTGAGTGGGTTCAAATAGCATCATAAATTCTTATGTGATAGTACAAAATACATTTTCTTGGCTTCTCGGGTTCCAAATCTATAACATTATATACATACGGTATGTATTGTCAACTGACTATTTATTGCAAACTTTGCTTAAATATAAGCATATTTATTAGGTTTTTTTCCCCCCAATGTAGTTGGGCTTCGATCGGATTACTCTTCAACAACAGGAACAGGTACATTACTGGGTTTCTGTCATAAGTATTGTTCTTAACCTCCTTTTAACTGAGAAGTGTATGTTAAAGTTACAATTGCAGTGATTTACTTACCAAAACACTATTTTTCTTTATGGTTTATTTATTAACCTTTATATTTTCATAATGATTTTGATTGTCCAAAATACTTTACAAAGCATAATCCTTATAAAGATGCTAGAGATTTGATGTTTTAAAATATAGTTTATATTGTGTGTTAAACCTGACTACAGTATAAAGAGACAATCAACAGAAAGAGCAGCATATGCAGTCTGAACAGATATCAGTTCTCCATAGTATATCATTAGAGGCTTCAATAATTCAGAATTTCTCCATTTCCACCATTCCTGTTCCCCAAGATGCTTTTTCAACAGGCAACTGGATTTCCCTGTTTTTCTTTGAAGACATTTCACTTCTCAACCAAGAAGTTTCTTCATTTCTGATTGGATGGTGGGGAATGGAAGGATTTATATTCCTTGCAGACAGCTGGTCATACGCATTCTTAAAAGGAGTAGTAACTGAAGATCAATATTAATCTACATAAATCATTCATGCCTTTGGAGCACAATTGTGAAAGCCAATGTCTTGATTTCCTTTTATATTGAGGCAGGATATGCATGACAACTAGATTAAAATACAGGTACTCCTTGACTTATGACAACCACTGGGAACAGAATTTCATGGCAAGGCAGTTATTAAGTGAGTCACATTTATTTTATGACCTTTTTTACTATGGTTGTTAAGCGAATCACTGCATTTGTTAAATTAATCATGCATTTGTTAAATTAATCATGCATTTGTTAAATTAATCATGCATTTATTAAGTGAATCCTGCTTCCTCCATTGACTTTGCTTGTGGAAAACTGAATAGAAAGGTTGCAAATAGCAAACATGGGACCTCAGAACACTTGTAGTGCAATATTTCTTCTGCCATCTTGATAATTTTGACTGTGTCCCACATAGACACTCATATCTATATAACAGTGGTGGGATTCAAATTTTTTTACTACCAGTTCTGTGGGCGTGGCTTGGTGGGCATGGCAGGTGAAAGATATTGTAAAATCTCTAGTGAGGGGTGGTATTTGCCGGTTCTCCGAACTACTCAAAATTTCCACTACCGGTTCTGTAGAACTGGTCAGAACTTGCTGAATACTACCTCTGCTATATGAGTATATTCTAATTATGTGTACCCCTTTCCTCTCTTTTCCTTTCCCCACCTCTCCCCTCCTCACTCTCCTTTCCCTTCCTCTCCTCCCTTCCTCTCATCCCCTCCTCCCCTCCCCTTCCCTCTTTCTCAAAATCAAAATGGTAAACATCAAGAATACTTCAATTATTTTTGCAATCAATCTGATCTTGTGATCAGCCAAACTTTTATAAAGAAAAATTGTTAATGGAAGCAGTTACACTGTCATTTTTATCAGTGACATAAGAAATTCTACGTTAAATGTGGGTTGTGCATAGTATTTGTAGTGGAACAATTGGTAAATGAAACGAGCGCGAACTATTTCTGCAGGTGCAAACTGCATCTATGATCTGCATGCAGATCGCTTGCATCAACATTTTCCATTGGACTTTTTGGAAACATCAGGAAGGGTGATCTGTTATCTTAAACTGACTGCATTGGTTGGCTACTTAATTCGCCTTTCTATAACATCCATTCGGATTGAAGCAGACAACTGTATTAGTGATTCATTGACCATTTATGACTCCCTAATGCCAATAAAGAGTAAGATATTATATCGGTAAGTAGTCTTTTCTAATAAGGATTTTAAAAAAAAACATTGCTAAGATTTTTTAAAAATCAACAATCTCAGAATTTCTGCACTTCATATTCTGTGGTAATAAATAACTGTCTCCATTGCAATTAGATTAAATGTTTAAAAATTCACAATGTATTAAAACTATAGTTGGCTTCATGAGTGAATTTAATTATTAATATATATTAGTTTTTTACCCTGCCTTTATTACTTTGTTAGTAAGTCAAGGCAGGGCACATACTTCCTTTCTCTATTTGCCTGTAACAAGAACCCTCTGAGGTGAATTGGGCTGAGAGAGTGATTTAGAAGCTCTTAAGCCACTGTCAAGTCAAATATATCTGTTATATCATCTGTAATATTTTTTCTAAAGTATGTTGTTCAAAACTATAAGGATTTTATATTTGTTTTTATGAAAAATGTATTTTTATCAATTAGCACAATTAATTAACCAACAAATTAGGAGGGAATTTTCTAGGATAGGTGTGAAAGGTATTTAATAATTTCTCTAATATCTATTCATGTATAACAAATTGTTTTATTTCAGAATATGTGAACCTTCCAATTCACTGGTATCTTTTGTTTCTACAAATAATATGATGTTAGTTATGCTGAAGTCCACACAAGTGAGGCAAATGAAAGAATTTCATGGCTATTTTGAGATCGTTCCACAAGAAAGTGGGTATTTTGTTTCTTTTTTTAAAAAAAGAATATGGAAGTGTGGTCATATTACTTAAATTATGTTGACCTTGAAAGTAGTGCATTATTCATGGCAATTTGTTTTATAATGTCTGGCATACCTTTAGTTCCTCTCCAACTTTTTTCGTGTATTCTTTTCCTTGTTTCACTTTCAATGAGTTTTTCTGCTTATAACTTCAATAGCCTAGCTGCACTTACACCCATAACTCATCCATGTCATGCTACATTATCCCACTAGATGGAGGAGTTGTACCAGATTAATTTGTCTACTGACATCACTGAAAGCTGATCCATATCAGATCAGACCTGGTTAGGATTTTAAAACAATATAAGTAGGAAAAGCATGGCTCAATAGAGAATACTGGGAACTGAAGACAGAAATATAGAAACAGATTGAGAAAACTGACCATGTCATAATAGGGGCAGAGCTTGAATTAAGAGAGTATTGATCTTTAAACACTTGTTTTATTCAATTGCTTATTGGTAGTTTAATACCAATAAACTAATTCTGCCATGCTATCTTTAGCAATGGTGATTTTCCAACATAGCACAGGAAGTCAGATAGCTTTGGGTATCTTTTTTCTATTACATTAATCAATGACTCCTCCATAAGTCTTGTAATTTCTTTATTTTCCTTACTATCACTTCCTTTTTAAAAAAGTATGGTATTTAGCAGCTTAAGAGATCTTTTTATCGTGGTTACAAAACTATGGATGTTATGTCTGTCATATTTTTTCATAACCCAGGTAAAGGCAGTTCTTAGTTTTCAACAGCATTTATTTAAGATACTGTGTTGCATTTGGTCTACCCTTATCGTTGCAGAACAAGTAAGTGTTGTTTGTTGCTGTCTTAGTTCTCCTACTAGACTTTTTCCTGTTTTTATTATTTCCATTCTTTATCATGCTGAAATCTATGTAAAACAGTAGAGAATCAAATCAATAATCTAAAAAATAGTAGTGTAACTGTGGCTCTTTTGGGGGGCTAATTCTTGGTTTTCCAACCGTATAATAATAAACAGGACCATTCACTCTTTTTTCAGAATGTGGAAACACTATATTAGTATTAGGAAGTTCCGGATTTGAAGGGAGAATCATAAGTCCCCATTATCCCAGCTACTACCCTCCAAAATGCATTTGCATGTGGACTTTTCAGGTAATTTAAAATCTCATCCTTAGAGGACTTTCCCAAACACACTTCCCCATGTTTGGTGTCAGTTGGAAATAGAACTCTCTGTCTCTTTAGTGAGATAAAGTTGCAAGTCTGATCTCTTTGATCTCTGCACAAAGCTTTAATGTCTCTCCCACTCTGGGTTTTTTTGTGGTCAAATAGCTGTGATGGGAGATGAAAGGTTTCCTTGTGAATGAGGAAAACTGCACCTGTTCTTTAATTCTGCCAGCTTAACTTCTGTCTTTAAGCACTCAGAACTGGCTGATTAAATTAAGCTTCTGCCTTAGGGTATTGTTATATTTAAAGTATGCATGTATGTTGTGTTGGTTGAAAATCCTCCTGAGCTTTTCAGATATTCCTGCTACATTTGGAACAACAAAAGTTGCTTCATTTGTTGTTCTCTTCTTTGTGTGTTTTGGAGGAGCTTTTACTGGGTCTTTTTCTGGATTTGATGAAGGCCCAGTTGGTATAGCCACAAGCTCTAAGGGCTTCCTTGATGTCTTTTAGTTCTTTTTCTTTTCTCTCTTTGCTAGTAGGCAAACCTTCAGCCCACTCAAGGGCATTGCTATGTATAAGACTCCGAAAAGAGATCCTACTAGCAGTTATAAAAAAAAAGGGTCACTGGTTTCCTGCAACAACTACTGAAGGATAACGCTATTGACAAGCCACAATACTTGCAACATTGCAACACTGTCATTTTATATGTTTCAGGCATATCTGAAAAGTTCAGGAAGATTTTTAACCAACACAACATACATGCATACCAGTGGTGGGATTCATTTTTTTTTTTACTGCCAGTTCTGTGGGCATGGTTTGGTGGGTTTGGCGGCGGAAGGATACTGTAAAATCTCCAGTCAGAGGTGGTATTTGCCAGTTCTCCGAACTACTCAAAATTTATGCTACCGGTTCTCCAGAACTAGTCAGAACCTGCTGAATACTACCTCTGATGCACACTTTAAACCCAAGAATACACTAAGGCAGAAGCTTGTCTACCCCAAGGATAAAATACCCAGACAGAAAGTGAACAATGTGATTTATGCAATACAATGCAATGAGACATGTGCAGATCTGTGTATTGAAAAACAAAACAATTACTTCACAAATGCATGTCACAACATAGGAGTACAAACCCATCAGGACAAGATTCAGCAGCCACATTTGAAAGATAAAGCATCTACTTTTGAAGACAGCAAAGTCCACATTCTGGACAGAGGGGACCACTGGTTTGAAAGATGAATAAAAGAGGCCAATTATGTTAAAATTGAACAGCCCTCTCTCAATAGAGAGGGACCACCTATCTTTTGTTGATGACACAAGTCCTTTCAGTAGCTCCAAGAAAACACTCATTTCCTCTCTGATTCCCATGATCCTGAGGACACAGATACAACCCCCAAGGAGCCTCAATGACTCTCAGAGAACTTAATGTCCCACCTTCAATGTTTAACACACTGATGATTGCAAGGAATATAAATCCTTCCATTTCCCCATTTCCTTCCATTTTTGGATGGGAAGCGAAATGTCTTTAAGAAAAAAAAAAGCCCAGTTGCCTTTTTAAAAAGCACCTTTGGGACAACCATGACCTGAATGACTGAGAATCTCCATAGACATTGAGTGGCTCAAAGTCAACCAGTTGGCTTCACGCCCAGGGATGAACTAGAATTCATTATTTCCTGGATTCTATCCTGATGCCTTAATACTACACCACATTGGCTTTCTATATTCTTTCATAGACATGTGGAAATAATATGGAACAACGAAAGGCTGGCAAAATATAAATGGAGACAGAACATTTTCCCCATTACACACTGGGACTTTTCGTTCCAAGCACTATTAACTTCCACTGCAGCCATTGCTAATA